>NW_027142403.1:930472-2130472 GCF_026170545.1 Melanerpes formicivorus
ACTTCTTCCTGATGTCCAATCAAAATCTATCCTGTTCTAGTTTAAAATCACTGTCCCTGGTCCTGTTGCTACAAGCCCTTCTAAACAGGCCCTCCCCAGCTTTCTTGTAGCCTCCCTTCAAGTACTGGAAGGCCACTATAAGGTGACTTCTGTTCCCCCAGTTGAACAACCCCAACTCTGTCAGCCTGTCTCTGTAGGAGAGGTGCTCCAGCCCTCTGATCATCTTTGTGGCCCTCCTCTGGACCCACTCCAGCAGGTCCATGTCTTTCCTTTCCAGTGCATCTCCATTCTGCTCTCCTTCCAACATATGGGAATAATTTCTTGGCAGCCTGTTCTTGTAATTAAACACAGCCTTTGAAAGACCACATCTCCACTTGTGTCCTACCTTAATTCCAGCCTGCCAAAGCATCTTCATTACTCAAAGCCCATGGGACACCTAATGAATTTAATTTTTAAACCAGTGATGTTATACAAGCTGCAGGCCTGGCCCGTGGTAGTCACTGAAAGGCACGTTCCTAGCAGCTCTTTCTCAGGGCCATTGCTACCCACTACAGGGACTGCAGAGCTTTGTCTCCAAGCTGAAGTGAAACCCAAGCCCTCCTGTTCTTGTTTTGGCCAGTAGCATTCACAGTGCATTGTCTGTGGGAGGCTCTTCTGGGCCTTAGCTGGAAGAGGGGAGAAGGGTACTGAAGGCAGCTATTGAGATTTCCACCTTATGAGCAGTTTGAATTGTATCTGGCAAAGCTTCCACCTGAAATAGCCATCCCACTCAAGTTCCCAATCCTGGCTTATACACACACTCTCTGAATCCTCAATGACCTCTCCTGGAAGGGGGCTTAGTGACAAAGACAGGCTGCTCCTTCCTAGCCTGGCGTGGCAGGGATTGATGCTGTGGTTTTTATAACCCACCAAGGGTAGCTCTTCCCTTCTGCCCAGAGATATTAAGAGTCCAATTTTCCCTTCTATTTCCCATGCTTTTTAGAGTGAGAGAAAAGCAGTCTCCTTGCTGTGATGCAGAGTGATTGCTGCCATTTGACATTCACATTTATCTGCTTGGTCTTTTCATTATCTCCCTCCCATTTGTTTCTGCTCACTCTCAAGTGTCTGCTGATCCTCTCCCTTCCTCTGAGACTGGCTGTTGTTAAAACTCCTCCACTTACCTGCTCTGTATATCTTGACTTATCTGCTTGGTTCCCCTTTCTGTTCATTGATTTTTCATACCCAGCTGCTAAATGAGCAGTTTGCACCTCTTCCACAAGCATCTTCTGCTTTGCTACTGCAAATTCCTCTGTACTCCAACTAAACCAGTGCAGCTTCTCATTACAAACAGCAAAGCCAGCAGGCTTCCTATTTTTCTTACTTCTGCCTGTGTGCTGATTGTTTTAATTCAGTCCAGAGGTCGCACCACCGCTGGCTCTTACTAGAGATGCTTCCCTAACTTCAAGCCCAATTTATCAGTCAGGATACATGGCTCGTTTTTCCCAGGTGCCCCAGACCAGGAATAGCCTCTGGCTGTTACATAGCTTTTCAACAAACTGTGTCAAGAAGCAGCAAAATCCTGCCTCCGGGAACATGTTCTCTTTCTTAGTTTCGTTCTGTGTTGTTATAATCTCAGTTAATGTCTCAGTTACATATAGACAGGCAAAAAGCTGCAAATTCAGATCAGAAATGCATGGGTGTTTGCATCCCAAGGGCTTTCCTGCCTCAATTATTTTTGTACCTCAACAACTACATAAATACATGAGGGATAAGTGATAGGTACCTTCGTAGGAGTATGAGTGTTGGAGGTTTGGAGGTTATTCTGCGCCATTCAAAGGTGCTTTAGCAGTGCCCAATCTAGGAGCAGGCTGCCTCCAAAGTTAGTGTGTAAAGCTAGGTTCTATGAAATGGGGGGGTGCTGGGGAAGAGAAGCTCAACATGAGTTCTATGACTTGGGGGTGCTGGTGGATGAGAAGCTCAACATGAGCTCTCAGTGTGCACTTGCAGCCCAGAAGGCCAATCAGATCCTGGGCTGCATCAGGAGAAGTGTGGCCAGCAGGGCAAGGGAGGTGATTCTCCCCCTCTACTCAGCTCTGGTGAGACCCCACCTGGAGTCCTGCCTCCAGTTCTGGAGACCTTATCACAAGAGGGATCTGGAGGTGCTGGAAGGTGTCCAGAGAAGGGTCACGAGGATGATCAGAGGGCTGGAACACCTCTCCTATGAGGATAGACTGAAAGAGTTGGGGCTGTTCAGTCTGGAGAAGGCTCCGAGGTGACCTAATTGTGGCTTTCCAGTGTCTGAAGGGGGCTCCAAGAAGGGTGGGGAGGGACTTCTCAGGATCTCAGGTAGTGATAGGACTAGGGGCAATGGAATGAAGCTGGAGGTGGGGAGATTCAGGCTGGATGTGAGGAAGAAGCTCTTCACTATGAGAGTGGTGAAGCCCTGGAATGGGTTGTCCAGGGAGGTGGTTGAAGCCCCATCCCTGGAGGTGCTTAAGAGCAGGCTGGATGAGGCTCTGGCCAGCCTGATGTAGTGTGGGGTGTCCCTGCCCATGGCAGGGGGGTTGGAACTGGATGATCCTTGTGGTCCCTTCCAACCCTGAATGATACTATGATGCTATGAAATTCAGCCTCTGGTACAGGCATGCACACCCACAGGCAAAGTCCAAATCAGGTTTTTTGAATCCCATCTGGATCCACAGAGGTATCAATCCCGCATTTCTTTTCCATGAAATCAGTGCCAATTCTCTTAAATGTGACATAAATCTTCAGCTTCAACCTCGGCTGATGTTTGGGGAAAGAGAGGGAATAATAAAACCATGAAATGAAAAACACAGCTCGTGATCTGCACAGAAGCCTGTGAGATTACACTGTGTTTTGGAACAAAGTGCAAAGTCACCCTGGGTAAAATAAGACATGGCCAGAAAATTGGCCTGCTGCGTGCTTGCCACAGTTGTGCTTGTGGAAGTGTTTGGGGCTTTGGGCCTTTGGAAGTGGGAAAGTAATGTCATGGCCCTCTGAAAGTGAAGCACTTGTTTTAACTTCAGAATCAGGAACGAGTTTGTCTCATAGGACATGTTGTGTGCTTGTAATTGTGGGAACCTTGTGATTCTAGAGGTCTGAAATAGATCTCTCTGCCATAAGGTTCCCTACATCAGCTCCCAGTCGAGACAGAATCATTAAATCCAGCTTCTAATACTCCCTCACGAACTCAGAAAAGCACTACCAGATGAAGTAGAAAATTAAGCAAATTCAAGCAAGCAAACAAACAAAAATTAATCAAAACCTTTCAAATATCAAGACTTGACTGTAGAAGAAGAGATCCAAGAGGAATCAGTTTGTCTAAGCTTAGATTTTGCACTTCCCTGCTCTCGATCAGTTATGATGCAAGGCAAAGGGCAAGTCTCTGTGCCCAAGGCATGCAACAAAATTGTGGTGGTTTGAGCCTTAACTGGGACTTAAGAGTTCAGATGGGGGCAAGGCTGAGAATCCCTCCCCTGCTCCCCCCCTCCTCTTTCCCAATAGAGAGAAATAAGAAAGGGAAGGAACAATTCCACCAAGAAATAATTTGGAGTCTGCTTGGAAGTAGAGAGGTAAAGAATTTTCTTTAAACAATACATATATATATATGTAACAATAACAGGTAGGGTTCACAAGGGTAAGGAACAAGGATGGATGGGAGGAAAAAAAAAGAATACAAAACCAGTTTATTTGAAGAGGTGTGGAGGTAGCAGGGAGAAGGATCAAGCCTGACCACGTGGCAGAGAAGCAGGGAGCCACCAGCAGTCCTCATCCAAGCAAAGGCAAAGCCCAAGAGAGCTAATGGCTGCAGTGTCCTCCTTTTTATAGGCTTGCTGGACAGGGAGGGGGAGTGGAACAGTCTAAACTCAGTTTCCCAGGGGGAAAACCCCCTGCAGGGAGGGCAATGCTCTCATACGTGCCCCCCCCCCCCCCCCCCCCCCCCCCCCCCCCCCAATTTGTGCCTGTTTGCTTTTTCATTTTTATGAGGGACATTTCAGCCAAGCAGGACCCTCTGAAGTGTTCTGGAGTAGACAGTCCCTGAATAAAAAGTTTTCTGTGTGGAGAAGTACGGATGGAAGCCTAACCAGAGGATGGCAAAACCCCTGCATATCTGGGGTCTGCAGGGTTGGGAAAGGCTCACCAGGAGGGAGTGTGGAGTCAGGAGTGGGTGAGCCTGCAGGACTGCTTGTCCCAGCACCGGTCCTCAGCTTTGCTTTCCCAACTGTGAAAGGCTGGCAGTGTGGATATGTGGCTTTTAATCTTCCTTGTGCATCCCTGTTTTTGCAGTTGTCAGAGCGCCGTATTATGCAAATTGGAATTAAGCAATTAAGGCGATAATGTTTCCCTTGAAGAGTTTGACAAGGCAGAAGGAACACAGACTGCTTTTTAGACAAGCTTTTTGGTTGCATATTTACCTAAAAACAAAAGCAAGAAAGAGATGGACAGCTGCACAGGCACACACCAACTTTGTGACCAAGCCACCTTTCCTCTCTGTGCATCCCTCTCCTCTTACTTGTCCCATAAAACCATTGAAGTCATGGGGCAGAGGGGCTGCTTGTTTGCCCAACCTCAGCACAGGGGACTCAGAAGAAGGGGCTGTCACAGCCCTGTAATGAATTTGCATCTTAAATAGATGTTTGAAGGTGTAACTTTGTGCCATATTGAGCTTAGGAAGAAGGGCTTTTTGTTTGGATTGCTCTTTCACAGCTTTGCAGCTCTGATGCAGGGGGTTGAGGAGGAGTGAAGTTGCTGTCAGTCACTGGGAGGCAAAAACTCAAAGCCTCTCTGCCTGGAGGTTTTTTACTTTGTGACTTTGCAAGTATCTTGTGTGAGGTCTTCCCATCTTTATCCACAGTTAAAGGTCCTCTTGTTCTAAAAGAGGACTTTCCAACTTTTCTTCATATAGGCCTACAGTGGTTTTGTGGAAGAGGAGAGGGTTATGCTATGGAACTTTTGTGATATTTACATCACAATTTGTTTAAAATTGCCTAAACTTAAGGCTGCAGTTCCCAGTCATTTGGAAACCAAGGTGCTGGGAAGCTGGACTAACCTCTGAAAAATCCTGCTGGCAGTTGCTGTGCACTGGTGTCCCTGTTCAGAGGGTGAGGTGGTGCCTTGGAAGACTCTTGACAAGTTTTAAAGCTGGGTTTGAACCAGCATAGAATCACAGAATCATAGAACTGTTGAGGTTGGAAGGGACCTCTGGGAGGATTGAATCCAGCTGCTCATCTAGACCTTGCAATTCCACCACTACTGCTAAGCCACTACCATTAAACCATGGCCCTAAACACCCTATCCAACTGTCTTTTAAATACCTCCAAGAATGATGATTCCAGCACCTCTCTGGGCAGCCTGTTCCAATGCCTGATAACCCTTTCTGTGTGGACATTCTTCCTAATATCCAGTCTGAACCTTCCTTGGGGGAAACAATTGAGGTTGTTTCCTCTTGTCCTGTCACTTGTCATGCCTACCTTGCTCCAACCTCTTTTCAGGTAGTTGTAGAGAGCAATGAGGTTTCTTCTCAGCCTCCCTTTCTGAAGACTAAACAACCTCCATTCCCTGAGCCATTCCTCATAAGACTTGTGTTCAAGGCCTTCACCAGCCTCTTGCTCTTCTTTGGACAAGCTCTAGCACCTCAAGGTCTCTGTTGTAGTGAGGAGCCTTACTCTGAACACAAACTTATGCTAAGAATCAGACCCTGAGGTCCAAATGTAAGATTCTGCAAAATAGCATAATTTGAGATGTGCTTCACCCTGTGGCTTTTCTCTAATCGTGCTTCGTTTCCTTGGGATGTGGCTGGTCTCACCTGCTTTGAACTTACTTAGCTCTTGACACAAGCTTAGCATTTTTGGCATTTCCTACAGGCTCCAGGAGGAAAAACAGCAGAGGATGGGGAATTACTGAGTTGTTGCCAGACAAGATACAGAGGGCTTGATTCACCTCTGCTCCATTACACCCAGAGAGTCACACTGGCATGAAAGGATGAATCAGAGGCAGTGACTCAGGTTCTGGCACTCTAAGTAGTCAGCAGAAGTGGCAAGCCGAGTCCCAAGTGGTGCTAATGACTGAAAGGGAGTTAAGAAAGTGTGTAGCTTAATGGGATGTATTCCCCAGCTCACAGGGCCACACAGGGAAGCATTCCCAGATGGAGATCACTGGGTGATGTGGCTGAGTGACAGAGCGGTCTCATACCCTCGTATGTGGGAGTGCATGGGAGGATTTGGTTCAGCTTTAAGCCTTTTCCCAAGTTGCATGAACTAAAATGAAGGCAGGCCTGCTCAGAGCAGAAGCTGAGAGGATGTTGTGAGGATAGATAAACCCCTTTACCCTAAGCATACTTCACTGCTCATTTTTGGGAAGAGGATAAGGGAAGCCCTTGTTCCAAGCCAGCAGGGCTGAACTCAAGCTAAATTGCTGGGTAGGGCTATAATAAGATAGTTCTATTGGTCTGAACTCATTCATAGCAGTCACGTAGTCCCTGCTGGCACCCATGTCCAAAGTTTCTCTTTATGCCTCCATTTTGCCTGGTCAATTCCCAGTGAGGTTAGCTGAGCTTATTCTCAGTGGCAGTTGTTTGGCCTGAATTAGTGCTCAAGGAAGCATTGGTTGAATCGATCCAGATAACTCTATCTAGCCTTTGTTTAAGTAAGGCCAGGGGTTCCCACCAGCCCTACATCATTTATCTGCCGTGGAGTTCAGCAGCCAAGCTGTGTTTGTGGAGAGAGGAAAAACAAACAAAAAGGGTGAAAAAAAAAAATCCCAGAGCAACTGAAGGTAAATGCCTATTTCTGCTTTAATTCTGGACAGCTAGAGGAAATATTTGGTGGCTGCTATCTACCCTCCCTCCCCTTAATCCCTTCTGCTTGCTTGCCTTTAACTGCTCCCTGCGGCCACACTTAGTGGCTATCCCACATTGATTCCCCATTTAACCAGCTTACCAAGCCCTGGTTTCGACTGTGATTGCTCTTTTCATGCTGCTGGATGTGGGTTGCACCACATTCCGCTCCCTCCCTCCTGCCTCAGAGAGGCTCCGGTCATTGTGCTGGATGTTTTAATGAGCTTGCATTTCCATGAAAGGCCAGTTCTGATCGTGACTTGAATGGCAGCTGCCAAACAGAGCTTTTAAGTTTCAGAATCAGGGAGAAAATGGCTTTGCCTCCCATTAGAGCAGCTTGTGTGTTTCAGAGGCTCAGTCGTTATGAGCAATTTCTGTTAAGAGTTGAGTACCTCTCATGTTCCTTGGGAGCAAAGGATGCTCTCAGGGTCTGCTCAGCACCAGTGAGGATTGGGCCTTCTGTGTGCTTTGAACTGGCATCAGCAGAGATGGGAAGAACATGACTCCAGCTGCAGTCCCTGAAGGTTTTCTTGTTTTTCTTGTGTGCTTTGCTGATTTACCAGATACCCCCCCTTCCCATATTAATATATTTATATCTCAAAAGTTGCATTTTGTACTCTCCTGCAAAGCATCTTTCATTTTCTGTATGCCCAAGTGCTGTGCTCCCCACTGTGGACAGTAAGCATTCAAAGAGTAAACACCAAGAAGGACATGAGTTTCTTACAGGGGGTGCCAGGCTGTGTGTTTGGAAGACATGAGGTGTCCTTACAGAAAGCAGAAAGAGCCTGAGAGAGCTAGGGTTGCTTAGCCTGGAGAAGAGGAGGCTCAGGGGAGACCTTATTGCTTTCTACAAGTACCTGAAAGGAGGTTGTAGCCAGGTGGGGGTTGGTCTCTTCTCCCAGGCAACCAGCACCAGAACAAGAGGACACAGTCTCAAGCTGTTCCAGGGAAGGTTTAGGCTGGATGTTAGGAAGAAGTTCTTCATAGAAAGACAGATTGGTCATTGGAATGTGCTGCCCAGGGAGGTGGTGGAGTCACCATCACTGGAAGTGTTTAAGAAGAGACTGATGAAGCACTTAATGCCATGGTTTAGTTGATTAGATGGTGTTGGGTGATAGGTTGGATTTGATGATCTCAAAGGTCTTTTCCAACCTGGTTAATTCTGTTCTGTACTGTTCTATTCTATTCTACTCTGTTCAAGCTTGCATACAAGCATATGTAGCAGAGCCAAGCCCTGATCATATGTGTTTCTCTCCTGAACAAAATCCATGGGCCTACAGCCTTCCCAGCATCCACTGATGTGATATCTTAGAATCATAGAATCAGTAAGGTTGGAAAAGACCTCAGAGATTACCAAGTCCAACCTATCACCCAACGCCTCATGACTAGCTAAACCATGGCTTCAAGTGCCACATCCAATCCCTTTTTGAACACTTCCAGGGATGGTGACTCCACCACCTCCCTGGGCAGCACATTCCAATGGCCAACAACTCTTTCTGTGAAGAACTTTTTTCTGACCTTCAGCCCTGGTGCAGCTTGAAACTGTGTCCTCTTATTCTGTTGCTGGTTGCTGTTTCTTTAGCACAATGCAGTTGAACCCCGACATCAGGAAAGCAGAGTGGCCTCATTTATTTCCATTCAAATGCTGGCACACTCTTCATCTCCCTTTGGAAACAAGCTGAGAAAAGGTTCAGTGTCAGGGAAACTATAATAATAATAACAACAACAACAATAATAAGAAAGCCCCCTAAGTGTCAACTCCATATTTTCTGGGGCCTGGTTAAGTTCTCTGGAGCGTAGCACTCCATCACTTTTCTCAGCAGGGTATAATTACTCATAACTTGAAGGTTTTATCTCTAGGCTTCTTGTACTGAAAAGGAGAAAGAAGGTAAATCTTGCATTCCACAGGAGCAGAGATGTTTCATTAAGTATCACATTTAATTGTTCCAGACTCTTACTTGACAGTAGCTGAATTTTGACAAATGTCCCTCCTCTTGTTCCTTATCTTGGCATTGAAAAGATGGAAAAAACAAGTATCTGACATGTCAATGCTGTCCATCCTGTGTCTCCCTCTGTACCTTGGAGTGACTTGAGATCCAGCATCAGCACTCAGGTCCTGATAGCATGCATTTGTGTGTCTGTGGCCACTTTGCATTTCTGCTCCAGGCTCCATCTGGGGGTACAAGTTCCTCCATTTCTGCTTCCAGAGGCCCTTTCTGCCACCTTAAGCCCAACCTGACTTGTGTCTGCTCTGTGGCATTTATAGTTGGGTCTCTCCTCTTTCTTTTCCTTTAGGACTGAGGAAAGAAGGGCAAACTGCACCTTGGAATAATAAGCATTCTGGGCCTTTCTTACATCTCCTTCCATCCAAAGGTCTCAGATCTCTTGCAACTTACAAGTGTTAATAACATAAGGATTGTTCTCCCTCTGATCAGTTTTATTATCATTGTAGTGGAATTAGCAGTCTCTTTGAAGTCTACTTAGTCTGCTTTTAGGACTGGGAGACCTTGCTTACAGATCCTAAGCAACCCAGATCAGTAACTACAAACCCAGAGAGACAGGTCAAGAGCACAGTATCCTCAACAGAGCATCTGCCAATCCATTGATAGCACCTCAATGATTCCTGCCTCTGCAGTTAGAAAGTCACATTTCCATGCTATCAGAAAGAGAGAGGTGTGGTTAAAGTGGTCTGGTGTTGATAGAAGTACCTGAGTTGTGTTTGCTGACCCTCTTGCCTTTGCCACTTCCCATCATGAGATCCTTTGGAGCTGCCCATGGACCTTGTTGCAAGATGTCTGTCCATGTGTCATGCACTTGCTCACTCACTCGACAGACTCAGCTTTCCATCTCTCTCTTTACAATGGGCTTGTGGCCTTGAGACTGAGACCTCAGAGGGACGTTGCTGAAGATAGAGGGGTTAAATAAGTCTCAGACTGGCAGTGTATGACATTTCAACTCTGTTTTGTGATCTTGAGGGGTTAATCTCTGGAGAGGGGAGAGCAGATTAACTCCCCTCAAGCTGTGTTTGCCATCAAGCAGTGAGGCATCATGGCTTGGTTTCTGCTGGGGTCTGAGCTCCTTGTTTAGGACACCATCAGAGCCTGATGTATGTGCTAGTGTGTGAGGCTGTGCTAGGAGAAAGCAGCTGCAGCAAGGCATGGAGACTACTGGTGGAAATTTGGTCTACGTAAAGCTCTTCTGTTTGACCAAGCCCCCAAGAGACTTCAAAGGAGGCAGGCCTGACATTTAAATGCACTAGGTAGAAAGATCACAGATAATAAGATCTGTGAGTGTTGAAGACAATGAGAACTGAGTCACTCCTGAATCTCATCATAAACAGCACCCAACAGCAGTTTCTCCACCGGAGTCATTTCCTGGGGCTGAGGCTGTCAAAACTATGACAGAAAGAGAGGGATTTGGTGATTTGACTTCCTTGTCTATCTGCTCCTTTCTCAAGGATAAAAGGCAGTTCTGAGTTACCTTCCCTCTTCCTACCTCTCTTGCAGTTTCTGCATACAGCAGAGCAACTTTCCTGTGCTGCATTTAACTCACTCGGGTGCCAATATCCTCTGGAGGCCAGGCTCCTGTTGCCTGTGATTTAGTTTCCACGACTTGTTTTATAGCTCCAAGAGACCAAGATGAGCCAACATAGTATCATAGTATCAGTCAGGGTTGGAAGGGACCACAAGGATCATCTAGTTCCAACCCCCCTGCCATGGGCAGGGACACCTCACACTAGATCAGGCTGGACAGAGCCTCATCCAGCCTGGGCTCAAACACCTCCAGGGATGGCACCCCAACCACCTCCCTGGACAAACCACTCCAGGGCTTCACCATCCTAATCTGACTAGAATAAGGCGCATTTTACTCTCTTCAGAGGCCTTCACAGTGGCAGGTACCACCATGGCTTGCAGAACCAGCACAGAGGAGACTCAGGAGACTCAGGGGTGACCTTATTGCTCTCTACAACTACCTGAAGGGGGGTTGTAAACAGGCAGAGGTTGGTCTCTTCTCCCAGGCAGCCAGCACCAGAACAAGAGGACACAGTCTCAGGCTGTGCCAAGGGAAGTTCAGGCTGGAGGTTAGGAGGAAGTTTTACACAGAGAGAGTGATTGCCCATTGGAATGGGCTGCCCAGGGAGGTGGTGGAGTCGCCGTCACTGGAGGTGTTCAGGAGGAGACTTGACAGGGTGCTTGGTGCCATGGGTTAGTTGATTAGGTGGTGTTGGGTGGTAGGTTGGACGCGATGATCTTGAAGGTCTCTTCCAACCTGGTCTATTCTATTCTATTCTATTCTACTTTAAATGGATTCTGCTGTCCTTGACAGGGCAGAGGGAGATTTTGTAGTGCCACAACCACAGCAGCCCTCCAGTTCAAATGTGAGGTAGGACCTGTGGGAGGACACCACAACAGGAGAGACATAACAGGAGAGCAAGGGGAGGTGAAAGACAGAGAGCATTTCTACTTTTTCTTTCTCCAACAGAAAGATAAAGAGCGACATGAAGATTTTACTCTTTATTTATGAAAGGCTTCATCTATCAGCTGAATTGCCTTAATGTGTCTCCTAACAAGGCTCCCCCAACACACACACCCGCTTTCCTTTGGTTTTCTGCTTTGATACTGTCACATGTTCCTCATTTTCCAGCACGTTGCATTCATTCTTTGCCTTTAAACTCCAAGGATTAAAGCAACCAGATAAAATAAATAAATAAAGGAAATTAAAAGAGCTGACATTTCATGCTGTTGTTGGCAGCCTTTGATTTCCTTCCAGAACAAGATCATTAGTTTTTATTTCAGCTTTGAGAGAAAAAAAAAACACAGCCAACCAAGAGATGGACAGACTCCTCTTCTTATAAATGAATTTGTCACTTGTGGGCTGTGGTGTGTGTGGGGAGAAGTGGAGGAAAGAGAGACTTGTGTTTGCAGCGTGTGGAACTGCACATCAAAACTTAGAACAAGGTAGCACCAAATCTAGTTCTGGGCAGAAAATGTCTTTTGGCTGAATTATTCATACAAGCCCCACGACACGGTCTGAGCTGAATGTTAGAGGGTGCTACTGTGTAGGAGCAATGAAGGCTGGGATCACACTGATGAAGAGCAACCTCAGTTATGGAGCTCTGAGTCACAGAATCACCAAGATTGGAAGAGACCTCAAAGATCATCAAGCCAAACCTGTCACCACAGTCCTCATGACTAAACCATGGCACCAAGTCCAATCCCCTCTTGAACACCTCCAGGGATGCTGATCAGGGAGGTGGTGGAGTCACCATCATTGGAGGTGCTGAGGAGGAGACTTGATAGGGTGCTTGGCTGCATGGTTTAGTTGATTAGGTGGTGTTGGATTAGTTGATAGGTTGGACATGATGATCTTGAAGGTCTCCTCCGGTCTATTCTATTCTATTCTATTCTATTCTATTCTATTCTATTCTATTCTATTCTATTCTATTCCATTCCATTCCATTCCATTCCATTCCATTCCATTCCATTCCATTCCATTCCATTCCATTCCATTCCATTCCATTCCATTCCATTCCATTCTCCACCACCTCTCTGGGCAGCACATTCCAATGGCAAATTACTCTTTCTGTGAAGAACTTTCTCCTCACCTCAAGCCCAAACTTCCCCTGGTTCAGCTTGAGACTGTGTCCTCTTGTTCTGGTGCTGGTTGCCTGGGAGAAGAGACCAACCCCTTCATGGCTACAACCTCCCTTCAGGTAGAGTCCAAACCAAGAATTTCACAAGTCTTCAGGAGGAGACAGAATGACCCCTATTTTTGGCCCAACCCACTGTTACAAACATGAAGACCTGATTGAAAAAATGTTGCTGTGGATCTGAGTTTCTACTCAGTCTCCAGGCCCACGAGACAAAAAGTCTCATCTGTCCAGGCTCTTTTCCTAGTATTGAAGTTAAACTCAAGGCTGCTGAGTCTTTGCTTTTTCAAAGCAGACTGAGCTGCAGCTCCACATGCACAGCTGCAGTTGGGATCAGTGAACCTGCCCATGGACTATTTAGGAATCCACCAGGGGCACATTTCTCACCATGAAATCGGAGGATATGTGACTATTCAGATCCAGCCTTGTCTGAGCTTTGAGCACATCAGAAGTCTTTGGCACTGGGTGAGGCTTTACTGTGCAAACAAGGTCCAAGGAGTGTCTAGAGCAAAAAAAACCCCATGTTTGCACTCCCAGTTCCAGCCTGACTGAATCACAGAGTGCTTATAAATAAGGAGAAGGAAACTGCTGCAAGGAAGCTGATTATATGAAATTGTCCATCCCTTCCATTTCCTTTCTCCAGGATGGTTCAGTGCATCATCTGTCTGTTTCCAATATGACAATTTTGGTATATCCTAATGCAGAGCTTCTTACAGATGTGGTCACGTCATTAGGGGTTTTAGAAGCAATACTGCCCCACAGTTGCTATGCAATGTTGCTGAGAGGGTTTCTTGAGCTGTTTCCTAACATAAAGCCCTGTATTGTAGTACTGGTAGTCTTGTTTGTCTTGGGCAGAAGGCAGCACCAGCTGACACAACAGGGATGTCAAGATGTGCTCCAAACTAACTGGTGCAAATGAGACATATGCGACACCCCGATGTGACTGTTAGGCTCCACGCAAATGGCTCTGTGCGTATCCTACAAATGCTAAGCCTCTCACATAATGCATTACAGTCAGCTCTGACTTCTGTGCTCTTAGATATCCCAACAAAATCCCTCTTGGATCTCTTACTTCAGCAAGTGTGTTGACATGGAAGGGTCTCCAAGCTTGTGGTGTCTAACAGCAGAAATTCAAAGGCAAGGCATGTATTCAAGACAACCTCCAGAAGGGCCAGAACAGAATCATAGAATCAAAAGGTTGGAAAAGACCTCAAAGATCATCAAGTCCAACCTGTCACCCAGCACCTCATGACTACTAAACCATGGCTTCAAGTGCCATGTCCAATCCCTTTTTGAACACCTCCAGGGATGGTGACTCCACCACCTCCCTGGGCAGCACATTCCAGTGGCCAATAACTGTCTCTGTGAACAACTTCCTCCTCACCTCCAGCCTAAACTTCCCCTGGCTCAGCTTGAGACTGTGTCCTCTTGTTCTGGTGCTGGTTGCCTGGGAGAAGAGACCAATCCCCTCCTGGCTACAACCTCCCTTTAGGTAGTTGGAGACAGCAATAAGGTCTCCCCTGAGCCTCTCTTCTCCAGGCTAAGCAACCCCAGCTCCCTCAGCCTCTCCTCATAGGGCTGTGCTCCAGACCTCTCCCCAGCCTCATTGCCCTTCTCTGGAATGATGCAGTGCAGCTGCCTGGGGCTCTCCACCATGTGTTACCTTTTCCAGCCAACAGGACAAGCAAGACCTACATATCCATTTAGCATGCTGGGAGTTAACAGCAAGCATCACGTTCCCAGTCCCACTGGCTGCACAGCTGCACCAAAACACAAATCTGGTTTCCCAGCAATTGTCCAAAATAAATGTCCCTGTGGTCAGCTCAGTCTTGACTAGGGAAAAAATATGTAGGACACATCTCTTGGTTTCATTCATCCCTCAACTCACATGTATTGTGCAGCTGTTACCTTAATGAGATACAGAGACTTAATGAAGTTAGGGTGACCTCCAGAAGCACAGCATTTGAGAGCAAAGTTGCAGAGCAAAGCATTCTGGGTCTGGATCTGCAAACAACATTTCACTCCTGACGCTCTGCATTGCTCTTAGAATCTGCACATTGTGGATCCCTATCACTCTTCCCTTCTTCCTCCCCACACAGGCTACAGAATCAGCTTTTGTGGGCTGGAAATATTCCAGGGGAAAGGCATTTCCAGAACTTACTCCCACAGGCAAACAGGTTAACCCACGCTTCTCTGTAGCAACTTTATGGGGAAAGGATCAGAAAAAGAAATCTTTCTCCATATTTGTAGTTTCCCCTGGCACACCAGCACAAGCATTTGCCATTCCCCACTCTGTGCAACTTATCCCAAGCATCCACTACCCTCTGCACATTACCTTCATCTGCTCTCACTCCTGCTGTGAGTCATGGGAGTGCCCTTACTTGGGTTTAATGAGTATTTATTCCTCTTGAGACCCCACTGCTGTCCAGTTCTGATGCCCCAACACAAGAAGGACATTGAACTCCTGGAGCAGGTCCAGAGGAGGGCCACAAAGATTATCAGAGGGCTGGAGCACCTCCCCTATGCAGACAGGCTGTGAGGGTTGGGTCTGGGAGAAGAGAAGGGTCTTGGAAGAACTGACAGTGGCCTTTCAGTACCTGAAGGTGGCCTACATGAAAGCTGGGAAGGGACTTTTTACAAAAGCTTGTAGTGATAGGACAAGAGGGAATAGATTTAAACTGGAAGAAGGTAGGTTTAGACTGGGTATTAGGAAGAGATTCTTTACATTGAGGCTGATGAGACACTGGAACAGGTTGCCCAGGGAAGTTGTGGAAGCCCCCTCCCTGGAAGTGTTCAAGGCCAATTTGCACAGGGCTTTGAGCAACCTGGTTTAGTGGGAGGTGTTCCTGGCAATGCCTGGATCATCTTAGATCCTAGATCATCTTTAAGGTCCCCTTCAACTGAAGCCATTCTGTGATTAGTGACCCTCCAGTCCTGTGTCCATCTTGCCTTGATAAATGACATTTATTCATACCCTTGAGCATACCCAGCTGCATCCTCTCAGCATGCTTATACTGCTTCCACTTCCCCATACCACACCTGCGTTTGCTTGCAAGCCCTCTGCCACACAGTCCCACACACTGTCCTCTTCCCAGTATTTATTTCTGTGCACATACAATGCCCATCCCTGGGGACTGACTTCTGCATTTGCCTTTGCAGTAATCACAGGCAAACTGAGAAGAGTATGACAAATATTAACCCAAAGCTATTAGAATGAGCTGTTCCTACAAGGCTCTGCATGGCAAAAGCTGCAGAGAGGTGGTTCTGATATGCTCTTTGTCACTTCTCTGAAAAGTCCCCCAAGGAGACACACAGAGCTGTGAGCCATTTGTAGAGGTCATGATGCAGAAAACTGGAGGGGGCTGCTGCCTGGGCAGAACATTTGTTTACATTTAAGAACTTGCTGGTTCACTCTGATACTGGAGATGTTAGGCAAGGGCTGCTGTCTTCCTGCAGCTTCTACACTGAGGTTTGTGGTCTTTCTCATTTCCTCTGCTGTTGGAGGTCAGCTCCTGAGCATGCTTCATTTGTTTCTCAAATCCCTGGCTGGATAGGAGATGAAGCATCAGTCCGAGGCAGCAGTGGCACATGTAACTCGAAGTGGCTTGCTCAGCAATCTCCACATCACATTTTAATGCATTTCATCCTGACCAGAGCAAGATCAGTGATGCCAAAGACAAAGTTCATTTCATTATCCAGGAAGACAGCAGCCAGCTAGGATCTTCCCTGTGCTCCCCTGTGCTCTGCCTAAATTATTCTACTTTGAGGTGAGAATAGGGCTCAGACTCCATAGCCCTCCTGACTAGTGGCTTCCACACTGAAACTGTCTGTCAGACTCCTGGGTCTCCAGGATGGACATTTAGGCACTAGCTCATACTCTCAAGGTATTTCTTTTGGTGGATAGGTCAGGTCTCACATGGTCACTGGAATCTCAGTCATCCATGCTTTAGACCACTGTGATCCTTCCCTGACAGAGTACCTCTGGAGAACTAGTACTTGTATATATGATGACACAGAGGTGGCTTGGCCTCTTGGTAGCAGACCAATTGTCTTAAACCAATCTTGCAAAGCAAAACAGTTTGTGAAATTAGACTTAGAGAGAAGGTGATGTGCCCCAAAACTTGCTTTGTTCCTTGCCATACAGAATGACCATCCCTGAGAAGACATTCTCAAGGGTGGTGAATATACTGCTAGCCTGAGTCCTGGAACAGGAACATCTGAATTCCTTTCCATCCTATTACAAGAATCCTGTGTGAGCTGGGGCCTCACTCAGATGCCCACCTGCCCAGGCTTAGCCAGGGAAGGATTTATACCAGACCCTGGCTTCCTACATAGTCATCACAAAGAATTAAATGTTTCCCTTAGGCCTTCTCATTGCACCCTGGAGACAGCTTTTTCTTCCCTTGACTCAGCAGAGAATCAAGCTTTGCCAGTCTTAGCTAGCAGGTGACCTCAGTCTCTTCAGCTGGGATCAAGGAAGCATAGATTGGTTTGGATTGGAAAAGACCTTAAAGATCATCCAGTTCCAACCCCCCTGCCATGGCCAGGGACACTTTGCACCAGACCAGGTTGCTCAAGGCCCTGTCCAACATGGCTCTGAACGCTGCAGAGATGAAACAGCAGATGACTAAGCCTGGTGCATTCAGGCAGTAAGGACCTCAGTAAGGACCTTTGCTTCAGCACCCCAGAACAGCTGTTCTGTACAGTGAGAGCATTTCATGTCCTTCCAACATGTTGCACATAGATTAATTAATTATCCACTGGTTTTGGTGGTGCCCAGTGACAGGACAAGGAACAACAAGTACTAGCAAGCCCACAGGAGGTTCCACTTCAATACAAGGAGACACTTCTTTACAGTGAAGGTGAAAGAGCACTGGAATAGGCAGCCCAGAGAGGTTGTTGAGTTTCATTCTCCGGAGATATTCAAAACCCACCTGGATGTGTTCCTGTGTGTCCTGCCCTGGGGGATCCTCCTTTGGCAGGGAGGGTTTGACTTGATGACCTTTTGAGGTCCCTTCCAACTCCTAACAGTCTGTGATTCTGTTGTGTAGTTTGCCAGCTTTACTTTCTATGATTCAGATGTAAAGTGCTACAAACACTACCTGGCAGTTGATGGACAGGGTGATGTCTTGTCAGGGGAAGGTATGGTATGAGGTGTGATGTTTCTGTACATGGTCCAAAAGCGAGTCTCCCAGCTTTGCAGTCAGGGCCTTGGGTAGCAGTCTTCTTTCAGCAGGACAATCAAATCCCTTGGTCCACAGGCTCCCTGGCAGCACCACTTTTAGCGTGCAACACTTTGCCTCTTTCCCTTCAAAGCCTGGGGACATTTGTTGAGGCAGACTTCTGCAGGAGCAACGCTGCTTGTGAGATTGGATCACCAGAGTCAGGGTAACACAAGGCCTGATTCAGTAGTGTCACTGTGTCCTTACAAACTGTCACCAACTCTCTACCCTGGTGTTAAAGCAGCCTGAAATATTAGTTACAAATCTGATTTGTCAGGGCCAGGTTCTGCTGTTGTTAAATCGTGCAGCACATGATACAAGGGGAAGCTTTCACTTGGAGGTGATGGTGGGAAGAATATGAGAGAAGCAGAGGGCTGTTAGAGCATTGTCACTGTGTGATAAGCAATTTGTTTGTAAGCAGCTTGGGTTTTTTTCTTCCAGTGTTCTAGGGCTGGGTAAGTGCTCACTAAAAAGAGCAATTTTTAGGCCTCCAGCTGTTCTTTACAAACTGTTTTGCTTCAGAGAATCATTAGTTGCTCAGTATTTGTACTCTCGTGTTGGTTAAGTGAGTATCATGCTAATTGTTGTCTTTCTCAACTGGGTAACTAATTTTTTTCTTGGTTTGTTGGTTTTTTTTTTTTAACTAAGTTGTTGGGGTATTTCTTTTTCCCATCTGCAATGCTCATGTGTCCAAATTCAAGTGCTTTACAAACTTGTGGTTTTATATGTGGGGGTTTTCAGTTTTCCCATGTTCCATATTTAAACTTCTGGTCAAAAAGCAAGAGAGAGATATGATCAAAATGGCCAGTGACTTAACAGCTTCTATGATCTTAGAAGCATTTTGGTTAGAGAGGACATTTGACAGCTGGCTGAATGTGAGCCAGCAGTGTGCCCAGGTGGCTAAGATGGCCAATGGCATCCTGGCCTGTATCAGGAATGGTGTGGCCAGCAGGAGCAGCTGTACTCAGCACTGGTTAGGCCACACCTTGAGTACTGTGTCCAGTTCTGGGCCACCCAATTTAAGAAGGATATTGAGACTCTTGAACGTGTCCGGAGAAGGGCAACAAGGCTGGGGAGAGGTCTTGAGCACAGCCCTGTGAGGAGAGGCTGAGGGAGCTGGGTTTGCTTAGCCTGGAAAAGAGGAGGCTCAGGGGAGACCTTATTGCTCTCTACAACTACCTGAAAGGAGGTTGTAGCCAGGTGGGGGTTGGTCTCTTCTCCCAGGTAATCAGTACCAGAACAAGAGGACAAAGTCTCAAGCTGCACCAGGGGAAGTGTAGGCTCAAGGTGAGGAGAAAGTTCTTCACTGAGAGAGTTGTTATCCATTGGAATGTGCTGCCCAGGGAGGTGGTGGAGTCACCATCCCTGCAGGTGTTCAAGAGGGGACTAAACGTGGCACTTGGTGCCATGGTTTAGTAGTCATGAGGTGTTGGGTGACAGGTTGGACTTGATGATCTTTGAGGTCTTTTCCAACCTTATTGATTCTATGATTCTACCAAGTCTGGTGCTAAACCATGTCCCTTAGTGCCTATGTGCCTTCTAAACACATCTTGTTTGAGATGAGAACACTCTGGCCAAACCTGTGTATGGAAATCAGTTCCTTTATCTTGCATGAACCAAACAACTTCATGTCCTGACAGTTACTCAGGGGCGACTCTTTCTTGGGTGCAAAGGGAAAAAAAGGCTAAAATGCTGCAACAAAATATGGGAACCACTTGTGGAACTTAAAAAAAAAACCTTAGCACAGACTGGAATTACTTTATTTTTACTTTTTTTGGCCTGTCCTAAGAATAACAAATAGTTTGCTGTCTGGTATGAATCAGCCTCCGTGTTACAAAGCATGAAACCTTGGCAGCTCACAAATTTTCACTGACACCCAGCAAGTTGTCAAGTGCTCACAAGTAGCAAGTGTCATGAGAGCATGAGTCAATGCTATTCAAACTCAGCTCTTTTATTTCTGAAACTGGTAAAAAAATTCCTTTTGCTGTGATGTTCACCTAATACTAGTAGACACAGCATTATGCACCACAAGAGAAATAAAATAGGAGCCGCCCTCGCCAGCTGCATTTGTTACTGGAGCTCAGAAACCTTCCAAGGAGGCTGGTGATGTCAGGGTGATGTTTGTCTTTGCTTATATGCTTTTGGTGTTTCCTCTTAGCACTTCTGGTTATTAACTTTCATCACCACAGGCAAGTAATGATGTGCTGTTGGGTTGATGGTCACATTCTGCAGAAGCTGTTCTGTAGGCCTTATTCCTCTCTACATCTACCTGAAGGGATGTTGTAGACAGGTGGGGGCTGGTCTCTTCTCCCAGACAACCACCAACAGAACAAGAGGACACAGTCTTAAGCTGTGCCAGGGGAAGTTTAGGCTGGAGGTGAGGAGAAAGTTCTTCCCAGAGAGAGTTGTTAACCATTGGAATGTGCTGCCCAGGGAGGTGGTGGAGTCAACATCCCTGGAGGTGTTCAAGAGGGGATTGGATGTGGCACTTGAAGCCATGGTTTAGTTGTCATGAGGTGTTGGGTGATAGGTTGGACTTGATGACCTCTGAGGTCTTTTCCAACCTTATTGATTCTATGATTCTGTGATTCTAGGATAGGATGGGATGGGATGGGATGGGATGGGATGGAATGGAATGGAATGGAATGGAATGGAATGGAATGGAATGGAATGGAATGGAATGGAATGGAATGGAATGGAATAGAATAGAATAGAATAGAATAGAATAGAATAGAATAGAATAGAATAGAATAGAATAGAATAGAATAGAATAGAATAGAATAGAATAGAACCAGACCAGGTTGGAAGAGACCTTCAAGATCATCACGTCCAACCTATCATCAAGCAGTACCTAATCAACTAAACCATGCAACCATGCAACCATTCTATGATCATAGAAGAGGTGGAAACGTTTTTGAAGCAAATTTGCATGCTTCCTAACAAAATTAAAAAGAAATAGTCTAAAAGTGTTTAACAAATGTTGGGGTTGTTTTTAACTTAGTATTTCTGCAGATTCTGTTGATGTCAAGTCTGGTTACAAACTGCAGCCTCAGATACTAAGAAATAATCTTTAGAGTCTTAATAAAAAAAAAAAAGTCTTCAGACAGCTGTCCAACTCTGGGAAATAAATGGGAACAATTTGATTTTAGCCATGACAATGCACAATGTGGCATTTTTTGAATCAGAAAAACTTGGAGCCTGGAAATTAAACTGTCAGTGCTGGAAAGTATGGGCCTGTGAAGACCAAGAAGTGTTTAATCAGTGTGTTAGGCTCATTCTCAGAAGGGGCAGGAAGCCCTGGAAGGACAGAGCTCCACAAAATGTAATTGCACAGCAAGGGTGGAGGAAGGTGGAGGCATGAGGGGAAAGAGCTGGGTGGACAGATGGTGGGCAGTGGGGATAAAAAATTAAAGAAAAAGAATTTGCTTCTCCCACCTAGTAACATATGCAGGAGGGGAAAGGCATGTTGCCCCTAAATCATTTTCACCCAATCATCCTTAAACTGCAGCCATAACTTCAGAGGTAGAGCAGAAGCTTCCAATTCAGGCACTGTGAGCAACACAGTGCTGGCACTGTAAATGCATGGTTTCACAGTTCCTTGTGTGGACAAGAAATAGGAGCACCGAGATGAGGTGTTCCTCACACAGAAAAATCATTAGCTCTTTGTCCTTATTTCATATTCATGTATGCCCTGATTCTGCATTATTATTAATGGCTAGTTTGGGGCTTTTACTGTGTTGTCATTGTCCCTGGTTCCAGCAGTACCCTGGCACAGGCTACAGCTGTAATCATTCATCCAAGCACCATCTTGGACAGTAATGTTTGCTCCAGTCCCAGAGACAGGAATTCAATGCCCTGTATACTATGAAGCACAATGTTTTCAATGAGCTGAAACCAAGCAGTTTCTCTGCAGAGATGAGTTGTGCTTTGCCATTACAAACCCTATGCACTGAGAAGGTTATCACACAATCATAGAATGGCTTGATTTGGAAGGCCCTCTACGATCACCTAGTTCCACCCTTTCTGCCATGGGCAGGGACAGCTCCCACTAGACCAGGTTACTCAAAGCCTCATCCAGCCTGGTTTTAAACACTTCCAGAGATGAGGCATCCACAACTGCTCAGGGCAACCCATTCCAGTGTCTCACCACGCTCATAGAAAAGAACTTTTTCTCAATGTCTAATCTAAATCTACCCTGCTCTAGTTATAAGACATTGCCCCTATGTCCTTAGAAAAAATCTCTCTCCAGCTTTCCTGTAGGCCCCCTTCTCTATTTCCCATCTCTGTTCTATCTGATCTTAACCCTAATGTTTCTCTTCAGTCTTAGTAGAGCACAGATGAGATGCCTGTACTCAGAATAACATTGTTATAAAGTCCAAACATGAATGTGATTTTTCCTCACTCTGTTTCAGCCTGGAGAGCTGGTTGACAGCCATCTGAACATGAGCCAGCAATGTGCTCAGGTGACCATGAAGTGAAACATCACCTTGGCCTGTATCTGGAATAGTGTGGCCAGCAGGAGTAGGGAAATGATCATGCCTCTGTACTGGGCACTGGTGAAGCTGCACCTTGGATACTGGGTTCAGTTTTGGGCCCCCCACTACACGAACTGAGGGGCTGCAGTGTGTCCAGAGACGGGCAACAAAACTGGTGAAGGGTCTAGAGAACAAATCTTATGAGGAGCAGCTGAGAACTGGGGTTGTTTAGTCTGGAGAAGAGGAAGCTGAGGTGAGACCTCATTGCTCTCTACAACTACCTGAAAGGAGGTTGTAGTAAGGTGGGGGATTGTTTTCTTATCCCCAGTATCGGGTGACAGAATTAAAAGAAACATCCTGAAATGCAAGGGGAGAGTTAGCTTGGATATTAGGAAACATTTCTTCATGGAAAGTGTGGTCAGGCATTGGACCAGCCCAGGAAGGCTGCAGAAACACCTTCCCTAGAGGTGTCCAAGAAACATGTGGACATGGCACTTTGGGACATAGTTTAATGGCCATGGTAATCTTAGGTTGATGGTTGGACTTTCTGGGCCCCTCAGTTTAAGAAGGACATCGAGACACTTGAATGTGTCCAGAGAAGGGCAACAAGGCTGGGGAGAGGCCTTGAGCACAAGCCCTATGAAGAGAGGCTGAGGGAGCTGGGATTGTTTAGCCTGGAGAAGAGGAGGCTCAGGGGTGACCTCATTGCCCTCTACAACTACCTCAAAGGTGGTTGTAGCTGGGAATGGATTGGTCTCTTCTCCCAGGTAACCAGCACCAGAACAAGGGGACACAGTCTCAAGCTGCGCCAGGGGAAGTTTAGGCTCGAGGTGAGGAGAAAGTTCTTCACCAAGAGAGTCATTATTCATTGGAATGTGCTTCCCAGGGAGGTGGTGGAGTCACCACCCCTGCAGGTGTTCAAGAGGAGATTGGACGTGGCACTTGGTGCCATGGTCTAGTCCTGAGGTCTGTGTTGACAGGTTGGACTCGATGATCCTTGAGGTCTCTTCCAACCCTAGTGATACTCTGATACTGTGACTTGTTGACCTAGAGGTCTTTTCCAACCAAAACAATTCTGTGGTTCTATGATTTCATGGGATGCCTTTAAAGTTTGGTGGATTGCAATACCTGTATGATTTGAAGGGGAGGGAGCTGAACCTGAGGTGTTCTCCCCACGGCTAGTTTACATGCAAGTAAACCCGAGTGGTGCCCATGTTTCTTTTGCTCACTTCATTATGTGCTGCCTCCCCACAGCTTGTTAGTTGTCAGTTATGATCTGGGGTGGGGAGTGTCACGAACCAATCACTCCCAAATGGTGCAAACTGCAAATTTGTGTATGAATGTAGCTCCCTGCATGCGTGTCTGATGGGCATCCATAATTGATGTCAGGGAGATTGTTTAGAGTGCTGGGATGAGAAGAAGCCCTGGTTTCAGGTCTGAACACATGACTCTGCTGTGACTTTGCTTTCTGCTCTGATACTGGTTTTTATTTGTAAAGCCCTTTTCCCTCATCCTCTCCATCCCTGTCTCTGTTTGTAAAGAAAATAGGCAGAACTGACATGTAAAGGTGCCCTCAGAGCCAATTTGCAGCAACTGGTAAAGATCATGCTAGATCCATCTAAAAATGCCTATCCATAGGGAGCTGCCTCTGAAGCTGAATGTAGGGGAGTGTTTTAAAGAGGCAGCTCAAGCAGGAAAAGAAGCTGGTTTAAAGCAGAGGGGCAAATCAATTCAGAAAGAGCGTAGCTGTCCTCAGCCCATTCTCCTAAGCCTTCCCTGACAGCTGAGAGTTTGATTAATTTTTGTTTTCCCAGACATTTTTTTTTCACTACTCAATTTTAACTGCAAGTGCAGAAGCACTGAAGTCCTGCTAGACACATTGTATTAGCAGCTCCTTCATAGCCACAGCATGGAGAGGCATGCACTGAAGGCTTCAGCCTATGCCTTTATGGATTCAAATCCCTTGGCATTCTCATCTCCTGTTTTCAGGTTACTGAGTTTTTGGTTTCTTTAGATTCTTGTTTTGCTTTGCTTCACCTCTTAGCAAAGCTAAGACCTATCTGCAAAGCTTGGCATTTGATTTTGGCCAAAAAACATTATCATTCCTTTTGCCCTATCTACCTAGCCAAACTAATTTGGAGTTTTTGTTGGTTATGCCAGCTGGAGAAAGCAATTGGCAGTGAAGTCAGGTTTCCTTGGCAAGACCTCTTTTGTTTGTTCACAAGAAAATATCAAGTCTTGCTTTCTACTGTGCAGGGAGCACACAGTCAGAGCTGGTTTCTTCATACACCACTTCAGCTTGGTGCAGCAGGTTGAGAAACTCTTTTCCTGGGTCTTCCTGAAGGGAGGTTGTAGCCAGGTGGGGGTTGGTCTCTTCTCCCAGGCAACCACCAGCAGAACAAGAGGACACAGTCTCAAGCGTGCCAGGGGAAGTTTAGGCTGGAGGTGAGGAGAAAGTTCTTCCCAGAGAGAGTTGTTAGCCATTGGAATGTGCTGCCCAGGGAGGTAGTGGAGTCACCATCCCTGGAGGCGTTCAAGAGGGGATTGAATGTGGCACTTGGTGCCATGGTCTAGTCATGAGGTCTGTGGTGACAGGTTGGACTTGATGATCTTTGAGGTCTCTTCCAACCTGGGTGATTCTGTGACTCTGTGATCTGATTCTCTACTCCTTCTGCAGGTTTTCTCCTTCCCTCCCTTGCCATTTCTGTATAAATGTTGTAAAGCTATCTTAGGCTGAGCCACTGGTTAATCCAGCATTAATCGACCTCCCTAATTGTACTTTGCTATTTTCTCTCCTTTTATCCATAAATTGGTCTACGGGGCAGGGGGTCTGGAGGGCAAACACATTCATTATGTTACCAGCAAACAAGATATGAATCGCACTGCAGGGGATAAAATTAAATTTACAGTTTCCCCTTGTAGATGTCATAAAATATTGATTTAAAACAAGAGGGGACACAGCAGTAGAGCCAGCATATTGGCTACCTCAGGTTGCTCTCCTTTTGTTCTGCCAGGGGTGCTTGCTCTCAGTCCCTGTGTGTCTGGCTGGCGAGGAGTGGCCGGTTCCCAAGGAGATGTGCAGGGCAATGGAAAGGCAGAAGGAAAGGCTAGGTGTATTTCATTTGGTAGGCCCATGGGTGGGTTATGTAGGGCTGTCTTCTTGGTTCTAGACCTTAAAGACCTCCCTTTGGTACCATTATCTTCTGTTGACAGGGACTGTCTTGAAAGCCTACCTTTCCTTGTCCCACACATCGTCCATACTCAAATTTCCCTGCCCATTTTGGGTGGTTTTAGAAGTGGTATCTTTACACGTTTTGAGTATCATTCCAGTTCCATCTAGGCTTACTTTGCCATGTTAGAGATGATATTTTGTCCCTGTTAAGCCTCCTACCTTTCCCCTATCTCATTATTTGCTTGTGTGAGGGATTGCTCTTCCCATACATGCAGAGCCTAGTATGATGAAGATCTTCTTAGGGCCCTCCCTGTGTGGGTAGCCCACTCCCACTAATTAAAGAAGGAAGGGATTCTTGATACTGCCCACTGAGCTTTGTGTTGGTGTCTACCCTCATATGCTATGCTGAAGAGAGGAGCTAGTGGCTAGGAACTCCACCAAACCAACAACTGCCTTTGTAGTGCTCAGCTAGAGTGAGCCCTAGCAACTGGCAAGTTGCTAAAGTACAGCATTTTGGCTCTGTGCCCTCTTCCCTTTTCATATCATCTCAGCTAGACTGGAAGCACTCATATGGTGGGAAGCCAGGAAGAGTCCATTCACTCAAGAGAAGTGGTTGTCAACTGTGATCCCCATGCTGTGCCCCTCCATGGCTGCTAGGAATGGTTTGAATGGCAGGAGCAGGCATGAGGCCAAACATGAACTTGGTGCTTGGTGATACATCATCTATTACATGTCTAATGATGTTAGATAAGAATTTAGTCCCTCCTGTGCTGGCAGCCAGTTCTCATTACCAGTAAATTGGACCTAGATTCAGACACTGTTGAAATCTATTGTCAGGAGCAAGTTGTTGTATTAGCATAGGTGTGTTGCTTATATCCCCGTGCTGCATGAGAGGGTCAAAGGCTGCAACTACAAAAAACCAAAACATTTTCCTCTTCCTATTCTTTTCTGAGGACAGCTCTGGTTAAGGTGTGCCCTGGCAAGACTAATATGGCTGCTGGCATGGGCTAAAGCCTGTATGTTGTGCAGAGAGCACAGGGGTTTCAGCACCTCTCTACACCACAAAACTTGTCACCGCTCTCTGACAGCTGCCAGAAAAGTGGAAAGACACAGGTGGAAAAGTCTTTCATTGTCCTGGCATTAGAGGACACAGGCTCGAGCTGCACCAGGGGAAGTTTAGGCTGGAGGTGAGGAGAAAGTTCTTCACTGAGAGAGTTGCTCGCCATTGGAATGTGCTGCCCAGGGAGGTGGTGGAGTCACCATCCCTGGAGGTGTTCAAGAGGGGATTGGATGTGGCACTTGGTGCCATGGTTTAGTCCTGAGGTCTGTGGTGACAGGTTGGACTTGATGATCTTTGAGGTCTTTTCCAACCTTGTTGATGCTATGATTCTATGATACTTGTGCTTTCACCAAGCTGTAGAGCTCTGTCTGGGTCCATGGGGGGAATTAGATGCAAGATTCTGCATACTACCTGCTACGGGATCTAATCTAACAAGTGGTTGCAGATAAGAACTGTCACTGAGATCTGATGTGAAAAACCATGCAGAGGAAGCTGTTTGCAGGCAGGAACTTCTATTAGCTCCAGGACACTGACTGCATACACTGAAGCACTCTCTTCTCTCCATTTTATCTGCCTCTTAACTCTGCGCCTACCCACTGACCCCTCTCTTCCAGCTTGTTGCTTTAATCAGCTTGGGGATGTGGGAGAATATTTTGTCAGAGAATATTTCTGACTGCCAAACTCAGTTTGTTTGTGTCTCATTGCAAAGCAGACCCCAAGAGGTGAAATGCTGTAATCACTTCCATTTTTGATTCCTCAGATCACTTGCCTCTAGGTAACTACGATGTGCTTTGAGGACTGCGTACGAATTTAATGATGTTATCACAATTAACCTGCCATCTTTGTATTTCAAATGTTGCTGTTTGGTGCTTTGGTTTGTTGTGTTGTTGTTTTGTTGTGGTTTTTTTTCTTTTCAACTACAGAATTAGCTTTCATTTTGAGCTGAAGCCTTTGTTGTCAACAACTTTATCTGCTATCAGAAATAGCGTGGCCAGCAGGAGCAGGGAAGTCATTCTGCCCCTGCACTCAGCACTGGTTAGGCAACACATTGAGTACTGTGTCCAGTTCTGGGCCCCTCAGTTTAAGAAGGACATTGAGACTTGCTGGAATGTGTCTAGAGAAGGGCAACAAGGCTGGGGAGAGGCCTCGAGTGCAAGCCCTATGAGGAGAGGTTGAGGGAGCTGGGGTTGTTTAGCCTGGAGAAGAGGAGGCTCAGGGGAGACCTTATTGCTCTCTACAAGTACCTGAAGGGAGGTTGTAGCCAGGAGGAGGTTGGTCTCTTCTCCCAGGCAGCCAGCACCAGAACAAGAGGACACAGTCTCAAGCTGCACCAGGGAAGGTTTAGCTTGGATGTTAGGAAGAAGTTCTTCACAGAAAGAGAGATTGGCCATTGGCATGTGCTGCCCAGGGAGGTGGTGGTCACCATCACTGGAGGTGTTGAGGAAGAGACTGGATGGGGTGCTTGGTGCCATGGCTTAGTTGATTAGATGGTGTTGAATGATAGGTTGGACTTGATGATCTCAAAGGTCTTTTCCAACCTGGTTAATTCCATTTCTATTCTATTCTATTCTATTCTATTCTATTCTATTCTATTCTATTCTATTCTATTCTATTCTATTCTATTCTATTCTATTCTATTCTATTCTATTCTATTCTATTCTGTTCTGTTCCGTTCTGTTCCGTTCCGTTCCGTTCCGTTCCATTCCATTCCATTCCATTCCATTCCATTCCATTCCATTCTATGGTAAGGTTAGATTGACGATGGAGTTAAAAAAAAAAGAAAAAGAAAAGAAAAAGAGTAACCTCCAGGGAATATTTATTGCCAGGAGCTGATAAGGAATTAGAGAAGCAGAATAGCTTGGGTTGGAAGAGACCTTAATGATCATCTAGTTCCAACCTTGCTGCCATGGACAGGAACACCTTCCACTAGAACAGGTTGCTCAAGGCCTTGTCCAGCCTGGCCTTGAACACTTCCACAACCTCCCTGCATAACCAGTTCCAGGGTCTCACCACCGTTACTGTAAAGGATTTCTTTGTAATAGACCAGGTGACCCTCCAATATCCCAGAGCAGCCACACAGCATGACATTTCAAGGGCTCCTGAAAGCTCCCAGGTCCATGCCCACATTTTGGCACAAGTGCTGTGAGTGACAATTACCTCTGCTGCTATTGGCTTGTGAATGACTGGCAGGGACCCAAAATTTTCCTGAGTCACCTTCCCCAGCAATTGAACAAGCCAAGGACCAGAATAAGCACTTGATGTAGCTGGGATTTCTCTGGTGACAGCAGGCAAGGAGAGGAAAATAGAGATTCTAGGCAGATTTCATAGGCTGGACCAGCTCCAGTTCTGCTTGGAATTGAAGGGTATTAGGGTGCATTTTCTGTGCTGCACTGAAGAGAAGAGTCAGCACTTCCATCCAGATGCTCAGACCCCTAAGCCAGGCAGAGAGAAGACAGCTGCTCTGCTTCATGCTTGGGCTTGCGCAGAGAAGCAGAAAGGTAGAGAAATCCCTTGCTGAAGAACAGGCAAGGAAGGAGGGGAAGAAGTGTCACATGAAAGAGAAAAGTAGAGACTGGGTGACTAATGGTACTGTAGCTTAGTTGTCTCATGTTGAAGTCTTAAATTGCCCACAGTGGGCAGAAAGTCACTTTAGCCTCTTGATATGACACATAAAACTAGTGTCGAAAGTGAAATAAACCCAGGCCTGTTCTTGAAGGAGCAATGAAAATGAGACTGTTACAAAGCTGACTCTACCACGTTGGGGGCAAGGACTAGATGATTTTTAAGGTCTCTTCCAAGCCAAACCTTTCTATGATTCTAAGCTGGAATGTGCTGGAGAGAGGTCAAATCATAGCCTCCATGGTGACTCCAGCCACTCTGTCCCCAATCTGTAGCACTGCATGGGGCTGCTGTGGCCAACACCACAGAGATGAGTGTAAGTCATTTTCAAGAGCCAATTTTACCCTTCCTCCCTCTCTACCATCCAGCACTGAAGGGAAGGTGCCTTTGTGCAAGCCCTCCATGAGCCTGCACTTGTATCAGTGCCCTCCATCCTGGCTGTTTGCTCTGCAGAGGGCGTTGTGCATAAAGGAATTACTACAACATATGGCCAACACTCCACACTTCATATGTTATTCATCGCATTAGAGAGCCCAGCCACATGTCCCTTCTGCAGCCAGGGGGAAAGTGCTGGCCCTGCTCCTGTCAGGTGGTCCTCCTCATTTGTCTCTCTGAAAGGAGCTTCATGGTTGTTTGCAAGCGTTGCTGAGCTGTGAGGCTAATACCAAAGAAATTAGCAAGGAATGAAGCAGTAAGGAAGTGACTTGGGGAAATCATCTGCAAGAGAGGACAGTACAGAGGAAATTGAGATGAGAGGAGGAGATCAGGTTTGTGAATGGAAAAGGAATAAAAGGAGAGTAATGACTTGAAGAAAGAAATAACAGACAGCTGTGTCTTGAAGAAGATGTAAACTCAACATTTTCTCCTCTCTCAGTCATTAAATATATCTCTGAGTGTGTTTTACATTCCAGATTGTTATTCCAGGATTCAGGTCTAAATTCTTAGGGGCTAAATGCATCCTGGCCAACTTGTCAGTCCTGTTCTGATGGCTCTAGGGTCTCACTTTCTGAACCAAAATGTGTTATATTGCTGCTCCAATCTAACCAAAGAGTGGCTTCTCTTCCTGAACCAAAATGTGTTATATTGCTGCTCCAATCTAACCAAAGAGTGGCTTCTCTTCCTGAACCAAAATGTGTTATATTGCTGCTCCAGTCTAACCAAAGAGTGGCTTCTCTTCCTGAACCAAAATGTGTTATATTGCTGCTCCAATCTAACCAAAGAGTGGCTTCTCTTCCTGAACCAAAATGTGTTATATTGCTGCTCCAATCTAACCAAAGAGTGGCTTCTCTTCCGCACTCAGTGAAATAACCATGACAGATGTCTCTCTGGGTTTGGGTATAGGTACACCTCCTGCAGCTTCCCATCCCAGTTCCTTCCCAGGAAAATTCCCTGCATTGTTAGAGGGAGATCCCTCCAGATTTTGAGTACCTCCAGAGGTGCACAGAAATCCTCTGCTTGCATAAACAGATGTGTGTCTAGGAGTTTCCAGCATATCCACAACAGCTGCCTGGGTGAGACTGTGTGGCAGAGAAAGCAAGAAGCAGAGTGGAAAAAGCCAGCTCTGCTTGAGCTTCACATCGGTTCCAGCACGCTCAGCTCTTCCTAGTGGCTTTCGGGGATTGATGTGAGGCAAATCTCCCACTGAACCTTTGAGAATGCAACTTTCAAAGGACAGTTACTCCAGACAGAGGAAAGAACTACATCTTCCTTGAAATCACAGAATAGTTTCAGTGGGAAAGGAGCTGTGGAGGTCTCTCATCCAATGTCCTGCTCGAAGCAGGGCTAACCTCAACATTAGATCAGGTTTCTCAGGACCTTGCTCAGTCAAACTTTGGAAGTCTCCCAGGAAAGTGATTCTTCAACCTGTCTTGGCACCTGTTCAACTGCTGATCCACCCTCATTATGAAAATATTTTTCTTTTATGTCCAACCAGACATTCCAGGAGCCCAAAATTGCTTCAGATACAGCCTCAGAAGTGCTGAGTAGAGGGGAACAATAATTTACTTTGGCCTGCTGGCTACACTCTCATCATTGCAGCCAGCTACACATTTAGCTTTCATTGCTGCAAGGGCATGCTGGCAGACTGATTTTCAGCTCTTGCACACCAGGAACCTCTGCTCCTCTTCATAGCTTTCTCCCCAGCTGGCTGGTCCTCATCCTGCAGTGTTGCACGGGGGTCATTTCAACAGATGGAATACTTTGCACTTGTCCTTGCTGAACTTGATGGCAGCCTTGTCCAAGTCCTTGTCTTTCCAAGTCCTTGGAGGCCTTTGAATGGCAGCCCTGCCCTCTGGCAAGTCAGCCACTCCCCTGAATTGGGTTTCATTCCTGGAGTTGATGAAGGTGTCTGCTGTCCCATCACCCAGGTTACTGGTGATAAGGTGCACCCTTCCTTCTCATCATTTGTGCAGAAGCAGTAGAGAACTACATGATACTTCTGCTACTGTCATTTACAGTGGGGAAAGCCAGATGCATTCTTCAGCCTCTGAGGTACAACACTAGTATGAGGCTCCTTCTACTTTGAAGAAGATACAAATTAAATAGACACAGCAGAGAAAAGGCAGGGGAAAAAAAGAAGTTGAGACTTGAGGGATCTTTTGGCCTGCTCAAGTTGACATTTCAGTCAGTTCTTGTGCTCAGAGTGAAAGTGTGTTTGGGGAATGTTAGGACAACATGGTAAACATTCCCTGGGCTGCCTAGCTCACTGTGCTATGATGTTATCCAGCCTTCAGATAAGCTGGAGAATGTACTTTTCTCCTCCTCTTCTCCCCTGTCTTTTGGGACTCAGAAAGCACAACCTGAAAATGCTTGTGTCACTTAAACATAAGGGAAAGCTTCTTTGCCTTGAGGGTGCTGGAGCATTGTAACAAGCTGCCCTGAGAGGCTGTGGAGTCTCCCTCTCTGGAGATTTTCAACACCCACCTGGATGTGTTCCTGTGCAACCTGCTCTAGGTTAGCACCCAGTTTAGCAGTGGGGTGGAACTAGATGATCTTTGGAGACCCCTCCCAGCCCCTACCATTCTGTGATTCTGTGAAATTTCTGGGATGGAGGCTTGTCACACTCCATCAACTCTGCTCCATGAAGGGGTTATGTGTGCTAGTGCATGATGTGACACAAAGCTGAGAGCTGACCCTGAGCAGAGGAAGCCCTGAACTCAAGACCAGTCCTGACTCTTCCCATCCCATTCCTTCAGCCCCCGCCTGAGTGAGTGCAGGGTTCCAGCCATTAGAGAGCAAGGAAGTAGTAAAATATGCTAATTCAATAACAGTAATTAATAACAATAATGGGTGCTTTCAATGTATTTGGGTGTGATTTAATAGGCAGGGAGTGCTGTAGGAAAGTAGGGCACTTTACAGGTGAGAATAAAAAGGCAAGGTGACTGGGCCCTAAAGTGCACATCTGGGCATGATTTGGAGAAACGATTTATTGGCACCATAAATGATGGCTGTTTCGAGCACTTTGGTTTGGTACCTATGTGGGAAGATGTTACTCTTGATTTAGGGCTCTGTTCAGCAGTACTTATTCTCCAGGTGGGACTTCTGGGACATCTTTCATGGCACAGAAGGGCAGGGACTGGACTGCTACAAGCCCGTGTCTTAACGAGGCACGGGGCATGGATTCAGTTCTGCAGTGTCCCCTGGCTCACCAGTCCCCGTGAGGTCTCCTATAGCCCACACCACCAAAGGTGTACAGTGCCCACAGCCTGGATGACATCAGGGGAAGCATCCCTCCTGCTTCAAAGTTGTGTACTGGGGCTGGTGCCTCTCACAGGCAGCTGCTTGGCTCCACAGCCCCCTCCTACCCCAGCTGCATGAGGATGTGGGGCCCCAGCTCAGGTTTGGCTGAAGCTCTCAAACCACCAGGAAGGATTGCTTCTGCTCCTAGAGACATGCTGGTTTTGCAAGGGTGAAATGTGAAAGACAAAGGAGAAAGGCATCCTTTGCAGCACTTAGTTGACATTCTCATTCATCTCAGTGATTTTGTGTCAGCACATGGTTGGAGCTGACCTCCATGCTAGAGTCTTGCCTGGGTAAGCAGACATATTTTCATGGGTCTTATTATTATTATTATTATGGGGCCTGTGGCATATTAAGACCCTGCTAGGACTCAGCACTACCTTTCTCAAGACTTCAGTCATATCAAGGGAATGCTGGGGAGCAGGCAGGGTGCTGTGGGCAGTAGCAGCAAGGGACAGAGACATGAGTGCAAAGGACTCAACAGCATCACACGGGTGAGGGCAGTGGGTGGTTAGCTCCTCATTCAGTACCAACTGAAAACACACAAATCAATTGGGCCCTGATGGGGAGCATCCACAAGTGCTGAGAGAGCTGGCTGATGCTGTTGCTGAACCTCTATCCATCAGTTTTGAAAAGTCATGGAAATCAGAGGTGCCTGGCGACTGGAAGAAAGCAAATGTCACTCCAGTCTTCATAAAAAGGCAAGAAGGAGGACCCAGGCAACTACAGACCAGTCAGCCTTACCTCCATCCCTGGAAAGATGATGGAACAGCTCATCCTGGAGGTCATCTCTAACCACATGAAAGAAAAGAGGCTTATCAGGAGTAGCCAACATAGATTTATCAAGGGAAGATCTTGCTTGACTAATCTGACAGCCTTATATAAAACTATGACCAAATGGACAGACAAAGAAAGAGCAGTGGATGTCATATACTTTGACTTCAGTAAGGCTTTTGATACTGTCTCCCATAACTTCCTCATAGGAAAGCTTAGGAGATGTGGCATAGATGGCTGGTCAGTGAGGTGGATTGCAAACTGGCTCGACAGCAGAGTTCAGAGGGCTGTCGGGGGGTTGGACTCAGTGATCTCTGGAGGTTGCTTCCAACCTCTAACATTCTGTGATTCTATTAAAAACAAACAAACAAACAAACAAAAAAACCCACCACCAACAACAAAACCAGGAGCACTGGACTCAGCTTGGAGGTTGTCTTTGGCTCAGTGTGCAAGGAGGATTTAGGAGCACAGTGTGGAAAGGGGACAGGGAGGTTCCCCAGCCTCATAGAATTGTGGGCTTTCATTTGGGCTCATCAAACACCTCTCCCTAACAGTCAGACTACCAGGAGTCAGATGAAATAGTAGGCAAAGTGTAAATGAGAAGGAAACTAAGGAGAGAGAGTAGTAAGGTGAAGGGGCTGTGACCATGCAGTGCCAGGAGCAGGATAACAGGAGCCGCCGGTGGGGTACTCAATTAAAAAGCTGAGCCAAAGCAAACGATCTCTGTCTCCAGCTAGTGCCAAGCTGCTTGCAGAATCTCCATCCCAAGCACTGGGCATCCCTCTGGGATTTTTAATTCCCCAAGGCAGATGGATCCCATCAGTGGGCTGGGCTGGGCTCAGCTCATGAGACTTCTCTGCCCAAGCAGGCTTGTCCTTGTCAGGGGATATGCTGGGAGGCTCACTAAGCTTTCACTGGCAAGGAGAAACCCCCCTGGGTACAGCCCCTCACTTTGAAAGGCCTGCATGCACCGGTTTGAAGGCAAAGCATTTTGAAATTTGGGCATAGGGATCACATCTATGTTGGGAGGCAGCTAGAGCTGCAAATGGCTGACACTCAGAGCAGCAGCTCTTTCAACATCCTATGTTCGTCTCTGTGCAGGTTTCTGCTGACGGGGATGATATATGCATACAAAGTATTGTGTTATTGTTATTATTACCCAAAGTTATGGATCAGCTTGAGAAACTCAAATGCAGTAAATCACTGGGACTGGGGTAACATTAGTCTCAGGGCTCTGAAGTAAATAATGCATGAAATATACTGACAGCAGTGTTTGACGGATCCTTATAAACAGCATCTCTCTAACAAGTGCAGAGCTGCTAATAGCAGGGCTGGATTCAGGGAGAAAAACACTGAAATCAATCCATGCTCAAGCAAGATGATGCAGAGGGGTAAACACTGCCTCTTCCTTGCCCCTGAGGACCAGTGAGTGATTTTAGAAGAGGGATGACAGTTGAGAAGGTCAAGAACAGGGTGGCAGCTCCACATCCAGCTTTGATGTGAGCTTGATGGGCAAGTTGCTCTACCTTCTTGCAAGGTGAAGGTAGTGAAGCGCTCCTCACCAGTCTGAGGCACAACAGGCTGGTGAGGAGCGCTTTGAGATCTTCAGAGAAGGAATGCTCCAGGCATGCTAAGTGCTCTCCTTACTTTTTTAACAACCCAAAGACATCCTGGGAATTACAGATCTGTGAGCTTTTTGTCTTAAAGTTCCAGCCAAACTGATTGTGAAGCTAATTAAAGACTGGCTACTACAGTGTTTGGCTAAGTATAACCTGACAGGGTCAATCCAGGATGGCTTTTGGAAAAGAAAATTGTGCCTTGCTGAGCTGCAAGTGGGGGTTTTTGGTGGGGTTTTATTTTGCTATTTGGTAGGGGTTTTTTTTGGTTTGGTGAGGGCTTTTAATAAAATAAGATAAAGGTGATCCCCACCAGACATAATGCACTTTGATTTTCATAAAGCCTTTGATAAAGCCTTTCACACAAAGCCACAAAGGGAAATAAACAGCCACAGGAAAAAGCAGCAAGGTCTCGTCATGGATTAAAACCCAGTCAAGCGTTAGTAAGCAAGGAACAGTTGCACCTTTGCTTGGAGGAAATTTAATAGTGGGAGTCAGTACACACCACGGAGGGGTTTAGTCTGCTCTATGGTACATGGCTGGCATGTTGACACTTGGTAATGACCAGGTTTGGCTAGTGAGAAACGCAGCAGAGTTGTCAAGAGCCATAGGAGATGTTGAGAGTGAGCACACCCCTTCACACCCTCTGCAAGACTGCTGCACAGGTTATGGAGGAGCAACCAGACCTGCTCCCAGGGTTTGTTCTGGCTGCTCTGGGGTCTCCTCCTTGAGTCTGGGTCTTCCCCCTGCCCCACTACGCTGTGGGATCTTTTCCCCACCTTGCCAACCAAAGGCAGGTGCAGGCTGTTGCCTCCCCATGAGTCAGCAGGATTTAAAGGCACTGTGGGGAGAGGGCAGCAGGATGACGGATGAGCTGCAATGTGGATGAGTGTATGGTAATGCAGACTGCAAAAATAGTCTCCACTTCAGCTGTACGGTAATGAGCGCTCAGCTCCCGGGCTCCTTGGAGGGAAGAGATTGGGAGTCATGGTGAGTAACTCGATAAAAGCTTCTTCAGTGAGTAGCGTCAATTCCAAAAGCATAGAGGATGCTCGGTTGCCTTTAAGGGACAGGAAAACAATAGGGAATATGTTACAAAAAATGACATTATCTTGAACGCTGGCTACACCCTCATTTGAGACAGCGTGTAGAATTACCAGAGGGCTCTGAAGCATGGTTAGTAATCTTGCGAGATTCACCTCCGAGGAGGCAGTCAGCTGTAGTGAGCGGGTTTTGTTTCCTCACCGTAGCGGGCTCGCAGCACTCCGCAGCCGCCATGGCTCTGCCGTGGCTCCCTCGCCTCCTCCTGCCTCGCCGCTGTGCCCTGCCTTCGCTCTGCGCAGGCGTCCTGCCCCCGGCCAGCACCGGCCAGCCCAAGCCTCCCCGAAGAGACACGCTAAAGGCTTATAATTGAGTTATTTACACTAATGAAGGGTGTGGTGGGAATTGATCAGACCCTCCTTCTACTGTCCTCCTGCAAGACTAGGACAAGAGGTTACTTGGAGATGCTAATGGTGGCTTAATTTAGATGCCATGAAAGGCGACACTTTTTCACACAGCAGGTAGTCAGCCTGTGAAATCCACACTGCCTCCAGAGGTCAGGGAGTCAAACGCTGCAGGATTTGTCAAGCTCCTGGGTATTTTTTTGAACAATGTTAACTGCTCTTGCTGAGGATGCAGTAGTACACCATGGACCCCAGTCAGGAGGCACCCAACTGTGGTGCCCAGCCGCAGCAGGAGCCAGGACTGCCTCTGGTTGCTTTAGTCTTGGTAGCCAAAGAGAAGTGGCATTGGTTTGGTCAGGTATTGGAGGGATGATGGTGAAAAAGCCACCACACCCAAACTCAAGCCCTCTATATTGTGCCAGCATCCTTCTCCTACACCACGCTGTAGTCTCAACACTAGGATAGTGGTTCCCCTCCCTTGGTATCATGCTTTCCAGCTGCATATCAGAGTCATTCATTCTAATTTTAAAAGAGGGATAGAGGCAGGGAAGGAAGGCGGGACAGAAAGCCCCACAACTACCTTTATGTCAAAAGAGGCATGCCATGATCCACGGTACTCTGTGAAGCTGCCTCAGGCTACAGCCTCACCTGCACATCTGACCCTTTTCCTTGGCCCCTTGAACATGATGTCTGTCTCCAGCCTGGTGGCTTCACCACTCCTACAGATGGTTCCTGTCACAGTCCTACTTTTCCTCTGTATTGCCTGTGGCATCATAAGTTACTTAACAAGTCTGACTGGGCATGGGCATTGGTGGATTTTTCTCTGTGAGCAGTGTCAGCCTGTGGATTATAATATACTTGAAAAGTCATAAACATGGACAAGTGTTTAAATTTGCCAGCAAGAACAAAGCATAACAGAGTGGGAGAAATACTTTCAAAGCCATCCCTGTATCTATACCCATATTTGGCTGACCTGCAGCCCTAGAAAATCCTTTAGCCAGAAGGTTTGGAATTCGGTCTGTCATTACTGTTTGTTCCCTGTTGATAAATCCAATTCAGGTTTGTTCATGGTTTGACTGCTGAGGCTGTCTAAACTCAGCATAGAGAGCTTTGTAGGGGATTGAGCTGGGACAGTACTCCTTGCAGCATTCTTTGACTCTTGGCTGAAAAGAACATGCCTTTGGAACACAAGCCCTATGAAGAGAGGCTGAGGGAGCTGGGGTTGCTTAGCCTGGAGAAGAGGAGGCTCAGGGGAGACCTTATTGCTCTCTACAACTACCTGAAGGGAGGTTGTAGCCAGGTGGGGGCTGGTCTCTTCTCCCAGTCAACCAGCACCAGAACAAGAGGACACAGTCTCAAGCTGTGCCAGGGGAGGTTCAGACTGGATGTTAGGAAGAAATTCTTCACAGAGAGAGTGATTGCCCATTAGGATGGGCTGCCCAGGGAGGTGGTGCGAGTCACCATCATTGGAGGTGTTTAGGAGGAGACTTGATAGGGTCCTTGGTTGCATGGTTTACTTGATTAGGTGGTGCTGGATGATAGGTTGGATAGGATAGGTCTCTTCCAATCTGGTCTGGTCTATTCTATTCTATTCTATTCTATTCTATTCTATTCTATTCTATTCTATTCTATTCTGTGTGTGCCCTTATAGGTAGCTGTAGAATCAGCTCTGTCTGTGTGCAGTAAGAGCTCTCAGAATCCACTTGAAGGATGGTGGTCTGAAATTCTCACAGGTGTCTCACGTTCTAGCATGGTTGTAGCAGCTCTCCAACCACCCCACCTGCTTTTCTCCTTCTCGCTGTTTGCTGCTGCCTCAGTAGCTAGCTGTGTTTAAATATGTCAACCTGGGGTTTTCTTCACCTCTTCTTGATGCCTGTGTTTCTCTAACAAGCCGCTTGAAACAGAACAAACAAGCAAGGCAGGAGCGCTCTAGGCAAAAGGGGTGTTTTGTGTTTGATTTGAATACATACATATTTTTCTTGGTTAAAACTTGTGATACTCATCAAACACATACAGGAATGCTGTGAATAAGACCTTTTTACTTCTTCCTCTTTGACACACATACCCTGTCTCATAGAAGCACCTTCTCATTTTCACTCTCACCATCTGATTCTCTGCGCAGCATGGTCTCTCTTGTATCCCCACACGTGTGTTTCATAGTTTCATTCAGGGTTGGAAGGGACCACAATGATCATCTAGTTCCAACCCCCCTGCCATGGGGTTCAACAGTCTCATCCTCACTCCTGCACTGCCATGTCCACAGAACCACCTTTTCATCTCAGCAGACCCCTGCTCTTGCACATTCTCACCCACACCCTATGCACACGTGTGTGGCCACCTCTGCACTTTCAAAGGCTCTATTACTGAGAGGAAAATTGCTCCCAAGTATATGGGACTGGATATAACTACAGCAGCAATGGGGAGTGATGGAAGAGAGACAGGGCTGGGAAATCGTGCCATTTGTAGACATGGAGCACCACTCAGGTGGAGAGGAGAACATGGCCCCAGAGCCCTCACCCCCTCTGCTGTGCAACAAACAAGCACCAAGTGTCACTCATTTGCAACCCCTCATGTGCAGACTGCTCCTGCTCTGAAAGTTTCTCAGTCACCCTTTCTGACGCATCCTTTCCCTCTCTTTTTTGCCTGTCTGTCAGGTCCTGATCACATCACTGTCACAGCTGCTATGATATCAGCATTTTCTGACAGGTGTATATGCTTCTGTCACTCCCAACAAAGCTCTTTAGCACCCAGTCTGCCTCCAAATCTGAGCCAAGGTAGCACTGCCAGAAAACATGGTCAACAATATCTCCTGTTTCTGTACTTAGAAGATTAAAGCCATGCTAGAGCTCACTGCATGCTTTCAGTATATCCCTCTTTCAAATGAAGCCTTAAAAGCAGTGGTTTGTCTTCATTGGACTGAGGTTTGCTGCTATTCAGAAAAAGGAAGAACACTTTGAGCATTTCTGTCATGAACATCCGAAGGTCTTCTGTGTCTTCCTCTGAGGCAGGGTCTGTGTTTGGCCTCCTGCAGTGCACAAAGGGCACTAATTAGAAAAAAAAAAACACCAACAACTTCACATTTCTGCTATCTCCCAGGTTCCCAGTACAGCCCAAGGTGTCAAGCTGCCCTGTGGACTGCCCTGGCGAGGAGGTCATGAAAACATCTTGGCCGCCTTGATGGGGGTCACGGGGGTGCTTCAAACCGAGCCAGTTTAGGCTGCTTATCTGGGCAATGGCTGTGCACCTCTGTAGAGGCTGTGCTCTGTGGAGCTCACAGGCTGCACGATTCAGAAGGCATTTCAGCTTTTCCAATTACTGTAGCAGTAGCTGGTAACCTTCCAGCAACGAGATGTTGGAGCACAGTGTTCTCACACTCCTGCTGGGCTCAGCCAGTGCTTGTGTTTGAACTGGCACCACACAAGCTAGGAAGCAAAGAGCTTATTAAAAAGGAACACAAGGAAGTGGAAAGGTGTTTAAACAGTCCCTGTTTTGCATGTCTAATTTGGGAGCTACCCTTCTGTAGATCCCCAAAGCAGTGCCCAAATCCAACAGCAAACTTCTCAGAAGTGTAAGTTGTTAAGCTTTAGCACACTGTAAGATAAGGACCTTGCCTGCATAAGGCCATCAAGCACTGATATTGACTCTCCAGGACGTTTTTAAGGCTATTTATATCACAATAAAGCCATTTTATTAGAGTCATCAATCAAGAGAGACCGCATTTTGGCCTGGAAATGATTCTGCTTGAGTTTCTAGAAAGGAACAGGGTGAGTAATTATGGGATGCATTATCTTCAATCTCATTTGAAATCTCCTAATTGAAACCATATATGAGCGCAGTTTATTGCTTATAAAATAGATGGCAGAGGCATTGCTAATATACCTATGGCAAGTACAACCTTCCAGTTAGCAGAATGCAGGTTAATGTGGCTATGGCAGGAGCTGTCCCTATCCATGCCTGGGCAAGCAGCTGGTTCCTGGCACATGCTTTGAACTGAAGTTTGTGCCCTGCACTGAGCTCAGCTCAAGGGACTTGAGCATCTGTGGTTTGTTTCAGGTGGCAGTGTCTGCTGTGGGGTACCCGCTGATCCCACTGACAGCATCAGGTGTTTTGGTAGGGTGTATCTGGTCCCACAGTGGGACTAGGAGCTGTGGGTGAGTGGTAACTGAGTCTCGGTCAAGCAGTGTGGTAAAGCTTCCCAGCTCAGGGCCTGCACATAGCTAAAGTCACTGGTTAGGCAATGGGGGTAGAGCGTTTGCAGCTCTCCCCTGGGATTTTGCCAGCCCCTGTGCTGCTTTGCTGCTGTCAGCTCAGCACAAGGGAGCAGACTTGGAGGAGCAGCGGTTACTCAGGTAAGGAGAGTATAGCTTAACATTGCCTGTGGGGGCCCCTGAGACTGAATAATGGCAGGGCTTGAAAGCTGTTACAGATATTTGATAATTAATTGGCTGGGAAATCCGTTTATTGTAATGACTCCAGTTAAGTAAAGAAGAAAGATAAAAGGACTGCATGTTCCTGCGGTGCTCAACTACTTTCAGGGACAGAGCAAACCCATTACATGTCTGCTTTTATGCCAACAGTGGCTTTTAGTTGTTGTGAAGGCTCTTCTGAAAGGTGGTTGAAATCTGTATCTTCCCTGAATCAGTCTGGGTTTATGACAGGAAAGGGTGAAGGGTGGTTTATCACCAAGGATCCCTCAGGTGGAGAGGAACAGGAGAATGGAGCTTCTGCCATAACCTCATGCTTCACCTCTGGCCAGATACTTACAGCAGAGCAGTTCCAGTTGTGGTTTATCACCATTTTATACTGTTCTAGTGGGAGCAATGCATGTAGCATGGTTAACCTCACTCTTTTTTTCTGCCTATTGGCTCATCACACACAGACACAGAAGGCAGCATCATGGACACAAGACCTGTAATAGTCCAATAGCCTAACAGAATAATTTTGGTTGCTGTCCCTACCTCCCAGTTGCTGCCCAGGACAGACCCTCTTTTCCCAGCCAAAGCAACCATAGAATCACAGACTGGTTTGGGATGGAAGGGACCTTGAAAGGTCATTTACTTGAACCCTGCTGCAGTGAGCAGGGACATCTGCAACTCGACCAGGTTGCTCAGAGCCCCAGATTACATGACCTGGGATGTCTCCTGGTATGTGGCATCTGCAACCTTTCTGGGCAACCTGGGCCAGTGTCTCACTACCTTCAGTGGAAAAAATGTTTTCCTTGTACAGAGTCAGAATCTCCTTCTTTCACTTTAAAACTGTTACCCCTTGTCCTGTCACAATGGACCCTGCTAAAATGTCTGTCACAGTCTTTCTTATAGGCCCCCTTTAAGTAAAAGGTCACCATAAGGTCTACTTAGAGACCTTAGAGACCTCCAGGCTGAACAACCTGAAACTGTCTCAGCCTGTCCTCATAGCAGAGAGGTTCCAGCCCTCTAATCATTTTTTATAGCCTTCTCTGGACCTGCTCCAACAAGTCCATGTCTGTTGGACAAGCAATGAAGCAACAATCATTTTTACCTCCCCTCTGTAGAGAAGGCTGAAACTCAAGTCTATAAATCCCTACTTAGCATCTTTGGTTATCCTTGAAGAAAACACCCTCAGCTGAGGAGTGAAGAGCATGTGTTCTGTCCTGCAGGACCAAACTCTTGGCTGAGATGACTTAAGTGAAAACAGAGATTTTGCAGCAGGTGCTTACTTGGAACAAAGCAAATTCATCTGAGCTCATAGAATCATTTTGGTTGGAGAAGACCTTTAAGATCATCAAGTCCAACTGTTTACCCAGCACTGCCAGATCACCACTAAACCAGTGCCCTGGTGTCATTACACACACCAAAACCCTACTTTCAGCAACTTAACACCCCCCAGGACTCCCATTACCACCTGCAGGCCCTAGTTACAGCCACCTGCAAGTTACTGAAGCCCAAGCAAGGAATGAAGGCAGCATGGTGCAGGACAAGGTGGTTCCTCAGCCCCTCACCCTTGGCACCATTTTCCTACAAGGCAGAGAGAGTGTTGTGGGGTGCAGTGGCCCCTTACCCAGGTGGAGGGTAAGGTTGGCAGTGGTAGGGTGCTGCATGCCCACCAGAACAGCATGGCTCTGCCACCAGGTAGCATTGACCAGGATGTTGTGGTCAGTAAGGAAGGCAGCAGCATGGCTCAGGTGGGGCTGTGTGACATTGCAGTGGTGGTAGGACTGGGTGACACTGGTCTGCATGCAGTACTCCTTGGCTGGTGACATGTGCATAGGTGTTTAAGCCCAGGCTGGATGAGGCTCTGGCCAGCCTGGTCTAGTGTGGGGTGTCCCTGCCCACGGCAGGGGGCTTGGAACTAGATGATCCTTGTGGTCCCTTCCAGCCCTGACTGATACTATGATACATGTGAGTGAGCAGCACCATGGCACTGAACAAATAGGAAGTGTAAAGTCAGAGAGGGGTTGGTATCAGCTCCATTTGAGTTAGGAATCTCTTATTTTACTGAAGGTATCATTGTTCAGTGGGCAAATGTGTTCCTTGAGGAAAACCAGTGCACATCCTGGTCATGGCCAAAGAGGGGAGGCTTGGCTGGGAGCTCAGGATGGATATTTGGTATGGTTTTGACTTTGTATGTGTTTGCAGGAAGATATTTTGTGTGTAGCTGTGTGTGTTGTGGACTTCAGCAGTAATGCTGAAAGAGAATAGGATCTACAAGAAGGATGTTAAGTTTCTGGAGTGGGTCCAGAGAAGGGCAGTGAAGGAATGGATGAGGGAACTGAGATTGTTTAATCTGAAGAGGAGGAGGCTGAGGGGAGACCTCATTGCTCTCTACAGCAACCTGAAAGGAGGTTGTAGGGAGGTGGGGGTCAGTCTCTCTCAAGTAACTAGTGATAGGACAAGAGGAAATGGCCTCAAGTTGTGCCAGAGGAGGTTTAGATTGGATCTTAAACATCTTCACTGAAAAAGTTATCAAATACTGAAATAGGCTCCCCATGGGGGGTGGTTGGATCCCCATCCCAGGAGTTGTTTAAAAGGCACAGGAAGGTGGTGCTGAGGCACATGGTGTAGCACCAAACTTGGCAGAGTCAGGTAGAGGTTGGACTCAATGATCTTGAAGGTCTTTTCCAACTGAAATACTTCTACAGTTCTACTCCTCACTGCACATTGTGCTTTCAATATGAACATTCAAGCTGCTGTATCTTGTCCTGAAGGTTGTACAGCAAGTATGGCTGTATGAATGGTGTTCCCAGTGCAGCCATATTTGTCAGAGTCCACAAACAGCCTGCAATGCCATCTGTTTTAGTGAGCAGATAAAGGATTAAACTGCAGGAAACACAAGATTTGTACAATACATGAGAGCAGGCCAGACAATCACAGCCCAGCTTCATTTTTCATGTGCTAAGAATAACTTTAATATCTTCTCATTTAGGGTTTAGTGTCAAAATGTAACTAATATTTTCCTCTCTCACAAATCCCAAACTGCTTTCCCTTCCCCCAGTGCTGGTGCTTACCCTACTGCAGATTCTAACTCAGGGGAGGACCTTCCTTCCCAAGTGGAAATTTACAAGAATGAAAAAGCTGAACTAAGCTCTTCAGTCTGGCAGAGGTGCTTCTGCTGTCCTGGAGCACTCTAAATTGAGCATCTTCACCAGAGAATTTAGGTCTAGATTGTGCTCCCCAGGGCTGCGAGGTCCTGCGGTGCACAGGCACCGTGGTGCTGCACAGACATCCATGAGGTGGACATGATGTCATCTCCCCTGCATGGCTGATGAGAGCTTACCTCTAGCCAAGTGTAAACTCAGAGCAGGCTACAAATCCTCATCTTTTAAACATTCCTTGGATCTGAAACCTCCTGCCAGCTGGAGCTGCTTTTAACTGAGCAGACTGAAGCGCTGTATTTAATGAATTCATTTAGAGTCTGGTGCAAGGAAGCAGGGCTGATCCTCATCTAGTGTAAATCTAGGCTTCCCCATTTACTTTTAGTGGTGCTTTGTTGACCCTTGATTTATGCCAGCTGAAACTGCAATTTGGCATCCCTCTGTACAGTATTGGGCTGCTGGAATTTGTTAGAGCAAGTTACCTGCCAAAAGGAATCCAGCCTCAGACAAGCCAAGGCCCGTGTGAGCAGCCCTAGAGCTAGCCATGTCAGAAACTAAACTGCCAGTTCCTTCCAGCTGTACAGAAAGAACTCTGTGGGGAAATGGTTCATCTCTGCTGTGAATAAGCTGTGCACTGGGGAGAGGTTTCATTTCACAACAGGCTTTTGGGAGAAGAGGCAGGGACATCAGTGGATTCATGTATGATATCCCAAGGTGAATGCTTCCAGTAGGATTTAGCAGCATTGCCTTTGCTAGAAAATGAAAAGTGTTTGCATTCTGTGTTCTAGATGGTTTGTGAGGCTCATTTTGCCAATGCCAGAAGACTGCAGGTCAGAAGGTGCAGAAGCAGTCAGGCAGTCCCTGTGGTTATGCCTGCCCTGCAGTCAGTGGCTCCAGAGCACCAAGCCAAATGACCCAAGTCAGTTGCCTTCAAACTGTGGGGAGCTGGAGCTTGAGCTTCAGCTAGTCCTTTCTGCTCTGGCTGCATGTCCCTAGACAGATCCCTATTAGAGAGAAAGAAAAGGATGATCTCTCACAGTCGTGCTCTGGAGGTGACACCTGGGCTTGTTTGGCTGTCTCCCTTCTTGCTTCCCTTGCACAACCCATACACACCAAAGTTTTGTATGAGGCAGGTCAAGTCTGTCAGGTTTTGTTTCTGGCTAGAAAATTGTCTCATTGTATGACTTTGCACAACCTATTTCTTTTCTTCTCCAGTGTCTCCCTGCACATGTAAAACAGGCATTGCAATCCTTCCTCTCCACAAGGCACAGGGGCTCCAGTTCCACAGTGCTTAGTCTCTTTGACACGAAAAAATAATGCTGCTGAATGTTCAGCATGTGCTGAGTTGCCTTTCAAATCCTTCAAGGGTCTCAGGTGAAAGACAGCACAAGGTATTATTATGATTAGTAGGATGTCAAGAAGATCTGCAAGAAAGCTGGGGAGAGACCTTTTACAAGTCCTTGCAGTAATAGGATGTGGGGTAATGGTTTTAAGCTGGAAGAAGGGAGATTTAGACTGGATATTAGGAAGAAATTCTTTACAGTGAGGGTGGTGAGGTACTGGAAGAGGTTGCCTGGGGAAGTTGTGGATGCCCTCTCCCTGGAAGTGTTCAAGGTCAGATTGGACAGGGCCTTAAGCAGCCTGGTCTAGTGGAAGGTGTCCCTGGCCATGGCAGGGGGGTTGGAACTAGATGATCTCTAAAGTTCCTTTCAGGCCAAACCATTCTATGATATGATTCTAGGATCTAATTGTGGGAATTATTCCTGCCCCACCTTTCTCAAGGGGTCATATCTTCCTCCCATTGTGTTTTGGACATTCATAAAGTTTTAAACAGATCCTGGTTTTCAAACCAACAGCACTCACTCCATCAAATATGTCTTGATATTGTTTCTTTTCAATTCTTCCCCTTCTCTTCTGCTGTTTATTTATTTATGAACATGTCTTCCTCTGCAAGGCATATTGTGCATGTGGGGATAAAGGTAAATTCAGACCAAAGCTCTTGGGAGTTCTCCCTTCCAGCAGCATCTCTTCTCTACCTTCCCTGCAAGCCTTTTTCAGATGCCTTCTTTTGCAAGGCCTGATGGTGGGCAAAAGTGTGGCATTAAGGAGAGGCAAAATTCGACAAAGCTGCAAATAAAAACAGTGGAGTTAGAATAGAATTAACCAGGTTGCAAGAGACCTTTGAGATCATCAAGTCCAACCTATCATCCAACACCAAGCACCCCATCAAGCCTCCTCCTAAACATCTCCAGTGATGGCGACTCCACCACCTCCCTGGGCAGCACCTTCCAATGGCCAATCTCTCTTTCTGGGAAGAACTTCTTCCTAACATCCAGCCTAAACCTCCCCTGGTGCAGCTTGAGACTGTGTCCTCTTGTTCTGGTGCTGCTTAGCTGGCACAACTTCACTGTGGTTTCCACTTAAAGGAGGTAAATACAACATGTGAGCCTGAAGCTTGCAGCACGTTGTTCTAGGGTTGTAAAACACCCATAGGGCAGAGTTTCAAAAGGATGTCATTCTAGGCAGCAGAAGTGGCTTTGTTGCTAAAGGAATTCACTGTGCTAAACTCTAGCTTGAAAATTTGGTTCTTGTGACCTAGTTTGGAAGCTGGCAGGCCCAAAAGCTGTTTGACAAATCTTTTCTCAATACACAGAATCATAGAACCGTTGAGGTTGGAAAAGACCTTTGAGATCATCAAGTCCAACCGCTCACCTTAAGCTCACAATCGCACCACTACTGAACCACTATTGTTAAATCCCTTTCCTAAGCACCACAGCCAGATGTCTTTTAAACACCTCCAGGGATGGTGACTCCACCACCTCCCCGGGCTGCCTGTTCCTGTGCTGGATAACCCTTTCTGTGAAGAAATTGTTCATAACATCCAGTGCTAAGCACTTTGAAAAATCAGGCTTTACTTGTGACTTCTAAGGGCTCGACAGCTTTACTCACAATGCACTTGGGAATACAACCAATGCCTTTGGGGAATAACAACATTTTTGGCCTTTGCATCAGTGGTTTTTACCCTGTCTGTGGATGACTTTTAACAGATCCAGTTCATGAAAACAAGACCATCTCACCTGTGCCAGTTAACTACAGTAGAGCATATAGCGATCTAAGGTCTTGACAAGAAATATTTAGCTGCATGTGAAGTGAAAATAGCTAAAGACATTGCTTCATCTGAAAGAAGCTTGTGAGAGGAGTTGTCCTCTCACACATTCCTGAACTCTGCCAGGTAGGTGGTAAAACTAATAAGACCAGGTCATTGTAGTTTATTTTCCCTGCAGCCACTGTGAAGCTGTTCCCTGCACATCTTAAGCTTCCTCTTGGTTCTCAGCCTAACTTTGTTTTAAACATCTGAAACAACAGCAGCTTTCTTGCTTTCCTTGGGAGACTCTCCAGAAGACTGGCATTTTTAGAGGACAAGAAGTTTTTCCTCAAGTTTGAACAGACTTACTTCTCTTCTTTTTCAGATGTTGCTCCACTCTAGACCCCTATGCATCTTGCTAAATAATTCCTCTCTTCCCTTGGTGCTTTCAGCTTTCAAAGAGGTATAGCTTGTCAACACATCCCTTTTAAGTCCTCTTTTAGTCAAGTTATACATATTTAATGTTTTTAAGCTTCCTTTAGATGCTGATCCCTTTGCAGCCCTTGATGGATTTTGTTGTTGCTTGCCTATGAATTCCCTCCAATTTCCCCATATCACTCTGGTAACAAGGTGCCTTGGATTGACTACACCAGTCCAGGTGCACTCAGTACTTGGTGGCAGTTGTTTTGGGGTGGAATTAAAAAGAGAAGCAGGCAAATCTCTCAAAGGGAATCTGCTTCATGGTCCCCTCTCTGAGAGCATTATTTCACGATGGTATTTCGGGACTGGCTTTAGATATGGAAATGAGAATGTGTGTCTTGCTCAGAAGCTGTTCTCTGCTTTCAAGTGGGAGAGAGATGGAAAGGGGGAAGAGGGGTTAAGCTCCTCAAAGGCTTTGTCTACATTAGGCTTTTTTCTTCATATCTCCCACCGTTGCTTCCACGGGTGCAGCTCAATCCACTGTGGCACTGCTGACAGCTCCGGCGCAGGCAGGGAAGCTAACGTGTTTCACTAGACATCGTCTCCGCAATCTCTACAAGCCCTGACTCCACCAGCAGTGCTGCAGCAGCGGGAGCTGGAGAGGGAAAAGGTCAGCTGTAAATAATAACTAGAGTGTTTGCACATCAAGAAGGTGTCCTTCGCTGAAATGCAGCAGCTGGGAGCGAGCAGGCAGGATGGGCCCACTTGCTCATTCATACTGAAATGCCACCCTTCACAGTCAGGTGCTGACAGCTCGAGGGCAACGCTTGGAAGGGGCGATGATAAATTGGTTGAGCCACCTCTGCTACTCTCATGACCTCAGAAAAGAAGGGAAACTTAATTCTTATTTTCCCTAATATTGCTCCCATTGCCCAGTTCTGGGCCCCTCAATTTAAGGAGGATGCTGAGACTCTTGGACGTGTCCAGAGAAGGGCAATGAGGCTGGGGAGAGGCCTCAAGCACAAGCCCTATGAGGGAGCTGGATAACTCTGATGTGCTTTGAGGACTGCATACAAATTTAATGATGTTATCACAATTAACCTGCCATCTTTGTATTTCCAATTTTGGTGTTTGGCTGTTTGTTTTGTTGTTTGTTTGTTTTCAACTGTAGAATTAGCTTTCATTTTGACCTGAAGCCTTTGTTGTCAACAACTTTATTTGCCATCAGAAATAGCGTGGCCAGCAGGAGTAGGGAAGTCATTCTGCCCCTGTACTCAGCACTGGTTAGGCCACACCTTGAGTCCTGTGTCCAGTTCTGGGCCCTCAGATTAGGAAAGATGGAACGTGTCCAGAGAAGGGCAACAAGGCTGGGGAGGGGTTTGGAGCACAGCCCTGTAAGGAGAGGCTGAGGGAACTGGGGTTGTTTAGCCTGGAGAAGAGGAGGCTCAGGGGAGACCTTATTGCTCTCTACAACTACCTGAAGGGAGGTTGTAGCCAGGAGGAGGTTGGTCTCTTCTCCCAGGCAACCAGCACCAGAACAAGAGGACACAGTCTCAAGCTGCACCAGGGAAGGTTTAGGCTGGATGTTAGGAAGAAGTTCTTCATAGAAAGAGTGATTGGCCATTGGCATGTGCTGCCCAGGGAGGTGGTGGAGTCCCCATTCCTGGAGGTGATCGAGGGGATTGGATGTGGCGATTGGTGCCATGGTTTAGTAGTCATGATGCGTTAGGTGACAGGTTGGACTTGATGATCTCTGAGGTCTTTTCCAACCTTATTGATTCTATGATTCCCACTTTGATCTGCCTCTCTGAAGAATTTCAAGGCTGATTTCTCCTTGGTTGTGGGTCTTCCTCTCCCCACCCAGATACTCTCTTTTGCCTTTTGGAAAAGGAGCAGTACAAGATGGAAAGGGCATTAGGGTCCACAAACTAGAATGTGTATTTTTGTGTCCCAGGTATTGGAAGGAGCTATCTCATAGTGCAAAACACAGGAGGCACTTGTCAGTTTCTCAGAACACTTAGATCTGATATCCATTCACAGCTTTGTAACAATGAATGGTTAACTGACAAAGTTCTCAGGCAGAAAGTATCACCAGGATGAGGATGTTAATGAGTTTAAAAAAAGAAAAGGAGGTCAAGGGGTTGAGAAGTGCCTGGGGATAAGAAAGGCAGAGTAGAAACTTACAAGGTGGAATGCAAGCTGTCATTTGAGAGAAGGCCAACTTCTGTTTGCTTTGGGCCAGATGAATAGGCTTTTATGGCTGGGAAGGATCATGAAATTATGTAGATGGTGATTTACATTGTCCTTTTAGGATGTGCTCCACCTTTCTTCAAAACATCTGCCACTGATCATGGGAGCGTGGTACCTGGATAACGTGATGCAGTGCTCAAGACCTTTTGATACCCATTCCCATTTCCTTCCCCAAACATTCAGACATCTGGGCACTTAGTATTCAGTATTCAGTATCACTAAGGTTGGAAGAGACCTCAACAATCATCGAGTCCAACCTGTCACCACAGACCTCATGACTAGAGTAGGGAGGACACTACTGCCCACTGCAGGCTTGAACTCATGACATTCCCATTAAGGGTCTTATGCACTACCAACTGAGCCACATCTCAGCAGCATGGGTTTATATGCAGGGCTCTGCCTCCTGCTTCCAAGGATAGGTGCTGCAGATCTACTGGACACTCCCAACACCTCAGTCACTACCCCAGCAGACATTGAGGCTGGTGGCCAGTGTCAGTCCTTTATCTGGCTACATTTTCTGATGTTGGAAACCTTCCCAGAGGTGGTACATGGATTGGGTCCACCTGGCAGTCAGCTGCTCCTAAACTTTTGAAGGCTGCTGCCAGTCCTGTGGGCAAACCCCACCTTTGAAGCATCCCCAAGAGCACAAGCTGATAGCATCATGTTGCTGTTTGGAATGGCGTGCATGGCACTTTGTTTTCTGGAATTGTGCCACAGCACCATGCCACCAATCACATGGACTACTTTGCAGGCTCATATGTGCTTCTGCATGTGCCATTTTGACAGGGAGAGTTGGGGAACCTCACCCTTCTGCTGTAGGAAATACATGAGGGGATGACCCAAAGCTCCAATTTCAATTATTTCAATTTTACTTAAGTTTTGTACTCCCTTTCCCTGACCAAACCACTGAAATCCACAAGCTGGGAAGTGCTATTCACAGTGCCATGTTTCTCTTTAGCTGCAAAGAGTTGATTTTCAGATCTCCCCCTTGCTCTGTGCCCAGTCTCTGGTGATAACTCCTGCACTTTTAGCCAGGGACTGGAGAGGGAGGAAGGAACCCAGGACTACACAAAATGCTTTAATGCTCCCATTCCTTCTTGTGTTCACTGTGCCCCTCTTTTGCACTTGCTCTCTCCTGACCTGCCACCATTCTACTGTGTGCTCTGTTCCCCTTTCTTTCAGAGTTGCCCTTTGCATCACTAATCTGTGGCATTATCTCATTCTCCAGTAGCTCTGCTGGCTGCCTTGATGTTTCTCCCTAGCTTTTGTCTCTCCCCCACTCTTTCTCTTCCCCCACCCTTGCCACCCCATGATGTAGCACTGCCTTCCTCCATCTGCCCAATTGTCTCTCTGCTTTTTATCTGGGTGCTGGAGCTCCAGGTGCTGTCATTCTCTGCGACAGCACAGAACGTTTCAGATTGCCGCTGCGGCTGGATAATTACCAGATAGAGTCACGTGGGCTTCCCAGCCAAACCCTCCCTCCCCTTCTGTCAGAGGAGGAGATCATGTCTCTGAAACACACTTCTTCTTAAAAAAAAAAGGTTTAAAAAAATTTTTAAGAAGAAGAAATGGAAGGGGAAAAGTTTGGAAGTAGTTTGTCTAGAGTTACCTAATGACAACCACATGAACATTGCCTACAAGGCACCGGAGGGTCCGGTAGAAGAAACAGGTGACTTCCATTATGGGAGTTTGGGCAGGAAAATAAAGGGGATGATAGTCTGCATGGGTGCCTTGTTAGTGCTGCTATTCTCATTCTTGGCATGTACCACAACCAGAATAAAACAAAGTCTTAATGGTGCAGATACTCATCAGTAGCTGTTTGGTTTCCAGTCTTTCTACAAGTTTTGCATAAAAGCCAATTTCAGTTCACGTAAGTGATTAATTACTAATGCCTTTCCATGTACTTCAGCTCCTGAGTGAACACAGGTACTTTTTAAATGTCAGCCCGTGTCTCAGTGATGGCAAAAGCACAGTCCTTAGAGTAAGTACTTTCCAAAAGGGAAGTCATGTGGCAATGTTCCCCGTTGCCATTCTCAATCATCTCTGCTCTTTCCTGTTTTCCCTTTTCGATGGTGCAGAAGCCCTATGACACTATGGGGAGCTGCAGATAGCAAAGCAAAGCATATGCTTCTGGTTGGACCTTTCACTAAGTGTGTGATCAATAGCTGATGAGCACCAACTCACCAAGCAGGATCAAGAGCAGAGACAGATTTCTGGCTGGACCAAAAAGTCTTTGGCTAACCCAGAAAGAAAAGAGGCAACTCAGGGTCTGTTTCCTCAGCAACCTCATCCTTCTGACTGATCTTGGTGCAAGACCCTGATGCAAGCTGTCAGAGCTTTTGGCATTTATGCAAGCATCAGTCAGAGAGCAGCTCAGCCACTCTTTGCACACGTAGCAGAAGCCCTTCAACTAGAGACAGCCACTTTACATAATGCACCTCAGAGTGGGCAGAGAGACATCCAAGGATTTCCTGGCTTTGCTGTAAAGAAATGGAGGCGTTTTTCCTAGGCAGTGTGAGATGCAGGAAAATCTGACACCATGGTGGTAGGCCTCAGTCTGAGGCTTTTTCTGTGTTTTGAAGTTTTAAACTGTGCTGGGATGTGGTTGGGATGGAGTCAAGCTTGTTAACAGTACCTTGTTAAGAAGGCAACTGCTGGAGTGTATGTGGACTGCAGTTGTTTATGCAGGTATACTGATTCCCAGAAGGCAAAAAGAACTCATACCAGCATGATTTATTGCTCTCTTCTTCTGATACAGCTACACATACCCCAGGGGAGCACTAGCATAACAATTACTGTAATTTTAGGCTTGATTTCTGATCTTTGGGGTTTGTTGTGGTATTTTGTTTGTTTGTGGGTTTGTTGGGGTTTTTTTGTTGGGGGGGGGTGGGTTTTGTTGTTTGTTGTTTTTCCCTCTACAAACAGGAACCTATATTCTTAAATAGTCATTTTTCCAGAGGGAAAGCCCATGTGAGCCCAGCTGTGTGTCTGCTAGTGAGAGGCCATGCAGCTAGCTGTCTTTTTAGGTTGGTGTATTTTTTTGTGTGTATTCCCTTGGCTTTCGTTTTCCACACATCACATGGACTGAGCTTACGGCACATGAGCAGTTCTGCCCTGATAGTTGTATTCACTGGTTGCTATTCTTTTCACTTTCTTTAGAAAGAGTTGATGGGAGAGAGTGAGATAGGGATATTTTTGTACAAGGCACCGGGGAGCCCTCCTCTAGAAAACTGGGTATGGATTCTGGTCACGAAAGAAGAATTCAGGCTGGAAGAGGTCCTGAGAAGTTTAGATGTTTAGAGCAATGGAGAATCTAGTGTACAAGCAGAAACTAGGAGAGTTTGGCTTGTTGAGCCCAGCAAAATGAAGGCTGAGAGGGAAAATGATTGCTCTCTGTGAGCACAAGGGAAGATAAGCACCCGGGAGAGAAGAGCTATTTAAGCTAAAGGGTGGTGTTGATGTGAGGGGGGAATGGATGTAAAGCAGCCATGAATAAATCTAGACTTAGAATTAGGACAAAAATTTCTAATCATCAAAGCAGGAAGACATTGAGCAGCCTGCTGTACAAAGCAGGGAAGGATACCCCCCACCAAACACACCAGGGCTTAAGTAGGAATGAAGTACATCCCTGCAAAAGATGATATGGTGCAGCTGGCCGTGCTGGAGGAGGCCAGGGATCCCTGACCCAGAAAGCACATCCTAGTCTCACATTCCCAAAGTGGCAATTTACTAAAGAGGATGAGCAGAAGTGCAGGCATCCTATCAGACTTGTACCTCCCCAACCAAGGGATGGCCTGAAATTGTCACCTGAGCGAGCTGCAGACAGGTGTGACGAGCAAGGTCATAGCGCAGCTTAACAAAAGCATGGGTTGAGCAGATGCAGCAGCCTCCCCCTCCTGCTAGTTTTCCAGCAGAAGACTGGCTTTAAGCAGCAGTTTTCTAAATGCTTCCATGTGCCTGTGATATAATGCTGGCAGTGGTGGCTCAGGAGCTATTTATGTCCCGTTTGGGGAATCCATCCTGCTGTGGCGCAGCATTCACTGTCTAACAGTGACCCTGCAGTGACCCATCAGAAGAGCAGCAGCTGGACTGGTATGGGGAAAAAGAGTTGCAGCCAGGAGAAGTTTGAGCAACACTTCCATGCCCATGTGTATTCAAAGTCAGTAAAATGAGAGTTTGGGCGCTTGGTGGAAAGGTAGTTTCAGATGGTTGGTTGATGCAGTCTCCAACTGCCATCCACAGAGGGGACCCATGCCTTCACAGAGAGGATCATACAATTGTTTCAGTTGGAAAAGATCTTTAAGATTGGCTCCAATCATTATTTAATTCTACCAATGCTGGTGTGAAGCCATGTCCCTTAGCAGCTCATCTCTTCATCTTTTAAACGTGCCCAGGGATCGGGATTCAACCCCGTCCCTGGGGATCCTATTGCAGTGTCTGAGAACCCTTTCAGTGCAGATGTTTCTTTTGACTTTCAATCTAAATCTACTCTGGTGCAGCTTGAAGCCATTTGCTCTCATCCTAAAGAATGGAATCTCTCCTTGCTGGGGCAAGCAGCAGCTTCCTTTCTATTGTCCTGCCACCTAGCCTGCTTCCTGTTCCCTGAGGATTACCCTGTCTCCTTGGCTGATAACATGGACCTCCCTTTTATCAGCCAACAATGAAGATTTGTTCAGCTGTAGGCTGTCTTCTCTGGCACCTCATCCTGAAGACAACCTGATCCAGATCAGTGGGAAGCACTCAGGGCCAACAGCTTATCCATTACTCCTTTCAACTATGTGCTCTAATGTGTTCTGCAAATGTATTCCTTGGGTGGGGACTGTACACCAGGGAGACTGAGCTACTGGCTGCTGCAGTGGCAGCACTAAGTTGCTCTTGAAGTACTGGCAGGGTCTGGAACTGCAACCACATTATGGGGTCTGGTCAGACTGTATGGGAGGGTCAGGGCTGCCATGCTCATGGTCTGTCCTTAGCCCTTAGAATAGAATAGAATAGAATTAACCAGGTTGGAAGAGACCTTCAAGATCATGGAGTACAACCAATCACCCAACACCATCTAATCAACTAAACCATGGCACCAAGCACCCCATCCAGTCTCTTCCTAAACACCTCCAGTGATGTTGACTCCTCCACCTCCCTGGGCAGCACATTCCAGTGGGCAATCACTCTTTCTATGAAGAATTTATTCCTAACATCCAGCCTAAACCTCCCCTGGCACAGCTTGAGACTGTGTCCTCTGGTTCTGGTGCTGGGTGCCTGGGAGAAGAAATCAACCCCCACCTGGCTACAACCTCCCTTCAGGGAGTTGTAGACAGCAATAAGGTCTCCCCTGAGCCTCCTCTTCTCCAGGCTAAGCAACCCCAGCTCCCTCACCCTCTCCTCACAGGACTGTGCTCCAAACCCCTCCCCAGCTTTGTTGCCCTTCTCTGGACACCTTCCAGCAACTCAACATCTTTCCTAAACTGAGGGTCCCAGAACTGGACACAGGACTCAAGGTGTGGCTTAACCAGTGCTGAGTACAGGGGCAGAATGACTTCCCTACTCCTGTTGGCCACACTGTTCCTGATACAAGCCTTGCTACCCATGAGCCAGCTGGAGCAAAGCAGAGGGTCTGAGCTCTTGGTGCCCCCCGGCTGACCGTCACCGTGCTGAGCCTTTGCTTGCCACGCAGGGAAGGGCTGAAGAGCACAAGACGACAAGATAAAACCACACAAGTTATTCTTGAGCTTTCCTCAGAAGGCTGCAAGCAGCACTGTGCTTAACCACCACATTAGCTTTCCAGGATCATACTTTGCAGCACAACGGAGAATTTGTCTTGCACTTTCAGAGCCGGCAGCCGGGAGCTGGTGCTGTTTTGTGCCAAACAAGCTGTGTTTGATCCTTCTCTCCTTTCCCTCTCACCATTTTGCTGTTGGGGATAGAGGGCTGCAGGGGAAGTTGTTAGCTCAGTCCTGCAGGTGTGTGTGAAATGAGAAGATTAGAGCAGGCTCATCACAAGGAGGAAGCAAAGGATCTGATACAGTGCAGGTTGTGTTCCTTGGTGAGTGCGGTGGCAGCGGGTTCCAGATGCTTAGCTGCATGTACAGTAGGACACTGAGCTTTGCCTTGCTACACAGAGAGAGATTGCCTTACAGAAGAGGTGACCAAAAGGTTCATGAAGAAAAGATGATTAAATAGGAATGTTGGAATTATGACACAGGGCTGTCACCACAGCATGCTTTGAAGAAAAAGGGTGGAAAATACAGTCTGAAACCACACTGTTCATGGTGGGTTTTTTCCCCCCCAAATGAGGTAAGAGCTGTGGCTTGCTGGTGAGGGAGCATGCCTCTTCCCACTAGCAGAATTCTGGCAGAGAACTGTGGAGTTGGGTTTGCAGTAAAGAACAAAAAAGTCTTATTTGGAATTACAACAAAAGTAATCATTTATACAGCAGTTTCACCAGGTCCTGCAGGACTTCCTTCCTGCCTCTTCATTACTGTAGGCTCTAAAGATCATCTACTCCTGCCAGATCACCCCAAAAACAGCCCCTGAAGGCATTACCCCTACTCCATCTCCATAACCCAGGGCCATAGCTGCTGTGCTGCTTTCTCTGAGGCAGAATGGGAAATGCTCTGGCAAGCCCCCAGTTCTTATGCATCCTCCCCCATCACCTCACTCCTTTCAGTCCCCATCTTGGTGGTGGTGCCTCCAGGCCAAGGAGCTGATACTGGGGCTTTCTGACCAAATGTCCTCTCTCAGCAGTGTGCCAGGCTGTTTGCTGAAGAGAAGGAAGAGTGTAATGCTTAGGGCTGAGAGCTGCCATAGTGACAGGCACAACATAATCTCTGACAAGTGTTACAGCAGCACTCTAGGAAATCAGTGCACCACACAGCAGTGCCTTGGGTGGGAGGAGGAGGAGGAGCAACAGTTGCTGGAGTTTGGAGTCAGGGACCTGAGTGAAGCAGAGAAGAGGATAGGATAGAATAGAATAGAATAGAATAGAATAGAATAGAATAGAATAGAATAGAATAGAATAGAATAGAATAGAATAGAATAGAATAGAATAGAATAGAAATAGGATAGGATAGAAATAGGATAGAATAGAATAGAAATAGGATAGGATAGAATAGAAATAGGAAAGGATAGGATAGGATAGAAATGGGATAGGATAGGATAGAAATGGGATAGGATAGAATAGAAATGGGATAGGATAGAATAGAAATAGTATAGGATAGAATAGTAATTAGACTAGAATGGAATAGAAATTAATTGAATTAACCAGGTTGGAAAAGACCTTTGAGATCATCGAGTCCAACCTATCACCCAACACCATCTAATCAACTAAACCATGGCACCAAGCACCCCATCCAGTCTCTTCCTAAACACCTCCAGTGATGGTGACTCCACCACCTCCCTGGGCAGCACATTCCAATGGGCAATCTCTCTTTCTATGAAGAACTTCTTCCTAATATTCAGCCTGAACCTCCCCTGGTGCAGCTTGAGGCTGTGTCCTCTTGTTCTGGTGCTGGTTGCCTGGCTCAACTGGAGTGCTGAGTCCTCCAGAATGTGTATTCAACAGGAGGGGAGATGTAGATGCCTGAGCCTCCCTCTCCTTTTCTTCACTCACTTTCCCACCTATTGTTAGGAATAAGTCCAAATGCTTTCAAAAAGGGGGAAAAAAAAGAGACATTTCTCCTAGCAGATGGATTTTTATCCCAGAACCTATGAAGGAAGTTTTGCAGGAGCACTTCTTTGATGCTTCATATTATGCTAGCAGGCAAGGAAGAACACAGGATGAGCAACAGAGCCTGCTCTTGGCTCCTGCCCTGCCCCCTGCCTGCATGCTGCCAGACAGAAATACAGAACCACAGAACTGTGGAGGCTGGACAAAACCATTGAGACCAAGTCCAGCCACTCACCTAGAGTTTGCAATCCCACCACTAGTGCTAAGTCACTATCACTAAAGCACATGCATCCCTAAGCACCACATCCACACATCTTTTAAATGCCCCCAGGGATGGTGACTCCACCACCTCCTTGGGCAGCCTGTTCAATGCCTGATAACCATTTCTGTGTAAAAACTCTTCCTAATACCCAAGCTGATCCTCCCTTGGCACAGCTTGAGGCTGTTGCCTCTTGTTCTGTCACTTGTTGCATGTGGGAAGAGACCAACCCCTACCTCTCTCCAAATGCCTTTGTAGTATTTATAGAGGGATATGTAGATAGAAGAGAAGAGAAGAGACCAGACCAGACCAGACCAGGTTGGAAGAGACCTTCAAGATCATCGCGTCCAACCTATAATCCAACACCACCCAACCAACTAAACCATGTAACCAAGCACCCTGTCAAGTCTCCTCCTGAACACCTCCAGTGATGGCGATTCCACCACCTCCCCGGGCAGCACATTCCAACGGGCAATCACTCTCTCTGTGTAAAACTTCCTCCTGACCTCCAGCCTGAACCTCCCCTGGTGCAGCCTGAGACTGTGTCCTCTTGTTCTGGTGCTGGCTGCCTGGGAGAAGAGACCAACCTCTGCCTGTCTACACCCCCCCTTCAGGTGGTTGTAGAGAGCAATAAGGTCATTCCTGAGTCTCCTCTTCTCCAGGCTAAGCAACCCCAGCTTCCTCAGCCTCCCCTCATAGGGCTTGTGTTCCAAGCCCCTCACCAACTTCGTTTCCCTTCTCTGGACACGTTCCAGCAAGTCAACCTCCTTCCTAAACTGAGGGGCCCAGAACTGGACACATATATCCCCTCCCAGCCTGAAATCCAAATACTAGAAACAGGATTGGGCAGCCATCCCTCCCATTTGAGACTCCTGCTGAAGGTCCCAGAGTGTTCTGAAGCAAAAGCATTGCCTGCTCCCTTCCCCTCTGCCCCTGCAGCACAGTTCAGACCTATCATCTGTATTTGCACATGGGGAAAGTGAAGCTGAGAGAGGTGCATGAGGGTGACCCTGATTCCTTTCTCTGCATTCAATTACCAACCATCCCCTGCTGGCTGGTTGTTAGGTGATTGTTAGCCACTGTGTGAGAACTGGCAACAGATTTGCAGCAGCTAAAAATGGTGCCACTGCTAGAAATCCTCAGGTGCCAGGCTTCACTCTGTTTGTTTACAAGAGGGCAAGTAGGGCTAACAGGGCATGGTGGCAAGATTTTCTTGTCCTCCTGTATCTGTGGTTTGAATTGGCACTAGGATCAATAGTTCCTGGCTCCCTGCAGTGATTGTGCAAGGCATGACCATCACTGCTAGCTGGTTTGTTTCAGGAGTCTATCTTAGTGTTTTTATCCGAGATGAAAATCAAGGTTAAAAGACAGGCTTTAGCCAGGATCCTTTCACCCTGTCTTCTCCAGCAGCATCCCTGATTTCTCTTTTCAGCACCCATGACTCATAAAGTAAACATATTACTAAGTACAGGATTAGTCTAGACAACTCTTTTATCTGTGCAGTGTCTTACTTAGGTGTTTGAGAAACGTGTGGACACGGCACTTGGGGATGCGGTCTGGTGGCTGTGCTGGAGTTAGGTCGATGGTTGGACTCAGTGATCTTAGAGGTCTTTTCCAACCCAAACAATTCTGTGATTCTGTGACTTCACCTCTAACCTGAAGGGTGGTTGTAGCCAGAAGGGGCTTGGTTTCTTCTCCCAAGCAACCAGCACCAGAACAAGAGGACACAGTCTCAAGCTGCACCAGGGGAAGTTTAGGCTGGAGGTGAGGAGAAAGTTCTTCACTAAGAGAGTTGTTAGCCATTGGAACGGGCTGCCTAGGGAGGTGGTGGAGTCACCATCCCTGGAGGTGTTCAAGAGGGGATTGGACGTGGCACTTGGTGCCATGGTTTAGTCATGAGGTCTGTGGTGCCAGGTTGGACTTGATGATCTTTGAGGTCTCTTCCAACCTTGGTGGTTCTGTGATTCTCCCATTAGCCATGCCTCCGAGATGTGTAAGCAATTAAACCTGAAACTGCCCGGAGCAGCAAAATGGATGGATCACAAATCCTCTATCACTGTTCACTGATGCTGGTGGTAATGCTTTCAATAAGCCTAATGAAAAGCGTTTGACTATCTCTGTGAACCTGATTATTGATTATTAGTGAATGAGGAAAGTCATTTGGTATCTTGCTGATGCCGTGCTCCTGTTGCATCGCAGTTAAAATGTCAGTTACAGAGCCATTTAATATTCTATTAGTATTGAATTAGCACTTATTATGCTGTGAAAATCATCACCATAAATCCTTGTTAAAGCATGATCCATACAGCTGGGTGGCATGCATCTCTGGCAGACTAAGAGGGGGTGTGTGTGGGGGGACAGACATACTGGGGTGCGTCACCTGTGTGGATGCATGTTCAGAGCACGCCAGGACTTGGGATTTCTGCATTGATTTTCTCTAACAGCTTGAGAGGAACAAGTATGTTGAATAGAACAGCTCAAATCCATTTCACTTGCTTTTCTTATTTTCCTCCTTTCCCTCTCCTCTCTCCTCCTCTCTTTATTTCTGCTTGACTGCAGTTATTGACCATTATCCCAGAGATGGCTCTAAGGGGTGCCGAACAGCCTATGACACTGACCTTCCCTTTGGCAGAGATCAGGGAGGGCCCCTGGGTGAGCACCTTCTCAAAAGCAGAAGAACAAAGCTTTGCTCTGACCATACCACTGAGCTGCTGCTGTCCCAGGGGAAGTGATTGTGCCATTGTACTTGGCACTGGCGAGGCTGCACCTTGAACACTGTGCTGAGGTTTGGGCCCCTCACTACAAGAAGGACAATAAGTTGCTGGGGCATGTCCAGAGAAGGTCAACAAAGCTGATGGGGAGCCTGGAGAACAAGTCATATGAAGATCAGCTGAGAGAACTGCAGTTTCTCAGTCTGGAGAGGGAAAAAACAGAAGTTAGGAGGTATCAGCACACTATGGGGAGGCTGAAAGGAGTCCTCATTGCTCTCTACAATTACCTGAAAGGAGGTTGTAGTGAGGTGGGGGTCAGTCTCTTCTTTCTAGTATCAGGTGATAGAATGAGAGGAAGTGGCCTGAAATTGTGCCAGGGAAGGATCATAGAATCAATAAGGTTGGAAAAGACCTCAGAGATCATCAAGTCCAACCTATCACCCAGCACCTCATGACTACTAAACCATGGCTTCAAGCACCATATCCAATCCCTTTTTGAAGTCCTCCAGGGATGGTGACTCCACCACCTCCCTGGGCAGCACATTCCCATGGCCAACAACTCTTTCTGTGAAGAACTGTCTGAGGATGGCTGAGGGAACTAGGGTTGTTCAGTCTGCAGAGGAGGAGGCTGAGGGGAGACCTCATTGCTCTCTACAACTACCTGAAAGGAAGTTGTAGTGAGGTGGGAGTGAATCTCTTCTCCCTAGTATCAGGTGATAAAATGAGAGAAAATGGCCTGAAGTTGTACCAGGGGAGGTTTAAATTGGTTAGGAAAAAAATTGTTTGCTGAAAGAGAGGTCAGGTATTGGAATAGGTTAACCAGCAAGGTGGTGTAGTCACTGTGCCTGGAGGTGTTCAAGAAATGAGATGTTGAGTTGCTGGAATGTGTCCAGGGAAGGACAACAAAGCTTGGGAAGAGTTTGGAACACAGCCCTGTGAGGGGAAGCTGAGGGAGCTGGGGTTGCTTAGCCTGGAGAAGAGGAGGCTCAGGGGAGACCTTATTGCTCTCTACAACTACCTGAAGGGAGGTTGTAGCCAGGTGGGGGTTGGTTTCTTCTCCCAGGCAACCAGCACCAGAACAAGAAGACACATTCTCAAGCTGTGCCAGGGGAGGTTTAAGCTGGATGTTAGGAAGAAGTTCATAGAAAGAGAGATTGGCCATTGGAATGTGCTGCCCAGGGAGGTGGTGGAGTCATCATCACTGGAAGTGTTTAAGAGGAGACTGGATGAGGCACTTGGTGCCATGGTTTAGTTGATTAGATGGTGTTGGGTGATAGGTTGGACTTGATGATCTCAGTGGTCTTTTCAAACCTGGTCTATCCTATCCTATCCTATCCTATCCTATCCTATCCTATCCTATCCTATCCTATCCTATCCTATCCTATCCTATCCTATCCTATCCTATCCTATCCTATCCTATCCTATTCTCACCCCTATCCACTCTAGGGTTTTCAGAAATCCAAGTTGCACAGAGAGGGGCTTTGAAGACCTTTTACAAACACCTAGCTCTCAATTCTTGGTGCTGTTATAACTCTGTGCGGTAATGCATCTGCAGTAAGGCTAGTGACCCTAAGGTAACCAGTTCTGGAGACAGTCTGGTGTCCCCATAGGGCCACTGCTCCTAGCCCTGAGGCAAAGTGACCTCCCTAGGTCATTGGTTCCAGCTCCTATTGCTGGTGAATACAGCCCTGGGTGCACAGGTGAACTGGGGAGGCTGTCACTGTTGTGATGGTTCCTACATGTAGGTGGATGCTCATGGATTCCCCTTCTTTTTTTAAAATAGCAGCTTTTACAAAACAAAATGTGGGTCACAGGTGGGAGCTCACCTCAAGGCATGTGCCTGTCTGGCCAGGAGGGTGGACTTTGGCCTGAGAGGTCAACACTTGCTCCTCTCCCTTGGCTGGATGGTGCTGATGCTGGCCAAAGTCTGTTGAGGCGCCCTCTAAAGCAAAGGTCTGCCAGATCAGACAGAGCTGCTTCCAGGTTGGCCAGCAGCATAGTGTGGCTCCCATCAATGCCTATGCAGCCTGGCTTTCCTCCTGCCCCCAAGAAACCATGGAACAATTCTGAGAGCGTCCATGAGTGTGCCAAAAGGGAGGCGGTAAGAGGTGGCTGTAATGGTGGGCTCACATAACAAGGGACAGCAGCTGCAGTGAGGCATGAAAGAAATGCATTCAAATAGAAGAGCTTGGAAAATATCTGACCTGTGCTAAGAGGCTGTATGAAAGCCTACTGACAAATATTTGTCTTATCTGGAAGCAATAATCTTTACCCTCTTTCTTTCCTCTCTCAAACACATCACACGCGTGACTAGTCGTGGGGGGATGTGCTGAGTTATTTGGCTGTGGGCAGAGCTCTGAGGGGTGAAGGAGCAACAGATCCAGAGACTAAGTTTCCCAATTCATCTGCAGAGCAAGGATGGTGTGAGCTGCTGCAAAGCAGACCCTTTTAGCCTGTCTGAGTCTGACCCTGGTGGGTGCAGCTGTGAGGATTTTTGTCCCCATGTCTTCCTCAGCCCTGGACCTTTTGAACAAGATAGAGGAGAGTGAGCAGAACATGCCTCCTCAGTGGTATACCCTGTTCTCTTCTGTGCAAACCACCTTCTGGAGGTGGGAAGTGGTACAGAGCAGGTGCCTTGGCCAAAAACTTGTGTCTTCTCAGCACCTTCTCCACTTTCTGTCATGTTGCAAAATGCTGTCCTGCAGTTGCAACAAGGTTAGTCCATCCTCTTGCCTTGCAACACCTGGCAATTGAGGCTACAGCACTCTCTGGTCCTGCTTTCTGCTCCTCTGTCTGCTTCCCCCAGCTGTCATTTCTCCTCTCCTGTCTCACCTGGGATGTCCCCAGGATTTGCTGTGTGTGTCACACCCCCACAGCCTCTCCTTTTCAGCCTGAAATCTGCACTTGGCCTGCATGAGTGGACAAATGTGCCTTGACAAGGATGTGTGTGTGTGTGTGTTAGGAGCATGGTGTTTGAGGATGGAATTCCTCTTTCCCCAGGATCTCTTGACCAGGATCTCTTGTGGCCTTCCAATGTCATTTTTTTGGTGCACTTGTAGGCCACAAACAAAAGGGAGAGAGAACAGGAGGATGGCCACCCCAAACCCTATTGTTTCATGACTGAAAGGTTCCTGAAAAGCTTCCAGAAATCATTGTGAAATACATGGCCATGGGGCAGCAATAGTGAGCAGATGCAGGTGTTCCAGAGGGGATTGGATGTGGCACTTGGTGCCATGGTTTGGTAGTCATGAGGTGTTGGGGGACAGGTTGGACTTGATGATCTTTGAGGTCTTTTCCACCCTTGTTGATTCTGTGATTCTATTCTATGTTTCACTGGCAAGGCAGGAGCATGCTGGGGAGCTGCTGACCATAGTGAAGGGAAGGGACGAAATGGAGGTGCTGGGTTCTTAATCTTCCTCTCATTTTTCTCATTACCTGCAGGTGTTATGTAGAGGACAGAAGCTCCAAGGTGGCCTGGTTAAACCGTTCTGGCATCATTTTTGCTGGAGAGGACAAGTGGTCTCTGGACCCTCGAGTAGAGCTGGAGAAGAGAAACCCCCTGGAATACAGCCTGCGGATCCAGAAAGTGGATGTCTACGACGAGGGCTCCTATACGTGTTCGGTGCAGACACAGCATCACCCCAAGACTTCCCAGGTTTACTTGATTGTGCAAGGTAAGCAGCTTGCCTGAGAAGACAGCAAAGAGACACAGTGGGTAGGGAGGTGTGTATCTTCCTACGGGAAACCCCAGGGTCAGCAGCCTTTGCATCCCTTACATTTACAATAGGAGCCAGCAGGATTGTCCTCTTCCACTGTGGCATGGCATGGCTTTACTCTGCTGTTAGTCTGTCATTTTGAAAGTGGTGACAGAGCAGGGGACAACAGTGATGCCAAGACATATTCCAGTGTAATGCAAACCTGGCTCCTGGCTCTAAGTTGTTCTGGCACTGAGAGGAGAGCATTTTTTCATGACACTCGTCAGAACACCGAGATTGCCTTGTCTCTTCCCAGACAGCTCTCTGGTTTCTTCACCTCCTCCTTCCTCAGATTTCCTTTCATTTTTTTCCTGTGTCAACAAACTACTGTGCTGTGTTCTTTGGCCTTCCACTGTCAACTCTTTGCAAGGCTGGGGTCTGAATTTCCCTGGGCGTTTTGCTGTGCTGGGTCATTGGTTTACAGAGCACACCGTTGGTAAGCGTGTGGCTGAGGTGGCTGCCACATACCTTATGTTGCCCTCTACTTTTTTAGCCACCCTCCTTCTGTGTGTGTGTGTTACAGGGAACTGGAAACTTGGTGATCTGAACCAGCATTGTCCTATCTGTTTGCCTGCATTCATGATATAGAATAGAATAGAATAGAATAGAATAGAATAGAATAGAATAGAATAGAATAGACCAGACCAGACCAGACCAGACCAGGTTGAAAGAGACCTTCAAGACCATTGTGTCCAACCCATCATCCAACACCATCTAATCAACTAGACCATGGCACCAAGCACCCTATCAAGTCTCCTCCTGAACACCGCCAATGATGGTGACTCCGCCACCTCCCAGGGCATCCCATTCCAATGGGCAATCACTCCTTCTGTATAGAACTTCTTCCTAACCTCCAGCCTAAACCTCCCCTGGCGCAGCTTGAGACTGTGTCCTCTTGTTCTGGTGCTGGTTGCCTGGGAGAAGAGATCAACCCCTTCCTGGCTACAGCCTCCCTTCAGGTAGTTGTAGAGAGCAATAAGGTGTCCCCTGAGCCTCCTCTTCTCCAGGCTAAGCAGCCCCAGCTCCCTCAGCCTCTCCTCATGGGGCTTGTGTTCCAAACCCCTCACCCACTTTGTTGCCCTTCTCTGGACACGTTCCAGCAAGTAAACACATTAAAGAGGCTGCCAGTTACTGGCAGAGGCGTTATGGGGTTTATTTGTTCCACACTGTCCAGACCAGAATACCAAAGAAGCAAGTTTATTTAGTTTTGCTTTGTTTTGCTTTTAATCTTCACGCCACTCTATCTGCCTATTTATCTAAAATATTTATGGAGCAGCTTAGATAGGCACATGTGAATGTGTTTGATATGTTCAGCTCCTGTGCTATCATTCAGGCAGGAGTTTATTGCTTCTGATTTGTCTAGTAACCCCAAAAGCTGCACATTCTATTTCCACCAGCCAGTGTTTGTGGCTATGAATGCATGCATGAAGGGACCTTTGCTCTTCATGGTATTACTTGGCAAGCTAGGGGCTAACTAGTACCACGTGTTTATCTCCAAGGTGAAGTCTGGCTGGATGGTCAGAGGTGATGCTTGATGTGCAAGTGTAGCGATGCAGAAGGCTTCTGTTTGTCTCAGCAGCGTGCTGAGTGGCACACACCAGCAAGCAGAGCAGCTCTGCAGGGCTGGGCTGAGTGTTTGCTGGAGTGTGCCCAGCATGGAGTGCATTCACCAGCCCTGAAGGTGTACCTGGCCTCACTGCTCCCTGTCACAGTGCATAACTAACTGGCTGTAGGTGGTTTATTGCTGGTAAAGTCTCACAGCATACATTTTCCATTTACCTGTCAAGAAAAATATAGGTACAAATGAATTTTAGAGCCATGCACATGTATTATTAATTTTATTTGTGCCTATTAGATATGGACCTAGGCAGCAAAATTGAGTTCTCAAGCTTAGCTTTCACCTAAATGTGTGGGTGTCCAGCTCTGAGCTACTGCCACCTTTCTGAGAGTGTGAGCATTCAGAGTTTGGCAGACCTGAATTCTGGATGTCTGTAAACAAAGTATCTGTGGATAATCTTTGTTCTAATGCCTGCCACAGGTTTAGCAAAGAGACCCATTGTGATGTTGTGCTTGGTTTTTAAAGCCTCAGCTCATGTAATCCATGTAGTTAGGTGAAACCTATAGCTTGGATTTTTCTCCAGCTGAATTTTGCTCTCTACAACTACCTGAAGGGAGACTGTAGACAGGCAGATGTTGATCTCTTCTCCCAGGCAGCCAGCACCAGAACAAGAGGACACAGTCTCAGGCTGCACCTGGGGGGTTTAGGCTGGATGTTAGGAAGAAGTTCTATACAGAGAGAGTGATTGCCCATTGGAATGGACTGCCTGGGGAGGTGGTGGAGTCATCATCATTGGAGGTGTTTAGGAAGAGACTTGATGGTGTGCTTGGTGCCATGGGTTAGTTATTTAGGTGGGCTGGATTGGTTAATGGGTTGGACACGATGATCTTGAAGGTCTCTTCCAACCTGGTTTATTCTATTCTGTTCTATTAGTCTGGTAAAAGAAACCCAGGCAAAATAGAAATGAAAAGAAACACCACCACCCCCCCAGAAAAAATCCTTTACCATTTGGAAGAGTTAGACTCATCCTTTTAAGCAGTGTTATTATTAGTTTAAAACTAATAAATAATTCATTTTAAATAACCTTAACTAATAAAACTAATGCATTAGGAAATAATATACGATAGCAAATAATCCCTTTCCGCTCCGAGTATCATTTGCTCATATTGATTATTGTCCTCAGATTTGCAGGTTGTCTGCCTGAAAAATAGTCTGCTGCTAGGACAAATGAAAGGAGGTTGGGTGTTGAGTCTCGCTAAGCTTTTTAGTTTCATTTATTCAAAGTAGTTTGCTTATTCCTTCTGGGTGTGTGCTCAGAAGTTTAAAACCGTCGTTTACGTGAAGCTCGGGGCACCCCAAATGTTAAAACAGATGTATTTAAAGGAGGGGAAAAAAGAGAGAGAAAGAAAAGAAAATGCAAAATACAGCTCCTGAAATATTAAATATATTGGGTTATATTATATTAGCACAGAATCACCAAGGTTGGATTATATTATATCATATCATATCATATCATATCATATCATATCATATCATATCATATCATAATCACCAAGGTTGGAAGAGACCTCAAGGATCATCGAGTCCAACCTGTCACCCAACACCTCATGACTAAACCATGGCACCAAGTGCCACATCCAATCCCCTCTTGAACACCTCCAGGGATGGTGACTCCACCACCTAGCGAGTGCACCGCCGAGCAAGTTGTTCATCATCGGAATGTGCTGCCCAGGGAGGTGGTGGAGTCACCATCCCTGGAGATGTTCAAGAGGGGATTGGACGTGGCACTTGGTGCCGTGGTTTAGTCATGAGGTGTGTGGTGACAGGTTGGACTCGATGATCCTTGAGGTCTCTTCCAACCTTAGTGATACTGTGATACTATGATACCTCCCTGGGCAGCACATTCCAATGGCTAACAACTCTCTCAGTGAAGAACTTTCTCCTCACCTCGAGTCTAAACTTCCCCTGGCACGGCTTGAGACTGTGTCCTCTTGTTCTGGTGCTGGTTGCCTGGGAGAAGAGACCAACCCCCTCCTGGCTACAGCCACCCTTCAGGTAGTTGTAGACAGCAATAAGGTCTTCCCAAGGTCTTCCCTCCTCTTCTCTAGGCTGAACAATCCCAACTCCCTCAGCCTCTCTCTATATTATGTTATATTACATGGTGATCAACTGATCAGCATGGTAATCTAGCAGGAAGATTGCTGATATGGTTCCCTTTGAACAAGATCAGGGAAACCAAAATAAGCCAGGGTTAGAGCCTCTTTCTGAGCTTTGCAAACACTGGGTTTGTCAATGAGAGACCCTGCACTGATAGCTGCTCATGCCCTGGAAGTAACAGGCTGCCTCAGGGCTGTGTTCAGGCTTCCAGTTCTGCTCAGTTAGTGCTGTCACTGGTACTTCTGTTCCTCACTGCACTCCACACCAAAGTCAAGTCCTTAATCTCCCCCATTTGAACTCCCTCATCTGTATAGCCACTGTGAAAACACAACCTTCATTACTCCTAGAAACAAATGGGATAGCTAGGTCAGAGTCTGACAAACATGTAGCCACGTGCTGTAGCGGTGCTGGAGCCCTCATAACTAAAGAAGACCCCTTCCGTGTCCACAGTGCCATCTGAAATAGATGGGGTTTGGTGTACCCCAAATATTCACTGCATTTAAATCACTGCAGGATAACAGAGTTGCATTGTAGGAGGAGGTCCTTTCCTCCCTCATCAACTTTCTTGGGGGTGAGCTCTGCTCAGGGAACTCTGCTGACTGGAGCTCCAGGAGTGTATCACAGAGAGAGGGACATCATCTGTAGTGCGTGTGCCCATGCCAAGGAAAGAGCCAGTTGTGCCTTGTCAGCCACCAGTGTCTGCATAGATACCCTATTCAGTGTGCTTCTTCCCTCTCTTAAATTTATGTCCACTGACAGGATTGCTCTCAGCTGGGGCATCTTGCAGAGTTCCAAAAAGGGGGTGATGAAATGACACTTAAGGAAAGCAGTCATGACGTGGTGGACAGGGCAAAAGCAGGAAAAGTCCTCTTCAAAAGTCTTTCCTCCTTTTTAAACTTAAAGTAAACTCTGCTGGTAGAGGTAGACATTCACTGTAGTAGAATTTAATGAGTATAACTGTGGACATCACTTCTGTCTTTCTGACCCAGGTGGGCAGCACTGCTTGTCGAGTGGATTGGAGGCAGTTTGGACATCATAGAATCATAAAATCATTAAGGTTGGAAAAGACATTTAAGATCATTGAGTCCAACTGTAACCCAGCTACCATGACCAATAAACTACATCCTGAAGTACCACATGATTCTATGTACACACTTCCTGAACCCCTCCAGGGATGGCAACTCCACTGCCTCCCTGGGCAGCCTGTTCCAATGCCTGACCACTCTTCAGTAAAGAAATTGTTCCTAATGCCCAACCTAAACCTCCCCTGGCACAATTTAAGCCCACTTGTTCTCCTCCTATTGCTAGCTCAGGGAAGAGACCAGCAGCTAACTCCAACCTCCTTTCAGGTAGTTGTAGAGAGCAGTAAGGCCTACCCTCAGGCTTCTCTTCTCCAGACTAAACAGCCCCAGCTCCTTCAGCTGATCCTTGCATGATGCATCATCCAACCCCGTCACCAACCTCATTGCTGCTCTCTGGGCACCCTCCAGGACCTCAATGTCTCTCTTATCCTGTGGTGCCCAGACCTGAACTCAATCTGTGGCCTCATAAGGGCTGAGTACAGGGGCATGACTACTTCTCTGCTCCTGCTGGACACACTGGTTTTGTCCAGACTGGGTCTTCTTGGTCACACTGCTCCTTATTTCACTCTCCTTGGGCTTGGAAAACTTAAACTAGCATATCATCCAAATAGATTTTGCTGCCAATTATTTCTTGTCCTTCAAGACAAACAGTGGTAATTTCCTCTCCACTTCCTCAAAACTACCTTTTATCTACTAGAAGCCCATTAATCCCTGTGTTTCAGATCTCTCTCCAGTCACGTTTAACAGGCTCACTACTTCTTGCAGGTCATATTTTCCAGTGCTTGTGTCACATGCACCTCACTGGTGTCTGATTTGTACACATGCTTCCTTAAATGGGCTGTTCAAAACCAAAGCCAGGGCTCTAGCTTAGGACTCAGTGGTGCAGGCCAAAATACTAGCTGCATTTTGCATATCAGGCTTTACTTACATAACCCTGGAATAAGATGAGATTTGCTCTTTGTCTTTTCATAAGAACACCTCGCTGCTTTTGTTTATTCAGTCTCTCTGCTGGTTTCTAACCCTCTGTTACTGGTCTGCAGCACAGTCTGCAGCTCATTCCCTACTTCTGTGTTTGAGCATTAATTGGCTTCCCCCCTTTCCTGAGCATAGCGCTTTGTGCTTGCTGTTGTTGGAAGCCATCTGGTTAGTTTCTCCATGGAGACCACTTCTTCAGTTTACTTATCATCCTGGACTCCAAAGCACTTGCAGCTACCCCAACTTGGTGTCATCAATAAAAGTCAAGTGTCTCCTTTCTGTTCCATCACGAAAGGGTTAATGAAAGTACTGAAGAGATCGGGGTACAAAAGTGGGCTGTGGTAGGAACCCGCTACAGCCTCCATCCCATGTACATAACGATCTGTTATTTGCAGCTCTTTGAGGTATCTTGATGGTGATTTAGCATCCACATTCACATGTTTCCTCAGGGCCTGGGACTCCCGCAGGCTCACTAACATTCCTTGCAATTCCCAGCTACTGACTGCTCAAAAATGTTTATTTCGTGGGGGGAGCGGAGGGGATGAAATCAAAGCGGCTTTGTCATCTTGGCAAAACAAGAACAAATTCGGAGAAGTCAGCAGCAAATTTTCACAAAGAGAAATTCTTGTTTACTGCCCAGACATAATCACAAACTCAAGCTAAAATGTATAGCAGCTGAAGGCCAAATCCTACAGTTTTCCTTCAAACTGATGGGCATTAGCCTGTGAAAAGAACCACAGGGTGTAGCCTTTCCCCATTATGCATTGCCTTTGTTTGAGCTCCTAAGCTTGCAAATACTTAGGCTGGCCACTCATTGTTTCAAAATGCTCTAAAGGTGTAGTTGTTGTTGCTGGGATTTAACCAGAGAATATTTGTTGTTAACTCTCTGTGGTAGATCAGCTGTGCCCACTTCTCAGTCCACTCCTCTCAAATGACTTTCTGTGAGCGACTGGTGAAACACTGCAAAGAGAAACCCTTTGCCCAGGAAGCTGGGTGAACAAAGCTTCCACAAAGCCAGTGAAGGGTCTAGAGAACAAGTCTGAGCAGCTGAGGGAACTGGCATTGTTCAGTCTGGAGAAGAGGAGGTTGAGGGGAGAGTTTGTTGTTCTCTACAATTACTTGAAAGGAGGTTGGAGTGAGGTGAAGTTTGGTCTCTTCTGTCAAGTAACTAGTGATAGCATGAGAACAACTACCTGAAGGGTGGTTGTAGCCAGGAAGGGGTTGGCCTCTTCTCCCAGGCAACCAGTACCAGAACAAGGGGACACAGTCTCAAGCTGCGCCAGAGGAGGTTTAGACTCGAGGTGAGGAGGAAGTTCTTCACCGAGCGAGTCATTCAGCATTGGAACGGGTTGCCCAGGGAGGTGGTTGAGTCATCGACCCTGGAGGCGTTCAAGGGGAGATTGGACGTGGCACTTGGTGCCATGGTCTAGTCATGGGGTCTGTGTTGATAGGTTGGACTCGATGATCCTCGAGGTCCTTTCCAACCTAAGTGATACTGTGATACTGTGAAGAAATGGCTTTGAGTTGCACCAGGGGAGGTTTAGCCTGGATATTAGGAACAATTTCTCTATTGAAAATGTGCCCAAGCATTGGAACAGGTTGGCCAGACATGTGTTGGAGTCACCAGCCCTGGATGTGTTCAGAAAACATGTAGGCATGGCATCTGAGGACATGGTTTAGTAGGCATGGTGGTGTTAGGTTGATAGGTGGGCCTGATGATCCCAGAGGACTTTTCCAACTTTAATGATTCTATGATCCTGAAGGCAGCTGTTTTTCCTCTGTGTTGGAACTGCTCTACCAGTGAGCCCCTTGGTAAGAACTGGCTCTTAGGGTCAAGGAGGGAGGGCATAGTTTGCCATCTGCTCAGCCCTTGCCCTCTTTGCCGAGGACAGGTACTAGGAAAATGATGATTTGTATTTTGAGACTATGAGAAGGATTTCTGAAGAGAACTGGAGCAAGGCACCTGAATGTGCTTTAGAGGAACCTGAAATCAAATACCAGGCAAATGTAGCTTATGCTAGTCACCAGCCACTGAGCCAGAGTGGCGTTCATCCAGCCAAATGTAGATGTTAGCACTGGACTGGATCACCTCAGATTCCCATTGTCTTTAGTGAGGAGAAATAAGCCCTTCTCAGACACGGTCCAGCTCATCCTAAAATAGCCATCCAAAATCCATCAGGCAAGTTGACCAGCAGAAATGTCAGCATCCCTCCCTCGTGCCTGTAGAAAAGAGTCCAGAGTGAGCGCTCCATATGGTGTTGTTCACCCTTTTAGCCTTTCCAGACCCCTTTTATTCTCCATTGTGCTTTATTCCCTGCCAGAATACAGGGCTGGTAGCTGTCAGTGCTTGTGGCTGGTTTTGAGCCATGGTGGGAGTTCATCCTTCCCTGTCATGCCCGGCCTTCTCACCTCTTTGGCCAGCACTGGCAGAAGAGTGGTTTGAAAAGAGCTGAAGCTATTTTTCCTTTGCTAGCCAGACAGTAAGGGTGTTGGAGTCAGATGGTGTTCTCCGAGAGATGTTTGCTTCCCTGCTTTGTGGGCGCGGAGCCCAGAATTTGGAGGGATCTTTCTGAGTGCTAGCGCTGTAGCGGCTTCTATTCCAGGGAGTCTGCAGTAGGTAAGAATGAGCACAGACCACTTTGTCTTTTTCAGGACATAGCCCCACTGGGAAAATGACAGCGAATTTGGCATGCTGTTGCAAAGAATAATGAGATAACAAGGGAGTATGAATTTTCTGGAAAGAAGGAAAAAAGTCATTTTACTGGGAGCGGTGGGGGAGAAGAAGAAAAGATTGGAGGGGGGGGAGATAAATTCAGATCACTGCAGAGACTGGGAGAAACAGGACCAGTGTGCTCAGAAGGAAGTGACAGTGGATCAGTTTGATGGGGAAAATAAGCTGAGAGAGCAGGGAATCATCTTGGGGAACTGAAGCATGGCAGATCTTGCTGTCCCCCTTCCGCTGTTTACCATGGACTGTAATTTCCTACCAGCAAAATAATTCCAGAATTTCAGGCACACAGTAATATTTGTGGCAATTTTTCTAGGTTTCCTGTACTGGTTTGTTTTGCCCAAGCTCATAAATTGCAGGAAACTGCACCTGGTGTTCATAGGTTACCAAGAAACTTCCTGCCGCTCCCCATCTTACATTTTTATGGCTTCCCTGTAGCGTGCTGATACCTCCTAACTTCTGTTTTCCTGTCTCCAGGCAGGGCTGGAATGTTACTATGCAGCATAAGGTTTGGCTCTGTGACATAGATTTGATCTCAGCACTGCTTAGTGCATAAATCAGGAGGCTTTTCTGGAAATATTTTGGTGCTTGCTTTGCAGGTGCAGGCAGAAGACAAAAACAGAATACTTCAAAAAATGCTTACTCATTTGGGAGAAAGAAGTACTGCATGAACTACAGGGAATGCTTTCCAATGGCTTGGAGAAAGGATCTTGATGTGATAATCCAGCTCCATATTGATATAAATCAGCTTAGCTTGAGTGGTGTTTTCAAAGAAGTAACAGCTGATTGTGTGGGATTTTTGTCTGATCAGCAGATTCTTCATTCAGACCACTGCTGTGAAAACATTTGCCTCGTGTTTTCTTAGACTGATTGGGTCAATCTGCTGTCCCACATCTTAGCTGGGACTCTAAGACACTGGAGTTGGGACAATATCACAGTATGAAAAAGGCATTGAGTTGCTGGAGTTCATCCAGAGAAAGGCAACAAAGCTGGTGAGAGGCCTGGAGAACAAGTCTTAGGAAGAGCAGCTGAGAGAACTGCAGTTTCTCAGTCTGGAGAGGGAAAAAACCTTGAGGTCCCTTCCAACCTGGTGTGATATCGAGCACAAGCCCTATGAGAAGAGGCTGAGGGTTCTGGGACTGTTTAGCCTGGAGAAGAGGAGGCTCAGGTAAGACCTTATTGCTGTCTACAAGTGCCTCAAGGGTGGTTGTAGCCAGGAGGGGGTTGGTCTCTTCTCCCAGGCAACCAGCACCAGAACAAGAGGACACAGTTTCAAGCTGTGCCAGGGGAAATTTAGGCTCGAGGTGAGGAGAAAGTTACAGTATCACACAGTATCACAGTATCAATTAGGTTGGAAAGGACCTCGAGGATCGAGTCCAACCTATCAACACAGACCCCATGACTAGACCATGGCACCAAGTGCCACGTCCAATCTCCTCTTGAACACCTCCAGGGTCGATGACTCAACCACCTCCCTGAGCAACCCGTTCCAATGACGAATGACTCGCTCGGTGAAGAACTTCCTCCTCACCTCGAGTCTAAACCTCCCCTGGTGCAGCTTGAGACTGTGTCCCCTTGTTCTGGTGCTGGTTGCCTGGGAGAAGAGGCCAACCCCTTCCTGGCTACAACCACCCTTCAGGTAGTTGTAGAGGGCAATGAGGTCACCCCTGAGCCTCCTCTTCTCCAGGCTAAACAATCCCAGTTCTTCACAGAGAGAGTTGTTAGCCATTGGAATGTGCTGCCCAGGGAGGTGATGGAGTCACCATCCTTGGAGGTGTTCAAGAGGGGATTGGACGTGGCACTTGGTGCCATGGTTCAGTCATGGGGTCTGTGGTGGCAGGTTGGACTTGATGATCTTTGAGGTCTCTTCCAACCTTGGTGATTCTGTGATTGTGTGATATGAGTCTGTAATGGCCAGGGTCTCCTCAGCAGTTAGTGAACACTTTTCCTGCCACATCCTCTTGAAATACCTTTGCAGAAAATGGAGTGCTTCATATCACCAGGAATAAATATGTTATTAGTTTTACAGAGTGAGCCTGTAACTGCTTAGTGGTTTGAAAATGTGTTTGAAAAAAAAAAATATATAAAATTCTCACAAAGATCTGATCTGAAGCTTTGGATTTCTAACCCAAAATAATGAGAAAATATATATAGCTCATCTCTGCTAGGAACTTTAAGATCAGCTTGTCTTTCTACTCACAATACGGATGAAAGCTAAGGTTAATCATGCTCCACATTTCTCCCTCTCAGATCAACTTTCTCTGTAGCTTTACTGTCCATTTTATTTTCTTCCTTCCATTTGAAAGAAATACTGCCAGGTTGAGGTTAGTCAGATTTGTGGTTTGCTCAGCTGAGTTTTTATTATACCCAAGCCCGAGAGATACTGGGAGGAGAATCATAGAATCACTAAGGCTGCAAAAGACCTCAAAGATCATCAAATCCAACCTATCACCCAACACCTCATGACTACTCAACCATGGCTTTAAGTGTAGCTTGGTTTCCTGAGTAAACAGCAAGGTGTGTTTGGGTTTGTTTCTTTTTATTTGTATGGTTATGCTGTTTGCCTGTCTTTCTTCTCAACAGTTGTCTACTCAGCTCACTGCAGCACCCCCCACACCTACTGTGAACTTCACAGAGTCATAGAAGGGCTTAGGTTAAAAGGGACTGTACTGATCACCTGCTCCAACCTCCCTGCCATGATGCTTCTCACCTAGACTTGTTTGCTCCAAACTTGCATTTACAAGAGCTTCTGCCCCTCAGATTCTCACTAGTGGACCTCCTGCATCCTTTGCCATTGGGAGGAGTGAAGGCTGTGTGATTGCAGGTCAGTTTGGAGCCACACACACGGCAGCTGGTGGGTGCCACTTTGACTGAAACTGGTCAAGAGGCATGGAAGGTTTTCCAAGGAATGAAGCATCAGGTTCTAGGACATGTGGCTATGGTAAACCATGCTTTGCCAATTCCAGTGTTCATGGAACAGTGTGTTCCTTTCTGTCTGTTTATTTTATTTCACCAGTGCCAGTGGATTCAAGACTGCAAATCTGCCATTCTCAAAACTCCAGATGGGATAAAATTCCAGATTCCTGGGGCCCACCAGCTCATGTTCAGTGTTTTTGGCTGCTGTGTTACTGTCTGCAGTTATTGTAGTCATGTGCAAGTGGATGAGAACCTGGATTCCAATCTTGATTCCATTGAAATTAAAGGGAATTTTATTTCACTGGAGCCAAGATTTCATGTCAATTTGGAATTGGCTATGAACAGATTGTAAAATGAGCCTAAATTGGGCCAGCAGTTGAAAAACAACATCGAGACTTGTAGAAAGAAGCAGATTTGTTTCTTGATGTCCAAGCTTTCAATTTTAATAGTTAATATTAATTAATTACAGAAAGAAATAGATAGGTTTATTCTAGTCTATTAAGGTGTTTCAGGAGAGGCAATAAAGAGACAGTATTTCTAAAACCATAGGATCAGAAAATCCCCTGGCTGGAAAAGACCTTAAGATCATCAAGTCCAGCTATAACCTAACATCTCCCTGCGCACAACTGTTAGACCACGTCCCTAAACACCTCATTCAAACACCTCCAAACATGGTGATTCCACCTGGGTAGCCTGTTGTAGTGATTGATGACCCTTTTAGTGAAGAAATTGTTCCTAATATCCAATCTAAACCTCCCCTGGTGCAACTTGAGGCCATTTCCTCGAGTCCTATCATTTGTTACCTGAGAGAAGAGGCCAGCTCCCACTTCGCTACAAGCTCCTTTCAGGTCGTTGAAGAGACTGATGAGATCTCCCCTGAGCCTCCTCTTCTCCAGTCTGAACAACCCCAGCTCTCTCAGCTGCTCTTCACAGGCCTTGTGTTCAAGACCACTCACCAGCCTTGTTGCCCTAATGTTGCCTACATGAGACTGCCCTTTTAAAAGAGGGTTTAAAGAGTGGGGAATGGCAGGTAGGCATGACCTCTGTGCTGTCTCTGTGGTTCTCACTGCATCCTTGGGTCTGTGTGGTGTGTATTGACCCAGCCAACCTGCAGTAACTGTTTGCTCCAGGCTGGTCTCTTCTCCCAGGCAACCAACACCACAACAAGAGGACAGAGTCTCAAGCTGCACCAGGGGAGGTTCAGACTGGATGTTAGGAAGAAATTCTACACAGAGAGAGTGATTGCCCTTTGGAATGTGCTCCCTGGGGAGGTGGTGGAGTCACCATCATTGGAGGTGTTTAGGAGGAGACTTGATAGGGTGCTTGGTTGCATGGTTTAGTTGATTAGGTGGTGTTGGATGATGGGTTGGACATGATGAAGGTCTCTTCCAACCTGGTCTATTCTATTCTATTCTATTCTATTCTATTCTATTCTATTCTATTCTACTCTATCCACTTGCTGGTCATCATCACCCCTGAAGTCTGTCTTTTTGGTGTGTATGCCTGCTATGGCTTGTAGGGTAAGCCTCTATCTACTTACTCCAAAATGGTGAATGATAAATTACATTAAGTAATAGGCTCTCAGGGTTTGGATTCTGATGGCTTTCTCAGAGCTCCAGCTCTTCTTTTTGTCTTTAAAAAAGTTGGAATTGCTAACTCAGTCACAGCTCCTTACTCACCAGAAAGTGAAGAAACATTCTGAGAAAATAATGACTTAATAACACATTTCCTGTATAGCTGCTAAAATGTCACTTGTTGGTTGCTTGAGGGGGGGAGGGAAAAACCCCCAACAACAACAAAAAAAAACCAAAAACCCCAACACTCCAAAATAACAGAATAGCAGCTTGGTTTAATAAAGCCTGAGATGTGATAGTTAAGAAGGAAAAATAACTTGCCAAATGTGCACACAGCAAAAGAGACAAAAAAGAAACAGACACTTAGACATATGGCTTCCATTTATGGAGCATTCAGGCAGGGACCACTTTCTCAAAATGCAACCACAGCTTTTGAAAATGTCTTTCTAAAAAGGCAAATATCAGGTTAAAAAGTCTTGGTCTCCAACAGAAAACAGGTGAAAGTTTGTTCCTGGGAGGGAAAACAAAGGTTGGCAGTCTGAGGGAGCTGGAGCGTGCGGCCACGCTCATTTGCGCCTCTGGGTCTCTCCGCCTGTCACCGCTCAGGCTGTCAGTGGACAGAACTGTGGTAGGGATGTAGCGGTTTGGATGGTTTAATCCACCCACACCCACAGAAAGCACAGCTAAACTCAGCCAGAGAAGCGAATGGGAAGCTGTATTTTACAAGCAGTAATGAAATGCAATGAATATATACAAAACAGACAGCATTTACAGTATTATGCAAGAATTTACAGGCAAGGGCACAACACACATCCTCCCGAGGAGGATCCCACCTCAGGTTCCCCCCAAACCTCTCTCCCCCTCCTTCCCTTTCCCCTAGTAGTTAATTAGGTGAAAAAGGAGAAAGAGAGAGAAAAGGATATTAAGGGAAATTCGTTGTTGTCTTAACAACAGAGCAGTTGTTAAGAAAGTTAGTTTCTCTTATTTTATCAGTTTCAGTCCAGGGTCAGTTGCACGCTCTCTGGCCAAGAAATGAGGAGTCAGAACAGACTGAAGCTGGAGTGAGTGAGAGAAAATAATGTGAGAGATATTTGCTATGGTACATCTCACCAATGAAATTTGTTTAGAATTTACCTTTGTTTTCCTTTTTACACCCAAACGTTCAGCTAGAGAATTCTGCAGCTGACCTTTTCTTAAAGGCACAGCCTAAACTGTCACAAGGAGGAACCCAGCTCTGCTTGAGAATTAGTAGTGGTATGTGAAAGGCTGAGAATATGATCAAAATATCATTTTGTTTCCCAAAGATGTTTTGGGAGGGCCATCATTTGTCTGTCTTGCATCTTCTAAGAGGCTTTGGAGATTCCCAAATAGGAGTTGGGAGCTTTCTGAGTTCTGATATCAAAAGGCCGAGGCTGCTGAGGCATGGGCAATGCTGCCTTTAAAATTCTCTTTCTTCATGTATCATAGAATCATAGAATAGCTTGGGTTAGAAGAGACCTTTAAAGGTCATCTAGTCCAACCCCCACCAGATTTTCCTTACATCATCTATTTGATGTCACAATCTTCTACTTCTTTAGTCTTCCACATACTCTTCCAGGAGTGTCTTAATTTATTATATGGACACAATAAAAGAATGTGGAACAATTCTTTAAAAAATAGAACCTTTGGGACTTCTCAAGCAGAAAAGTAGACTACAACTACTTTTTTTTTCTTCCCATTCCATGAAGGTTACCTTTAAAAAGGATCTGTGGAGGAAGAAAAACCCCAAAACCAATAACTAGGGAGGGCCTCTTTAATGAAATGAGAACTGGGTTTTAGTGATAAAGTTTAATTTAGGGCAAATAATTTAATTGAAATGACTCATTAATTTTGGGGTGGGAAGATTGGGCCTCTGGCAGCCTATTATCTTCTTCTCTTTGAGTCTTCTGTTTCAGCAGTATAAGAAGAGCATTTTGCCTTCAGTAAGGTAAGGAGGTGCTCCCTTGGAATGTACGGGGAAGAGACTCTCATGGGACAGTGATTTTAATATAACAGCATCTCACCTTTGGGTGCCCTTAGCTTCTGAGCCAGTCAGGCTGCAAGACCAGTGACTTTGTGTTCACAGCATCCTGGCATATGGATGCTCAGCTGTACACATGGTACGGGTGATGTGGGGAGCCTGAGGCACATGGCTGTGGCTGACGCCAGTGTAGGAGCAGTTACTAGCTCTGAATGAGAGGGCAGTCATGGAATGGAATGGAATGGAATGGAATGGAATGGAATGGAATGGAATGGAATGGAATGGAATGGAATGGAATGGAATGGAATGGACCAGGTTGGAAGAGACCATCAAGATCATCATGTCCAGCCCATCATCCAACACCACCTAAGCAACTAAGCACCAAGCAACCAAGCACCCTATCAAGTCTCGTCCTGAACACCTCCAGGGTTGGTGACTGGTGATGGAGACTGGATGGTGATCTAGCTTCAGGATGCATTGAAAAAATTGTCTGCAAGGAGACCAGAGTTAACAGGAGTCCCAAAGTACTTAAAATTGGACTCTGAATTAGCGAGGCATCTACTCATGTTTTGTCAACTGGGAGGTTCAGCTCTCAGCTTTGGTACGCAGCATGTATATCCATTAACCAAGAGGACACAGTCTCAAGCTGCACCAGGGGAGGTGTAAGCTGGATGTTAGAAAGAAGTTCTTCACAGAAAGAGAGATTGTCCATTGGAATAGGCTGCCCAGGGAACTGGTGGAGTCATCATCACTGGAGGTGTTTAGGAGGAGATTGGATGGGGTGCTTGGTGCCATGGTTTAGATGGTGTTGGATGATAGGTTGGACTCAATGATCTCAACGGTCTCTTCCAACCTGGTTAATTCAATACAATTCCTATTCCTATTCCATTCTGTTTTATATGTAGACAGGCAAAGCCAAACAGGCAGAGTAAAGAGCCTTTAAAAGGCAGAGAAGCAAGATCCTGAACCTGAATTCCACATGGCCCTCACGCAGGTTCTGCAGCAGCTGTAGTCTGAAGAGTCTCTTCAAAATTATTGTCCCCTTGTTAGGCTGATGGCAATGTGACTTTTGTGTATGTTCCTGTTTTGAATGCAAAAAAGAGGGGGAAAAAAAAGGCAGCAAATGAATTCTTTGTGAAGAAGTAGGATAATCTCCCCAAATAACCACAGAGCACAGACTTTGCAAGAGAGAAGCCTTATAACCTTGCCTGTACAAATCGAATGATCTTAGGGATTAGGAATGCTTAGAGCTCCCAATTAATGATTTTACCTGAAAGATTAATCCACTTGTTGACCCACAGGAAAGAGATTAAAGACAAAAGTTCATAGAGAGACCACCCCTCATTAACCTCTTGGAGGGGAGTGTAAGGTGGCAGTGGCTGCTTCTACTGGTTTGGGTTTTTTTAACTCTTGTGAATGTGTTTAATGGCTATGGCTGCATCCAGGAGAATATTTACAGATGTGCAAAGCCTGTGGACCATCTTTGCAATTGAGGCTGATACCTGTATAGAATCATAGAATCAATAAGGTTGGAAAAGACCTCAGAGATCATCAAGTCCAACCTGTCACCCAGCACCTCATGACTAACTAAACCACGGCACCAAGTTCCATGTCCAGTCCCTTTTTGAACACCTCCAGTTATGGTGACTCCACCACCTCTCTGGGCAGCACATTCCAATGGCCAGTTACTCTTTCTGTGAGGAACTTTCTCCTCACCTCCAGCCTAAACTTCCCCTGGCGCAGCTTGAGACTATGTCCCCTTGTTCTGATGCTGGCTGCCTGGGAGAAGAGACCAACCCCCACCTGTCTATAATCTACTTTCAAATAGTTGTAGAGAGCAATAAGGTATTCCCTGAGCAATAAACTCTCCCCTGAGGCTCCTCTTCTCCAGGCTAAACAACCCCAGCTCCCTTAGCTTCTCCTCATAGGGCTTGTGCTCGAGACCTCCCACCAGCCTCATAGTATGCTTATGCTCCCTCTGTGGATAGTACCAGAGAAAGCTCTAGACTCCAGGCCAGATGGCACAGACTGACTTATGTTCATGCTATTTGATGACACTGCCTTTTGGAATGGGTGGATCAGGTTCACACTGCATTAGGCACTGGTGGGGGACCTGGTCACGTCCATGCTCCCTGTGGTGGCCCTGTGGCCCTAAAACATGCTGCTTTTTTGTTGTTGTTTGATCTGTTATGTCTTCTGGTTGAAAGTGCCTGAAATAATGACACAGTCTGGCAGACTGGTGTTTTTACAGCCTGATGCCAAGAGTGTGTGTTAGATGGCACAAGAGAGCATGGAGGAAATTGAAAGCCTGTGGAGTTGGTACCGGAGGTTTTTTGCAGATTGAGGAAGATGAACTTGGCATTGTTTGCCTGTCTGGAGTGGGCTGTTCATGTCAGCTGTGCCTGCTGTCCTCTGGGAGGGGATGCACTAGTTCATTCTAGGAAAGAGCTTGGGAGCCATCTCATGTTCTTGTGCATGGCTTTTCAAAGGACTGAAGCAAAACTGAGAGACTGTGGTTTCCTCTCTGCAGAAAAAAAAAACCAATAAACCACGTTGCCAGCATAGACATAGCCATCCAAGGGCATACAAGGTTCAGTTTAACAAATCCAGAGTGTGTACATGGTTCTGCTAGATAAATTGCACAGTTGTCCTGTCAGAGACAGGAGTAAAGTCCAAGTGCATAGATATACATCTGTGTCACTTCTTCTTGAAGTGTAACTCTCTTAAGGTGTTGCATCTCTTCTCTGTATGGGGACACTTAGTCCTACAAACAGACGTGGTACACTGCAGGTGAGATTCATCACCCTTTATCTTGGGCATCTAAGTGTTAATAGCACAAATGTAAGGTAGTCAGCTGGCCATCATCTGTAGCCTTTGGGAGAAGCTAGCATCCTTCTGCTGTCTGCCATGAGATACTGTAGAGGATCATCCTCCAGAAGTCCCTGTCTTTCTGTTAGGACTACAGGTGGAAAGTGGATGACTAATTTAGTTTTACACAGCAAACTTTCTGATGTCTAAAAGTTGGTGACATGAATCCACGAATGTAGGAAAGACGAAACAGTGTGAGATGGTAAATCTAGAGACTCCAGCATTACCTGCTCTGTATCTCCTCAGCAGCATTGGTTGGCTTTGATTCCTCTTCTTGCCAGAATCTGGACTGTGTCACTTTAGCATAACTTCTTCAAGTTTGTAATCTGTTCTACACTGTCTAATGATATCAGTTGTAATGCCTGACATATTTACCTTTCCTCACAGTGGGCATCAGCCTTCCTCTCCAAATCTCTTGCTTTATATTTGACATAAACTTGTGCCAGCTCTCACAGTGGAAGGTTGCCGTCTCTTTGTCTGGATACTCTTGCCTGCTGTTTCTCACTGAGCCAGAGGATAAGGGACTCCCCTGAAAAGACTTCTGCACTTCCTGCTCTCAGAGCCACCAGCCTAGCAAAACCCTGAGGCACAGGCTAAATTTTTCATGAGATGAGTAATGCTCTTCTAGCCCAAACTCTCCCTGAGTACTCCATTTTTCTCCTGGCTTTCATGCTGCCCCATCTCTCTAGTCCTTGAACTCTTTTGAGACATCACTAATGTTAGACCCAAATGCTTCTTCCTCTCTTCTTTCTTCTCCCTGAAGGAAGAGCTATATAAGATTTCAGAAAGAAACTGCAGATATTTAGTCACTTGCATCTGCAGTCCTTGAGAGCCGCAGAGACTGTTGCATATCAGTACTGAGTGCTGCCATAGAATCATACAATCAATAAGGTTGGAAAAGACCTCAAAGATCATCAAGTCCAACCTGTCACCCAACACCTCATGACTACTAAACCATGGCTTCAAGTGCCACATCCAATCCCCTCTTGAACACCTCCAGGGACAGTGATTCCACCACCTCCCTGGGCAGCAGATTCCAACAGTTAACAACTCTCTCTGTGAAGAACTTTCTCCTGACCTCGAGCCTAAACCTCCCCTGGTGCAGTTTGAGACTGTGTCCTCTTGTTCTGGTGCTGATTGCCTGGGAGAAGAGACCAATCCCCTCCTGGCTACAACCTCCCTTCAGATAGTTGTAGAGAGCAATAAGGTCTCCACTGAGCCTCCTCTTCTTCAGGCTAAATAATCCCAGCTCCCTCAGCCTCTCCTCATAGGGCTTGCGCTCGAGCCTGATCCCTGGGTGACACCACTAGTGCCTAACTGCCAGCTGCCTGTGGCACCATTCACCACCACTCTCTGGTCCAAGCCCTCCAGCCAGTTCCTAACCCAGCACAGAGTGCTGCTGTCCAGGCCACGAGCTGACAGCTTGGCCAGGAGTTTGCTGCGGGGAACAGTATCACAGTATAACTAAGGTTGGAAGAGACCTCAAGGATCATCAAGTCCAACCTATCAACACAGACCCCTTGACTAGACCATGGCACCACAGTGTCAAAGGCCTTGCTGAAGTCCAGCTAGGCCACATCCACAGCCTTCCCCACATCCACCAGGCAGTCACTTGATCACAGAAGGAGATCGGGTTGGTCAGGCAGGACCTGCCCTTCCTGAATCCATGCTGACTTGGCCATCCTTCAGTGCGCAGTGATTGCCCCCAAGTCTGTTACTCTCTGTGAATTTCACAGTGTTACCTTCTTCTTCCTGGGGTTCAAGAGCACACTGCTGACTGATCTCTCTATCAGCCCTTTCCACTCCCCAAACTACCTCTCCATCTCCATTTTGCTAACCTTATTGGCTTTGTGGGCACGTTTCTGCCTGCAGATGCAGAAACTCCCAAGTCTGCACCTGAAGAGCCGAAACTCCTCTCTCTTTGGCTCCCAGATCAAATCAAATCGCTGTTTATTTCATTGCCCTGATAAATTTTTTATTAACTGTGTTAGAAGTCTGTAAGAAAGAGAGAGGGGGAAGAGAAAGAAAAACTAAAGCTGTTCAGGAATGTAGACTGGGCAGAGTGCCCATGATTAATGGGGTAAGCAGTGACCAGCGGGTATTTGAAACTGCACCAGTGCCAACTGCCAGGAGGTTTTTTTGCTGCTTGTGACAGCTGGTCATCATTATTGGACGACTGCTTCTGTGTACATCTTAGATCTGTGTCTTTGTACGTCCCTTACCAAGTCACTCTCAGTTTCTGTTTTGCAGGGACATACTGAAGCAATTAGGGCATGTTGGATGATTGCAGGGATGAGTGAGCAGTGTTGGGTAATACACAAAGCCCACAGTTTCTCTTCTACTGTAGCCCTAATTCCCCTATCTCAAGATGAGCTTAAACCACAGTGCCAGAGATAGGCCTCCCTCAGTCTTGCATGAATTTGAATTGTGGCTTTCTAGCTCTACCCAGCCACTTGGTTAGTCCTTGCTAATCACCTCTACAGGGCGTTTGGCCTCTTCAAAGATGCTTACAGCCCATTCTGAGTGGCAGCTCTCTTTAAGGAAGCAAATCTTACTGTTCCAAAAGGGCAAGCTCAGACCACTGATGGAAAGAGATACCCTGAGCTCATAGGAGATGTATGGTCATGCCTCCTCAAGATCTTCCCAACCTACTACTATAGAGCTAACAGCAGTGTGACCTGATTTTCCTGAAAGGCATAACTGGGGCACATTCAACACCCTGCAGGGAGAGAGAGTATGTAGTTTAGGGTTTGGCTTTGGTTTGGTTTTGTGGTTTTCTTTTGGATTTATTTTTTTGTATGAATAACTTTTTCTTGATGATCTTTGAGGCCTCTTCCAACCTTGGTGATTCTGTGTGATTCTTTTCATGGCAAGCGTTGAATGGAAAGAAATTGTGATTCTTGGGAAGGATCTGCCATTCAGTTGTAGAGGATGCTGAAGTGGATCTTGAGGACTGCAGTTCAGCCAGGGACATTGTGCTTGGGAAATGAAGAGAATAGTGAGTCCTCCAGACTGAAGCTCCTGGGGGAGACGGCACCTCAGGAGTGAATATAGTAACAGCATTGTTTGCTTTCTGGAAGTATGAACAGGTCTCCATGCTGTGAACATTCTTACTCTTTTTTATACCCATTTCTCTGTGATAAAATGTAGTGAAAGTTACTGTGCCAGAACCTAAGTACAGAGGTATTCCAGACTCTGTCCCTCTAAGTCGTTGTCAGGCAGCCTACAAACCTCATGAGGCACTAGCTGGCAGAGGGAGGGAGGGAAGGACTCTAATTGGATTCAGAGTGTCGTAACTCAGTGGGAAAAAGCTTCTTGTACCTTGACTGTTATTTTAGTTTATCATCAAATGAGGTTGCTTCTTACAGGGTCTCAAAGTATGTCACAGTTCAGATTCTCCAGTGAGTTTGTTCATTAGAGGACCAATCACTGAGTTGCTTGCCATGTTGAAGCAGGCATTTTTGTCATACATCAGTTCTCTTCTCCTTCCCTTTTGCTGCTAGTGAGTTCTTACCATCCCCATCATGTCTTCATTTCACTTGTTCACAGTGACACAAAATGTCTTCTGCCTGAGGTCAATCTCCCTGTGATAAAAGCCTTCCCTAGAATTAGTCAGGCAGGAAGACAGGCAGGTATCATAAATGGAAGTGTTTGGAAAATGGTGGCAGGCTGTCAGTTCCCATTAGCTAGTGCTACCTGGGCAGCTTGCTGACTCTTCCATTGTGGGTGGGAGAGATGAGTTTTAATGAGCAGCAAGGAAAGTAGTTTAGACTGGAAGTGATACTTTTAGGTGGTGGAATGACATCGGTACCTGTGAGCACGCATATGTCCATGCTAGGGTACAGCAGTATTGAAATGAAGTGGGCAATAGCCATGTGGCTTCTCAAGCCTCTCAGGGAACATTGCTACCTGAATAGAATAAGAATTAGAATAGAATAGAATAGAATAGAATAAGAATTAGAATAGAATAGAATAGAATAGAATAGAATAGAATAGAATAGAATAGAATAGAATAGAATAGAATAGAATAGAATAGAATAGGACCAGACCAGGTTGGAAGAAACCTTCAAGATCGAGTCCAACCTATCATTCAACACCACCCAACCAACTAACCCATGCAACCAAGCACCCTATCAAGTCTCCTCCTGAACACCTCCAGTGATGGTGACTCCACCACCTCCTTGGGCAGCCCATTCCAATGGGCAATCACTCTCTCTGTGTAAAACTTCCTCCTGACCTCCAGCCTAAACCTCCCCTGGTGCAGCCTGAGACTGTGTCCTCTTGTTCTGGTGCTGGTTGCCTGGGAGAAGAGATCAACCTCTGCCTGTCTACAATGATTGCATCTGGGTCCTTGTTTCTTCAGTGACTTTCTCCTGTGTGTTCTCCAATGGCAGTGATCATCTAAAACACAAATAGGCTCCAATTTGAACAAGAGAGGTCTTCAAATCCTGGTTAAATGATAATGCAGAGGAAGATGCCATGTTTGAGAGCTGTCAGTGCAACTTCACCATCTTCATGGAAGTTGTTCCTGATGTATTCCAGGCTAGTGCTAGGGTGTGCTGCATTGGATCTAGGTGCAAAACCACCCTGAACTATCAAACTCACCAAGTATTAAAGAAGTTGTGTACTTCTCTATGGAGGTCATAACTAGGACTAACAAGAGCAGATCAGGAATGGGATGTACTCAGCTGTGAAATAGCCTCCCAAGGGCAAAGGTAGAAGAGTCATTCCCCAGAAGCTTTAAAGACTAGCTGGCCAAAACACTATTAGATATGCAGCAGAGAACAAACCTGCCTTTCCAAATGCCCCCAGCTCTGGAAGATAGAGTAAGTGTGCAAATGATTCTTCTGTCTCTAGAGTGCATGAACATCTGAGATCTGAATTGCTGCAGGTCCCATCCTTCTCCCTGCCATTCGACCTACATTTGAATTCTAATTGACTTAGGAGTGAACACTCATAAAGCTTTCTCCTTTTTTGCCCAGATGCTGAATCCTCAATGAAAGTACAAACTGTGTCATTAGATGTTGGGCGGATGTTGAACATAAAGGAGCTGTTTTAAGCTAAAAATTGCACAGCTTATTCCAATTAGTCACTCTGAATATAAAATGCTCTACTTTTATGGGGAAAGACATTAGTATAACTAAATACACCCCCCACTGGATACTTTTGTTAGCACAAAAAGTTGATACTGAGTGAGTGTTGAAGGTGTCATGTACCTTGTTTAGTTTTCTGGACAGCTACATCATCTTGCTTCCTACTGGCAGCCACTTCTGCTTCTTCTTCAGGAATTGCATTGTCTGCCAGGGCCCTGAGTGCACTAATTAGAGCTTGACTAGTCTCCCCAGGGGCATCCACCTAGCCAGTGACCACAGGATCCATGTAAGCTCAGGCCTGGATCTGCATGTGAAGTGTACCTTCCTCCAGCTGTGTCACTGGTTCCCTCTCTTAAATCTATGTGGTAGGTAGCTTATCTCTAGCCTTGTCTCTGGCCTTGTCTTCCTTCATTGGCCCTGGTTGTGGTTGGTTTAGCAGCAGACTTGGTAGAGTTAGATAATAGTCAGACTCAATGACCTTAAAGGCTTTTTCCAATCAAAATGGTTATATAATTCTGGGTTTCTGTATGGGTCACCATCTCACCATGGCTGGGATGGTTGTTAAACCATGCTACCAGCTCCTGGCTTTGCCTACTCTCTTCAAATCCTATGCCAAGCTGGTGAGAGCACTGCCATCACCATCTTCACCACTTTGGTCAGTACAAGCTGTTTGACCATGCAAATTGTGTGTGGGACTTACCTCCCTGAATTACGTCCTTCTCATAGGTATCTAACCTGAACGAGTCTTGGAAACACTTTGAATGCACCTCTGAAAATCTCTTTGGCTGTAGAATTAGGTCAAAAATAAGACATGAAATGTCTTATTTTAGGAGAGTAAATTAGCTGTGGTGAATTACCACAAGCATCCTTAGCAGCTCAAACTTGCTGTGTAAGTTGTACTCCAGTTTGGTTTACTATGCCTCTACAGTCAGCCTGATTCTGATTGTCTCCAGGAGAGCAAAGAGGATTGTGTAAATGGGAGGAGAACTAGATGAGCATTACAGGTTCCAAATAACCTGAAGACAAAACAGCTTCTTCCTCGTTACAGTCTTCCACAGGTGTTTGCAGGTCTCCAAGGCCTTCTTTGACTGACTGCTAGAAATATCTGGTTGGGTTTACACATCAGAGGGAACCTGGTGTAGAGGTGCAGCTTGTATCCTGTATTACTAGGAATTATTAGAAGCATTTTCCTCTGTGTTGCTGTCTGTGCCCAAGGGTTTTCCCACTCTCCCACTGCACATTCACCACAAGGAAGGGAGTCTAGTGTATGATGGGAGTTTGACTCAGTGTCTGACCATTACGTTGCTGTAAACTAGGAAAGGGGAAAAGGTAAAGGGAATGGAAAAGTTGTGTTGTCTCTGTTCCTCCAGAGCAAGTAGTTAGTAGTTGGCAGAGTTTCTGTGCCTGAAGGCATCACACTATAGCTTGTCTCACAATGGCTGCACACCGCCTGCTGCAAGCTGTGGGATTTGGAGAAGAGCAGCCCCGGCTGGCCAGGAGCAACACATACAGCTGGCTTGCAGCTGCTCGTCTTCCTGTGCTGCCTTCTCATAGAGTGTGGAGGTAAGGTAGGGCTCCTCCAGCAGCTGGGCTGTCCCTTGCTTGTCTCTCTGCGCCTGCTGTGGGCAAGATTGCTTCATCACTGAGAGGGTACAGGAGCAGAGCAACCAAATATGTATGATGGGCAGAGATGCTGAAAACAGGCAGCAATTTTCCATCTAAAATACCCAGCAGGGAACTGCTATGACCACTTCCAGTACAAGGCAGTAGGAAAACCAGGGCAGCCCTGACTAAGAGATGCAAAGAAGGCTTTGCTCTCCCATGGATTGCAGAGGAAGGGCACTCCAGTGGGGGTATATAGGTCCAGTCCTGTGCTCTGTGTGTCACATTTCCAAGGCAGCTTTGGGGATGTTTTCTCTCAGCCTCAAATCTTTAGTTGTAAGGCTTTGTGGAGAAGGCTTGCAAACTCAGGCTGTGTCTCAGTCCAAAAGTTAGGGAAGAGACACAGTTCTTTTAAAACACTCCCTTGTGTGAAATTAAGGCACAAATGAGGCCAAACAGCAAAGGGAGGCTATTTGTTAAATAATAGAGTAAGCAAAACAGAGAGAGAAAGGAAAGGGAGCGAGAGGGTGAGGGAAAAGAAAGAAAGAGAGAGCAGGAGAGATATTACCACCCCAGGACACATTTCTGCCTTAGGCCAGGAAAAGGGCAGGGGAGACATTCCAGGATCCAAGTCCTTTTCAGCTTGTGATGTCTTTGGCCAGGAGAAGGAGGGACATCCAAGAATCCTGCTGAGTTCCAGCATGTAGTGTGGCCTGTGATGTTTTTTCCTCCACTGAGGAGGTACAACTCAAGACTTTTTATACTGTTCATTTATCACAGCTACACCTGGCTCACATTAACACTGTATAAGTGGGTTTCCAGGGGGGGTCTTTCCTGCAGCTTCAAGGCTCGGTGCCAGAGTGGCCTTTACCCCTCTTTGCCCCCTCCTGTTCACTACACCCACCCCAGGGCAATAGTGGTCTTACCAGGTGAGCCACCCAGGTTGTGCTAATCTTTGTTGAGGCATTCCTCCATTCTTGATGTCATCCTCACCTCTCTAGGTGATCTGCACATGCAGGGAAAGGCGCCTCTCAGGGTGTGAGCCTTGCAGGCTCTCAGATGTGATCTCATGTTATCACAGGCAACTGTAATGAACATAAAAAGCTACAGTGCACAGGCAGGTGGGGCTTTCTGCCCTAACTGGAAGGCTAGAGCAGAAACCAAGGGTTCTAATGGTCAATCTCCTAAATACCACCCTGTAGTTCTTGACCCATCCTATCAGGGAATCATGGAAAAGACTCTTAAGATCCTCAAGTTGAACCATCAATGCATCACCACCATACCCACTAAACCATGTCCCAAAGGGCCATGTCCACACATGTTTTTTTAATACCTCCAGGGATGGTGATTTAACACCTCCCTGGGCAGCCTGTTTCAGTGCCTGACCACTCTCTCAGTAAAGATGTTTTTTTAGCTAATATCCAATTTAAGCCTTCCCTGGCACAACTTTTTTATTTCTAGAGAGAATTGCCTTAGAGGAATATCCTGGAGGAGCAGTGCTGTTGGTACTAAGGCATTTTTATCACTTGGATGGTGGGGAAAGAGAGCCTGTGTGATGATGTAGCTAAAGAAGGCATGATGAGCTGGTCTAATTTGTTCACCCTGAAAACCCAGCCAGGTTCCCTGTCGTGGGGAATGTACAGTGGCAAAAGGCAGAAAAATCACCATGAGTGCATCAGGGCAGTGGAGAAAATCTCTGCATTTCAGAGAGTTTAAGCAGCAGAGATTTTAGGTAAGAGAAACTGTGATGTCACTGCTGTGCCATAATGCTGGAGACACTGAAGAATAGGAATGTGCTTTTCCCTTTCCTGCTAATGCAAATGCTCCCCAGAAGACTCCTGTCTGTGCAGGAATATGCTCTTCTGGAGGAGGTTAGTAAGGAGAGGCTCAGCTCCTCATCTCACTCTGTTTGCTTTAATGAATTGGGGTCTTCCTCCATCCTAAGCCCAGACAGAGAAACAAGGGAGCATGTGCAATCAGTTTTCACTCAGCTAGCCAACGAGATGTGAAATAGATTCCAGGGTGGATGATACCCTTGAAGAAATCACACTGACTTGTTTGCTGTGATAATATATGGATGCTTCTTCCTTTCAAGTCTCCTGTGTAATTGAGCCCTGGCACGTGGTAACCTGCAGCCAGTGAGTAAATTGTTACTTCCTGAAGGAGGTTAAATGCTGCAAGCCTTGTTCACAGCATCTTATCCAACTGTCCCAAACACTCTTCTCGCCAATGGAAACATGCCCTTCAGGGAAGCCCCGAGGCATGCAAATGTCAGAGGGATTCCTGCCTCTTCTACAGGCATCCCAAATATCAATTGTTTTCTACTGTGGAAGTCATGGTAGGCCACTCCAGTTATTTCCCATTTATCTGGGGGCATTTTCACTGTACAGCTCAGACTGTCACTTCCATTCCTTTCTTGGCATGCACTGAAGCAGCCCTCTGTTTCATTGACACCTTTCCTCACCCTGTGTACTCTCCCCCTTTTCTGCCTTGCATTTATTTCTTGCTCTCTATTCTCTCTCTTCCTGTTGTCCACCTTTTTTATTTTCCCTTTTATTTTTCTTCCTTCATTTTCTTCTGTTTCCATTTCTCTTTCCTCTGATGGAGTACACCCAGGCGGGGTGGTTGCTGCAGGGTACCCATCTCGGTGTGTCAGTCATTCATATTGTCCATGCTAAGCCACTTCCCCCACCCTAACTCATTAATGCCTCAATTTCTCCATGGATATATTTAGGATGATAATTAAGTGTTCACCAGTGCAAGAATTACAGAGCTTGAACAGATGATGTTTGCAGCATGCTTTGAGGTCCTTGATACGCGCCGATAATGAACTCCATGCAGTCAGGCTGTGGAAAGGCACGCAGCAGAATAAAGGCTGCCCCTCACAGACTAAAACAAACCCCATTTTCAGCTCCCTTTCATGACAGACTTCAGAGACTTTAGTAGCCATGGTGTCCAAGAGCATACTGCAAGGGGGTGGAACAAGCCACAGATTTTTTTTCTCACCTTACTGTTCTTCAAGCTGCCACAGAAAGCTTCATGCCAGTACAGACTGGCAGCTGGAGAGCAGGCTGGGGAAATTTGTATGGGCAGAACTCTCTAGACTCAGGGTATGCACTTAATTTAATTTATGCCAATTAACACAAACTTTTAATTAGCTATTGAGAAACAAAGAGGAGAAACAATGACACAAATACCAAGAGAACTCCCTTCCCCAGGCTCATCCTCATTTGTCCCTGAGTCATAGAATCAATAAGGCTGGAAAAGACCTCAAAGATCATCAAGTCCAACCTGTCACCCAACACCTTATGACTACTAAACCATGGCACCAAGTGCCACATCCAATCCCCTCTTGAACACCTCCAGGGATGGTGACTCCACCATCTCCCTGGGCAGTATATTCCATTGGCAAAAACTTTTCTTTCTGTGAAGAACTTTCTCCTCACCCTAAGCCTAAACCTCCCCTGGTGCAGCTTGAGACTGTGTCCTCTTGTTCTGTTGGTGGAGTCCCCTCTTCCCATGTTTTGACCACAGGTTATGATCAGTCCCTGCCAGTCTCTTGGCATGGGACAGCACAGGAGGTTGGAGGTTGGGTTGGTACATGATGGTTTCTTGACACTCCTCCTGCTTTCTTATGCTTTTCTTCCCCTGCTCGCTCCTTCTTACCATCTTCATGCTCTAGACTCGGTGCTTTATGGTCTACAGTCCCTTCAGGAACCAGTGGAACCAGTGTGGGTCACCCACAACTGCAGTCCCTCAGCGGTAACCCCAGCACAACACGCTTCCTTCCAAGAACTGTCCTCAGCTCTGTCCCCAGCAATGTTCACTTCCACGTGTCCTCCTGTATTTGCTTCTGTCCCCTCCTGTGTCTCCTTTTGTACATCTTCACACCTCCTCTCATTTATCTTCTCACAGTTCTCCCTGTGTCCCCTCTGGAGGTCCCTGCCCTAGTAGGACAGTGGGCCTGGGGACCCTTCTAACTGGCTGCAGAGTTGGGGGGCAATGGGTTCGTGCTGGATGTTGCAGAGATGAGGGGACCGACTGGTGGCAGTATGGAATGGCCCTTGACCTGTTCCATACCAGGCACCCTGCAGTGAAATTTGACAATTATACCATTAAAAAAGGTCTACAGCAAAAAAAGAGAGGCAATCCTGCAAGCTGCCAGCCCAGCACTGCCCCCTTGATAGTGCAGATATCCAAGCAAAGCAAATCTGAGCAGGTCACTCAGTTTCACTGTTCTCCCCATGTGCTTTCTGTCTCATCAGTGGAGCAAAACTGTGTTGCAGCAGTTTTCTGACCTGGGGGCTGTTTGCCTGTTATTTGCCAGGGAGTTGCCCCTTTGGGGTGAGAATTTCAGGTTTTTATTGTCCCCTCTTGCCATCATCCTGAGCAGTGCTTTGTTAATGGGCTGGAGTTTCTCAGCTGGCTGATGCTTTCACGAGAGGGGTGGTTTTGCAGAGGGATGTGCAAACGTTTATGTGTCAGTCCTTCCCTAAATTGGAAGTGACATGCCTGTCAAAGTCAGGCAGAGCACAATCTCTGGGAAGGTGTGGGAGCAACTCTGCTAAAGTCAGCTGTGCTATGCCAAAGCAAAAGCAGTCTAAGGGAACAGAGATTCACTGTGACCAAACAGAGGTACTACATGCTGGGGGTGGGGGGGCTTCATTTTTCACCTTGTGAGTGACAAGTTTACCTCCATCTCTATCATCCCTATAACAGATGTTGACCTCTTCACTCTAGCAATGGAGTTTCAACTGACAAATTCTGCTTCTCCCTTCTTCCCAGGCAGTCTGTTAGAGCAAAACAAGGCCATTTCATCAGCTTTTGACTTGCTGTTTCAAAGGAAATTAATATTGCATGGTTGTGGTGACTGTTAGTCCTCTGAACCCAGAAGCCTGTTGGCTAATTGCCACCACAACTGGTGGAGGAGTAAAAGCCTCAAGGCTATTAGGGCTCCCATGTGTTTTGTGCAAAATATGACCCAAAAGGAAAGAAAAGGCTCTTTTATTACCTTCATGGAGCAAAAAAAAACAAACCCAACCCACAAAACACCACAAAAAACATGAAAGAATGAGCTCAGCCCTTTTTCAGACATCAACAAATCAATACAGCAACTTCACCTTTCATGGTGAAGCTGTGGGAAACCAGAAATATGCTTAGAGAAACTTCATTATGCTCTTTGTCTTTCCCTTTGCTGGGCCACGTATGTGAACAGATACAACTTGTTTCCAAACTATCCAGAGCCCTGGTGCAGTCAGGGCATGCTGCCAGCAGAGCTGCAGCACCTTGTGTGCTGCAGAAGCCACACTGACTGCAGCAGCAGCCACTCCTGGTGGGAACTGTTGTGTGGTGGGATTTCAGCTGGGGAGCTGCTTCTGCAGGCTGGATATGGATTTGAGCACGTGCCTCACTAGTGCTGCAGCACCAGCAAGCCAGAGGGTTTACATTCTCCTTGAACAAAAGGAGGAGAAGGTGTTGTCTGACCAGTTGTGGTTCTGATGTTCACCCAGTCCCATCCAGTCTGAAATAATCAACCCCCTGACCTGTTAGAGACAGGGGTGGTAAAAATGAACTGCAGCCACTCACAGGCTGCAAAACAGCCCTGGGGAAGGTTGTGACTGTTGGTTATTGGGTTTGCTGACTACTACCTTCTGTCCCATGCTCCTAGGCAGTACCCTTCATATATTTCTGCTTCTCCAGAGGAAAGACTCATCTTATCTGTAAAGCCTTAAATAATTTCCAGAACAGCCTGACACCATGCTGGAGTGAAGTGAGGGGAGAAAGGTCATTTTCTTTTCCTCTTGTCCCTTTCTTTTATCTATGAGACCTCTAATCATAACCAAAGCAGCTGCAAACTGCAAGAACATGGAAGAATACACTCCAGGGTTCCTCATGGGAGCTCTGGCTTTATTGCCTCTGTGCTGGTGAGGACCAGGACCTTTGTGATATGCCTGTAAATGAAAGGGATGTGCTTGTAGCATGGGTAAGCGAGCGGAAGATACACAACTCTTTGGTGGGAATGCTCTGAGCCAGCCCAATACTTCTCCTCTACTCCAAGCTCCTTCCAACTATTCCAGTCCTGCACAAACATCATCTCCCTCTCATTGATGGGGTGCTTGGTGCCATGGGTTAGTTGTTTAGGTGGTTTGCATTGGTTGATGGGTTGGACACGATGATCTTGAAGGTTTCTTCCAACCTGGTTTGGTTTATTCTAAATTATTCTAAATCCTTCCTCTTGCCTTTTCCAGCATCCCAGACTAGGGCCTTTGAGCTCTGCCCCTCCATCTAATCTGTGCTTTCCTGTCTAATAACATGCACTAATGTGTGCTAACAGATGTCTGAGCAAAAATTAGCTGTGGTGTCCAAATCAATTAGACTGGAGAGGCTATGCAGGAACAATTGCTCAATAGGCTGTGTGGGTTGCTTCCCCCCCCTTTCTCTTTCCATTCTTTACAAGAGGTGAAATTTTGCAGCCAAGCCTTTGCCTGCCTCCCTGCCTTGCAAACTCCACTTCCAAGCAGTCTACCTCTGTGCTTAATGGGTTCTGATCTGGTCTCCAGATGGAGCTGGCTTCACCAGCTGCAGGCAAACGGCAGCTGCTCTCTGAAAGGAAGAGGTACATACTTCTCCAGCACCTCACAGCATGGGTACAGCCGGCACATCAGAGGCAGCTAAACGATCCTGGCGTTTTTCATGTGTTTGCCTGCTTCGCAGGAAAGGCAAATTAGTTTTACAGGATCAACCACTTGTGGAGCAGCATCTTGCAGAGAGTTCAAAACAGCCTATGGCACACATAGACATGTTGGCTCAGAAGTGTTTGAAACCATGCCTGAGACTTGCTCAGTGTAGGAAAGATTCTTGGAGAGGTTGGGGAGCAGAGGCCTTGAATCCTGAAATGTAGTTTCCACACTTCTTGAGGAATGGAATGGAATGGAATGGAATGGAATGGAATGGAATGGAATGGAATGGAATGGAATGGAATGGAATGGAATAGAATAGAATAGAATAGAATAGAATAGAATAGAATAGAATAGAATAGAATAGAATAGAATAGAATAGAATAGAATAGAATAGATTGGAAAAGACCTTTGAGATCATAGAGTCCAACTTAGCACCCAACACCATCTAATCAACTAAACCATGGCACCAAGCACCCCATCAAGTCTCCCTCTAAACACCTCCAGTGATGGTGACTCCACCACCTCCCTGGGCAGCACATTCCAATGGCCAATCACTCTTCCTGGGAAGAATTTCTTCCTAACCTCCAGCCTAAACATCCCCTGGTGCAGCTTGAGACTGTGTCCTCTTGTTCTGGTGCTGGTTGTCTGGGAGAAGAGACCAACCCCTACCTGGCTACAACCTCCCTTCAGGTAGTTGTAGAGAGCAATGAGGTCTCCCTTGAGCCTCCACTTTTCCAGGCTAAGCAACCCCAGCTCCCTCAGCCTCTCCTCATAGGGCTTCTATTAGAAGTTCTGCTGCTGAGAAACTTGCTTCTTTGTCTTTTTACTGTGTTCTATGACAGAAGTTTTCCTTTTCACAGACCATGCAATAATGCTTATGATAGATGGTTATGGACACCCCCTAGAAGTTTGGTTTTGGCTGAGTATGTTTCTCATGTTGTTTGTCAAAGAAATTCAGAGTCACAGCCGCAGAATCAGCAATGTTGTTTGCAAATGAAATACTGAGGTGCTCACAGAGATTAGTGTAGGGGTATGTAGGAATGACTGTTGGGCTTTCCAGTGTTTGCTGTCCCATCTGGACCATCTTTCTATTGTCTGCTGCAGAACTGATCTGCCCTGGGTGCTGGCCACAGTTTTGAAGACCAGATCTAGCCATAATGCATAGAGTTGGCCAGGAAAGCCTAATTTCCATAAAAGTTAAATCTTGTGGACAGAAATTTGTAATTTGGGGTTTTCCAGCTGCTACTGCATGCTCCTAAAGGCTAAACTACATTTATGAGGAAGGCAGTCTCTTTCCAGGCTGAACTTGCCTCCTGCATGAAGTGGAAATGCAAGACTTGCAGTCACCTACAGAAATAAGCAGGAGACTGCAGCTATTCCCTCTGGGAGGTTTGTCTAAAAGCCCATAGCATCAAGAATAATTAGAGACTTAACAAATCCTTCACAGGTGTCCTTCTGAACTTGTTTCTAGTTTCAGCCCCATTTAGCTGCACCTACTTTTTGAGAACAAATAGTCCTTGAGGGTCTACAGTGAAAGTTTTGGGACAGGCAATTAATTCTTCACCTCAGCTGCTGCTACCCCTTGAGTGTATTTCTGTTCTCTCCTAGCTCCAGTCTTTCAACAAGTTTCTTGTAAGAGGGTGCTGCATGAGGTTGCCAATCAGTGAAGCATTTACCTTAAGTGTTCAAGTACTTCGACCAAAGGAAGTGCCTTCAAATTGTTTGTGTGCTTTGCTGAACTGTGGCCTAGGTACATTTGGTCCCACTCAAGCCCCTTTTCCATTTCTGTGCAAGCTAGTGTCTGATTTCCTACCTACTGTCACCTTTCACTCCATTTCACTCTCACAGTTTGCTGGCTTCTCCTTCTCTCTTCCCTCTCCACAGCTAAGTGTTTCTGTTTCAAATTATGTTTCTCCAGTCATTCTAGCCTGCTTTTTCCAGACTACATCTTGCTTTTCTTCCCTCCTCTCATTCATATCTCACTAAGCCTGTTTTGCTCTCAATCTTTTTTGAGGAGTCTGTCTGCAGCACTGCATCTCTCCTGCTCAATAGACCTCCGCCTCTGCTTTCCCTCCTGCCTGGCTCACCCCCAGCCCCATGCTGCGCCCACCTCTCGCCTCCTTCTGTGTGTGCAGCAATGGGCTGTGAACACACACTAGTGTTTGTGCTTGGTTCTGTCAGCTAGGCTTCCCAGCCACATTTATCAAAATTATCCCACAGTTCCTTGCAGAGTTGAATATTAATAGGGTTCATTTAAAACCAAGAGTGTTGCTAATGCTTTTTTGCCTCTGCACTAAATGAGAGGAAACAAGAACTACCCAAACAGGCACGCACACAAAAAGTGAGGCTGTTGGGGATAGCTGTTAAGGCAAGTGAAACTGTTGGCAAAGGTGACACAAAGGAGAAGCAGTGGGACATGTGTGCTCAGTGCCCCAGTTGTTTCCACCAGACCTGATGACAAAGCTAGGAGAGTGCCCCTCTTGTGCCAGGGCTGAATGTTTCTTTCTGTCTGATGCAGCTCTGCCACACCTCACATAGTTTCATAGTTTCATTCAGGGTTGGAAGGGACCACAAGGATCATCTAGTTCCAACCCCCCTGCCATGGGCAGGGACACCCCACACTAGATCAGCCTGGCCACAGCCTCATCCAGCCTGCTCTTAAACTCCCCCAGGGACGGGGCCTCGACCACCTCCCTGGACAACCCATTCCAGGGCTTCACCACTCTCATGGGGAAGAACTTCCTCCTCACATCTAGCCTGAATCTCCCCACCTCCAGCTTCATTCCATTCCCCCTAGTCCTATCACTACCTGAGATCCTGAGAAGTCCCTCCCCAGCCTTCCTGTAGCCCCCTTCAGATACTGGAAGGCCACAATTAGGTCACCTCGGAGCCTTCTCTTCTCCAGACTGAACAGCCCCAACTCCTTCAGTCTGTCCTCATAGGAGAGGTGCTCCAGCCCTCTGATCATCCTTGTGGCCCTTCTCTGGACACGTTCCAGCACCTCCACATCCCTCTTGCAATAGGGGCTCCAGAACTGGACACAGTACTCCAGGTGGGGTCTCACCAGGGCTGAGTAGAGGGGGAGGATCACCTCCCTCGACCTGCTAGCCACACTTCTCTTGATGCAGCCCAGGATCTGATTGGCTGTGTTCAGTTTTGGGACACTCACTACAAGAAAGACAGTGACTTGCTGGAGCAGGTCCAGAGAAGGGCAACAAAGATGGTGAAAGGTCTGGAGAACAAGTCTTGTGAGGAGCAGCTGAAGGAATTGGGATTGTTTCATCTGGAGAGGAGGAGGCTGAAGGAAGACCTCATTGCTCTCTGCAAATACCTGAAAGGAGGTTGTAATGAGGTGGGGGTGAGTCTCTTCTTCCTAGTATCAGATGATAAAATGAGAGAAAATGGCCTGAAGTTGTACCAGGGGAAGTTTAAATTGGTTATTAGGAAAAAAATATTTGCTGCAAGAGTGGTCAGGCATTGGAACAGGTTGCCCAGGAAGGGGGTGCAGTTGCTGTCCCTGGAGGTGCTCAAGAAATATGTAGAGAAGGCACTTTGGGACGTGGTTTGATGCCCGTGGTGGTCTTAGGGTGATGGTTAGACTTGATGATCGTAGAGGTCTTTTCCAACTGAAGCAATCCTATGATTCTATGCAACCTGGTGCTCCCTTTGCTCTAAAGGCTGAAGAGAGAAAAGTGGAGGTGAACTAAAGAAGGGGATGAGAAGCAAAGCTGGAAGGTTAGTGAGACAAGGGTGCAAGAGTAAAAAGCCCCCGATGCTATCCACCTCCTTTGTCAGAAGGTCTCTTTCTATTTGGAGATACTACAATTTGTTGCCATTCCCCCCTCACAAATCCTCCTCATTTCCTGGTTGCAAGTTCCTGTGTATCAGACCCTTCATCATATTATCATCACCCTAGCCCAGCAGCCAGAACAGGCTCTTTCCAAATGTCTCAGCTCAGTTTCCCTGCCCAAATCCCAACTGAACCTCCCATGGGTTTGTAATAGGGAAGTCCCCAGGATCAAGTGCTGTGCTGGAAAAGACTTAGCACACTCTCACGGTTTCCATGGGTATGTACCATGCTGTCATCAGACTGAGAGCTACTGCATTATCTTGCCACCCACAGCAGAGGGGTGGAGAGCAGGCAGCTATCAGTGCCCTGTGAGGAGAGAGGAAAGAGCTTCACCTCTGTGGCAATGCTGAGATTTGCCCCAGCCAGTGAGAGTTCATCCAGCACTGCTCTCTGTCCCAGCATCTCTTGTCACAAACCAGGCTTCTCTTCATTTCCTGTGAGAGTTTGGTTTCAGCAACTCACCTCACTCGAGTCTCTACTGTGGATGGCCAAACTTGGCTACAACAGCCCCAGTCACTTGAGGAAGCAGCAGCACCTCCTGTGGCATCTAGGAGGCACCTGCTTCTCACATGCCCTTCCAACTCAGGAGGATGTGCCCTAAGGATGCCCCCCAGTTTGAGAAACATAATAGCTCTTTGGTACCTTTATCTTCTCCAAGGAAGCTCATGTCAGACACCCTGGATTTTCTCTTACCTTCCCCTGTCCAAGGATGAAATATTCAACCAGTTCACAAAGTAACCCCCTACTGTTCCTTTGGTTCCTCTCCCAGTTCATCTTTGAGCATTCATTTAGCAATATGCAGCAGTCAGGGAACCTAACTCTGTTCATAGTGCTATAGCTAAGAGCAGAGTTTGACCCCCTGCCATTTGAGAATGGCCAGATCACTGTGCTGGAGAGACATCCTGTGATGCTCTGTGAATCCTTCATGCTGAGCTCTCTCCTCCCTTTTTCCCTTTGTGTATTGACCTTTGCTTCTTGGCCCGCTGTCATCCTTAAAACAGCCCAAAGTGCTTCGTGGTTCTCACATGGAGATCTCCAGAGAGAGGCAACTTATGCCAGCTGCTTTAACCAGGCTTTTCCTCATTCTGTTCTGCCTAGCCTGGGGAGCTATCCCTGGCTTGGGGAAGTGGAGGATCAGAAAAAACACATCTCAAGTAGATAAAAGCACAATGATCAGTACCTCTGTGCAATTTAAAAAGGCTGGTCCAGCCTTTCCACTGCAACACTGTAGAGTGGTTTTAGAGGTAATGAAGTCATATAAAAGCTGGTGTAATTGGCATCAATGCAGGCTAACTCATTCCTGGAAAAAAACAAAACAGTGTTCCTTCCTAGGGAAGGATAATATCACTTCTGCTGTCTCCAGCCTTTGACATATTCAGTGATAGGAAAGGGAACAGGGACTTAGGGAATGCCAAGAAAGCCTGGAGAAAGTGGTTGCAGATAATTAAAGGTTTTGAGACCACCATGGCTTATAAGAGGTTGTCCAGTCCCACAAAACCAGGAATGTGCTGGTGAGTAGTCCTGGGAATGAATGAAAGGGTTAGCATGAATAAGCCAGGCAACAATGGTATTTATTTCTGGGGCAAACAAGAGGAAGAGTCAGATGGCATGAAGATTAGGCTTCACAAGGGGAAACAGCAAAAAGGGGTCATTTATCACTGGAGGTGTTTAAAAAGAGCCTGGATGAGGCACTTGGTGCCTTGGTTGGGTTGATTTGATGGTGTTGGGTGAAGGGTTGGACTTGATGATCTCTTGGGTCTTTTCCAACCTGGTTAATTCTGTATTCTGTATGACTGATATGAAGGTTCCTGGGGATGTGTGTGTAGAAGAGGAGTGGGATGAGAAGAAAGAAACAAGAAGCTCTCTGACTTCCAGAGCTTTATGGAGCAAAAACTGATTCTGAGCAGAATTCATTTAAATTTGCAGTTTTATGGTTGTTAATGTGAGTCCTGGGGGGAAAAAAAGAGCAGGGTGTTAGCAGCAGTGACAAAGTAAATCACTTAAATAGGAGCGGTTGTGCTTTCTGCCCATCAGTCGATTAGGCTGTCGGTGTTTTTAAAGGGAAGGGTGTGATGATTTTGATGCTCCTCATTTCAGGTTTTCCTAACACAAAACCTCTTGTGTCTCCTTCTGAGCAGCCTTCATGTAGATCTCCATCAGCTCCACGGTTCCACTAGATTTATACCTGCCCAGTGGTCTTAGTGGTCTCCTGTGCTGCTGCCCTCTCTTCCTTCTCGAGACGAGTGGTTTGGGTACACAAAGCTATAGCTTTTACACTCCTTTTCATATAATACTGTTTCCAGCTGGTTTTATTCTGCTTGGGGTTCAGCTAGGATATCCAGAGGCTATTTTTCACCAAGAAGAGCTTGGGGGAGAGGAGGGTGGTAAAAAAAAGAAGAAACAAAACAAACCCCAAGACCTTTCCTGCACAGTCGTTTCACAAGAGGACACAATTTAATTGCAAAGTGAATTGGGGAGATCAGAGCAGCAGTGGCTGCAGGCAGTGAGGGGGAAGTTCAGTGCTAATAAATGAAATGTCCCTGATCCAAGGAGAGAAAATAATCAGCACAGCTATAGGACAAACTTGGAACATGACACCAGGCAGCAGCACCTGTCAAATTAATAACGCCCCTTTAATTTTGTCCAGCTATCCTGTTCAGCCCTTTTCTTGTAGCTGGGTGCTGTGAGCCATGCTGACTCAGGATAAGAAAGAGAGCTGGGACAAAAGAAGGAGCTCAGAGAGGAGGCTCACTGCATGCAGAGCATTTTAAGAATCTCCTTATTGACTCTTTATGTGCCAGGAGGCAACAGCACAGGCATTCAGCTGGCCTTGGAGCTGGATGCTGGGACCTGAGTACCACAGAACCCTCTGTCAGCAAAATCTAGAGGCCTGCTCTTTGGAGAGGAGAGTGCTTCCTGATTACTTCTCCTTGTAGTTTTACCATCAGAGATCTCCAGGGGTTGCACTGCTTCTTGGGAAGCCAGGCTAGTGCCCATTGTTCTCCAGGTCGTTTGTGGACAGGGAAGCTGTGTTGTCAGCATGACAACATTCTCCCCATTTTCCTCCTTCTGGTTCCTCATGGGTGATGGAAGATGGCCTTCTTAGTCTGGAGAAACACTCATGCTTCTGTTGGCTCTGGAGAGCAGTGCAGTGCATCACCCCCTCTGCATACCCATGCACTGTCTATGCAACATGCTTCTGGAGCAGTTGCAACGTTGGTGGTAGGTACTCCCCTTTAGAGTGGGACCTTCAAAGGCTCTGTTTCTGGTCTGGGGAGACATGAAAGCATCCCCTGAGATACCAAGGTCTGAGATAGCCTTCTCCTATGGGCTGTGCCTGTGTAGGTGGAACAAAACTGTGCACATGCTTCTTCCTTCCTCTCTCCCCAACCACCATTCTCCATTTTATTATCTACTGTGATAAGGCTCAGAGCTCTGGCCTCAGATACCTAAGCAGGAGAAAGAAAAGACTGGAAGATTTTTCTCAAGCTGTGCATAACATAGCAGTAGCCTTGAGCACACCTGGTCCATGAGTGGGGGGTATGGAGGCCGTGGTGGGAAAGCAGGGAAGGAACAGACAGACAGACATTGGGAACTGCAAGCATAATTTCTGGCTTGCCTTTAGGTGAAAAAGAGTGCTGCTGCCATTCCCACTGGGGCCAATTTGTTATTGCTGCTCTTATCTCTGATGTTCATCAGGCTGCAGCTACAAATCTCTTTTGTCCAGGAAGTCATATGAACCCTCTCTCGCTTCCTTCCACCCCCAGCTATCGATGGAAAAGGGGACAGTACATGTTTGCCTGTCAGGACAAAGAGAGGTGTTCTGCTAAACTGGAAATCTATCCTGCAGAGGAAACCTTAGGTGTCAAAACTAGCAGTCCAGCTACAGCATCTGGGTGCCCTGTGGAGTGCTTATGTATCTGAAATGTGGCCTCTTGGGTTAGGTTCTGACTCTGTTATTGGATATTCTGTGTGCGCCTGTGCCACAGCGCTCGGTTCACAGCGCCACACTTTTAATGTGCAAAAAGTACTTCTCCTCAGACCCTCTGACCCTGGGAGATCCAAGCTCAGAATTTAAAATACAAAGCCTCCTGAGAAAAGCATTCATGCCCTTTGTGGGTTTCTGCAAGTCCCTACAAATTCTCTGGGCCCCATTGCTTCTCCTTCCTTCACCTCACCACCTTTTAAAGGCAATTAAGCTACTGCAGATGTTATTCTTAGCATTCTGCTTAGTTTTTGAGGGGAAAACAGACATTTCAGGCTGAGTTGCCATGTTTTATTGAAGGGCATTTTCAATTTATTTATTTTTTTTGTTCTTAGTGAGGGTTTAATATTTAATTTTGCCATCTTGCAATGAACACTGTGCAGAATTAAACCCCCGCATTTGTGACTGAGCTAATACCTCAGCTTCCTTATTTTAGCTCTTGGCTGGCTGAAAAATAGATTTCTTTCTTAACTTTGCACTTGCCATTTGCATGGCACAGACTAAGGAATGCCATTCCATTTTGCTTCTTCCAATTAAACCCAGCCTACTATCTGCAGGGGCTAATAAAGTCCTTATGAATTAGGGGGGTTTGGAGAGAGCCTGAGTCTCTGCCCTACAGAGTCTACATTATAAATGGAATGGAATGGAATGGAATGGAATGGAATGGAATGGAATGGAATGGAATGGAATGGAATGGAATGGAATGGAATGGAATGGAATGAATGGAATGGAATAGAATAGAATAGAATAGAATAGAATAGAATAGAATAGACCAGACCAGACCAGACCAGACCAGACCAGACTGGAAGAGACCTTCAAGATCATCGCGTCCAACCTATCAATCAATCCAACCCACCTAATCAACTAAACCATGGCACCAAGCACCCTATCCAGTCTCCTCCTAAACACCTCCAATGATGGTGACTCCACCACCTCCCCAGGCAGCCCATTCCAATGGCCAATCACTCTCTATGTATAGAACTTCTTCCTTACATCCAGCCTAAACCTCCCCTGGCACAGCTTGAGACTGTGTCCTCTTGTTCTGATGCTGGCTGCCTGGGAGAAGAGACTGACCCCCAGCTGGCTACAACCTCCCTTCAGGGAGTTGTAGAGAGCAATAAGGTCATCCCTGAGTCTCCTCTTCTCCAGGCTAAGCAACCCCAGCTCCCTCAGCCTCTCCTCACAGGGCTGTGTTCCAAACCCCTCACCAACTTTGTTGCCCTTCTCTGGACATGTTCCAGCAAGTCAACATCCTTCCTAAACAGATGGGCCCAGAACTGGACACAGTACTCAAGATGTGCCCTAACTGGTGCAGTGTACAGGGGGAGAATGACCTCCCTGAAAAAAATAACCCAAAGAAAAAGCAGCATTGCTGCTTCCAGTGAGCTGAAGCATATGGAAACTTGCCCAAAATTAAGAGCAAATGAGTGGCAGGGCCTGGCTCTGAACTGCTGCAATCAGTAGAATATTCTATTTTTGATAACTTCCTTGTCTTCTCTGTCCCTTGACACCCCTGTCCATTCAGAATTTTTTAGCATACATAAGCATATATCTTTTTTTTTTTTTGTAGCATGCATACATTTTCTGCTGCTTTTTGCTCAGTGAAGTTTTAAGTGCTTGAAATTAAGGCATTGGAGTAGGCACAAATGAACCACAGGTGATGGTGAGAAGGGCAAAATGACTGCTTTTCATTCCTTAATAAGTTATTGTCTTTGGATTGCTTATTCTCTTGTGTTTTCCTCTATTTATTTATTTATTTACTCTTCTCTTGTAAATACAAACACTCTATGTAAGGGAATATAGCTGCCATAAGGGATAACATGTTCTTCAAGTATTCTTATTCTTCTCCCTCCCTCTTCTTCAGTGTAGTTTACTGGAGCTCAAATGAGGGAAGCAGTACACTTATGAAGCACTATTTAAGAGAGTGATTGGCCATTGGAATGGGCTGCCCGAGGAGCTGGTGGAGTCACCATCACTGGAGGTGTTCAGGAAGAGACTTGATAGGGGGCTTGGTTGCATGGTTTAGTTGATTAGGTGGTGGTGGATGATAGGTTGGACTCGATGATCTTGAAGGTCTCTTCCAACCTGGTCTGGTCTATTCTATTCTATTCTATTCTATTCTATTCTATTCTATTCTATTCTATTCTATTCTATTCCTCTATTCTATTCTATTCTATTCTATTCTATTCTATTCTATTCTATTCTATTCTATTCTATTCTATTCTATTCTATTCTATTCTATTCTATTCTATTCTATTCTATTCTATTCTGATATACTTTAACCTGTGAAGATAGATAGAGGTTGATGTGCTATCCCCAGCACAGATGTATTCCAGACAGGGCTTTAAGTATCAGTTCTATACAGTTAATAGTGTGCCAGGCTACTTTAGCTGGTACTAAACTCTTGTCTTGGGTTTAGACAACCCACAGTTTTACATTCTTAAGTGCTTTGAGAAGTCTGATCCTAAGTTGCACACCCATTCTTTCTGAAAAGATGTGCAGGGCTCTCCACCTTCCATGATCTTGCCTAAACATGAGGTTACATTTTTCTCCAGTAGAGCTGATTAACTTGTTCCATTCCATTCTTTTCTTTCTGCACCTATATCTAATCCTTGTGTAGCACTTGATGTTTATTTGCCCTGATGGGTGTTTGTAGTTCCTCCCAGCTGAGCATCATCCACCGCTTTCATTAGTAAGCTAATTCTTCAGACTCAGTAATGAAGATGTTAAATGCAAGCAGACCTCACACAGAGTCCTACAGCACCTCACTCATACACTTGCTTACAACTTTGCTCTTACATGCCCTTTGTCATTATCCCTTGTTTATGGTTCTTCAGGCAATTGCCAGTCCGTGACAGTGCTTCTAACCCAAGACAGATTGAATTAAAGTTGCTAGCAAGAGTTCATGAAGCACTGTATTAAACATTGCATCCTCTGAATTCCCTTCAACCACCAATTTTTAAAAACAGACTAAGAATAGCATCACAGGCTATGAATAGAACATACTGGACCCTTGCATAGAGAAGAGAAGAGGAAGAGAAGAGAAGAGGAAGAGAAGAGAAGAGGAAGAGAAGAGGAAGGGAAGGGAAGGGAAGGGAAGGGAAGGGAAGGGAAGGGAAGGGAAGGGAAGGGAAGGGAAGGGAAGGGAAGAGAAGAGAAGAGAAGAGAAGAGAAGAGAAGAGAAGAGAAGAGAAGAGAAGAGAAGAGAAGAGAAGAGAAGAGAAGAGAAGAGAAGAGAAGAGAAGAGAAGAGACGAGACGAGACGAGACGAGACGAGACGAGACGAGACGAGACCTCCCCTGGAGACTGTGTTCTGGTGCTGCTTGCCTGGGAGAAGAGACCAACCTCCACCTGGCTACAGCCTCCCTTCAGGTCATTGTAGACAGCAATAAGGTCTCCCCTTAGCCTCCTCTTCTCCAGGCTAAGCAACCCCAGCTCCCTCAGCCTCTCCTCATAGGGCTGTGCTCCAAACCCCTCCCCAGCTTTGTTGCCCTTCTCTGGACATGCTCCAGCAACTCAATATCTTTCCTGAACTGAGGAGTTGTAGTCTGGGAATAGATGATAAATATTATTAGCACAATGAATCTGGAAGAATGCCCTGGCTTAGGTCTAATAATCTACAGAACTGACAATGCTTGTCTTGTAATGTCAGGTCTGAACTACCTGATTAGAAGTTTGTAAGCCACACTGACTTCCCCCTTTGAATTAGTAATTCTATCACTAGTAGAAGCAGTAAGTTTAAATATGTGCTTAGTACTTGTCCTTGCTCTCAAAGTGGATTCCAAGCTTAGTGCTATAGTGAAGGGTGAGAATTTCACCAACAAGTTTCCAGTTTTGATCTTGATCAGGGAGAAATCACCCCCTTGGGTGCTAATCTTTCCCTGGTGAGCAATCACTTCATCATTACTATTCATTTATTTTCTCTATTTCCTGCAATCTGCTGTTTCTCCAAGGCCATGACTTCAACTGTATCCCAAGGGATCCATATATGCAAAGAGTAAGCTTAAGGTGGTCAGCAGGCTAACCAGGGAGGTGGTGGAGTTGCCATCCCTGGGGGTGTTCTAGAAACATTTGGCTATGACACTTTGGGACATTATTTAATGGCCTTGGCGGTGTTGGGCTGATGGTTGGACTTGGTGATCTTGGAGGTCTTTTCCAAGCAAAACAATTCAATGATTCTATATTTTGCTTCTCCGAAGTCCAATGTCTCTGACTTATATGAGGATAATGGAGAACTGGAACAGGCTGCCCAGGATCTTTCAATCCCCGGAGGTATTCAAAAAAGGGATTGGATTTTGCACTTGGAGCCATGCTTTGGTTGTCAGGAAGTGTTAGGTATTAGGTAATGAGTTGGACTTGTTGGTCTCTTAGGTCTTTTCCAGCCTGGTTGATTCTATGATTCAAGAGCTAGTCAAGATTCTTATGACCATTTCCACCGTGGTGCAAGCCAAATTGGAAGTGGTCAGGCATGTGTTACTGTGAACAATCCCTCAGAAAAAAACTGTGAAAACAGTGGTCAGAAAATGCAAGAGAGCTTCTTAGTGGAAGAACAGTTTTGTTGGCGTCAAAGCTTTGTGCAGCAGCGTGGTGATGCAACAAATTGTTCTGACAGACGAGTGTCACAACAAATAATTTCAAATTTCCAGTTTCATTTCCCTAATGTCAAAATGTTTAACTGCAGTGAGGCAAAAAGTTTTCATTCTGACTGTACCGTTACATCTAATTTTGTATAGATTGGCATGTTAATTCTGATAGCGTGTATTTATGCCCAGTGCTGCAAATGGTTGCAGAGCAGTGGGAAAGAACCAAGCTTTCCATGCATTTGAAATAGGATAGGATAGGAGATGATGGGATGGGATGGGATGGGATGGGATGGGATGGGATGGGATGGGATGAATAGAATAGAATAGAATAGAATAGAATAGAATAGAATAGAATAGAATAGAATAGAATGGAAATAATAGGAATTAACTAGGTTGGATGAGACCTTTGAGGTCATCAAGTCCAACCTATCACCCAACACCATCTAGTCAACTAAACCATGGCACCAAGCATCCCATCCAGTCTCTTCTTAAACACTTCCAGTGATGGTGACTCCACCACCTCTCTGGGCAGCACATTCTAATGGCCAGTCTCTCTTTCTGTGAAGAACTTCTTCCTAACATCCAGACTAAACCTCCCCTGGCACAGCTAGTGTCCTCTTGCTCTGGTGCTGGTAGCCTGAGAGAAGAGACCAACCCCCACCTGGCTACAACCTCCCTTCAGGTAGTTGTAGAGAGCAATCAGGTCTCTCCTGAGCCGCCTCTTCTCCAGGCTAAGCAACCCCAGCTCCCTCAGCCTCTTCTCATGGGGCTGTGTTCCAAACCCCTCCCCAGCTTTGTTGCCCTTCTCTGGACATGTTCCAGCAACTCAGCATCTTCCCTAAACGGAAGGACCCAGAACTGGACACAGGACTCAAGGTGTGGCCTAACCAGTGCTGAGTACAGACTTCGAGCATTTGCACAGTTAAGTTTTAATCAGCAACAACGACATTCTGTCACTGGGGCAAATGCCCTACCCTATCGTGGCGAGAGGCAGCCTTCAATTGTTTCTATCAGCACTGCTTTCCTCTGAGCTCCATACACTTTTGGTGTTCTGTGTGCCTTGTCACATGTAATTAGCAGCTGTTGAATGAATTGAACAGTTAATTTCCATCTCGCACTCAGATGCATTTAATTCATTAGCTGATGATTTGCAGAGATTTTTCTCATGAGCATTTTCTCACCTCTGCTTTGTTGATAGTTAAATTGATTGGGTCACTGTAACTTGCTGCTTGTCCAAACCCTGTTTCTTCATTTGCTTCCCTCCAAGACATGAGGTATTCTAGCAAGCTGTTGGCACCTCAGTCATTTAAATGTCATCATTAATGTCAACTTATTGCTGTCTACAACTACCTGAAGGGAGGTTGTAGCCAGGTGGGGGTTGGTCTCTTCTCCCAGACAACCAGCACCAGAACAAGATGACACAGTCTCAAGCTGTGCCAGGGGAGGTTTAGGCTGGATGTTAGGAATAAGTTCTTCATAGAAAGAGCGATTGGCCATTGGAATGGGCTGCCCAGGGAGGTGGTGGAGTCACCATCACTGGAAGTGTTTAAGAAGAGACTGGATAGGGTGCTTGTTGCCATGGTTTAGTTGATTAGATGGTGTTGGGTGATAGGTTGGACTTGATGACCTCAAAGGTCTCATCCAACCTAGTTAACTCCTATTCTTTCTATTCTATTCTATTCTATTCTATTCTATTCTATTCTATTCTATTCTATTCTATTCTATTCTATTCTATTCTATTCTATTCTATTCCGTTCCATTCCGTTCCGTTCTATTTTCCCTCATTGAGTCATATTCCCACTCTACTCTTTGACTCCCAGGAAGTCTGCAGCCTTCCAGAAAACCAAACCTATTGTAAGGAGATTTACATTCATTATACAGTGCATGTACCTTTCCTGGGAAACTGCAAGGTGCCCTCAGAATAAGAAACATTGGAAGCCACCAGTTTAGATCATTTAAACTAAGTTACAGGAACCCAAAGATCACGACCTCTGGAAAAGAAATGTCCGCTTTACTTGAGCGAGGGACATACCAGTAATTTCCCAGTAGGCCAAACACAGCTTCCACTGTGCAAACAATGAAGCAGATTAAAGCTGCCCTCAACTTTAATACAGTGCCACAGCCCGAGGGCACTACAGCTGATCTGATTTGGGGGCCAGTCACATCAGATTGGAGCTCAGCTCAGCGAGATCCCTGTTCTCATTTGATATCAAATTGAAGGCAGCCAACAGAGCTACACCACATGGGCTCAGGGGACTCCAGTCAGGACAGCTTTGTCATGCCTGTTTGGCAGCTTACAAACCACCAGCCAAACAAGAGCTCTTGAAGGGGCTGGGAGTTTCAGGAGCAAATGGTAGTGTATGTGTATGTGGAGTGGAGTGGAGTGGAGTGGAATGGAATGGAATGGAATGGAATGGAATAGAATAGAATAGAATAGAATAGAATAGAATAGAATAGAATAGAATAGAATAGAATAGAATAGAATAGAATAGAATAGAATAGAATAGAATAGAATAGAATAGAATAGAATAGAATAGAATGAACCAGGTTGGAAAAGACCTTTGAGGTCATCAAGTCCAACCTATCATCCAACACCATCTAATCAACTAAACCATGGCACCAAGCACACCATCCAGTCTCTTCCTAAACACTTCCAGTGGTGGTGACTCCACCACCTCCCTGGGCAGTTCATTCCAATGTCCAATCACTCATTCTATGAAGAATTTCTTCCTTCTTTCTCTTGGTGCATTGCCTGGAAGTTGGTTGAGCTCAGCTCATTGCAAGGAAGAGTCAGCGGATGTGTCTCATCGCATACATGTAAACATCTTTGAATGTCTACAAATGAGGTCACAGGGGTCTCAGGTTGCCTTAGAAATTAGCCTCTGCAACATCTAGGGTCCATGGCTGATTGGAGAGAAGTTTTGACAGGAGCTGACCATCTTCCATGAGCACAGAACTTACACAAGCTCTTGATGTGGGGGATGGTGAACTGGGGGAAAGAAAGGAAGGGAGTGAAGTGGTATGTAAATAAATGCATTTCTCAAACAGATGGAACAGTCTGGGGTGTTTGAATAGCAGGGGAAGAGAAAGCATGTACCTACCCCTCATCTGGGTGGCCTTGGGCTCTGCATTTTGCTGCCTGGGGAGCAAGTGAGGAAGTTATGTTGTTAGTTTTCCAATTCCTTATTCACATCCAACAGACTTCACTGGAGTGCTGGGAGATGGCAGGAGCCTGTGAGCTCCTCTTGTAAGAAGTGTGCAGGATGCTTTACCAAGTTAGTGACAATCTCCTGAGGTCTGAGGAGGCACCTTAGCACAGTGCTTCCTTGGTACAGAAAGCCAAAGCTCTGCACCTCAGTGCTGTGCTTCCAGCTTCAAAGTCAGCAGAGGGCTTCATCTCCCTCCCAGCTTTCTATCACAGCACCCTTCTGTGCCAGAGATGTGCTTTCTGCCTGTTTTCCTTCACATTCCCTCATCCTTTTGGTACTAACTGTGCTCAGTGCCCTTTGTCTCCTCTCACACCAGGGTTATTTAGCTTCTTGTTCTCAACACTTTCCCTCACGCATCAAGGGATGGCCTGAGGCACACAGCATGACAAAGGCAAGTGTCTGCACTGTTCCCCTTAGACCCCCTGTGAGCCTCTCCCCTGCATTTCTCCTTCTCAAACCAGGTCTTTGACTCTGTCAACCTCTTCGCATTCTACAGCACTACTGGGTGGACAGCTTGAATCCAAAACGAGCTTTCCTCCCAGCGTGATGGGGAAGCACATCTCCTTCCCTGTTGTCACTACTTCCTTCCTGAGGTAACTAATGAGTTGCTCTAAGTCTTTAAATGGGCTGCTGTTTCTTCTTTCTGTCAGCACTCTCTCACTCTTGACTTGCAGTGCAGTTTCAGCTTCAATGAATTTATTTGCATGACAAGATATACAGGTGATGCCAAAGTGGACAACTTAATTCATCAAGTGCTACTATCTTTCTCTCATCAACACTCTTCTGTCTTTCCTTTCCTCTTACCCCCTCCTCAGCTCTTCTGTCTGTCTGTCTTATTTTTCTGTCTGTCTCTCCCTCCTTCTCCCTCTAATAGTCTCCCCAGGTAATAGTTAGCTATCTCACACTTAAGACAGTCTGTCTCTCTTGGCAAACAGAGCCATCAATCAGAGGGCTCACCAGAGAGAGAAAGGAATTGGTCTTTACAACACGTTGGCTGTTTTCTTGCCTTTGCAGCAGGCGTGGGAGTGGTGGTTAAGGGCAGTAGTCTTCAAACCGACTTGCAGAAACCACCTTTTCTTTCAGGTTGGTTTGGGAAGAGTGAACTGTTGTGTCACAGGAACAGAGGAGAGGAGAAAAGCCCATCAAACCCAGATGTGTATAGGCAGCTAGAAATATCATTTAAGAAGAAATCCAACATCTTGACAAAGTCCCCTCAGAGGACAAAGTCTCTGTTAAACAGAGTAGCAAATGATCTCTCCTTTTTGTCCCCCCAAGCCCCATAATCCTTTTTTGGCATGGCAATTGCCAAAGTATATAAAGAAAGAGACAGATCCCTCAGGTATCTGTCAGCACTAGATACAATCTACCCAGGACAGTGTGTGTGTGACATTTACTCCTCCATACATCATGTGTAGGCCCAGGATATAGTGTCACACTGTATTTGCACCGCGTCCCTTGTGCCTATTTGTCACGAGCGTCTGTGCCCGATCGGGTGGCAGGTTGATCCATAGTGTGATGCCATCTTGGTTATATCTCTGCCTTTCCTCAGACTTTGGCAGAGTTTTCATCATTGCATTCTGATGCAAAGTTTCTTCGTTTTTTGCTTTTTCATCACTCCTTGTGCTTTCAGGAAATCATTTTTTCAGGCTCCAGCCTATCATCAGAATGGAAAGTGTATGAGTGGAACCCTGTCATCCATCAGTTTCCCTAACTATATTGATTATACTTCTGTTCCTTTTCAGTTTTCACAGTGTTATGTGGGTCCTGCCTTTTCTCTTGGGTTTATGAAGAGTGGGGCTGTTTGTCTCCTCCTTTGCATTCTCTTTCATGTAGAATAGATTAGGATAGGATAGGCTAGGCTAGGATAGGATAGGATAGGCTAGGATGGGATAGGATGGGATAGGATGGGATGGGATGGGATGGAATGGAATGGAATGGAATGGAATGGAATAGAATAGAATAGAATAGAATAGAATAGAATAGAATAGAATAGAATAGAATAGAATAGAATAGAATAGAATAGAATAGAATAGAATAGAATAGAATAGAATAGACTAGACCAGGTTGGATGAGACCTTTGAGGTCGAGTCCAACATGTCATCCAACACCATCTAATCAACTAAACCATGGCACCAAGTGCCTCATCCAGTCTCTCTGTAAACACCTCCAGAGATGGTGACTCCACCACCTCCCTGGGCAGCACATTCCAATGGCCAATCTGTCTTTCTGTGAAGAATTTCTTCATAATATCCAACCTAAACCTCCTCTGGCACAGCTTGAGACTGTGTCCTCTTGTTCTGGTGCTGGTTGCCTGGGAGAAGAGACCACCCCCCACCTGGCTACAGCCTCCCTTCAGGTAGTTGTAGACAGCAATAAGATCTCCTCTGAGCCTCCTCTTCTCCAGGCTAAGCAACCCTAGCTCTCTCAGTCTCTCCTCATAGGGCTGTGCTCCACATTCCAATGTGAGGCAAGCAAAAAATCTGTCCATTTTGAAGAAGACAGACTTGCCCTCCACTGGGGCACTAGAGACAGTCAGTGTTTTTATGTGTCTTGGTAAAGCTTTGGGCCACGAGGAATAAGCGTCATGCCTGACAGTCTTAAGAAAGTTTTTCCTTTAATTGAAATGGCACCAGGACTGTGTTTACAGAACAAAGCTCTTGGAATCCATCCCTCCCTTCCCTTGTGGTTGTCTTCATGTTTACAACACATCTTTGCCACATAGCAAAGCTTGGAAAGGAAACTGGGGGAATCTTCCAAGAAGTCAAGGTGCTGCTGCGTGTGGCTGAACCAAAACAGAGCCCTCTCTTCTGGCAGGGAACTCTCCTCCACAAGAAACCTTAGCTCTTGATTTGTGGGGAGGAGATCACCAAAATCACATCTCAGCTCTGGACAGTTTCTTACTTTGTTTGAAGGAGCCTTTACTTCAAGACTATTGCATTGTTTTTTCCCTCTTTTCTGCTGGATCAGACTTGTGTGGATGAGCATTTCTGACAGCAGGGATTCTTTGCCATGAACTCTTTGGCTTTCTCTTCTCAGATGGCTGATGATAACACCCTGGCCTTTAGGAAATATGCCTCTACAGCTATCACCAAGCTCAACAGTGGCTAACAACTGAAGGTCTCGCAGCTGACATTTCATAGCTGCATGTGCTGTGGATCCAGCAACAGTGACAATGCGGGAATGTGCTGAGCTAAAAAACTGTGGAGTTGCACTTTCAGTCTTTTTCATCCACAATATTTGTGGGGTTGTGGTTTTTTTTTGGAGATGGGGATGTATTTCAGGTTCACTCTTGCTTGAAATGTTTTTGGTGGGGCTTTCAGCATCAGAAGAGGCAGCTGCTAAGACATTAGTCTTCTGACTGCTGATCTGACTACTTGGTGAAGCAGCTCTGGTGGCTTGTGTTACAGATTGTTCATCACTTGCTGAGCTCGACAAAGTGAATCTTTTTGCTGGGGAAACAGCAGTGTTTTTCTACTGGAGAGCAGAGTTGTAGAGCAAGGACAGTGTACAGTACTTTATACTCTTCTCCACTCTTAACACAAGAGTGAATTTTATCCAAAGCATGTAAAAGTCCAAGGATGGGATTATTAGTTTTGTTCTTGATACCTTTTGACTGCAATAAAAACCAGAATGCTGAGCACTCAGCTCCCCTAGAAGCCTCAAAGCAATCTTGAAAAGATGGTTAGAACAACCCATCCTGCTCCATTTTTCATGTAAGGGAGGAAATCCTGCAAATAAAAGATGTTCCACATGTACCACATGCATTTGATTTGAGTGAGAGGCTTGTCATTGAGAAGCTGGCTGTCTCTGTTGAAATTGAGCCAGATCCTCGGCTATGTGACATGCACAAGACACTTTGAGCGTTGTATTCACCACTCTCTAACTTATCACAGGGGCTGTGGGAAGAACCATGGGCAGCTAAAGGAATCTGAGAACGTGGTTTGGAGAGAGCTGCCTTTCCCTTTCAGTCTCTGTGTGTGTATGTCCATCAGGTGGTTCTTAAAGACTGTTCAGTCGTACCTTCTGTCCCTAGTGAGCTGAACATAAGCAGCAGTATAAGATCTGAAAACAAACAACCAACCAACAGAAGAACCTGGCTCTGTTTCTTCTGCATGATGGACAATGTTCTCTTCATCCAAAGTGGGGTGTTAGCTAAACTTAACTTCCTCTCCTTCTTGCCTGATGAAGAAATTCTGAGTCATCTTGGAGGCGTTCAAAAAGGGATAGGATGTAGCACTTGGTGCCATGGTCCAGTAGGCATGAGGTCTTGGGTGACAGGTTGGACTTGATGATCTTTGAAGTCTTTTCCAACCTTGTTGATTCATCAAGTCCAACCTGTCACCCAACACCTCATGACTACTAATCCATGGCACCAAGTGCCACGTCCTATCCCTTTTTGAACGCCTCCAAGGACGGGGACTCCACCACCTCCCTGAGCAGCACATTCCAATGGCTAACAACTCTCTCTGTGAAGAACTTTCTCCTCACCTCCAGCCTAAACTTCCCCTGGTGCAGCTTGAGACTGTGTCCTCTTGTGCTGGTGCTGGTTGCCTGGGAGAAGAGACCATCCCCCACCTGGCTACAACCTCCCTTCAGGTAGTTGTAGAGAGCAAATAAAAGGTCTGAGGGAGTATATCAATACATTTGAAGAAGAGACTGAAAACTGTATTCCTGTGCAGTCTTTAAAGTGCTTGAAATTAGGCGGCATTCCAAGGGTTAATCCCTGGGGATTAGAGCAGCAAGCACTTCTGTTGTTGTTTACACATGTCCTGTGAAGAAGGCTGTGTTTTCACAGCAGGCCTCTCTAGGAGGGTTAGCCATAAAGCCTTTGCAGATAGTTTTACAAGCGGAAAGAGCCTGAGCAGCAGGAATGGCAAATGTGCAGAGCTGTCCTTTAAAGAGATGAACTGCAGATAAGTGGATCACTGCAGTCCTGGCATAAATTTGATATGTTAATAGAAAAGCAAAAGAATTTTTGCAGCAAAGAAGCCATACTTTAAATCCAGAGGTCTAAATCTGGTGATAAGGGGATATCAGGCATACGCCTGACTTGTGCTTTGTGCTTTCATTTACATGCTAAGCATGCAACAGAGAACCTGCTCTCCTGGGCTGCACAAAGTGGGTTCATGACCTTGTGCTTGGTGGGAGGACTCTAAAAAGCCATGTGTGGGTGAAATGCTATCAGCAGCTGATCAAGGCTGGGGCTCAGTCTTGGAGCTGGAACTGCTCTAGGGTAAAACACTGATGTTGCCAGGTGGGGGTTGGTCTCTTCTCCCAGGCAACCACCAGCAGAAGTGGACACAGTCTCAAACTGCACCAGGGGAGGGCTGGATGGTAGGAGGAAGTTCTTCATAGAGAGAGTGATTTGCCATTGGAATGTGCTGCCCAGGGAGGTGGTAGAGTTACCATCACTGGAGGTGTTTAGGAAGAGACTGGATGGGGTGCTTGGTGCCATGGTTAGTTGATTAGATGGTGTTGGATGATAGGTTGGACTTGATGATCTCAAAGGTATCTTCCAACGTGGTTAATTCTATCCTATCCTATCCTATCCTATCCTATCCTATCCTATCCTATCCTATCCTATCCTATCCTATCCTATTCTATTCTATTCTATTCTATGCTATGCTATGCTATGCTATGCTATGCTATTCTATTCTATTCTAAAGCTGAGGTGCTAAGCCAGGAGCAGGAGTGAGACTGCTTTTATCCTTGCCCCACAATGTCACCTTAGTGCACTGAAAAACAAGGTTGGCTCAAGATACAAACTATTATTTATCTCTCCATTTCTCCCTAAGTAAAATAATTTCTCTCTTGAAAATTCAATGGAGATATGTTTTTCAAAAGTAAAATTAGCAAGAATGAGGTCTAAGCAACAGAACTTAGTTCTGTGCTGACTTTTCCAAGAGCTCATAGTTGGGAGAGTTCAACAGGTTGACACTCCATGCTCATCTCTACTAAGAAACAATGTACTGGAAGTGTTTGCCATGCAATTTTATACAGCAGAATAGTCCAGACAACTGTTGATTGAATGAGGCAGAGCCTTCCTTTTAGATAAAGTAGTTTGGCTTCTCAGCTCTTACTGTGAAATGCAGTGAGCTCTGACATGCTACCCAGCTCAGCAAACTGGGGAGGCTTTCCACGTGGCTTTGATTCCCAGCATCCTATCTGCTTCTCTGCTCCCAGTCAGTGCAATACATGCAGTCCCCATCTGGATTAGCATAATTTCCTGTGTGATAGCTCAGTGAGTGAGGCTCAGCTACACAATGGGGGAAGCTCACCAAGATGCAAGGCCCAAGCTCGCATCCTGTGTCCCCTTCAGCACCTCCTCTCTTGGCATCAGCAATGATGTTTGGGTGGAAATCTGCCATGCTGGGGCAGAGCAGTGTAGGGTTGAGAACTGCAGATCTCTGAAGTGGTTCCCATTCTCTCTCTGGGACAGATTGTTCCTTGAAGGATGTGGCAAGGCACTCCCTTTGAGACAATGGAAAGAAGCAATTTTTACACCTTCCAAAAACACTGTACTGTGTAGTGAGAGGTTTTTGGTTCCCAGGGGCTTGAAAACCAAAACCAAGCCTTCAGTATTCACCTCTACTTCACCAGAAGCTTTAATGCCAAGAGATACCCTGGCAGTGTGAAGCAAGACTAGCAGAGCAGAAGGCCAGAAGGATGTTTCAGAGTCCACTCTCTTTAATGAAGTTCAACAACTTCACTCTCTGCCCTCTTGCCCTGGTGACAGCTTTGTCTCCCTCTGGCTGAGGCTGTGGCGCTGTGGCATGAATCAGACCGTGAAAAACACATCTTGGGTCTCATGTCACATTTTGTCTGCAAAGTGCTTCAGAAACATTAGCATGCAGCATCCCAAAGGGTGTCTGGATCTTACTTTCCAGCCCTCAGCTTGCTCCCTTTGCGCACCTAAGCAGCAACAAGCTGTTTCTCCTTGTGGTTGTAAAGAGCTGTGATTAGCCTGCTGCACACATAAGAGGGAAATTAAACCATTTAGTTGTGTTTAGCAGCTCAGTCCCTTCTTTAGGCCCTTCTCTCCCTACTAAACACTTTAACTAAACAATGACTAATGAGGCCAATTTGCTGCCAATTAATTGCCCCTGGAAAGGAACCCTAATAATGGTGAGCAAGGTGGTAGCTCTAAAGCATTCAGGGGCCTTATGATGGTCAGCATCCCCCTCGCCTCCTGCCTTGGGCTTATTACCTTCTTTGTGTTTGTTGCAAAGTGCTGCTAATTGGGAGCTGGGGACAAGGAAATGAGAACTCTTGAGGCTAATTGATAGGCACCTGCAGAGGGCTTTAGTGGCTAGAAAGTTCCTTTGACTTTGGGGAGTCCTGGTGTTTTCTTTTTGCCCTGAAAACCAGGGGCCTCTGTGAATTAGTGGATGGGAGTCTTAATTTTCTCCAACAGATGGGGGTCCTGCTTGCCTATAGAGAGGAAGGTAAATAGGCTGGAGGAGCAGCTAATGAGGATATATGGAAGGGGTTATGGTACCTTTCTCCATTTGTATCCAAGGTGCCCTTCTTGGGACAAGCAGTTACAAACATTTACATGGAGCTTATGGGCTTGCTTAGGAATTTTCCATACTGTGCTTTTGTGTCTTGGAGGGGTTAAATACCTGTAGTTGTATCTTAGGTCTGTAGGGTGGGAATAAGAGCTCTGGAGGATTTTTTTAATGCCATTAGGGGCTTATTGACAAAATACCTGACTGTTAAGCAATCTTGTAATTTCAGAGTGGGAAGTAGCTGCTCTGTGGTATTAAACTGCATCTAAGGGTCTTGTGCAAAGCTCTGTTTGCCCAAGGGGAGCAGTCAGGCCACCTGACTGTGAATTTCATGTCAAGTGTGTGGAGATAGCTCAGAGCCATCTTCTAACTTGATCTTCATGTCCCTCTGTGTTTTTCATCCTACCATATCCAATTTGGGTTCCTAATCCTGTGCTTATTGCCCAAAACTACCCTCCTCTTGCACCGAGGTCTTGTGTGAAGCATCATGAAAGCAGAGTGCAACCAATGCAGAAGCCAGAAGCTGCTGCCCTATGCCTGTAAATAATCCTTGTGTACAAGTATCACTTCTGCGGAGCAGAGGTTCCCATTCCTGCCACTCTGTGGCTGTGCTGCACAGATGAGCTGATGAAAATGAAGGTATCCCTGGAGGTGTTCAAGAGGGGATTGGACGTGGCACTCGGTGCCATGGTTTAGTCATGGGGTCTGTGGTGACAGCTTGGACTCGATGATCTTTGAGGTCTCTTCCAGCCTTGGTGATTCAGTGATTCTGTATCTGAACTGCCTGGGAGCTGTGGTATGGTCAGTTCCAGTATAAACTAAGTTAGGAAAAGGTCTTGAGAAGTCTTCCTGGTTATACCACAGAATCATAGAACTGTTGAGGTTGGAAGAGACCTGTGAGATCATAAAGTCCAATTGCTTACCAACTCCACCACCACTGCTAAGGCACAATCACTAAACCATGTCCCTAAGCACCACATCTTTTAAATACCTCCAGGGATGGTGTTTCCCCCACTTCCCTGGGCAATGTGTTCCAGTGCTTTATAACCCTTTTCTGTGAAGAAATTTTTCCTAATGCCCAACCTGAACCTCTTGCCCTGCACAACTTCAGTCAGGGTGGCCTTGATGCTTTCTTGTTCAATCCCCCATCACACCCCTCAAAAAGTACTCAGGAGCTGACCTCCTGGATGCGGATTCACATCTCTTAGCCATTGGGCTGGCTGATTTACCAGAAGATTAGGGGTGTAGCGTTACTCCTTGCCTGCTTTCAAAGCCTTGAATGATAAAGCTGATTCAGCCTGCCCACAAGACCCCAGGTAAATATCTCAGGAGCAGTTCTGAGCTCTGAAGGTTTTGGTCATAAAAGACAAGGATAACACGAGCAGATGTTTGCGTGTTCTCTTGTTTGCAGTTTCCTTACTGCCTCCTGTGTGCGGCCCTTGGTTGGTAATAACTGCTCTAGTGGGTGTTTTTGAGACACAGTAATGTTTTGTGGAAACAAATCACTTGCTTTCATCTCAAGAGCAACAGTGATTGCACTGGGGGAGTGTGCTCTATTTGTCATGTCTCGGTCTTTCTTATTATTTAAATTAATGTGAGTTGCAGTTGTCATAAAAGTGAAGGATTGACAGCGATTACCTAGGATGGGCTTGGTGCAAGCAGGTTCTGCAAGTGCCTGTCCTGTGTGGTTCTATCTCTGTACCTTGCCTGGGGCCTGAATTCCCACACCAGCTCTGCCCTTGCAGCCCTCCTGCCCTGCTGCCTCCCTGACCCCCAGCTCTTCTATTCCAGGGTGCCCTACAGCATGCCTCCCCTCATCCTCTTCCTGCCTTGCAGGCCTCCTGCTCTTCCAACGTGAGCTTCTCAAGGAAAATGGCTGCTTTGGGGATTTTTTAGTTACTGTCAGTGACATGTGAGGTGAGGTGCTGAGCTGGCATCAGCTTTGTGCTGTAGATGTGGAATGTAGAACAAACAAATGCATGAGTTTCACACAGTATCACAGTATCATTTAGGTTGGAAAGGACCTCGAGGATCATCGAGTCCAACCTATCAACACAGACCCCATGGCTAGACCATGGCACCAAGTGCCACGTCCAATCCCCTCTTGAATGCCTCCAGGGTCGATGACTCAACCACCTCCCTGGGCAACCAGTTCCAATGACGAATGACTCACTCGGTGAAGAACTTCCTCCTCACCTTGAGTCTAAACCTCCCCTGGTGCAGCTTGAGACTGTGTCCCCTTGTTCTAGTGCTGGTTGCCTGGGAGAAGAGGCCAACCCCTTCCTGGTTACAACCACCCCTCAGGTAGTTGTAGAGAGTAATGAGGTCACCCCTGAGCCTCCTCTTCTCCAGGCCATTCTTCTCAGAGCTCATTTCCATCTCTCCAGAATCTGTCCCTGGCATGTGCAGGGCATCTTACCTCTCCAGGGACGGAGTAGTGGGGTACTCTGGGCTCTGTTTCATGTCAGGCTCTGATCCCTGCCTTACCCAGGTATCTTAATCACAGGGCAATGGTTATCCCATATTATATTTATGATGAAAGGAAGGAAACCAATCTGGTGAATTGATCTTTTTCAGTGGTACCAGAGAGCCATGGTCCCTGAAACCAGAAGGGTCCAGCACCAGCCTGGTGTTCTCTGAAAGGAAAAGTTGTTAGGCTGAGTATGTGAAAGTGCTGTAAGGCTGTAGTGCCTCCCCCATTGAGGGTCTACAGGCTGTGTTTTTGCCGAGTAGAGTAGAGTAGAGTAGAGTAGAGTAGAGTAGAGTAGAATAGAATAGAATAGAATAGAATAGAATAGAATAGAATAGAATAGAATAGAATAGAATAGAATAGAATAGAATAGAATAGAATAGAATCAACAAGATTGGAAGAGACCTCAAAGATCATCAAGTCCAATCTGTCACCACAGACCTCATGACTAAACCATGGCACCAAGTGCCACATCCAATCCCCTCTTGAACACCTCCAGGGATGGTGACTCCACCACCTCCCTGCGTAGCCCATTCCAATGACAAATTACTCTTTCACTGAAGAATTTTCTTCTCACCTCCAGCCTAAACTTCCCCTGGTGCAGCTTGGCTCAGCAGATTGAGCTGTAGGACAGTCCTAGCAGAACAGTCCAATGCCAGATGAAACAGCTGAAGGGAGAGAAGCAAAAGCGACCCTAGGGCATCAGCAGAAGAGGTTCAGTTAGGTTATGTGCACCCTGCCACTTTCCAAAGCCATCAAGTCATTTTAGTTTGCCTTTGCAACTAAACTCTGCACATACAAACAGGTCTGACCATGCTGACCAAATATCCAGGAGGAGAAGCATGTGTCCAGATGGTCCTATCAGGCTTGCCACTTTTTCAGATGAGGGAGAAAATGGCATCCAAGGCTGAAATCCTGTTATAGGAGTATAATGGCTAGTTTCTTTCAGCTGCCACCTCGGTCAGAGGGCAAGGAAAGGCTGAGAGAAGGGAGAAATAGGGCAGGAAATAATTTCCCTGTGAATTTAAAACCTGGTTTGGCTTCATTTACTTAGAATCCAAAGCCAGCTAGCATTAAAAATGACTGGATCTTAGTGGGCAGTAATTTAACTCAGCTAAAAAGTCAGCAACTTTTAATTTTCAAGGTGTCAAGCCAGCATGTTAAAATGCCAAAACTGTCAGCACCAGCAACAGTTAGCATCACCTCCTTGGCACTTGTCATTACTTTGCACACACCTTTTAAGTATGGTCTTAAAATGAGAAGCTTCAACCTTATTATTTTTTCCCACGTGTGGGTTGTGTTGTGTTACCACAGCTCCCAGACTGCTGGAAGAAGGGTTGCTGAGAATAAACCCCCCCAGGACCAGGATCTTCTGGATGTCACTTTATCCTTTTGCCCAACCATCCCTTGCCATTTTAGTCTGGAGAAGAGGAGGCTCAGAGGAGACCTTATTGCTGTCTACAATTACCTGAAGGGAGGTGGTAGCCAGGGGATGGTTGGTCTCTTCTCCCAGGCAACCAGCACCAGAACAAGAGGACACAGTCTCAAGCTGTGCCAGGGGAAGTCTAGGCTTGAGGTGAGGAGAAAGTTCTTCACTGAGAGAGTCGTTTGCCATTGCAATGTGCTGCCCAGGGAGGTGGTGGAGTCACCATCCCTGGAGGTGTTCAATAGGGGATTGGATGTGGCACTTGGTGCCATGGTCTAGTCATGAGGTCTGTGGTGACAGGTTGGACTTGGTGCTCTTTGAGGTCTCTTCCAACCTTGGTGATTCTGTGATTCTGCTAGCCCTGTATGAGCTTAGTCCTTCTTGAGTTTAGTCCTTCTTGGCTTGTGTCGTGGGGTTGGAAGGGTAAGGCCAAGAAGCCTCCTCCCTTCCCCCTTGTGAAGTAAAAGGAAAAAAAAATTGAAGGGAAAGGGAAAAAAAAACTCACAGCTGAATTAGCAAAGCAGTGGAGCTGTATATTTACAAAGCAATGTAGGATATGCAGGGAAATATATACAAATTTACAATATTTACAATATATACAAAGATATACAATAAAGTAGCACAGAAATGAGAGTTCCCGCCTCTGCTGATGGGGTTCCCCACCTCCGCTCTCCCCCTCTCTCCCCCTTTTCCCCAAAGCAGGTTAGGAGAGAGAGAGAAAGAGAAAGAAAGAAGTTAAAAGCAGTTTTGTGTTAATTGGAAAGCAGTTAATACAGGCCTTATAGCTTATCGGTTTCAAGGCCGAAGCCTTGGCAGAAAGCCCAGCACAGAAAGCTGTTGCCCGAAGGAAAAGCGGAAGCAAGACTGAAGATAGAAGTGCCGGAGTGCCCAGGATACTCCTCCTGCACTCCCAGTTCAGAAGGTGCTTCCTCCCACTTTACCAATGAAATTAGTTTAGATAGTTCCTTTCATTTACCAACTTCCGTCCACCATATTCCCTTTCTTAAAGGCACAGCCTCAAACGGTCACAGCTTGTTGCATGGATTTTTTTCCTGATGTAAATGACAACCCTTGAGGTTAAGATAAAAATCCCCCAAATGTGCTCTGGCCTTACTACTGGGCTCTGCTAACCTGTGTTTACCAGCACACCATAGAGAAGCTGCGCTGAGGATGCTCCAAAGCCACTGTTTTTGTGTCTCCTGACAGAGCAGCTGCAATACAACTCTTGCAGCCTCTGTTTTTCTTTCCTGTTCTTCCCAGTGCATGCTAGTCTCACATCAGAAATACAACATGTACTATGTACTCCAACATGTGCTCCATTTATGGAGTTAGGCTGATGCTAATACAACCCCAAAATGCAGACCTTTGCTTTAAGAGCATACTGCTAACTCATGCTGAACCTTGAATGTTGGACCCCCACATCTCCTGGACTGTTGCCACCCTTCCAGCAAATACCAGTGTGGTTGAAGTCCCTTGTGGTTGTGCAGTTTCCTTTGTCTTTGAGGCAGTCTTTGTCCAGTTAATCAAATGGTTGGTAGCAGACACCAGCCAGCAGGTGTGAGACTGTGCTATCCTCTGATCCTTACACCTAAGCTTGCAGCTAGTTCACTGCTCAGAGCTGAGTGCACTGAAGCTATTCCTTTGCAGAGAGAGCTCTTCATTTCCTTACCTTTCCTTACTCTTTCCTGAAAAGCCTGAATCCATCCCACATGGTTTACAGCCCTGCATATTTTGTGGACATCTAATTCCTTCTGTTTTTTTTTTTTTTTACCATGATACTTGCTTCGATGCAGAGGCATTTGAAATGGCTCCCAGCTGTCCTGCTTTTGCAAAGGGAGTGTGAAAACCTTCCCTGGTTTTTTGGTTTCCAGTTGCTTCCTCACTGCTCTCCATGCTATCACTTCTTCTTTCCCAGATTATGGCAGTCCTTCCCCAAATGTGCCTGTCTTGAGTCCCTCCTTGCCTAGTTAAGTGAGCCTGTTGGATCAGCCATGTCTGCCTTGTGTTGGACAAGGCCTGTTCCTGCTCAGAAGCCCCTCTTCCTCCAAGGGGATCCCATGGCCATAGATGATGAAGCACTGACCATGAGTCTGGGGAATACAGAGAGGAGCTAATTAACTGTAGGTTGTAAACAGTATTCCACTGAATCCAGTAACAGAGCTGGAAGTGGTGAGGTACTCTCTTCAGGCTTCATTTCCTTTTCCCCACCTAGCTCATAGGCAGCTTTTCCTCAGAAGGACCATCAGCTACTCCTGCCAAGGGATGGGGGGAGAGGGGAGGTTGCTGTCTGTTTACTCTGTGGTTAGCAAACCAGAAAATGATGTTGTTTCATTCCTCACTACACACAAATTTGGAAGCTAAAGCTGTAAAAAGATAAATAAACTTTTGGAAGATTCCTTTTTAGTCAAATTCCCACGCCACCTCTGGCGGGTGAACAGTGGAAGCGAGAAATACATGGGAAAGAGGAGAAACTACAACAGCCTGGTCTGATTGGAGACCAATACAGTGACATGCTCCACTCTGGAAGCTACCTGTTCAGGTCCCAGCATGCTCACTTTGGTCCTGTGACACAAACTCTGTTAGCATGGGAGGTCTTTATGGATCCTGGATAGGATAGGATAGGATAGGATAGGATAGGATAGGATAGGATAGGATAGGATAGGATAGGATAGGATAGGATAGGATAGGATAGGATAGGGTAGGGTAGGATAGGATAGGGTAGGGTAGGGTAGGGTAAGATAATAGAATAGAATAGAATAGAATAGAATAGAATAGAATAGAATAGAATAGAATAGAATAGAATAGAATAGAATAGAATAGAATAGAATAGAATAGAATAGAATAGAATTAACCAGGTTGGAAAATACTTCTAAGATCATCCAGTCCAACCTATTACCCAACACCATCTAATCGACTAAACCATGGCACCAAGCACCACATCCAGTCTCTTCCTAAACACCTCTGGTGGTGGTAACTCTACCACCTCCTGGGGCAGCACATTCCAATGGGCAATCTCTCTTTCTATGAAGAATTTCTTCCTAACATCCAGCCTAAACCTCCCCTGGCACAGCTTGAGACTGTGTCCTCTTGTTCTGTTGGTGGTTGCCTGGGAGAAGAGATCCACATGGCTAAAACCTCCTTTCAGGTAGTTGTAAGCAGCAATAAGGTCTCCCCTGAGCCTCCTCTTCTCCAAGCTAAACAATCCCAGCTCCTCAGCCTCTCCTCCTAGGGTTTGTGCTCCAAATCCCTAACCAGCTTTGTTGCCTGAGATGTGGCTGCTCCTGTGAATCTTTAGATGCTACCATGTTTTCAGTGCTGCACTATGTGAAGCAAAGTCAAGCCAGAAGCTTCCTACTGCAGTCAGCCCATGGGGGATCTCTCTTGGCTGAAAGATGTTGCAGAGACCTTCCTGCTGTGGTTGTTGTGCCTTCCTTCAGCAAATTCCCATTAGCCATGGCACATGTCCCTGCTTTGTCACAGCAGTTGCACACAAATGAGCTTAACAACTTTCTAGTCCAATTCCTGGTGAGCTCTTAAATCACAGAATCATAGAATCAATAAGGTTGGAAAAGTCCTCAGAGATCATCAAGCCCAACTTCTCACCCAACACCTCACCTAACTAAACCATGGCTTCAAGTGACACTCCTCGCACAGCCTATATTTGTGTTCAAGAGGAGATTGGTCATGGCACTCGGTGCCATGGTTTAGTCATGGGGTCTGTGGTGACAGGTTGGACTTGCTGATCTTTGAGGTCTCTTCCAACCTTGGTGATTCTGTGATTCTGTGTTTGGGATTGCCATGACTCAGGTGTAGGACCTTGCACTTGGCCTTGTTGAACTTCATGATGTTGGTTTGAACCCACCTCTCAAGCCTAAGTCCCTCTGGATGGTATCCCTTCCCTCCATCATGTCAACTGGACCACACACCTTGGTGCCATTAAGTTCTTCGAGGTTATTTTATGAAGGCACCCACACATATCCAAGCATGAAGCATCCCAGCTGCAGCAAAGATCATTTCTACCTACAGGTCCTTGAAGCAGTGGAATATATTCTTCTAACACAATTTCAGAAACCAAGGCAGTAATGAGGAGCACAGCCTGGGAAAGGAGTCTGTGGCTGCCTGAAGTTAATATGTGGACAGGTTAATGAGTCAGGCTGCCCTCCAGAAGCCTGGGTAATGAGATCAAATTTTCTTTTGTCTTCACAGTTCCACCAAAGATCTCCAATATCTCCTCGGACATCACCGTGAACGAGGGCAGCAACGTGACCCTGGTTTGCATGGCGAATGGGCGTCCTGAGCCTGTCATCACCTGGAGACATCTCACCCCAACAGGTAAGACACCAAACTGGACTCAGCTGTACTGATGATTTGTGAACTGTGCAGCAGTTTCCTTTCTCTTCCAACATCAACAGAACATTTCAGTAGCAATGCAGGCAGCTGTGAAAAAAAGTGGCAAGAATCTCACATGCAGTGCAAGCTTGTTTTGCAGTGTGAGTTTCCAGGCAGGATAACCAGGCCATCTGAGGAAATGAATGAAATTACTTCAGTAGATGCTCTGCAGAACTGGACCTGTAACTCTGTTTCATTTTAGTCTTCATCTGCTTGCCCCAGTCTTTACTGCTAGTAATGCACAGCACAGTAGTGAAGGCAAAACATTGCTGGTGCCAAGAGAGAGGGGAAAGGATTTCTGATCAGATATTACATAGAAGTTGTTCTTTCCAAAACCTATGGAATGTGCTTCTCAGTGATTTACCTTAAAAGGGAGAGGCAAACAGTTGATTTCATATTACTGTCTACTTTGGCAGACAGTCTTGCTGTGTCTTGTGAGGTGAATAAAGAAGGCATTTGATCTGCAAGATGAGTGAAGAGTAGGGTGGAGACAGAATAAAGTACAACTCACCAGCTTTGTTCTGCTGTCTAACTGTGCCCTTCACTCTCAAGGATGTGGCAAGCTTGGAAGGAGAATATCCTTTCAGTAGTCAGACTCCATGGGGTTAGCACCTTGGGTTGCCAGGAAACCTTCATCCCCTGAAGATTTATTAGTAGGATGGGAACAGAGATAGTTTTTCCTTCCTCTGTATCATATCCTTTGAGGAAAGGAGAACTCTTTATCTGATTTCTTTTGCCATCATATATTTAGATATTCAGAGCATTTGATTAGCTCCATATTAATAGGCTTCTGTGATACTCACATGTATGTAAAGGGTTAAAGAGGTTTTTAGGTAGGCAGGGTACCAGCTGTGCTACTGACAGTCAAGATATCTACTGTAATTCAGCATCCAGGAAAAGGGAGAGCATTGCAGAAAGAAGGTTGGAGAGTGCAAGTAAAATCACACAGTGGAACAGAGCTCGATCCAAGGGCTGCATCCAGCAGCTCCTGGATTTGGAGCCTGTGGTTCAGATTGGGGTTCCTCAGATTTCCTGTCCCATCCCTTCAGCCAAACCACAGTCCTTCTGAATGCTCATGTGTCTGAAAGCCAGATATGCCATTTGTATTTCTGGCCCATTTCTTGCAATACCAAAAGAAGCAAGATGGGGAAAGACTGCCAGGAAAAGCTGAGAGGAGCAAAGCTGATGAGGGGAATACTACCACTCTGTGGTATCATTGTCACCACCTGTCTTTCCTCCTCTGCTCTTTTCAATATTGTGCATGACTGCACCATTTGCATATATAGGGAAACAGAACCTTCATTTTTTTTTACCTTTAATTACATATATAGAATCTTTTCACTCTGCCATTTCTGCTCCCAAGATTATTTCCTCTCCAATATTCCATCTGACTACTGCATTAGTCTTTCAGTCCTCCATCTAACGTCTCGTGTTCAAGTAGGAGATACTCATTACATAGTCTGTAAGCACAGCATAACATTGTTGAAGTTAAGAGCATTACAAGGATACTAGCTTAAATCTCCATGAAAACTCTGAGATGATTTCTTTTTTTTCTCATGAGATCATGAGATGCATTGATCAGAGCAGTATTAAGAGGATGCTTGCCTTGTCACTTTGCTTGTACGTTTGTGCTTTGTGGTTGTTTGGGGTTTCCTTTCCAGTTGCACCACCTACTCCGTTGTATCAGACACAGGCTTCTTTTCTGCCTTTTGAAAAGGCTTCTCAGGGCAAATCTTCATTTTGGCTATCCCCTCTGGTGAGCAATGTGACTGGAGAATCACAGAATCACCACCGAGGTTGGAAGAAGCCTCAAAGATCATTCAGTCCAACCTGTCACCACAGACCTCATGACTATGGCACCAAGTGCCACGTCCGACCCCCTCTTGAACACCTCCTGGGATGGTGACTCCACCACCTCCCTGGGCACCACATTCCAATGGCTAACAACTCTCTGTGAAGAACTTTCTCCTCATCTCAAGCCTAAACTTCCCCTGGCACAGCTTGAGACTGTGTCCTCTTGTTCTGGTGCTGGTTGTCTGGGAGAAGAGACCGGCCCCCTGCTGGCTGCAACCACCCTTCAGGTAGTTGTAGACAGCATTAAGGTCTCCCCTGAGCCTCCTCTTCTCCAGGCTAAACAACCCCCCTCAGCCTCTCCTCACAGGGCTTGAGCTCGAGGCCTCTCCCCAGTCTCGTTGCCCTTCTCTGGACACATTAAAGTGTCTCAATGTCCTTCTTAAACTGAGGGGGAATCCCAACCTCACTATGATTCTAGGGTCATCCTAGTGCCTGTGGTTTTCCTGGGTTCAGTTTCCCAACATGTTCAGTTTCCAAACATGTTCCTTCACACTTTATCTCCTGTGCTGTGTGTCTCAGGGGTGTTGCTTTATTAGTATCCCTCAGCACCATCACATTGAGCCCATTCCAATCCATCCTCTGTCCTCCCCTCTACAGGGATGTCTGCCAAGCATCCCTTTCTAAACAATTAGAGCCAGGGATGAGGGGCAGGAAGTCTGTAGGTCTGTGACCTCCATGTCTCACTGCTCATTGTTCTCTCTGTTTTTTCCCCATCTCAACCCATCTGCTGTCTTTCGTGGGTACAGAGGAACTTCTTTCAGGCAAACATCTTTGAGCAACATGCAGCCCAATAAGACACTTGCCCTAAAATGAGGGACAGAAGGGCTTCTTTGAAGTGCTTTCCTTGAGGTTGATAATTAATATGAATTCCAAATCCATTCCAGAGCTGCTGCAGCTGGAACCACATCTCATCTTGGAATCTCCTTTTTCCAGGTCTGTAGGGCATTTTGGCTCCATTTATGCTAGGTTTGAAGACAACTGCCATGCATCAAAGAGCTATTTTACATCACTGTAAAGGCTTCTAAAATATATCTCTCTCCCTGGAGTTTTTTATGGTTAAACTTGTGACTGCAGAATCAGAAGAATGAGCATTATTGAGCTCATGTAGGAGGTTTTAACGGACAGGTTGTGAAATTAAAGCAGCACTGGGGGGGTGAGAGGGCCAGATTACTTTTTCTTTCTGCAGTCTCCTCAAGGAGTTCATTAGCAAATTTGTCTGCTGTTTCTTTCATTCACTGGCTTCGTCAATAGTGCTTGTTGGCTAATTACTTGAGTCAGGGCCAAAGAAATTATTTATTTCTTGTTTGCTGGAAAGTGGAAGATACAAATGCAAAGGGAAAGCAGTGTTGCTACTTATGCAAAGAAGGCAGGGATGCATATGATAGTTCATTTAGATGCTGCTGGGCCTCAGGAGTGATCATAGCCCACTCATCTGCCTATCTGGGAAGTCACAAAGAAATGCTTTATAAAATGCTGTATCACTTCCTTCCTGGTCCTCCAATGAGCCATTCAACTAGGCATTTCTCTCACATCAGCTAGAAGTCCTCAAGCCCTGAAACAATCCGTAGGAAAAAGCCTTCTCCTTACCCAGTTAGCTGAAGTGTGGATGGGGCTGTCAGCTGTAGCACTGACACCTGGGAGGAAGGTAGGTAAGGGGGGAAAATATTGTGGTAATTCTGCTGGTGAATGACAATACAGATCAGCTTTGATTTAATGAAAGCAGGAGAGGCGTCCATTCACTCCTCTTCAGATCACAGAATCATAGAGAATAGGATAGACTAGAGTGGAGTAGAATAGAATAGAATAGAATAGAATAGAATAGAATAGAATAGAATAGAATAGAATAGAATAGAATAGAATAGAATAGAATAGAATAGAATAGAATAGAATAGAATAGAATAGAATAGAATAGAATGAGTAGAGTAGACTAGAATGGAATAAACCAGGTTGGAAGAGACTTTCAAGATCATCGCATCCAACCCATCATCCAACACCACCTAATCAAATAAACCATGCAACCAAGCACCCCATCCAGTCTCTTCCTAAACACCTCCAATGATGGTGACTCCACCACCTCCCTGGGCAGCACATTCCAATGGCCAATCTCTTTTTCTGTGAAGAACTTCTTCCTACCATCCAATCTAAACCTCCCCTGGTGCAGCTTGATTCTGTGTCCTCTTGTTTTGATGCTGGTTGCCTGGAATAGTTTGAGTTGCAAGGGACCTTAAAGATTACCCAGTTCCATTCCCCTCACCATGGGCCAGTACACCTTCTGCTAGACCAGGCTCCTGAAGGCCTTGTCCGACCTGGCCTTGAACAACTCCAAGGAGAGGTCATCCACAACATCCCTGGGCAACCTGTTCCAGTGTCTCATCACCCTCACTGCAAAGAATTTCTTTCTAATATCCAGTCTAGTTCTGCCCTTCAGATGATTGCCTGATTTTAGACAGAGCAGTTGGGGAGAGACAGACAGACCCTTTTCTTCCTTAGCTGGCAGGCAATTATGCCATAAGACACTGGCAACCTGGTCTAACAAGCAGTAGATTGTTTAATAGACATTGCCCGGCAGCACAAACAGCTTCATTAGCTCTTCACCTCCAGCCAGCAGAGCTCTTTTCTGGGATCACTGACCTGAAGCTTCCAGCAACAGACCAGCATCCCCCTGGTCACAGTCCTTTCCATTTCCTGTGAATCCAGACACAGCTGTGGGTTTATTAAGCCTGACATGCCCTAGGACTTTTGCCACTCTGGTCTGTGATGGTAAACCATGGGAAATATCATAGCATCCATCTGAACTGGATTTCTTCAGTTAGAGTGGGAATGAGTATTGATGCTTTTCTAGACTAGTTAGCACTTGTCAGCATCAGAAATAGTTGTCTAGGGGGTATGCTATAGTCTCTCATCTCTTGAAAGGGAAAAAAACCCAGGTTCACCCCTCTGTGGCTTTGTACAAGGAGTGGCTGTTATCCTATTCCTTTCTTCTCCTCAACTCATAACCTACATGATCCAGGGGCCTCAAAAATATGGATTATTTTTCCCTTACTGAGTGCAGTCCGATGAAACTTCCAGTAGTTGCACCACACTCTGGGCAAGGTCCCAGAATGGTGCTGTGTATCATTTATCACAAACGTTCTGCATGGGCTACCACAGAGAGCCTACTCATCTTTAGCTAGTTCTGTTAGGAGCTGCTCTGTTCCCCTGTGCTATGCACCAAGGTAACAACTGACACAGCCAAGAAGAGGGTTTAGTAGGAAAGAGACTTTACAGATGGCACACAGTGCCTGCTTTGGTGCTCATCTTAGTTTTACTTCACATCTTTCTTGACTTACATTTATACAAGTTAATGCTACTTCTCCCTACCCAAAAGCTGCTAAGATCACAGTCCAGAGGCTCCAAAATTTATCATTCCTCATCTTCCCATCTTATTCAGAGGCATGCTGAATGCCTGGATGACTGAAAAAGAGCACCCTGGGTAAAATAAAGATTAATGTATGTTCATATTCCTATCAGTAAACTCCCTCTCAATGAAAACCTTCTAGAGTTGCCTCTTTTGAACTGGGTTGACAGCAATATGAATATGGACACTTCTTGCAAGGTCTTGCTGTTACCAGAGGGCTCACTGCCAAGCCTGTTGCCCTGGATGGGTGGATAAGCACATCAGAAAAAGGCAACTCCTGTCCTGAGGAGCTGGGGGGGCTGGTTGATGGTAGGATGAACATGAGCCTGCAGTGTGCCCAGGTGGCCAGGAGGGCCAATGGCATCCTGGCCTGCATCAGGAACAGAGTGGCCAGCAGGAGCAGGGAGGTCATTCTGCCCCGTACACTGCACTGGTTAGGCCACACCTCGAGTACTGTGTCCAGTTCTGGGCCCCTCAGTTTAGGAAGGAGGTTGACTTGCTGGAAGGAGTCCAGAGAAGGGCAACAAAGTTAGTGAGGGGCTTGGAACACAAGCCCTATGAGGAGAGGCTGAGGGAGCTGGGGCTGCTTAGCCTGGAGAGGAGGAGACTCAGGGGTGACCTTATTGCTCTCTACAACTACCTGAAGGGAGGTTGTAAACAGGCAGAGGTTGGTCTCTTCTCCCAGGCAGCCAGCACCAGAACAAGAGGACACAGTCTCAGGCTGCACCAGGGGAAGTTCAGGCTGGAGGTCAGGAGGAAGTTTTACACAGAGAGAGTGATTGCCCATTGGAATGGACTGCCTGGGGAGGTGGTGGAGTCACCATCACTGGAGGTGTTCAGGAGGAGACTTGACAGGGTGCTTGGTTACATGGGTTAGTTGATTAGGTGGTGTTGGGTGATAGGTTGGACGTGATGATCTTGAAGGTCTTCTCTTCCAACCTGGTTTATTCTATTCTATTCTATACTATAAGTTAACAGCAAACAGTCCCATTCATATTTCTGCTCCTTTCCCACAAGGCATTGGTGGCTGAAACCTTGCCAAGGTGGACGCTGTGGCAAGCACCATGAGATTGGTGTCCACGTGCAATGGCAGCCTGAGAGGCTGTGGCAAGGACACAAAGCTATATTGGTGCCTATCAGGCTCAGGTGAAGGTTGAACAATTGAAGCTATTACTGGTTGTGCATAACCAGCTGAGAAAAAACCCTGTTTTCCTAGAGCAGTTACAGAGCATGAAACTTGTATAGCACTGCCAGGTGTCTCATTCCTGAGCCAGCATCCTCAGCACAGCAAGATTGTTGGATGGAGTCTGGATTCTCCCAAATTCCACCTGACAGTCTAAAGATGCCCATGTTTGGCTCAGAAATGAGCTTAGTTATTACAGTGGTAATCACAGCATAAAACCCAGTCTAGAGCAAAGCAGATAAGTATTGATTGCAACACCCAAGTTTCGTGTCACAGCATAAAATGAAAGGGGATGGGAAAGCTTGTCAAATATGCCAGCCTGCTTCTCCCTAGAGGGTGCCAGAAATTCTCATTGAGTCTTAGAGAATTTACCATAGCCTAGGAAAGTTTAGAAGGGATAAAGAACACAGAGGAGTGTTCTGTGTAATTGAGACAGTATACATATAATGCGTTTATAAACAGCTGTAGAGCTCATTGCCATGGAAAGTTATTTAAAGACAAGAACTTGGCAAGACTCAAACAGTTCGTGTGTTCCTGAGGATAATGTGAACAAATCTGGATATTCTTGTTATTCACCACAAAAATATTGAAAATGATGTTGAACTTCATGCTTTGAGGCTCAATTACTGGGGATCAGGATGAGACTCAGAATGGGATTCTGTCATGCCCCTCCTCACTTGTGTATTGTGTCTGACTTGGGGCTGTTCAGTCTGGAGAAGAGAAGGCTCCGAGGAGACCTAATTGTAGCCTTCCAGTATCTTAAGAGGGCCTACAAGAAAGCTGGTGAGGGGCTTTTTAGGGTGTCAGGTAATGATAGGACTGGGGGTAATGGAAAAAAAATAGCAATGGGTAGATTCAGATTGGATGTTAGGAAGAAGCTCTTCCCCATGAGGGTTGGGAGACAGTGGAAGAGGTTGCCCAGGGAGGTGGTGGAAGCCTCATCCCTGGAGGTTTTTAAGGCCAGGCTGGATGTGACTCTGAACAACTTGATCCCTGCCCATGACAGAGGGGTTGGAACTGGATGGCCCTTGAGGTCCCTTCCAACCCTAACAATTCTGTGATTCTATGCTCTTCCTTCAGTGCATGGCAGTCTCCTCATAGGGCAGAACGCTGAACATGAGGGGAGCAGAGAATCTGAAAGCATGACATTCAAGATAACTATATAGTTTGCATGGGCAGCTTTGACCTTTATATCCTGTGTTTATTTGCCTCTCATTGCTGCCTAAACCCAAAGCCTTGCTACTGCACTGTTGGTTGCACAGGAGAAGCTAGTTTGTGCCCAAACAAGGTAGCAAACAAAACCCCTCAGCCAGAGTCACCACAAGTCAACCCTGTACGCACTAGGTAGTGATTAGTGTGCAGGAGATTGGTTGTCTAACCATTTGGATTTAGTTCACCTCTCTGTTGTAGTGTTAGAACCTCAGTAAAGCAGATGTGGATAGGATAGGATAGGATAGGATAGGATAGGATAGGATAGGATAGGATAGGATAGGATAGGATAGGATAGGATAGGATAGGATAGGATAGGATAGGATAGGATAGGACAGGACAGGACAGGACAGGACAGACCAGAGGGAGTGTTGTTTTGGGGCTGCTGCTCAAGGCAGTTTGTTTGGGTTTGGTGGAGGGTGTTACTGTGTCAGCTCTTCTCATGTCACATGCTTTTCTCCCTTTAAGTGCTTTTGCCTCAGGAAAGTGAAGATTTATGTAGTACTTGTTTGACCCTGTGTTTTAAGATGTTGGAAGACAACTGATGATTTTTTACCCAGGCCTCTTTTTTTCCTCCTTTTATTTTTTTTTTTTGGCAATGTTTTGTTGTTGCTATTAATTTGATTGATTTGTTTATTTGAGTTTCTGTTGGGTTGGTTGGGTTTGGGTTTTTTTGTCTTGCATCCTCAAAGTATTCTCTGGCAAGGACACGGTCTCATCTTCCACAGAGACCTTGCATTTTGCCTCTTATATACTCCCTGTTTGGTTTAGGACTCCTTCTGACATGTCTTTTTCTCTCTTGGTCTGGTTTTCCTCTTATCCAATGCTATAGGGGGAAAAATGAATGGAATGGAATGGAATGGAATGGAATGGAATAGAATAGAATAGAATAGAATAGAATAGAATAGAATAGAATAGAATAGAATAGAATAGAATAGAATAGAATAGAATAGAATAGAATTAACCAGGTTGGAAAATACTTTTGACATCATCAAGTCCAACCTATCACCCAACACCATCTAATCAACTAAACCATGGCACTAAGTGACCCATTCAGTCTCTTTTTAAACACCTCCAGTGATGGTGACTCCACCACCTCCCTGGGCAACACATTCCAATGGCCAATCACTCTTTCTATGAAGAACTTCTTCCTAACATCCAGCCTAAACCTCCCCTGGCACAGTTTGAGACTTTCACACAAAGAGCCTGAGAAACAAGCCAAAATTTCTACTTTTTCAAGGCTTTTCCAGAAGGCATCCAAAGTTGTTTCAAGTTCTACCATCTTCCCACTTCCCCTGGCTCCACATTTTTTTCACTTTTTCAGAAATCCCTTCTTCTTAGTGCATGGTCCACAAGCAGGAGTCCCTCTGCTCTCTTCCTTGTCTATAATAAACTTAACTCCTGAAGGTACTTTCTCCCCAACACATTGATTTCTTCCTTCTGTGCCCAGAAAGATGTGGACACTGCATAGATATCACTCCTGCATAGCCATCTCTCCTGTTGTAATGATGCCTCTTTCAGTTCCTGTGGTCTGCAATGCACAAATACTGCTGATGCATCAATGCTCCCTATTCTTAGTAGTTTTTATTCCTCTCTCCTGTGTCATGGCAGAGAGAGAGAGAAAGCAAGGCCTCATCAGCATTTTGGCACTTCTAGAGAACAAGAGAATAAGTCTGCTATAACGAAGGAAATTGTCCTACTGCCTTCAGCAGTGGTTGGAGGGGAACATCTGGAGTCTTCTGGTCAATGTTTGGCTGCTCCACCTCTGCAAGATTTTCTGTACTGTTGCTGGGAAGATGTGGCAGTTGTGTACCAAGTTAGTGGCTTTTCTGCCACACAGAAATTCTGTTCTCTACAGCAAGTTAGAGTCCGGTAGAATTGCCTCCATTTGTCCTTCTCTCAGACTAGTACCCCTTACAGACAGTAATGGTGTTAGAATCTTTCTCATGGCATTTTAAAGGCTAAGCTGCTTTGTATCCTTATGAAAACTTTCATCTACCTATAGAAAAGCAGCATTTCCCTAGTTCATTCCATGCTGTAATATTGCTGTGTGTTGCTGTACAGTCACTACCTTTGGAATGTGCTGCCCAGGGAGGTGGTGGAGTCAACATCGCTGGAGGTGTTCAGGAGGAGACTTGACAGGGTGCTTGGTTGCATGGTTTAGTTGCTTGGGTGGTGTTGGATGATAGGTTGGACATGATGATCTTGAAGGTCTCTTCCAACCTGGTCTGTTCTATTCTATTCTATTCTATTCTATTCTATTCTATTCTATTCTATTCTATTCTATTCTATTCTATTCTAATCTAATATTCTATTCTAATATTCTATTCTAATATTCTATTCTAATTTTCTATTCTAATTTTCTATTCTATTCTATTCTATTCTATTCTATTCTATCCTAATTCTAATTCTATTCTATTCTATTCTATTCTATTCTATTCTATTCTATTCTATTCTATTCTATTCTATTCTAATCTAATATTCTATTCTAATATTCTGTTCTAATTTTCTATTCTAATTTTCTATTCTATTCTATTCTATTCTATCCTAATTCTAATTCTATTCTATTCTATTCTATTCTATTCTATTCTATTCTATTCTATTCTATTCTATTCTATTCTATTCTATTCTATTCTATTCTATTCTATTCTATTCTATTCTATTCTATTCTATTCTATTCTATTCTACCTTTGTCCTCAAGACTAGTGCCTTCTTTCCATGAGCCAGTCTTGAAGGATCCCAGAAGGTTGGAGGTGGGAGTGAAAACTGATTACCCAAGCAGATAAGAGTTTGAAATCTTCCATAATTAACGATGACATGCAAAGGAATCGCTCACTACCATAAGCAGCATCTCAGTAGCAAGGTGATGAACTTTCCCAAATTCTCCATCAATTCCCCACCATCACAAACCCATCTAAATCCAGAGAATTTCCTGTCAGGGCAAGGACAAAGAGAGGAAAGATCTGCTGCCTACCCTGCCTAGTGGGGCTGTCCATCTTGCCCTCCTTCCCTGCCAGCCTTCCTCATCCTCCAAGCCTGCCATCTTGTATCCTACATATAAGTAGTCAACTACAACAAAACAAGTTATCTGGAGAGAATGTTATTGAGGGCAAGACACTAACAGTGCGTTTGTTATCTTGTCTCCCTCTGGTGATCTGAGCTAATGAGTCTGCTTTGGGCTACTTATTTGGTGACAGAGCATCTCTGGGTTCACAGGGGCAGAAGGCTGAAATTTTAGTGCTGGGTTTCATTTCTCCTGCCATCTGGAGGTCATTATTCCCTGCTGGCAGCTCCATGTTTACAGCTGGAGCTCACATCTGAAAATTTAAATGGGCTTGTAAAAATCCAGAGAGGCTGAGTGTAAATTAAAGAGAGGCAAAAATTCACAGCATTTTAAATTTAATACTTTCAATTCCAACCTCCTTAAGAAAGCTATCCTTAAGAGGAACATGGAAATGCTGCAGGGGTTTTTTTTTCTCCCCCCTTGTAGCAGTAATATGTAAGTACTTTCACTTTAGGCAAGCATATTTCTCATTCTCTCTTCACAGTAGGAGAGAGATGCACCAATAAAAGGGGAAAGTTAAGGTAGTAGCTTATAGCTGTTCTCTGCATTTCTTTCATTTAAAGAGGGAGAGTTGGCCATTTTTGTTATTAGGCTGTTATGTGGCTTCAGCTGATGTCAGTGGCTTCCCTAACTTCAGTGCTTGACAAGTTGTGCGCTGGAGCCAGAGCTCCTGTCTCCTCTCGTCTGAGTGTGGATGACAGCATCTCCTGCAGCACACAGATCCTGCCAGGACACTCGTGTCTCAGGGGAGTTTGCCATACAGCTGAAAAGCCTTCACCGCTTCTAGCTTCTCCTGCACAGTCCCTTGTGGTCTCTTGCCTCTGCCTCTATCCCCACACCAAACACTCCAAGGAAGCCACTTGACATGTATCCCAGCTCTGCCAGTAGGTGGAAAATAGTGACTGATACAGAGAATGGATTGGTGCAGGGAAAAGAAGAAAGGAAAACATGGTTTCCTCCACTCAGAGGAGACCTTATGGCGCTCTACAACTACCTGAAGGGAGGTTGTAGCCAGGTGGGGGTTGGTCTCTTCTCCCAGGCAACCAGCACCAGAACAAGAGGACACAGTCTCAAACTGCACCAGGGGAGGTTTAGATTGGATGGTAGGAAGAAGTTCTTCAGAGAAAGAGTTATGCCCATTGGAATGTGCTGCCTGGGGAGGTGGTGGAGTCGCTGTCACTGGAGGTGTTCAGGAGGAGACTTGATGGGGTGCTTGGTGCCATGGTTTAGTTGATTAGATGGTGTTGGGTGATAGGTTGGATTCAACGATCTCAAAGGTCTTTTCCAACCTGGTTAATTCTATTCTATTCTACTCTACTCTACTCTACTCCACTCTATTCTAATTTTCTGTGCAGGGCTAGACCCAGGGGGAAAAAGAAAAGAAAGCCAGCTTTGGGGACAAGACATCCTACACCTGCTGACCAGATGGACAGCAAGGCTGGGTATCATTCAGCTTCCTGCAGTGTGGAGTTTTTCCTCCTGGGTCTGAATAGAGTCACAGTGGAAGTGGGAGTTTCCCAGCTGAAGGCAATGTGCTATTTTGGTAGCACAGGGCTGCACCAGGCCCTGGTGAAGTGAACACTTGGGCTCTTTTTCCTTCCTCAGCCTCATTTCTGAGCATTTCAGAAATGTTCCTTCAGAACATCCTCCTCTTCCTTGTCTGAAGGTAAACATGAGAGACTGAAAACATGGTTCAGGGATTTTTTTTTGTGGGGGGAGATGCATGTCAGTTGTTCTTATTTCCTATACAGCTACTTTTTCCTTTTCTTGGAACAGCACCTGACTATGTCTCTCCTCATGTACTCTGCATTTTTTCATGCACTGACTGAACAAATCATCCTTCTTGCAAACTCGCTACGAGTGCCCATCACAGTGCTACTGTGGCACAGGAGCACAGCAGGCAGCAGCAGGGAGGCTGGGAGATGTTTAGCACAGACCCATCCAAGGAAGCATGAGCGATGTCTGATGCAGCCTTTGAAGTTCACACCCACTTTGGGCTGACTTAAGGCATCAGAAGGATGAGCAAATCCTCCCAAAGGATCAGTGCAGGCCACCAGCCAGAGAAGTGTCATGCAGGTAATGATGGCCTGGGAAAGGTGTTGACCATGAGAGATTTCAGTTTTTGTTGTATTGACCAATGGCCATGGCAGAATGGAAGGGTCATGGAGCAAGGACATGATTATATTCATGGTACACTTTACTGTGCAGCTCACAGAGTCCATACCTTGTCCTGGGTTGTATCCCAGGTAAAGAACAGTAAGAGATGAGCCAGCAAAGATTAGGTGCTTGGTGCTATGGCTTAGTTGAATAGATAATGTTGGGTGATAGGTTGGACTTGATGATCTCAAAGGCCTCTTCCAGCCTGGTTTATCCTATCCTATCCTATCCTATCCTATCCTATCCTATCCTATCCTATCCTATCCTATCCTATCCTATCCTATCCTATCCTATCCTATCCTATCCTATCCCATCCCATCCCAATAGACTGGAGTAGGTACAGGGAAGCACAGTGCAGCCTCTCAGGAGGTCCCTAGGCTCCTCATCAGGGTTCCTGCAAATCTGTGCCCTGTTCATAGAATCATAGAATCAATAAGGTTGGTAAAGACCTCAGAGATCATCAAGTCCAACCTGTCACCCAACACCTCATGACTAAACCATGGCACCAAGTGCCACATCCAATCCCCTCTTGAACCCCTCCAGGGATGGTGACTCTACCACCTCCCTGGACAGCACATATCTATTGCACATATCTACCTGAGAACTCCTGGCAAGGTCATCTCTGAACATACACCTTAGAACATACACCTCATGTATGTCAACACATGTCAGTACCACCATCCTTACCTGCTGTGCAGCTTGTAGCTCTGTAAAAGCCACATGAGCATTCAGGTGCACACTGCTGTGTGCATTACTTGTGAGCATGTCAATATGTGTTTGTTTGCATGCTCACTGTACTGATGTCTGTGACTGAATTTTTCAGCACAGGTAAGCTTTTTGATGTTTACCATCCTTAAGCACCAATCTCAAGTGCTTGCATTTCCTTAATGGTGTAATTGTGAAGCATAGTAAGCATGACAAATGAAAGCAGGGGAGAAGAAAGGCAGTGTCCTGAGTCACAGGCAACATTAGTGATAGGTGAAGAGGAAACAGGTTCAAGTTGGGCAAGGGAGAATCAGGTTGGATACTAGGAAAAATTTCTTTACAGAAAAGGTTTTGTCAAGCATTGAAACAGGCTGCCAAGGGAGGTGGTAGAGTCACCATCCTTTGAGATATTTAAGACACATTGATGTGGTGTTTAGTGGTAGTAGCTTAGTGGCAGTGGTGGGATTGCAAGCCCTAGGTGAGCAGTTGGACTTGATGAACTCAAAAGTCACAGTATCACAGTATCACTTAGGTTGGAAAGGACCTCGAGGATCATCGAGTCCAACCTATCAACACAGACCCCATGACTAGACCATGGCACCAAGTGCCACGTCCAATCTCCCCTTGAACGCCTCCAGGGTCGATGACTCCACCACCTCCCTGGGCAACCCGTTCCAATGACGAATGATTCGCTCGGTGAAGAACTTCCTCCTCACCTCGAGTCTAAACCTCCCCTGGTGCAGCTTGAGACTTTTCCAACCTCAACAGTTCTCCAATTGTTTATTGTGCCTGCCATCCTGTGGCTGTGGGACATGGATCTGTACAGCTGTCCAAAGCCTGTCTGTACAGCCTAAGCTACATCCAGAGGAAGGGGACAAAGAAGCTTAGTGTCAGCATAATAAAAGACAGAATTTCAGGAATTGCCTGAACTGCAGAGGCTGAGGTCAGGCTTCAAACTCTGCAGCTCCAGCCTCTCTTTGACACCCTCACTTGTATCTAGTGCATTTATCTCTCTACTGTACTTGGGCATCTTCCAAGCAAATAAATAATTGGTTCCTGCTTCTATCTCCCCTTCTGCCCAAGGGACCTAAAGTTCATTTGTGCTGTCTATTAGTCTTTGGGTAAAGGCTGCTATCTTAAAAGGAAGTCAGGGCATATAGAGATGGATGGGCCTTGCACTGTGAAATTGTAAAGTTCCCCCCTTTCCTGTGGGAGATATACAGCCACTTGACTGCAGTGAGGAGGAGGATTCCTCGTAGCTTTTGGGAGCTTTCCAGGGAATGACAGAGGTAGAGACGTGAAGCCCACATTCCCAAGACATTCCTTCAGCAAGCCCCAGTTCAGAAGCTTGGAGCTGCACGTGGCTTAACTTGGGTAAAATACAGGCACATGGGTAGGCAAGTCATCCCTGTGAGAGGCCAGCCTGTGCCTTGGGAAATGCCTCCAGGTCTGTGCACAGAGCAGGAGCTGTAAGGCACTTGGCGACAAAGAAAAGTCGCATTTGCCATGCAGGATCTCCTGTGTGAGATGAGGGAAGGAGACTGTTAACTCAAAGAGACAAAAGTAATTAGAAGAGTAAAATAATAGATTAATGAGCAGCCAGCACCAGGGGAACTTATTAATTTTCAGTAGAGGATTTTCTTCAGTGTGCAGGCTGGCTGAGGGCATGCAAGACAGCAACAAGAACACTAGTCCTGTTTAAGGAAGCTGCTGGGGAATTGGTGGCACTGGGTGGCTGGAGAATGACAGCAGAGATTGAGTTAAATGCTTCCTTTGAATCTCGAGTTGTGTGTGACTAAGGGAAGGGCTGGGGAGGAGGGAAATTGGGAAGTACTAGATTGTATCTAACTGTAGTTAATAATGGCTCAATAAAAATGCTCTGATATGAACACATTAAAGTTGCACAGTTAAGCACTCATGAGCCAGGTAAGGTGAGATTTAAGGTTACAAATGCAACCTTAACTCTTCTCCTGCTGAGTGTACCTTAGCAGGCAGCCTCTAATTAAGGGCCATCAGGCAATTTCTCAAGTAATATATCATAACATTGGTTAATGCTCTCTTCAGCTTTGGACATGTGCACCAGAGGTTGGGAGGTTGTAGCCAGGAGGGGGTTTGTCACTTCTCCCAGGCAACCAGCACCAGAACAAGAGGACACAGACTCAAGCTGCAGCAGGGGAGATTTAGGATGGATGATAGGAGAAAGTTCTTCATAGAGAGAGTGATTGGCCATTGGAATGTGCTGTCCAGAGAGGTGGTGGAGTTGCCATCACTGGAGGTGTTTAGGAAGAGACTTGATGGGGTGCTTGGTGCCATGGTTTAGTTGATTAGATGGTGTTGGATGATGGGTTGGACAAGGTGATCTCGAAGGTCTTTTCCAACCTGGTCTATTCTATTCTATTCTATTCTATTCTATTCTATTCTATTCTATTCTATTCTATTCTATTCTATTCTATTCTATTCTATTCTATTCTATTCACTCCTTTAGCTCAACATACTGTGTTTTTCACCTAGTTGCCTTACTGAAGCATTTTCAGACGGGGGAGATGTTACTCTGTCCCACCAGATTGTGCCACAAATTATGCTTTTTATCAGTCACTGTTCAAATATCAGCCTTCTCCTTCTAGTACTTCTAGATTAACAACTTTCAGTCTCATTGCATGAACAATAGTGGTGATATAATGGGAAAGAAAGGAAATGTAAAGGGCAAATCTGTTCTTGGGAAACATTGCAGAAGTGAACAGATCCAATGGGTTTAAACCACGCATCATAGATCTGACATCGTTCCTTGACAGTAATGCTGAGTTGTTAGCCTGTCCATTCAATATAAAGTCCTTTGAGGGGAAGCCATGCCTTCTGCTCTGTAAGTCCTTGAATGAAAACCTCTGTCTTTCCCTGTGTAACCTTACTGCAGTAGACTTGGATTTCTCAGAAGCCTCCAACCAAGTGGTTGGCAAACTGAAACTTGCAGCATTCCCTGCCATCCCACTGCTTGTCCTTGGAGCTACATAGGGAGGATAGGATAGGAATAGAATAGAATAGAATAGAATAGAATAGAATAGAATAGAATAGAATAGAATAGAATAGAATAGAATAGAATAGAATAGAATTAACCAGGTTGGAAGAGACCTTTGAAATCATTGAGTCCAACCTATCATCCAACACCGTCTAATCAACTAAACTATGGCATCAAGCACCCCATCGAGTCTCCCTCTAAACACCTCCAGTGAGGGCGACTCCAATACCTCCCCAGGCAGCACATTCCAATGGGCAATCACTCTCTCTATGAAGAATTTCTTCCTAACATCCAGTCTAAACCTCCCCTGGTGCAGCTTGAGACTGTGTCCTCTTGTTCTGTTGCTGATTGCCTAGGAGAAGAGACCAACCCCCTCCTGGCTACAATGTCTTTGAGGTCTTTTCCAACCTTCTTGATTCTATGATTCTATGATCTTCCTAGCATATAGCACATGTAGTTGTAGAGAGCAATAAGGTCCCCCCTGAGTGTCCTGTTCTCCAGGCTAAGCAACCCCAGCTTCCTCAGCCTCTCCTCAGGGAGAAGCCTGCTTTGGGTACATCGAAGCAATATTCAGCATTGTGGACTACAGGTCTCATCAAAACTGTTGGGCATCATGTGAGTTGGGATGCAGACTTACATGTGTGTCTGAGAGCTCTTAAAGCTGTTTGGATGCCCTGAGCTTTCACTCTCACGTTGCAGATCACTATCCAAAGAGTTGGGGGGGTAGCAGGCATGCCAAAGGCAAAGGCAGCAGTTTCAGCATCAGCCAGAGATCTGTAGATATTTTTAGAAGTTTCCAAGTGTGTATTTGGTAGTCCCCAGCATGAAACAATTGCACTGAGAGGTGTGCCTTAGAGGCAGGTGCGGGCTAGTCAGCATGGAGCAGAAGCTCATCAAGAGGCTTAGGTGTGAAAATGAAAGGTCACATCACCTCAGGTGGCCCTGCAGGAGACAGGCACCGTCTGGCCGTGGGGGAACAGAGCTTATATGCAAGGTATGAGAGAACAACTGTGAGGAGGAAAGGTAGAGAATTTTATAGAAAGCCTCCAGCGTGGTGAAATATGCTGATTAATTTCCCCAGACCTGCACGGATCTGAAGCGAGCTAAAAATGTTCTCACTCAGAGACTTTGGGGATCACTGAGCAGAGTTTGTTTAAAAGAAATGAGCTTCATCTGAGAGGTTTTGCAACTTGTGCTAATGAGAGTCTGTCTGTCAAACTTAAGTGGCATCAAGTGGCTCAGAACAAGGGCTCTTGGGCGTTAAATGGTTCCTACCAAATACCAAGCCCATTACTGTGATTGGCTGTTATAGCCCTCTAAACGGCAAAAGTGATTAAATTGGTCGTTATGAAACACTAAAGATGCATAATTATGAAAAATAAGGCTTAGCAAGAGGAGATTTCATCTCACTCACTGCTTTGTATCTCAAGAAGGAATCAATGTAGCAACGTTTTGAAAGCTGCGGAGGGTTGCCCCTTGTCTGATTGTGCTCCTGACGGGCTGAGAATCGTGAGGGTGTTGGGAAGTGAAAGTGTTTCTCCAGTCCCTAGGCTGACAGATGAGCTGGAGACAGAAGGGCCCAAGTCCACCTCTCTGTGGAAGATTGAGTTTCTCCCACGTGTGAGAGGAGTTTGACTCCCTGCTAACCTTCACTTGGTCTTCTATTCGGAGGGAAGTCATCTTTTCTTGGTAATGTGCCACAGGGTGCATCTAAAGCATTGAGCTGCATGGAGCAATGAGGTGTGACAAAGCTGGGTCCTGTCAAGAGTGGAGCACGGCCAGCTCTGCTGAAGGACAGCAGAACAGTGTATGGCAGCGTGGGTGGTCAAGGGAGGTTACCCTGAGCAGGGGTAGCTCCAGCAAATCCATGAGCACTGGAGCAGTTAAACACTGGCATATTTAGCAGGCTGGGGAATCAGAATGAAGAATTTTTCATCAGGAAAGTACAATGGGAGGCCTTGAGATACTACCAGTGTCAGACAAGCCCAGCTCTGCATGGCTGTCTCTCGTCTTTCAGAAGGTGAGGTCCAGTGCATGAGGTTGGAACTAGATGATCCTTGAGGTCCCTTCCAACCCTGAATGATACTATGATACTATGATATATGATACTTCCCTCACTTCTCCTGCCACATCAGGCACTTGATAGCTTTCCCAGGAGGGAAGGATTTATGTCCTCAAAGTCTCAGACTCAGCAGGTATTGCAGTCATGGGCACAAGTATCCTCTCATGGAACCCTTGTCTGCTCCAACAGGATGTTCTCCATTCCATAGAGAGGGGCTTTATAGGAGGCAATTCAACAGACACAGATGACAAAAATGAAGGGTCAGGTCTCCTGACAGTGGCTTTTGGTCACTGTCCATGTAAGGGCAGAGGGCACTGAGATTCCTTAGAACTCTCTACAGATGGGTGAGGGGTTCTAACAAAGAGTTGCACAGCACCTTTGAGCTTAGGATGTTGGAGAAAGGCTTTCAAAGTTCTGCTGATGAAAGCAGGAAGGCCTTTTGCCTTCATACCAGCTCACTTTCCTGCTGTTGAGCAGCTCTGAGGATGAGACCAGTGCTTTACATTCTTTCTACTCTCCCAACACTGCCTCCTAGGTGAGCCAGTACCCCCCAATGCGGGTTTGGAGCACCCCTCAAATGTAGTTCTTCTATTAAAACACCAGGCACAGAGCAGAGTACATGGGTACTGGCACACCTCAGTCAACCCAGACTTCCTAAAGCTCCAGTGTTCTGGGTTTGCACAGAACTTCAGCAGGAATGGTATTCATTTTACCTTTTTTTCCCCCCTTATTTGGTGCCACTCCAGCCTTAGAATATTATAATCTCCTTAGACAGAACAATAGAAATGTTCACTTATGCACAGCTTTCAGGGACCTTCTGCTCTCCTTGGATTGCCACACTTCACTTTAGGTGAGCACTAGCTGAGTCACTGAGTCCAAGTCCTTGTTACTCCCATTGAACCTAAGTGGTCACAAGGGACATGCTGGTATTTACAGCCCCTTATCCAGAAACTCTGCTGACCAATTGTCTGCCTCATCTCTCTGTTCTCCTTCCTTCCTTGTGTGACACCTGATCATAGAATCAACAAGGTTGGAAAAGACCTCAAAGATCATCGAGTCCAACCTGTCACCCAACACCTCATGACTACTAAACCATGGCACCAAGTGCCACGTTCAATCCCCTCTTGAACACCTCCAGGGATGGGGACTCCACCACCTCCCTGGGCAGCACATTCCAATGGCTAACAACTCTCTCTGGGAAGAACTTTCTCCTCACCTCCTGCCTAAACCTCCCCTGGTGCAGCTTGAGACTGTGTCCTCTTGTTCTGGTGCTGGTTGCCTGGGAGAAGAGACCAAATGTTAGAGTACCTTTCAGAAGCTGGATTTGTTTGTAAATGAAATGCCTTTAGAAAACTCTTGGGCATTGCTTGCTACTGGAGTATGTCACTTAAGGCATCACTTTTAAGAAAATACTCTGTGTGTGTGTGCCGTCTGTGACTTCATTCCTGTCCTAGAATGCAAGCAATGTTATCTGCATGTGAGCTGTCTAGTCAGCTGATTTGCCATTTAGAATGATCTTTTCCACAGTACTCCTGTGTAGTCAAAAATGAAATGTGTCATGTCCTAAATAGAAAATCCAACTATCTCTGTCTATTGAAGAGACTTCAGCCTTCACAACATTGTAACACAGCTCTTGGCACCTGCTCATATTCAATCCTCCACCTCCAAATCTGGGCAACTCAGCCAAGCTTGATCTATCTGAAAAAATTACTTGTGTTCATTTCATCTAGGTTAGAAGTGTGCTGAAAAGTTGCAGTCTGCTCTTGAGTTGCTGGACAGAGGACAGCTTGTGAAAATGGATCCTTTCATTCCTTACATGGTTTTCTAACGTTTTTCTTGCCTTCTTTTGGGCTGCTGGAAGGTGTCCAGAGAAGGGCAACAAAGCTGGGGAGGGGGTTGGAGCACAGGCCCTATGAGGAGAGGCTGAGGGAGCTGGGGTTGCTTAGCCTGGAGAAGAGGAGGCTCAGGGCAGACCTCATTGCTCTCTACAACTACCTGAAGTGAGGTTGTAACCAGGTGGGGGTTGGTCTCTTCTCCCAGGCAACCAGCACCAGAACAAGAGGACACAGTCTCAAGCTGCACCAGGGGAGGTTTAGGCAGGATGTTAGGAAGAAGTTCTTCAATGAAAGAGAGATTGGCCATTGGCATGTGCTGCCCAGGGAGGTGGTAGAGTCACCATCACTGGAGGTGTTTAGGAAGAGATTTGATGGGGTACTTGGTGCCATGGTTTACTTGATTAGGTGGTGTTGGGTGATAGGTTGTACTCGATGATCATGAAGGTCTTTTCCAACTTTGTTGATTCCATTCTATTCCATTCTATTCCATTCTATTCCATTCCATTCCATTCTATTCCATTCCATTCTATTCCATTCTATTCCATTCTATTCTAGTCTAGTCTAGTCTAGTCTAGTCTAGTCTATTCCTTTCCATTCTTGTAATTTGAAGATAGCTCTTGGCTTAAAACACAGCTGTACTGGAAAAGACCATAGAGTTATAGAATGGTTTGGGTTGGAAGGGACATCAAAGATCATCAAAAGATTATTCTCTGTACGGGTGAATGTTTGTCACAAGCTCTATCACGGGGATGCAGATGTATATCATTGTTGCAGCTCTCTTCCAGAAAACACTGTGACCACTCTGAAGTTCCTTGCCAATGCTGTAGCTTGCAGGCACTTGAAAAAAATATCCATATGTAATACTCTACTAAAAGGATGAATCGATTTGTCTAAGATTTCCCATATGATTAACCTAGATAAGCTGAAAAGTGATAATGTTGTGCCTGCCATTATCTGTGGACTTGACACTATGAGCGTGTGTAGCAGGACCCAAACCACTCCAGGATTCAGCTTGATCACTCAAAAAGCTCTGCTGCAGGAGAAAATAATACCCCAGATGCCTCAAAGTGCTTAGCTTGTGTTCAGGAAGCAGGTTTTTCAGGACAGTGTTTATTACAGAGCTTGGAGGAGAAAATGAGTCTAAGTCTGAGCTGGGTTTCATGTGTGGAATATTTCCCAGCAATTTCTCACCTTATAATTTGGTCTGTAAGGCCCAACTGCATTTTACCCAATTGCTTTTGACTAAAGATGACTGGGATGACAAAAAGGTGGGGTGGGGGGTGTGTGTGTGAGGGAACTCAATAATCAAAGTTGTTTTCATATAATTTGGAAAGGTATCAGGTGATAGAATGAGTGGAAATGGACCAAAAAATGTACCAGGGCAGGTTTGGATTGGATATAAGGAAAAATTTCTTTACTGAGTGGTCAGGCATTGAAACAGGCTGCCCATGGAGATGGTGGAGTCACCATCCCTGGAGGTGTTCAGAAAACATGGAGGGGATGTGGCATGGTTTAATGGCCATGGTGGTGTTAAGGTTGATGGTTTGACTCAAATGATCTTAGAGGTCTTTTCCAACCTAAGCAATGCTATGATTCAGCAGCCAAGATATCAGCACCTGGAAATTGTACAGGAAATTGTATCTAAATGTGGAGACTGGATGCATCAAAATGAATATACTAGTGGCAAGCATTGCCTTGTAACTGTGATTTTGTTTGTTCTGCTGATCTATGCTGTGTCAGTCCATTTTGCTCTTAAGTTGTCTCACCCTTTTCAAATTCCTTTCTCCATCTACTGCTTAGCATTAATAAATCTACGAGGGGATGTTGCAAATTCCATATTTCCCCTCTCAAACCCTAACTTGGAAGGTAAAATTTGAGGTTGCAAACAGAACATTCTCAAGCTGCACCAGGGGAGGTTTAGGCTGGATGTTAGGCAGAAATTCTTCACAGAAAGAGTGATTGGCCATTGGAATGTGCTGCCTAGGGTGGTATTTGGAGTTGCCATCATTGGGGGTGTTTAGGAGGAGACTTGATGGGGTTGCTTGGTGCCATGGTTTAGTTGATTAGATGGTGTTGGATGCTAGGTTGGACACGATGATCTTGAAGGTCTCTTCCAACCTGGTCTATCCTATCCTATCCTATCCTATCCTATCCTATCCTATCCTATCCTATCCTATCCTATCCTATCCTATCCTATCCTATCCTATCCTATCCTATCCTATCCTATCCTATCCTATCCTATCCTACCCCATCCCATCCCATCCCATCCCCTTAGGCCTGTCTTCACGCTGTTACAGCAAATTGTGTGCATCGTATGTAAGATGTTGGAAATGGGTTCACAAGGAGAAACTTCATTCAGGAGAGTTGTCCAGAAGAGATTTTCTGAAAGTTACTTTTAATATAAAAGTCATGGGGAAAAAAATAGCTAACCTTAGAAAAGGCTACTCAGCTAAAAGTTGGCTAGCCTGAAAACCCCAAGACCAGACCATCTACTAGCTGTTGTTTACTAAACATCAGCCTAGGAGAGGTGAGGATGTAGAAGGCAACCACAGAATCATAGAATGAATAAAGTTGGAAAAGACCTCAGAGATCATCAAATCCAACCTGTCACCCAAGACCCCATGACTACTAAACCATGGCACCAAGTGCCATGACCAATCCCCTCCAGGAACAGTGACACCACCACCTCCCTGGGCAGCACATTCCAAAGGCAAACAACTCTCTCTGTGAAGAACTTTCTCCTCACCTCCAGCTTAAACTTGGTGCAGTTTGAGGCTGTGTCCTTTTGTTCTGGTGCTGGTTGCCTGGGAAAAGAGACCAACCCCCATCTGCCTACAGCCTCCTTTCAGGTAGTTGTAGACAGCAATAAGGCCTCCCTGAGCCTCCTCTTCTCCAGGCTAAGCAACCCCAGCTCCCTCAGCCTCTCCTCAAAGGTCTTGTGCTCGAGGCCTCTCCCCAGCCCTGTTGCCCTTCTCTGGACATGTTCAAGTGTCTCAATGTCCTTCTTAAATTGAGGAGCCCAGAACTGGACACAGGACTCAAGGGGCTTGACTGCTCTGATACCAAAACACGTGCCAAAGCAATTCCTCTGTTACTTGACTGTTCTTTTTCTGACCATTTGTAACGTAGGCTCTTTCCTCTCCAGAATTCCCCAGGTCAGAAAAAGAAAATGAAGTGGGGTACTCTTGTCAATAGCTTCTCCATCAAAGCCTTCCTAATTGATATGCATGCAATGACTAAATGATGCCTATGGGGAAAGGCACTAGAGACAGGACTGGTTGAGCACTTTTAAGCAATCCTTTCCCATAGGCATTTTTCCATGTTCTGAAGGCCATTTTAAAAGGTAACTTCACTTTAAATTCCTGGACTTGGAAAAGTGTGAAGGAGCAGGGTCATTAAAACCATGCAGCCTACTCTAAGTATCTGAAAGGAGTGCAGCTTGTCTTGAGGTGTTGTGCAAGAAGATAGGGACATTTGCTGTCTCAAGATGCAGTTCCCTAGAGGGGGATGGCAGTCTCCAAAATGCATGCCCTATAAATGTAGTGCTCAGGAGAGGAGTGTGCCTGGAGCCCCTCCTCATGCTAGGAGCTGGAAGTTCAGGTAGCTGGGAGAAAGCTTGGAGCAGAAACCAATGCTGAGAAGCAGGCTGCCCTGTGCAATTCCTGTCACAAGTAGGAATCCAGCATGCCTGTGCTGCACCTACAGCATTTTTAGAGCACCAAGACAGATTCTCACCCTGCTTCTGCAACTTTAGCTCATTAAATAAGCACCATTGTGCAACTCTGAGCCTTCCAGCTGCTGAACGTCTTCTTCACATCGCCCATCTCCACTTTCCAGAGCAGGGAAGAGCAAGCCCCTCCTATCTCTGCAAGTATGAAATATTTCCATCAATTTTGGAGGTTGTCACAGGCCATATCCCCAAAATGCTACAATGCAGTTGTCAGTGATACTATCTATCCTCTTTTCCCACCACCACAATGTAGTGGGAATCAACTCTTCTCCCCATATCAATGGCAGAAACCAATAGCCTGTTCCCTCCTTTCCCCTGTGCAGTGTTGGCAGCTGCTCTTCCACGGCCTTTCTGCGCTCGGGATACCTGCTGCTAATGGGACCCTCCTGCAAGGTCTTTAATTGAAAGGAAATTCTGCCTGGCCTGGAGATGTCAGGAGGCTGACAGAGATGCGTTTCTGTAAAATGAGGCTTGATCTGCAGTGCAACAGGCAGTGTCTGGATCACTGAGAATCCTTCACACTTGCTGGCTGCGGCCAGCTTTTCGATGGAGGACCTTAATTAAGGTGCGGCTGTCAGGGCAGTGGGTGCTGGAGACCTCTCCAGCTCAGCTGCCAGCTTCCCCTCTGCAGCGCCAGCCTGTGAGGTGCCACTGCTTCCTTTCCACTTGGCGCTTCCCCTTGCTTGCTGTGCCACTTCCATTTCAGATTCCCATCAATTTGAAACAGAGCCCTGCTGACCCTGCTGACCGCTGCTCATACATCTCCCAGCATGGTTAATAATAATGGCCTCTGTGGGAAATGTTGGGCTGAGACAGAGAAAGGACGTAATGATCCTCTGGCTGGGGTAGGCAGAAAGAGGGAAGTGAAGTGACAAGCAGCTATATAGCAAGAGAGGGGTATGATGATAAAAACAAACAAACCTGCAAGTGTCTTAAAACCCACAGCAATGCCCCCCTGAAGCAAATGGGGAGAGACAAGCTTGAGTCCCAGAGGGAGGGAAGAAGGGGAAAGGGGGAGGGAGAGGAAAACAAGCAGAGAATCGGCCAACAATCAAAATGGCATCACAGAAGAAAAGAACAGGAAGGCACAGACAGGCTTGGAATTGGCAGGTGGTGAAGAAAGAGGACAAAGAGAGCATGGAGGATGGAAGAGATGTGAAAGGGAAAAGTGAGGTGGATGATATCTGTGGAGCTAATCAAAGAACAGGAGATGGGGAAGCATGGAGGGGAAGAGAGGAGGAAAAGCAGAGGTGAACTCAATCAGGGTAAAGAAAGGAGAGAAAACAAGACATTCAGGTGAGAAGGAGGGAGGAAAGAATTAAAAGCAGTGGAAGATGAAGAGTTAAAGAAGAGCAAGCTGAGAAGTCCCAGGTCTGTGCCATTGAAGCTCCTCAGAAAGGAACGAAGAACAGAGTTAACATGGAGCTCCTGACTGCATCTGCTTCTCTAGGGCTTCACCAGTCCCCATCAGCTGCTTGGCATCAAAATTTCAATTCCAGGAAAGTGCTTTTCAGTTTTGAATAAGTAGAGTTTGATTTGATAGAAAAGCTTTAGGCCCTGCGCTGCCGACTCACCACCCATAGCACGTAGCAGACAGGTTTGTTGTAGGTATTATCTCCATAGCAATATAATGGCACCAGCAAGGAAAGCAACAGGCGTCTCTTAGTTGGGCAGAACAGCTGCTTCCCCACTCTGTGTTTGCTGGGTAATTGTCTCTCGAGCCTGACCCTGTGCAGGAAGGATGTTTCCTCCTGTTGGTAAAGCAGATCAATGCTGACATCATGCACCATCAGAGATTTTTCTCCCGGTGCAAACAGTTGCTGCTGCCCTTGGCGCTCATCAATAACCAATTATGCAATCATCTGCATTTTCTGACTCACTATTTTTTTTACCCCCACACAGAGGAAATCAGAGAAGATGATTAAATTTCCTCTCCATAATTTCTGTCGCTCAGCTGTGGCTGGAATATAACTGAGTGGCAGATTTTGGGTGTGCCACAGGGAGATTAGCCAAAGCACAGGGCTAAGCTATGGCTGTCCACAGGCAGAAGTGTGTGAGCAGATCTTTGGCAGGGTTCCTCACTCCTCTTAGCTGCTCACATGCTCAAAAATTGAAGGCCATTCTGCAAGCAGTCCTTGAAGGTCCTTCACTACATGAGTAGGGCTCATGTCTTGGGTTCTGGGCACATGTCTTGGGTTCTGGGCTCATGTCTGTCCCTGCCCTCCTGTGTGACACTGCAGAAGCCAAGGATCTTTCTGTGCCCTCATTTTTTTTCCAGAAAGAACTGTCTCTGTGACACTGACCAGGAGCATTTTAGATCTGATGTGCTGCTAAGGTACTTGTGGTCTTTTGTTGAGATGGAACAGATAGACATTTATGGTAAGCACAAAAATGGTTTAGGGTTGGGCTCCAGGTGCAAATGCATTTACAAAAATGAAGCTTGCTTACTTCAGCTGCTCCCCAGCATTTGTCAGAATGAATCCCTGGGGGTTCTTCAGGATAATGCTTTAGTCTAAGAAGCAACAACATAAGAGAGGTCAAACACAAAAAGATTAAGATTGTATCAATATTCATGGAACTATTTACTAGTGGTGTTCCCCAGGGATCAGTGCTGGGCCCCATGCTCTTTAACATCTTTATTGATGATCTGGGTGAGGGCATTGAGTCCATCATTAGTAAGTTTGCAGATGACACCAAGCTGGGGGCAGGAGTTGATCTGTTAGAGGGTTGGAGAGCTCTGCAGAGGGACCTTGACAGGCTGGAGAGATGGGCAGAGTCCAACGGCATGAGATTGAACACATCTAAGTGCCAGGTTCTACACATTGGCCACAACAAGTCCATGCAGTGCTATAGGCTGGGGTCAGAGTGGCTGGAGAGTAGCCAGGCAGAAAGGGACCTGGGGGTACTGGTTAATAGTAGGCTGAACATGAGCCTGAAGTGTGCCCAGGCAGCCAAGAAGGCCAATGATATCCTGGCCTGTATCAGGAACAGTGTGGCCAGCAAGAGCAGGGAGGTCATTGTGCCCCTATACTCTGCACTGGTTAGACCACACCTTGAGTCCTGTGTCCAGTTCTGGACTCCTCAGTTTAGGAAAGATGCCCAGAGAAGGGCAACAAAGCTGGGGAGGGGGTTGGAGCACAGCCCTGTGAGGAGAGGCTGAGGGAGCTGGGGTTGCTTAGCCTGGAGAAGAGGACGCTCAGGGGAAACCTTATTGCTCTCTACAACTACCATAAGGGAGGTTATAGACAGGTGGCAGTTGGTCTCTTCTCCCAGGCAACCAGCACCAGAACAAGAGGACACAGTCTCAAGCTGCACCAGGGGAGGTTTAGTCTGGATGTTAGGAAGAAGTTCTTCAATGAAAGAGAGATTGGCCATTGGAATATGCTGCCCAGGGAGGTGGTGGAGTCACCATCACTGGAGGTGTTCCATCAGGCGTGTAGAAGAGACTGGATGGGGTGCTTAGTGCCATGGTTTAGTTGATTAGATGGTGTTGGGTGATAGGTTGGAGTCAATGATCTCAAAGGTCTTTTCCAACCTGGTCTATTCTAGTCTAGTCTAGTCTAGTCTAATTTTTGTAGCTACCTATTTCCCTACCTTTATTCCAAATCCTTAGAAGCTATGTTTACCGCTCCTGTCTTTGCCATTTCAGCTTCCACCTGCCTTGTGTAGAATGCTCAGCTAAGCTCTTCTTTCTTTTTCTTTTCCTGCTAAAGATGATGAGTATCAGCTAGTATCAAATACAAGTAGTTGTGACAGAGAGCATAGGAGGGACCTGGGTGAGCCTCCTGATGGGTGTTCTGATGCAGAGATTTAGTTTCCAATTAGATAATGCTCTCTGCAAGCAGGGCTGCTGGAGCACATGGGACAATATTGACTAAAGCAGAAAACAATTCAGTGGGTGACCTTCATGCTTTCATGTATGGAAGCAGCGGGGATGCGTGGAGTGTAAATGCCACCCAATCGGTATTCATTCGGTGTGCTTCTTACCCAACCAGTACTGGGGGAATGGCTGAAAGGCAGCGTTCAGGTATGTAATGTGATTATCAGATAATGTATCAGACTGTGCTTTCACAAAGCCAAAGGGTCAACAAGACTGGAAAACGTATTTCACAGCTCCTGAGAAGATGAGGGGCTTGGGAAGATTAGCGTGTCCCCAATATGAAAAGGGTAAATAAATTGCATAAAACAAATAGATGTTATGTAATATGGTCACCATTTCTCCCCAGCCAACCAGCTGGCTCCCAGGAAAACTTTGCAGTGTGTGAAAACCCTCGCTCATATTTTGTCTGAGTTGTGAGAAGGCCAATAGCATCCAGGCCTGCATCAAGAATAGTGTGGCCAGCAGGAGTGGGGAAGTCATTGTGCCCCTGTACTCAGCACTGGTTAGGCCACACCTTGAGCACTGTGTCCAGTTCTGGGCCCCTTAGTTTAAGAAGGACATTGAGACACTTGAACATGTCCAGAGAAGGGCAACAAGGCTGGGGAGAGGCCTCAAGCACAAGCCAGATGAGAAGCTGAGGGAGCTGGGGTTGTTTAGCCTGGAGAAGAGGAGGCTCAGGGGAGACCTTACTGCTGTCTACAACTACCCTGAAGGGTGGTTGGAGCCAGGAGGGGGTTGGTCTCTTCTCCCAGGCAACCAGCACCAGAACAAGAAGACAGTCTCATGCTGTGCCAGGGGAAGTTTAGGCTGGAGGTGAAGAAAAAGTTCTTCCCAGAGAGAGTTGTTAGCCATTGGAATGTGCTGCCCAGGGAGGTGGTGGAGTCCCCATCCCTGGAGGTGTTCAAGAGGGGACTGGACATAGCATTTGGTGCCATGGTTTACTCATGAGGTCTGTGGTGATGGGTTGGACTTGGTGATCTTTGAGGTCTCTTCCAACCTTGGTGATTCTGTGATTCTGGATGAAACGAGAGAAAAGTTCTGGCACCTTCAATATTAGGGGCGTGGATGAATGGTGTGGTTCAATTCCACTGCTTTTCTTAGCCCTTTGAGATGATGGCCTCCCTCAGTGAGAGCACAAGATACACCCTCCTATTTGAGCCACTGTGTTTTCCCTCTGAGGGGTGGAGGTAAGGTACTGCCTGTCCATCAGTCCTGGCTCCTGTCACTGGCATGCCTAGAGAAGGTTTCCTGCTGGGCACCTACGTGCTGTTTCCTTACCAGCCTGCCAAAGGTTTGACTCAAATCACCTTTGCCTCACAGAGTAACTCACATTTTCTCAAGAGCCAGCCTTTACTTGTCCTTTGACTGGATGACCTGAGTGCCTTGCATCTGGGAGGATGAGTCTGGAAAGTGCTATTACAACTGGCTGAAATCGTGATGCTTAAAGCTTTAGCAAAACAGACTCAACTCTTTGCTCCAGAGAGACCACAGCTGCACTGATGCTATAAATCATTAACATCAACGCTATAAAATAGGTTCCCAGGCATTTGCACTGCTGCTGCTGCTGATCTCTGGTGTGAGGAATAGTCTGTGATGCCGATCCCTGTCCAAAGATCACGTGTGTGATCTCACCAGTACCATTGTCTAAGCTACACAAAAACCCTCACTCGTGTCGAACCACTGAGATCAAAAAGAGGGAAGACAACAGACACAGGGTTTCTGGTTTGTAAATGGATACAGCTGCCCCCAAAAAAGCACTGAGCCATTCTCACAAGATACCCAGAATAGCTGCCCTCTCATCAGTGAAAGCAGCTTTTAAGACAGACGCTTTCTTTTATCATAGCTCAAAAAGTCAGTAAAAAAAAAAGTAGTAAATCTCAGAGAAGAGAAATGACTTCTGAATTTTCTCAGCAAAAAAAAAACACCTCTATTTCTTGAACTGAAAAAAGGTGTGTGTGGTGAGGAATGTAGCTTGGCTTTTCAGAGAAATATTCCTTACATTAAGGGAGAAAGGGAAGTATGATGATATTTTATTGCAGGTACGTTTTAAGGCCAGAAGCGATCGTCTAGTTTGATTTAACTCGTAGCACAGGCCAGAGAATCTGGCATGGCAATATCTGTGTCAAGTCTGTAACATCCATTGGAATGACAGCCCACACTTCACAGGGGTGCAGGCAGCACTTCTGGGGCTCTTCCACCGGAGCACCCAAGCACTGCAGCCCACTTCAGGAGGCTCTGATCACAGAATCACCAAGGGTGGAAGAGACCTCAACGATCACCAAGTCCAACCCATCACCACAGACCTCATGACTAAACCATGGCACCAAATGTCATGTCCAATCCCCTCTTGATCACCTCCAGGGATGGGGACTCCACCACCTCCCTGGGCAGCCCATTCCAGTGCCTAACAACTCTTTCAGTGAAGAACTTTCTCCTCACCTCCAACCTGAACTTCCCCTGGCACAGCTTGAGACTGTGTCCTCTTGTTCTGGTGCTGGTTGCCTGGGAGAAGAGACCAACCTCCTCCTGGCTCCAACCACCCTTCAGGGTAGTTGTAGACAGCAATAAGGTATCCCCTGAGCCTCCTCTTCTGCAGGCTAAACAACCCCAGCTCCCTCAGCCTCTCCTCACAGGGCTGTGCTCAAGGCCTCTCCCCAGCTCGTTGCCCTTCTCTGGACATGTTCAAGAGTCTCAATGTCCTTCTTAAACTGAGTGTGTCTCCAGAACATGACCTCCTCCTCTTCTGAACCAGGTTTCCTTTACACAGTGACTTTCACACACCCTGTGGGATATATGGAGAAGCAGGAGGATGGAAGATATTAAGGGAAAACACAATCCTAGAACTCCTTCAAACTCATAAATTTGGGTTGGATTGGGTTCAGTGGATAGTCTGTCATTTGTGTTTCTTCCACGCTGGTTCTGACTGATTCACCTTTCCCCCAGTGAAATACTTTGCTGCACCTAAGACATCATTGTCAAATTGAAGGACTGGGGAGGAGCCACTTCACCCAAGGAATGTATTTGTATTCAGCCACTGCTAGAGTGCAGCCAGCTTCCTCTCCGTGGTCTCAGGGGGGAGCGAAGCACCTTCATGCATTTTGCTTGCTCAGGAAAATGATTTGAATGTGAGAACCTGAACAAAGTAAGGCAGTGGGGAAATGAGCAGGTGGTTCCTGGGAATGCACAGCTTTCTGTCCCTCTGCAGACATTCATGATGTGGAAGCTGCTCATTTTTATCGTTTCTGATGTAACTCTGGAGTGAGAGGAAAAAGCATTGCTAATAGGTGGGGACAGGAGGCCCTAGCTCTGAGGAGCATCCCATATAGCAAACAGAAAGCTTTGTGTAGTGTATTTGCAAGCTACAGAGGTTATGTGAACACCACATGGAGCTGGAAAGGGGACACTCCAAAGGCCTGCAACATCTGGTTGTGTTTTGGGTTGTTTTACTACATTAACATTAGCTGGGACTGTTTAGCCTGGAGGAGGCTCAGAGGAGACCTTATTGCTGTCTACAACTACCTGAAGGGTGGTTGTAGCCAGGAAGGGGTTGGTCTCTTCTCCCAGGCAACCAGCACCAGAACAAGAGGACACAGTCTCAAGCTGCACCAGGGGAGGTTTAGGCTGGGTGTTAGGAGGAAGTTCTTCATAGAGAGATTGGCTATTGGAATGTGCTGCCCAAGGAGGTGGTAGAGTTGCCGTCCCTGCAGGTGTTCAAGAGGGGATTGGACATGGCACTTGGTGCCATGGTCTAGTAGGTATGAGGTCTGTGGTGACAGGTTGGACTTGATGTTCTTTGAGGTCTTTTCCAACCTTGTTGATTCTATGATTCTATTCTATGAACATGTGTATGTTTTTTGAGGGTCTGTCTCTGTATCTTGATGTATTCTACCTCTGGAGCAATGTGATCTGCTAGTAACAATAAACTAGAAACTAGAGAAGAAAATGTAGTTGAATGCATGCTGTGCTCTGAAGAGTCAGTGATCAGACAGTGCACAGGCAAACGTATCAAGCAGAAAACATCAAGAAGGGGACAGACAAAGTATGACTTTGTAGAAGCAAAGGAGAAATTGGATATGTTAGATCTTCTGAGAGGTTCTTGCCTTTATGTGCAGCTAAGCACAATTAATACCTGCTCTGACTTGCTTAAAGAGATAAGGCTTCTGAAAGGTATTTGGTGCTGGAAAGTCAAATGTAGGTCTAACTTGCCAGGGCTGCCCAACTGTTTGCTCTCTCTGAGCCACAGTTGCTTGGTTTTCTTGTGGTGGAGAGCAAGGTGCATCCTCTCATTTACAGAAGTGATGGATCTCCCTCTCTCACAGCAACCTATAAAAAGGAACACATCTTTCAAACTCTAAAATACACTGACTTCTGAAAAACTCCACAGACTTCCTGCTGGATCTTTGAGTTGGTCACCAGTAGAAGGCAGAGCAAATCACCTAACTGGATTTCTGTCATCTCCCCGGATGGAAATCCCTGCCATCAGGGTTTACTGCTGATATTTTGTACCTACCTGTTTATGTATCACCCAAGTATCTCAGAGTGGTTTACAACAACATGCTGTCTGGCTGTTAACCCATAAGATAGGGAAACATGATTTCTGATTCCACCATCACTGGAGGTGTTTAGGAAGAGACTGCATGGGGTGCTCAGTGCCATGGTTTAGTTGATTAGATGGTGTTGGGTGATAGGTTGGACTTGATGATCTCAAAGGTCTTTTCCAACCTGGTTAATCCTATTCTTTCTATTCTATTCTACACAAACTTGGTGTGTCTGTCCAGCAAGCCTTTTCCCCTTTGAGCACCTCTGCAAACAGGGACTGTGCTCTTGCATCTGCCTACCACCCACCAAGCTCCTCAGACAGTACCTGCTCCTGCTACAGCCGCTACAGACCAAGGAGAAGCTCTTTTAGAAACCCCACCTGTTTTGTGTATTCTCTGTGCCTAAATATAGCTGCCTTGGAAGCAATAGGAACAACTGAAAATAAATGAGTGGAAGCTCATGGGTGTCCTTTGAGCTTGAGATGCTCCAAAGAAGCTGCTTTTCTTGAAGCATGTGAGTGATCTCTCCATAGCCAGCATGAAAATGTACTTACAGTTGTCCCCTATCCTGGGCAAGTGCTGTGGACTTCATGGGAGGGAGAGTAGCTAGAACTGATGCAAGCAGTTTAAGACCTAGGACAGCCTGCCAGGACAAAGAATGAAGGCACTGGAGCAAATGATTCTGGGTAGACCCTACTGTAGATGAACACATTTAATACATAAGCTGTCTTGGCTTAAGGAGGTTCAAATCTCTGGTCTTATTTTGCAACACATTTTTCCACTGTATGATAATGCAATTTGGTGACTAGACTTAATAGAGAGCTTTTAACTGATTTGCAGTCCTTAAGGGGTATTGGCAAATTTGGGAATGAATGTGTTTCAAAGACTCCAAGCTTATCAGATGTTTTGATTTAGGATAGGCCATTTGTAACATGTTAGAGAAATGATCTTGAAAGTCAGGAATAGAAAAGGGTGATCAAGGAGAGATGCACGTTACCATACCAACAACCCCGAGAGCATCTGTTGAATCTGTATATTCCCTGTCTCCCAGACCTTCTTCTGACTTTGAGGGAGATGTCTGAATGGTAAGAAATAAGGAAAATAATATGTGGGCTACAGATAGTCTTACTATCCCATTCACATAAAATTGGAGAGAATAGCTGAGATGTATGTCCTGATTTGAAGTACTACCTGAAGAACTGAGATTTAAAATCTGTGTCCTATAAATAGTTTGCTGTAACTGAATAGTGATGGAAAATGTTCAACAGCTTATGTAGGAGAAACCAGCCAGTATTCACAGAATCACATAGGGGTTGGAAGGGACCTCTGGAGCTGATCTAGTCCAACCCTTCCACCAGGGGTAGTTCATAGTTTCATAGTTTCATTCAGGGTTGGAAGGGACCACATGGATCATCTAGTTCCAGCCCCCCTGCCATGGGCAGGGACACCCTACACTAGATCAGGCTGCCCAGAGCCTCATCCAGCCTGCTCTTAAACACCCCCAGGGACGGGGCCTCAACCACCTCCCTGGACAACCCATTCCAGGGCTTCACCACTCTCATGGTGAAGAACCTCCTCCTCACATCTAGCCTGAATCTCCCCACCTCTAGCTTCATTCCATTCCCCCTAGTCCTATCACTACCTGAGATCCTGAGAAGTCCTTCCCCAGCCTTCCTGTAGGCCCCCTTCAGATACTGGAAGGCCACAATTAGGTCACCTCGGAGCCTTCTCTTCTCCAGACTGAACAACCCCAACTCTTTCAGTCTGTCCTCATAGGAGAGGTGCTCCAGCCCTCTGATCATCCTTGTGGCCCTTCTCTGGACACCTTCCAGCACCTCCAGATCCCTCTTGTAATAGGGGCTCCAGGGCAGGTTGCACAGGACATCCAATTAGGCTTTGAACTACTCCCAAGATAGAAGCTCCACAGCCTCTCTGTGCCGCCTATTCCAGGGCTCCACCACCCTCAACATAAAGAAGTTCCTCCTCATGTTTAGATGGAACTTTCTATCTTCAAGTTTGTGCCCATTACCCCTTGTTCTGTTGCTGGCACCACTGTTAGAAAGACTGGCCCCATCCTCCTCACTCTCACCATTTAAGTATGTAAAGTATTGGTAAGATCTCCCCTCAGTCTTCTCCAGGATAAAAAGTCCCAAGTCCCTCATCCTTTGTTCATGAGAGAGAGATGTTCTAGTCTCCTAACTGTCCATCTCACCTGAGGACGTTTGTCCTGCTACATGGCTACAGATAACTCCAGTAAGAGCACTTAGAACAGACCTGTGAGTCCATTTGTACAAGTCTCCAAACTGGAGAGCGTGCTACAGGGATCTGTCCCAAGAACCATGGAAGAAATGGATGATCTAAAAGTATTCTCAGTGTTCGCAGCATCACCAGGTGAGAATTAGATAAGTGTGTAATCAATCAAAATCTAACCATGGCAGCACAAGCTGTTAGAAAGGCAGGACAGCATTAGAAAGACCCTCTGGGTCTTTGAAGCAGAGCATTTCTTTTAAATGGTCACCTTCCCTTCAGGTACTAACAATAACTTTCCAAAGGCATGAATGGGCTATAAACTCTGACAAATATCAGCACCATCCCCAGAAAAGCGATTTTTATTTAGACAGGCCTCTGAACCCTAGAGAGTCTGGGCAAATGGGGGTTTTAATAGCTGATAGGGAATTTTATATTCACATAGATTACTTTTATGCTCACCAGTTGGACCTCAACCACTGCCTCCCCAGGAAAGTGATCAACATTTATTCATTGATTGATTAGGTAATGAATGAAAGTGATTAACTGGGGGAGAGGGGATGGTGGCTTTGTGGAAGGAAATGCCTTTGACAGGTGTTGAGAGGAAAGCATAAAATCTTCATTCTGAAACTAATGGATTAAATACCAAGAGAAACAGGAGAGTAACACTTCACAGAATCACCAAGGTTAGAAGAGACCTCAAAGATCATCGAGTCCAACCTGTCACCACAGACCTCATGACTAAACCATGGCACCAAGTGCCACATCCAATCCCCTCTTGAACACCTCCAGGGATGGTGACTCCACCACCTCCCTGGGCAGCACATTCCAGTGGCTAACAACTCTCTCTGTGAAGAACTTTCTCTTCACCTCCAGCCTAAACTTCCCATGGTGCAGCTTGAGACTGTGTTCTCTTGTTCTGGTGGTGGTTGCCTGGGAGAAGAGACCAACCGCCTCCTGGCTAAAACCACCCTTATGGTAGTTGTAGAGAGCAATAAGGTCTCCCCTGAGTCTCCTCTTCTCCAGGCTAAACAATCCCAGCTCTCTCAGCCTCTCCTCATAGGGCTTGTGCTCGAGGCCTCTCCCCAGCCTCATTGCCCTTCTCTGGGCACTTTCAAATGTCTCAATGTCCTTCCTAAACTGAGGGGCCCAGAACTGGACACAGTTTTCAAGGTGTGGCCTAACCAATGCAGAGTACAGCGGCACATTGACTTCCCTTCTCCTTCTGGCCACACTATTCTTGGTGCATGCCAGGATGCCATTGGGCTTCTTGGCCACCTGGGCACACTGCTGACACATGTTCAGCCAGCTGTCCATCTGCACCCCCAGCTCTGAGAAAGATGCAAAGTCCCAGGAGGGACTTGCAGCAGTCTGCCAGCAAGCTGAAAGCAGAAACAATGCCTGATGACAGATAAGTGGTGCTTATGTTTATTTTAGGTTTAAAAACCCAATAGAGGTGATTTATTTTTAAAGGAGGATTAATTTCTTTGCTTGGAAGTTATTTCTGTGTTGCAAAATTAAAAATGGAGCTGATTTCCTGAGTCATAATACCTTAAAAGGGGGGCTTTGAAGAATTTCTTTTCCTATCCATCTTTTTTAGTCCTCCCCACTGAATGTGGCACAACGATAATGCCATGTGTACTCTGTGTGTGTGTGTCTTTACACTTTCTACTTTCTAATTTTTGGATGAGCTAGTAGCTGTTCATTTATCATACAACTTCAGAAGGTTAAAAAGGTAAAAGAGGAAAAAATGAGCTATAGGGAAAAGCAAAGATTCAAAAAAATGAGCTCGGCATCAATTGGGGCTGTTCAGTCTGGAGGAAAGAAGGCTCCGAGGTGACCTTATTGTGGCCTTCCAGTATCTGAAGGGGGCTACAAGAATGATGGGGAGGGACTTTTTAGGGTGTCAGGGAGTGATAGGACTAGGGGGAATGGAATGAAGCTGGAGGTGGAGAGATAAAGACTGGATGTGAGGAGGAAGTTCTTCCCCATGAGAGTGGTGAAGCCCTGGAATGGGTTGTCCAGGGAGGTGGTCGAGGCCCCATCCCTGGAGGTGTTTAAGCCCAGGCTGGATGAGGCTCTGGCCAGGCTGATCTAGTGTGGGGTGTCCCTGCCCATGGCAGGGGGGTTGGAACTAGATGATCCTTGTGGTCCCTTCCAATCCTAACTGATTCCATGACTCTAATTAGAAGGAGGAAATGGACAAAGGTCAAGAGAGAGACCCGAAACAGAAATGTTTCCTCTTCTTTTATCATGAGCATTTTTAACAATGCATTTGAGCTTGTAACAAAGTTCTCCACTGAAATATATTTGTTCTTGTGGAAGATCATTTGAATAGCACATCAGTTGTGAAAAGCAGGTTTTTTTTCCAGGGGTAGCCTTCATCTGGAGCATTATGCCTGACTGCAAGGGCAGTGAAGTTCCGTGTGTGGCCTTTCTGGGGAACGAAATGTCTTTTAAAATGTTGAAGGGCAGAAATAGAAGTTGTGGGTTACTTCTATATGTGCCTTCCTTAGAATGCATATCTAAGCCCTTCTAGTGTGCATTCAGCTGTGACATGTGCCTTATGCAAAGGTACATGGTACTGAACTAGGCAACAAACTTATTATACCTTGTAAATGTTGAAAAATAAAGAGCAAGTGGTGTGTGGAAAAGGAGTGCATTAATATGGAATAGCCCTCCTGACTAAGAAAACCCATGCCTTAGCAGCAAGGTACATTTGGAGGAAGACTGCAGAAATGGCAGAACAAATCATTTTAGCATAGCATGGTGGGGCTTGTAATAGGAAGCTGAGAAAACTGAAGCCTGCTTTTGCATCTGGCGTGGAATATGTGATCCAGTGTAAACAGCAGACCTTGTTGGTGCCTCAGTTTCCTCAACCATAAAATTTTATTAGTTCATCTTTAGAGTGCTTGGGGCTGCATGTCTGAAAAGCCTGGTGCAAGAGCTGAGCATTATTCATCCTAACTGACAACACCTTGTGTTTGCTTTGTGCTTTCCTCTATTACCAGCCCTTTCTTCACTTGTAGTTTTCCTTATTTATGTCTTTGCCTCCCCATTACCGTTGTGTTAAAGCTCACATCTGCATTGATTTTACATCACTGCACTGTACTGAAGCCATTACCAGTTCACATTTCCAGAAAGACCCTTTGGAATCTTTAACCCAGTGCTCCAAGGGTCCTGATCACAGGGTATCTATCAGCAGGTAACTCCAATTGCACTTATTGTGATGGGGGTTAACTAACTGGTTGCTGTCATGGGAAAGGGCCAAATACACTGGTGATAACTATGTTCTATAGCTTCTAAGTCATTCTTGCCCAGGGTACATAAGGCTTTCTGAAGCACAACACTGTCAATATCATAATGAAACAGAGCACTTTGGAAAGCATTGTACTAACTTGGGAAGGTTGAACAGTGTTGCATGTCATGAGGAGACTTCTACCTGTTAGGAATTATGAGACACTTTTAAAAATGAGCTCCCTTGCTCCATCCCCCTGCCTGTGTGTTGTTAAATCATTGTATGTGCAGCACACTCTGGCTTTGTGTGTGCTGTGGCAGTGGCACTTCCCATTTACTGTGGAGGGAGCCAGGCGTGACAGCCCTGGAGGACAAGAGTTCTGATTTGCTCACTACTTTCCTTAACCTACATGTCCAGCAAACTCTCAAGTCCACACCAGCTGTCCTGGTAGCTGGTCAGCATATAGTTTGTCATCTTTTTTTGCCCTCCATTCCTCATCTGCAAAATGTTATAAAAGCACCTCCTTATTTATTGTTAAGTAAGGTTTGGTGTAGTTAGTGTGTCCCTGCACAACAGGAAAAGAACTACACAGGAATTCACCACACAGGGTCATTGAGACACTGAAAATATTTATTCATGTGCCCAATGAAGAGTTTACCTGGTGCTCCAAGCTGGTTCAAAGTGTGAGCTTGATGTTGCACATCAGTTAGGAGGGGTAGCTAGAAACAAATAAAAAGGTCCAGAGAGATGATTCTTCCACTCTGCTCTGATGAGAACTCACCTGTACTACTGTGTCCAGCTCTGGGGCCACCCAACACAAGAGACATGGGCCTGCTGGAGTGGGTGCAGAGGAGGACCACAAAGATGATCTGAGGGCAGGAGCACCTCTCCTATGAAGACAGGCTGAAAGAATCGGGTCTGTTTAGCCTGAAGAGGAGAAGGCTCTGGGAAGACCTTGGAGCGGTCTTCCAGTACATAAAGGGGACCTGCAAGAAAGATGAGAAGTGACTTTTTACAAGGGCTTGTAGTAACAGAGTGAGAGGGAAGGAAGTGAAGCTTGAGGAGGGTAGATTTAGACTGGGTATTAGGAAGAAATGCTTTACAGTGAGAGTGGTGAGATACTGGAACAGCTTGCCCAAGGGAGACTCAGGAAGCCCCATCCCTGGAGGTGTTCAAGGTCAGATTGGATGAAGTCTTTACCAGTCTGGGCTAGTGGAAGATGTCCCTGCCCATGGTGGGAGGGTTGGAACTAGATGATCTTTAAGGTCTTTTCCAACCCAAACCATTCTATGAACATGTGGATCAGACTGGATGTGGCCCTGGGCAGCCTGCTCTAGTTGGAGGTGTCCCTGCTCACTGCATGGGGGCTGGACAAGATGAGCTTTGAGGGTCTCTTCCAACCCGATGCAATCTGTGAATCCGTGATCTTCACCAAAATCCAGAATAACTCATGTGAAAGTCCTTCAGCTGGCAGGAGTTTTGGGGAAAAGGCCTTTCCTCCATGTCTAAACACCAGCTTTACAAAGGCAAGAATAAAATGCTAGCTACCGCCTTTGTGCTTGGCAGAGGACAGCAATGTTCCAAGGTGCAGTCGAGACGCATCAGTAGTGTGCTGGGATGAATTGAAAGCCTAAGTGACCTGTCAGTCAGGTTCATGTTGACTAGAGAGCTCTACAAACGATCTCATCACTTGAACAAAGCAGACCCAGGTCCCTGCGCTGTAAGTGCAGGTATTAATAAGTGTTTCTGTGTTTCGGTTGCCGCATAACTTCAATTGCTTTTCGCGGGATACTAAAGCGCGGATTTACAATGATGCCGGCACATAAGTAATTGCTTAGAGACGGCAGGGCGTAGGAAGCAGAGGAGCAGGGATCTTTTCATTTGTGAATTAGTTATGGCCCTCACTCACCAGGAGTCCTGGTGCTGGAATTACGGTAGCCTGACAAAGGCATAACTATTTATTGAATGAAGCTGGGCTCCTAACAGCCTTGCCTATCAGCCGACCGCAAAGAGTCTGAGTTATTCCTCGCAGAGTAAACAGTGGGGCTGGAAAATAAAATATCCTGTGATTAATTTGCTGAAGAACAGAAGAGATTAATTTTTCTTGTGCTTCGTCTCGGTGTTCAAGGGAAATTGCTGGTGCTCTTGTTCCATTTGAGATTGTGCTTGTTTAGTGAGGATGAAAGCTTGGAGACCTGGAAGGTCAATCAGAGTTTGATTCGGGGGAAAAAAAAAAGCAATTTCAAGGTCATTCAAGGACAGATGAGGTGGCAAGGCTGAGGGGATGCATTTGGATGAAATACTGTGGTAGAGGACACTTCCTTTCAACTAAATGGAGGTGGGGAGATTCAGGCTAGATGTGAGGAGGAGGTTCTTCACCATGAGAGTGGTGAGACCCTGGAATGGGTTGTCCAGGGAGGTGGTCGAGGCCTCGTCCCTGGAGGTGTTTAAGAGCAGGCTGAATGAGGCTCTGGCCAGCCTGATCTAGTGTGGGGTGTCCCTGCCCATGGCAGGGGGGTTGGAACTAGATGATCCTTGTGGTCCCTTCCAACCCTGAATGATACTATGATACTATGATACTATGATACTAAATACTCCTGAGTTAAGTATTAAGCAAACCTATCTTTTGGGTTCCTCATCTAAGTCTGTTCCAGATTAAAACAGTCACCTCTGGTAGTCCACACCATCACATTATTTACAAGCTGAAGCACTTGGCCAGCCTCAGAAAGAGACAGAATGGTAGCGTGTGAATACAAGCTGTAATTCACACAGTGAGAGTTTTACTCCTGGCTTCTGTTCTATCCTTGGTCTTGGGATGTGGAAGGAGTTTTCAGAGTAATTGTGTTCACTGTCATTTGATTTGGTGGTTTGGTTATGTTTTCATAAAAGTCAGAATGACTTGATCCACTGTGGGCTAAAAGTTAAGAAATTCCAGGCATGGTACAGTCTGAAGCCACATAAGTGACTCTTCCAGGGAACCAGCACCAGAACAAGGGGACACAGTTTTAAGCTGTGCCAGGGGAGGTTTAGGCTCGAGGTGAGGAGAAAGTTCTTCACTGAGAGAATCATTAGTCATTGGAATGTGCTGCCCAGGGAGGTGGTGGAGTCACCATCCCTGGAGGTGTTCAAGAGGAGATTGGATGTGGCACTTGGTGCCATGGTCTAGTCATGAGGTCTGTGGTGACAGGTTGGACTCAGTGATCCTTGAGGTCTCTTCCAACCTTGGCGATACTGTGATACTGTGATAAGTGCATGCCAGAAGCAAGATCTCTTATGGTGGAGATTTTGCCCTGGGGAGTTTTGCATCCATGTGAGCTCCCTGTGGAGGAAGAATGCCCAGGTTCAGCACAGCCCCACGGTTTTGAGTGGAGACCCTAGAGGAACTGGAATTTAAAGAAACATACAGTGCAGACTCTTTATATGAATGATCCTTTGGCATGATGAATTGTATTCTCAGTGTGGGCAAAGGTTAAAACCTGGGCACTAGGGACCAAAGAAAACAGGCAAGTGACATAGTGTCTCTTGTCTTCTGTGTATATGTAGAATGATAGAATAATAGAATCACATGATTGTTCCAGTTGGAAAAAATCTCTAACATCAGCAAGTCCAATCATCAACCTGAGACAACCATGGCCACTAAACCAAGTTCCAAAGTGCCATATCCACACATTTCTTGAACAGCTGTAGGGATGGTGACTCCACCACCTCCCTGGGCAGCCTGTTCCAATGTCTGACCACTCTTTCTGTATTCCCCCCCCCAGCCCAACATCCAGTCTAAACCTCCCCTGACACAGTTTCAGGCCAGTTCCTCTCATCCTATCACTTGGTATTAGGAAGAATAGACCAACCCCCACCTTACTCCAACTTCCTTTCAGGTCCTGTAGAGAGCAATGAGGTCACCTTCAGCTTTCCCTCCTCCAGACTAAAGAATCCCATTTCCTTCAGCCCAGTTCCTTCAGTCACTCTTCACAAGACCTGTTCTCCAGACCCTTCACCAGCTTTGCTGCCTTTTTCTGGACACACTTTACCACCACAATATCTTTCTTGTAGCGAGGGGCCCAAAACTAAACACTAAACTAAACTAAACTTGGTTCAGCCTCACTCTGTACTTAGGTACAGAGACACAATCATTTCCCTACTGTTGTTGGCCATGCTATTACTGGTACAGGCCAGGATGACGTTGCCCTTCATGGCCACCTGAGCACACTGCTGTAGGTTAGCTGTGGGGATGGCTTTGGAAAGAGCCTACTCCCAAGGATCTGGAAAGCCAGGCTTTCCTGTAAGGGATAGTTTTGGTTTCCATTGGGCTTGCCTACTGCCCTGGGAAATCTAAGCAGAGCTGTGTGATGGGAGCTGGAAAAGCAAGGTAATCCCTGTAGCTGAGAGGCCTTCCTGCCAATGAATATTTTTCAGTGCCCTGAGGCAAAACTGTTTCTGGTTGGGACAGAGGAGTGTTAATGTGCTAATTCAAATGAAATGCTCCATTAGGAGAAGGGTGGATGGGCTTAACAATAGATGAACCAAGAGAAGGCTTGGAGATAGAAAATGGCTCTAGCTCATCCTAGCAAGATGGTTCTAATTAGCTCTGTTCTGCTGGCCACCTCCTCCTTTAGTGAGCACATTTGAGGCTATGCTGCTATTGTTTGTCCAAGGTAAAATCCAGCTTTCAGGGGAGCTGGTCTTGTTATTCCTGAATTCAGCATTACATTTCAGTTGAGAATTGTATTGGTGTTTTTCCTCTTCCTGTGTTTCAGTAGGCTAATATGTTTAATCCTTACCTTGGACACAGTGAGCAGATGTGGACATAAGAACTGACTTAGAACTTTGATACAGCTGGTGATTTCAAGCACAACATTTTCTAGGAGGCTTGAAAACGTGGGGGCTAGTTTCCCTTGCAGTGCTAAGCCTTTTTTACATGCCTAGATGCTTCTTGATTTCACATTCCACAGGGAAAGGAAGTGCCTGACTGGAAGGAAACAGACCAACCTCAAGCTATTTCTTCAGCATCTCAAGCAAGAAATCCCCTTAGAGAGCTTGATCAACTAAGATTTCTAGCTCTGTTTTGCAGACTGAGACCCCTCACTCTTTTGGTGGAGACAAAAGAATGGTCAGGCATTGGAATAGGTTGCTGAGGGAATTAGTATAGTCACCATCCCTGGAGGTCTTCAAGAAATATGTTGACATGGAACTTCAGGGCACGGTTTAATGGCTGTGGTGGTGTTAGGTTGACTGTTGGACGAAGTGATCTCAGTGATCTTTTCCAACTGAAACACTTGCAGGATTCTATGACACAGCGTAGATGGGGAGCTAAATAATTTGTCTGAACAGGTGACCCTGGAAAGCTAGTCCTGTTGTCTGTGTGCCACTTACTCCATCTGTACAACACAGGTAAAGATACTTAGTGAAGATTAGGAATAGCAGTTGGACTGGTGTCCAGTGGCAATCAAGAATGTCTCAACCAACTGCTTCTCTTCATGACCTTTATTGTTCCCCATTCTCAGTACCCATGTCCAGTACTGTGTCCAGTTCTGGGCCCCTCAGTTTAAGAAGGATGTTGACTTGCTGGAACGAGTCCAGAGAAGAGCAACAAAATTGGTGAGGGGTTTGGAACACAAGCCCTATGAGGAGAGGCTGAGGGAGCTGGGGTTGCTCAGCCTGGAGAAGAGGAGGCTCAGGGGTGCCCTTATCACTCTCTACAACTACCTGAAGGGAGGTTGTAGACAGGCTGATGATGGTCTCTTCTCCCAGGCAGCCAGTACCAGAACAAGAGGACACAGTCTCAGGCTGCACCAGGGGAGGTTCAGGTTGGATGTTAGGAAGAAGTTCTATACAGAAAGAGTGATTGCGCTATGGAATGGGTTGCCCGGGGAGGTGGTGGAGTCGCCGTCATTGAAGGTGTTCAGAAGGAGACTTGATGGGGTGCTTGGTGCCATGGGTTAGCTGTTTGGGTGGGTTGGGTTGGTTGATGGGTTGGACACGATGATCTTGAAGGTCTCTTCCAACCTGGTTTGGTTTATTCTATTTATTCTAATAGTATGTAAGGTTTTGCTCACATTCAGGTGGGTATGTGATGGCTCTTTGTTCACCTCTTCAAATGAGATTGGAAGCCAGGGTGCAAGTGTGAACAAATGTGGTCCATTTGTAATTGTCCTCATTAACGAGGTTCCTCTTCTTCCACCAGGAAGGCTAAGTGCAATCCTGTGACCCAGATCACCAGCCACAAACCTCAGACTGCTGGGGCAAAGCGTTTCAGTGCAATCCAGCGCAGTGACATTTGTTAACGCTAACTGGTCATTAAAATTTTTTGAGCAGCAGACATATTCATAAAGCTTACAGCCTGCTCACAGATAATTCATGAGCATAATAAAAGAATTCATTATTCATGGAAGAACTTTGCCATGAAAATTAAACCAGCTCTAATGCCTCACGTACATTGGGGCGCGTCGGGAAGGCTTATTTGTTGCATTTGCCTTGTGTTTTGAGATCGTGGAATTAAAGTGGCTATGGAGAGATAAAGCAATATGGACCAAACCTTTACAGCTATCATTAGTGCCCTCATTAGTTGAGGCCTTATGAACACATAAAGTTTCACCACTTTAACTGCATAGGTGTAGTTAAAGCAGTACATCACCTCCTAATGCACACTGCACTAAAGAAGCGCTAGCAGCTTTAGTAGATGAAAAGGAACAGGAAGAGACTGTCACAGTATATACACATATATGTTCCAGACATTAACTTCTGTCTGTCAGTTTTTTCTATTTCTTTCTTAACCATCTCCCTGCTGAAGGTTGCAATTAGATATATAGGCAGAGGTTGGGGTAGTATCAAACCTCTCTCATTTTCTGTTCTGGAACAGGCTGCCCAGGGAAGTGGTGGAGTCACTGTCCCTGGAGGTGTTCAAAAAATGTGTAGACATGGCACTTTGGGTCATGGTTTAGTGGACACAGTAATTGGAAAAGACTTCTAAGATCATTGAGTCCAACCATCAATGTAAGACAACCATGACCTTTAAACCATGTCCCAAAGTGGACTTGATGATCTCAGAGGTGTTTTCAAATATTAATGATGCTATGATCCAGCTGCTGTGGTGTAGTCATCTGAGCTTGCTGAGATTACTGTTGGGTTTTTGCTTTAAATGGAGTCAGAGGTGCTGGCATGATCTGTGAGAGCAAGACTTTCTACCTAAGAATAAGCATGAAAAAGGGATAGTGTCTTTGTATGTCAGGCCTGGAATGACAGCTGTCTGACCACAGCCTCCTCATTGTAATCAGACTGTTACTGTATGAACACTCAAATGAGTTGTACACCAGGCCCAATACCCCTAATAGATTGAACATCTCTCCTATGACAAATGACCGAGAGAACTCTTGAGAAGGCTGAGAGGGCATCTTAGTAATGTCTATAAATATCTGAGGGGTGGGTGTCAAGATGAAGGTGCCAGTCTCTTTTCAGTGTTGGCCAGTGATAGGACAAGGAACAATGGGTATAAGCTGGAACACAGGAAGTTCTGCCCCAACATGAGGAAAACCTTCTTTGCTGTGAGGGTGCCAGAGCACAGGAACAGGCTATCCGGAGAGGTCGTGGAGTCTCCTTCTCTGGAGACTTCCCCAGAGTGTGGTACTGGGGAGGAGTTTCCTTGAGCAAGAGTTTCATGGCACTTTGCTAAGGCAGGAACCACCTGCAGGACAGAGTGGATTCTGCACCAGTACTTTAAGCACTCTCATTTTGCTGCATCCACAGTAAGTCACTCTCTGCCCCACCAAACTGCTTATTCACCAGCCATATTGCCTCATTTAGGACTACTGCTACAAACAGTTGTGTTGGGTTTGGCTGAACTGGAGTTAATTCTCCACAAAGCATCCTTCTAGTGCTGTGTTTTGCAGTACTGTAACTGATAACACACCAGTGTTTTGGCTGCTGCTGAGCAAGTACCCAGGCTGTGCTTTTCCAGCATTTCCCTGCCTTGAGAGTACACTGAGGGGTGGGCAAGATCTTGGGATCTTTCCCAAGACACAGCTGAGCCAGCTGACCCAAACTGGCCAAAGGGGTATTCCATGCCATATGATGTCAGCTCAGATGTAAGAATGAGGGGAAAGAGGAAGTGTGGGATATTCATTCATGGCAATTGTCCTCCAGAAGAACCATTAAGCATAGAGAGCCCTGTTTCCTGAGACCAACCACTGCCTGCTGATGGGAAGCAGTGATTATCATCTCTCTGCTTTTGTTTCTGCGCAGTCTATTGCTTGTGCTTATCATTGCTATTAAATTGCTTCTATCCTATAACTGGCTTTTGTTACATTTTCCTCTCTCCCTTGTCCATCTAAGAAGGGGAGTGATAGAGCAGCTTTGGTGGGCATTTGGCCCCCAGCTACTGGCCAACCACCACAGCAGTACTTTCTAGAAAGGATCTTGCATGCATGTTTATGGACTGTCCTTTCTTTTGTGGATGGTGACAGGATGCATACTCAGCTGCATTCTCCAGCCAGTGCATGAAGCAGTCCTGCTGTTTTCCCTCTCTCTTGGTTAGGGAGAGCAGATCTAAAATGTGTTCCTGCCCACCTGCAGAAGATGTGAGACGAAGGAGCAGAGCTCCTTGTCAGTGCATGAGCTGAAGGCATGGGATGTTGTCAGCTGCCAGTCTGTATCTTTATTAAGTATCCCCATATTATCACTGTCACCTTCCAGATTGAGTGCCTAGAGAAAAGGTGAGCAATAAGCTAAGGAACTACAGCAGTGTTTAACCTACTCCAGACTCCCCTTCATGATCAGACCTGGGATATGGGCATGGACAAGGTGATATCTTGATGGATTAACTGTTTCTAGGTTTGAATGGAGGTCAAGGCTCTGTGCTGTTGCTCCTTGGTATGTTGGGATCCTCTGATATTATTGATCAAAGAATTCAATGAGCACAGTCAAGGACAGGCAAGAGAGGATGGCTCCACTCCTGTTTGTTGGGCAGATGGCAGGGTCAGTTTTGGACCCTCCTTTCAGGTCTTTTGTTTGCATGCACAAGCCCAGAACACTGAGAGATATGAGACATAGTGTGCTGCTTTGCCAATAACGCATTGACATGGCTCAGTTCTGCATACCCTTCCCCACTGAGGCAATCTCTGATGTTTCCCTGCCTGGAGGAAAGCAACAGATTGAAGAAGGGCTGCTACTTCCAACCAGGCACAGATGATGGAAGTCTTTGTGACAGGAGGGACATACATACACCATCATTTGAGGTGTCTGACTACAAACCATCAAAGCAGGCCCTCTCCTGCTGGTCATGATGAACTGCCAACTCCTCTTTAGCAAGCAGATCACAAAAGTGTCAAAGAAAATATGCTGCTATACTTGTAGAGATGGCTATGAGGAGATGCTTGCCTTGAACAACTTATTTTGAAGGTAAAAGCCTTATGATCCAAGTGAGGAAGATAGGATATGGTCAATGTTGCTTTGTGACTTCTCAATAATTTGTGGGGTATTTTTCTGGGGTTTTGAAGCAATAGACCTACTCCTTAAAGCTTCTATGGCAGCCTTGTTGCTCAATACTAAATTTGTAACTATCCTCACTTCTCATTTGGTAATATAGATTCTGGTACATGGGAAGAGCAATTTTCAAGTAGCATTCAAAGGAAGCAGTACTCTTCTCTTGGAACAGCTCCCTTGAGCAATAGCAACCCCTTCCCAGAAATGGAAGAGGAAATAAAATTGTCTAGTATGTGGCAAGGAAGAGAAGAAAAAACTAACTCTGCAGTGAAGATGCTCTTGAGGAGCTGACTATTGCTAGGAGCACCTGATCAAGAAATCTGCCTTAGGAATGACTAGGGTGGGTGATCAACAGATCCAATACATGAATTTGGCCTAGATCAAGTGATAATTTGGTATGTGATGTGTTTGAAAGTTGCTCTAGCTCTGTCCTTCCTAATCTGATTGGAGCAAGGCCTGAGAGAAGGCCTTTGTCTCAAGCCATGTATTTTCCTGGTCATAAAAAATTGGTTGGGAAGAGTTTTTGGGTTTGTATTGCTCAGCCATCCTCCAGGTGCACAACAAACAGGGAGGATTTGTGCTGGTTGGAGAAGAAGCATAAGTGAAGAGACAACCACCTGCCCCCATGTTAATGCAGAAGATAATGGAAATGGCCTCCCCATGCCAGTCTTGGCCTTCATATGTGACTAGCAAAAGGGACAGGCTGAGTGGAGGTCATACAATAGGAACGAGGGAGCATCATTTGTCACTGCTTGGGCTGTCCAGATAGGAGTAGGGAGGACAGGCCATGACACGAGGGATTGTCAACATGATTTTGAGATAATTACCCTGGTTAGCCACTGAACCTGTGTCCTTCTCAACCTCCTCTGGATCTGCTGCATCTCAGAAGCAGCCCCCAGTCCTGCAGACTGGTCCATTCCATGCAGGGTGGCTTTCACTCTCACTTTCCTTTTAACTCCTCAGCTCCCTGTCAATGATGCCAGCCGGCTCACCTCATTAAGTTAGAGAAGGAGGCCCTCAGATTGATGGCAGGCAGGTTTAATGTGGCTCTTTCTGAGCACTCAAGTGCAGCATGTAGGAGGATGCTGGGGAGATATTCCCGCAGGCTCCAGCAGAACTGACTGATTAAAGTTGCTCTGAATTGATGGCTAATGGGGGAGCTTTCTTTGATAGCTCTTTCATTCTGGGTGCAGCTGGATAGAAAAAGATGTCTCAACATGAGGGAGAGGGGGTTTATCCCCCTCCCCCCCTTTATTAACAGATGCTTCCAGGGCACTCCAGCAGCAGAATGAGATTTGATGAAAACCTAATGATTTAAATGATTCTTAACTCCTTCTCTTTCAGCAGCTGCTTGCTTATGCACACCAACTGCATATGAGCAGTGAGGACTGAGTAAGCAGCCAGGCCAACCAGAAAGGTGGTAACTGTGCAAAGTGAAAAGAGTTCCAATTGGGAAGTTTAGGTCACTTGTGGCTCCAAAAATGGGTTCTTGATTAGGAGTAGATGTTGTAGATGCAAGTAGAGTATCTAACACCTCCATGTGGTGAGTGGTTAGATAGTGATGGGTAAGTCTGAGGGGCAGAGCTGCTATAGGGAGCCAGAGAGCTGCAAGGCAGGAGAAAGTAGCATTAGTAGAAGCTCTAGAGAAACTTTCATGGCACCTGCTCCTGTTATGTATGGCTCAAGCTGCTGTGGCAACAGTTAGGCAGACTCAGGCATAATTATATCAAAACTGATTAACAGAACCTGGCTAATAGTGAGCTTTTTGCACTCTCACCAAGGAGGCCTCAGTTCAACAAGCTCATTGCAAGTAGTTTTCCTGCTATAGTCTCTAACCTTTAATCAGATAATGGATTTCTTCCCATTGCCAGAAGTTCTACATCCCCTGAAGTTTCTGTCAGCCAGATGTCTCTGCAATCTGTGTGTCTCCATGAGCTGACATATTTGTGAGCATGCCATTTCTCATTCATACACACAGATCAGGATGGGTGTTAGAGACTCCAGAAACTCCAGTGATTTGATCCAGTTGGAGACCAGGAGGCCAGGTTTTGGGTGATATAAATCAGTGACTTGGAGCACAGTCATTTTGCTCCATTTGAGGATCTGACTCATAATTTCAGATTTAGGCCCCCAGCATCTGTCTGTCTCTGTGACAGGGCACTAAAGAAGCCATTTGTGTCCACAGTTTGCTTCACCCATTTCCATGGCTTGACACAGCAGCTCTTTGGTTTTGGTGATGTGCACTGTGCCCCATCTCAAGCTACTGAGGTAAATTTAGCAACTACACCCTACCCTGGGAATCTGGACATCACATTGCAGTTAAAACCCCTTTGCTTTTACAAGAAAGCACTTGGACTGCAGTGATTTTTATTTGCAGGTGCTCAGGAAGCAGTTTTTCACGCTGGAGACAGCAGCTTCACTTTTTAATGCTGTGTTGAAGAGAAAGCTTCATCTCTATCTGAAAAACACGTGGCTTTCATAAACAGCACCCTGTCCTTCAAGGGCAGAGGGTTCTTTTTATTCTTCTCTTTTCTCTAAGTCATCCCTATTTTCATCAGAGGTTGCTTGATTGGAATGGAATGGAATGGAATGGAATGGAATGGAATGGAATGGAATGGAATGGAATGGAATGGAATGGAATGGAATGGAATAGATCAGGTTGGACGAGATCTTCAAGATCATCACATCCAACCCATCGTCCAACACCAGATCATAACACAGGTGAACCTGATCTAGTTAGAGATGTCTCTGCTTACTGGAGAGGGGTTGGAAAGATGACCCTTAGAAACCCAGTGCATTCTATGATTCTATGAATATGGGTATGTCTGGCTGGGATTCAAGAGAGGACTTTAACCTGTGGCAACTGACAATCTGACAGTAAACTACTGGGCAAGAAAGGCCCATCCTTTCCATTGATAAGATCCCTTCCCGTTTTTAGCTGGAGGGGTCACACACAACCCCAGTTACAGCAAACTCCTCTGTGATGCCCTCTGCAAAGGAAGGTGTCAAGATGTTTGCAGAGTCATTGAACTGCAGAGGCTGTGGTGATGTTGGCTGGTGCTGGAGACAGTAACACAACACTCCATCACAGCACCAGACACACACACACACATCCCCCCCCCCGCCCAGGTAGGCCAGGGTTGAGGAGCCATGGGTGAAGCAAACACTGGTACAGGTTCACAGCAGCTTAACATGAGTGCCTGCTAAGCTGCAGCCGATATAGTAACGAGGAAATCCTTCATGTGTGAGTTAGATTGATCGAGTGCATTGATGCATCACTGCAGTTTAATTGTAAGAAGTTCTGCATGATGCTCCCTTCCTTTCTTCCTCCCTGTTGTGCTCTCAACTTCAGTGAAACACTGGCTACTTAACTGCTACTAGGTAGTCTTTGCTGTTGTCAATGCATTGTGGGTGCACAATGTTCAGCCCACAGTGGATGAATGGAACAAAGGTCTGGAAAGGACCTCACAAGCTAGATAGTCCATATCCCTGCATTACAGCAAGCTCAGCTCTTCAAAGTAATTCCTGGTAACTCTTTCTCTAGCTTGTTTTGAAAGACTTCATACCTCCAGCACAATTTATGCTTCATTTTCCTTGCTGCTTTTCCTTGTGCAACTGAGTCTTCCCTCATACAGTTTGATACCCTCTGGTTCTGTCTGTCATGAATCAGATGCAATCATCTGATTCAACCAGCACCAGAACAGGAGGACACAGTCTCAAGCTGTGCCAGGGGAGCTTTAGGCAGGATGTTAGGAAGAAGTTCTTCACAGAAAGAGAGATTGGCCATTGGAATGTGCTGCCCAGGGAGCTGGTGGAGTCACCATCACTGAAGGTGTTTAAGAGGGGACTGGATGAGGCACTTGGTGCCAGGGTTTAGTTGATTAGATGGTGTTGGGTGATAGGTTGGACTTGATGATCTTGAAGGTCTTTTCCAACCTGGTTAATTCAATTCAATTCAATTCAATTCAATTCAATTCAACTCAATTCAATTCAATTCAATTCAACTCAATTCAATTCAATTCAATTCAACTCAATTCTATTCAACTCTATTCTATTCTATGCTACCCCTATTCTATTCTATTCTATTCTATTCTATTCTATTCTATTCTATTCTATTCTATTCTATTCTATTCTATTCTATTCTATTCTAGTCTTTATTTTGTGGGAGCTTTGCTCATTACTTTTTTTTGGTGTCCTCCTTCAGTCTTTTGCTAAGCAAAGCAGGTTTTGTGTTTCCTTGTAGCTCATGTGTCCAGATATGTGGTCATTCTACTGCTCTTTTTCGGACTCTCCAGTTTGTCCATATCCTTGTCCTCATTCCTCCATTCCCATGCTCCAGCCTTTAGAGTGGATTTCCAGTTCATCAGATAAACGTGTGAGTGATCTGTTGATTGCAACTCACAGTCTGATTGTAGGTAATGCAAATACAGGAAAGGCATTCATGATCGCATCAAATCAACAGATGTCAGCTGATTGTCTGCTGATTTCCCATCCTGGGACTTGAACCTGGAACTGGCCCGACAGCCAGTTGTTCTCATCTGTAGGAGAAAAACAGGTATGAAACCAGCTGTCTGCCTTTTGGCCAGACCACAGATGGATTTGTGCAACTGCCAGTGCAATTCCCATCTGCCTCCACTATCTTCAGCAGCCATAGAAATCATTCCTAGCCGCTACTGAATAGCTGAGCTGTTAGGCCACAAGTGGTGATTGTTTGAAGCTAGAACAACTCTTTTGTGTGACACCCTAGTTGTAGCTTTGCTGTGTGCCTCTCCAAATACTGCTTCACCAATAGTACACATTAGTATTACTGCTTAGAATGTGTCCCCCTCCAAGCTGAGCCGCCCAGGGTGCAGGGATTGCTGAAAATACATCCCAGAGATTTATGGCAAGCCCAGTTAGCCTCTTTTTATTACCAAATATATATATATACATATAAAAAAACCAAACCATCTATTTCAAGGATATTTTTGGCAAAGCAAGAAGAGGGCAAAACAAAATCTCTCTCCCATGGGAAAACAGATCTAGTTGCAACCTTTGCATGTGCACTTAGTTCACCATGACACAGCTGCATTTAAGTCAGGGTATCTCATCAACTCTTGCTCACACTGGCAGAGTTACACAAGGGACTGATCTGGCCCTGCTGCCTCTGCTCCACACCATGCTAGTGTTAAGCTATCTACAACCCAATCAGCATGTCTGCAGACTGAAGGTTAAGCTGGCAAGAGAGACCAGAGGGCTGACAAACTGCCTGGAATTTGTTCACATGCATGCTTCCTTGATCTCCCCCTTCCTTTCCATCTCTTCCCCAACCTTTCCTCCATGAAATTCAGTGAAGTATTGTCAGTTATTTCCAGAAAGAGAGGTTTTCTTAGACCATTTATCCTGCTGCTACTTCACTGCAGCCTGATTTTAATGGCCTTTGAGGTTGAGCCACTGAGATGCTAAACTGGGGGCTTTGCTTTTAAAAGAAGCCTTCCACAGCCTTAATTTCTTTTCTTTCCTCTTGCATTTCATCCTCACTTCTTGCACTTTTATTGAGGGACTATGGACTGTTTGCACCAATGTATGATGTTGTTGGAGCATATGGATTCATTTGCTGGAATCATTTTTGTGGCCAGAGGAAAGGAGGAAGAAGCATCCAATCCCTGTCTAGCAAGATGGTCTGGAGACCAATTTCTTCCCATCAGCAGGATCTCACAGTTCAGTACAGGAAAGCTAAGGAGTGAAAGCAGCTGAGAAAGCTGGGGCTGGAGGTAAAGGGTGGAGGCCTGTCTGTCTGTGCTGCTCCTGCTGATAGAGAAGAGAGTTGGCTGGGAACCACAAGCAAAGACAGACCAGTCAGCTGAAAGGCTAGGAGATGTAAGCTGCCCCTTTCAGCTGGTGGCTGAGGGGTACAGTGAGTGAATATGAACCCAAATTGATCTGCAGAATTAGACATGATGCTTAGGCTCATTCACCAGCACAGAGGGAATTTCTGGGCTGTTAGGCTCCCATGCTGGGCAGAACAGAGTATAGCATCTGGGCTAGAAGACCACATACCCAGCAGCATCTCCAGGGAGACCCTTTAATACAGGAGGTGAGATTCCTAACCGGTGTGAATTTCTCTGGCTGCCTTCGAAGCAAACAGAGTGATGTCTGTTGGCAACATGACCACCTGAGGAAGGTTATCTGCAAACAGAAGTGACTGAATTGCCCTGCTTTAGGCTTTCTCTGAGGTGCTCTGTAGAGATGACAGGTCTCTCTCAGAGCAGATTATCCTAGTTGTTTCCTGGTTTGACTGTAGGGGGGGAAATGCAGCTCTTCCCAGGAGCTCTTGCCATAGCTCCAGCAACTGAGCAACTTACAGGTTTTCTGTCTCTTACATGGTTGTTTCCCCTCTACATGAAGAAAACCTTGATGTTCTGTTTAGGGGCAGATGACTAAGGGAACAGCTCTAGTGTGGTCTTGTTCTTTGTTCTGTCTGGCTCTGGCAAGTGACCTTAGTCCCTGCTTGCCTCGCTTTCCCTTCCTCTGTCTTCCTGGATGTCAAGAGAATGAGTTCAGTGAGCACTTTCCCACCCCTGCTGCCTGGAATTGCTGTGAAGTTAGTACATGCATTGGCTGCAGTGCTGCATTTGCAGTTCAGCTGAGTCCAGGCTGCTCACTCATTTTTCTCTTTAGAGGTGCCAAAGCTGGTATCTCTTCCTCTCTGTGCCCTCACTCCTATGTTAACTTCCAGCTCCTTCTCTGGAGTGATGACAGGGAAGAATCTTTGGCAAGTCTAGGTTTTAAGACTGACAGCCCAGCAAATAAACAGCAATGGGAAGGGAAAGATGCAGCTACAGTCTGCTGGAATCATCTGTCCATCAGTCAGCAAGAATGCAGTGCTTTATTCACTTACTGCATCTTCTCATGTCATAAAGCACAATCCAAATGAAGGCTTGGGGAAAATGGATTTCATACTCCATAAAGAGCCCATTTCTTGCACTGCTGGGTAAGACCATGAACTTCTTCAAGTGGGCTCTGCTGTGCTGGAAATTCAAAAGACCTGACTGTCTGATGTTAACAGTGAGCAAAATATTGTGTTGATCTGGGCCCTGCTCCTAACACTGTGCTGAAGTACCTGGTGACAATGCCCCTTTCACTTAACTAATGATGACAGGCTACTTCAGGTGTTGTGGACCACAGGGGAATGCATACATGGTTTCCAAGGAAGTGGGGATGGGTTATCCTGGGAGGGTAAAACCACTAGCTTTCTTGGGCTAGAAAGTATGTTGGGATTTAATTCTGCTCATGATCCCTTAGCACAAGAAGAAAGTGGAAACAGAAAGAAAAAGAAAAGCCTGAGTAAAGAGAGAGTATAACCCAGAAGCTACACACACAGCAGTGACCTTGGAATCTTATCAATGCTTATAAATATCTAAAGAGTGGAGATCAAGAGGACAGGCTGCCCAATGGTGCCCAGGGATAGGACAAGGGGCAATGAGTACAAACTACAATACAGGAGGTTTCACTTGAACTTCAGGAAAAGCTTCTGTACTTAGATTTGAGGGTGGCAGAGCACTGGAACAGGCTGCCCAGAGAAGCTGTGGAGTCTCCTCCTCTGGAGGCATTCCAAACCTGCCTCGACGTGTTCCTGTGTGATTTATTCCAGATAATCCTGCTCTGGCAGGGGGGTTGGGCTTCAGAGGTCACTTCCAACCCCTCCTGTTCTGTGAGTCTGTGATCTTGACACTGTGATCTTAACACAGTGCTCAGAAAGTGATGGAGTGTTCTTTCACTAAATCAGGACTTGATGGGTGAGTAGACCTTAACTTTGAGGCTGACAGGAACGAGTCAGAGAAGCTGAAGGGAAAAGAAAAATCTGCCAGCAACTCCAGCTCCTCACAGCTGCTGGATTCCCTGTCCCAGGGACATGCACTGTCCTCAAGCCATGTCCTAAGCTGTTCAGGCTACTTGGGGATTTTGGCCAGCTGTTCTGGCTGCTAACATACATTAGAGCATCTCAAAGGATCTGGTGTTAGCCTCTGTGACCAGTTCTAGCCCTTCTCCACCTTCCAGTGAGCAAGTTACTAAGCCATCTGACTCCATATCCAGTCTCTATCAGTGCTTCACACACTCAGAGTGTTTCTGAGGGCTTGTTAAACTGTTTGCAGTAATAAAGGGTTTGGAGCAGTGCTCCACGTGTAAGTTACATTCATTCAGTGCACCCAGAAAACAGAAACTCATCTTCCAGACTGAGGCTTTCACCTTGTGTGACCTTTTTCCAGCTGATTTGTGCTGATGTGCATCTTAGATACAGATTATTTTGTTGCCTAAATTAGACTCTGGTCTCAGAAGGCATGGGCCTTTATGTCACCAGCTCTGGTAAATGTTTGTCAGCTAAAATAAATGCAGCATTATTTGGAGCAGACATCCTGGTAACAGCAGGATACAGCCCTGCTCAGAGAAGAGCTCAGTGCTTAAAGAAGGCTGTTCCTCCTGACAGCCTTACTTTTCAGGGTGGATTTCCTCCCTAGTGCCTCCCTTGTGCATGTTGTTATTGTTCAGAGCACTTGCAAACCCTTGGATTCCACACAGCTTTCCTGTCCCTAGCTTTAGATACGTGATTTTCATTAAATTGACGGACAGTGAACAGGAAAGTGCTCGGCAAATACACTGCCAAAAGCCCATAAGCCCAGAGCTTGCTCTTGCTCACTCCACTGTAAACCCTTTGGGCCACGTCCTGGCCTTCTTGAGATGGATGTAAATCTAGAGTTAACACCATGGACTGCAGAAGTGTACGTCTGGCATTAGGTGGTTGTAGCAGAGATCAGAGCCTGCCCATGGTTTTGTGTTTGGAGTTACTGTGCATTGACCTCGACTTCGGTGCCTACGGAGCAGGGATCACATCCAAGCCAATGGAATGGAATGGAATGGAATGGAATGGAATGGAACGGAACGGAACGGAACGGAACGGAACGGAACAGAACAGAACAGAACAGAATAGAATAGAATAGAATAGAATAGAATAGAATAGAATAGAATAGAATAGAATAGAATAGAATAGAATAGAATAGAATAGAATAGGATAGACCAGGTTGGAAGAGACCTTCAAGACCTTTGCATCCAACCTATCATCCAACACCATCTAATCAACTAAACCATGCAACCAAGCACCCTATCAAGTCTCCTCCTAAATGCCTCCAATGATGGTGACTCCACCTCCCTGGGCAGCACATTCCAATGGGCAATCACTCTCTCTGTGTAGAATTCCTTCCTAACATCCAGTCTGAACCTCCCCTGGCACAGCTTGAGACTGTGTCCTCTTGTTTTGGTGCTGGTTGTCTGGGAGAAGAGACCAGCCCACGCCTGTCTACAACCTCCCTTCAGGTAGTTGTAGAGAGCAATAAGGTCTCCCCTGAGCCTCCTCTTCTCCAGGCTAATCAATCCCATTTACAGTCTCCTTTCCAGATTCTGCTGTGCCATTTTGATTATGTACCAGCTTTATGTACTTCCAAATCTCTGCACTCGTTGCTGGATTATTTCAAAGAGTCAGATGTAGTCCTTTCAATCTTTGCTGTAAAATAGGGTGTCCCCAGAACTGGCTATATGCTGGTTTAGGCTCTTCTTTCAGAACAGAGTGATCAGGCATTGGAATAAATTGCCCAGGGAGCTGATGGAGTCACCATTCCTAGAGGAGTTCAAGAAACATGTGGGCATGGCACTTCAGGACATGGTTTAATGGTCATGGTGGTGTTGGATTGGTGATTGGACTTGATAGTCTTAGAGGTCTTTTCCAACAGAAACAATTCTGTGATTCTGTGAAAGCAGAGATGCTGGTAGGTGGCTGTAGCTATATCAGCCTATAGCTGATCTGCCAGCCAGCCAGACATGACCACACTTCACTTTCCTCTCACAATGCATCATCTTAACACACTATCAGCAGTGGTCTAATTCTGTAAACAGGGACAGCTGATGTGCTGGCACATAATGCACATATTGCTGTTGGCACTGTTGTGGAGCTGGTAATCTGCCCCAGAGCAGACACTGGAGAGAATGTCAAGTTGTCTGAGATGAGCAGGTCACCTCAGTTCTTCTGTCGCAGCCTGAGTGTCTTACAAGCAGAGCAGAAGAACCAGCCTGTATAGTCTGGGCTGCAATGGACCCATCACCACTGGGACTCAGAGGAAGCTGGGTCAACTGTCTCTTCACACCACCAGTCCATATGACAGTTCTTCCCTTTTTAGGTCGCCTCAAGAAAACTGGCTGATGTTCTGTGCTTTGGAAAAAGCTGCTGATCATGTCCTATGTCTTTAAGAGAAATGGTTTTCTTGGCTGCCTTCTTCATTCTCTTTCAAATTTCTGTTCACAGATTCACAGATTTCACTGGGTTGGAAGGGACCCTTAAAGGTCATCTTGTCCAACCCCTCTGCAGTGAGCAGGGACATCTCCAACTAGATCAGGCTGTCCAGGGCCCCATCAAGTCTGATCTTGAATGTCTCCAGGGATGGGGCCTCAACTACATCCATGGGTAACCTGTTGCAGTATTTTATCACTGTCATTGTAAACAACTTTTTCTTCATGCCCAACCTAAATCTGCTCTGCTCCATCTTGAAACCATTGCCCCTCATCCTGTCTCTACAAGCCCTTATAAACAGCCCTTCCCCTTCACAGAATTACACAATGGTAGGGATTGGGAGGGACCTCTGGAGATTGTCTAGTCCAACCCCCCTGCTAAAGCAGGTTCACCTAAATCAGATTGCAGGTTTTGAAGGTCTCCAGAGTAGGAGACTCCACAATGCCTCAGGACAGAATGCTTCAGTGCTGCATTACCCTCAATAAGTGAAGAAAAATAGCATGTGTTAAGCTGTGCTCCATATATCTGGCACAGAAGCCAGATTGCTGGGAGTGGTGAAGACCATGTATGTGAATGTACTTTTATGTAGCTGAACTAGGAGCAGTAGTGAGCATGAGCTGGATTGTGCAAGGGTAGTGTAGGATGGCACTGGAACAGGATCACGGAGAGAGAGATGTACCTCTCTTTCTGTACAAAAGAGGCTGAAAGAGGATTTGCATATGTAGCATGCACATAGCTGAGAGTGGTACAGTAATTAGGAGTAAGTGAAGGTGAAGCTGAAAGAGGAATTTCATGTTCTGTGGAAGATCTTTCCATGTAGGCTATTGTTCAGAGAGGTTATTAGCAGGCAGCGGTACGAACTGTCCTGAACTGCACGCTCTGCCTTTGTCTGACTACAGGATTTTTACAAGCCTTTTTTTTCCTGAGAGCTGACAGCATAATGGTCCTGGACAATGCCAAATCATCATCTGCACACTCACTAGGGGAGCTGAGCTTTTATACAAGAGCAAGGAAGATAAAAACAGCACACTCAAAGCCAGACAGAAACGACTGAACAAGGGAATGAGGGAAGAAGAGACTAAAATGCTGTTTGCTAGGCTGGCTGGTTTTTTCCCCTTTCCTTTTAATTTTTCCCCCTTCCCCTTCTCATCATATTCTGAATGTCTTGTTCCAGTACTCCTTCAGTTATTTTCTGGGCCTGTCTTTGCAGAACATGCTCTGATTTTCAGGTAAATTCCAAACAGATGCTTTAAAAAAAATGGGAGGAGGGGACAACAAGCCCTACAGGAAGAAAATTTAGGACAGATGCTGTGTGTCCTTCCCCAAGCAGCATTCTTGCTCCTGACAGGCAGCCCTACAGACTGAACTTGTAGTTGGATTCCACCAAGATGCTCCTCCAAGAGTGATGCATAAGAAAGACCTGTTGGGTGTGGTCCTTGCACTGGGCAGGTTTGAACTGCCCAGGGCCAAGAGGGTTTCCCAACTCCTCCTGACCACTAATGTTAACTGATGTCTGCACCTCAGAGCAGACATAACTGTGCTGTCCCCTTTGAGCTGTGTCCTTCTATCCAGAAGAAGGGGCATCCTTTTGAGTACCTCCTGCTGACTAAGAGTGGGCTCATGTTGCAAACCTCAGACAGAAATACCAGCTTCCCTTACACTCAGGCATACTAAGAAGGAGCACCATGCAGAGAGTGTCTTTTGGAGTCCTGTAGGCAGACTGGGAATAGTATAGAATAATACAGAATTAAGCAGGTTGTAAAAGACCCTCGAGATCATCAAGTCCAACCTATCTCCCAACACCATCTAATCAATTAAACCATTACACTAAGTGCCCCCTCCAGTCTCTTTTTAAACACTTCCAGTGATGGTGACTCCACTCTGGAAGCTACCTGTTCAGGTCCCAGCATGCTCACTTTGGTCCTGTGACAAAAAACTCCCTTAGCATGGAAGGTCTTTACAGATATGGAATGGAATGGAATGGAATGGAATGGAATGGAATGGAATGGAATGGAATGGAATGGAATGGAATAGAATAGAATAGAATAGAATAGAATAGAATAGAATAGAATAGAATAGAATAGAATAGAATAGAATAGAATAGAATAGAACAGAACAGAATAGAATAGAATAGAATGAATTAACCAGGTTGGAAAAGAGCTTTGAGATCATTGAGTCCAACCTATCACCCAACACCATCTGATCAACTGAACCATGGCACTAAGTGCCCCATCCAGTCTCTTTTTAAACACTTCCAGTGATGGTGACTCCACCACCTCCCTGGGCAGCACATTCCAATGGCCAATCTCTCTTTCTGGGAAGAAATTCTTCCCAACATCCAGCCCAAACCTCCCCTGGCACAGCTTGAGACTGTGTCCTCTTGTTCTGTGGCTGGTTGCCCGGGAGAAGAGACCAAGCCCCACCTGGCTACAACCTCCCTTCAGGTAGTTGTAGAAGGGAGTGTAGCTCCTCCATTCCCTTATCTCCCTTTCCTGAGGCTTCCTATGCATTCCTCACTACATGGAATATGGCAAGAGAGTGAGAGACAATCAATCTCCTGCTCGTTTTCATCTGCTACCCTTAGATAGATTACAGAAGCTGTTACAGTCGTTAAGGCTGAAGAAAATAATGCTGTGAAGCATTTCTGCTGCCAGTCTGTGTTTGGTAGGAGGGGAATTTCCTTCAATCAGCAAATCCCTAAGTTGCCCCAGATATGCAATGCATGCTGGCAGGGATAGCATCTGGCTTTATCAGCTTTCTTGTTGGGAACAAGCTCCATATAGGAGCCCTGTCATGCAGGAAAGAAGGCAACATATTGCAATTCCTGTTGGTAAACCCTTTATGCTGTTCTGTTACTGTTCCAGAGCTGATTGTGTCTGGCATGAGGAACTATTTTAGAAACATTTTAGGACATTTTAGATCACTGGAGCAGTTGCATTGTCTGCATGCCTCCAGCAACAAATCTAGGTCTTTGACTCCTCTCAAGCCCAGCTTTACAGGGCAGAGGGAATCGTCTAAAATGATTTCATCCTCCTGCATATAAAATCGTCCCCATTTTTGGATGTATTTTATGTTAGACTCTTCCAAGCCTGATACAAAAGGAGGAGCAGGAATTCTTTCCCTTTCCTCAAGGGGAATGGCTTCTGTTCCTGCCACAGCATAAAATACTGTGGTGTGATTGTTTAACATCCAGTGAGGTGGAAATTCTGCCATGGGCAAGGGGGTTGTGGTGGGGAAACATAGAGCTATTTCTCTAGAGAGATGCTTTGATTCTCCCTAGTGGTGTGTGACAAGTTGTGAGCATGCAGTGTGCCCAGGCAGCCAAGGGGACCAATGGCATCCTGGCCTGTATCAGGAACAGCATGGCCAGCAGGAGCAGGGAGGTCATTCTGCCCCTGTACACTGCACTGGTTAGGCCACACCTCGAGTCCTGTGTCCAGTTCTGGGCCCCTCAGTTCAGGAAGGAGGTTGACTTGCTGGAACGAGTCCAGAGAAGGGCAACGAAGCTGGGGAGGGGTTTGGAACACAGCCCTGTGAGGAGAGGCTGAGGGAGCTGGAGTTCCTTAGCAAGAAGAGGAGACTCAGGAGTGACCTTATTGCTCTCTCCATCTACCTGAAGCAAGGTTGTAGCCGGGAAGAGGTTGGTCTCCTGGCCTGTATCAGGAACAGTGTGGCCAGCAGGAGCAAGGAGGTCATTCTGCCCCTGTATACTGCACTGGTTAGGCCACACCTTGAGTCCTGTGTCCAGTTCTGGGCCCCTCAGCTCGAACCCATCTCATGCCTGGTTGCTACTGTGTAGTTATCTTCTTCTGGGAACCCTCTTGCTGAGGCTGAAGGTGGAATCATTCTGGATGTAGTGTTGGCTGAAGTATTACTGAGGTTTGGAGCTGGTTTGGTTGTTTTTTTTCCTCTCTTGCTTTGCTTTTTACTTTCCTCATCTTCTTGCATTACCCTTGCTCACCCAAATGGGTTCTGCTTGCAATGGAATGGTAGGTCCTGCACACACAGCAGGCATCTCCCTGGGCAGCCGTGAGGGCTGACATATTACACCATCAGCAAAGAGCAGGCCAGTGCACGCTTCTCTCCTGCATAAAAAATTAATTACATGATATTTTATTAAGGATTTTATGAATAATTCTATTTCTCTTCCCTTTTCTCCCTTTTCCAATATTGCTCTCCAGCTCCTGTCATAGTCCTTTGCCAGTCCCTCCGCCGCCAGTGCTCAGGTGTACAAAGTTTTCAGACCTCACAGCATCACAGAGTGGTAGGAATTGAGCAGGACCTCTGGGGATCAGAGAATCATAGAATCAACAAGGTTGGAAAAGACCTTAAAGATCATCAAGTCCAACCTGTCACCACAGACCTCATGACTACTAAACCATGGCACCAAGTGCCACGTCCAATGCCCTCTTGAACACCTCCAGGGATGGCAACCTCACCATCTCCCTGGGCAGCACATTCCAATGGTTAACAAGTCTCTCAGTGAAGAACTTTCTCCTCACCTCAAGTATATTAGGTGGTGTTGGATGATAGTTTGCACATGATGATCTTGATGGTCTCTTCCAACCTGGTCTATTCTGTTCTATTCTATTCTATTCTACTCTACTCTATTCTATTCTATTCTATTCTATTCTATTCTATTCTATTCTATTCTATTCTATTCTATTCTATTCCATTCTATTCTTCCCCTGGTGCAGCTTGAGACTGTGTCCTCTTGTTCTGGTGCTGGTTGCCTGGGAGAAGAGACCAACCCCCATCTGGCTACAACCTCCTTTCAGGTAGTTGTAGACAGCAATAAGGTCTCCCCTGAGCCTCCTCTTCTCCAGGCTAAACAATCCCAGCTCCCTCAGCCTCTCCTCTAGTCCACATGCCCTGCTAACAAAGGTGCACCTAGTGCAGGTTGCATGGGAACACATCTATGTGTGTTTTGAAAGCCTCCAGAGAAGAAGACTCCACAACCTTTCTGTTCCACCTCTATTTTAACTGAGTAGGAGAAAACTCAAAGCCTGAAGGATTTCTCACTACCTCTCTGCATCCTTTCTGCTGTTTGACCTATGACCAGAGCAGTCCCTCTCCAGAGCAAGCAGGGAGCATATTAAATGAGGGACCAGGGGTCTGAGCCAGGTCTGTTGCTTGATTCATTTCTTTTAGCACTGCTGGCGTTGACCTCTAGAGCAGTTTTCTGCACAGGATGAGAAGGATACATAACCATAAGCAGGCATGCACGGCACTGCACAGGTCTGCCTGGTGAATGTGTTCTTGCAGTACTAACCATGAATCTTAGAAAAAGGCGAGGGGGAGGGAAAACCAACACAACAAAACAGACCAAACAAAAAACCCAAACACAAAATTTAAGGCCAGTAAGCAAGAATGAAATAAACAACCCCTGCTTACTGTCACCACACTGTGATGAAAAGGAACTGCTGCTACAGAGCCCCAAGATAAAAAAAGAGAGAGAGAGAGAGAGCTCTCTACCTCACACCTCCTGCTGAAGCTGGGCTATGGGTACAGGGTTTGCATTGTGCCCTCTCCACTGGCAATTTGGGATGCTGCTGGGATTGTTAGGGGGAAAGGGAGTTGAGATGAAGGCTCTGCTGACAACAGTGGCCTCTTCTAGCCTCCTAAGTCAGCATCATCGACTGAGGGAAGGAGAGAAGCAGGCTCTGTGCTACCCAGTTTGTACTAGGAAGGAGGAGATATGTCAGAGATGAAAGGGAATGCTCCTGCATTCTTGCCATCTAATTAACCCTTTTTTGAGACCCACAAGAACTCCTTCCATCTCCTCTCATGCCTCCTCCTTCTATATTCTCCATCTTTCCTGGAACTTATTCCATGTTTGCCTGATGCTCTGTCATGTAGCATCACCTGAGCATACTGAGAAACATATGGCTGTGATTTGTGACTCATTACCTGAGAGGCCAGAGATCAGACTCGTTCTCTGAAGCGACCTATGCCATCCTGTCCAGAAAGGGGACATGCCAGCAGCTGTGCCTCCAGCACTTCTCATTATGCCATCCCATGATGGCAATTCTGGAAAGGTTTCTAAGAGGACAGCAAGATGCTGTCATGGGCAAAGATGGCCTTGCTGTCACCTTTTGTGCTTTCCTTGGGAACAAGAAATCTTCTGTCTTAAGTGTGTGCCTCTGTATTTGGTCTCTGTCTGCACACTCCCCCATGTAAATCTCTGCTTCCCTCCCTACACCTCTTAGCACTGGTAGCTCCTCTCCAAGGCCATGGTCACTCGAGTGCAACCAAGGGCAAATAACCCAGTATGCTGGGACATAAATGTGACTGGGGTCTGAGGAAAGAGCTGCCTTGAGGGTGTAATTCATGTAACTCCAAGAGAGTATGGGCACGTCTGGGTGCAGGATGTCACTTTGGGGTTGCCTATCAGAAGCACAGGAGCACTCAGAAGCAGGAGGCTGCCTCTCCTTCAGCTCCTGCTGATGGCTGTGGAGCTGCAAGTTCACTGGCATAGGGGTCCAAGGGCCATGGGAAAGGCCAGGTGTGAAAACACTGGCAGGTAAAAACTCTGCATGGGGTGAATGCAGGCTGCTTCTGGCTCAGTCACAGTTGTTCCTTATTGCTGGTTTGACTTTTGCCTTTGAAAGTCCAGGACTGAGCTGACACTGAATGGCTGTCCTCTAAAGCTTTCCATCACAGGAGATGCTGGAGCCAGCCAAAGCCAAGCACGTACTCACTCTAATGCAGATCCAGTCCAAGAGGAGACAGGCTGAGATGCCAGCTTGGAGAGGGCCAGCAGAGTTTTGCTGTCCGAGCATCTCCCATCAGAAAACACCACAGGGAGCAGCACATTGTTGCTGACAGAGGAAAGGGCATGCAGCTCCTTACTTGCCATATGCCAGTCCAAGATGCTATCGGAGAGCCATCTGTGGGTCCGTGCCCAGTTAATGCTGCCTCAGCCTCTCCAAGCGGAAAGACAGCCTTGAAGTGATGACTACAGAGAAAAATCATTGCAACAGGAAAACAAACAAACTGAAAGAGATGCTCAGAGCTCCTGCAGCACTGCACAGGCTGTTCAGGAAGGCCATGAAAGAGATGCTCAGAGCTCCTGCAGCACTGCAGAGGCTGTTCAGGAAGGCTATCATGTCAGAGGAGAGCAGCATTTGACCGATGGAAGCTGATTTGTGTTACTGAAAGAACATGTAATGTCAGCCTGGATAATATCATCCCTTTCTCTGTGTCTGGGTAAATCTCTGAGCTTTTGATTTCTCTTGGCTTATCCTGCTGTGACACTTCCCACGCAGTGGCATGGGATAAGCTCCCTCACCTCTGCGCTGCTCGAGGGATGATATTTCATTCTTTATCAGACCACACTCCATAAAGACCTTGGATACTGGGCTCAATCTGCCCTCTTAAGATTTTGCTTGGGGAAACAGGAAAAAAAAAAAGGGGGTGTTGGGGGAGGGGAACACAATGTAAAAGGTTTTAAAAAGCTGAGAGAGATAGCAGGCACAACAGTGCAGAGCTTTGCTCCTTGGCCTTATCTCCTGGGTGTTGCTGGCTGCAGTGTGCTAGCAAGCTGCAGCAGCAGCTGTGGAAGCAGCTGCCCTCAGCCCGAAACAGTAACACCACCATTAAAAAAAACCCACAGAAATGTCAGAAATTATGTGTCTGAGTGCGCTGTCTGAGCCAGATGAGCCAAGCTGAGCTCACTGTATGAGGAGCCACAGGGAGCAGTGGCACCCAGCGCATGATAAGGGATGCAGGGCCAAAGTATCATTGGGAAGCCATGGAAAATGGCTGGCTGGCTGGAGGAAGAAGCAGTGCAGCCCTTATTGCAGCAGGGGAGGCACAGCTAGCAGAGATGGCTCTGGATCAGACCCTGAGCAGGATGAGCTGGGAGAATCACAGCCTTCCTTCCAGTAGGTTTTATCCAGCCTTGCTTGTGATACTGTTCTTGTAACTCCTCAGCAGGGAGGAGGGGTAGGCAAGCAGAGGAGAGGAATATGACTGTCACCATGAGAGAGGGAGCCAGGAGGACTTTGCTGAGGGCAAGGTCTTGGAATAGGCTGTGAATCAGCAGCCTACACTTGCTGAAACAGAAGAAGGTGTTCAGTGGTGATGCTCTCCATTCCTCTGCCATGCTGCTCTTCAACAGTGACAGCAAACAGCTTGGTGCCATTAGGCAGAGAGATGTATGTAGTGTAGCCATGTCTTAGGGACAAGAAATTGTGATAGCATCAGCTCAAACCTCTGCCAGCAGATAAGAGAATGCAGGAGTGCATCCTGCTGTTGCCTTGATCACCACAGGGGCTGCTTCAAACATGCAGGTATAGCCCCAGCTCTGTCTTCCAAACTGTCCTCTCAGCCTGAGGCACTGGTGGAGGGGAGCCGTCATACTGCCTGAGACTGGGATGAGTGACCTCCTGGGACACATCTCCCCCTCTACCAACTGCACAGGGAGACTGGGAGATGAGACACCTTGCTCAGGTCAAGCATGTTATTTTGGAAAGCCAGTGCCAAGTGAGATGGCTGTCAGGCTCTCCATGCTCTTCTCCAACAGGGCTTGCACCAGGTGTATGAGGAGCTACTGGAAGCTCACCCTGGCCAAAGGATGTGGCCCCTTCCCTCTGCTCTCTGCATCACTTTCATCCTCTTTAGTGCTGGTGCAGTACCTCAGAGAAAGTACTCAGCTTAGTATTCCCTCCTCTGCCTGCCTGATCTTCGAGCTCTTTCCTCCCCTGCACCAGAGGTGCAGCTGGGAGACAAGAGCAGCTCCTTAATGCATGGCTCAGGTAGGAATACCCACGTTGCTTTTTTTCAGGGGCAGCTGTAAGGAAGGTGGCATGTGTCCCTCCTCCTTCTCCTCTGGTGTCCCTGGCAGAAGGAACACTGCTGCATTACACCAGCATTTAAGAAATAATAATAATTAAAAGCTTTCTGATGAACATGGTTAATTTCCTATTCTAAAAAGCTGCTAAGGCAGCACCTTTTTTGCATTAGCATATTTGCAAGGTTAATGTAGTGTACTTAATAAGATAAATAATGCTTGTCATGATATTTCAGGCCAATTTTAAGGGGAGGGAATGAAAAAATATTTTGCTTAACATCTTAAGTTTTTGCCTGGTCAACTTTCAGTTAACTGCTGAGCCACTGCTGACTGTTGAGGTGCGTTGTTCACTGCAGTGCCACAGACTGGGGTCACAGTGGCTGGAGAGCAGCCAGGCAGAGAAGGACCTGGGGGTGCTGGTTGATGGTAGGCTGAACATGAGCCTGCAGTGTGCCCAGGCAGCCAAGGGGGCCAATGGCATCCTGGCCTGCATCAGGAACAGTGTGGCCAGCAGGAGCAGGGAGGTCATTCTGCCCCTGTACACTGCACTGGTTAGGCCACACCTTGAGTCCTGTGTCCAGTTCTGGGCCCCTCAGTATAGGAAAGATGTTGAGTTGCTGGAACGAGTCCAGAGAAAGGCAACAAAATTGGGGAGGAGTTTGGAACACAGCCCTGTGAGGAGAGGCTGAGGGAGCTGGGGTTGCTCAGCCTGGAGAAGAGGAGGCTCAGGGGAGACCTTATTGCTCTCTACAACTACCTGAAGGGGGGTTGTAGACAGGCAGAGGTTGGTCTCTTCTCCCAGGCAGCCAGTACCAGAACAAGAGGACACAGCCTCAAGCTGTGCCAGGGAAGGTTTAGGCTGGAGGTTAGGAAGAAGTTCTACACAGTGAGAGTGATTGGCCATTGTGCTGCCCAGGGAGGTGGTGGAGTCACCATCCCTGGAGATGTTCAAGAGGGGATTGGACGTGGCACTTGGTGCCATGGTTTAGTAGTCGTGAGGTGCTGGGTGACAGGTTGGACTTGATGATCTTTGAGGTCTTTTCCAGCCTTGGTGATTCTGTGATTCTGGTGCTCAGGGATGTGGTTTAGTGTTGACCCTTCAGTGCTGGGTCAAGGGTGGGACTGGATGATCTTTGAGGTCTCTTCCAACCAGATGTATCCTGTGATTCTGAGGTCTTTTCCAACCTTATTGATCCTATGATTCTAAAGATGGTGAGCAGATGACAGCAGTAACAAACCAGTGACTGATGCAGTGGGACTAGGAGGCTGGGAGAGGGGGTGGCAGCTTTCTCACCACCTCAGACTTTCTTTTATTTTTCTTTTCTTTTTAATATCCTACTTCAACCCTTAGCTTAATGTTTAATTTTCCTCCAAACGTCCATAACTAGGGAAGCATTTGAAAAATCCCCATGCAAGGTGCTACAGGCCGTGGGAGACAATCATAAACCTGCTTCCTCTGCTGCCAGCCCTGGGCAAGTCTCAGGTAATGATTAGCAGAGAGCCCTTATGTTCCTAATGGTTTCTCTCGCCTCCTCTTCTGCAGAATGATTGCTTTCTTAGGCATTTTAATAATATACAGTAAAAGCAGCCACATGTTATATAAATGAGGCCACAGTGGGCAAGGAAGAAAGAGAACTTCTCAGGCAAATGATCCAGGGCACCTGTCTTGCTACTCCCACATGCCCTTCCTTTCTCTCCCTACCTCTCCCCGACCAGTAACACAGACCAACCAGTTCATTATTTTCTCATAATGATGAGAGGAGGGAGGGAGAAGCAAGCCAACAAAACTGCTGGTGTTTCCTGGGTAGGAAATTAATAAAAGAGGTATGCCACACAGATAGAGGCCACAGTGAAAGGATGGGAGAATGGGTAGGTATTTAGGCAGCTGAGAAAGCTTCCAGTATGGTGAAGAAAGAGAGGGCCAGCGGAGGCAGCTGAGAGATGAGGGGGCAGAGGGAGTAGGAGAAATAAAATAAGGAAAACATAATGCAGAGTTGGGAAAGGAAGGTCCAGCAAAAAAATGGGAGAGAGGGAGATGAGTGAGGAGTAAAGAGGACAGGTAAACAGACACAGCAAAAGGACGGGTGGAAGGAAGGAAATGATGTGTTGCTGCGGGTGTCCGAGTGGGGAGGTAGCGAAGGGGTGGAGGACCAGCGACAGTGGGTAGATTGATTTGGATGTTAACTGTATTACAGGTCAAACACAGTCCTCACACCATATCGACTCCACATCTGTTTCTTCTTCCACATGCCTGTCACTCCCCTGCTGTGTCCTAGATTTTTTCAGTTGGAGCACCTCTTGGACTCAGCACTGACTGTCTGTCAGCCCTGGGGTGGGGGGAGACCAGAGCACCAGGTGAAGCCTGTACCAGCCTGCGTGCCCCACAGCACCAAAGGACCCAGGCTCAGGGCACCATTACAGAGAGGGACAGCTCTGGGAGCATGAGTACCTCACCACTGGCATCCCCCATCTCCTGCCCCATCTCCCAGGGTCAGGGAAGGTAGATGGGTGGCTAGAAGCTTGTCCTGTACAGAATGACAGGATGCATTAGGTTGCAAGTGACCCTTGAAGGTCATCTTGTCCAGCCCCTCTTCAGTGAGCAGGGACATCCTCAACTAGATCAGGTTGCTCAGGGCCCCATTGGGTTTGCCCTTGAATGTCTCCGGGGATGGGGGCTAGCACCTAGCATCAGAGAGATGATGAGGAAAACCTGAGAGGATGGACAGATGGATGGATGGATGTGGGACAAAGCCATCCTATCTCACATGGCACATGTAAAGGTCTCTTCCAACCTGTTTACTCCTATTCTATTCTATTCTATTCTATTCTATTCTATTCTATTCTATTCTATTCTATTCTATTCTATTCTATTCTATTCTATTCTATTCTATTCTAGTGGAGAAGGTGTCAGCCCATCTTAACATAGCAAAAGAACTTTCACAGCAACACTTCAGGCTCAGTTTCTGCAGGCAGTTGTTGCTGTGGTTTTGGTCTGTGGTGATGGCCAGCAGCTGTCTGTCTTGTGCTACTGAATGATCCATTTCTTCAGCCTCATCTCTGCAAATGGCCTCCCTTAGCTGACTCAGCTGTGCTGCGAGGATTTCTCTGCACCCTGGGCTGCAGGATCAGCAGCCTGAAGGAACCCAGCATGATGCAGCCCAGATCCCACAACAGCAATCCCGCAGCCCGCCAGCCACACAATGCATGGCTGAGAGGCACTTGTCATCTTCCAGCTGTAGGGCAGACATCCATTAATGGGAGAGCATCCTCCCTCCACGGTGCTGCAACCTGGTATTGTCCTGGAGCATCATATTAAAGAAAAAAACAAAACCACTTACCCCCACCTCCATCCCAGGTGATGGTTTTTTTCCTCTGTCTGGAGTGCCAAAACCAGCAGCACTTACAGCTTCAGAAGGGGTCTTCTTCCCTGCCCTAACTCCCTGGCAGCTCTGCAGAGCTCTGACAAAAGCACATCCACACTGTGCAGGTAGTAGCCAAGGCAGGAGGCATCTCAGCATGTCACAGTGCCCGGGCAGATGGAAGAGTAGGTTTGGCTGCCTTGGGAGTTCAGGTGGGTGGCAGAGGCATTGTGCTGTCTGTGATGGTGCCCAGCTGAGCACTGCTGGAAGCTCTTCTTGGGGGAAGGAGCACCGTTCTCATCACTCTGTGGTTCCCAGTTGCATGGTAACTGCACCTGCCCTAAGGGCTAAGCACATCGGTCAGAGCCCTCCCTGCTCTTCTCTCCTCTCCTGTCTGTGGCCATACATTGGTCTGCAGTCATTTGCTGATTCTTGTTTTTCTCCACTTACCTTCCCTCTACATCTGCCCCATTCTGTTTCTGTCCTCTGTGGACAATTCTCTGTAGTGTAATGTGCTGTTGTAGAGAAGTTAGAGCTGCTCCAGGCAGTTAGCCACTCACCCAGGAGAGGATCCTGAAAAGAAAAGAAAGAGGGGAGAAAAGAAGAAAAGAAAGGAAAAGAAAACCAAACTAAATAATGGGATTTTCCATTCTCTGTCTCCCCAGTGCTTGCTAGGGATATTGGCAGAGCTAGGAGTGGGGAGCTCAGGGAGCAAGAGCACTGTGGGTCAAGCCCCAGGTGCCTTGAAACAGCTTTAGGAACAAAGATGCAAACAGAAGGAGGAGGAAAACTGCCAAAGCTGTATAAAGCTGAGGACTGAGATAATAAAGGCTGATACAGTTCAAGACTGAGCTGTATCGTGTGCAATGTACCAGCTGTCCAAGCCATTCTGCCCTGTGCTGTGAGTTTTGCTTTGATCTAGACCTCTGGATGTTGCCCTGTGAACTTCACAAACCAAACCAAGACAAAACAAAACAAACAAAAAGAATAATAAAGAACACTAAAAGAAATGCAAGGGAAAAGAAAGCCAACTACTTAATTTGTTCTGAGTGGAGGAGGAAGACAAGGAGGGCATATTCCTCACCTTCCCACGCAGAGCCAAGTTCTCCAGCACATGCAGAAGCACACATGTATCATAGTATCACAGTATCAGTCAGGGTTGGAAGGGATCACAAGGATCAGCTAGTTCCAACCCCACTGCCATGGGCAGGGACACCCCACACTACATCAGGCTGGCCACAGCCTCATCCAGCCTGGTCTTAAACACCTCCAGGGACAGGGCCTCAACCACCTCCCTGGACAACCCATTCCAGGGTTTCACCACTCTCATGGTGAAGAACTTCATCCTCACATCCAGCCTGAATCTCCCCACCTCCAGCTTCATTCCATTCCCCCTAGTCCTATCACTACCTGAGATCCTGAGAAGTCCCTCCCCAGCCTTCTTGTAGCCCCCTTCAGATACTGGAAGGCCACAATTAGGTCACCTCGGAGCCTTCTCCTCTCCAGACTGAACAGCCCCAACTCCTTCATCCTGTCCTTGTAGGAGAGGTGCTCCAGCCCTCTGATCATACATGCAGCCACACAGAGCTCTTTTGTGATACTCAGAAGAGCTTCAGGAGCATCAGAGAGGTCTGTGCTGAAAGTTGCTGGATTTTGGCTTCTTTTTCTCAGCCTTGTTCTTGGCTGCCCTTCCAGAGCCTGCGGTCAAGGTTCCATCAGCTGCACTACATCAACAGGGGTGTGGCAGAGGTTAACAGGAACATCTGGGAAGGGCATTGCCCATTCTATGCATCATATATCAGCAGCATGCTCTTAGATCTGTTTGTGATGGTGATTAGATAGAACTTCATGATGGAAATGTCCCACAAGAAAGCATTTGTGCAGCAGGCATGGAAACTTGGAAATGTGAATGATAGGTGAAAATGTGAGCTGGTGTTTATATGTAATGATAACTCTTCACCAGGAAATGAAACCCAGCAGGGGAGAAAATACAGTGTACATTTCAAAAGCCTTCACATATCCATGCACTAAAGAGCATTTCTTCTCCCCTTGTTCAACCCTGACACCATGGATGCCTCAGACTTGAGCAGTCTGTTTGAACTACCTGCTGTTCAAACATCTTCAGGAGAGCTGAGGCTCTTTGCTATTGAAGGTTTTCTTTCAAAGCTTCCAGGAGCCAGACAGGAGGAGCATCCAGGCTACTGCTGCTCCTAGGTAAGCAGGCAAACTCTCAGTTAGCTCTGGGCCTTGTTGTGCATGCTGGGGTGGATTACAGCTACTCAGACAGGCACCTGCTAGGCTGTGGCTGTTGTACACCGCAGCGAGTCGGTGAAAAACCTAGGTTATCTGGGAGGTGGGAGTTCTGTCTCTGCTTAGGAGATCCTAAAGGATGTCTATTGTATAGGAAATCCCAGGAGCAGTTGGCCTGATTTTCATGCATTACATGTATAAAAGTGTTTTACTCTGCCAGTGCACCCTCACACAGCATCACGGATCTGTCTGTGTTTGAGTCTCATCTCCTTACCTGACAGATGTAAACAGATGCCTATTTCTCTTAGCCTCACAGACCCAGTGGAACAAAAGGGGAATTGAGATTTTTCTTTCACCTTGTGCACCATCAGCAAAAATCACAGAATCACAGAATCACCAAGGTTGGAAGAGACCTCAAAGATCATCAAGTCCAACCTGTCACCACAGACCTCAGGACTAAACCATGGCACCAAGTGCCACGTCCAATCCCCTCTTGAACACCTCCAGGAATGGTGACTCCACCTCCTCCTTGGGCAGCACATTCCAACAGCTAAGGACTCTCTCAGTGAAGAACTTTCTCCTCACCTCGAGTCTAAGCCTTCCCTGGCGCAGCTTGAGACTGTGTCCTCTTGTTCTGGTGCTGCTTGCCTGGGAGAAGAGACCAACCCCCTCCTGGCTACAACCTCCCTTCAGGTAGTTGTAGACAGCAAGAAGGTCTCCCCTGAGCCTCCTCTTCTCCAGGCTAAACAACCCCAGCTCCCTCAGCCTCTCCTCATAGGGCTTGTGCTCGAGGCTTCTCCCCATCCTCGTTGCCTTACTCTGGACACGATGGATTATTTCTGCTGGGAATGGTGGATGCAGCAGATGGAGCCTTCTCAAATAAACCTCCTCTGTTTCTGGCATTTGAGAAAAACATCCTTTACCTTGAAAAAAAAAAAGGAGTGAATCACATGGGGAATGTCTTCTATCATCTCACTTTTACAACCAGTCTTTTGTCTATAATCAGGATCTTTAAAAGAGAGGGAATTAAGTTCCCGAGGCAGGGGATGACGGGAATCTCTGCTCCAATAGATTTTTGGGCAGGGAGATTGCAGGGTAATTGAGTTGCAATGCTCAATATTTATTCTTGTTAAATAGACTTCAACAGCAATCACTGGGATGTACTGGGCATGTGAAGCATGAATCAGTGAGGGAGGTCATGCTGAGGGTGTCCAGAATCAGAAGAAATTCAGGATGTTAGAAACCAATCTGATTTTGCTGCACATGAGTCGAGGTGGTTTCTTTTTGTACTTGGCACAGTGAAGTATTGACAGCTCTCGTGAACTCTCCACCCTGGGTGTAAATAATTACGAAGGGAATTGATTTTTAATCATGTTTTATATGTAGAAATTAATCCCTTATTAAGTGCAGTGCGGCATATGGCACGGGGTGCATCTGCGTTAGTGTTTGAGTTTGAATCCCAACTGTGCTTTGGAAGCGTATCTTCCAGTCATCTCTTTGCTCTGGTTCTTACCACAAGAAGGGCTCTATGTCTCTTTGAAGTTGTCTTCAAAGCTAAACCAGGAGATGCACAAACCTCACCACCTGCTAATGGTGTTCAGCCCATAGGGCCTGAGTAGATCTCGTCCCAAGTAAACCTGTTCAGTGTATATGATGTTCAACAATTGCATTAACAGTGAAGCCTTGTTCAACATCTTCATCAGCCACCTGGGTGAGGGAACAGAGTGTACCCTCAGAAAGTTTGCTGGTGATGTAAAATGGGAGGATTGGCTGTGCTGACTTTCAGTGAGACCTGGGTAGACTGCAGAGTTGGGTGGAGAGCAACCTGATGAAAGCCAACAAAGACTAATGTAGAGTCCTATGCATGGGCAAGGATAACCCCATACACTGGTACAGGTTAGAGGTTCCCTACTGGAAAGAAGCTCCATGGAGAAGGATTTTTGAGTCCTGGTGCTCTTGTGGCCAAGAGGGCAAATGGTATCCTGGGATGCATTAGGAAGACTGTGACCAGCAGGTCAAGGGATGTTCTTCTGACCCTAGTGAGGCCACATCTGGAGTATCATGTCCAGAGCTGGGCTCCCCAGTTCAAGAGAGATAGAAAACGATAAGTCAAATGAAGGGCCATGAGGATGATTAAAGGACTGGAACTTCTCTCTTCCAAGGAAAGATTAAGAAACCTGGGGCTGTTTAGCCTGGAGAAGAAAAGGCTGAGAGGGGATCTGATTAGTGTTTGTAAAGACCTTAAGGGTAAGGGGCCCATGGCAGGGAGGTTGGAACTAGATGATCCTTGTGGTCCCTTCCAATCCTGAATGATACTATGGTACTATGATACTATGATAAATTGTGTTTGTGGCCTCTAATGCTACATATTGATGGCAAGAATTGGGACATAGCCTGCAACATGCTTGCATGTGTTAAACCCACCCTGTCCCTTCCCTTTCTACTCCTGAAATAGTGCTTCCTCTAATCCAGGGAGCAAGGTCTGCTTTTTAGCAGTACCATTAGTCCATCATACCCTTTCTCATTTTATTTTCCCAGCACTGCTGAGAGTTTGCTCCTTAGCTGGGATTTTCCAGATAGCCTAATGGAGTTAGCCACCCAGATCCAGTGACTTTGTGTGCACAGAGAGCATCTAATTCTCTTAAAGCCCATGGCAAATCCCAGTGTTATTTCCTATGTAGATGGCTGCTACAAAGAAGCAATTAGGAAGATAACCAATATCTTCCTGTCCTCTCTTCCATTTCTAAAGCTGCAGGGAGAAATGGCAGTATTTTGGCTAAAGATAAGTACAAACCAAACCCTAAGGTGTTGACAACCCCAAATACTTGCACGTCTCGGTTTTGAACTAGCATCTAGATTTGTATCTTGGATACAGTCCCTGGCTTTACTTCTTTGAATAGTAAATCTTTTTCACAGTTTGAACTGTGAATATAATTTAGCATTAATGTACTGTGTATGTCTTTGATATGGCCGAAAGGGACAAGTTATGTATCTGGGTTGGAGCAGAAAGATGTATCACCGTGTTGGCAGGATCTTTACTGCCAGTCCAGGAGTCTAAAACACAGGAGACTTGGGCAATATTTAGGTGTGGAAGCATAAAGTATGAGCATACATCTAGCAGTAGCTGCCCTAGGTCGGTATATAGATCATGGGAACTGTTTCAGATGTCGAAGTGGGGTGCTGCCTTAAGGTGGTGCAGGAGAAAGGAGAGTGTCCACAGCAAGGAACCATTTTCAGTGGGTCTTCTCCTGTTAGGGATCCATCAGTGGGGAGATCCCAGTCCTGTTTCGATGGTCTTTCTTAGAATCATGGAAATTGTAGAGACAACAAGGTTGGAAAAGACCTCAAGGATCATCCAGTCCAACCTGTCACCCAAGACCTCACGACTACTAGACCATGGCACCAAGTGCCACGTCCAATCCCCTCTTGAAGACCTCCAGGGACAGCAACTCCCCCACCTCCCTGGGCAGCCCATTCCAACGGCTAGCAACTCTCTCAGTGAAGAACTTTCTCCCTCAGTGAAGAACTTTCTCCTCACCTCGAGTCTAAACTTCCCCTGATCATTTCTCTATCTGTGGAAGACAGAGAAAAAGATTTCCTTTGTGTAAAATTGTTCAGAGATAGAAAACTGAGCAGGAGTTCTCAGCATGATACAGTCTTGTTAAGTGATGGTCTGCTTTTCCTCCTGTTGCCTGAGTGGAGGAAGAAGGAAAGAATTAGCAGTCCCTAGATCTGAAGGGTAGAATTAATTATGTCTGTGATTCATTATGGGCAAAACCAGCTAAACATTTCTCTGCTATTTTTAATTTTGCATCTGAATCGCAGAGCATATGAAACCCAATATAGGAGCTCAGTTCCTGGGAACAGTTTCATTTCCAAATGCTCATGTAGCAGAATTGCCAGGAATTGGAGAAAAGGTGCAGACAAGACAATCCCATTTTAAAGGACTGAAAAGTCCCTCTGTTGTATTGCAGTTAATCTTAGCTTCTCCCCCCAGTTTAAGAAGGACATTGAGACACTTGAACGTGTCCAGAGAAGGGCAATGAGGCTGGGGAGAGGCCTCGAGCACAAACCCTATGAGGAGAGGCTGAGGGAGCTGGGGGTTGTTTAGCCTGGAGAAGAGGAGGCTCAGGGGAGACCTCATTGCTCTCTACAACTACCTGAAGGGAGGTTGTAGCCAGGTGGGGGTTGGTCTCTTCTCCCAAGCAACCAGCACAAGAACAAGAGGACACAGACTCAAGCTGTGCCAGGGGAAGTTTAGACTCGAGGTGAGGAGAAAGTTCTTCCCAGAGAGAATTGTTAGCCATTGGAATGTGCTGCCCAGGGAGGTGGTGGAGTCACCATCCCTGGAGGTGTTCAAGAGGGGATTGGACGTGGCACTTGAAGCCATGGTTTAGTTAGTCATGAGGTCTTGGGTGATAGGTTGGACTTGATGATCTCTGAGGTCTTTTCCAACCTTATTGATTCTATGACTCTAGAGAGGGATGTCCAAGGTCAGAACAAGCCAGATCACTGGTGGTGAAGTTTGAAGTTTAATGCAGTCTGTGTTTTGCTCAAGGGCTGGCTACTATGCCTAGCCTTCCTTTTTTTCCCCCTCCCCCTTTCCTTTCATTGTGTGTGTGTGTTTTGTTTGTTGTTTTTTTTGTGGTTTGGTTTAGTTTGTTTGTTTGGGGGGGAGGGGGGCTGTTGGGGAGGGATCACTGTTACTACTACTGCTGTTATTATTACCAGTTTGCAGTGGTGGTGTTTCTTTTTTTTTTCAGTCATCTGTGCTCAGATCTCTTGAGAGCAATGAAAAGAAATCAAACTGCTTTTGTGAGTTGTGGCAGAAGAGTGCAAATAGATTGATTAAAAACACTGTTTCTTTCTTTAATTTAACCAGAGCAGAGGCTTGTGGGTAATGTGCATAATGTATGCTCGGTGGTAACAAGGCACCGAGGGGAGAGGGGAGGAAAGTGAGGGAGAGAGGGGGAAAAAAAAAATGGAAGTGGAGCCAGTGTTGTTCTGCTTTTAAACACAAGATTGATTTTACATTTTCCCTGTGTGTCACTTTCATTACTAGCAAATTAATCCTTCTCTCCGAGGCCTGAAGCTTATTTCTGGGGTTTCTCGTAAGAAAATAGCTTCTGGTGTGCTACCTGTTCTTAAACAGGGAGCTCAGGGTTTGGCTTTGAGAGGAAGTTGCACCCATCTAGACAAAGGTGTCATTTGAAAAGTGACCCTGCTGTGGAGGTGCACATGGCTGCCTTCTTTTGATTTTTCACTTTACTCTGAGTCTGCCTATATTGACAGAAACACAACACCCTTGGATAGATATAGGAATGCTGGCCAGAGGATGAGTAGCATCATTTTTTACCTAAATCAATAAAAGGTTACCCTTTCACAGCTATCACACTTTGTTCAGGCTTCTGTGGAGACCTGTGGCCTGAAGGATCAAGCCCTCAGCAAACCTTCTCCAGGAGGAGGAGGTGAGACATTTCTGACACTGATACGGTTCTGCAGTGCAGCGTTGCTTCAGAGCATGGAGGTCTGCTGGCTGCTGGAACCCACAGGGAATATGGAATGGAATGGAATGGAATGGAATGGAATGGAATGGAATGGAATGGAATGGAACGGAACGGAACGGAACGGAACGGAACGGAACAGAACAGAACAGAACAGAACAGAACAGAACAGAATAGAATAGAATAGAATAGAATAGAATAGAATAGAATAGAATAGAATAGAATAGATCAGACCAGGTTGGAAGAGACTTTAGGAATCTTCCTGCCCTAACAAAGGGTCAGATTTATTGAACATTCCTTCTGGGCCAATGATTCCAGACAATTAAATGGTTAAATCATTCAACTGCCTCAAGCTACAACTATATTGCAAGTTGAGCAAACCATTTCACCACTGCTGGGTTCCTAGCAAAGGCATATTGCTGTTTACTAGGGCTGCTCTCCTTTCACTTCTCAGGTCATGGCACCATGCATAGAAATCTGAACTTGTCTTATTTGTGTCTAAATAACCTGTCATGGAATGGAATGGAATGGAATGGAATGGAATGGAATGGAATGGAATAGAATAGAATAGAATAGAATAGAATAGAATAGAATAGAATAGAATAGAATAGAATAGAATAGAATAGAATAGAATAGAATAGAATTAACCAGGTTGGAAGAGACCTTTGAGATCATCGAGTCTAACCTATTATACAACACTATCTAATCAATTAAACCATGAAACCAAGCACCCTATCAAGTCTCCTCCTGACCACCTCCAGTGGTGGTGACTCCACCACCTCCCTGGGCAGCACATTCAAATGGCAAATAGCTCTATGAAGAATTCCTTCCTAACATCCAGCCTAAACCTCCCCTGGCACAGCTTGAGACTGTGTCTTCTTGTTCTGGTGCTGGTTGCCCACGAGAAGAGACCAACCCCCACCTGGCCACAACCTCCCTTCAGGTAGATGTAGAGAGCAATAAGGTCTCCCCTGAGCCTCCTCTTCTCCAGGCTAAGCAACCCCAGCTGCCTCAGCCTCTCATCACAGGGCATATGGTCTAAACCCCTCCCCCAGCTTTGTTGCCCTTCTCTGGACATGTTCCAGCAAGTCAACATCTTTCCTAAACAGAAGGGCCCAGAACTGGACACAGAACTGGACACAGTACTCACCTAGAGCTTGGATCACCTGCAGTCTTTGCAGAAGAGATGGAGTTTCTTTTGGGTTTAGGTGGTTATTTGTAAGTGATGTTTTGTTAAGATCCATGAGATATGTGTGTGCCATCACTTCTTTTGATCTGTTGAGTAACTCATTGGCTGGTTAAAAAAAAAATGATGCTGCTTTGTATGTTTTGATGCCTCTGATGGAGTCAGAGGTTTGTTGTGATTCAATCCTGGCTAGGAAAGCTGGAGTGTGCCTACAGACACTTCCTTCCCTAAGTTAACTTTGACACTTTTGTTTGTGTTTAAGATGAGCAGGTGGCCTGCCAACTCTTTGAGGAACCCTTGCCAGGTATGAGCCAGGTCTGAATGGATCCACAGTGCTATATCATAATGAGGCTGTGGTCTGAGATCCCTGGTGGATGCTGGTTTAATGCTGCAGCAATTTTTCACCATCAGTCACTGTCACTGAATATATGTAAGAGTATGGTCTTTTGGGCTGACCTGAGCAGGGCTCTGCAGCCCTGTTCGCATCAACAGCTGGTAGTGAGCTCAGGAAGGGTGAGAAAAAAGGCTCCATCTTGCCTGTTGAATATAAAAAAGAAGAAAAAAAACCCACAAAAATAGCTGTTTGCAGCCACAGTGAAGATTTGCTCCTATCAGTGAGAATCCAGCATGTTTTATTTGACCAGAGGTCAGGTTTTTGTTTGGATTGCCAAACAAAAGGGACAGCAGATGCAAGGAGGAGAATAACTGTTTTTAAATCAAAAGGGCTCTTATTTTTCCTTTTCCCTCTGAAAACTCTCGTGGCAGCGTTTCAAGATGCTTAGGCTATGTTTCAGTGGAAACAAATGCCAACTTTTCCTTTGCTGTGCAGTGGCCAAGTCTAACGGAGGAGCTGGTGTGTGATTGGGCTTCTTAAGTGGCAGGTGGGGGAGTGCATCCGCTTGCAGAATTACTGTTAAAACGAGGAGCTTTTGGGACTTCTCTGCAGGAACTCTGGGCTGCTGGAAGCATTCCATCTGATTTATATAAAAAAAAAATACTCACTTATAGCTTGGAAAGCCACAGTCTTTACTGCTGCCATTTGGATTTACTAGAGCCTTGAGCAAGCCATTGGCTTCTCTTTGAGCGTGTGCTGGTTTAGATACATCTGTGCTGAGCAAAGGGAGAGACATGGCCAGGCCATCTTCAATTCCATTCTGATTGACAGGGGAAGTTTAGGCTGGAGGTGAGGAGAAAGACATTGGAATGGGCTGCCCAGGGAGGTGGTGGAGTTACCATCCCTGGAGGTGTTCAAGAGGGGATTGGACCACTTGGTGCCATGGTTTTTCCTGAGGTCTGTGGTGACAGGTTGGACTTGATGATCTTTGAGGTCTCTCCCAACCTTGGTGATTCTGTGATTCTGTGGCTTAAAGTGAAGGGTGCCTGCAAGCATCTGCAGGACTTGTTATTGCTCAGTGAGATGATTATCTGCTGTGTGAACTGTGTGGTTTACAACTGGCCTCTTTACTCATCCCTTAGCAGAGGTCAGACTTATTTTTTATGCTTCAGACAAGTACAGCCAGAGTGAATAGATCCTCACAACAAGACCTGGGACTCAGCTCTATTCCCTTCAGAATAATTGGCAATAATTCCCCCAAATTATTCTCTGGGAATAAGGAGTCTCAATTTGGATGCCTACTCATTGTCAGCACCATGGTTTCAGATACCCCATAAGGCTCACATTTGGTGAGCCTTGATTGGTGCAGACATGCCCCAAAAGCCAGCAGAAGAAAAGAGTGTGCCCACATAGCACTGCATGGATGGAATGGAATGGAATGGAATGGAATGGAATGGAATGGAATGGAATGGAATGGAATGGAATGGAATGGAATGGAATAGAATAGAATAGAATAGAATAGAATAGAATAGAATAGAATAGAATAGAATAGAATAGAATAGAATAGAATAGAATAGAATAGAATAGACCAGGTTGGAAGAGACCTTCAAGATCATCGAGTCCAACCTATCATCCAACACCATTTAATCAACTAGTCCATGCAACCAAGCACCCTATTAAGTCTCCTCCTAAACACCTCCAGTGGTGGTGACTCCACCACCTCCCTGGGCAGAACATTCCAATGGGCAATCACTCTTTCTTTGAAGAACTTCTTCCTAGCATCCAGCCTAAACCTCCCCTGGTGCAGCTTGAGACTGTGTCCTGTTGTTCTGGTGCTGGTTGCCTGAGAGAAGAGACCAACCCCCACCTGGCTACAACCACCCTTCAGGTAGCTGTAGAGAGCAAGAAGGTCTCCCTTGAGCCTCCTCTTCTCCAGGCTAAGCAACCCCAGCTCCCTCAGCCTCTCCTCATAGGGCTTGTGCTCCGAACCCCTCCTCAGCTTTGTTGCCCTTCTCTGGACACGTCCCAGCAAGTCAGCATCTTTCTGAGGGGCCCAGAACCAGACACAGTACTCAAGGTGTGGCCTAACCAGTGCTGAGTACAGGGGCACAATAACCTCCCTGCTCCTGCTGGGAGATGTCTGTCTCTTACCTGCTTTGAGAGAGAAAGGACTGCTGCAGAGGAGGAGGGGAGCACACCAACAAAGCTGAAAGGCTCTGGGATTTGCCTACAGTAGCGATGTTTGTACCTGATTATGGTATAAAGCTTGTCTTTTCCAATTACTAAATGCATGAGCATTGTAGAGTAGGGAGGAAAAATAAAGGCAAGTATCACAGAGATTGGAGGGCAGTGGAGGAGTGTTATGCTGGTTCATTTATCAAGAAACAGAACTTTACTGGGACACAATATGAAACTACAAGCATATTATCCTGCTGCCTTTCCAGCTCCAGCACCAGCTCTTTTCTTTTTCAGGTGAAGCATTATTGTGCTAATACTTGCAGGAGGAGGGAAGAAAGGCGTCCAAATGCCCCTGTTTGAAATGTCCTATCAGCGCATAAAATACGTCTGTGGGTTTGAGAATTACGCTGACTTCACAACAGTACATTGCAGATAAATAATTTATCTCCTGCAAACACATTTCTGTGCTCTTCCACATCCATTTGTTTCTGGAAAGCAGCGGGGGCGCCGGGGAAGCAGAAGCGATTGGTGCTCGCTGGGGAACTTCGCGTGGAGCCGCCTGTAGCTTGGGTGTTGTTGGCCACCGGAGGTAGGGTTTTGTTCTCGCAGGCACCAGCTCCCACATCATAAATAAAGCCATTTTGGAAACAAGAGGCACCTTGAGCTGAAGCTGGCATTTCTCACGGTATTGGCAGATCAAGCCAGCAACTGTTGATTTTAAATGTTTAATGAGCAATATGTTGCTGATTCTGGTAATAATGTTGTGTTTGCCTAACCTTTCTCGGTGCGCTCCCTTCTGCTGTATCGCTGGCAAGCTTCCAGGAGAGGGGGAAAGGGAAAGGAAGAAAAACCAAACCCCACCAGGAAGGCTGAAACAAAGCAGAGACAAGAGGAAAATTGAACAACTTAGGAGAAGGGGCATGAAAGGAAGAAGTAGAACTTAATTAGAAGGAAGAGATAGCAGCAGGATATTGATGCCATGTCAGAGTATTAAACTGAGGGCTGCAGAGAAAGACAACTTTTCCCTGCAGAGATATTCTTATTCATACTGAGGGAATTGGAAAAGAAAGGCTGGTTACTAGGAGGAGATGGGCAGGAAGAGCTGTGTGGAGGTGAACCCTAAATCAGGGAGCCTCCTGAGACAGTTCAGTCAGCTGGTTAAAAGCAGGTGAGTTGAAAGAGAAGCAGCATCGTACAAGTCAGTGAGATGGTCTGTTACTTCCATGTCGGGCTCATACAATGCTCCCTCTAAAGATTGCCTCCAGTGTGTTGTATTTTTTACCAATTTATTTTTGTTCAGCCTCAAAACCCTGAGTGATTCAGCATAAGCCTCTTTGACACCAGGCTGCAGGCTGGCTAGAGAGGCTTATGAGCATGTGTGCTTATCTCGGGGTACGAAGGAGGCTTCCTTGACCAGTGGAGTTAAGAACATGCAATGGAAACAGGGAAAAAAAGCTGCTTTTATAGTGCTAAATAGCAGCTGCTTTTGCTGCTGCTCTTATCCTAGACCAGACCCTCCCTCTGCTGTTGTGTATACTGACTGTAGCTTGCTATGGAAGAACAAGCTCTCGCTTAATTTACACCATGACTTCTGTGCTTGGGAAAGCACAAAACTGAAAATGCTGGAAGCTGAAGGCCTTTGTTTTCCAAATGGAGAGGATTTGGGCAGCAGAGTCAAATGCTTTCCATCCCTGCGCTTTGGACCCTTCTCAGCAGGAGCTATCCAGAGAGCTATTGTGCAAAAAATGCAGGAGGTTTTTGTAATGTGTTGATTGGGCTCTTGAGTGAGACCAGGCATTTTCTCATCTTTTAATCATTACCTGTTTGGCTGATGTTTAAATCAATGACTGCACGCCAAACACTCACTACCCTATTAGGAAGCCTCTTCTTGTTTTCCATAATAGCTTACTTATTGCTTCCATTGTATGTATGGCACAGTATATATTGTCCAAAAGGGAGATGTAGCTAGTAGGTCATACTTAGTGAAGGAGGATTTTTCTCTTTTTAATGAGGAGAGTATCAGTTTTGCAATGCTTGTTACACTTTCATTTCCAGGCTGCTGCATACAAATGGTGTTATATAAAGTTGACCACCAGCAAATATAAGTATCAAAAACTGTGTGCTGAGACATTATGAGATAGAAGCAGGAAGCAACAGCATGCAGAGGATGTATCAAAGAGCAGTCTTGCCAGGGCAAGGGCAGTGCTCCACCTTTCTTTCCACCAGCAGTGAGAGAGCTTTAAGGAGACAGTGACCATTATTTATGTAACTGCTTCAGATACTACTTTTTTTCTTCATGGGTTATGTATCACCTCTGTAATCATAGAATCATTTAGGTTGGAAAAGATGGTCAAGATCATTGAGTTCAACCATTAACCCTACCCTACCCAGCCCACCACTATGCCATATCCCCAAGCACCACATCTACACAGCTTTTGAACATGCCCAGAAATGGTGACTCAGCTACCTCCCTGGGCAGCCTGACAGCCCTTACAGTAGAAAACCTTTTCCTAATGTCTAGCCTAAACTTCCCCTGGTGCAGGTTGAAGCCATTGCCTTGTGTTCTGTCACTAGGTTGGAATGGAATGGAATGGAATGGAATGGAATGGAATGGAATGGAATGGAATGGAATAGAATAGAATAGAATAGAATAGAATAGAATAGAATAGAATAGAATAGAATAGAATAGAATAGAATAGAATAGAATAGAATAGAATAGAATAGAATAGAATAGAATAGAATAGAATAGACCAGGTTGGAAGAGACCTTCAAGATCATCACGTCCAACCCATCATCCAACACCATCTAATCAACTAAACCATGGCACCAAGCACCCCATCAAGTCTCATCCTAAACACCTCTAGTGATGGTGACTCCACCACCTCCCCAGGCAGCCCATTCCAATGGGCAATCACTTTCTCTATGAAGAATTTCTTTCTAACATCCAGTCTTGGGTTCTTGGGAGAAGAGACCAACACGAACCTCACAACAACCTCCCTTCAAGTAGTTGTAAAGAGTGGTAAGGTCTCCCCTCAGCCTTCCTGGCTTGCTTGTTAACAAGTAAGAGTGAAACATGGATGCATGTTCATGCTACAATTTCCATTTTTAAGATCAGGTATGTGTGGAATTTTGGGTCTGACCTTCTCTGTCTGGTTTTTCACTCCCTCTTTTACACCACCATGAACTTTTCCGTGGTCTTCTTCCTTTCTTGATAAATGTCCTGAGCAGCAAAGCTAGCATCTGCAAAAGTTTTTTAATTAGCCTCAAGCTTTCCACCAGGGTCCTCAAGTACAAACAGACATAAGCCCTTATAAGCTCAAATCAAACACATGTTCAGAGGGTCATCTTCAAGGCAATATCCAGCAGCACAGCTTCCATGAGCAAAGCTCTTTGCTGCCAACACTCCCCAGCAATTTCTGTTTAGCAGCAGCACACTCCATCAGTTGTAGGATGTGGATTTTTTTCCTCCCCCTACCTCCTTCCTGGTGCACCTCCCTACAACTTCAAAGTAGAACGAAGGCTTTCCCAGCCATGTGGTGGGAGATGGCATTGTCTGTCTTAGAGCAACCACCACATGTGTTTGCCATGCCACCATGCAACTCTAAACACAAAAGAAAGCTGCAAGCATAAGAAATCTTCTAGATCTTTCTCCACTGTGCTATTCCTCCATTATTTTTTTCTCTTTTTTAAACATCTTAATAGCTCAACTGAGTTACAGTCAGCTTTCAGTCTTTTAGACAGATATATGAGTGGAAAGAGAAAAAGGCTGGCAGATAAAAAAGGGCAATAATAGGCGAATAGGAGCTGGGAGAGAGGGGAAGAAATGGAAAGACAAAAAGAGCAATGTTGACTAAGAGAAAGGGTGGGGGAAAGGGTGAGAAACTGGAAGCAGCAGGGTCATGGATCAAAAAGCAGGATGTGTGATGAAGACCTCTGGGATGGCGAGGTCTGAGGCTTACGAGCCCTGTAGAATGCAGTAAAACCTCCATCAGGGCCATTCAGTTTAGGGGCATATAAACAGAGTGGGGTTTATTGTGAATTCTGGTTAACAACTTCCTCAGAGGGGAAAATTCCTGCGTTCTCCCTGAAATACAATTTCTTGTCTCATAAATTGAAACAGCTGCGACTGTTCCCTCTGCAGACAATTTTAGTCTTTTTTGGTCTTGTCCCCTTTTTCTTTTTTTTTTGCTGGGTGTATGCATGATTTTGCTTAATGATTTTTTTTCCCTGCAGAAGGGGCACAGAGTGTGGTGTTGTGTACAGGTTTGTGATCAGCGTCTTTGCACAAGCACAAGAAAAGCGCCTGGGGCGTTTTCTGCTTTTAGAGAGAAGCAAGTGTTAGGCTATTAGTCTGAAGCTAACTTAAGACTGCATTTCTCCTGAGAAAACTCAGTGGGAATTTCTGCATCCTCATTCCCCAGAAAGATTCTTGCTTAAACTGGGATTTAATCTATCACCCAGACTCCACTCTTGGACCGGTAAAGTCTGCCAGCGCCTCCACAGCTACTGTGCAGAAAGCAGAGAAGAGAATATAGGAGAGCATTTTGACGGCCTGTGTTGCTGCCCCAGCTCTTAAGGCATCCCCTCCCATTCAGTGCTGGGCACCACAACACAGGAGGGAAGCAGTATTCCTGCCTGGAAAAGGAAGCATGACCATCTTACTTTTATGAATCTAAGCAGTGCTAGATACTGTCTGCCAGCATCAACCACAGAATCACCCAGGTTGAAAGAGACCTCAAAGATCATCAAGTCCAACCCATCACCACAGACCTCATGACTAAACCATGGCACCAAGTGCCACATCTTTTTCTCACTCTGAGGTCTCATAAATGTCTAGTATTTATTTTTAACTAATTAAAGAGCCAAGCTTGCCTTTGGGCTAGTGCAGGAATCAGCCACTTTTGTAGATGATGGACTGTACAAAAACACAGGCAAGGAGTCAAAACTTCCTGCCTCCAACTCTCTCTGCTCCAAGTTAAAGTAATCAAATTGGCCTCATAACACACCTCAGCCTTCCCATTATACACAATGGCAGGTAGCCTCTTCGGGCAAGCTGCACATTCAAGGGATCACAGAGCAGCAAAGTCATTCCTCAGGTTGTGTTAGAAGCAGACCTGTGGCCTGTAGCAGGTTGGATTTCATCCCCATCCTCTCTTGCAGCACACTCCTGCTGCATGACAGCATATGGGCTCCCTCCCATGCATGCATCGGGTGGCCCAGCTGATGCAGCTGGTAGATGTGAGGAGCCTTTGCACAGAATGGATTTACAAGTGAGGGCAGCTGTCCTGGTTTAACACAGCCTGCTCCCACAAGTCCCCCTCCTCCCACATAGACAGGAGAGAAAGTAACACAAAAACACCCTGGTTTGAGATAAAGATTTTGTACAGCTACCTTAGCCTATTTGAATAAAAAAGCAGAGGGAAAAAGCAGAAGCAGAAACTGGAACAAGTCCAGAGAAGAGCAACAAAGTTGGTGAGGGGTTTGGAACACAAGCCCTATGAGGAGAGGCTGAGGGAGCTGGGGTTGCTCAGCCTGGAGAAGAGGAGACTCAGGGGTGACCTTATCAGTCTCTACAACTACCTGAAGGGAGGTTGTAGACAGGCGGATGATGGTCTCTTCTCCCAGGCACCCAGTACCAGAACAAGAGGACACAGTCTCAGGCTGCGCCAGGGGAGGTTCAGGTTGGATGTTAGGAAGAAGTTCTATACAGAAAGAGTGATTGCCCATTGGAATGGGCTGCCTGGAGAGGTGGTGGAGTCGCCGTCATTGAAGGTGTTCAGGAGGAGACTTGATGGGGTGCTTGGTGCCATGGGTTAGCTGTTTGGGTGGGTTGGATTGGTTGATGGGTTGGACACGATGATCTTGAAGGTCTCTTCCAACCTGGTTTGGTTTATTCTAATTCTAATAAGTGGCTCCCCCCCAAGCATGCAGAAGCCAGACAAGAGGAAAAGACCAACAATCCAAACTGTGAAACCAGATCACAGAATCACAGAATCACCCAAGTTGGAAGGGATCTCAAGGATCATCAAGTCCAACCTGTCACCACAGACTTCATGACTAAACCATGGCACGAAGTGCCACGTCCTATCCCCTCTTGAACACCTCCAGGGATGGTGACTCCACCGCCTCCCTCGGCAGCCCATTCCAATGGCTAATGACTCTCTCAGTGAAGAACTTTCTCCTCACCTTGAGCCTAAACTTTTTGGCCACCTGGACACACTCCTGGCTCATGTTCAGCCAGCTGTCAACCAGTACCCCCAAGTCCCTTTCCGCCTGGCTGCTCTCCAGCCACTCCAACTCCAGCCTGTAGCGCTGCATGGGGTTGTTGTGGACAAAGTGCAGCACCCAGCACTTATCTGCCTTTCTCCTGAAGGCTTGTACCTCATGAACTATCTTCTTTATGCTATTATTCAATGTTGTTGTTGTTTGTTTTCCTAGTTCTTCCCCTATTCTCCATTTTCTCCTTCCTTCTCTCTTCTTCCCTCTCCTTCCTGCTTATTGCATCCTCCTGTACCTGCAAGCTCGTACTGCCTGAAATTAATCTCAAAACCTTCTGCTCCTAAAGCAGTGGGGAAAAAAAATAGTCTGCAGGTGAATTTGCCATTTTAATGTAGTTAACATTCCTCTCCTCCTTCAACTGTTCTGCAGTTGCAGAACTGCTGAGATTAGTAGCATAAAATCCCACCAGGATATTGACATAACCCACAAGCCAGGAAGTTGTTTTAATCAAACCCAGCATCCCATTTGGAATGCTGGACTTAGAAATACAAGAGCAGCAGTTTTGTGAGCAGCTGAGAAATAAGGAAATGAGTGTTTCAAGAGGGGGGCTTTGAAAACCATTTGAAAGATATTATTTCAATACCCTGTGGTCAGGAGTTGCAGGATTGTGGGGTGTTTTTTTTTTACTGAGTCCTCGCCTGTACAGAATGCTTGGACAGAGAATTGGTATTGAAGAGGTAATAAAAAGGAATTAGATTGGATGGCTGGATTATTAACAGGGGTTATTATCCAGTAAAAGTGTCAGAGGACCTCAATCCACAGGGCATGGATGATTACTGTGGATGAATCCCTGGTCCTTGGAGGACAGATGGGAGGGCATGATGGTCGTGTTTCTCCCCTACCCCCAGTAAAATTTAGAGCAGCCTTGGATGAGCTGCTCATAATAATGTCTGTTATGTTGCCTGGAAAGCAGTGAACCAAAGAGAGAATAGAAGACACCCAAAACTATTTGTCGGGCTCTAACTCTCAAACTCCACCTCTCCGTTTCCGCCTGTCCTCTCTTGGGGCTCTAAAGAGGCAATCATTGTCAGCCTGTGACTGCCATCCACAGCTCAGCAGGGCAAGAACAAAGTACTGACAAGCTATTGCAGATGCCTTCAGTTGCAAAGGTGATAACGATGAGCAGGTGCTGCACTAAAAGAGAGGTGAGTGGATGCTGCTGTGGTGCAAATCAATATGCCTGCTTTCAGTACAGTCCAGTGCTGCAGCACTGCAAGCTGCCAGGGGAAAGAGAGGTGGTCCACTCACAACCTTGGTTCCTGTGTATGGTGGCACAAATCCCACATCAGGCATGCACTGTGGACTTAAAGTGATGTAAGACAAGGAGAGAGTTCTGCCCCTAGATGGTGATCAGTTTATTCACTGAAGTATGAGGATTGATAGCCCTTGTCACTATTAGCTCAGCTAATATAGCTGCAGATGCTACATTTAATCATATAAACTATGTGGTGCAGTTGCAGAACAAGGGCCTCTGGCCTGCACCACTGGAAAAGCAAGGGGAGCAGATTCCTAAGGGGTTTGTGGAGAATTGCAGTATCCTGAGCCCTTGTGACAGGAAAAAAGATGATGTGCTCTGCTTCTTCAGGGCACTCTGTGCAGGGGTGCATGTTTGTGTGCAGTTCTGGGCCCCTCAGTTTAGGAAAGATGTTGAGTTGCTGGAACATGTCTGGAGAAGGGCAACAAATGGGTTTGGAGCACAAGCCCTATGAGGAGAGGCTGAGGGAGCCAGGGTTGCTTAGCCTGGAGAAGAGGAGGCTCAGGGGAGACCTTATTGCTCTCTAAACTACCTGAAGGGAGGTTGTAGACAGGTGGGGTTGGTCTCTTCTCATGGGCAGACAACACCAGAATAAGAAGACACAGTTTCAAGCTGTGCCAGGAGAGGTTTAGGCTGGATGTTAGAAAGAAGTTCTTCACAGAAAGAGAGATTGGCAATTGGGATGTGCTGCCCAGGGAGGTGGTGGAGTCACCATCACTGGAGGTGTTTAGGAAGAGACTTGATGGGGTGCTTGGTGCCATGGTTTAGTTGATTAGATAGTGTTGGATGATAGGTTGGACTCAATGATCTTAAAGGTCTCTTCCAACCTGGTCTATTCTATTCTATTCTATTCTATTCTATTCTATTCTATTCTATTCTATTCTATTCTATTCTATTCTATTCTATTCTATCAAGTGTGCACAGGAGAACAAATTAGAAGGATCTTGTGCATGAGATCAAGAGCATGTGCAGCAGAAAGCAGATTTCCACTGCCCCTAGAAGAAAGAAAAGGAGTAGCTGGAGCAGGAGGGTGTGCCCATTCCCCTTTGGCTGTCTTTCATAAGGCTGTATTCCTGACAACCTCATCTTGATATCTGCAACCAATAGGAGAGGGAGAGCATTGCAGAAGATGGGGTGCAGCCCTGCAGCACAGCTGCATAAAGCAGGGAGCAGCCTGTTCCAACACCTGACCACTCCTGCAGTAGAGAAATTTCTAACCTAAGCCTCCCCTGGTGCAACATGAATCCATCTCATCCTATTTCTGTTTACATAGAAGGGGCTGGCCCTCGCCTTGCTACAACCTCTATTTAGGTAGTTGTAGTCCCCAGATACCCAGCCCTGTAACCCAGCTGTTGCTGGTTCAATTCAGTCATGTATGTGTCCTGTCAGACATGTATCAGCAGTCAAGTGGCCCACAAAAAGAGTGGCCTGTATGAGGGTGAAAAATAAACATGCTGAAAACGTCCTTCTCCAAACTCACACCCTTATAATACAGCCTCCAAGGGGGAGAGTTTGCAGTGTAAAACCAGCTGTTTTGTGGCTTTCACTGCAGGAGAGTCCAGCCTAACACCTAGCCCTTCAAATGAAGTGACTTGTCAAGTATGCAACTGTGGCAGAGATCTGAGGAGCAGTAAATTTAGCAGTACTCACTTCCACTGACAGCCTGTCATGTGCTTGAAACATAAATAGTGGTGGAGACAAATCACTGCTGTTTTCCTATTAAGCTCTGGCCCACTGGCCTCTTAGCTTGCCAGCAGCATTGCTACCTGGCCTGCCAATGTGCCTCATCTCGGGGACAGATGTGCCTCCCTGTTGCAGGCTTTGGGGAAGTCAGGACAGGAATTATCATGCTGTTATTTCCTCAGGTGTCCTTGGTGTCTGGGTACTTGCTCCCCAGCTGATGGATTTCTTGCTTGGGCCACATGTTTCTGACACCTCCTCTCTCCACTCAAGGTTGAGAAAATGTGGACCCTCTCCCCACAGGCCTCATGGTTTTCACCCCTGCCCCTAGTTTCTTCCTCGTAGCCTGGTAAGGCCGTGCTGATGGAGTAAATGAGGCACTGATTTTAATAAAGGAGTAGAGGTGAAGTTTTCCAGTGCACCTGAGTGACTTGCAAGCACAAATGACATTGAAAGCCACTGGGTCTTGTCTATTAAAGCATTTAGTGGCTTTTGGAAACCTTGCTTTTCAAGCATTAATTATTATATAACCATTTAATAAAACATGCCATTGGAAGCTCACATTAATCTTTACAGAGATGAGAGACTTCCCTTGGTGCTCTAAATTGAGGAACTGGGAGCACATGGACTCAGCACATTTCACCTTCTTCCTTCTCTCTTATCTGTTTTAATTCCTCTTCCCCTTTCTCCTCAAGAAAGATGAAATCCTGCTGACAAATAAGGTGGTCTGCTCTGTGTTTCAGTTACAGGAAAACTCCCCCCCATGTGCAGTTTCAAAGGCTCTCTAGTGAAACTCCTGCCTCCTCGAGAGCTTTGAGGAAAGGACCCTGTGAGTTCTCAACATAAAATGGGTGGGTTTTCACACTTTCTTGGGTCTTTGGGCTCCCTCTGTCTCCTGTAGGAGCTAGGGGCTCCTGCCAGAGGAAGATGTTTCACTCCTCAGAGAAGGCAAATGTGTTAAGGAGGCTGTAGCGGGAGAAGAAGTGGATTCCTGTCCATGACAATAACAGGTAGATAATGAGAGGTGAATCCCCTGAAGACACTGTGGAATGATGTGATTGCTCATGGTCTTCTCATGCCAGCAGTGTTGCCGTTGTTAGACATTTTCTGTAAGCATCACAACACAAGAGTGTTGGGACAAAGGCAATGAAATGCCTTCTTGTTAATTTCTCAGATCTTCCTAAACTCTTGGGGTAAGCTGGAACAAATCAGAGAGGAGTTGCTTTGAAACTCTAGTCGTGCTTTTCTGCCTTCTCCCTCTCTGGTGACCCCCCTCTTTTTCCAAGATTCGTGATGAGGAGGCATTGCCTCACAGCCACGGTTTGCAACAGTGCTACGCTCCTACCCTAATGGTAGGAGTTGTACCAGGGAGCTAAGAGAGCTCAGAATCAGGGTCTGTGCTTCCTCTCTGCTTGCCTCCCCTGTAGGACTGTGTCAGCTGCAATATTACTCACTGAGCAAATGCTGTCCTCCTCCTTCGCAGTCAGTTGCCTTCCAGGTTTGAGAGAGAGAGCCTCCTTACTCTTTAGAAAGCAAAGGAGTGACTGCAGCATAGGAATTAAATATCCTAGGCTGAAGCAATCATTTATCTGGACCACTATCGCTATGAATCAACAGCAGATGCCTCAGATGATAATATCACTGGAGCCAGCCCAATTGATCAAAAGTCCCTGCAGCCTGTGAGCCCAGACAGTATCTTCCCAGCACAGCCCACCTTGCCTCAAAACCTCCACGATCCTTGCCTCCATACCTGGCAATGCTTTGTGTCTGCTCCATCTTAAATCCAGCCATCAGGATCCTCTCCTAATCCCTTGTCGCGCTTCCCCCAGGAGCAGATACGGGGGGACGGTCTCAGGCAGTCACTGTGCTGGATCTGATTGAGGGACACTGCAGCAAGGAGAGCGGTCAACAGAGAGCAAACAAAGCGATTTTTCAAGGAGCTAATCCAGCTATACAAATATTGGCGCCAGGCACCACAACACCCTGGCATCTATTTGAAACGGCAAATCTTGCTGAGCGGTGGCTTAGCTCTTTGACCTCATTTCCTCGGCTGAAAACTATAGCTGTGTAAAAGATCAGCAGGCAAGATCCAGGGTGATCCGGAAAGCCTGGTCTTTAGGTCTTAGTTGTGAACTCGGTGTTGAGAATAGATAACCTGGCTGAAGACAGGGATGAGCTACAGGAACTGCCATATCACAAAAGAACAGGAGATTCAGGGGCTGTGTGAGCTCTCCGTGAAATCTTTGGCTCCAGCTTGCAGGGAATGAGCCACAGCAATGTGTAACTTCTAAGAAAACTCTCTCTCCTGTTTCAAGTCAATTGGGGCCAGTTCATAATTTCTCAAGCTTCCTTCCAAGTTTCAAACATAAAAGAATGGAATGGAATGGAGCGGAATGGAATGGCATGGAATGGAATGGAATGGAATGGAATGGAATGGAATGGAATGGAATGGAATGGAATGGAATGGAACGGAAAGAGTAGGATAGGAATAGAATAGAATAGAATAGAATAGAATAGAATAGAATAGAATAGAATAGAATAGAATAGAATAGAATAGAATAGAATAGAATAGAATAGACTAGAATAGAATAGAATAGAATAGAATAGAATTAACCAGGTTAGAAAAGACCTTTGAGATCATCGCGTCCAACCTATCACCCAACACCATCTAATCAATTAAACCATGGCACCAAGCACCTCATACAGTCTCTTCCTAAACACCTCCAGTGATTTTTGGAGCACAAGCCCTATGAGGAGAGGTTGAGGGAGCTGGGGTTGCTTAGCCTGGAGAAGAGGAGGCTCAGAGGAGACCTTATTGCTCTCTACAACTACCTGAAGGGAGGTTGTAGCCATGTGGGAGTTGGTCTCTTCTCCCAGGCAACCACCAACAGAACAATAGGACACAGTCTCAAGCCATACCAGGGGAGGTTTAGGCTGGATGTTAGGAAGAAGTTCTTCATAGAAAGAGTGATTAGTCATTGGAATGTGCTGCCCAGGGAGGTGGTGGAGTCACCATCACTGGAGGTGTTTAGGAAGAGCCTGGATGGGGTGCTTGGTGCCATGGTTTAGTTGATTAGATAGTGTTGGGTGATAGGTTGGACTCGATGATCTTGAAGGTCTTTTCCAACCTGGTTAATTCAATTCAATTCAATTCAATTCAATTCAATTCAATTCAATTCAATTCAATTCAATTCAATTCAATTCAATTCAATTCAAGTCTATTCCATTCTATTCTATTCTATTCTATTCTATTCTATTCTATTCTATTCTATTCTATTCCTATTCTATTCTATTCCATTCTATTCTATTCTATTCTATTCTATTCTATTCTATTCTATTCTATTCTATTCTATTCTATTCTATTTCATTCTATTCCATTCCATTCTATTCCATTCTATTCTAAAGGTATTTTCCAACCTTAATGATTCTGTGATTCTATTCTATAATTATATGGCGTGGTTGTAAAGCAACCTTCACAGGTTGCTTTACAAGAAAAACCTAATCTAACCAAAAAAGTCACCTAAAAGGCAGCAGACAGAAATCTGGGAATGCAAAAACAGTGCAACTATTGGTTTGTTCATGTTTAAATGTCATTTTCCTGGCAGTAGAATTAAGGCTTGCTGTTTGGTAGAATAGTTATGACAGCTCACATTGCAGCATGCAACATTTAGGGAGCATAATATTGTAGCTGTGACATTAGATGACTTAATTTACCTCATGGTTCATAATTTACTCTACACATTGGCATCACAGCCAAGTTTTATTCAAGAGCAATTCATCTATCAGCACAAAAAAATACTGTTTGCGTTCATTAAACAAAAATGTTAGCAAATCTGAGTTAAATCATTGAGAATTTGGGCAAGGGGGGAGGGGAGGAAATTAAAAGTACAAAACAAATGTAATTTTCTTTGACAGGAAATATTTTTTGCTTTTTAAATGATATCTCAAGTTGAGGCAGAACGTTAATTCCTTCTTGTGGTTCAGCAAAGAGCAGAAGGAAACCAGTGTTGAAACAGAAGGCTTTGGCCTGAGGCAGGGTTGGAGGTTTGTTTCTTTCTTTCTTCATTTATTTATTTAATTTCTTTCTTTTGGTCCAGGAGTGTTTCTCTTTCTTTCTTGTGTTCACATATGGATTTGGAATGGAAAATCAGTTGCTGAGGTGCAGTGGTCTGTTGCACACCTGCGCCATGCCCATGCTCTGGGTTGTGTGTGTGGGAGTGTGATGACCTTCAGTGGCCTTTTATGCATATGAGTGAAGATAGAGTGGAAATTCAGAGTCACTTGCTGTGTTTGCTTCAAGCAGACAGCCCCCACCAACATGAACCCATGTCCAGGATGGAGGCTGTGTATGAGCTGTCACCTCTTGGCTTCCAGCTCCAGGGCAGAGACATCAGCGCTAGTGAGTTGTCTGAAGTGGTCTCTCCCACTGGGTTTGGTCAGCGCTGAGGCTCGAGAGAAAGCACAGGGGTGTCATTCAGTCTGGGGAGGCTGCTCTCAACCTTTCAGGCTTTATTTGCATGCTAGATGCGTGAGGACTAGGGATAAAGTCCCCATGAAAGCTGCAAACTTTCTTTTAACCTTGGCTGTGCCAGCAGGCACTTGTGCTTCCCCAGCCTGGGAGCTTCTCGGGCACAGTCTGTAGCTCACCAGGCACGGCAGGCAGCTTTCCATGTAAGGAGAGAATGTGATTGCTGATGATCAAGGTCCTGTGAATGCCAGGGGAAACCACGCCAGGGTGTTTCCTCCTGATCTGATTCATTCTCATTCCTGAAGCCAAAGCCAGGCCAGAACCCTCCCTGGCACTGCACTATTTTTTTGGTTTATGTGCACTGGCTGTAGACCTAAGGGCATGGGAAGCACGAGGCCAGCTTAAACAATAAATACCCTACTGTGCCTTGCTGCTTAAACAGAATAATTACTGTCTTACTACATGTGACCCCTCTGTTCCTGTCCCTCTGGCAGTTGTTATTTTGTGGCTCCTTTTACACAGGGGACCTCTGTGGCTCTCTTCATGCCATACCTCTCCGTTTGCCACTGTCTCACCTCCTGTCTTCCTCACGTGCTTTGTCTGAGAGCATTTGTCAGTAGATGACTACCATCTTTTCTCAGTTATGGAGAAATCTCCCATTGTTTGCATTTCTCTCTCCCAGCCTCTGTCCCTCTCTTCAATCTCCTGCTATTTTTCACCACCAGCTCTCAAGATTTCCCCATTTTCACCACTTCCCATGCCACACGAGTTTTTCTGCCTTCCCTCCTCACTCTAGCATTGGAGCACGAGCTATCCCTTTGCTCATATACCATCTGCTGCTCTCCTCTGATCTCTGTGCTAAAAACAAGCCTCTTCAACTAAGGGACAGGAGAAAAAAAAAGGCCAAGCTCATTGGAATCTGTGATGGCTGAGCAGACAGAGACTGATAAACGACAACTTCAAAGTTTTGAATTAAAGGGGGAAAAAAAAGGAAAGAAAAGAAATTAATCCCAGCTGGAGGTAGAAGGCAAAAAAATTATGTCAAAGGCTCCCTTAGCTATTTTTGTCTTTCAAAAGCCTGTTCCTGGGGAATGTGAGGTGCAGAGGGAGGGAGGAAAGTTAGGTGAGCAAAGCCTTAAACAATAAATGGAGAGTGCAAAGAGAACAAAAACTGCAGTTCAGCATTGGAAGTTGTGACACACACACCATAAAAAAAACCCCAAACACACCACCCACCCCCAACAACCACCACAACAAAAAACCCCTTCAAATGGCATTTATTGATTTGCAGTCTTTTTTATCCCCTTGCATCTTGTTTTAGGCAGAGGAGGGCCCAACAAAGATGTATAACCCCTTCTGCTCTTCCTTCTTCACAACTACAAAGAGTCTTTGGAAGGAAAACAAGCACAGAAGCAGGGGATCAGGTCTCTTTCTCCACATGCCAAATGCAAACAGATACTTTCAGTGGGTCTGAACTTCAGTTTAGTTTAAGACCACAGCAGTATTTATAAAGAGAACTATAGGAATTTTCTGCACAAGCAGGAGCCCAGTGTTGGATGCACAAATGAGGGAGGATGGAGCTGCCACTTCTGCACACCAGGCTCCCCTTTGGAGATGTGAGGAATAAGGACATGAAGGGAAAGGCCATTCTGACAGAGCACTTGGCTGAAGGCATTGCTGGTCCCTTGGCTACCTGAAAGAGTTGTTTGCACACAGTGTCAGTGGGGTTTTGTCTGGGTGTGCATAATTTCTAGAAAGGAAGAGTTTAGCCCTTGAGGAAAGAGTGACCGTGTGTGGCAGTGCAAAGGGTCAGAATAAACCTTTATTAGAATAAACCAAACCAGGTTGGAAGAGACCTTCAAGATCATCGTGTCCAACCCATCAACCAATCCAACCCACCCAAACAGCTAACCCATGGCACCAAGCACCCCATCAAGTCTCCTCCTGAACACCTTCAATGACGGCGACTCCACCACCTCCCCGGGCAGCCCATTCCAATGGGCAATCACTCTTTCTGTATAGAACTTCTTCCTAACATCCAACCTGAACCTCCTCTGGCGCAGCCTGAGACTGTGTCCTCTTGTTCTGGTACTGGGTGCATGGGAGAAGAGACCATCATCCGCCTGTCTACAACCTCCCTTCAGGTAGTTGTAGAGAGTGATAAGGTCACCCCTGAGTCTCCTCTTCTCCAGGCTGAGCAGCCCGAGCTCCCTCAGCCTCTCCTCATAAGGCTTGTGTTCCAAACCCCTCACCAACTTTGTTGCTCTTCTCTGGACTCGTGCCAGCAGCTCAACCTCCTTCCTAAACTGAGGGGCCCAGAACTGGACACAGTACTCGAGGTGTGGCCTAACCAGTGCAGTGTACAGGGGCAGAATGACCTCCCTGCTCCTGCTGGCCACACTGTTCCTGATGCAGGCCAGGATGCCATTGGCCCTCTTGGCTGCCTGGGCACACTGCAGGCTCATGTTCAGCCTACCATCAACCAGCACCCCCAGGTCCCTCACTGCCTGGCTACTCTCCAGCCACTCTGACCCCAGCCTGTAGCACTGCATCATCAGGGCAGTCATCAGGGCAGAGGCAACAAGGACCCATAAGTACATGGGGAGGATATAAGGATGTAAGTCTGCATTTCTGCACACACAGTGGGATTTTCATATGAAAATATGCAAAATACACAATACATAAAACATAGAATTTGTATGTTTTATCTCTCTCTCTCACACATATATATATATGAGACCACAGGCAGGTGTGCACATCAACAAGCCCATGGGGTTGTACCAGGCTATCTCCAAAGGGTAGGGGGAAAGGAGGGAGGTTCTTGCCATCAGGCTAGCATTGCCAGGCAGGTTTGCTGTTTGAGCTCATTATTTACTTTACTGGGTCCAATTAGGAAGCCAGGGGGTAGGAAACGTGCCTGATGCAAGCGGGCCTTCAAAGCCTTCCTCCTGCACACATCAAAGCCGTCTGTCACAGATCCTTCTGCAAAAAGGGCTCTGCCAGCTCCAAGCAGCAGCAGACGCCTGGTTTGCTCTGCTCAGGGTCGTTCCCTGTTGGTTTGATTGTCAAGCCTCCCAGGCTCCTCACTATCTCCAGCCTCCAGAGCAGAAAGCTCCTCTTTTTGATTTACTGGGACAGAGTTAAGGAGCTACAGCTTGGCAAGAGAGTGTTTAATGGGGCTTCAGCAACAAACCAAACTAACTATGAGCAGGTGAAAAGTGGAAAACCTGTAGGAAGGAAGATTGCCTGGAGTCATGGGAAGAGATGCTTCGAGATGAGAAGAGCTGTGCTACACAAGGAGTTGTCCCCCTTCAAAGAAACTTGTAAGGCCCCTTGTTGGGAAGGTGTTGTACTGAACCAGATAAAACAGCCAGGGGCCAAACCTTGTCAGTGAGGAAGCTTTGGCAGCAGGGTCAGGATTTCATCCCTAGATAACATGCTCAAGGCAAGCGTCTTCTGTTAATGGAGCAGCTCACTTGCCAGGCGCTGGCAGGCCCTCTTTTCACCTAATATAACACATTCATTGTAATCAGTACCAAGGAGCATTGTCCAGGCCTTCTCCCTCACTGCTTTGATGAACTGCGTACTGACAGCCATCAGCTCCCTGACAAAGCTAGCTCCTACTTGGGAAGGTTTGTAAATTCACTCAATGTATAAAGCTCTGTTCATGCTTTCCCCGAGGCCCCCCCTCCCTTTTGCCTTAGAGGTTAGAGTTAATACGACTCACCTAATCTGCCTGCCAAGGTGAATTAGTGAGAACATCTCTACAGCTCTGTGCAAGATATCACAACCTGACATTTTTCTAACACACCATGATGCATCTTTCCTCTCCCTCATCTGTACTATAACACCTGGATTTTATGTGAAAGCTTTTTGTTAGAAATGGTTAACATACTCTTAGAGGGGACAGAGCTGCAAGCAAGAGGGGCTGTCTTGCAAGCAAGAGTAGCTAAGTTCTGGTAGCAAAATATTGATGCCCATGTTTGACTTGGTAAAAACACAGTTCAGCAATGCAGGGATCAGAACAGGGCTACCACCATTTCAGCAAGAGACTGTCACAGAAACATTCCCTGAATTGGGGTCTGGAGCACAAGCCCTAGGAGAAGAGACTGAGGGAGCTGGGGTTGCTTAGCCTGGAGAAGAGGAGGCTCAGGGGAGACCTTATTGCTCTCTACAACTACCTGAAGGGAGGTTGTAGCCAGGTGGGGGCTGGTCTCTTCTCCCATGCAACCAGCACCAGAACAAGAGGACACAGTCTCAAGCTGTGTCAGGGGAGGTTTAGGCTGGATGTTGGGAAGAAATTCTTCATAGAGAGAGTGATTGCCCATTTGAATGGGCTGCCCAGGGAGGTGGTGGAGTTGCCATCACTGGAGGTGTTTAGGAGGAGACTTGATGAGACTTGGTGCCATGGTTTAGTTGATTAGGTGGTATTGGATGATAGGTTGGACTGAATGATTTCAAAGGTCTCTTTCAACCTGGTTTACTCTATTCTATTCTATTCTATTCTATTCTATTCTATTCTATTCTATTCTATTCTATTCTATTCTATTCTATTCTACTCTACTCTACTCTACTCTATTCTATTCTATTCTGTTCTGTTCTGTTCTGTTCTGTTCTATTCTATATTCCTATCTGTGTTGTGGAGCTGGGGAATCAGAAGTTGAGTAGGCCTACTGATGTCTTTGGTGTGACCTTCAAAACAGCAGTCCTCCCTTTCACTCGTTCCCAGAGAGCTCCACTGGGCAAATCAGCAGCTCATCATGTCTTGGGAAGAATCCTTCCCAAGGCAGGGGGAATAATGCATAGCTGTGAAACTCTCCTTCGGGACATGGTACATATTTTAGATATGTATATATTCAGGGGAGATGCTGAAAAACATCTTCCCTTAGGAAAGTATGTACCTTTTTAGGATACTTGGGAGCTACACTGCTGTGGCTCTCTGTCAGACAGACTTAACAGCCCTCTTAATGAGGGTGCCACTCCATTAGAGCTGGTTAAGTCACCCTCAACCCTCTTTTCATTATGGTGACAGTCTTGTGACAAGGGCAAATTGCAGGAGAAACAAGTCCCTCTTGGAATGAACCCTGTGTATAAACAAGGCAGAATTGCAGAGCAAATGATTTGCAAAGGAGAGGCAAATTACATTTTAACCTTTTCTCTGTGAGTCTTTCCCTAACGTCTGATTAACTTTCCAGTCAACTGGTTGACCTGCCATCTGGGAGTGCTGCTATGAAAGGAGGGGAGTGTTTGCTGTCAGCTCAAATTGGGGGGTGGGATTTTCAAAGAATATTGCTAGCAGGTAGCTTGCATGTGATGAGAAGATCTGGGAATTAAGAGAGTTCCCACCAAAGATTGCTCAAGCTATGGCAAACCCACGAACAATGTATTGTACAGACAGCAGCGCTGCGCAGAAGCTGGGATGCCGTCCTGCGTCTGCGTTCAGCCTCGGTGACACCCCCATCTGAAACGCTGTGTTCAGTGTAGGCTATTGCACTTCCAGAGAAATGTGAACTTCTCAGCGAGGTCTAAAAGCAAAGAAAAGAATGATCAAGGGTCTTTAAGAAAGCCTCACCTACAGAGGAAGGTTGAAAGACACCCTCCCAACCCCCCCCAAAAAAGACAACTGAAGGAGGAAAGTAAGTGATTTAAAAGTTGATAAAAGACCATTGCAGAGAAGGAGGGAATGGTTTGTTCTTTTTGTCTGTAGTGGCTAAGACAAAAATAATAGCTTTAAATTGCAGCAAGGGAGACTCAGGTCAAACTTCAGAGAAATTGCTGCAGTGGTAAGGACAGCAAAGCACGGGAACAGATGTCGGGAGCAGCTGCAGTCTCTGCCACTGGAGGGCAGAGGATGCCTGTCTCCCTGACATGACCCTTATGTCCTGTCTTGAGGTGAGGGAACGGGCTCGATGGTGACAAGTCCCCTCCAGCACTATGACTCACCTAATTCTGGTCCTACAGGGGCTAAGATTCCCTAACATATTCATGAGTTGCATCGCTAAAAAGCGGTTGTGAAAATCCCGCCCTGCTTCCTTCTCCGCTGACTCTCTGTAGCAATCAGCCCCAGTGCACAGCAGAAGATTGAGAGCCATGTCCCAGTGCACTGGGTGGGCAGCAGGAGCCAACTTTTCCTCCCTACTTGTAAAATACACTGCTGCCATGTAGCAAAGCCCTTCAGCAGGCTGTTAGAGGATGCAAAACCCTGCTTCAAAGCGGTCGTAAGTTTTTGACAGAGCAATGAGATTTCCACTCGCCTGAACATCTGGTGGGAGCTGGGAAAGGAACTGCTGGTTAGCCTCATTGAAAGAGAGGGGAAACTGTGTCTTTGCATGGGTTTAATAGGTGCACTGCTGTTTTCATGCTGAGCCTCCGTGATGGGGGGTAGTTTTCCCCTAGAATGGTTCTGAAAATTGCCTGGGAAAAAAAAAAAAAAAAAGGCAAAAATAATCGTGTGAGGAACAGAGACCTGAGCAGGTATTGAAACTGCTGGAGTCCCTGTCTCTGATGCAGAAGGGAAATGCATGCAGCTGCCATCACCAGCATGTGTGGCCAGCCTGCCTTGGCCAACATGCTGCAGCAACCCTGCGGCTGTGTGATGGGATTGCAGGTGGCTCCATGGGAAGTTTGGCTCTAGTGGTAGGGCTTACTTACTTATTGCTTTCACCTAGTGCCACAGAACCAAGCCTTGCAAGAACACAGCCCCATCCTTGCAGACATTATCTGAACCCCATCAAACAACTCTAAGCTCTTACATGAAGCGCTGCGCACATGTTGAGTAGCCCAGGGAGGTGGTGGAGTCACCATCACAGGAGGTGTTTAGGAGGAAGAGACTGGATGGGGTGCTTGGTGCCATGGTTTAGTTGATTAGATGGTGTTGGATGATAGGTTGGACTCAATTATCTCAAAGTTCTTTTCCAACCTGTTTATTTCTATTCTATTCTATTCTATTCTATTCTATTCTATTCTATTCTATTCTATTCTATTCTATTCTATTCTATTCCATTCCATTCCATTCCATTCCATTCCATTCTATTCCATTCCAGTCCATTCCATTCCATTCCATTCCATTCCATTCTGCTTTGGAAAATCTGACTGCTTTCTGAGGTACCTGAATGGGAGCTCTTGAAGGCTGATCTCTTGTTTGTTTATTTGTTTTAATCTGGCTTTTAGCCTTGGAGGGTTTTGGGTATGCTTTCCCTACATACACAGGTATGCAGCTGGGGCTTTTGGCTTTGCACACCTGCTGACCAATGCCTGCAGCTTTCTCAGAGGAGGGAAGCATCTCCCTTCACACTGCTGCCAAAGTGGTTCAGACTCTTTCCAGGAGGAGCCTTACTTTGCTTTCTGAAGGAATAGGGTAGTTAAAACAAACCCTAATATTTCACACTTCCCTGGCACCTTGCATCCAACAATTCTAATGTGTTTTACATGGGTTAACCTCAACACCCTTCTCTGACCACAAGACAATGACAGAGGGGGATTATTAGCTGCAGTTCACAGAGGGAGAGCAAGGGAAGTGACTCACCCAAGGTCACACAGTGAATTAAAAGCAAGGCCACAGACCTCCCCTGATTCCTGCCCCTGGTTTTAACCCTGACACTCAAGTCACCGCCTTCAAAACCGCGTTAGCGAGGCAGCACAGCTTAAATCTGTCATTTGGTGTGTGCAGCAGATCAGGGATTCATGATGATTATTGGTCTCTGCGGATCAAATTACACTTTGTTTCTCTCAGGTTGGCCGTGTTTTAACAGTAGCTCGATCCAATCAATGGCACTTCAGGGTGGTGGTTGCTCTGAGAGACAGAAAGGCATTTTTCACCGTTTCACAGTGGAGAAAAGGATGCTGACAATACACCATCACATGTGAGGACCCCGCTAGCCCATGAACCAGCCCATCAGCCAAACTAAAGGACACAGTCTCAGGCTGTGCCAGGGGAGGTTTAAGTTGGATGTTAGGAAGAAGTTCTATACAGAAAGAGTGATTGTCCATTGGAATGGGCTGCCCGGGGAGGTGGTGGAGTCACCATCATTGGAGGTCTTCAGGAGGAGACTTGATGGGGTGCTTGGTGCCATGGTTTAGTTCTTTAGGCGGGTTGGATTGGTTGATGGGTTGGACACGATGATCTTGAAGGTCTCTTCCAACCTGGTTTATTCTGTGTATTCTAACCTCACCTGGTACTCAGCCATTACACTGGTTTCACATGGTGGCGATTTTGCTGCTTGGCCTGGACAGCCTGTGAGATACAACACTTTGGTACCACTTGAATGCTTCTTTCCAGAGTTTCAGAGCCCAGGTTTTCCATAACTTGCTAAAATGATAGTCTCTTGCTGATATGGCTCCTGAAATAACTTTAAAATCACTCATGACTGTTATTTGCAGGATCCCTCTTGTGATTGTTCCTTCATAGCAATTAAGCAGAACAGTTCCCAAATCTGAATGACTAACAAAGCCACCATCTGTATTTTTCTGTCCTGCCAGGCAGAGAATTCGAAGGTGAGGAAGAGTATCTGGAGATCCTAGGGATCACGCGAGAGCAATCGGGCAAGTACGAATGCAAAGCTGCCAACGAGGTTGCTTCAGCAGATGTCAAGCAAGTCCGAGTCACTGTGAACTGTGAGTACATCACAACTGGAGCAAGTCAACAGGGAGAACTCTGCCCATGGGCAGTGGGGACTTTAGAATAAACAGAAATGGCTTTCTGGATTTGAGTTATGTTACGTTATGTTACATTACATTACATTACATTACGTTACGTTACGTTATCATAGAATCATAGAATCAATAAGATTGAAAAAGACCTCAAAGATCATCAAGTCCAACCTGTCACCCAAGACCTTATGTTATATTATGTTCACTGAAAGAGTCATTAGCCACTGGAATGTGCTGCCCAGGGAGGTGGTGGAGTCACCATCCCTGGAGGTGTGCAAGAGGGGATTGGACGTGGCACTTGGTGCCATGGTTTAGTCATGAGGTCTGTGGTGACAGGTTGGACTTGATGATCTTCTGAGGTCTCTTCCAACCTTGGTGGTTCTGTGATTATGTTATGTCATGTTATGCTATGCTATGTTATGTTATGTTATGTTATGTTATGTTATGTTATGTTATGTTATGTTATGTTATGTTATGTTATGTTATGTTATGCTGTGCTGTGTTGTGTTGTTCTGTGTTGTGTTGTGTTGTGTTGTGCTGTGTTGTGTTATGTAGTAGAGGTTGAGAAAGTTGTGGAAACCATCTGCAATCAGACATAGAGCATAGTTTGTGCTTTAAATGAAGTAATATATAAGGAAAGAAAGAAAAAGAGAGACCGGGGTAAAAAGAGAGGAGCTTTGAGGTGCCCCTGTCACCCCCTCAGAAATGCTGATGATGCTTTGTTTTCATTCATTGATATTCGGGAGAACAGTATCATGAAGAGAAGCTTCAGCAAGGAGAGATAAGAGAGGGTTCATCTGGCTCAGAGCAAACACATGCCTGCCTGCACCCATAGGCATCTCAGCAGTGCCTATATAGGTATCACAGCCCAGGGGCCTGAGGGATGTGCAGTAGAGACGTGTTAATGACAGGGTGCAAAAATTTGACTTCTATGCTGATTTTAGGTTGTTAGTATAAAGCCCTCTCTAAGAGAACCCCTGCACACCAGTGCAATACAGAAAGGAGTTTGGCTGTATGGTCAAGTGTACTTCTCACTGAGGGACACAGTTTTTCAATGGAATCACCTAAAGACACTGAGAGGCACAGTTAGCTCTGTGCGTCTTACACCCACACTTGTGTGACTGGGGCATGGATCCCATTGCCCACATGTAATCCACCTCATTTTGCTGGCATGCTCGTCTCACAGTGACACAAGGTATTATAGACTGCTGTTACTGTTATAATCCTACGTGTGTGTCCACGTCAATATTTTTATGCCTCATACTTGGCACTGGGGTGATTTAAAGTGAATATCCTTATCTACCTGCTCTGTTTCCATGCTTGGTGGCTAATACTTTCACACAGCAGGGATAGATGAATGGGAAGTATATCCTCTCTTGATCTTCTTCAGTTTACACACCAGAATATTAATTTAAGCTGAAGCTGGAGATGGTTACAGAGATGTTTCAGGGTGCATATGCATTGCCCTGACTCACAGGTAGCACTCTCAGGGTGTAGGTTAGGGCAGGGAGCTGATGACAGGAAGTGTTTCAGCACAAGGATGGTCAGAGGGCTGGAGCACCTCTCCTATGAGGACAGACTGAAGGAGTTGGGGCTGTTCAGTCTGCAGAAGAGAAGGCTCCCAGGTGACCTAATTGTGGCCTTCCAGTATCTGAAGGGGGCTACAGGAAGGCTGGGGAAGGACTTCTCAGGATTTCAGGTAGTGATAGGACTAGGGGGAATGGAATGAAGCTGGAGGTGGGGAGATTCAGGCTAGATGTGAGGAGGAGGTTCTTCACCATGAGACTGGTGAAGCCCTGGAATGGGTTGTCCAGGGAGGTGGTCGAGGCCCTGTCCCTGGAGGTGTTTAAGACCAGGCTGGATGAGGCTCTGGCCAGCCTGATCTAGTGTGGGGTGTCCCTGCCCATGGCAGTGGGGTTGGAACTAGATGATCCTTGTGGTCCCTTCTAACCCTGAATGATATTATGATACATCCCAGGCTCATTTGCCCCTGCAGGTGATTTTAGCACCTTTTAATACCATTCTTACTCTTTGTCTCTTCCTTTCCCTTTGGGCCATCACATCAAATCAGCTTGTCTGTCATGCTTAGGAGTCAAGGTTGTAGGCTCCCTGCAGCATTTGCAGAAGCCACAGAGATTTTTATGGTTCCCTTTGAAACTGGGTGGCAGTGGTTTAACACCAGCTGCTCCATGGGCCAAATCTGGTATTGCTGTGAAACTGTAGCAGCAGATTTTCTGTACTAAAACTGTTGGAGGTTTATTCCTGTCAAAACCAGCTGAGTTTATAAACCCAAGACATTTCATAAGAACCAATTAATATTTTCAAATGTTTACAGGAAACATAATTTTAATGATGCTTGTAACATGGCTGAAACAGATTGTTTGTATATAAAGTCAGAATGTTTGATCTTGACTTAGTTTCAAACCCATAACAACTACGCTACAGCAAGACCTTAAACATTTTTTGCTCTTGGAATGTACAAAAATGCAACGTGGTTAGAGTGCTGTGATATTATTATGTGGCCTAACATCATAATGTAAGCAACTTAAAAACTCCTTCAGGAAAGGTCTTTCATTTCAAAATAGAGGGGAAAAAAATTTGAAGAGGTCACGAATGCCTTCATCAGAAGCCTGTCCTGCTTCTCCAAAACTTATTAATAGAAGTTATTTCTCTGCCAGGAAGGTGGTGGGGGTTGGTTGGCTGGTTGGTTCTTATAGTAGTATCGTAGTAGTATGAGTCAGGGTTGGAAGGGACCACAAGGATCATCTAGTTCCAACTCCCCTGCCATGAGCAGGGACACCTCACACTAGATCAGCCTGGCCACAGCCTCATCCAGCCTGGGCTTAAACACCTCCAGGGATGGGGCCTCGACCACCTCCCTGGACAACCCATTCCAGGGTTTCACCACTCTCATGGTGAAGAACCTCCTCCTCACATCCAGCCTGAATCTCCCCACCTCCAGCTTCATTCCATTCCCCCTAGTCCTATCACTACCTGAGACCAGACCCTCATCCAGCCTGCTCTTAAACACCTCCAGGGACAGGGCCCCAACCACCTCCCTGGACAACTCATTCCAGGGCTTCACCACTCTCATGGTGAAGAATTTCCTCCTGATACAGAGCCTAAATATTTTCTCTTTCTGATTTCATTCTGTTACTTTGCAGTAGACACTCTGCAGAGAATTCAAGGTTTCACTTTGATATGATTTACCAGCAGACTTGGCTTAAAGGTCTTTTCCAGTCTAAACAATTCTATGATTCTATGGGGGCCATGCACAGGAAACAAATCAGTCCTGTTTGAGGGATGAAAACTAGATATTTGCATACATCTCTTCTCCTCTGGCTTCCTTAAACTACATCACAAGCAGCAGAAAGTGGAAAAAACTACAGTAAGTTTGAAAAATGGAGCCTGCCCAACCTTAGGAGCTTCCTGGCCATCTCTTGCACTCCACTGGCCTGTGAAGCATATAGCTTGTCAGCCCAGACTGCAGGAGAGAGCGTCCTTGCTTTGCTTTGGTCTCACACTACCACCTTCAGGCTTCTGGAGTAATGGCCCTTGCACAGCACAGACAGGGAAACTGAGGCCTTGAGAAGAGGTTGTGGGGGAGAACAGCTAAAGGTAAACCACTCCTGGCTTCCCCAGCAGCAAACAGCTAAACACAGAGTGGCTGCTTTCTGACTCCAGTCAGCTGGTTTCTCCTGGGAGAGCACTGCAGCAAGCAGACTGCCCTTTGCCGAGCAGGCAGCCCCAGTGCCAGCAGTGCTGTAGCAAAAGCAGTGCTGGCTGAGGTACAGCCTGTCCAGCTGTCCGGGCTCTGTACTTTCAAAAGCTGAGGAGGGTGGCTAAGGCAGAGACTGCTCAGAGCAAGGGGCTGGGCTCCCTGGCAGCAGCCCAAGGAACACAACCTTCCTGGGTCCTTTTCTAGGGCCATGGAAAGGTGTTCATTTTGTGACTCACCTCTTCTGCTGGAGTCAGTGAAATGGAAAAGGTTTGTCTTGCTCCAAACGACAAGAAGATATACTGCTCCAACTAAACACAAAAAGAAGAAGGAGGACGCTTGAAAAATCACCTTCACAATCCTTTTATTAGCCCTCCTCCTCTCCAAATGAAAATATTTACATGAACCCACAGCCTTTGGATGTAGGCTCCTATTTGTGTACACTTATTAATATTGATGATGTGAGAGGGTGCACTGCAATATCCCTAAAGCCCTGCATGAAATCCTAATTAAGGTCAGGAAAGGGATCATACCGAGATGGCTAATGTGTTCACAAACAAACTTCTTCCCATCCATTTTCCAGATGGAATTAGATTCATTTTTTCTCTTTGAATGACACAATCCATTTTGATGCCTTTTTATTTTGTTGGGTTTTGTTTTGTTGTTGTTTGTGGGGGTGGTTTTTTTTTTGGCTTCTCGCTGCTGGGATGGATACATATGGTGGAGCTGTACTCTTACACACAGTGGTAACTTGAATCTCAGCAAAGCAGATGTCTGAGTTGCAGCCCTGTAATCTCAGGGTATGCAAGTATTAGTGGTGAGAGACAAGGCACTTACTCCCTGATGCATCTCAGCAGTCAAGTGGAAATAATTCTGCTTTTTAACAGAGAAAGCTCCTTGTGAAACATTTTGAACGTGGGGCTGGGATTGAAGATGCTGGGATTGAAGATGCTGGTGCCTTACCCTACCTGGCACTCAGCCAGCACTGAGACCTGGTTCCAGCTGAGCACATCATTATGTCTCCCAAGTTTTTGTTTGCCTGTGACATAACTTTCAGGCTTCAGAGTAAGCAGAAGTGGGGGCACCATAACGGGCTGAGGGCAAGCGGCACACAGAGCAACGGTGACCGAGCCCTCTTGGAGCCTGTGACAAAGCATGATGTCCAGGAAGGTTTGGCAAGATTTGTGACCTTAGATAGCTAAGGGAAGTGTCTCAGCAAGTGATCTGGTTCTTGAAGCTGCACCCACAGCCCCTGCTAAAGCTCTTACCTTTCAAGCCATTAATGTATTTTTGTCTCATATGAGTTGCCTCAGTCCTTTCCTTTTTTATTACATATTTGACATTAGGTGCAGAGCTTGTACAAAGCATAATTTTCATGCTAGTGTTAAATTCCTACTTTACTCCTTTTGCTGTCTTCCTTTACCCTTGATGTAGTCTTTCTCTCATCTTCTTCTCTCTGATGAGCCCATGTGAACTAGAGACCCACAGGTAAATATTCAGAAATTACAAAAGTCCATCATTAACCTTAACTGCCTGTGTATGCCTATGCATTTATGACAGAACTTTATTCAGTGATGTTGAACAGAAGCATGTGTGCAGAGTGATGCTAATACAGCGTATGATGGAGAGTTCAAAGACCAGGTATTCTCTAGAGGAGCAGGGGGAAGCTTAAGCCACAGCAAACAGCAGCCGTGGCCTTCCACTGGCCAGTACAGGTCGCATGAGAAAGCCAGGCTGAGATAATTTTGCTGTTTCATTCCACCTGGAAGCATGTCAAGTGACCATATATTTCCTTCCTGCAGACCCTCCCACCATCACAGAGTCCAAGAGCAATGAAGCGGCCACAGGACGACAAGCCTTACTCCGGTGCGAGGCATCAGCAGTGCCCACGCCTGATTTCGAGTGGTACAGAGATGATACCAGGTAAGATCTTTAGCTTGTTGCTTCTCTTCTCTCCTTTTCACTCCACTCAATGGAGGATCCTATCATCCTCCCCCAACTCTTCTCCTCAAGCAAATTACTCCTCACAAATCATGGTTCCATCTTACTTGGCAGCAGAGCCAAGGTAGGCAGGGCTGGAGGAAGCAAACCCTTTCTGCACTGGGCATGCTGAAGGAAGTGCAAAGGATAGAGCTCTTGACTTCAAGTCAATTATGGGCCAATATACAATTAAAACATCAATAGTGTTTTCTTCCTGACATTGTTCATGCATTAAATAGCCTATGGCAGACAAAACAAATGGTCAGTTTTAGTCTCCAAGTAGGTAATGCTAGTCTTGATGCCTTCATCTAGAAGAAGGAGCTGCTGAGGTGTAAGATTCCCCAATCTGTGTGACCTGAGCCACCCAGATTTGCACATGAGAATAAATGAGAAGAGGAAAGGGATCACAGGATCACAGAATGCTAGGGAAAGGACCTCTGGAGATCATTGAGTCCAACCCCTCTGCCAGAGCAGGACCATGGACTCTAGCACAGGTTGCACCTGAATGCATCCAGATGGGTCTTCAAAGTCTCCAGAGAAGAAGACTCTACAACCTCTCTGGGGAGCCTGTCCCAGTGTACCAAGACCCTCACAGTAAAGAAGTTCCTCCTCATGTCGAGGTGGAACATCCTGTGCCATAGTTTATGTCCATTGTCCCTTGTCCTATCACAGGGTGCAACTGAGCAGAGCCTGTCCCCTCCCTCTTGACACCCAACCCTCGGGTATTTATAAACATTTATTAAATGCCTTCTCAGTCTTCTCTCCAGACTAAAAAGCCCCAGGGCTCTCAGCCTCTCCTCATAAGGCAGTGCTCCAGTCCCTTAATCATCTCTGTAGCCTTCCATTAGACTCTCTCAAGTAGATCTCTGTGCCTCTCGATCTGGGGAGCCCAGAACTGGCCTCAGTATTACAGGTGAGGTCTGACTAGGGCAGAGTAGAGGGGGAGAGGAATCTCCCTCAATCTGCTGGACACGCTCTTCTTAATGCACCCCAGGATCCCATTTGCCCTCTTGGCCACAAGGGCACATTGTGTTTAATACCTGAGCAGTGACCTGACATTAAAAAGGTTGTGTTATTATCCTCATTTTTAAGCACTGGCTCAGAAGTGACTCAGCTTTGGCATATTGGAACGCAGGAATTGGTGTGCTTCACTAATAACCTTTTGCTAGGCAGAGACTAGCTCTCAGCTGGCCATCTTGTGGTCATTTCCAAGCATAAGTTGGTGCTGTGTAAAGGCTTCCTCCCTTTCTCTTCGTGCTTCACCACTGCTTTATCAGTAGCATTTCACTCCACTGCACTCCTTCCTTTGATTCCCTCCTTCTACTTTCCACAATGCCTTCTTTAGTCTCTTTTTTCTCAAGTCTCCTTCTTTCCTCTCTCCATCTTCACCTGCAAGCTGGGTTGAATTGCCCTGCACTAGCAGGCAGTGACTTCCTCCCCAGTTCACAGCTGTCACTGCACCTCTTCTGTCTTCACAGGATAAACAGCGCCAATGGTCTGGAGATAAAGAGCACGGGGAGCCAGTCTCTGCTGATGGTGGCCAATGTCACTGAGGAACACTATGGGAACTACACCTGTGTGGCTGCCAACAAGCTGGGAGTCACAAATGCCAGCCTATACCTTTACAGTAAGTATTGGAGAGGGTGAAGAGTGCTCTCACATAGATCAGCCTATGTAGGAAGCACATAGTGGCCCAAACATGGGAAAGCATCCACATGCCATCTTCAAACCCTGCAAACTTCCAGCTGGCTTTCAGTGCTCTGCTTTGGACACCTATATGGTCATACTTGTCATGAAACATAAACACAGCCAAATGTAAAGGTTTTCAGTCAAGCCCTTTGATTGACTTCCTGCCATGAAGTCGGATTTTGTTAAAATAATAAAACCACGTTTGTTTTAAAGCTGGAAACAAAAACCCCTTTAGAATGACAGCCCCTGTAATACAGAGACAGAAGGCCAGGGCTCAGAGGGTCTGTGACAGTTGAGAAATGACAAGTAATTCAGAGAGATGGAAAGAACGAGCCACAGAGCCTGAGGAGAACAGGAGAGTCAAGAAAAGGGAAATTAGTTTGAAAATGGAGGGGAAAGAAGTGGGGGAAAGACAGAATGACTTAAAGGGGCACACCATAGGGAACATAATCAGCAGATGAAATATGGAATAAAAGTCCTTGGATCTCATTCTGCTACATTTCAATTATTGTCATAGCAAGTGTAAACAGACAGAAGCTGGGACTAGACAAACTCCTAGAGCAGAGGTAACCTGCTGGTTGGGAATTTTGCAGCTGATTCAAGCCTGACCTTAAAGAGAATCCCTCACCCACCACCCATGTACACGAAGAAACTGTGGTGTATTCAAAGTGCAGTTGATAGGATAGGATAGGATAGGATAGGATAGGATAGGATAGGATAGGATAGGATAGGATAGGATAGGATAGGATAGGATAGAGCAGAATAGGATAGGATAGAACAGAGCAGAACAGAACAGAACGAACAGAACAGAACAGAACAGAACAGAACAGAACAGAACAGAATAGAATAGAATAGAATAGAATAGAATAGAATAGAATAGAATAGAATAGAATAGAATAGGATAGGATAGGATAGGATAGAATAGGATAGACCAGGTTGGAAGAGACCTTCAAGATCATTGCGTCCAACCATGATGGACCTGATTCCAGGTCCAACTTGGGCTCAACTTGGACCACACATTGTTATTGCCACCAGAAACCGAGTGCAGCAGGATGGACAGCAGGAATGGACACATAGACACAAAAGTGACTTAGGGCTGTATTCCTCTGGAGAGTCCCAGATTTAATTAAGCCACTCAGGCCATGACCTGCATGCCCTTTTGAATGGAGAAAAGATGAGCTGTGCAAAGCAGTCTTAGTATGAGACTCAGTTTAGTTTCTGCTGTGTGTGAGCAGTACAAGAGGACACAGTCTCAGGCTGCACCAGGGGAGGTTTAGGCTGGAGGTTAGGAGGAAGTTTTACACAGAGAGAGTGATTGCCCATTGGAATGGGCTGCCTGGGGAGGTGGTGGAGTCGTCATCATTGAAGGTGTTCAGGAGGAGTCTTCATAGTGTGCTTGGTGCCATGGTTTAGTTGGTTGGGTGGCGTTGGATGATAGGTTGGACACGATGATCTTGAAGGTCTCTTCCAACCTGGTCTCGTCTCGTCTCGTCTCGTCTCTTCTCTTCTCTTCTCTTCTCTTCTCTTCTCTTCTCTTCTCTTCTCTTCTCTTCTCTTCTCTTCTCTTCTCTTCTCTTCTCTTCTCTTCTCTTCTCTTCTCTTCTCTTCTCTTCTCTTCTCTTCTCTCTATTCTATTCTAAAAACAATGTTTTGCTTTGGTTCATTTTAAACAGATAGGGGGCATAAAGATAAATTAATTGGGATCCTTTATTTGCCACCTCTGGATTCACTTCAAGGTGCTTTGGATTTTCTTGCAAAGTTTGGGTGTCCTCTGTGGCCATATTTTTTTCTCTGAAGAGCAGATATTAGCACAAAAGAACACATATTTGATTTCCTGTAGCACTGCAGCATGCAAAGCAGGTTCCTACTTTGAGAGTCTTTTCACGCTGGGTCTTGTGACCGTCATGAGCGAGATTCAAATAAGATCCTCAGGCAGCAATCTGGAACATCATTTTCAAATACTCCAGATTGCTTCTTGCTGATATTAATATAAAGCTAAGTTTAGACTCCCATTCTTTGTGGCTCAATTCTAAATTTGGCCCTCTCTGTTGGTTCCTGTTACACAGATGAGCTGAGATGCAGCACAGAAACAAAACAGAAGATGGAACTCAATAATAATAATATCTGTACAGGGACGTGATTTTAGCTTAGGGTTGGTGGGGGGGATGGGGAGCGGGGAAGGAGGGAGGGGTGGTTTTGCCAGAAAAGCATTTTGCATGACTTCAGAACTTCACCTCAAAGGATCTCAAAGGAGTTGCTGGCAATGAATATTTTAACATCACAAGTTATTTAGAAACTGGTGAATGTTATTAGCACCACTTTGCAGCAGGCAGCTAAGGTACAGAGTGAAGAACTGCTTTACCCACGGTCGTCAAATGAGTGGCAGAACCTGTAAGAGACCCGGAGAGATCCTGCAAAACTGCCTGTAACTATCACAGAAGGAAATGTGGCAACTATTAAGAATGACTTGCAACAGCAAGGGTCCTATTTTAGCCTCCTTTTGATGTGTATGAACCAAACTTTAGTTCTTTCAAGTTGCTGAATTTTGTTTATAGTTGTTACCTCAGACATTCAAAGCCTGTTTATGCTGGAAAACGCTAGAGAGCATCACAAGAGCCAGACAAATGGCAGTGCAGGAGCTGAGAGAGATGGGATGATTTTCAGTGGGCTGTTTCTAACTTTTATTGTTGTTGCTTGTTTAATCCCTGCCCCTTCAGCGGGCAAATGCTTCATGTATCATAGTATCATAGTATCATAGTATCATTCAGGGTTGGAAAGGACCACAAGGATCATCTAGTTCCAACCCCCCTGCCATGGGCAGGGACACCCCACACTACATCAGGCTGCCCAGAGCCTCATCCAGCCTGCTCTTAAACATCTCCAGGGATGGGGCCTCGACCAACACATTCCAGAGTTTCACCACTCTCATGGTGAACAACCTCCTCCTCACATCTAGCCTGAATCTCCCCACCTCCAGCTTCATTCCATTCCCCCTAGTCCTATCACTACCTGAGATCCTGAGAAATCCTTCCCCAGCCTTCCTGTAGGCCCCCTTCAGATACTGGAAGGCCACAATTAGGTCACCTCGGAGCCTTCTCTTCTGCAGACTGAACAGCCCCAACTCCTTCAGTCTGTCCTCATAGGAGAGGTGCTCCAGCCCTCTGATCATCCTTGTGGCCCTTCTCTGGACACATTCCAGCACCTCCACATCCCTCTTGCAATAGGGACTCCAGAACTGGACACAGTACTCCAGGTGGGGTCTCACCAGAGCTGAGTAGAGGGGGAGGATCACCTCCCTCGACCTGCTAGCCACACTTCTCCTGATACAGCCCAGGATCTGATTGGCTTTGCGGGCTGCAAGTGAAATCCCTGCTCTCATTGTAGTTAGTGTGGAAAAGAGAAGGGGGGAGGGAGGCAAAAAAAAAAACAAGTTCAGGCAAAGTACAGGTGGTATTTCTGAGGCTAAGAAATCAAGGGGGAAATGAGTGAAGAGAATCCTGCCTCATAAAGATAAAGATAGAGAAAGCAGCTGAAAAAACTTACAAGCCCAGATGAAAAAAGAATGCTGTAAAGATCACAGTGTAGCTGAAATAACAGGTAATGCATGCTCCCAGCCACACACTCAGGCAGCAAAATAAAGCAGTGGCAAGTTTTTGCAGATGCTCAAATGCTTGGGAGTGGTTTTTGTCCTTACAACCAGCGATTTTCTTTCTTTTATTATTATTTTTCAATGGAGGACAAGCTCGTTGTAGGGCAACATCCCACTAGGGAGGCAGACACAGCCATACCTCCTCAGCGTCCCACTGCAGCACAAAAGAGAATGGCAGGAGTGAAGAAACAACCAGAGAGTTAATAATGAGGTACTGGCAGCTTTGCCTGAGGTGGAGGGCAGAAAGGGAGCTGGCAGAAGGATGTGGAAGAACAGTTAAGCTGTAGAAAAAAATGTGTGACTACTGCTCCGTCTCAGCCAGTACTGAAAAACTCTTGGAGAGACTGAGCACCTTAGATGTCAATGTCGTGGACAGAAGACACATTAAAATACAAAAGCAGCTCCCTTGAGCTAGCTAGGTCTTCCTTAAAGGATCTAGAAGCAGAATTGCCTGCTGTAGGTGGAGAGATTTATACTCCTCTGTCCCGGAGACTGAATTTACAACCACATAAAAACAGCCATACCAAAGGTCTGCCTTACATGGGAACCTGTCTCCAACAGCAATATGGAATATGTTTGAAGAGAGGGTACTCAGGTACACTTTGCTCTAATAACTTGCTTCCATGCATTCCTCCCCACTCCATATACTCACCCTGCTCTCTACCACATGCTTTTGTGGTGCCCCTTTTTCTGGTACTCAGTGGACAACCTGCTGAGCCAGTTCAACCTGCTAAACCAGTGAAAAAGTAATCCAGCTTTACCAGCCACCCTCCACAAATACCCCTGAACATTTTCTTTTGTTATACTGAGCTGAATTAGCTAATGGAAGGGCTCAACAAACACCAAAGCCCATGCAAGGTGGGAAACCGTATCACACATACGTGGCTATCAGGAGCTGGGAGGCAGCACCATGTTTTGTTGCATTAGTGAGCCAGGTTGATTCATCTCTGCAACCCCCAAGCACGGAATACTTGTGAGATTTAGGGAAAGGGCAGTAACAGAATACAGATCTCTGTGAAAATCACCTGGGAGAGAGACAGGTCAAGCCAGGGCTGCCACCACAGAGCAGCAGAGGTGGAAAGTCGTGCTGCAGCAGAAGGGGGAGGAGATTTTTCCTTATGTTTATTAGGAGGGAGGGAAAGTGATTTCTTTTCATTGCACTCAGCTAACAGAGTGCTGTGAAAAGCATTATGACTAAAAGTCATAATCTGTATCTTAACTGATCAGAACAGAACTGAACAGAAATAAAACCACAGAACTGTTGAGTTTGGAAGAGACCTTTGAGAGCACAGAATCACCGAATGCTAGGGGCTGGAAAGAACCTCCAGCGATCATTGATTCCAACCCCAATGCCACACAGGAACACATCCAGGCAGGTTTTGAAAGTCTCCAGAGAAGGAACTCCCTAACCTCTCTGGGCAGCCTGTTCAAGTGGTCCAGCAACCTCACCATAAGCTCCTGTTGAGCTGGAACCTCTTGTGTTCTAGCTTGTACCCATTGTTCCTTGTCCTATCACTGGGCACCACCAAAAATAGACTGGCATTTTCATCTTGACTTCCACCCCTCAGATACTTATAGACATTAATAAGATCTCCTCTAAGCCTTCTCAAGACTAAACACCCCCAGTTCTCTCAGTCTTTCTTCACAGGAGAGATGTTCAAGTCCTGCAGCCATCCTCATAGCTCTCTATTGGACTCTTTCCAGCATATCCCTGCCTCTTGGATTGGGGAGTCCAGAACTGGGCACAATATTTCAGATGTGGTCTCACCAGGGCAGAGTAGAGAACCTCCCTAGACCCTCTGGACACACTTTTCTTCATGCACTCCAGGATGCCGTTGGCCCTCTTGGCCACAAGAGCACATTGTTGTCCCCCAGTGAACTTCCTGTCCACTAGGACTCCAAGATCTTTTTCTGTGGAGCTGCTTTCCATCAGGATAAGCCCTAGTCATCCCTGGTGCCTGGTGTTATTCTTCCCCAGAGGCAGGTCTCTGCACTTGTCCTTACTGAATTTCAGGAGGTTTGCCTTCACCCAGCTCTCCAGCCTGTCCAGATCTTGGATGGCAGCACAGACTTCCAATGTGTCAGCCGCACCCCCATGCCCCACTCCCCCTCAATCAAGTGGATCGAGTCCAACCTTCAATACATGTATCCATTCCAGATACATTTCTGCTGTACAAGCATATGGATCCATAGGTTGATGTGTACATGAGTATGTATAGATATGCCTGCACCTATGTGATGTACACATGATCTACACACAGGTGTACAAGCACACACCCACACAGACACACAAGAAGCAGTACCTGGGGCACTCTAGCAAAGCAAAGATATAGCAGCCTTTCTGATTTCTGATTCCCACAGAGCTAGCCCATCCCAGGGGATAAAACGGGAGATGATTGGACATCCTTATGAGGTGTTGCTGGCTAAATTGTCACAAATATAGGAGACTGCCCCCTCAGCAGGTCCCCTGGCGCATTCTCTGCTGCTTGCATCCTCTGCCCCCTTCAGGAAGTAAGGAAACACAGAGGTGAAGCAGCAGCAGATAGCCTTGCACCACCCGGTTCTGGGCCCCTCAGTTTAGGAAAGATGTTGACTTGCTGGAATGTGTCCAGAGAAGGGCAACAAAGTTGGGGAGGGGTTTGGAGCACATCCCTGTGAGGAGAGGCTGAGGGAGCTGGGGTTGCTTAGCCTGGAGAAGAGGAGGCTCAGGGGAGACCTTATTGCTCTCTACAACTACCTGAAGAGAGGTTGTAGCCAGGTGGGGGTTGGTCTCTTCTCCCAAGCATCCAGCACCAGAACAAGAGGACACGGTCTCAAGCTGTGCCAGGGGAGCTTTAGGCTGGATGTTAGGAAGAAGTTCTTCATAGAAAGAGAGATTGCCCATTGGAATGTGCTGCCCAGAGAGGTGGTGGAGTCACCATCAGTGGAGGTGTTTAGGAAGAGACTGGATGGAGTGCTTGGTGCCATAGTTTAGTTGATTAGATGGTGTTGGATGATAGGTTGGACTCAATGATCTCAAAGGTCTCTTCCAACCTGGTCTATTCTATTCTATTCTATTCTATTCTATTCTATTCTATTCTATTCTATTCTATTCTATTCTATTCTATTCTATTCTATTCTCTGCCTCCTTGAGAGGCTTCAGGTAGAATTCTCATTGCAGTCCAGCAGTTTTGGTCATTGAATCATGGAAACACAGCATCACAGAATCATAGTCTTAGAATTGTTTTGGTTGGAAAAGACCTTCATCAAGTCCAACTGTCAACCTAACATGACCATGGCCATTAAGCCATGTCCTGAAGTGCCATATCCTCACGTTTCTTGAACAGCTCCAGGGATGGTGATTCCACCACTTCCCTGGGGCAGCCTATTCCAATGCCTGACCACTCTTTCAGAGAGGATATTATGATTTAGATTGGATATTAGGATACATTTCTTCACTGGAAGAAGCAAGAGGTAGTCCTAAAAAGAGCTGGGGCTTGCCTCTAGCTTGCAATTCTTTGTTTTCACTCCAGGAGCACAAGAGCTGGCTGTGCACACATGTTTATACCCCTTCTCCTCACTGCCCACGCTTTTGTTTGCGGTGGTGGCTGCTAGGGTTTGCCCAAAATCTCTTCTAGTGTCTCAGTGCAAAGCCCATGCCAATAACTGCTGGAAGACTCAGGAGAGGAGGAAAGTGGTTAGGGTGGGCAGCCAGATGGGGCAAGGCTGAGACACTGCTAATGAGCAAGGGGGGAGCAATAAAGGAAGCACGCAGCGGGTGAGGGGAACAGAGGTAAAGTCGTTGAATAGAAAGCAGCATGATAATGAGGCCGTAGTGCTTTGCTTTTTACTGCTTATGCTGTGCAGTCTGCAGCCTGCTGTGCAGGAAGAAGGTAAAGGGGAGCTGAGTTATTTAACCAAACTAAATAACAAGGAAGTCATGTCAGCACAACAGCCTGCTTTCGCAGAACAATAGTCCCCTGTTGCTACATAAACACAGAGATCCAGGCTAGCCCTGTATTTTTTAGGCAAGAGACAATCTCCCTTGTGCCTGCTGTGGATTCAAACAGCTCCATTACCACCGTGAGGGCAGGAGATCTGCCAGTACCACAGTCATGGGCCTGGTATGCTATATTCCTATGGGCTCCAGTAAGTCAGAAAATAGCTCTTTACACCCCCAATGCTGTATAGTAACTATTTGCCTCTAAATAGCTTGGCCTGGGTTGATCAGAGAATAATATGATTTATCCTGCCTAGTTCTATGTCCATGAGCAGTGATCTTAGTACTGTCCTTACAGGTAGTCCAGGAGACAACTCACTGCCCCCCAGGCCTTTGAACTGTTGCATAGTGGCATCTCTCTACAGTTAAATCATAGAATCATAGAATTGTTTCTGGTGGAAAAGGCCTCTAAGATCCTTGAGTCCAATTATCACCTTAAGACCACCACGGCCATTAAACCATACCCCAAGGTCTACCTACTGCACAGCCCATGAGCAGGAACTTGTCTGAGTCAGTGCAAGGTATCCAGAAAGCTCTGAAGTAATGAAAGGAGACCCAGTGATCAGAATCAAGCCTGCTGGGCTGAGATTTTTGGTTCTGTGCCTGGCTCTGCCAACAGTTCATCATTTGACCTCGGGCAAATGGATTCCTTGCTCTGTGCATCAGCTGCATGATCTGTACTTCAGAATCAACACTACCATTAGCCTCAGACTGAGGTCTCTTGACACTGTTTTTCCTCAGTGTGTATGCAATTCTTTTGAGATCCTTGTGTGGAAGAAAGAAGGTGTGAGGCTAGCAGTGACGTGTAACAAAGTCCTGCTGTGACGTATGATGAGGAGGCACTGGAAAAGAAACCTATAAATAAAACACCAGGCTCTGCGCGCAGCTAGAGCTTGATGAGTCTGCAGAAATGCCTCTCCTCTCACAACACAAAAGCTCCAAAGAAGCAGAGTGCCCCTGAGGATTCACAAGGCTGACTGCTCCCCCTTGCTGAGTTTCCCAGGGGACCTGTCACTGGCAAGAAATTCATTGTGGGGGAGGTTCTGGGGAGGCGACAACTACCCATGGAGGACTGTCCCAACGCCTCTCTGCTAAGACTAGCTTCCCACCAGAAATGTATCTAGGAGCTGCAGTGTGATGACATGTGTGGTCTTGAAAGTCAGAGGGGAGATATGGCCCATCAACTCCAATTACCTTCACTGCAGGTGCTTAATCCCTCTTGCTGTGTGGATATTATTTGTTTAGTTTTTCGACTGACTTCTCTCTGACTCCCAGTCCCAGGGGATTTCGATGTGCGTTAGGTGTGTGGCTAGAAAAATGCTCTGCCTAAGAAACCTACCCTAGCTCATTTAATTTGGGGATGGACAACTCCATCAGGTTTGTATCTGCTGCTTGCTTGGTGTGAAAAGTGGCTTTTCCTTTTCTCCTGCATGTTGCTTATTGTTTTTTTTCCCCCCTTAGAACGAGTTTTACCCACACTCCCCAATCCTTTTCCAGGTCAGTATATGCTTTATGTTGAAGTAGCTTTTTAGCTGGGTCATTCTCCATCATCCTGACAAATGCTCAGAGCCAGGGATGGGCAAAACAAGCTTTTCCCTCTTGTCTACATGTAATTTGGTCTCTTCTGCTCATCTTCCTCTTCCTTCCCTTTCCCTCTCCCTTAAAAAGACCCAACCAAACCCAATCAAAACTCAGTCACCTAAACAGCAACAACCTTTAGCCAAGCTTTGAGCCATGGCATTTTGCCCACACCCATGTCTGGACAGTCTTCAGTGAGGTTCAGTTTGTCTGCAGACCTCCCTACTCTTGATAAATATTCCCATCCTAAGCTGTCTTTGCCCACATGTTCAGATACAAATCAAAAGCATCAGCACTCCTAAAATTTTGCAGAGACAGTGTAAAGGACAAGGCAGAAGTTAAATTTAATGGCAGCCAAGAGTTGTTTTCACGCCAGTTGTGCAAACTCTTCATGGTGAGACACTTTATTTTCTTGTACCTCTGTCATACCACCCCAGTCTACCGGTCACATAGTGCTACATTGGAGGCAGAAGGGATGAAAAGAGGCCCATGGTAGGGTGATACTCTCTGTTTTATTCCAAGGGAAGAAGGCACAAAGGCAAAACAGAGCCTTTGCCCTGTCTCCATGCTGTCCAAGAAGCATCAGGTCTGGGCAGCATGGCCTCAGCATCTACATGAGATGTGGGGCCTGGATGTAATGTTGAGATGCTGAAAAAGTGCAGAAACTGGGTACTTCCAGAAAGTAAGGAAACAGTGTTTGAAACTACACCAACAGTCAGTCAGTCATTCCCCATATGCACTTAAAACATTATCTTGGCCTAGAGCTTCTCTCAGTATCTTTGTTTTAGAATAGAATAGAATAAACCAGGTTGGAAGAGACCTTCCAGATCATCATGTCCAACCTATCATCCAACACCACCTAATCAACTAAACCATGCAACCAAACACCCCATCCAGTCTCCTTCTAAACACCTCCAGTGATGGTGACTCCACCACCTCCCCAGGCAGCACAGTCCAATGGCCAATCACTCTCTCTGTGTAGAATTTCTTCCTAACATCCAGTCTGAACCTCCCCTGGTGCAGCTTGAGACTGTGTCCTCTTGTTCTGGTGCTGGATGCCTGGGAGAAGAGACCAGCCCCTGCCTGTCTACCACCTCCCTTCAGGTAGTTGTAGAGAGCAATAAGGTCTCTCCTGAGCCTCCTCTTCTCCAGGCTAAGCAGCCCCAGCTCCCTCAGCCTCTCCTCATAGGGCTTGTGTTCCAAACCCCTCCCAAACTTTGTTGCCCTTCTCTGAACTCCTTCCAGCAAGTCAACATCCTTCCTAAACTGAGGGGCCCAGAACTGGACAGCAGAACTTTACCACCATAAGATGAAGATGCACTCAACCCACGGGATGTTCAGAAGCCTGAATATTTAATGTCTGTGCAGGGCTTTTGGGGTAGAGTGTTATTAGGGACCCATGTTGTCTTGCCAAAGAGCACCTGCCCAAGTAAAGCACCTGCAGGTACTCCCATGTAGAGCACAATAACTGCTGGGTGTTACTCTGCCAGTTTCAAATCAAGCCCTGCTCTTGGCAACTTATTCAGGCTCAGGATGTAGTCACAATTGCCTATTTAAAAGGCAAATCCAAAAATACAATTAAAGTACCTACAAAATAAAAGAGGGGGGTGGGGGGTGGGGGGTGGAGGGAGAAATCAAGCTACCATTAAAATTAAATCCCAGAGAGTGATTTGTAAATAACATTCAAGAAGCTGAGCAAAGGAGTAAAGTAGGCCATTGGGAATCTAGTGTGGAGAAATAAATCCAATTAAACAGCATTATTGTATGTATTGCAAATGAAACCTGTGCTTGGATGTGAAATTAAAGCTGCTGAGCCTGTTTGGGTGGTAAGGTTTCCAGGAGTTCTCCAGTTTGGGATGGCAGGGTTTTCTTTTTAAAGCAGAAATTTCAGTGGCAAATATTTCCATCTGATGGAAAACCCAGGGCTCTTTCTTTTTTACTGTTACTTTTATTATATATCCTTAAATTCCAGGGGCAGGCAATGTTAATTTTTTTCATGGCCAGCCCTGGTTACAGCTGGTTTTGAATTAGTAGCCCATTAACCTAAATGATAAAGCAAACACTGCAAGTGAGCAAGGCCATAGCAAACACCCTTCCTAATCAAGCTGCCAAGGCCACCCTGCAGAGTTTTAGTCAATCCTTTAAAACACTTCCCCCTCTGTCTTTGAAGCTGCTATTATTATTATTATTATTATTATTATTATTATTATTATTATTATTATTAGTATTGTTATCATCATTATTATTATTACTACTATTACTATTATTGCTGTTCCTCCAGTCTCCTGAGATGATCTTGAAGGACATCTGGAGGTGTTCAATTGGGGATTGGACGTGGCACTTGGTGCCATGGTTTAGTAGCCATGAGGTCTTGGGTGACAGGGATAATGGAATGAAGCTGGAGGTGGGGAGATTCAGGCTGGATGTGAGGAGGAGGTTCTTCACCATGAGAGTGGTGAAACCCTGGAATGGGTTGTCCGGGGAGGTGGTTGGGGCCCCATCCCTGGAGGTGTTTAAGCCCAGGCTGGCTGAGGCTCTGGCCAGCCTGATCTAGTGTGGGGTGTCCCTGCCCATGGCAGGGGGGTTGGAACTAGATGATCCTTGTGGTCCCTTCCAACCCTGACTGATACTATGATACTATGATACTTGATGATCTTTGAGGTCTTTTCCAACCTTATTGATTCTATGACATCCTGGTGTGACATCACTTCTGTGAGGAGCCTCCAGGAAGTCATAGTGACAAATATTGGCATATCCTCAGTGACTCAAGACACACAAAGAGAGTTTTGCAGAGGGAGAAAGCAGGGTTTAAATATTGTGCACCTCATCACTTTTTCTGAACCCCTTACCATCTTCTCCAAAGTGGGAGCCCAGCACAGATACTGCCACTTATCTCCACATTTCCTTCTCCTTTACTGTTCACCTTCAAAGAAACCTTATGCATAACATTTTCTTGTTAGACCTTTTAATCCTGATGAGTTGATGCTCTAAGACGCGGTCCTCAGCTCTCAAATTACCTCTCCTCAATGACCAGAACCATAACCTCCTCCCTATTTCTCCCTCAATTTCCATTTCTCTTAAGCCTTGGTAACACTTCCCTGCCCTGTGGGATTTTGAGCATTAATTTGGAAAGAAGGTGTTTTGCACTGCAGTCGAGCTAAGCGTTGCTATCATTAGATAGCTGCTGTGGAAACATCTTGCTGTCAGGCAGGCTGGAGCCTCAGAAGCAGCTCATTCAACTAAACACTTGGGATTTGAATCTGATGAGGCAGTTTCCTAAAAGGCAGGTGGAGCCCAGCTGATTCAGCTCTCAAGTGAATGGTCCTTGGTAAATTTTCCAGCTCTCCTGATTTTGCAGCCGGGCACTCCAAAATGCCCTGAAATGTCTTCTGAAATGATGCCACGTCATCATGTTTTCCTGTCTGCATTGTAACATAATGCTACAATGGGATGACACAAGGCCTGACTGTCACTAAGGAGACCTCACTGAATCGTTGGATGGCTTTTCAAAAGGGTTTTCCTTCTGAAAAATGAGAATTTTCTCATTCCACACCTGCCAACAACAAGGCAGGAGGGATCACTGTGGAACCCCAAATGTGTCTGTCATCATTTTGGCACTAGCTCCACCTCTGCCTTCCACTCTGTCTTGTCCTCAGCCCATTGAACACAGACTCCATCCCCTGTGATTATGATAGACTCATTAAGGGTGGAAAAGACCTCTGAGAATCATCAAGTCCAACCATCAAACCAACACCACCATGGCCACTTAACCATGTCCCATTGAACACCTTCATAGATGGTGACTCCACCACCTCCCTGGGCAGCTCATTCCAGTGCCTGACCACTCTTGGCAGTAAAGAAATTTTTCCTAACATCCAAAGCAAACCTCCCTCTGGCACAACTTGAGGCCATTTCTTCTCATCCTATCGCTAGTTACTTGGGTTAAAAGACCAACACCCAACTCACTACAACCTCCTTTCAGGGAGCTGTAGGGAGCAATAAGGTCTTCCCTTACCCTTTGGTTCTCTGGACTGAACAATCCCAGCTTCCTCAGCCACCCCTCATAATAGTATCATAGTATCATAGTGTCATAGTATCAGTCAGGGTTGGAAGGGACCAAAAGGATCATCTAGTTCCAACCCCCCTGCCATGGGCAGGGACACCCCACACTAGATCAGCCTGGCCAGAGCCTCATCCAGCCTGGTTTAAACACCTCCAGGGACGGGGCCTCAACCACCTCCCTGGACAACACATTCCAGGGTTTCACCACTCTCATGGTGAAGAACCTCCTCCTCACATCCAGCCTGAATCTCCCCACCACCAGCTTCATTCCATTCCCCCTAGTCCTATCACTATCTGAGATCCTGAGAAGTCCCTCCCCAGCCTTCCTGCAGGCCCCCTTCAGATACTGGAAGGCCAAATAAGGGTTGCACATAATACATGATCTCCAGACCCCTCACCAGCTTTGTTGCCCTTCTCTGGACCTGCTCCAGCATCTCAGTGTCTCTCTTGCATCACTCAAAACTGAACACAGTATTCAAGCTGCAATCTCACCAGGGGCATGATCAGATCTCTACTCCTGCTGGACACAGAATTTTTTGTTACAGGAAAAGATGCTGTTGGGCCACCTGGGCACATTGCTGGCTCCTAGTGTCCATGTCAGAATGGATCAGCCAGACTAGGGGGCTCCAAAATCCATGAATCTTCCTTGCAGGAGTTCTGTAATGAGGGCTTACCACAGACTATCCTGGGGCTTTCTCAGCCTGCTTGTCCTGAATGCCCTTGGAGCTCCAAGGGTGATGCTGTGTTTCCCAGAAAACAGCACATCCAGAAAGCTGCACATCCTGACCTGCCTGTGGGGCATCAAGTATGCCAGTCTTTGGGGCCTGATCAAAGTCATGGCCATCACCAGGGGAACCAAAGATGTATAGCAATAGTGTGTTAGTAATTAGTGGAGGGGATGGGAAAAGGAGAATGAATATTTCTGCTCAAATGCACACTGACTGGAGAATGACCCTGTGTGACTGTAGATCATAGCTAGTCTCCATTTAGCTGTAGCCCATGTAGCCTGTACTGTCACTAACTCCTTCATCAGGGGGGTGGGAGCTGGGAGGAAGGGCAAAAGGAGATGTTCATTTGGGTCTGATGACCAGAGTGGGGAACAGAGTGCATCTTGCTTTCTAAAACCCTGTCAGTCCTCTTCCCTCCCTGTGGAGATCTGAGCCATTGAGAAGAGAGCTCATCTGTTGCAGTGGTTACCTCCACCTATCCCCTGTTCCCCTTTGCTTTTCTGTAGTGCATGGCCTCATTAGTTCTGCCAAGTATGCAGCTCTCATGTCAGTGGCAAAAGGATGAATGTCTCAATATTTCAAAGCTAAGGAGAGAAGCATGGGGGAATACTTCAGAGCATACAGACTGTAAAGAGTTAATGTGCTATGAGGGTTTGCTGAGCAGGCAGTTGTGTGGGAACAATGCACAGAAACCAGCCCTCCCAGTCCTACACCAGCTAAAGAACCTATCTCATCTCTGGAGTCCTCTTCACTGGGGCCAGAGGGTGCTTTCTCAGTGGGGGCCTGAGACAGGGTTAGTGCAAACCCAAGCTTTTGCAGTGGTTGAAACAAACTAGCTGAGAGAGTTAGGGAAAGCAGAGCATAAGCCAGCCAAAATCTCCAGTGCTTTCTTGTCATGGTCCTGACATAGAAACAACCATCAGAGAAGAATCATGGTGAGAGGGACCAGCCACAGAAGGGCATCTTCTGGAGCCATGTCCAAGCCTGGTATTTCCATAAATTCTCAGGAATCCAGAGGCCATAGCTCAGCTGTACTTGTCACTCTGCAGTGATGTACACCTAACTAGCTGGAGCATGCCTCTCTTCCCTGAAAGCTGGCTGAGCCCCAGGCATCTGGTGACACCCCTGATGCTGGGTGAGAAGCACAATTCACAGCTGTCCTTGCTTCCTGCTGCTGTTACCCAGCCAGACTTCCCAAAGAGCACAATGCTCCATTTGGTCTGTGCAGAAAAGGATGCCTTTGCAGGGGTGGGATGCTCAGGCAGGCCAAGCTTTTCTGTGCTCCTCAGGTTTAATCCATCCCTTGCCACGTCTGCAGGTACTGAAGGAAGGGGCTGCATTGGGTGCCAAGCCTGCAGAGGTTTCAGGCCAAGGGAATAGGAAGGACAAGAGAGGGTGAAGGCAGAAAGCCAACATCACATTAATTGTTTCTTGCTACTTCACAGGGACCATCAAGGGATTGCACTGTGTCTTATTTTGACCATGTGGTTTGAAGTGAGCAAGTCAGAGGTGATGAAAATGCCTTCCAAAAGGGGTCATAGGGATGTATGTGGAAACAGCAATGCCAAGAATTACTTACATTACAGCTACTAGCATTGCTTGATGGGTTTTTTTTTCTGGGTAGCAACATACAGTTTCTGTTTGCTGAGATTGCTTAAGAATAACAAAAAAGCATTTTCCCCTCCCCCCCCAAAAAAGCATAAAGAAAAGAATCCATCTTTCTTAAAGGAAAAAAGAGAGGCATGGGGGGGGAGGGAGAGAAATGACTTTATTGCTTGATCTGTTTCTGTACTTTTTGTTCATTAATTTTAATTTAGATTGATTTATTCCAAAATGAGCCCTGGGTTGCATATATTTGCATAACCCTCTCCAGTAGCAATGCTGTGGAGAATCCAAGGACTGAGGAAGAGCAGCAGCAGAGGGTAGGAACTGAGACTGGAAGCCCCAGAAAGATATTCCTCTGAGCTGGGCCCTGGTGCTGGGGTAGGGAAGGCATTTCAAAGTGTTTAGTCACAGGTGTGGGCTTTGCATGCATCCAGAGCAGCCCTGCAAAACAGAGGCTGGGGCACAGCAGTCAGGTGGGACAGTGAAGGTTAGATGAAACCAGTGGGGGAAAACACACACAACTGCACTGCAAAGATTAGAAACAAACCCGTGGAACAGCAACTGCTGAGAAAAATCAGTTGTCCAGCAGGGACATTGATAGTGTCAGCTTTGTAGCATGGACAGATTACACTGCAGAGCAGAGCTCAGGCAGGCTGTAACCATTATGAGACAGGTATCCTCAGCCCAGAGGATACTCATAGCCTGATAACCATCTGCATGTTAGATGAGTTTCTGAAGCCATCAACTGAACTTTCCTCTTCAGAGACAGCAAAGGCCACTTACACCCACTGCACAGCAGGTCTACCTTAATTCTTTCACTCTCCCTCTCTTTACTTGCCATGTTGAGCTTACCAGCCAGGCTGACTGGGACCAAAGTGTGGAGGGCTGCAAGGAGGAGGATGAAGACCAACCACCGCTGTCTTGATTTCATCCTTAAATGCACACAACAAAGATTCCTCCCACCTCCAAGAGAAAATGACCCAAAAGTAATTCCCACCTTCATCCTCCTCCTCCTCCCCCCTTCCATTTCCAGTGTGAACCTCTCAAGAATTGCTTAGCAAGTTGGCCTCCCCTCTGGTTATTGTCCCAAGTGAACAGTCTCTCCATTCACTAACCCATGACGGTAAGTTGGTTTGGGAAACAGCAGTTTTATCTTCCCAGCTCAGGCACTGCACCGGGCCCGCTTGTGAACTGGTTGCCATTCAGTGTCTGCTCTGCTGTTGATAAAGCACATTACACATGGCTGGGCTTGCATGATTAATACAGCTGTCTAAGCACTCTCTCTAAAAACAAAAAAACAACCAGGACAACAGAGGTGCGGGATTTGGGAGGGGAGGGGGGAGGGGGTGGTGCATGGAGACAAAAAAAACAATGACTCCAAAGAAATCAGGCTTGCAGGAAAAGCAGAGTGCTCCTGGCAGGCCTTTCCTCCTGTGGGCAAGCAGGTCTGTCAGCAGAGCTCCCCTGGAAAAGAGAGAGAGGCCTAGAGGCAAGGTGAGCAAAGGAGAAATGCGTTTGGACCTTCCACGCCATCGCCTGCGTGTCCCTCTGCAATGTGGTGAATAAGGACATGGAGAGGAGTGAGGGGTCACCCATGCACAAAGATATGCTAGGACCAGCATAGCTTCAGTGAGATCTGGCCAGGCAGCATCTCAGTAGGTGGATGGATGCTCAATGATGGATGGATGGATGGATGGATGGATGGATGGATGGATGGATGGATGGATGGATGGATGGGTGCACTATGGAGCTAGGTCACTTTATGCACTGTATGTGCATACTCCATGCTCAGAGGCACATCCCACAGTCACTGAGCGATTTCCAGGCATCCTAGAACACCTAAAGGAGGAACCAGAGTAGATGCAGGTGTATTTTCTATTGCCCAGACTCAGGCCAACTCAGCTGTCTATGTAAGCTGTGTGAACTTTCCCTTTTTAATTACCAGTCTAGGAATGGGCTGTGAGAAGCCACTACAGTTTTCTGCTCCAGCTTTCCCTATGACTGGGCTGGGCATTTAAGGCTCTGCTTGCAGTGTTAGGGCATTAATGTGACCAGGAGTCTCACTCCAGAATTGCACACACACACACATCAGTATTTGGATGAGAACTACAGGTGACACAAAGTAATATTTACCTATCCCACATCCTTTAGAGACATACCTCAGCCTGTGGGCCCAGCTTGACTGCTGTTGAATCTCTGATGCACTGAAATCCTCAGAGAAGTGCACAGGCTCCTTCATAGTCTTCCATACTTCTCGTTGTTCATAAGCAGCCCTTGACAAAGGCTATCTGAAACCTCCTGCTAGCTTGTTCTACTCCTGGGCAGTGGGGTGGAGACAAGGGTTGATGTACACCAAGCTGCAAAGAAGTCCCCAGAGATGAGTGATGGCCCTAAGAAGACCTCAAGGACAGATGGGGGGGGCACTGTGCTGCAGGTACTGGATGAAAAAGGGTAGAAGGGCAGAGGCAGCAATACAACTGGTTCTCAGTACCAGAGCAACTGCAAGCATGCTGGTCATGCTGCAGCCCAGTTTAGTTCTCCTCCTGCTCCAGTCTCCTTTCCAGTCATCCCCCCAGTGTGTCCCTCCCTCTTTATTTCTGCTCACAGCCACTCAAATCTTTCTCGTGCCAAATACCCAGCAAAGCTTATAGAAAAGCATAGCAGAGATGAAGTGAGTAAACAGACAGAAATAAAGCTGATGAAAATATTAATTTTTCAAGAGGTTCCAGAGCCTCTGATTAGCAAACTTGCTTCCTAGAGCTGCATGTGCTCTGGGTGAGTGGGCCTATGCTGTTTGTTCCCCACTTGAGACACCAGCCTGTGTGCTGGCATCACCTTTGGTCCGCTGTGCTGTACACGCATGCTTCAGAGGAGAGCAGGGGAAGGATAGCAGCATCCTAGGGAAGCAAAAAGCAGAAAAAGCTCAGATCTTTCCTGTCATGGAGCTTGAAAAAGCCTGTGCTGTGCAGTTTTTGATGTCTTGCTTCTGAGATGAGAGTCTTCAGTGAATGGTTTGAAGAAAGAGCGGGTTTAAGTAATCGATTTTGTATCAGTAGTTAGCCAACTGTGGAGGGTTTGGGTTTGGTTTAGTTTGTTGGGGTTTTTATTTGGGGGATTTTTGTTGTGGTGGTGGAGTTCTTTGTTTTGGTTTGGGTTTGGGTTTGGGTTTTTTTTTTGATCTTCAGCTACTAGGGAAATTGAAACAGTGTGGGGGGGGGAATACATTTCAGCTGCAAGACAATCTTGGAAGCTTTTGGCATCTACAAGACATAGTTGTTAATGAGTTGTGCAACCTTGCAACATAGGTGGTCTTAGAATCATAGAATCATACAATCAATAAGGTTGGAAGAGACCTCAAAGATCATCAGGTCCAACCTGTCACCCAACACCTCGTGACTACTAAACCATGGCACCAAGTGTCACATCCAATCCCCTCTTGAACACCTCCAGGGATGGGGACTCCACAACCTCCCTGGGTAGCACATTCCAATGGCTAACAACTCTCTCTGTGAAGAACTTTCTCCTCACCCCAAGCTTAAACTTCCCCTGACACAGCTTGAAACTGTGTCCTCTTGTTCTGGTGCTTGTTGCCTGGAAGAGAAGACCAAACCCCACCTGGCTACAACCACCCTTCAGGTAGTTGTAGAGAGCAAGAAGGTCTCCCCTGAGCCTCCTCTTCTCCAGGCTAAACAACCCCAGCTCCCTCAGCCTCTCCTCACAGGGCTGTGCTCAAGGCCTCTCCCCAGTCTTGTTGCCCTTCTCTGGACACGTCCAAGTGTCTCAATATCCTTCTTAAATCGAGGGCCCCAGAACTGGACACAGGACTCAAGGTGTCTTCTAGCCAACACCAGCCTCACGGGTCAGTCACAGTTCAATTGTAGACTGGGAGTACTATAAACCAGCTTCAGGATAAATGGTTCAAGCAGCCAGCTTTTGAACACCACGACCTTCTCAGAAAGACACTGAGAAATACAATTTCAGGGCTGTTCTTTAGACCTCAGGGAAGGATGGGTGCACTGCATTACAGAATGAATCTCCACTGAGACATGAGGTATGATAGATGAGTACTTAGTACACCGGGAATGAGCTGCAAAACATGGGGAAGAACTGTTCAGTGCTAAAAAAGCATGAGCAAATTCCAAAATACATTAAACTGTGTGCTAAGATTGATAGACACCAGAGACATTTCCTTAATCTTGCTGGAGAGTTGCTGGAGGGCATCCTCCCCAGTTTACACAGCAGTATTTCCACCTCTAGAAGAGCCAGCCTTTTGCTACTGAAGTCACAGTCAAGTTTTAATTACAGGAGCAGGACCAGGCATGGGAATGGAGTACAAGCAGGTAATGAACAAAGTAGTCTCAACCTTAAGACCAGGGAGTGAAAAATCATGTCTTCTTCTCAGAGGGGAGGGGACACACACGAAAGTGGTAAGAAAAAAGCCCCAAATGAACCCTAGTAAGTAGAAGCTGCTAATCCCTAAAGCCTCAGAGCAGAGTGTAAAGCCCCAGAAGAAAGAAATTAATAACTTTCAAAGTATGACCTTGAAAATGGAATTAACGACATTCCTCCCTTTTAAGCCTTCGTGATAATAAAGATTTCATCTTCTGAAGCCCTGGCAAGAGAGTCAACAGACTATAAAAATTACTTCCTGCAGAAGAGCTGGCAAGTGTAACACCAAAGACCCCTCCTGGCCCCAGAGAGTGAGAGGACACAGAGAGAGCTGTATGGTGCACATCGCCTTTCCCTTGCACCTTCTCTCTTAGAGGTGGTGGGGTTTTTCCCATTCCTCCCTAACTGTTAGTCCTCTCCTTTGCTCAAGAGGCAGGACTCACAGAATCACAGAATCACCAAGGTTGGAAGAGACCTCAAAGATCATCAAGTCCAACCTGTCACCACAGACCTCATGACTAAACCATGGCACCAAGTGCCACGTCCAATCCCCTCTTGAACACCTCCAGGGATGGTGACTCCACCACCTCCCTGGGCAGCACATTCCAATGGCCAATTGCTCTTTCTGTGAAGAACTTTCTCCTCTTCTTCTCTGTCAACAGAGCAGAGCTCAGAGCTGCTCAGGGTGGAGAGCATATGGAAAAGGCCAGATCTGCTTGATTTGCCATTGCTGCTTCCTTTCCAAGACCTCCTATCCTGCCTCATGCTTCCTCCTGGCCTCACTTCCATTTAGAAAGTCATGGAGGGTGACTGTCATATTACATCAGGTTTTACCATTCATTCTTGGAAAGATCCCAACACCAAATTCCTCAAAGTAATAAGGCCCCTGTAGCTCTCTGATGCCCTGTGAAACTTCTCTGTGGGTTCTCTTGCATCATAGAATCATGGAATCAGTAAGGTTGGAAGAGACCTCAAAGATCATCAAGTCCAACCTGTCACCACAGACCTCATGACTACTAAACCATGGCACCAAGTGCCACGTCCAATCAGCCCTGCAGATATGCCCAGTCTTGGTGTCTTAATGTAAATAAGAGGAAATCTGCCACCCACAATCTCTTTTCCTAACTCTATTTTGGTTTACTCAGATGATAGGAACCAGGACCCACCAGAATATTCTAGAATGGAGAATGTAGGTATGAAATGTGTAGCCAGGTGGCTAACTTTTTTTCCTCCCTGGGGAAGGGATGAAAGACCTCTGCTTTCTGCTTGCATCTCAGATGACCCTTTATAAAGGTCTGTACTGGGAATCTTGAAAGTCATAGGAGATTCCATTTCTGCTGGCAGTGACTGTGTTGCTCACAGCATTTGGAGGCATGCCTCTCTGCAACCAAAAGAGCTTGTGGATTTGTTTACAAGCCTAACTTAGCCTGTGTATTCAGCAGATGTTACATGGCAAAGGGAGCTGGAGAGAGAGAGGGAAGAAAAGATAGAATATCTGTGTGGAGGGAATAGAATGGACTAGAAACTTTACCACCACTCCCTGCAACCTCTGGAGTACTAGTCACTGCAGTGGATGGAGGTCTGGCTTCGGGTGGAGGTCTGGATTCAGATAACCAGATCAGATCTGCCCCCCCCTAAAGCAGTTCTGCCAGGGAAACTGCTTCATGGTGGTTAATGCAGAGATAGATGTGGACCAGTGGGGATCAGACTCCCTGACACAGAAACATGGCCATACTGAGCTGAGCAGAGGCTCAGAGCATGCAGAGCTGGCCCCCTTTCCTCAGCATGGGAACCATGCAGGGGCTTTGCTGTGCAGGTCGTGTAGTGATAGGATGAGGGCAATGGTTTTAAACTAGAACGGGGTAGATTTCAGGTGGACATTAGCTGGAGGAAGCTCTTTACAGTGAGTGTAGTGAAACACCAGAACAGGTTGCCTAGAGAGTTGGTGGAGATCCCATCCCTGGAGATGTTCAAGGTCAAGGGGTTGGTCTCTTCTCCCAGGCAACCAGCACCAGAACAAGAGGACACAGTCTCAAGCTGCTCCAGGGGAGGTTTAGACTCAAGGTGAGGAGAAAGTTCTTCACTGAGCGAGTCATTCGTCATTGGAATGTGCTGCCCAGGGAGGTGGTGGAGTCACTGTCCCTGGAGGTGTTCAGGAAGGGATTGGACGTGGCACTTGGTGCCATGGTCTAGTCGTGAGGTCTGTGGTGACAGGTTGGACTCGATGACCCTCGAGGTCTCTTCCAACCTTAGTTATACTGTGATACTGTGATCTGAAAGCTTGATGGGGCCCTGAGCAACCTGATCAAGTTGGGGATGTCCCTGCTCACAGAAAGGGGCTTGGACAAGATGACCCTCGAGGGTCCCTTCCAACCCGATACATCTATGGTTCTATGACCCCGGCGCTTTCTGGCAGGTGCGCGTTGCCCCTAAGGCTGGGTGCGGCGGCCAGCCGTGCAGTCCCCAGACCGAGAGCCGCCCGGGGCCGGGACAGCGCCCCGAGTTCCCCGGTCTCTTCGGTTGCCTTCGCCTGCCACCTGGTGGGCAAAGGCGATCCTGCAGCAAGCGGAGGCTCACCGGCCTGCGCCCGCCCCGCGTGGGCCCCGCAGCCCCGCAGCCGGTTCGTGGCCTAGCAAGGTAGGAAGGAAGGAGAGATCCGGAGCATCCCCCCCAGCCCCCTGCTGCTGGGGGGGCGCAGGGGTGCAGAGCAGAGCCTGCCAGGGGGCGTGCGGTGTGCTCCGATCAGGCACCGTGCAGAGCGCAGCCGGAGGGCAGCTTCTGTACACCTGCATGTCACAGAGGTAGACAGACAGCTGCCCCTGCCTTCTGGTTGTTGGCATTTGCTTTTCACCTGGCACCTCATCCGTACCTAAACAGCTCTGCTGGAATCTCCACTTTTTCTGTGATGCAGGCAGGTACTGACTCCTCTGCCTCTGCATTCCCAGTACTAACTCCTTCTTCCCATAAATACAGTCATTCCCTGCTACCTGCCTCTCTCCCACCATCACTGCTTCCCTCTGCCTCATCTGGGTTCAACTGCTTTGCTTCATCTTGCTTTCTTGCTGGACCTGTTCTTGTCACCTACCCAACCTGCACGCTCACATCAGCTGCTACTTTCCCCTATGCTGAGTCTGGCTGACGTCTCCTCCTCTTCCCCTCTTCCCCATGCTGAGCCAAGTGAGCCCATATTGACATCTTAATTGAAGACCTGCCCTGGTATGGTTTCCTCTGCTGTAGCCTTGCATTGGGTTCTTGACCACGGGCCATGTTTCCCCATGCATCAGCAGCCTTTTCCTGTGGCTCTGACCTGATACTGACTGCCTCCCATAATCATCACCTCCTCATGGAGCCCCTAACCCCAAATGGGCACTACAGGCTTTGAGGGTCTAATGCCAACCATAAGGCAGGGCATACACAGCACTACCAAGCAGCCTTCTGGCCTTAGCCACTGCTGCTGGGACTGTGAGTTGCAGCACCTTGTAGCATTGCGTATTCAAGGCTTAAAGGCAGGGAGGGAAAGGGCCCTTTTATTCATCCCACAAAAGCCATACCTCAGAATTCTCCTCCCCTTCCAGTGACTTCTGCAGCTGGCCTTGTCTCTGGAGACTGAGCCTGCATCACAGAGGATTCTCCACTGCAGTCACAGCTGCTTAGGCTTTGGGGAGCACCATACCAAATCATCTTACAACTAAACTTCAGCCATCTGGGTACCATCCACTGAGGCCTCTGTAATAGCTATGGCCCAAGTTTGGTGGGGAGACTTGCAGCTCTGTGAGCCAGGATTAAAGCATTTAGGTGCCTCCAAATCTCTTGGTACTTGGGTAGCTTCTGTCTTTAACAGGTTCATTAACTAAAAGCTCATCACTGTCTTTCCTAGGAAGATATGAACACACCCCAGCTAATTCTTCCCACAGAGACATTTCCTTACCCTGACTGCCCTGTAGTCAGCAGAGGAGACTGCAGAGCAAGTGAGTGAGGCAGTTTTGATCTAGACAGTTCAGGTAGCAATTAGTAACGGGCAGCATGCCAGGCTTTCTTTTAATGCCAAGGTCCTAAAGCCACAGGGGAACATAACACCCACATTTAATTTGTGGCCGTAGCATCACTGCCAGCAGCTGATTGCTGCTGTATCCCTAAGAAGTTGGGGGAGGTGTGGATGTGGAATTCTTCAGGCAGTCTGGAAGTGACTGGGCAAGTTCATGGAAGAAAACAAGAGTCTGTGAAGGAGTTGAGCATCTGCAGGCTCACCATGACGCTGAGGGACCTGAGACAGGCCAGTATGATGCCATGCTGCCCATATGATCCCATGTAGCTCCAGCCCAGCACCTTCAGAGGACAGGACTGAAAATTAGACAAGCCCTTTGGACTAGTGTGCTCCTCTTGGAGGCAGGCTGCTTTTGAGGAAGAGAGCTGCTTTTGTCTTTGCAATCTTGCTGTGGTTTGCTTTGAACAGGAGGAATAGCCTGCTTTTCCCTCCACCATCTCAGCCCACCACCCTTTTTGCCATGTCCTTTCTTACACTCACTGCAGGAGTAGGAGCACTTCATGAGCCATCATACACACACACACACACACACACACACACACACACACACACACACACACTCACACAGAGCAAAAGAAGAAAAAGGAAAATAGAGCATTACAGCTCCACCATGCAAACCAGAATACACAGCCTTGTCCTTAGTGCAACCTGGGCTAACCAAGCTCAGTTTAGGAAGGATGTTGACTTGCTGGAATGTGTCCAGAGAAGGGCAACAAAGTTGGAGAGGAGTTTGGAGCACAGCCCTATGAAGAGAGGCTGAGGGAGCTGGGGTTGTTTAGCCTGAAGAAGAGGAGGCTCAGGGGAGACCTTGTTGCTGTCTACAACTACCTGAAGGGAGGTTGTAGACAGGAAGAGGTTGGTCTCTTCTCCCAGGCAACCAGAACAAGAGGACACAGTCTCCAGCTGTGCCAGGGGAGGTTTAAGCTGGAGATTAGGAAGAAATTCTCCAGAGAGAGAGTGATTGGCCATTGGAATGTGCTGCCCAGGGAGGTGGTGGAGTCATCATCATTGGAGGTGTTTAGGAGGAGACTTGCTAGGGTGCTTGGTTGCATGGTTTAGTTGATTAGGTGGTGTTGGAGGATAGGTTGGATGTGATGATTGGAGGATAGGTTGGATGTGATGATCTCAAAGGTCTCTTCCAACCTGGTTCATTCTATTCTATTTTACTCTCTTCTATTCTTGTGGCCCTCTGGTGAGGAGTAAGTGTTAGCAAGTCCTATCTGTGCCATGATGATTTTGGAGCAAGCTGTGAGGAGCCAAAGCACTGACACACTGAGGTGGTCCCAGGAAGGTTAGGATGTGTGAATTCTGTGGGGATACCCTCCCCAAGGGTGTTGAAGGCAGAAAGTTTGGTCTAGCTGTTTACCTTTTCCTGAAAGACCAAATCTCTGGGCTGTTACAAGGCTCTGAGCCAAAGAACCAGACCAGGAAAATGTTCTGAGGGACCATCACTGGATTTCTTTTTCTTTCAGTTAGCATTTTTTTTTCCCCCTTCTCAAGCCCTGCTCTCAGACACAGCAGAAGAATTTTGTCTGCTGCTTTTCCACTCTAAGAAAATAAAATCAGCCCAAGGCAAACACCCAGCATGGGATCATTCCACCTGGCCTGCTGATGCTTGTAAAGTGCCATGCAGACAGAGCCTTGTAATGGGGAAGGTCAGGCAGCCTCGGCAGCAGGTGTCACTGGCAGCCTCACATAAAGAGGCTGGGGAAGCTCCTGTAGTACCACTTAAGCACCACACTACACATGGGAGCATGCAGCAGCTATTCTGTTTCATGCTGCATGGAAGGGTTTGCCTGCAGGAAGGTGAAATCGCTGAGAGGCCTTTCTGCCCTTTCCACATCCCCACTCAAGGGTATGGAGATGTTCTCCCACAAGTGTCAGGATAAGACACCTGGAACCTCTCTGTGTGAGGCTGGCACATGGGGCTGTTAGATGCAGGTGAGCAGGAGCAGTGAGATCATGCTGGCATGGCTGTGTTTTTCCCATGGTTAAATGTAAGGACACAGCTAGGATCTGCTGCCATGGGAAGAGGGTTGGGATGTTCTCACTGTCTGCAGCACTGAGGAGAAGTGCAATCATTTTGCCCTTGCCTATTTTCAGCCTGTTTCCTCTTGATTTAATTAACATGATCTGACTCTGTCAGCTGTTTGGGGTCTGGGCTCCCTTTAGGGTTTGTGAAATGCTGCCAGATATTCCTATCAACTCATCATAATCAGAAACCCAATTTCCTTCCCTGGCTGCAGTGGAAGAAAACCCTCTTCAAAGCTATCACATGGTCATGAACTTTGCAGAGCTGCCAAATTGCAGGGCAACAATTAGCCCTGGAGATTAGTTTGCAGCACTGATTCCCAGAGCTCCAGGTTACCACAGTGAGAAACAGCAGAGAAAGCCCTCTCACCCCAGTGCCCACTGAAAGGGGGGTTGCTTCCTGGCTCTTAGCACCTGGGACCTTGCTGTGCCAGGCAGTGGGGGTGCAGATGGGTTGAACAGAGGCTTTCTGGGGCTCCCACAGGGCTTCTGGCAGTGATAGTAGCTGGGCTGCTGGCATGGATAACAGTTGGGCTGCTGGCAGGGATGATATCTGAACTGCTGGCAGAGCTGCTGGAAGGGCTGGGGGCTTGGATGGTGGCAGAAATGCTGTCCAGGCTGCAGGCAGGGATACTGGCAGGGCTGCAGGTAGGGCTGCTCACTGTGTTGCTGGCAGTGATACTGGCAGGGATGGTCCCAGAGATGCTGGACAGGCTGGCAGAGGAAGTGGCCGATAGTGACAGGGCTATTGCAGGACTGCGCTCTCCGGCTATGGCATCCGGCGAAGCGATGGCGGCGGCCGCCAGAGGGCAGCAGAGACCGCGGCGCTGCGCTCCGTGCCCACGTGTACGCAACTGGGGGGTCTCGGACCGGGGCTGGGTGTCTGGAGACTAGCCGGCAGAGAAGGACCTGCGGACGCTGGCGACAGTCGGCTGGACATGAGCCAGTGCGTGCCCAGGTGGCCAAGAAGACAAACATCATAGAATCATAGAATCAACCAGGTTGGAAGACTTCAGAGATCAAGTCCAGCCTATTACCTAATACCTAACACCTCCTGACAACTAAACCATGGCTGCAAGTGCCATATCCAAGCCTTTTCTGAACACCTCCAGGGACAGTGACTCCACCACCTCCCCGGGCAGCACATTCCAACAGCCAGTTACTCTTTCTAGGAAGAACTTTCTCCACACCTTGAGCCTAAACTTCCCCTGGTGCAGCTTGAGGCTGTGTCCTCTTGTTCTGGTGCTGGCTGCCTGAGAGAAGAGACCAACCCCCACCTGGCTACAACCTCCCTTCAGGGAGTTGTAGACAGCAATGAGATCTCCCCTGAGCCTCCTCTTTTCCAGGCTAAACACCCCCAGCTCCCTCAGCCTCTCCTCACAGGGCTGTGCTCAAGACCTCTCCCCAGCCTCGTTGCCCTTCTCTAGACACGGTCAAAAGTCACAATGGCCTTCTTAAATTGAAGGGCCCAGAAGTGGACACATGTGACAATTCAAAACCTTTTGTGGGCAACACACCCTGTGTGGTGTATTATTTATCATTCACTCAGCCAGGGGAGTTATGGTTTGGGATTTCTTCATTTTCACTACCTCAAAGGGGCCTACAAGAAAGCCAGGAAGGGACTTCTTACAAGGACTTGTAGTGATATGGGAATGGAATGAAGCTGGAGGTGGGGAGATTCAGGCTAGATGTGAGGAGGAGGTTCTTCACCATGAGAGTGGTGAAACCCTGGAATGGGTTGTCCAGGGAGGTGGTTGGGATGCTGTCCCTGGAGGTGTTTAAGAGCAGGCTGGATGAGGCTGTGGCCAGCCTGATCTAGTGTGGGGTGTCCCTGCCCATGGCAGGGGGGTTGGAACTAGATGATCCTTGTGGTCCCTTCCAACCCTGAATGATACTATGATACTATGATACTATGATAGGATGAAGGGCAATGGCTTTAAGCATCAGGAGGGTAGATTTAGAGTGGATATCAGGAAGAAATTCTTTACAGTGAGGGTGGTGAGACACTGGAACAGGTTGCCCAGAAAGGTCATGGGTGCCCCCTCCCTTCAGGTGTTTGAGGCCAGGTTGGATGAGGCCTTGAGCAACCTGGTCTTAGTGGGAGGTATCCCTGCCCATGGTAGTAGGGTTGGAAAGAGCTGATCTTGAAGGTCCCTTGCAACCCAAACCAACCTATGAATCTATGAATCTGGGTTGCAAATGGTTCCAAACAGCTTCCCTGCAGTTATTCGAGCATGAGAGATGGTTTCTCTGGGCACAGGTCAGGTAAATTTGGTAATTTGAATATAAACTGAACTCAGAGAGCGAAACAAGGAGTTAAAAAAAGCAGTGTTGTAGTATTTGTGTGTGACAAGCCACAAAAGATAAGCAGGGACTTACTGGGGAAAAAAAAAAACAGAAGCCATAGATGGAGATAAATTCTCCACACAATTTAGCACATGCTTACTTCATAATGAAAGAATGGAATTGGGGCACAAACAGCTCATGTAGAAAAGTGAAGGACTACATTAGGAGGAAATTACACAAATGAAAGTGCTGCAGAATTTCAGGGGCTCTGGGGACATCTTTCTTGGATTTGCTGCCTTTTAGTCACCCCCTTGTTTAACAGTGGCTCTGCTGCTGAGCAAGCAGGGAGGAGCTCTTCACCTCACAGTCCTGAAGGCTGGTAAAAAGGAGCAATTGTACTTCAGCCCCATGGAGCTCTCCTGAGCATGGCCTGTTGGTTTGTTATTGTCCCTCTGCTATTACAGAATCAGACAGAATCACAGAATGGTCGGGGTTGGAAGGGACCCATAGAGATCATCTAGTACAATCCTGCTGCTAAAGCAGGTTGACCTACATCAGGTTGCACAGGAATGTGGCCAGGTGGGTTTTGAAAGTTTGCAGAGAATGAGACTCCACAACCTCTCTGGGCAGCCTGGTCCAGTGCTCAGTCATCCTCAAACTAAAGGAGTTTTCCCTTAAAAACTATTAGAAAGAGCTCTTGGTAGCAAGCATGTCTTCTTTTCCCATAGCAGGACCAGGCCAAATATGTAAACTCCTCTCTGCCTTCACACTTCAGCATCTTCCCACACCCCTTGTGTGTAAAATCCTGCACATACATACACATCTATGTATATGTGTATGTAGAGTCATAGAAACATTAAGCTTGGAAAATACCTCTAAGATCATCAAGTCCAACCTTCTACCCTTCACCTCTATAGCCACTAGACCATGTCCCAAAGTGCCACATTTACTCCTTTGTTTTTAACAGCTCCAGGGAGGGTGACTCACCACCTCCCTGGGTAGCCTGATCCAGTGCCCCACCACTCTTTTAGTAAACAAATCCTTCCTAATATCCAACCTAAACATCCCTTTGCTCATCTCCAGGCCATTACCTCTTGTTAGTTATTAGGGAGAAGGGGCAAGCACCCACCTCAGTCCAGCCTCCTTTCAGATAGCCGTAGAGAGCAATAAGGTCTCCTCTCAGCCTCCTCTTCTTCAAGCTAAACAACTCCCAGTCCTTCAGCCTCTTAGAATAGAATAGAATAGAATAGAATAGAATAGAATAGAATAGAATAGAGTAGAGTAGAGTAGAGTAGAATAGAATAGAATAGAATAGAATAGAATAGAATAGAATAGAATAGAATAGAATAGACCAGGCCAGGTTGGAAGAGACCTTCAAGATTATCGTGTCCAACCCATCATCCAACACCACCTAATCAACTAAACCATGGCACCAAGCACCCCATCAAGTCACCTCCTGAACACCTCCAGTGATGGTGACTCCACCACCTCCCTGGGCAGCACATTCCAATGGCCAATCACTCTTTCTATGAACAATTTCTCCCTAACATCCAGTCTAAACCTCCCTGGCACAGATTGAGATTGTGTCCTCTTGTTCTGGTGCTGGTTGTCTGGGAGGAGAGACCAGCCCCCACTTGTCTACAACTTCCCTTCAGGTAGTTGGAGAGAGCAATAAGGTCTCCACTGAGAGGAGGAAACCATCTTCTCCTCTCCCTCCCCTCCCCTCCCCTCCCCTCCCCTCCCCTCCCCTCCCCTCCCCTCCCCTCCCCTCCCCTCCCCTCTCCTCTCCTCTCCTCTCCTCTCCTCTCCTCTCCTCTCCTCTCCTCTCCTCTCCTCTCCTCTCCTCTCCTCTCCTCTCCTCTCCTCTCCTCTCCTCTCCTCTCCTCTCCTCTCCTCTCCTCTCCTCCCCTCCCCTCCCCTCCCCTCCCCTCCCCTCCCCTCCCCTCCCCTCTCCTCTCCTCTCCTCTCCTCTCCTCTCCTCTCCTCTCCTCTCCTCTCCTCTTTCTTCTTCTCCCTGCACCAATCCTGCCTGCACCTGGACATGCAGGTGCACACAGGTGTGTTTATGCTTGGAGAGCATGTCTTACAAGGAGAGGCTGAGGGGCCTGGGGTCTGCCTGCACTGATGCGCACGTATCCACATGAGCATGCAGTTGCAAATCCATAGCCGTGTGCCCCTCCCTGCCCCATTATAAAGCAAAGGCAGCCAAGGCTTGGTGTTGCAGCATGAATTTCAAACAGCATCCCTTGCAGAATCGGGAGCCCTTCAACAGGATTATGAATGAGAAAATGTCAGGAGTGTTAGCACTTAATATTCTCGGAGCGAGGCTGCGTTATTTGTCGCTGCAGCAGAGCGCTTGCCCCTGCCCCCTCTGGCAGAGCCCTGTGCACACACACATGCACGTGTGCAGGTCCATTCCCCACCCTTACAAAAAATCCATCTCCCTGGCACACCCTGCACCCTCACCCCACAGGTGCTGTGCTGCAGGGCCACAAACCCAGCAGTGAAGCTTTCCCCTACCCCCCGCCCCATGAAGTAAATAATTGCAGCGCAGCCCCTGGGAGGGGAGCTGCCTGCAGGTTGGGTCCACGTATTATTGATTGAACTGCTGCGATCGATCGGCCCCCAGCGGGCTGCTGTCTGGCTGCAGACGGGCGCTGGCCACTGCGCAGAATTACAGCGAGCCCTGGCGTTGCAGGGACGCTGCTGGGAAGGCGGCAGAGTGGAGGGGGAGATGCAGAGCTGGGGGCTGGGAGTGTACCGTGTGAAGCTGAGAGCCGTGCCTCCACAACCCGGTGGCCAAAGGCTCCCATTTGGAGGCACAGCAACGGATGGGATGGCAAAACCATTCTGTGATTCTGTATTAAGCACTGGGACTGAGCCTTACTGCTTGCCCCAAGCTCCAGCCTGGGCACTGCTTAGGGAGAGCCACATGCAGTCAGAGCATAGCATAGACTGAAGGAGTTGGGGCTGTTCAGTCTGCAGAAGAGAAGGCTCCGAGGTGACCTAATTGTGGCCTTCCAGTATCTGAAGGGGGCCTACAGGAAGGCTGGGGAAGGACTTCTCAGGATCTCAGGTATTGATAGGACTAGGGGGAATGGAATGAAGCTGGAGGTGGGGAGATTCAGGCTAGATGTGAGGAGGAGGTTCTTCACCATGAGAGTGGTGAAACCCTGGAATGTGTTGCCCAGGGAGGTGGTCGAGGCCCCGTCCCTGGGGGTGTTTAAGAGCAGGCTGGATGAGGCTCTGGGCAGCCTGATCTAGTGTGGGGTGTCCCTGCCCATGACAGGGGGGTTGGAACTAGATGATCCTTGTGGTCCCTTCCAACCCTGAATGAAACTATGAAACTATGAAACTATGAAACTATGAAACTATGGAGGGGGACAACGCTGAGGTGCTGGTGGGCGGGAGCCTGCAGTGGGGCTGGAGAGAGGCTCACCTAAATGAGAAGGTGGCTTTGGCCTGCAGCCCCAACTCCCTGCTGCAAGAGCAGTTTGGGAGCAAGTCATTGTGTTCTTGTGTTATACCCTCACCTCACCCAGCCATGTGTAACCTTGTTCTCTTTTTCTCTCCCTTCTCACATCCTGCAGGACCCGGTACAGGGAGAGTAGACAACGGCTCCATGAGCTTGGCCGTCCCACTGTGGCTGCTAGCAGCATCCCTGCTCTGCCTACTCAGCAAATGTTAATACAAGTCAGAATTAAAAATAATTAATAATAATAATAATAATAATAATAATTAAAAAAAAAACCCAAACAACCCAACCACAACACAAGGAAACCAACAACACACAAAACAAAACGCGTTATACAGGAGACAGAGTGAAGAGAGGAGAGAGAAAACGAAAGAGAGGAGAGGGGAGAGAGAGAGAGAGAGAGAAGACTGTTTCTTTCACAACTTTTGTGTGTTCAGGAGTGAAGAGGGGGGAGAGGAAAAATTAGAGCAAAGAAGACTCAGCAACATTCGACCTGAAACCTGACAAGCAGACTAGCAAGTCACCGACTGTCTTGGAGGCAACACGAAGCGAAGGAGAGAACGAGGCACCAGCAAGGATCGTGTCGCCAGAGGATGCTGCAATGCAAACAATCCATCAAAACCTGCAAAGCCAATTGAACAGAAGATCCCTTTTCTTTTCTCTCCTCCTTCCTCTTTCCCATACTCCAACTTCCCTTCCTTCCACCTCTTTCTTTCTTTCTTTTGCAGAAAGAGGTCTTTGCTTCAGTGTCTAGCTATAGCCACTTAACTTTTTGGATGCCCTGGGTCATTTTTGTGAGCCTATGCTCAGCCATTTCATCCTTTTGAAAACAAAACAAAACCAAAACAAACAAACAAAAAAAATTGCAAGAAAAAAACAAACAAACAAAAAAAAAGAAGATAAAAAAAGCCACAAACCAGAGCAAGTCACCTGAAGCTCTCTGCACACTGGTGTCCTATGAAATCCTTCCTCTCTCCACTTCACCCTGTGCTCCTGTGCACCCAGCCCTTGCTAAACACTTTCTTTCCTGTCCCCTCCTTCTTGCAACATCACACTTGCTGGCCTGAACTAAAGCTGTGTCAACTCTGCTGAAAGCTTCTTCCTTTTCTTTTCTTTTCAATCCTCTTCTTCTCCCCCCTCAATTCGACCAGGTGTCTTTCTCTGTCTCCCGTGTATGCCTGTGTGCGTGCATGCGTCCCTCTGTAGCTCTTGCTGCGCCGTCTCTCTCTCGCTCTCTTTCTCTTGCTCTCTCTAAGCATGCAAAGGGAACAGTCCATGTGTACATATGCTCATCCTGCTGTAGATAATGTCCTGCCTTGTAAATGTGAGACAAGATGCTGAGAGGCAGAGAAGAGAGGTGAGGAGAGAGGGGCAGTTTCAACACAGGTTCCCATTGTGTCCTCCTCTCTGGTGTCTTCACTGGCTTTTTGACTTCTGGCCACCTTGCTTGCAGGAGTCAGTCTGCATCCTTGTTTAGCCTTTTTTAATCTGCCACATGCAACCTCTCTGGCTTTCAGGATCCAAGTACCTGCATAGTAGCCCTTGCTATGCATGAGTGCTTTGCACACACACATGGGGTTGTGCACATGTGCATTTGTCCAAATAAGCAGAAGAAACCAGGGCTGGCTTCCAGCACTATGGAGTGCGGTGTGGCCAAACACTTCTCCTGGGGAGTGAAAGCTGGGCTGGTGGGATGTGAGTGAGGAGACCTTGAACATCACCAAGCAGCCATTCCTAGGGATATAGTGTGTGTGTGTGTAGGAACAATGCCTCAATATGAAACCCACAATCTGGTCATTCCTAACCATTTTGGTAGTCATGCAAAGCAGAGCCTTCTGTTGTTGTTGTTCTTACTGTCCTCACTGTTACACAAGGAAACGTGTGCTGTGGCAGGGTGAGCCTGTGTGCATTGCACACCACTGCTACTGCAAAGCTCATTTTGCAAGTTCCATGCTTGAAACAAACTGGGTCAGAAACTCTCCAGGACCTCAGAATGTAAGCAGAAAACCAAATGTCAAGTCTGAAATCCCTCAGTTATGGAAAAACAGCAAAGAGATAGGCAACATAATTCCCCTTGCTCTTCTTTTTCACTCATTAAGAGTGTTGTTCTTCTTGGAGAGGGCTGTCCCTTGCCATCATCTCTTTTCCATGGCAGAATCTCATGCAGAGGTGCCAACAGGAGACACTGCAGTGCCTCCCAAGTGAGGAGAAGGAGAGGGAGAAATCAGGCTGTAGGGAAATAGGGTTAAGAAAATGCTGGAGGGTGTCTGGAAATTGCCACACAAAGCAACAGGTCTGGTGCAGCAGCCAGAGCAATTGGAGAGGAGAAGCTACCAGTCTCACACCTCAGTGGCTGCAGTGCATGTGTGGCAGGGACGGTGGGGAGAAGATTCCTCTGTGTTCTGGCTCATCATGAGCCCTAGCATCCATAGCAACAAAAATGAAAGAACACAAGGTTTGTCAGCCATTTGTTTGGGTTTTTTTTTGGTGTGGAGGGATATGCAGGAAGAACTAGCTAGCCCACACAAGTGACCATCTCATGACAGGACAGTGTTTTACGGGTGATTGACACCACTGAGCTCTCCAGTACCAGCAAGCTTACCTTTCTGTCTTTGCCCTGTGAATCAGAGCAGCAGCAGGACGCTCTGCAGCCACACTTCCAGGCTCTTCAAGGCAAGGGGAAAACAGCTTGGGCTTGCAGCCCTGCAGCATGTGGGAGAGGATGCCCACTGACTGGGCTCCTACTAGGAAGGAAAGTGGGAATTGCTGTCTCTGAGCCCATCTCCATCTTCACAGGCATGGGACACACTCCACCAAGGCCTCTCCCTGCCGCTCAGCTTTCACTTTGCACTGCAGCACTGCCAGCTCCTGCCTCCTTTCTGCTGAGCTCAGCTCTTCTGGGCAGCTGCAGGCAGGCAATTTTTGCAGGCAGGCAAAGGCTCCTTGCTGCCAGCCAAAATGAGGGAGAAAAAGGTCAAGAGATATGAGAGGCTGAAGTTTGAGTGATAGCAGATTTGCTATAGATCTGCTGTGGAACTGGGTGGTGCTCCCTTTGCTCCTCCAAGCCCAAAAGTCATACCTGGAGATGTTTATGTCTTGGTGCAATTCATGCTTGAAAGTTGCCCAAGGCATCCAGGGATGGCTCCCCTCTTCAGAGATGGGGCAGTTGTTGATGGGACTTGTGCATCTCCTTTGGAGACTGGCATGCCTCAGCCCAGGAGAAAAATGTCCTGTGTCCTGTAGAGCATTCAGACACCCCAGTCCTCATGCCTATCCCTTGAGAGGATCATGTCATTTGCTGTCTCAGTAACATCTTCAGAGTTCCTGCTGCTACAGGGTTCCTCATCCCCCTGGCATAGCCATGAGCTGATGCTGCCTCCAGAAGCCAGGGCTGGGAGCTGTGACCTCTCCAGCACACTGGCATGAGGGAAAATACCACGTTGCTGCCATTTCTCATTCTCAGGGCTATACCTAAGCCTGAGTTTCTTGTCACAGGCTTCTTATGAGAGGGTGGGAAGCCTACAGTGACTTCCTGTCACCATCTCTTCCAGGGCTGGGTCAAGCCCACCCTTTTTGTTTAGGTTGAGGCTTCTGTTTGTTGTCAGTGTGGTTGCTATTGTAAGACCTATCCCATGTGTTGTCCTGTGCATGTTTTTGTTGCTGTGGGGTCACTCCTAGGCACTGGGGTCACACACATCAAAGTCACAAGTCCCCAGATATGATTGTGTCACATCTTTTTCAGTTTGAAGGAGTTCTGAGGGAATAGTTTTTTTTTAGATATCAGGACACAGAGGCTTATAGTGGAAGGGAAATATATTACTAAATCAGGACAGCCAGGTTTTGAAGCCATCTACCTGTTAGCTAGAGGAAACAGCCATGACCCTGGTGCTGGGATCTGTTCTTCTCTGCAGGACCTAGGGAGATCTGTGTCTCTGTTGTGTGGCTGCACAACAAGGTTAAAGCCAGTTCTTTGCAGACCTGTCTGAGAAAAGCCAGGAATACAAAGCGTGCCTGTTATCTGCAGCAGTGCTGGGAGTCCCACTTGGTGCAATGTCTGCTCCTGGAGTGATGGGGGAGTTGTGGGTAGGCTGGAACTTGATTTACTCCCAGACTGCATGCATAGAATCATAGAATGGTTTGGGTTGGAAGGGTCCTTAAAAGAACATCTAGATTCACTGACTCCCCCTGCCATGGGCAGGGACACTTTCCACTAGACCAGGTTGCACCTTGAGATGCTTTGAACATCTCTTATTTCTCCCAAACCTGAGCAGGGATTGCTCAAAGCATCTGTTGAGAGGAGAGCCATAGGCAAGGTCAAACACTTTTCCCCATTCTCTTTCTCCCTTCCACCCTTTGACAGAGATGTTGCAAAAGGTTTCCTCATGTCTCAGGCCCTCTTCTCTGAAGCTATTTCTCCTTATCACCTCTACTCTGAGCTCATGTTGCTATCTTCCCCATCCCTTCCCAAAAAGCTGTGCTCTTGCTTCCTGCTGCCTCTCATCTAGTTGGGGACTGGAGGAGACAGGAGTTTGGAATGGGACACCAGCTCCTTGAGCTTGTCAGTGTGATTGTGTTTGATCAATGGAGATTTAACTTTTAGTGTGATAAAAAGAAATGAACAAAACAGGGTGGGGGGAAAAGAAAACAAACCACAACAATTGTATTTCTTCTACTGATTTGTAAATACTACAGGAGTGACATGAGATGTCTGGTAATGTCCAAGCAGAGGAACAAAGATTTAATATACGGCCCCATACTCGCTAGCAGATGTCTAACCCTTTGCAGATGACCGAGAGGAGGCGTGAAGGCAAGTCTTTCTGCAAGGAGCTGCAGAGGGGAAATGCAGCCCCCCCAAGTCACATGAACTCCGCGCATGACTGAGCGTGTTGCTTGGAGGCTGTGTCTGGCCGGATGGAGGCCTGTCTCTGGAAGGCTGGGCAGGGCGACACGGGACGCTCCAGCCACCGCCTGTACCTTGGCAGTTGTGTTCAGTTCTGTTTGTTGGCAGCACCACAGCTTGCAGGTGTGTTGCTCAGTGATGCACTCCCCTCCTCCCCCCACCCCCCTTCCTGCTTTCTTCACCAGTGAAGTTGTGTCGTCCCACGCTAGCACCGAGTGCATGTTAATGTGCCATTCATGAAGACTCCATCGGTGACATGCATTGTGTCCAGAGTTAGTCTTTGTCTGCACACCTTTCTCGTGCCACTGACTGTTCACCACTCAAGCAGACCTTTCATGTACTGCTGCTTGCCCCACTTTTAGTCAAAGTGTATCCAAGCCCCACCAGCTCTTCTTAGCTCCAGGTGCATCCAGACCACAGCACTGAGCCACCTATCTGAGCAACCCCGTTTTGAAAGTCCAGGTTCACAGCATGGACAAAGTCGTCATCAATAGCTACAGTGTCTCCAGGCTGAGTGGAAGCTGTACATGTAGAAGGAACCTGGGGACAGCAACAAAAAGTCCTGATGATTCAAGAGCATTTGGGGAAGAGGATCTGGGAAGCTGGAGGAGCTACTTTGGAGTCTTTCTCAGTCCCACCACCAGGTGATGTTTCAGCTCAGTCTTTCTGCAGTGCTTCACCACATTGCCTCTCCCCGATGAAGGAATCTATGGGCACAGGGAAACAGGTCTTCTCCTCCCAGCCCCTCTCATGGCTCTGCTTCCTCTCCTCCAAGCACACTGACCCACAGCCCAAATCATCATGGTGCTTGATGTGATGTAGCAACTGACACTGAGGATGGCTATCCAAGACAGTCCTACATAGGAGACGCTAGGGAGGGTGAGCAGCTCTCTCTCTCTCTTCTGATGGTGCACAATCTTACTGCTTCTCTGACTCATGTACACAAAACTTCTTGAGTTAGGGATGCCAGGAGCAAACTGTCCCATGGAAAGAGCAGAACCTCAGGTGGGAAGGGATGGAGAAACTGGATGGTAATTTCCAAGATGTGATGCCGGTAGAAAAGGGTAGGGATGAGTGCTGTCCGTTGTCCATGTGCAGAACTCCCAACTTCACCAGCAAGGAGACCACAGCCTCTCAGTGCTAATCTTGGAGTGGCTTCATTTCCAGTGAGATGCCCAGAAGGCTTTCTTTCTTAACTGCATGACTCCTGCTGGCTAAGAGCTGTGTCACACCATTAAAATCTCTTTCTCTTTACCTTCACATAACTTGCTAGAACAACGTTTGGGCAGCTCCAACAACACACACCCCTCCCCACATTTTTTTGATGGTTGGCTCCTTTTAGGGCAGTGTGGTGTTTGCTTGTTGGGTCACTTGTCAAACCAGGAAAGCAGTAGTGAGGCTATGTTGATATGGTTCTCTGTATCTCTGTTGGCAAAGTGTGCAAGGTAAGGACACCAGCCAAGGCAGGATGTGAGAAAGAGGAACTGCTCTCTTAATCAGCCCAGACAAGTGACAAGCAAAGGGGTCCTTCACTTGTTGCAGGCTCAGGTTAGCTGGTGCCACAGTGAGTCAGCCATCTCTGCAAGCCTTGTAGAAGTGCCCAGGCAGTGGAGGAGGAAGGGGCAGTGCAAGTCAGGAGGACATGACTGCAGCACAGGTGGTGGCACCACGTGCACGGCAGGACTCTCTGGGCAGCACAGATGGGGAAGTGCCAAAAATTGCATCCAAGAAGGGCGGTTCCCAGGTAGGGCAGGACCTTCCTTCCCTGCCTATGCTCCAGGTGCTTCAGGCGCTCACCTCCTGGCCCCTCATGGCACGCATGCAATGCTGTGGCAGGCCTTGGTAAGAGACACAGAGTGAGATCATGGTGGCTCAGGCCATGTGGACATTTCTATAAATAACAAGTGGGTCCAGACAGAGATGAGGAGAAAGACCACCTAGGAACCAGCCAGTGAGGAGAGCACTTCCCAAGCAGGGCTGTCGTTCTGTGAAAGTACAATGTTTGCTCCCCATTTCAGCCACGCACAGGCACACATGCACGCCCCTGCCACCTCTACCGCGCACATGCGGCAGTAGTCCTCACGGCTGCTGCACAGGCCCTCTCCTTTCCCACGGCCTCCATCACACACACAGCCAGACACATGCTCCTCCACCTGCTCCCAGCGATGGCTCTGCCTGCACCACCGCACGGTGACCTCCTGAGGAAACCCAGGAGGAGGCACGCAGGCGCCTGTGCCTGTGCGCGCAGGAGCACACGCCTGCGCCAGGAAAGGCAGGAGGGGGGCAAAGAGCAGGAACCTGCCCCCCCTGTGGCACCACCGCCACCTTCCCGAATCTTTCCACTTCCCCAGCTGGAGCCAAGTTTCATCCTCTAGACCTTGAGAACGAAGGCCAGTCCCTTCTTCTTGCTACAAGGTGGGGTGGTTAGAACTCTCCTCATTAACAGTGTTATATACATATAAATATATATATATATCTATATCTTTATATATATTTTTCCCCAGCACTGTAGACATGAGCTGAACTTCTCTTGAATGAAACGAGAAAACGGCCCTCTTTTTATTTCTTTTTCTTTGCCATTGGTTTTAGTTTTGGAACTAGGTCCTGTGAAAGCAAAAAAAAACAAAAACAAAACCCAACCTCGAAGCTCAAGCGTGTGTGTGTGTGTGTTGAAAAGAAATGATCAAAAAAGACAACAACCCCCTCCCAAACAAACAAACAACCCCCCAAAAAACCAACCCCCCAAAAAAAAACCAACCCCCAAAACCCCACCAAAACAAGCAACCCAACTCATCCAAATGAATGGGAAGGAATAAAGACAAACAAACAAACAATGAATAAAAAAAGAAAGCTTTTTGGTTTTTCTTTTCTCAATGTATTTAACTTCTGTTCTCTCGTTTCTGTTTCTTTCCATGTATGAATGCTCTGCTCTTCTGTGATCTTAAGATATAAAAAAAAAAAAAAAAATTACCAAAAAAAAACAAAATAAATACAAAAAAGTTAAATAAACGTGAAAAGGAGGTGATGGTTATTCATTTCCCTTCCCTTGGTTGGAGAGACCAAATCCTCCCCACCCCGGGTGAAAATAGCGACTCAGACAATGGTGGAAAGCTTTAAGGGCAAAACAACCAAAGTTTAGTAGTCATGAGGTCTTGGGTGACAGGTTGGACTTGATGATCTTTGAGGTCTTTTCCAACCTTATTGATTCTGTGATTCTATGAAATCCAGGCATCCTGGGGCCCTGAAACATTTGTGGGAAGGAGCACTGATGTAACAGATGAAGACCCTCACAACACGTGCTGTACCATTCAACAAGTCCAAGTGCCGAGTGCTGCACTTTGGCTACGGCAATCCCATGCAGAGCTATAGGCTGGGGTCGGAGTGGCTGGAGAGCTCCCAAACAGAGAGGGACCTGGGGGTGCTGATTGACAGCCACCTGAATATGAGCCAGCAGTGTGCCCAGGTGGCCAGGAGGGCCAATAGCATCCTGGCCTGCATTAGGAATAGTGTGGCCAGCAGGAGCAGGGAGGTCGTAGTGCCCCTGTACTCTGCTTTGGTTAGGCTGCACCTTGAGCACTGTGTCCAGTTCTGGGCCCCTCAGTTTAAGAAGGACATCGAAACACTTGAGCGTGTGCAGAGAAGGGCAACAAGGCTGGGGAGAGGCCTTGAACACAGCCCTGTGAGGAGAGGCTGAGGGAGCTGGGATTGTTTAGCCTGGAGAAGAGGAGGCTCAGGGGTGACCTCATTGCACTCTACAACTACCTGAAGGGTGGTTATAGCCAGGAAGGGGTTGGCCTCTTCTCCCAGGCAACCAGCACCAGAACAAGAGGACACAGTCTCAAGCTGTGCCAGGGGAGGTTTAGACTGGAGGTGAGGAGGAAGTTCTTCACCGAGCGAGTCATTCGTCATTGGAACGGGTTGCCCAGGGAGGTGGTTGAGTCATCGAGCCTGGAGGCGTTCAAGGGGAGATTGGACGTGGCACTTGGTGCCATGGTCTAGTCATGGGGTCTGTGTTGATAGGCTGGACTCGATGATCCTCGAGGTCCTTTCCAACCTAACATACTGTGATACTGTGATACTGTGTAGATTAATGCATGTATCACAGCAGAGAGAGGAAAGTGTTAAGGCTGAATTCAAAATTCAAATTTTGACCATGTTTCCTCTGAAGGCCACAGCGTCCCCATGGCACAGCCCCTGACTGCCTTGAGCCACCAAATTTGTCCGTGGAAAGCACATTGACCTCCAAGGTTCAATCATCAATGCCAGCAGCAGAAAGCACTGAGCACTCAGCCACCAGCTAAAGAAAGTTCAGACCTTTTCTAAGCTCAGCCCAGGAAACAGCAAGGAGAAGGAGAGCAAGAACATAGCATCCAACCAGTGGTCTGACCTGAGGTGTCCCATCAGTGCCCATGGGTGCACCTAGGGTGCAGCTCCCCCTCTGCATGGCTGGCATGGGGTGTTGCTCGTGCCTCTCCAAAATGCAGCCTGCACTTTGGTGGTTCACTGAGAGAGTCATTAGGCATTGGAAAGTGCTGTCCAGGGAGGTGGTGGAGTCCCCATCCCTGGAGGTGTTCAAGAGGGGATTGGACGTGGCACTTGGTGCCATGGTTTAGGCATGAGGTCTGTGGTGACAGGTTGGACTTCATGATCTTTGAGGTCTCTTCCAACCTTGGTGATACTGTGATACTGTTTTACAGAGAACCACAGGCACCGTGACAAAGAGAGAGAGATCCCCCAAATAAACATACCCAAGAACGTCCCATCCACACCTGGGGGTACACCCAACTCCCCCCCACCCCCCACCCCAGGGTTCTTCCTCCCCACCCCAGGCCCAAGGGAGGTGGCTCACACCATTTTACCTAGACAGCAGCAGGGGACAAAAGAGGAAGTAGAGAGCCCGCGTGGATGTTTTAGTATCACAGTATCATAGAATCAGTCAGGGTTGGAAGGGACCACGAGGATCATCCAGTTCCAACCCCCCTGCCATGGGCAGGGACACTCCACATTACATCAGGCTGGCCAGAGCCTCATCCAGCCTGCTCTTAAACACCTCCAGGGACAGGGCCCCAACCACCTCCCTGGACAACCCATTCCAGGGCTTCACCACTTTCATGGGGAAGAACTTCCTCCTCACATCCAGCCTGAATCTCCCCACCTCCAGCTTCATTCCATTCCCCCTAGTCCTATCACTGCCTGATATCCTGAGAATTCCCTCCCCAGCCTTCCTGTAGGCCCCCTTCAGATACTGGAAGGCCACAATTAGGTCACCTCGGAGGAGCAGAGGATTATGGGTGAAATACCTGGTTTGCTGTGACTACCCAGTGGGCTGGACCCTTTCGGGACCTCCCAGGTGTGGTCTGTGCAGTGGCATCCAGGCCAGCACCCAGCCTAAACCACCACACCTTCCTTGCGCACCTTGGATTGTCTTCACCCTCACCTGGCCAAGCTGGCAGCTCATGGCTTAGATAGCAACACCCTGCACTGGGTTAGAAACTGGCTGGAGGGCTGAGCCCAGAGAGTGGTGGTGAATGGTGCCACATCCAGCTGGCAGCCAGGCACTAGTGGTGTGCCCCAGGGATCAGTGCTGGGCCCCACCCTGTTCAATATCTTTGTTGATGAGCTGGATGAGGGCATTGAGTCCATCATCAGTAAATTTGCTGATGACACCAAGTTGGGGGCAGATGTTGATCAGTGAGAGGGTTGAAGGGCTCTCCAGAGGGACCTTGACCATCTGGACAGATGGGCAGAGTCCAACATGATGACATTCAACAAGATGATCCTTGTGGTCCCTTCCAACCCTGACTGATTCTATGATTCCAAGTCCAAGTGCCGGGTGCTGCACTTTGGTCATAACAACCCCATGCAGTGCTACAGGCTGGGGTTGGAGTGGCTGGAGAGCAGCCAGGCAGGAAGGGGCTGGTTGACAGCTGGCTGAACATAAGCCAGCAGTGTGCCCAGGTGGCCAAGAAGGCCAATGGCATCCTGGCCTGAATCAGAAAGAGTGTGGCCAACAGGAGCAGTGAAGTCATTCTGCCCCTGTACTCAGCACTGGTTAGGCCACACCTTGAGTCCTGTGTCCAGTTCTGGGCTCCTCAGTTTAAGAAGGACATTGAGCCTCTTGAGCGTGTCCAGAGAAAGGCAATGAGGCTGGGAAGAGGCCTTGAGCATAAGCCCCATGAGGAGAGACTGAGGGAGCTGGGATTGCTTAGCCTAGAGAAGAGGAGGCTCAGGGAAGACCTTATTGCTGTCTACAACTACCTGTAGACAGGAGGAGGTTGGTCTCTTCTCCTAGGCAACCAGCAGCAGAACAAGAGGACACAGTCTCAAACTGTACCAGGGAAATTTTAGGGTGGAGGTGAGGAGAAAGTTCTACCCAGAGAGAGTTGTTAGCCATTGGAATGTGCTGCCCAGGGAGGTGGTGGAGTCACCATCCCTGGAGGTGTTCAAGAGGGGATTGGATGTGGCACTTGGTGCCTTAGAGGAACAACAGCCAGGGCAAGATCGGAGAGGGGCAGGACTCTTGTTCCATGGGCATAATCAGGCATGGAAAGAATGCATTAGAAAAAAGTGGGTAAAAGGGAGGAGGCATCAGGGTAGCCACAAGGAGTTTTCAAGAAGACACAACTAAAGGGGTGAAGAAGCAAAAAAGCAGGATCCAGGGAGTCTGGTGAAAGGAATACACAGCACCTGGGGTACCTCAGCATGGTAAGTATGAGTGATGAAGAGTTCAGGACATCTAGAGCTACCTGTCCAGAATGAAAGTACCACCTGGCTGTCATGGCCTTGCAACACCTTTCTAGTCCTCTTGGGAGATCCTGTTATTTCCTGGTCCTTGGGGACACAGCTAAGACACACAAGAGGCTGTGATCCAGGCCCTGTCTGGGTCGCAGTCCAGAGGGGAAGAGAGCAACAGACACCCTCACTTGGGAAAAGGCAACCCCAATGCTGGCTGCACATGGCCATGCTCAGCTTGCACTGTGGGAGAGCCTGGCTGCAGCTCTGAAAGCAAGGTGGTCTCACCCTCACACACTGCTGGAGCATGAAAAAACAGGATTTCTTATTTCTGGGTCTGCTCTGCTCAGCATCTGTGTGGTGCCTTCACTGCCTCTGATTCACCTTCCACTTTCTGCTCTGCTGTTTGTTTAGTTTGCTGGGGCAGAAACTCAAGACCTACATACAGAACAGGAGCATGTTCCATGAGAAGGTTTATCTAATTTTGTTTCTGGGACATAACACATAGGACAATGAAAACCTAGTTTTCAGTAGGGTACAGACTTGTTCCTTAATGGCATGGCATTAAAAGAAACATGATGTCAGAAGCTCAGCACGAACAGTATCACAGTATCACAGTATAACTAAGGTTGGAAGAGACCTCGAGGACCATCGAGTCCAACCTATAAACACAGACCCCATGACTAGACCATGGCACCAAGTGCCATGTCCAATCTCCTCTTGAATGCCTCCAGGGAGGATGACTCCACCACCTCCCTGGGCAGCACATTCCAATGATGAAAGACTCGTTAACAGCTTGCTAAGCAGAGGTGTGTCAGTAAGCACTAGGCATAAGCAGGACTGTGAGCATAACCCAGGCATGTGCTTACCACACCTTTGCTATTCAAGACCAAGGAGCTGCAATGGGCTAAGAACCCTTCTCCATTTGCATCATTCTCTTCCATGGCTCTGGGACAGCCATGAGGTTGTGGGACCACAGGCAGAGCTGGGGTGAGCAAGCCCCAAGGTGGGGTACCAGTGTGCTGTGTGGGTATGAAGGCTGGAACTGAACTTTACTGGCTGGTCACTGAGGTGGAAAAAAAGCCAAACTTCTGGTACTGTAGATGGATTTCACCAGCACTATCAGGCTTCACCTCAAAATCTGCTCTGAGCACTAGTAAAACTGTCTGTGCCTTTTCACCTCCACCACCTTAAAGCCGAGACTAAAAAAGATGACAAGCAAAACTGCTGACAAGCACAACGCTCCTCTTTTCATTAACTTTTAAAATGGTTACTTTTTAATGGTACATTTAACTAACACTAACTTATCCATGGGAAGGGAATTTGGCTGTTAGCACTGGCAGCTGCTTAACAAAGTGAAGCTTTGCCTTTGGTGAGGCGTGAGCATAACACCAATAGCACTGCTTGCTAACAGCACACTCGTTAGCACTGATTGCTGCATTTACTACCACAAAGAGCTTTCTGTGTCTCTACCAGCAGTTATTAGATGTACTCCCTTCACACTGGAAAAGGTTCATAGGAAATAATTAGCAGTGGTGCTGGTAAATGAGGATCCAAATTCTTGGCACTTACCATGACTCAAAACTTCCAGAGAAAAAAAGCAAGAAAAGTGATGAGATGTTCTGGACATTGTGGTCTTCATCTTTCCTCACTGGGGAACTGTGTTCAAACACAGCTAAATAGCAATTGGAAATGAGTTCAAAGGGTTATGGTGCTCAAAGACCACAGGAAAATGTGTATCCATAAAAATATCTTGCAATGCAGCCAAGACTGAATGCTGAACATGAGCCAGCTGTGTGCCCAGGTGGCCAAGAAGCCCAATGGCATCCTGGCCTGCATCAAGAACAGTGTGGCCAGCAGGAGCAGGGAAGTCATTGTGCCCGTGTATTCTGCACTGGTTAGGCCACACCTTGAGGCCTGTGTCCAATTCTGGGTTGCTCAGTTTAAGAAGGACATTGAGACACTTGAACATGTCTAGAGAAGGGCAACGAGTCTGGGGAGAGGCCTTGAGCACAGCCCAATGAGGAAAGGCTGAGGGAGCTGGGGTTGTGTAGCCTGGAGAAGAGGAGGCTCAGGGAGACCTTATTGCTGTCTACAAGTTGTAGACCTGAAGGGAAGCTGTAGCCAGGAAGGGGTTGGTCTCTTCTCCCAGGCAACCAGCACCAGAACAAGAGGACAGAGTCTCAAACTGCACCAGGGGAAGTGTAGGCTGGAGGTGAGGAGAAAGTTCTTCACAGAGAGAGTTGTTGGCCATTGGAATGTGCTACCCAGGGAGGTAGTGGAGTCACCATCCCTGGAGGTGTTCAAGAGGGGATTGGATGTGGCACTTGGTGCCATGGTTTAGTAGTCATGAGGTGTTGGGGGACAGGTTGGACTTGATGATCTTTGAGGTCTTTTCCAATCAATAACCCAGTACCACCCTGTCCACTAAACCACAGAATCATAGGATGCTTTGGGTTGGAAGGGACCTTAAAGATGATCTAGTTCCAACTCAAATGCCATGGGCAGGGACACCTTCTGCTAGTCTAGACCGGGTTGCTCAAGGACCTGTCCAACTTTGCCTTAAACACTTCCATGGCATCCACAAGCTCCCTGGGCAACCTGTTTCTGTGCCTCACCACAGAATTTTTGTCCCAATATCCAGTTTAAATCAGAATCACAGAATCACCAAGGGTGGAAGAGACCTCAGAGATCATCAAGTCCAACCTGTCACCACAGGCCTCATGACTAAACCATGGCACCAAATGCCACGTCCAGTCCCCTCTTGAACACCTCCAGGGATGACGCTCTTCCAGCCTGAAGCCCTTTCCCCCTGTCCTAGCATTACAAGCCCTTGTAAAAAGTCCCTCCTCAGCTTTTCCTGGTCTTGGAATGCTGTTATAAGGCCTCCCCAGAGCTTTCTCTTCTCCAGGCTGAACAGCCCCAACTGAATAGTCCAACGTCCCAAAGTTCTGGGTCTACATATTTTTGTTAACACCTCCAGGGATGTGACACTGCAAGCTGGGTTGCAGACCAAAACACAAGTGTCACAACTGAGCACAAACCCCAGCACAACCCCAGCATCCCAGAAGCATGGGGACCTCTTTGAGTTGCCATGAGACGGGATGCCTGGGAGAGCTGGACGCTGCAAGGACTTGCTTCCAGAGAGATACCCGTGCCTAACACCTTGCTACTGGTCTGTCATCTGTGTTATGAACTCTGCCCACAGATGGCAGGTGTGGTGTCTGTGAAAAGTTGGGAACACACTGGAAAGGAGGATTTCTGATGAATAATGCTTTCATAGTGTAGGACTTGCAGAATATTTACCACTTCCCCTTCAAAAGTGTTGCCTTTCCTGCCTAGCTGCAAGGTTCAGGAAGCTAGAGTGCTTGGACCATTTTTCAAAGGACAAAGGTGCTAATTGAAATGCAGTGGTCAAAGCTTTCCCATAATGAGGGTGATAAATCTGCTTTTACTACTGTACTTTAAAATATTACAACTAAAATGCAAATCACTGGTCAGGAATAACGCTGCTCTGCCCCAGGAGCAAGCTGCTCCCGAACTAGTACAGAGCTGGAGAGCAGCAAAGCACCCCTTAGGCTTGGTTTGGATTGCATTGATCTCCTGTTGCCCCTTCCTTGGGTGAGGAATGTTTTTCTCTTCAGCTCTGTGCCTGGAACTTAAAGGCTGCAGCCCCCAATGCCTGTGGTGACAGGCTGCAGTGCTAGCAATGGGAGAGTTTGTGGGAGTCATTGGTAGAAGCAGGCAGTCCCACCTTCTTCTACCTGCTCAGCATGTGGAGATTCCATCTCTTAGAGCCCAGGCTCCAATATTGTTTTTTTTAGCTTCCAACCTATTTTTCAAACCAATCCTCCCACCTAGAGAAATCACTCCATGGCCTGTGCCCCTCTAGGATGCCACCCAGACAGAGAGTGAGTGGGGATGCTGAAGGCATTTGACATGAGTGCAGGAATCCAACAGAGCTTCAGTCCCTCACAGTACACCTGGCTTCCAGCTCTGGCTCTGCATTCAGCACTCTGTGATCACAAAAAGCTCTAACAGTCCTGCAGGCTTGTTTCCTGTAGATTCCTGAGTTGAAGCAGGTTTTATTATTGCTCTCTTGTTCTGTTGGATTCCTCTCGCAGCACTGAAGCCAGACACACAGCACCCGAATCTGTGTGGAGAAGAACAATCTGATCCCCACTGCAGGCACATGGCAGAGGATGCATGCCATTGTGAGAGAAGTTATTTTGCTTTCAGGTCAAGGGAAATGAGAGCACTGAAAGCAAGGATGTTGGTCCAAAGACTCTTTGTAGCCCATCCCTTCCCATTCCCTGGGACAGTGAACACCTGGCGAATGAGCAAGCTGCAAAAGCCACAGGGAACAGCTCTGACACCAACTAATGATTTCTGCATCCTCTCCCATGCAGCCATCTCCAAACCCTTTTTCTCTCAGTGTCATGCAGGGAAAGAGGAACCACCAGAGATCCTGGCAGAGAAGGAGGAGGTTCTCTTCAGGACTGATGGTGAGAGCCTTGCCTTCACCTGGCTTCCTAGCAGCCAGCATCCTTCCATTGTTATCCAGCAGACAGCTCACAAAGTTGCAGGAGACAACTCAGTCTCTGACTATAAGGGTGGCACATCGTTCCTGGGGGAGTTGTGTCTTAGGGACACAATGCTCACTTAAAGTAGCTTCAGTTGGTGAAAGTCATCAGGCACCAAACATTTGGCCAAAGCACCCATGAGCTGAGGGCAAGGCTTAGGTCAGACTATGCTTCTCGAGGAATGATGGTTGTGCCACCTACAATGTGGTTTGGGAAACCTGCTCAGATAGAGACTGACATCCCTGCCTGTGGGCCCACTGCCCATGTGCAGAATGGAGAACTGTGAAGAAATTCTCCTGCATCATCCACTGGCTGCTGACTTTACTGGAGAGCCAAGAAAACTCCCTTCCTAGCACCAGTGCCTGTGTGTTGGCTGTCTGTCTTGTGAAGGAAGGAGTGGACACATCACATCTTTTCCTGAATGTTCCTTTGGGCAGCCTGAGGTCTTTCATCCACCTCAGAGCCTTGCACTCCTCCAGCACAGCCTCCCGACACTGATCAAAGCTCTTCTCCATTGTAGAGAAATTAATATGTCCAGAGAGGTTCATTGCAGAAGGCAGCTGCTAGTGCTAGCCCAAACTGCACCTCTAGCCCCCCAACATGGTGTGTGGCCCTTCTCAATGCAGCTGAGGCAGACAAGGGAGTGCTGCTGCTGTTCCAGTCCACAGCACACGGTGAGGATGAACACAGCACCATGCTCTGGAAGCAAGTTGCTCTGGCTGGTTGTGATGCAGTGCTCTCCTGCAAGGTTTTTTCTGTGATGGCAGTTGGTACAGTAGAGCTGCTGACAGGCATCAGGGCAAGCCTCCCACGCTGCAGGATGGGATTCCAGCTGACACAGCCCCGGTACCCATCAGCCATACTGTGTGCTCTGTTAAGGGGGACAGAAATGTAATCAGATGCCTGAATCTAGTCAGGCCTTTTTCTGCCAAGGGATCTGGCAGCAAGTGGCTGCAGGAGGGATGGATGTGCAAGCATGGCCTGGGGCTGCTGCCTCCTTGAGGATGAAGTACAGGGAGGGACCTCTTGGTGTACTTGGGTAGCCCGGGGCTGTGGAGAAGACATGAGGATTTGTGCTGCTGACTGCAGAGAGGTATTTGCTTCTCACCAGGCACAACTGAGAGCCTCTTTGTAAGGAGCTGGCAAAAAAGACCCAGCTCCTGGCTCCAAGTGAACTCTGAATCAGCATGAGGGGAAGGCCAACAAGCTCAGAGGGCATTTGCAATGCTGTCCAAACCCTTCCAGCTCTGCTCTTGTTACCCTGTTAAGTAACTGAAATGGAAATAAGGAGAGACCAAACTTCTCTGGGATTGGGCTGTAACACTTGGAAATAAAGTTTTGTAACTGCTCTAAAGCACCTTTCTGGACCCATATCCCAGGCGGCCACAGGCAGCAATGTGAACTCAGGCAGTGGAAGGATGGGGTATCCTGAGGCAGACAAACCACACCAGCAAGAGCTGATTGCAACTGAGTGATAGCAGAGCCAGCAAACCAAGAGGTGCTAAGGAGAGTGGCTGAAGAACAGGGGGGAGGCGGGGGAGGGGATGACAATAGGGGCACTTTGTGCCTCTAATGATGGCTTTGATGTGGCAAATGAGGGAAAATTATCACCAGACAGACAAATGGAAACTCATTTCAAGAGTCACTGAATGATACAAAATTGCAGTGAGAAGCTCAGGAGATTAACTCCATAGCAATGAAGCTTTATTTCCCAAGAAATCCAGTGCTCCTGCACACTCCCTTGCTTGCCATCTGTACTTTTGGGGCTCTTCCTCCCTGTCCTTTAGTGATCCCTACCCTGGTCTTAGATAAATATTAGAGCTGAGAAAACATTTATTCACAGCAGGGGGCGAATTTGCTTTGGTGCTGTTCTCCCTCCCATTTTTTCTGTAGCAAACAGTTTCTGTCTGCAGTGAAGGTGTCCAGGTGCAGGAAGTCATCACTGCTCTGGTGACCGAAAGCTGATGCTGTGCTCAGCTTCATGTGACTGTCTGAGAAACTGAGGTCATAGAATCAATGAGGTTGGAAAAGACCTTAAAGAACATCGAGTCCAACCTGTCACCCAACACCTCATGACTACTAAACCATGGCACCAAGTGCTACATCCAATCCCCTCTTGAACACCTCCAGGGACGGTGACTCCACCACCTCCCTGGGCAGCACATTCCAGTGGCCAACAACTCTCTCAGTGAAGAACTTTCTCCTCACCTCCAGCCTAAACTTCCCCTGGTGCAGTTTTAGACTGTGTCCTCATGTTCTGGTGCTGGTTGCCTGGGAAAAGAGACCAACCCCTTCTTGGCTACAACCTCCCTTCAGGTAGTGGCTACAAAGGGAAATATTTGCTGGGTGCCCAGCTCCTTGTTTTCTACTCTAAATCTTTTGCTTCTGTATTATTCAGATCTCCTTTCCACCTTTGTTGGTGTTAGGTAGTTAATCTCCTTGCAGGGCTGGTGTTTGCCTCTTCCATTTCTGTTTCTAGTGCATGATTTTGTTGAGCAAGCACAAGCCATTTGGCCCACATTGATTATTTATGAAGGTGAGAACCTTTTATCTCAGCTGCATAGTAACTTTACAGTAGGGTAGGAAAAGGCTGTCTGGAAGCAGTTGCACATCTTTCAGGAGCTGGGAGATAGGGAAGGAGGTTGAGGTGCGGCAGTGTCTGATAGGAAGGGAGCAGAGAAAGGAGAGGAATCAGGATGAACTCACTGTAAAGGATGATTTATCTGTTATGCCACCAGACAGCAGGGGTAAAATGATACCCCTGGGATTTGGCAGTGCTTTGCATTCATCTTGCAGAGGTGCTAGAAAAATACCAGAAAAGAGTGAGGGCCAGTAGTAGAATTTCCAAGAAGGGATGAGAATTTCTGGAGTGAGCACGATGAGAGCACTGTACCTCTGATGGGCTGGAAGCTCATCCCTCACCATGCACAGGCAGATGCTAAGCAGTTGCCTGGATGCTGGCTGTACAGCCTGACTCTGTGAGTGAGGGCAGAGCCAGAGAGAACAAAGGATTTCTAGTTGAAGCCAGACTTGGTGGCAGAGGGTTGCAAGCCTCCGGTGAGACTCTGTACTGTGGTTGCTGCAAAGCCAGGCGAGTCACGCACGTGTAATGGGTCACTGGGACCTGGTCAGGTGGAAACAAAATATTAGTTTCTCTCCCCAACCCCCCACCCATTCCTAGCCCTGCCTTTTGTATTTTCTCTCTTTTTGTTGCCTATCTATCTCCTCGCATTGCCCTCGCCTAGTTCAGAAACACAGCCGACCACAGCCTCCCAAAGAGATTTGCAGGGGGACACCCACATGAATAGCTCACTGCTCTCTGGATCCAACACACAAATACAAGGCTGGCAGCCTGGAAAGGTGTTTGTCCCTTCCCTCCACACACAAGTATGCAGAAAGGCGAATGCATTGCAGGTTGAAAACTGCTCTAGAGCATAGAATCAGTGTCACCGTTTGAGGCTGTGCCTGTAAGAAAGGGAATATGGTGGACGGAAGTTGGTGAATGAAAAGAACAATCTAAACTAATTTCATTGGTAGAGTGGGAGGAAGCACCCCCACTCTCATTTCTGTGCTACTCTGTTGTATATCTTTGTATATATTGTAAATATTGCAAATTTGTATATATTTCCCTGCATATCCTACATTGCTTTGTAAATATACAGCTCCACTGCTTTGTTAATTCAGCTGTAAGGTTTTTTTTTCCCTTTCCCTTCAATTTTCCTTCCCTTTACTTTACAGGGGGGAGGGAGAAGGCTTTTTGGCCTTACCCTTCCAACCCTCGACAATCAGAGACACAGAATTGTTGCAGTTGGAAAAGACCTTTAAGATCATGAAGCCCAACCTTCAACCAAGACCACCATGCCCATTAAACGGTGTCCCGAAGTGCCATGTCCACATGTTTCTTGAACACCTGAAGGAACAGTGACTCTACTACCTAATCCAATTCTTTCAGTGAAGAATTATTTCCTAACATCCAGTCTAAAACTCCCCTGGCACAATTTCAGGCCCTTTGCTCTCGTTCTGTCACCTGATACTTCAGGGAGAAGAGACTGACCTCCACCTGACTACTCCCCCCTTTCAGGGAGTTGTAGAGAGGCAAAAAGAAAGATAGAGCAACACCAAAGAACTGTTTTATGAATGGAGATGCTAATAGAGAGTACTGTAATCAGGATAATGGAATATCAGCTCCAATTCCACTTTGCTGTTACTACTAAATTTGAATCCTACACAGGGCTTTAATATAGCTCTCCTAAAAATGTCTTGTAGCTTCTGCTCTTCCCTTCATCCAGCAACAGCTGAACCTGTCAGATTCCAATCTGTCCCACAACTTAGGGAAAAAAGAAGATTTATGGTAAAGATACATTTCTGGGAACATAAATTTAAATGCTGCTCTAGCATCAGTGTCTTTCAGACAGAAAGCATTGCAGGAGATGCCTCTGGGGTGATCAGTCAGAACACAGTAATGATGGGAGGGAGGGAGGGAGGGAGGAGAGGGCAGTTTGCCCCCCTTCTTTAGTATGCTTTCTTTAGATGTTGTGGTGCATCCTGTCATCAGGGTGTGCCATGACATTCTTGTGTGGGTCAAAGATGGGACGAGGGCAGGGCGTACCTGGAAGGCATCTGCAGTCAGCCGAGAAAGTATGGGCACACACCTTGGGTCTTGAGCCTGCTTTAGCAAAAGACAGGTCCCAAGGAGCTCCACCATGATCTAGAAGCATGGCTTTCTCCACCACAAGCAGGGCAGCAGGGATAGCTGCCAAGGGAGGCTGATGTCTCTGTGGTGGGGATGCAGCACCTCTGCCACAGCATGACCTATCAGAGGTAGCTGAGAGAGGAAAAGGGACAACTCTCAGCATCCCTCCCAACTGAGATGACTCCCAAGTGCATGCACCATGAACAGGTTGTGCTTTTCAATCAGCCACAGAGCTGAAGCTTTCTGTGAGGCTTGCTGAGCAAAAGGTTGATTTAATTTTCCCCTCCAGCAGTCCAGCAGCAGCAGGAAGCAGGGCTGGTCTTGAGAAAAACAGGGGTGCTTTGCTGCAGCTGCCATCTCCAAACTCCCAGCAGTACTGGAACGTGTCCAGAGAAGGGCAGCAAAGTTGGGGAGGGGTTTGGAACAGATCCCCTATGAAGAGAGGCTGAGGGAGCTGGGGTTGCTTAGCCTGGAGAAGAGGAGGCTCAGGGGAGACCTTATTGCTCTCTACAACTACCTGAAGGGAGGTTGTAGACAGGCAGAGGTTGGTCTCTTCTCCCAGGCAACCAGCACCAGAACAAGAGGCCACAGTCTCAAACTGCACCACGGGAGGTTCAGACTGGATGTTGGGAAGAAATTCTACACAGAGAGAGTGATTGGTCATTGGAATGTGCTGCCCAGGGAGGTGGTGGAGTCACCATCATTGGAGGTGTTTAGGAGGAGTCTTGATAGGGTGCCATGGTTTAGTTGATTAGATGGTGTTGGATGATGGGTTGGATGCAGTGATCTTGAAGGTCTCTTCCAACCTGGTTTATTCCATTCTATTCTGGAGGGCTGCCATCTCCAACTTCCTTATTTCCTGGCGTGGTGCAAGGGGTGCATCCCCTGTAACTGTTTCAGCAGAGCTTTGCCTTCCCCATGCCAAAGTATCCTAAAATCCTTGATCTCTTTCCTTGTCACACCAGCTCCTGTGTTGCCATGAGTGTGGATGCCTCCTCCCTGGGGGTGTTCAAGGCCAGGTTGGACAAGGCCTTGAGCAGCCAATTCTAGTTGAGAGGTGGGGACCGTGGTGAAGAGGTTGGAGTGGATGATCTCTAAGGTCCCTTCCAATCTAAGCCATTCTATGACTCTGTGTAGCAAAGGCTGCCTAGTTCAGGTGGCCACCACTGTGCTGCCAATTGCAGCAAATGGCAGTGGCATTTAAACCTGGACAATAACAGAAGCTTGCAGGGTGGCTGACTGTGGTCATCTCCAAGCAGATGCCCATGCTTCTGTGCAGTGCCAAGGCTCTGTGCACAGTTCAGCTGGGGCACAGCAATTGCCAATGAGCAGCTGAGTGAGCTAAAAAAGGTGTTTCTAGTTTAAAAATTGATGTTATGATCTTAATAAAGATTCACTGAAAGAAAGCCTTAGTGTACATGTGCAGACATTGCTAAAAAGGACTTGGGGTACTGGCGGATGAGAAGCTGAGCATGAGCCAGCAATGGGCACTTGCAGCCCAGAAGGCTGACTGTATCAAAAAAAGAGGCATGGCCAGCAGATCAAGAGAGGTGATTCTGCCACTCTGCTCTGGTGGGACCTCACCTGGAGTACTGTGTCCAGTTCTGGAGTCCTCAACACAGGAAGGATGTGGACCTGCTGGAGCAGGTCTGAAGGAGGGCCACAAAGATGATCAGAGGGCTGGTTCATCCCTCCTGTGAAAACAGGCTGGGAGAGTTGGGGTTGTTCAGCCTGGAGAAGGCTCTGGGGAGACCTTATAGCAGCATTTCAGTATCTGAAGTGGACCAACAAGACAGCTGGGGAGGGACTGTTTAGAAGGACATCTAGTGATAGGATGAGTGACAATGGTTTTAAACTACAGAAGGGTAGATTTAAGTTGGACATTAGGAGGAAGTTATTTACAGTGAGGGTAGTGAAATACTTGAACAGGATGCCCAGAGAGGTGGTGAAGGCTCCATCCCTGAAGGCATTCATTGTCAGGCTTGATGGGGCCCTGAGCAATGTGATCTAGGGGGCAACATCCCTGCTCATACAGGTGGGGTGGACAAGATGACCTTCAAGGGTCCCTTCCAACCCAATGATTCTATGACTTTTCTTGGGACCACAGCAGGATCATTCAGAGGCATAAGGACAGGAAGCACTATTCACGGAAAGACAGAGGCAGACAGCACACCACATGGGTACACACTCTCCTGAGGCACTTCACTTAGCAGTGCATTCACCTACCAGAGATAGTCTCAAGATGCCTTTTTCCCTGCTGGGTGTTATGCTTACAGACTCATTCCCCAGAGATCATCCCTGGAGACACTTTTCCCCTTAAAAGACAGCTGTCTTCATGGCATGTATTTTTAACAAGGCTTAAAGGCAGGTTTAATTCCCATCCTCTCCTCTGCAGAATTACTGCTCAGGAGCAGAGTAGTTATTGATCTGATCTGCACCAAATCCTGAGAGACAAGCTGAGTTTTGAGCTCTGCCACAGCCTCTTCCCACGCCTCTGGGCAAGTGGCAGAGCCCTGCTGCACAATCAGGAGGTAGGTAGAAAAAAATGTCTGGAGGGTCTAAGCATTCACAGCCCTGTGTTACAATAATCATTCTTTGCAGGGCACTCCAGGGCTTGTGAGGATAATGTTGATGGAGTACTGACAGCTCCTGGGAACAGTGTGAGAGAAATACTGTGATACTGAGGCTGGTAGACTTGTGAGGTCCAGAGGCATCATTAAAGATGTGAGGCAGTCGTTTAGCTTTGGCATTGCTAACATCAGATTGGAATGGCTGGAGCTGGGCAGCCATATGGGCACCCAGACACCACTGGAGCATCTTAGCTACCTGAGGGAATGGAATGGAATGGAATGGAATGGAATGGAATGGAATGGAATGGAATGGAATGGAATGGAATGGAATAGAATAGAATAGAATAGAATAGAATAGAATAGAATAGAATAGAATAGAATAGAATAGAATAGAATAGAATAGAATAGAATAGAATAGAATAGAATAGAATAGAATAGAACCGAACCAGACCCAGACCAGATTGGAAGAGACCTTTGAGATCATCAAGTCCAACCTATCATCCAACACCACCTAATCAACTAAACCATGGCACCAAGTGCCTCATTCAATCTTTTCCTCATCCAATCTTTTCCTAAATACCTATCTGCATCTTTTAATCACCTCCAGGGATGGGGATTCAACCACCTCCCAGGGGAGCCTGTTTCAGTGTTTGAGAACCCTGCCAGTGAAGAACTTTCTTCTAATATCCCAAATATCCAATATTTGTAAGCTTCCCCCTTGCTTCAGATCAAAATCCTGGTTTCATCATCTCTCTGTTTCAGAGCATGTCTGACACCAGAATGCTAAATGAACAGACTTCTTGCCACGTGATGTCAAACACAGTAGAGACAGGAAGGGGTTCCTTGGTTGTGGGCTCCATGGTCCCCAAGCTCCACAAGACAGCAATAAACCAAAGAAGTGTGACTTTAATGGCCTTAATTGCTTCCAATCTCTGTAATGTTGTGCTAGGATCATTACGTGGGTTTGGCTGGTGCAGCACCATAGGGGAGGAAATAAAGACAGCTACAGTTGCGTGAAGACTAAACCTTGTAAGGCTAACAGAGGCAGATGGGAACTACAGAGTGATGAGCAAAAAGAGCCAGAATCTTTCTTCCACATGTGCTTAGCTCCTCTGTGTAATCACTGAAAAAGTTATGGGAGGGATTGTTTGCTGTGGGGCTGACAGAAAGTGTACTGATACAAAGTAGAATAGAATAGAATAGAATAGAATAGAATAGAATAGAATAGAATAGAATAGAATAGAATAGGTTAGAATAAGATAGAATAGAATAGAATAGAATAGAATAGAATAGAATAGAATAGAATAGAATAGAATAGAATAGAATAGAATAGAATAGAATAGGTTAGAATAAGATAGAATAGAATAGAATAGAATAGAATAGAATAGAATAGAATAGAATAGAATAGAATAGAATAGAATAGAATAGAATAGAATAGAATAGAATAGAATAGAGCAGGTTGGAAGAGACCTTTCAGATCATTGAGTCCAACCTATCACCCAACACCATCTAATCAACTAAACCATGGCACCAAGCACCCCATCCAGTCTCTTCCTAAACACCTCCAGGGATGGTGACTCCACCACCTCCCTGGGCAGCACATTCCAATGGCCAATCTCTCTTTCTATGAAGAACTTCTTCCTAACATCCAGCCTCAACCTCCCCTGGCACAGCTTGAGACTGTGTCCTCTTGTTCTGGTTCTGGTTGCCTGGGAGAAGAGACCAACCCGCACCTGGATGCATGACCATGACCTTTGCAGATGCCCACAGCCTCAGCCCAAAATGACCTTCAGAAAAATTCTGGTGAGGCATGAATGATTCTTTCTCTTAGAGGAGATGCATTTTGCCACCTCAGAGGGTGCTTTCTTTTCTTACCTCCGCAGTGTGTTTTCACAGCATTAGAGAACTATTTCGATTGGAAAAGACCTTTAAGGTCACTGAGTCCCACTGTCAACCCACCACCACCATGGCCATTAAACCATGTCCTGAAGTGCCATGTCTTTTCCTTACTGCCTTAGCTAAACCAAGATGTTCTTTGCTGTTTTTGCAGGTGTTTATGTGCTCAGCACCTGCATGTGCCAGGGTGCAGACCCAGGAAAGCAAAGCTTTATAGTTTCACACTTCTTGGTAGCTAGATGCTTAACTTGTGCCATTTTACCAAGAAGGTTAATTGCCAGACTATGGACCTGGCCTGTTCAAATCTCTGATATGGCTTGTTTGAAGCTGGGACCATTCACATCCCCATCCAGTATCTGAAGGGGGCCTACAGGAAGGCTGGGGAAGGACTTCTCAGGATCTCAGGTAGTGATAGGACTAGGGGGAATGGAATGAAGCTGGACGTGGGGAGATTCAGGCTGGAGGTGAGGAGGAGGTTCTTCACCATGCGAGTGGTGAAGCCCTGGAATGGGTTGTCCAGGGAGGTGGTTGAGGCCCCGTCCCTGGAGGTGTTTAAGCCCAGGCTGGATGAGGCTCTGGGCAGCCTGATGTAGTGTGAGGTGTCCCTGCCCATGGCAGGGGGGTTGGAACTAGATGATCCTTGTGGTCCCTTCCAACCCTGACTGATACTATGATACTATGATCCTGCATGAAGGGAGTGCTGCAAAAAGGTCTAGAGAGCCCAGTTTCACTTTGAGACACTCTCAGTGCCTGCTGCTTCACAACCTTCTTTCTCCCTGCCTGGAGAGAAGTAAATAACCAGACAAGCCAACAGCTAAGATGTAAGGACTCAAGCTCTTCATTATGAGCAGGACTTGACAGAGGAGGAAAAACCTGCAGACTCATTTATAGAGAAGCTGTGTGAAGCTGCCATTCAAGAGCCTCTGGGCGTAAAATGAATGCTTAGTAATTAAGACGATTCTGGGCACGTTGATTATCATTTCAGGGAGACACAGAGCATCCTGCAAATGCTTACATAAACATCTGATTTCCTGGGGCACACACATGCATGTGTGTGTATGGGGGGGAAGGGGAAGGAGCCTAGGTGGTGGTTTGAGAGGAAGAATAAATAGGTGCTGTTGCATCTGTGATTTTGTTCTGGCTTTTTCTGCAGCAGGAAGGAACCACAGGAATTTGTACATTTCTAATCCCTCTTTCTGTCTCTGTCAGACAGAGTGAACAGCTCATTTGCATGAAGATTTTGTTCTTCTGGCTCATCCAAGTACTGATGTAGAGAGAAGTGGACTCAAGAGTTCCTTTCTGAGCACTTCTTGTACTTTTTTTGCTGTGACAGTACCAGTGCAGCTACAATCTTTTCTTGTTAAGGCACTGTCTGGGTCCTGCTGTAGTCTGTAGAGTCCTTGACACAAATTCACCTGGGACTTCAAGCTGCAGGCTATAGGAGTGTGTCTGCTGCAAAAGAGGTTGGAATCTGGAATGCAGGGAGCTGCAGCTCTCCCCACACCCAAAGATGTTTGGTTCTGGGACTTTGGTGGGGACGTATGGCATTGGTGGGGCCACACCTCAAATACTGTGTTCAGTCACAAGGGCACTGAGGTGCTGGAACACATCCAGAGAAGGGCAATGAAATGGGTGAAAAGTCTAGAGAAGAAGCCTTATGAGGAGCAGCTGAAGGAACTGTGTTTGGTCTAGAGAAGAGGAGGCTGAAGGGATACCTTATGGCCCTCTACAATTACCTGAAGGAAGGTTGTCATATGGTAGGTGTTGGTCTCTTCTCCCTAGGATTGGGTGATAGAAAAATGAGGAAATGGACTCAATTGTGCCAGGGAAGCTTTAGGTTGGATGTTTGGAAAGATTTCTTTACTGAAAGAGTGGTCAGGCATTGAAACAGGCTGCTCAGGAAGGTGCTGAAGTCGCTGTCCCTGGAAGCATTAAAAAAACACATTGTAGGCATGGCACTTTGGGCCATGGTGGTGCTAGGTTAGTACTTGGACTCAGTGATCTTAGAGGTCTATTCCAATCAAAACTGTTCTATGATTCTGTGATATCGGTCAGTTAGACTATCACAGCCCTGGTTTAGTAGCCACCATGTTGGGAAGATGTCACACTGGAGAGACATAAAAGAAGAGAATGGAAATAAGTTTACCTGAGGAGGATCCTTTCTATATCATGACAGGCTGTGCCACAAGTCCAGTTGGTCTTGTTTTGTGCAAGGTGAGGATGATCCAGATGATGCTCTGAGATCCCACCTGGCCCTGATCTTTTGGGACACTTCCCACAGCAGAATGAAGTGTCACTATTTGTTATGCTCTTTCTCTGTACTTTCCAGCAGGCTCCTTGCTGTGCCAGATACTGCAGACAGGGCATCCAAAACCCCACGTGCTTCTGCACTGTCTCACTGAAGCTCTGGACTTTCCCTGCATCCTAGCACAGCATTAGTGCTGAGGCAAGGAGGAAACTAATTGCCTGCAGCCTTTTTTTCCTCTTACATAGCTCCTGGCCTTGCAGATTATGAGGATGGGCAGGGAGACAGATGTGGGGTGTACATGTATGACAGGGGTGGGGGGCAGCAACTCCAGGAGCACTCTCTGCTTAATTGGTTTCCTTCCTTTTCCACTGTATTAATCACCTCCCTGTGCATGCTGCCCAGGGCTCATTTTGAGTAATTTTGCAAGCCTGGTTAGAGGATGGAAGCAAACTGGAAGTAGATCACTTCCTAGCAGCCTCTGCTCAGTCCCACAGATCCCTTTTCTGTCTCCCTGGCTCCACAGCAGCATACTTTCCACCCAGTCCCTCTTGGATGTTCTCTAATGGAGGAGGAGGTGAGCATGAAATGGACTGCTAAAACCTATGAATATTTCAGCAGAAAAAGTCAAGGGACTCCATTAAATCCTCTTCAGTCTCTGCAAATGGAACTGGGGGGCGGTGCACTGCTTAATGAGGAACTCCAGTGGCATTCAGGCGATGTCAGGAATGCACCCAGCCACTTCCAGGCTGGTGTGATCACATGCTGCTTTCCAAAGCCTCCCTTTGCACCATCCCCATAGAGTCAGCCAGCACCACTGCCACCCTTTCCTTCCCCAGAGGAGCCCAAACAACTCTGCTGTCAGCTCTATCTCCTGCCACCGCAGCCTGCCCCTACATCCCCACCCAACAACCACCACTTAGCTCACCCTAGTTGTCCTCAGGGGGACCTCTTCCCACTGTCACACTTACAGTTTGCCAGACTCCCTGTGAGCTGCCCAATTGCACTTTGGTTGGCTTTTAGTGTCCTCCTATAATAGTCCATACACATTTAAACTACAGACTGCCTGACTGTGCACAGATAAATGGTGAAGGATGGACACACCCCGTGTAGAGGAGGAAAATTGAGCCTTCTCCATTAGTTTTCTCCTCCAATAAGAGAAATTGCTTTTCCATCTCTGGGTTAGGATCCTGAAGATGGCCACAAAATCCTTTAAGAGATTACTGTCTCAAGCACCCTGTTTACCAGCATCCCTCCACCACACTCAGCCCCTTACCAAACCCCAGGTCCTATTGCAGCCCCCTCACGATGGATTTTGCATACACACCCCCCATCAGCAAACAGCTACAGCGGCTGCAGCTTTCAGAGCAACAGCCAGACAGAGCCTGACAGCCCCATATGTTTCAGCAGAGACAGTTCCTCCCTCTAATGGGCCCAGAGGAGCGCAGCTTTCAAAGGATTCAGCATGGAAGTGACAGGCTGGAAAGCCTTATTAATGGGCTCTCTGCCGGAGAGGGGCTGGGAGGCAGAGTGCCAGCAGCCCGGTGGCATGGCTGTCCAGCCACAGCAGCGAGGCAGAGCCAGCCCTCCCCAGCCAACAGCCTTCCACTGTGGCCTGCACACCAGTGCTCCACGAGGGGGATGCCCCTGGGGTTTACACCTTTTTACACAGGGACCAGTCAGCATGCAAGCTCTTCTAAGTCAATGCATCATACATTGCATTCTACTCCTCCAGCCCCAACTCTCAGAGGTGTCCCGTGGGGCATCAGACTCTTCTGTCATGCGTGGATAGGAGCTTGGGATGGCAACTCATGGGAGCTGGTCTCCTCTCTCTTTGCTGGTGAGAAGTGATGAGGTCAGGAAGCTGAAGTGCCAGTGCTCAGAATCTACTCACTCCTGGCATTCAAGCAGGAATTGTCTTCTCATCTTTACATGGTTTCTAAAGAAGGTGACTCATCATCATTCACAGGGCTGTGCCTCATGGATTTCTTCTCCATAACAGGGCTGCTCCTCATGGACTTCTTCTCCATGGTTTCCAGGAGCGTTGATCTTCCACATCCAGAGTCACCAGTGTCTCCCCTGTCAGACATCAGCACTCCATTAGGGCCACCACTGCATCTGACACCCTCTTAGCTTTTGCTGTGATGTTCCTAAATCTCTCTTCTCTGCATCAAAACGAAAAACACCCAACAAGGAAAGCCTTGAGCCTGGGAAACAAAAGGAAGAAGACTTTGGCTCATAGCACCCACACTGAAATAGTCCCTGTGCTTAAACATCAGCTGCTGCACAGGCAGGATTTGAATAAGGCTCATCAAAACTTAGGCTACAGACTGAGTAACCATTCATAGATAAATAGTCAAGGATGGACACACCTGGTGAAGAAGAGGAAAACTGGACCTTCCCCATTAGACATCTCCTCCAATGATGGAAACCTGTCTCTGGGTTAGGATCCTGAAGATGGCCACAAAATCCTTCAGAAGATGAGTGTCTCAAGACAGGAAAAAAAGACCATAATCATGTGTTTAGTAGAGAGAGACCTCACCAGCATTATTCTGTTCACCCCAATTACCCTTCCCTGCTATCCAGTGAGTGATGACCTGTACCACCCTTCCTCTCTCCCACCACAGATAATGAGTCTTATCTCTCTCTCGCCTTAGGGTTCATCCAGTGCTCCCAAAGTGCTAATTACATTTTACTCATAAGTTGCTTAATCATAGAATCATGGAATGCACTGGGTTGGAAAAGACCTCAAGAGCACATCTAGTCCAACCCCCCTACAATAAGTAACTAGATCAGATTGCTCAGAGCCTCATCAAGCCTCAACTCCCACAATTAAATTAAGCACCAAGCAGTGCCTTTCCACCTGTACCCAGCTTGTAGTTTGGGTTGTAGACTGGTCCTTTTGCAGAGGCTGAAGTACCCCAAGCCTGTTGCCACAGCTAAAGCCATCTGTCTTCTACAAGCTACCACCCCCCTGCAAGCCCTGCCTCTCAGCTACATAACCAGCAGTGCTTCTCTGAGAGACATGGGCTTTTACTTCCTTGTCTCATTCATTATCCATGTTCACTGTTCCATGCCAAGCTAAATGACAATTATTTCCTCTTTAATAAACAAAAGTGGCCCCTACACGGAGAAAAATCATCTCATTGTTAACAAACAAAAGTCATCTTCTGTTCAGAAGTGTGCAACTCCTTTATCTGGGTTTTTCTGTGACCAGCAGTTTGAAGGATGATTTCCTGCCCTTCTACTCTGCCCTAGTGAGGCTTCATCTGGTATATCATGTCGAGTTCTGGGCTCCCCAGTTCAAGTGAGGCAGGGAGTTACCAGAGAGAATCCAACAGAGGGCTGCAAAGATGATTAAGGAAGTAAAACATCTCTCATGAAGAAACTTTGAGAGACCTGGGGCTGTTTAACCTGGAGAGGAGAAGGCAGAGATGGGATCTGATCAGTGTTTGCAAATACCTTACAGGTGGATGTCAGGAAGAACAGGCCAGTCTCTCTTCACTGGTGCCCAGTGATAGAACAAGGAACAATGGACACGACCTGGAGCATAGAAAGTTCTACCTGAACATAAGGAAAAACTTCTTTGATGTGAGGGTGCCAGAGCAGGCTGCACCAAGAGGTTGTGGAGTCTCCTTCTTTGGAGATGTTCAAAACCCACCTGGACAAGTTCTTGTGCATCTGATCTAGGTGAACCTGCTTTGGAAGGGGAGTTGGTCGTGATGATCTCCAGAGGTCACTTTCCACCCTTATCATTCTGTTATCTTCAGAGGGTAGCAGCCCCTGTCAGACTGGATGCCAGCTACACATGCAGCGTAAAACAGGGCAAAGTGGAGCAGATCATGAAACCATAGGTGCCCATGGCAGGGTGCTTCTTGCTGCCTGCTGAGTGAAGAATGGAAGACTTGGAAATTTGAGTGAAATTTGGAGGAACACTGGGCTTTTGCTGGTGACCTCAGCAGAGCTAAGAATCGAGCAAGAGCCCTGTGAAGTTGTTGACACTAACAAAAACTGGGAAAACCTGAAGCTCCAGTGGCAGTTTCCCCAAGGAGAGGAGGTGTCTCTCATCCCAGCATGAGCTGAGCTGGGGGATCACCATGGTAATCAGAGATAGAGACTCTCACAGAAGCCAGGGAAAGGCTGTTGGTGCAGCCCATGAATGGAAGCAGCAATCTGAAGGGAGTTCACCCCTTCAGAGGCAATGGGGGGGATGGTGGGGAGGGGCACCCAAGGTGAGCCACAGGTCATTTTGTAAGATTCAGGCAGGAAGTTTATTTCCAGCTGGCAGTGGCTAGTGCATGACACTGAAAATCATGCACACAAGCTTTCTGTGCCTGGTTAGAAAGCCTCTGGTGGAGATTTACATTAGACTGAGCATTTCAGCTGACACGTGCCAAGGGATTATGGGTCAGCCTCTTTTTCTCCCTCTACTGTGTGGGAGACAAAAGAGTGCAAGGCATCCTTGCTACCCTGAGACAACCACTGCCTCAGAGAGAGGTCCTTTGCTGCCCCTTTTCGGGTGTTTTGCCCCACTGAAGCAAAGCAAATGTGCCCGGGGTGAGCCCTGCAGTCTAGCAATGTGGCTAATTGAAATCACTTGATTTTGAATGCTAAGTATTTGTTTGCACACAAGCTGGAGTCCACGCCTCTTTTGGAGGATCTGTGGGGCAACTGATGATTACATGCAAGAATACAGACATCTAATTGTGTCATTTTCATTTGTAAATTGGCACTTTGTCCAGAAACCATGCGAGGTGCCGAGGTCTGCTCTGTTTCCCAGGCAGTTCCTTGGAGCCTCATCAGGAATTTTCCTGGGCCCTTGCTCAGCCAGCTGCTGTATTTCAGAGATGAGTTGCAAGTGATTTGTAAATAGTGGTTGCAAAGCTTCCTGGGATGAATAGATGTGATAAAAATACTTGATTTCAGCTCTGCTCTTCAGCTGCTGACAGAGTACAGCATTTAGTCAGCAGACTGGCACAGCTTGGGCAGCAATAGCTGCTCTGTTCATAGAATCACAGAAGGGTTTGGGTTGGAAGGGACTTTAAAGATCATCTAGTTCCAACTCCCATGCCATGGGCAGGGACACCTTCCACTGATCAAGGCCTTATCCAACCTGGCCTCGAATACCTGCAGGGACTGGGCATCCATGACATCCTCGGGAAACCTGTTGCAGTGTCTTACCACCCTCACTAAACAATTTATTTCTAAATCCAGTCTAAATCTACCATCCTTGAGCTTAAATCGATTCCTTCTCATCCTATCACCACAAGCCCTTGTAAAAAGTCCCTTCTTGGCTTTCTTGTAGGCTCTCTTCAGGTACTGGAAGGCTGCTATGTGGTCTCTCTGTAGCTGAACAGCTCCAATACTCCAGGCTGAAGAGCCGAAACTCTCATAGCCCATCCCCACCTCTAGAGGTGTTCAAGCTCTCCCCTGGACACAATCCAGCAGTTCCATGTCCTTATGCTGGGGGCACCACAACTAGATGTAGTATTCCAGGTGGGGTCTCACGAGAGCAGAGGGAGAGAATAACTTCACTCATATTTCATTACACTTGGCACAAAGTTGATACTGAGGAAAACGACCTGGGGGCACTTCTTAGATGCTGAAATAGTCTGGAGTTTCCCAGCCAACTCCTGAAGATTTCAGTCTAATGAGGATTTTGATAGAGTTGCAGAAGCTTGCCTATGTCTAAAAACAAAAGAATAGAATAGAATAGAATAGAATAGAATAGAATAGAATAGAATTACCCAGGTTGGAAAAGACCTTTGAGATCATCGAGTCCAACCTATCACCCAACACCATCTAATCAACTAAACCATGGCACCAAGCACCCCGTCCAGTCTCTTCCTAAACACCTCCAGTGATGGTGACTCCACCACCTCCCTGGGCAGCACATTACAATGGCCAATCACTCTTTCTGTGAAGAACTTCTTCCTAACATTCAGCCTAAAAATGGTGCCATTTTGTACTCACTTACTGAGTGAGCACTTCTTTTCACTTGGAACATCCCAGGCCCAGCATTTTGCCATGGACATTTTGGAGATACAAAGCACAGCTTTCCCCATCTCAACCTGGTTTCAGGGCAGACACTCTCCTTTCTGGGCCACGTGTGTCTACAGCAATGTCTATCTCTTATTACATAAATACCTAATAGTTTTGCATGAGGAAACCACACTGGAGGTGTTTAGGAAGAGACTGGATGGGGTGCTTGGTACCATGGTTTAGTTGATTAGATGGTGTTGGGTGATAAGTTGGACTCAATGATCTCAAAGGTCTCTTCTAACCTGGTTAATTCTATTCTATTCTATTCTATTCTATTCTATTCTATTCTATTCTATTCTATTCTATTCTATTCTATTCTATCTTGCATCATGCCTACATCTTCTACCTCAATAGATACTTAACAACAGTAAACTCACACCAGGTCTTTTACTTCACCCTTTCATTTTAACATAGATTTTTTACCCAGACAGAGTAGCAGAAAGTGTTTCTTTCCACAACAACAGGACTTGACCTGAGAGACTAAATCTTGTCTCTCTCGATCTGACTCAACACAGATAAAATCACCTTTGCTGCTTGCCCAGACAATAGTTGATGTGTATTGGGCAGTTGCCACTGGAAGGACTCTCAGGAAGGTGCATAGATAATGATTTCTCACCCGACTGCAGCTGTCCTGGAAAGGGGCAGAGACTACTGCTGTCGATATTCTCTTGAATATAAGTACCTAAAAACTCTATAAAAGATCTGAGCAACTACTGTCTCAGAAGAAGGAAAACAAAGGAGAAGGAAAAGACCTGGACAATGCCACTGAGAAGGAAAACACAAGAGATGGAAAAGCTCAGGGCAATGCTGCTTGGAAGAAAAATGGAGAGAATACCAGGACAGAGACATCACCATCTAGCCTGGAAGAACCCTCTCTCCGTGTCCTAAGTTCCGCCTGCTGCAGCTTATGGAGCTGAAGAGGCTGCTCGGAGGACAGCAGAGCCAACAAGGACAACATCGCTTCTACAGCCAAAGCTGCAGCACCCTTCTTCTGCAGACCCAACATCTCCTCTACATCCAAAGCTGTAACACCTTTCTTTCACAGACTTAAACTGTCTTGGGGAGTGAGGGTTGTGGTAATATAATTCCTTTCCTCTTCTCTTTCCCTCTTCCCTATGAGCCCTATGAGGAGAGGCTGAGGGAGCTGGGATTGTTTAGCCTGGAGAAGAGGAGGCTCAGGGGAGACCTTCTTGCTCTCTACAACTACCTGAAGTGTGGTTGCAACCAGGTGGGGGGTGGTCTCTTCTCCCAAGCAACCAGCACCAGAACAAGAGGACACAGTCTCAAGCTGCACCAGGGGAAGTTTAGGCTGGAGGTGAGGAGAAAGTTCTTCCCAGAGAGAGTCGTTAGCCATTGGAATGTGCTGCCCAGGGAGGTGCTGGAGTCACCGTCCCTGGAGGTGTTCAAGAGGGGATTGGACGTGGCACTTGGTGCCATGGTTTAGTGATGAGGTCTGTGGTGACAGGTTGAACTTGATGATCTTTGAGGCCTCTTCCAACCTTGGTGATTCTGTGATTCTCTCTCCCCCTCTCTATTTTCTCTCTCTCCTCTTCTGATCCACTTTATTTGTGTAATAAATAGCCTCAAGGGCTGTTGATATTTTGGCCTCATTTGTGCCTCTACTTTCATAACCCAGGAATATTCAAAAGAACTGAGTCTCTTTCCCTCTCTGGCCCGAGACACTTGACCAAGAAGGTCAAGAGAGAATGGAATGAGATATTGAGAGATTTTTTTTTTCACACAAGCATGGAATCCTTGATGAAGGATAAAGTTTTATTCCAGGAGCAAATAACTGCACACAACTACACACATCTATAAGTGAGAGACTTTATTTGAACCAAATTTTCAAATACAGACATCTGTATTATTCTCACTTCTCGGGAATGTTTTCTGCTCATTTTTGAAGCTTGCAACCTTAGGACAATATTCAGGACATATGTGTACATTAGATCTCTGCAGATGGACACATTCATAATGCACAAGTACAATGAGTGAGAGACTCTTTCCAGATCCTCACACAAGAGCATTGGAAATGGGCCGCTCTAATTGTCAAGTTCTGCTCTTATTAGCTTCCAGACACGTCACAGTTCTTGATACTCTCTAGACTGTAGCCACCTTCTTCAGGCCCAAATTTACTACTGTGTTACTTCAGCTGTATGCCAGTGTAATTCCTCAAAATAGGGCTTATGTGATGCACAGGGATTTGTTTCTTTCCTTGGGAACAGGCATGAGCAGAAAAAACAAGCTATTGGATGAATGGTTCACCTAAGATTTTCTTTTGTGAGAGTAGCCTAGGTCTTGGGCTAGGATTTTTTTCGTTTTTGGAAGTGACCAGTGGTTCTGGGTGTGTAATACATGAACCTTGGTGTTCAGAATATACAGGGAACCTGTGGATTGGGCCCCGGTTAAGTGTCTCTCAAGTTGGGCACTCCAGATGTGAGCCACAGGGGTCACTAGCCTGTTCTACAAATCTCAGCCTTCACCTCTTCTTCCAAGTATTGCTCAACAGAGGAATGTAGTAATAAAGCATTGTAGGTAAGAATGCAGGCTCGCACATGACCTGAGATCAACACCCTGAAAAATGGATAGAGGGTAGTGCTTTCAGGACCACCTAAATGACTCATGATCTTCAGTTCCATTTTTTTGGGGGAAAAGCACTGGAGAATTTTAGGCTTGAGACCCAAAATTCACTGCAGAGAGAAGTTTGAACATCCTTCAGCATCTGGGCCTTAGGAGCTGATGCCTCTTTGAAAGCCAGTGAAATGCGTGCTCTCGAGTGCCCACGTCACTTAGGTTATTCTGAAAACTGTACCCTATATACATATGGGTAGATAAGGGGCAGACTTCACAGGCACAAGTGGCAGTTAGACATGTAACTCCCATTGATTTTTTTTCCCCCTCGGGGACCTGGAAAATCCCCCCCCCGAGGAGTTGAATCCTCCTCTCGCGGTAATTTTCACACCAGATTAACACCACTGCTTCCAGTGGAGCGACTCCTGAGTTACCCCAGTGTGAGCGAGAGGAGAACCAGTCCTGAGGTGCTCTAAATATCCAGTGAAAGTGCTAATGTGGCAATGTGGAAAAGCAGGGAATCTGAGCACAGGCCTGGAAGAGGACTCCCACCACCACTCCCCGCATCGCTGAGCTAGCTGCAGGTGACCACCGAACGGACATCTTAGCCAAGGAGGGGTGCCACAAAAACATTCGTTCAGACCCTTCCCTCCACCTCTGCAAACCACAGCCACTCTGTTGCCTTCCTAAAATGCCTATGACAAACGCCAGACTTTCAGCACAAAAAGCCTCCAGTGCTAGTTTGCCATTTGGACACGACAGAAGAAAAGAACTAATTCGCATGGAGAGTTTGGTGGCAACTCCCTCTTTCTGTTTTCCTTCTTTTCTTTCTTTCTAAAGCACTCTCCTCCAGTCATGGCCATTTATTTTATTGAGAATAACATGTTCCCCAAGCAATGGTGTTTATTTTGTCACCATAGGTGAGCTCCTTCTAGCGGAGGCCTCTCATGGGGCTGCATTAGGATTTGGGACTGGAAAGCACCGGGTCTGAAGGGATCTCAGCAGGATGCCCTTCCCCTCCCTTTGGAATGTGGCTCACAGTGGAGCTTCTTGGCTGATGCAACGATTACGAGGGTTGCAGGGTTTTATATGCTATCAATGCAGATGGTCTGTGGATGTCACAAGTGTTGCAAAGCAGACCAAAGTCATGTGAATGATCTACTGCATTGATGAGGGGTGGTAGATTGGGATTTTTTGTTCTTTTCCAAGGTTTAGCCTAGATGAGGTGAAATGTCAAGAGCTGGCCTACAGCTGATACGAGCATTCAGCACAGGTGTGGATCACTAGCACATCTTACTACAGAGGCCTGGAAAAAGCCCCTGTTGGACTCTGAATTTCTACAGCACTGTAAGTGAGGGCAGGCACCATATTCCCCTGTGTGAGTCATTCTGACATACCCTTCCCTCTCAGTACATAAAGTAACAATCACAGGCACCTCCAGGAAAAGCTATATCCTCTTCAGGGAGAGAGGACTAGGTATATACTCCCTGGGGAATTTGTGTTGGTTGTTGCATCAGGAGCAGTAGAAAAGCTCCAAGTATTCTGCTGTATACTCTTTTCTCCACTCTTTACTTCTGGGACCTCCTGCCTCTAGTGCTGCTTTCAGCTCACTTGATATCCTGCTAGAAAAATCATTCCTCAAATGCCCTTGTTCTCCTTCCAGTTTCCGTCCCGTGCTACATCCTTTGTACTGTTTCCTTTTAGCCTTTTAAAAACTGGCTGAAGAGGCAACTCAAGGAAATCCAAATGCTTTTCTCTGCTCTCTTCCTGTACCCAGAAGACAGCCCAGCTTCCTATACAAATCTTGTGTATTACACATTAAACCACTGCCTGCTAAAGGCAGGGTTTGTCTGTGCGCTCTCTCTCTCACGCTCTCTTTGCCCTGACTCTCTGGCAGGATCAGGACACGGTACAATAAGAAAGATAGTGGGGGGGGGTGCTTGGTTACAGCTGGTAATTTTAAACTGAAACCAAGGGAGAGGAATTAGTATTTAAATTGTTTAGGTTTGCAGTTGGTAACCACATACCCCGTTCTCTTTGCAGGGGGGGAAAAAGCCAAAACACAAACCCCAACCCTTTGTCCTCTAAGCAATATGGCAAAGTTGTGTTCTTAGGAACGGTGACAAAACGCACTCAATGCCCCAACCATCAGCCAAGGGGGAGGCAGCGTGCAAAGTACAAAGATAAAATATCCCTGGGGAGACAAAAATGTTTCTGGGTTTTTTTTTTTGAGGAGGGAGGAAGGCCTATGTCCAGGAAGACATGAGAGGCAGTTTTCTTTTCCTTATAAAGTTAAAAATAGTAATAGTAAAGTGGAGGCAGGATGAAAAGTTTGGGGTCAGAAGAGCTGGGAGACCACGTGGTCTTTGCAGAAACACGCAAGACAGTCCTGAAGAAAAACTCTTGTAAATGGTCATGACGGGAGATGAGGCTAAACAAAAACTGCACTCTCTCCTTCCTGCCTCCTCCCAAACACTTCTCCCACGAATCATGAGAGCTGAACCTCAGTTCTCTCGACTCGGTGCTAGAGACATGGGGGGTCCGAGCTGGGCTGGGCATCTCGTGTGCTACAAACAGCAAACATCCTCTACATCTCTCCTCCCTACGCCTCAGCCCCCCGTGTCCGTCAGAGCGCTCTCCCTCCCCAAACACCAGCCACCCCCCTGCCACTTCCACGGCAGAAATGGGCGGGGGGGGTGAGACCTGACATACGGTCCAAGCAGTGCCTGATGTCCGCGCTACATTTGCTGAATTGAGGTCAGGCTGGAAGGTGTCTCAGGGTGTACCACCCATCATGACATGGGAATATTAGCATATATATCGTTTATGAAGTATGACACAATACCTATCTGTCAGTCAGCCCATCTTTCTACCTATTGAGTCTGTCTAATCTACTTTAGCTAGCTATGTTTCACTATCTCTATCAATCATCTATTGCTCCATATTATCTATTTTCGTCTCGTCTCTCTCTCATCTTATTCACTCTAATCTTTCTTACTCTAGCTATACTCCCCTCTCTCTCCCTATCATCCATCTATCCACTCGAAAATCTTTCCTCTTCTCTCGCTAATCCCTGCTTTTAAAAATCTCTGTCCAATCTCTCTCCCACTCTCTCCCTCTCTTTTTCAAAAATCCTCCTACTCTCTTTCTCTCTCTCTCTCTTATTTCTACACAAAGCCAGGAAGCACATGGAAATGAATCCTGATGTGTTTTGATGGCACTTCCAGTGAGCGGTCTGTGGTCAAACCCATCATCTCTGAGGAGACACCGTCATCTTTTCTCCCTATTTCCAACAAAGAGATGGAGGAGAACAAAAGGCAGTGGGGGCCAGCCAGCCCTTTGAAGGCTGGCAGGACTGCCACTCCAAGACTCAGCCACGTTAGGGCTGTCAGTAGACCCATCACTTTGGTGTTACTGCAGTAAGGCCAATTTAATTGTGGTCCTGCAGCATCATACCGCCACCCTGCAGGGTATGCTGGGTGTCATTGTCCAAGTGGCCAGGAAACCATGCGCAAGCTGGTGGGAAAGCACATGAAAACAATCAGGGAAGTGAAAGACCAATAACTGGGCTTTCATAAAAGCCCAGTTATGACTGAACACATTTTAACTCTTCACACTTGCAGCTCATAAACAGAGCAGTGGAATCTGACAGCTGTTCAGGCTCAGAGCTGGGCATCTGTCAGTGCTCCACTGGGACAGGCCGGGTCTAGCAGGCGTGTGGTTGGAGCACCCCAGGGAACATCCTGCAACCCATGGAAAGCAGTAGTGGAGATTGATGAGGTGGTGCTCTGCCCACAATGCCAAGCCTGTGCCATGCTTTTAGCAGGAGGCTGGGAAAGGCCATAAAAAGCTATAATCCTTGGCCCTCGTTAGAGCTGGTGAACCATCCTGGGCTTCACCATGGAGCAGGAATGAGGTATTTCTCAAAGAGCCGTTGACTGACTTCTACATCAGCAGAACTTGTCCTGCCCACGTGCCTATCTATTCAGTGCCTTGGCCCAATTTATGTGGCCAAAAACACAACATTTTTGGAGGGCCACACTACACTTCCCAATGACTTCTCCAACTCCAGCCCAATAGTGTGAGCATCATCCTGCTGCCAGGAGGAGCTTAGGCCCCAGGACCCTGTTCCCTCATGGCTGTTGGTGCACCCCTCAGCAGGGCTCAGGCCTTCAGTGTGGACCCTAATGGCCCCTGTGTTGGCTCATCCCTACATAGTCAGTCAGCATGCTTCTCCAAATCAAGGCCTAGAGGTCTCCTAGAGGGCTGCTTATTTTGTTCCTTCCTGCAGCTGATTCTGTTATATCATCTACGTTAATTAGCACTTGCCTCAAAATCCAATCCTGCTTCCCTTAAAAGTCCCCACAGCAGTCCCAGGGAAAGCGGCAGGTCACCGTCTGGCGGCCAAGGAGCACAGCAGGGCCACGCAAGAAGCGGCCCACCAAAGACCGCAGGCCAGCAGCAAGCGCGGCAGCATAGAAATGCGACACGGTGGTGTTCATGATCATTATTCTCATTTATTATCATTATTGTTCAGTTTGAAAAAGGAGCCTGGAGCCAAGAATTATGCTAATTGGCACTTGGTATTTTTTTTTCCTTTCCTTTTTTTTTTTTGGGGGGGGGAGGTTTTTTTGGTTGTTGTTTTTTTTTCCTGGTTGCTGTTGTTGTTTTAATTCTGAACACAAACTGGGGTTTAGTATTAGTTTGATTTTTTTTTGGGGGTGGGGGTGGGGGAGGATTTGGTCTTTTCCTTGTCGTTTTGTTTTCATTCCATCACATTGAAAAAGGAAGAAAAGGAATTTTTTGTTGTTGTTGTTAGGTTTGGTTAAGTTTGGTTTGGTTTGGTTTGGTTTTCTTTCTTTTTTTTTTTCTGTCTTTTTTTTGTTTTCTCCTTTTTTGTTTTGTTTCTCTTTTTTTGTTTGTTTGTTTTTGCTTTCACTGGCTTGGTAAGTTTGGACTCCTCGGATGAAGGGTAACATTGCACACACACACACACACACTTGGAGAAGAGAGAGAGGAGAGAGAAAGAGAGAGAGAGAGGGAGAGAGAGAGAGAGAGCGCGCTCGCGGTGGGCAGACAGACACACGCACGCGCCAGGTCAAAGAACTCTGATACAGTGCAAGAATTTTTCCCAAAATGATTGGATCATCATTACCAAAAAACTCGCCATAACAACACCAAGAAACAAAGAAATGTTTTAAGCCACACTGTTTGACTGGGATTTTTTCCTGCTTTTTTTTTTTTTTTTTTGTCTTTTTTTTTGTCTTCTTTTTTTTTTTTTTTTTTTTTTCTTTCTCTTTTCTTTAAATGTTTTGCCACACAGAGAGAAAAAGGGGTTCGGAGTGGGAAGGGGAGAGGGGGCGGGGACGGGCTCACGGGCGTGAGCAGGAAGGGGAGAGATGGAGATCGGGGCGGGGGGTGGGGTTGGGGGAAGGAAGGGTGAAGGGATAGGGGGAGGGAGGGAGGGGCAGTGGGGAGTAATTTCTTAATGTTCAGGCATTTTCTTGGTCCGCCTTGCTCTCTTCTTCTTTCACCTCTTCCTGCTGGGCACTTTCAGTAGGTTTGGTTTCTTCTACAGCATCTAGTGGAGAAAGAGATGGTCCAGGGTTAGTCAGCCGTCATCTAAAGCGTCCTGCGCGTGCACCCAAGCCGTTGCACGATGGACTGCGTAACTTCGGGCCTCTCTCTCCCCGTCAAAGTCCCCCTGGCATTTCTGCAGCATGGAAAGGATGTGCCCAAGGGTCAGCCCCAGCAGGCAAGTGTGCAGCTTTCACAAAACAGCTCTAGCCCCATCAGAAAGCATGTGCAACTGGAAGGAGCTGCCTAGCTTGCTGCTGGTGTAGCAGGCAGCCACTATTTATTTCACCAGGTGCACTGATTAGGCTCTGAGTTTGCCAGCTAAATCAGACACATTTTTACTGCACCCTGTGCACTGACTAGGCCAACCACTGCTGAATTTTTGTCCCTCTGATTACTACCATGGATCGTCCCGGCCAAGACTTGAAGAGACTGCAAAGAGAAAACTCTACACATACTTGAAGGCTGTAAGACCCAGAGGGAGAGAAAATTAAAAACCTGTAACTCAGACTTGTCTTAAATTGAGCAGAGATCTAGACTAATATCTCTAGCCTTCAAGAATGGAAGCCTTCCTTCAAGCAGTTGTCACATCACGCCAGTTTTCAGGGCTCTCCTTTCAAAAGCAAAGCTGCCTCGAGGGGAAGCAATGAGTGCAACTGGGGACTGGGTCTGCCTGTCAATCAGACACCTTCATTCACAGGAGAAGTTAAAAGAAATGCTAGGAGCCCACAACAATGAACTAGTCAGGGGATCAGAACCGAGGGGAAGGCAGAGGGCAGCCAGGAGGGACATGGCAAACAAAAGTAGTGGCCCTAAAGCCAGAGTGATCTTATTGCTGGGTTCATCCAGTCCATGATACCATACGCCCTTCCCCACAGCAGGACAGGGTTCAATCATCTCCAAGTCCCTGATGACCAACTTTGGTCATGTCAGATGTACAAGCTAGTGCACTAACACTCTCGAGCTTCTTCCAGCAACCCTGCTAAGGTCTGTGCACTGTGTGGATTGCTTTTTACAGAAGGTGGTGATGGTTCACCAAGGGCTGCAGGGCTGTAAGGTAGAGTAATGCACAAGAACCTTATTGCACTGTAGTGGATGGTCTGCTCCATTGCCATCTCTCCCTATTCCTTAGTGACTGCACTTCACAGATACACAGACCATGGATAATTCAAGCAAGCAGCATTGCTCCAGAGTGGGGATAAAGAACAAGGGAAAGAAAAAGTGCTGAAGGGCAGGGTGGTGTGGGACAGAGGAAAATTTATCTACTGAAGGAGTGCTCAAGCATTGGAACAGGCTGCCTAGGGAGATGATGGAGTCACCATCCCTGGAGGTGTTAGAAAAATGTGTAGACCTGGCACTTCAGGGCATGGTTTAGTGGCCATGGTGGTGTTAGGTTGGCAGTTGGACTCAATGAACTTAGATGTCTTTTCCAGTCAGGACAATCCTATGATTCTATGCCACCCACCTCAATGCTGACATTTGTCATACCTCCCTATCATCATTGTAACCCCACTGATCATTCACAGAGAATGTTAGTGTCCCTGAACAGCTCCTGGTTTCTCTGATGGACTATCAGGTGACATTGTACCAGCAAATAAAATGGTCCAGGGACTGCTCTTTGGCCCCAAAGTCAGCTAGCACCACGCAGCTCATGGACGTCCATATGGATCAACTCTTACCCTCCAGCACTCAGTGGTTGTGTCTGCAAGCTGTTTGGGACAGAGTTGGTGTATTCAAAAATCACACAGTGGGCCATGTTGCCACTTTATCAATACAAACATTCAAATGCCAGAGTTTGGTTTGCAAGGATTAGCACCCTCACACTCATGTTCAGGATTAGTGAGAATGCTAACTGGGATGAGAAACTTTCCCTACTGTCATCATTCACACATTTTGGCCTGGTCCATTCGATGCCATCAGATGGCAGACTTGTATTTGCTTTTAAGACTGGCAGTAGGTACTGCATTCCTCCCTCCCTCTCTCTTTCAGCTATTAGCTTTTAAACACGTTCCTAATCAGCATTTCTATATGGATCATCTTTAAGATGTGTGTAACTTCATATCCTGGATCATCTTCACTACAGGCTCTGCTTTTGGATCTTCAAATACTTCTTGTACTCTGACTGTTGATCTTCCAAAAGGAAAATGTCTGTGAGAATATCCCTGTGGCCTGAGTCCCTGCACCTGCAAACCCCTTGTCAGCATAAACATCTGTGGCATTTCTTTCCCTTGATACTGAACAGCTAAACAGGATGCTACTGAAGGACTCCTTCTGCATAGAGTCATAGAATCATAGAACTGTTAGGGTTGGAAGGGACCTCAAGGATCATTTAGTTCCAACTCCCCTGCCATGGGCAGGGACACCTCACACTAGATCACGTTCCTCAGAGCCTGGTCTTCAAAACCTCCAGGGATAGGGCTTCTACCACCTCCCTGGGCAACCTGTTCCAGTGTCTCACCAACCTCATGGTGAAGAACTTCTTCCTAACATCCAATCTGAATCTACCCATTTCTATTTTTGTTCCATTCCCCCTGGTCCTATCACTCCCTGACACCCTAAAAAGTCCCTCCCCAGCTTTCTTGTAGCCCCCTTCAGATACTAGAAGGCCACAATAAGGCTCCTCAGAGCCTTCTCTTCTTCAGACTGAACAGCCCCAACTCCCTCAGTCTGTCCTCATAGAAAAGGAGCTCCATCCCTCTAATCATCCTCATGGCCCTTCTCTGGACATGTTCCAGCGTGTCCAGATCCTTCCTGTAATAGGGGCTCCAGAACTGGATGCATTACTCTAGGTGGGGTCCCACCAGAACGGAGTAGAGGGGGAGAATCAGCTTCCTTGACCTGCTGGCTGTACTTCTCTTGATGCATATGGTACAGCTACAACCATGAACCAAAGATAAAATGGGCAACTGATTAAGATAGGATCCATGTATGGTTGTAAGGCAAAGCAGGCCAATTTACTCTAGATTTGTTGATTTTCCTGAATGCTTGATTGAACTTCAGAGGGAAGGGAGGGGAGTCCTTTTAATCCTGCTCTTCTCCAAGGGATGCATAGCAGGAGGCACGCTGAACTTTGGAGCCAAGAGTGGAATCCCAGTGCACAACCATCTACCCCTATATCTGAGTCGAAAGACTATATTAGCCTGCAGCAAAGCATGCTTTCCTCTGACAGATCTTAATAAGGCTTTGCTATAAGGCTCTGATAGACCTTAATAAGGCAGAATTTTTGTGGTTTGCTTTTTTTTTTCAAGAGGGAAATTCAAGCTGAATGAAAGAGCAACCAAGGATAGGAAGTGCATTTTCCAGGAGCACTGTGTTTCTTTATGGCTCCCAAATTCTGTACCTTCCTACTGAAACGATGCAGGTTTTAGCCAACAGTTCTCACAGCCTCCTCAGGACAGGACAACAGAAGGGCCAGTAACACAAAAAGCACAAGGATAGACACTGGGAGGTCCTGCATTCCTGCTGTGATACTGAGTGCCTTGGCCAAGGTATATAAACTGCTAAGTTGCACAGATGCCCATATTATATAAGCAGCTGAAAGTGGGGTTCAGCTCCTACAGTGGTAAACTCTTGACAGTTGTCCTAGCAAGATGTGCAGGAAATGTGGTTGCACACAAAGTGGGGGAGCTGGCAACCTCAGTGATGTGGGGTAGCTCACAATGGTTCCTGTGCCATTCTTGCTCTCAGGATAGGCAGGCAGATTGAAATGTCATTTTCTGCAATGTTTTCTTCTCTGTTGGCTCACTACAGTGGCAAATCTAATTTCCAGGGAGTGCCCATGGTGCCCAGAGATCCCTGTCTGGCAGAGGAATTGCACAGGATTTCCTTGCTGCCCCAGCTGGTCTTCTCTGGAGAGCAGCTAGTGGTAGGCAGACAGCTGAACCAGCCCAGAGACTGCACTGATTTCTGCCATGGAGCAGAAATGGCCATGGCAGCACATTCCAATGGCTAACAACTCTCTCTGTGAAGAACTTTCTCCTCACCTCCAGCCTAAACTTCCCCTGGCACAGCTTGGGACTGTGTCCTCTTGTTCTGGAGCTGGTTGCTTGAGAGAAGACACCAACCCCCTCCTGGCTACATCCACCCTTCAGGTAGTTGCAGACAGCAATAAGGTCTCCCCTGAGCCCCCATTCCATACATCAGAGAGGATATTTCTTACACTGCTTTTTACCCAACCTAGTTTTGGTTTCCCACTTCCTTGAACTCTGGGCTACCACACCTTTTAGTTTGTGTTCAGATGCAGTTATACAGACTGAACTGCACAGCCTCAGAATTTCTCATTCACTGTCACAGCATCATAGAATTGTTTAATTTGGAAAAGACCTCTAAGATCACAGAGTCCAACAGTCAGCCTAACACCACTGTGGCCACTCATCCATGTCCCAGAGTTCCATGTCCATATGTTTCTTAAGCACCTCCAAGATAAAGCATGAATGGCCAAGTCAAAAAGCTGAAACAACAATTGAGTCCATCATCAGTATTGAGTCCATCATCAGTAAATTTGCTGACAACACCAAGCTGGGGGCAGGAGTTGATCTGCTGGAGGGTAGAGAGGCTCTGCAGAGGGACCTCGACAGGCTGGACAGATGGGCAGAGTCCAATGGCATGAGATTTAACACATCCAAGTGTCGGGTTGTGCACATTGGCCACAACAACCCCATGCAGTGCTACAGGCTGGGGTCAGAGTGGCTGGAGAGTAGCCAGGCAGAGAGGGACCTGGGGGTACTGGTCGATGGTAGGCTGAACATGAGCCTGCAGTGTGCCCAGGCAGCCAAGAGGGCCAATGGCATCCTGGCCTGTAGCAGGAACAGTGTGGCCAGCAGGAGCAGGGAGGTCATTCTGCCCCTGTATACTGCACTGGTTAGGCCACACCTCGAGTACTGTGTCCAGTTCTGGGCCCCTCAGTTTAGGAAGGAGGTTGACTTGCTGGAACGAGTCCAGAGAAGGGCAACAAAGTTGGTGAGGGGTTTGGAACACAAACCCTATGAGGAGAGGCTGAGGGAGCTGGGGTTGCTCAGCCTGGAGAAGAGGAGACGCAGGGGTGACCTTATCACTTTCTACAACTACCTGAAGGGAGGTTGTAGACAGGCAGAGGTTGGTCTCTTCTCCCAGGCACCCAGTACCAGAACAAGAGGACACAGTCTCAGGCTGTGCCAGGGGAGGTTTAGGTTGGATGTTAGGAAGAAGTTCTATACAGAAAGAGTGATTGCCCATTGGAATGGGCTGCCCGGGGAGGTGGTGGAGTCGCCATCATTGAAGGTGTTCAGGAGGAGACTTGATGGGGTGCTTGGTGCCATGGTTTAGTTGTTTAGGTGGGTTGGATTGGTTGATGGGTTGGACACGATGATCTTGAAGGTCTCTTCCAACCTGGTTTGGTTTATTCTAATTCTAATAAAGTTTATTCTAATTCTAACTCAACCAACTCAAGACCAAGAACAGAACCCACCAAGTTTGTGCTTTCAGTCATCACCCTCACACTTGTTTCAATGCACAACAATCATCCTTTGCACTAGTTTTGGTTATTCCAGACCTGTGGGCATCCCTCCTCCCCCAGCCTTCCCCGCCCCCCTTTCCCCCCAGCTTTGGAATCTGAATTGTTGTGCAGCCTTGCCTTTTGTTTCAGTCTTTTGAAACCTATGCTGCAATCCAAATCATCCTATAGTATGGGATAAGACCCTTAATGGGAAGGTCATGAGTTCAAGCCTGCAGTGGGCAGTAGTGTCCTCCCTACTCTAGTCATGAGGTCTGTGGTGACAGGTTGGACTCGATGATCTTTGAGGTCTCTTCCAACCTTAGTGATACTGAAATAAGCTTGCCAAAGAGACAGGCATCTGTGAGTTGAGATGCCAGCAACCTCACTTCAATCTAACAAGATGAGCAACCTTTTGGGCAGCCTCAGACAAGCCTTAATCTGTGACTGCAGAATTGCTGAAGTGGTAGCGCTGTGTGATGGGAGAGGCTAAAGTGTGATTGCTTCCCAGATGAAGGTGCTGGGTCAGAGACCTGCTTAATACCTACAGCTCCAACTGGTACTTGCTAGGGAACTGCCTTGCCCATGGAAGAGAAACAGTATGGAAATGATCTACAGATGCTTGCTGAAATGGGGTCTCAGAGAGCTCCTGCCCCTCAGCACTTCATTTATTTCCTGGAAAGGGTGAGAATCATGCCTGTGAGCCCTGCTGAGGAGCAAACGCCTTGAACATATGCAGCTTTCATTGCTGTAAAGCTGAAGCAGGCGTGGAAGCAGCAGTTTTGCTGGATGGTGGGACTTCCAGCTGCCTTTGCCTACACTGTGCTCTAATGGCTGAGCATTGCAGGCTCCTCTCCAAGTCTCTCCACTGCCCACATTAGTGAAATTAGGTTGAGTGGATTTCCGGCTAAAACACTGTCTCTTGGGACCTGCCCAGCTCCCATCTGACTTGCCAAGATTAATTAAATCAGACTATACATCAGTTTATGACCATAGTAGCAGCAACCTCTCTGCTGATCATTTCTTTTGTGGCTGGTGGATTGGTTTTGTTTTCCTTTTTGTGTCTGTTCCACTGCAGATCTTTAAATTAACCACAGCTGACGCCAAGAGAAGAGAAATTGCACAAACACTCCAGGATTCTACTACGGATGCTGGGATTTTGCTTTTGCTGCTTTCCCACTGTTTGCATAATTATTGCTGATATTAATTGTGCAAACAGAACTCTCCTATGCCTTCATGCTAAAGTATTGCCCAGGCTACTCACACGCTGCTCTTTCTCTAGCATTTATCGTGCTTGTGCCTTTCTCCCTGTCTTCTGCCAACTACAGTTTGATCAGAGATGGAACAGAAAATCTGTGCCTCATTTAGTCTCCCATTTGCTCCCAAATATTAATCTGCTGAAAGCAGACCTCACCTGCCCCAGAGATGACTCTGTTCAGAGACATTTTTTGGAGGCTAAGGCCCAATTTGAAATCCCTGACCTGAGCCTATCCGAGTTTTAATGACATTTGCATCCAGATTTGGATCCAGGCTTCACAGCTTGATTCATCTGTCCCAGTCCATCTGTCCCTCTAGCCAGCCAGAAGCCAATTCCAGGCAGAAGATGGTAGGCCTGAGACTGCTGAAACAAGACTCACTTCAGGTTCAGAACTGTTGCTTATATTGTTCCCTTTCCAATTCAAGTTAGCCCGTTGCAGTCAGCCCTATGATGTGTCATATGCAGTGCTAAAATCCTACAGTCCCCCTACTCACTGCTTCCAAAACCCAGCATATTTATGCTGGCCCAGCAAAACACCAAATGACAAAGGAACTGGGTATTCCAAGTGAGTGACTGTGTCTGGTCCAGGGAACTGACTTGCATGATTTCTCCCAAACCCCTGGTGAATTCCTTACTTGCTACAGATGGACTCAGAGTACTACCTGATTCTTGTGAGCCCCTGGTGGTCCTGGTAGGCACAGGGCACCTGGCAGGTCAGCATACTCTTGGTAAACCCTGCAACAAGGTTGTGGGGATGGATGTCCTGACTGCAGGCAGCAGGCAGCAGGTCAAGAGAAGGTGCCCAGCAACTTCTGGAAAGCAGCAGGCAAAGAAGTCTGTTCAGGTTAAAACAAGCAGCTGAACACAGCCACGATACGTGATAGTTTGGGCCTCCTGCTCCTGGGCTGCCTTATCTCTGTTTCAGTGCCATGTATGCCAACTTCAGCTGCTCTAGCAGAGGGAAAAACAACAACTTCTGCCAGTCCCATGGCTGATGACTTTGGTCCAAGCTTGGACCACTGCCTCTTCTTATAATCCTGCTAATTCCTCAGAGGACAGCCAGCTCCAGTTCTGTCACCCCAGCTGCCTTTGCACTTTGTCAGTTTGAAGAGCTAGTGGCTTAGGGGTTTCTTCTCTCTCTCCTCCTGCCATGCTCCTTTCTTTCCCCAGCATCTCCACAGCAATCCCACTCTGCATCACATCAGCATCCCTTTGTGCAGTAGATGGAAACAGAGTAGGTGGTGGGAGAGATGCTCAGGGTGCAAGGCGGTGGGGAAGGGGTTCCGAGGGGAGTCAGGCTCACAGCTCCATTGCAAAGCATCTTTCACAGTGTCTAGACACCAGCTGCTGGGTTGCCATGGAAACTCTCCAACTTTGGCTGATAGGAAGGAGCACTGAGGTCTCCAGAGAAATGGGAGTGGTGGAGGAAGAGGGCGGAGAGGGAAAAGGGAGGATGTTCCTTGTGAATGTGAGGTGTTAACCCTGTTACAGCTACGTTTGCAAATATGTTTGCTTCCTGGAGAATGGGAAAGAGAAGCTTTCCTTCTTGCTTCCACTGCCATTTCCTTCCCACACCACCAGGCCCAAAGGTTGAGACAGTTACATGCCTAGTGCTGGCTGCTTGTTTATTCCTGCCTACTATCAGCACTTTTGGCCCAAACTCTCTGTGTACAGTACCTACAACTAGGCCATTGCATTTCAGCCAGGACTGAGGAAAGCCTACCAGAGTGGTTAGGTTTTCAGACAGTGAGATATCCTTTAATGATGCCTCTCTCTTGGCCACCATCACTGCTCCAAGAAAATGCAGCCCCAGGGAGGACAGGGTGCTTCTCTTTGGCAGCAGTGTGATCTGTGAGAGTGCTTCTGTGGGGATGCTTTGTTGCACCAGAAAGTGATGGGCAAATGGCAGGTTATGGTCGAAGGGGAGGCCAAAGGGCCCTTTTGGGATGAGGGTGTTTGGAGGCAGATGCTTTGCACTGCTAATGAGTGGCCTCATGCTAAACAGTGTCAAAGGTGCTGACCTCAAGGAATCCTACCAGGGCTCCATGATCTTTAAAGTCAGGGAACCTCAAGTAAAGAAATAAGAAGTGACTTGTGCAGGGTCTCCCCAGCCTTCAGATATGGTTAGAGCTGATCTGATTCCAAATCAGTTGCTCAGCTGCACTGCTGTAGAAGAAAGGCTCCCTTCAGGAGAGGTTCCATGATCTTTAAAGTCAGGGAACCTCAAGTAAAGAAATAAGAAGTGACTTGTGCAGGGTCTCCCCAGCCTTCAGATAGGGTTAGAGCTGATCTGATTCCAAATCAGTTGCTCAGCTGCCCTGCTGTAGAAGAAAGGCTCCCTTCAGGAGAGGTTCCATGCTACTAGCCTCTCCATCTCTCCCAAAAGAGAGAGGCAGAGGCAAAGATGCCTCTGCAGGTACTCAGACCACAGTTCTTCATTATCCACTGACTGACTGTCCAGCAAGGTAATATAATGGTCTTTTTAGGGAATATCCAGCTTGTATTGGATATAGAAGACAAAACTGGACATAGTATCTAGATCATACATTCATGATGAACTCAGATCCTTGTGAACATCAAAACCTGTCTCCATTGTGACCTTCACAAATTGGTACAGGTGGTCAACAATATAAGTATCTGTCTGATTTTTGTCTCAATAACAGTTGACCTAACTCAGAATCACAGAGGTATTTTATCCTTGAGGCATCCCAGTGAACAAAGCAAAGGCTTTGGTCTGAATTTTAGAATGAGTGAAGTATGGAGGACTGGAGTGTGGTCACAATAACCCTGTGGTGTACCCAGGGTTGTTGGGTTGCCTTGGCCCTTCATTCCAGCATCTCAACTAGCCACTCTGTATACAGCAGCACTTTCATAGGTGTGACGCCTTGGGCATTCCACAGAGCCCTAATTTAAGGACAAAACTGGAGATACAGCAATCTCAGCAATACCTTCCAACCACCACAGGAAAGCAGGTGGAAGAAAAGCATTCATTACTTCACCTTAGGAAAATCAGAGAGTCACAGAATCACCAAGGTTGGAAGAGACCTCAAAGATCATCGAGTCCAAACTGTCCACAGACCTCATGACTAAACCATGGCACCAACATAAGAATGAATAACACAGAAATTGTTCTTTTCTCCTTCCCTGCCCCTGTTGATTTGACCTAGGTCCTGCAGACCAGAAAGGCTACTTTTTTAAATTCCTCAAATACCTTCTGAGTCTAAGAGCTTGAATATAGAAGATTCTACTTGCTTCCAGCTGTGGAACGTAACAGTTGGCAGCTGTTCTTGGCATGCATATAGGAAAAGAGGATGTGCCTATCTCATGCATTCTTTTGTGTCACCCATGCCCAGGCAGCCAAGAGGGCCAATGGCATCCTGGCCTGCATCAGGAACAGTGTGGCCAGCAGGAACAGGGAGGTCATTCTGCCCCTGTACACTGCACTGGTTAGGCCACACCTTGAGTCCTGTGTCCAGTTCTGGGCCCCTCAGTTTAGGAAAGGTGTTGAGTTGCTGGAATGTGTCCAGAGAAGTGCAACAATGATGGTAAGGGGTTTGGAGCACAGCCCTGTGAGGAGAGGCTGAGGGAGCTGGGGTTGCTTAGCCTGGAGAAGAGGAGGCTCAGGGGAGACCTTATTGCTGTCTACAACTACCTGAAGGGAGGCTGTAGCCAGGTGGGGGTTGGTCTCTTCTCCCAGGCAACCAGCACAAGAACAAGAGGACACAGTCTCAAGCTGCACCAGGGGAGGTTCAGACTGGATGTTAGGAAGAAATTCTTCATAGAGAGAGTGATTGCCCATTGGAATGGGCTGCCTGGGGAGGTGGTGGAATCACCATCATTGGAGGTGTTTAGGAGGAGACTTGATAGGGTGCTTGGTTGCATGGTTTATTTGATTAGGTGGTGTTGGATGATAGGTTGGACTCAATGATCTTGAAGGTCTCTTCCAACCTGGTCTATTCTATTCTATCTTTTCCCTCTTGATGGCTAAGGCTCTGGAGTATGGTTTAGAGAGAGGGCACGTGAGGGGACAGGAGAAAAAGGTCTTGATAAGACACATCCCTTTATTCTTTAGTCTCTGTAGGGTGGCTGCCCTTTGAGGTCATAGGGGAGAAATCAGAGGAAAGTTATGTAGAAGTGAATATACCCTGAGCAGGTCATGGCCAAGCCAGCAAAATACAGTCTTAGTGAAGCAACTGAGAGTGATTTCTCTGCAGCCAGGACATTTCCAGCAAAGTAATTAATTCAGGGAATGAAGCTTTACAGCACTTTGGGGATGGAGGTTTGGGTTTGGAGAGGCCTGGCAGATGCACAGAGAATAGCACAGCAACTGACAGAAGTTTGATAGACAGATCAGATCCTCCAAGGTCTGCCCATCTTACAGCTCCACTGATGAGCCTGGCAATTGTGGTAGGATCAGTAGGGGGATAAAAATGAACTCAAAACCGTGGCAGACTGCTGGCATTTACACATTGCTGAGCTTGAAGTAAATAGGATTAGAGAGGAAGGGAATATGCAGAGCACTAGAGGCTTTGGGTTCTGCATCTGCAGCTCCTTCCTCATCATACAGACAAGCTGTGAGGTTGCTCTCCTCTCCTGCTCTAGCAACGCTGGCCAGGGAAAAGAGGCCAGAGGATAAACTCTCCCATAATTGCAGCAAAAAGGTCTAGAAATTCCTTCAGTACCTCCAGAATTAATGTACTGTTTCTCTGCTCATATTCCTCCCCCTTCAGCTGTCGGTGGCAGGAAAACAAATTGCTGCAGCCCTTACTACAAACCATGCTGCCACCTCCCTTCCCCCAGCCCAAAAGACATGTGCCATTCATAAGCTGCCTGACTGCTGGTCCCCATTATTAAAGCCTAGAAGGCTGACAAATTGGGAATTCATGGAGCCTGTAAGCCTCCAACAACCAGATTGCCATGGAAACCAGAGGCAGCCTCCATCTCCAGCAGAAATGATATCGATCTAGCTGAAGGCAGGGAATTACAATCAAGGAGAGGATATAAAATGTCTCTTTTTGTTCCCTTTGCCATCCTCCCATTTTGTGTTTAAGTGAAGGAGAAATTTCATTCAGAGATCATTAGTTTGTTTCTGTCCATCACCCTGCATACACCAAAGCTCTGCAAATTGGATGCTAAAAAGAAGTGCTTGTTGTCAAGCCTTCCACAGACATCTTGTTGATAACTGTCCCCATCAATAACATTTCTTTGCATCAAAGATATTACTCATATTTCCCACAGACACAGCTGGTGTGCACACACATATGCCTTTTGTGAAGAACAGGGGCTGGAACACAGCTGCTGCTTTCTAGGAGGCATTTCAAGCTCAATGCTGGCCCCATTGAAGCTTCTGGAAACCTTTGCTCTTCATTTCAACAGGAGGAGGTCAACACATGTGTTATGACAGTACAGACAGAGGAAGAAGCATTTTGAACTATGAGCACTTGGGAAATCCTCAATTTGAGACAACACAAAGTGACATAGCTGGTGCAGAGAAACCCTCCCCTCTGCCCTGAATTCCCTGCCTGGGACTGGTTAATCACAGTCCTCTAGGGATGGAAAGATCAGGAGTCATGCTGCAAAACCTGGTAAACAGATGGACATCTTCCCCAGCTCATACTGCAAAGGCCAGATACTCCTTGATCTGTCAACCATCCCTTGAGTGCCCATGAGAAAGCCTAAGGGCTGGGAGCTGAAAAGCCACAGCTTGATTTGAGGTCAGACTGCACTGTCACCTCTTCCATCCTGAGAAATCTCTGTGACCAGAGGTGTGGTGATGCCTGCCCAGTAAGTGCTTAGCCCTTGGTAAAAGGATGGCATCAAGCAGCCCTGTGCCTGGTGCTGGCCATTTTCAGAGCTGAGTTGCACAGCAGGAGGGAAGGAGCTGCCTGGAAAACCATTCATGAGCAGTCTTACTGCCAGCAGCAGTCTTCCCTGTGAAGGTGGCACCAGCTAGCATCAGCAGTTCTGGGTTTAATTCAAATCTGGGAACTGCTTACTTTTTCTTTTTTACTTTTTTTTTTCCCCAAAAGCTCAACTTTGTCTCAGTTTGGGAGGCACTTTCCAGCCCTGGAACTCTCTTTGCACTACATCGAGTGAGCTGGTGTGGCTGTCCCACAGTAGCTATCTCAGTTTAATTGGCTTTTCACAACACCAATTCATTCAGGCGGGTAATGAATTTGACCTTGAGATGAATGCACCCAATGGGGCAGCTGCAAATGCTGGGGAGGCTTCATAGGAGCACAGTGAGGCAGCCCTACAGCCTATGCACAGATGGCTGTGCTGTGGCAGCCCGAGGTCAGGTTGCGTCCTCTAACACCATGGAGCATCAGGTATGTCCGAGTCGTTGATCAGCAAAGGCAAAGCTCCTCCTCAGTAATGTCCACTAGGGTGGAAAAGAGTACCCTTACAGGGTGCTAAGATGGCAATAGCCTGCTTGGTAGGTCTCCTGAGCTAGTGTACAATGACAAGGCTTCTCTCCCTCCCCACTAACACTGCCAGCTATGGGGCAGAGAAGGGCAGCAAAGCTGGAGAGGAGTTTGGAGCACAAGCCCTATGAGGATAGGCTGAGGGAGCTGGGGTTGCTTAGCCTGGAGAAGAGGAGGCTCAGGGGAGACTTTATTGCTCTCTACAACTACCTGAAAGAGGTTATAGCCAGGTAGGGGTTGGTCTCTTCTCCCAGGCAAGCAGCACCAGAACAAGACGACACAGTCTCAAGCTGCACCAGGGGAGGTTTAGGCTGGATGTTTGGAAGAAGTTCTTCATAGAAAGATTGGCCATTGGAATGGGCTGCCCAGTGAGGTGGTGGAGTCACCATCCCTGGAGGTGTTTAGGAGGAGAATAGATGAGGCACTTGGTGCCATGGTTTAGTTGATTAGGTAGTGCTGGATGATAGGTTAGATTCTATGATCTCAAAGGTCTCTTCCAACCTGGTTAATTCTATTCTATTCTATTCTATTCTATTCTATTCTATTCTATTCTATTCTATTCTATTCTATTCTATTCTACTCTACTCTACTCTACTCTACTCTTATCTATTCTACTCTACTCTACTCTATTCTATGCAGTAGCCACTTACACACTATAGCATGCATAGCCAAAGTCTGTCATGAAGCCCAGCTCTGCACAGGTCCACAAAAGGCTATGAGAAACCACAGCTGCCATTTGCAGAGTTACTAAGACTTGGACCAAGGTGGAGCAACCCACACTTTTGGTTTGGGCATTGTAGTTTTGACAGTGGCTGCCACAGAAAAGGATCTTGTCTAAGGCATGAACCCACCAGGCCTGAGCTGCTCTGAAATTAGTCTAAAATTGCACTGAAGTGTAGGAAGGGACACCCCACCATTTCATGCTCATCTGGTCTCCTCAGTCCTCCAGCTGATTTTACTTGTTGTTAAGGTCCTTGGCTCGGGTATTGTCTGGTGGCCACAGAGCCATGCTCTGAGATATCCATGTGAATGAACATGTCTCTCTTACTCTTCCTCTCCTGCTGAAGTTGTTCCACTTCCATAAATCATTAAATATTCATTGGGCCAGAGGAAAACATTCACTCTGTAGACCAGTGGTGAGGGCACTCATCTGGAATAGGGAAGACCAAACTCCACATCCTGGCTCCAGCAAATAATAAATAATTTATACAAAGTGGAACAGCTTCAGCAGGAGGGATCAGGGGAAAATTTGTTCAGCAGCCCAATGGCTTGCTTGAAAAGCTCAGTGGATTTCAGCTTCCCAGGGTAAGGCACAGGGTCATCCTGTCTTCTGTTCCATTCAGGGAGTACCTGACCTTCATGTGCTAGATACTCTAAAAGCAGGCAAAGATTTCTCTTACTACTTCAACTTAAAAATCCCATAATTCCTGGCACCAGCACACTTGGTGCCATGGTTTAGTAGGGTGGTTGTAGGCAGGAAGGGGTTGGTCTCTTCTCCCAGGCAATCAGCACCACAACAAGAGGACACAGTTTCAAGCTGTTCCAGGGGAAATTTAGGCTGGAGGTGAGGAGAAAGTTCTTCACAGAGAGAGTTGTTAGTCATTGGAATGTGCTGCCCAGGGAAGTGGTGGAGTTACCATCCCTGGAGGTGTTCAAGAGGGGATTGGACATGGCACTTGGTGCCACGGTTTAGTCATGAGGTCTGTAGTGCCAGGTTGGACTTGGTGATCTTTGAGGTCTCTTCCAACCTGATTGATTCTATGATTCTGTTCCATTTTCACAAATTAAAGGGTTCTTTAATAAAACCAAGTTCCAGAGAAAAATTCCAGCCCAGCAGGCCTCAGAAGCCCTGCATGGAGACAGCTTGCATTGCAACTGTTTGGTAAAAACACATGTGTGTGTTTTGCCAGAAACAAGGACAGGACATAGTTGCATGCTACATCAGTTAGGATGGGTGGAACTTTTCTCTGTCTTCCCTGATGTGGAAATCAGTAACTAAATCCATCTTTCTCACAGTCATTTGGCTTTAGCCATGAAGAAGTTTTCTACCTTGAGGCACAAAGAAGCATTTTCTTTCTCACTTTGTGTCTCTTTATTGAGTGCAGTGAACACTGTTGGATTAATATCTCTAGAGACCAAGGCCTGCTGTTCAGCCAGTCAGTCCTCTGCATTTCTTCTCTGTGCCTTTCTGCTGGGCCTCGTGTGTGTTTGGGAGAGGTTGTGTCACAGACAAGAGGTCAAAGTCAGTCCCTGTGCCTAGCACCACGTTTGGCCACAATGATAGGTCTCCCAACACAAGCTTGGCAGCAGTGCTGGGGTGGGTTTGTGCAAAGAGTACCTTCATCCCCAAAGATAAGCTTAAAGGTATGTGCCAAAACTGTTTACACCATCGAGGGAACCCTCAAACACTCACCAGTCCCACTGGCTTGCAAACCTGCAGCACCCTGAATGTCCCTGCTGAATAGCAGGAGCTTATCATGGGACATGTGTAGGACTGAGCAGGTGTGGGACAGAGTTAGGATATCTAGGTGACAGTCTTGCCTGCTCATTGTTTGGCAATAAAGAAGGTACCTCCTTTCACTACGCTTTCACCATCTGGATCCCTGGTGTACCAGTTAAATAACAGACTGTGAATGTGGACAAAGGGCCAGACAGAATTGCTGATGGTATAAATCATAGCAGCCCTTCTGAAGATAACCACACAGCAGCCCTCTGCTCAAACCCTGTGAGTTACATCCTTTCTGACCACAAAGGAAAGCAGACAACCAATATTGCAGTGTTGCGCTGAATTTCTTCCTCCCAGGGGAAGAGACAAACAGACCATTTGTGATCAGATCTAGGATCAAGACCACAGACTCCTTCAATTTGCATGTCTTTCTGAAGTGCAGCAAGGCAGGCTCCAGCCAGGGCTTGGTCTCCTGCAGCATATCCCTTGTTTAAGCGCTGATGGCTGAAGATTGCTCTGAATTACTTACAGCACTGATGGCGAAATCACAGGTGAAATCCTAGCCTCATGTATGTTAGTGAAGCTTAGATTTCAGCCCTGTAGCTGCAGCTACAGCTGGTGAGCATTGCCTCCAAACAGGCTGTAAAAGATGGGAGGAAGGAAGGAGGAAGAGGAGCTGAGAAATTCTGAGATAAGTAGCATAGGGTGTCTGAGCTGGAATACATACTCTGATTTCTAAGCCCACACTCAATGAAAGGCTAGAGTACTATAATCAACTGAAAACTAGGCACTTGTGGACTTAATCCATACAAGCTTGAATTCACACCTCACTCTCAGAGGCTTGTGTCATAGAAACAGAATCACAGAATTGATGAGTTTAGGAGATACCTCTGAGATCACCAAATGGCTTGCCTAGAGCTTGCAACCCACCACTGCTCCTAAGCCACTACCACTAAACCATGTTTCTAACCACCACATCCATATGTCTTTTAAACACTTCCACGAATAGTGACTCCACCATTTCCCTGTGCAGCCTGTTCTGGTGCCTGATAGCCCTTTCCATGAAGAAATTGTTCCTAACATCCAGCCCAAACCTTCCCTGGCACAACCTGAGGCTGTTTCCTCTTGTCCTGTTACTCATTGTAAGGGTGAAGAGATTGACCCCTACCTGGCTCCAACCTCCTCTGAGGGAGTTGAGGGCGATGAGATCTCCCCCAACCTCCTCTTCTGAAGACTAAACAAACCCAGTTCCCTCAGCCATTTCTCATAAGCTTGGTGTTCAAAACCCATCAGCAGCTTTGGTGCTCTTCTAAACCAATGAGTGCGCAAAACCTTTAAGAACAGCAGCGGCTTTTAAAAGCACTTTCCACCACCCCAACTTTAAATGACTTTTACTTTATTCCATCTTCCATCTCTCCAAGTGATTATCCAGTAAGGTCTTTGAAACATTCTTCAAAGCTGCTAAGACAGTTCTGCCCAAGTCAGCAGCACTGGGGGTGCTCCTGCACGCTCGTCACAGCTCTCATTTCTGACTTCCCTTCCCCTGTATGTGAAATGCATTGTCAGCTATGGTTCTGCAGCACTGCACCACTTCAGCGCCGGAATTGGGATGCTCTTCGAAATGTCAGGGAGATTTTCTTCTTCATTAAGCCCTGTAGGTTACAGGTAATGCCTGATTATCATTACCAGCATTCCCAATTACTGTGTTTTGCTGAAGGAAGATGGAGAGGTTGAATAGTGTCTTCCACCTTCTGCTTTCCTTCATAATGAAATGAGGACTCATTTGCTATTGCCTCAAGGTACAACTGGAAAGTGTGTGGTCCTTTGAACGCTAGATAATTAGGACCTTATGACCTTTATCTAAGACTTATTTACATTAATCTTTAAGTCTCGCTTTTCCTGTCATTAGAAGAAGAAGATCAGTTTCCTTTACATCTCTGGGCCCTGTCCAGGTTTCCACAGTTCTTTTCCTGACTACTTTGCAGCACTGCAAAGGGCAGGTGTCCAACATGGGCTCATGGCTGCCAGGACCTCAGCTGAGATTTTTCAGCTCTGTTCCAGTGTACCATGCTGATAGTGATGTAGCTCAGGACACTGGAGGTAAAAAGGAAACATTTCCACAGACAACATTCACATTTGGTGATGATAAATCCAAGGTTCTCTATAAGGTACAGGACATCAGAGCTTAGGGACTTTAGCAGAGAATATAGAATGTGAGAGAAAGTCACAGTTTTAGCAACCTGCAAAACCAGATCAGAGTCCCCTTCAGAGAAAGCTAAGCTCAGAATGGCAGCACTCTCCATTATCCATGAATTATGGTTTTTGCTTGGAAGATATCCTATACCACCAAAGAGGAAAGATGGGGAATGAGGAAGCCTCCTTTAAGTCAAGCTTGCACCATGAATGTAGTCTTAAGACACACATTATGGCTAGAGACATGGTAAAACTGTGATGGCTTAAGTAGGTCTTTCATAGGTCTGCTGGAAATCCAGAACTGGAGGGGGAACCTGTCCCACAGAGATCACAGTATCACAGTATAACTAAGGTTGGAAAGGACCTCGAGGATCAAGTCCAACCTATCAACACAGACCCCATGGCTAGACCATGGCACCAAGTGCCACATCCAATCTCCTCTTGAATGCCTCCAGGGATGGTGACTCCACCACCTCACTGGGCAGCACATTCCAATGACAAACAACTTGATCGGTGAAGAACTTTCTCCTCATCTCGAGTCTAAACCTCCCCTGGCGCAGCTTGAGACTGTGTCCCCTCGTTCTGGTGCTGGTTGCCTGGGAGAAGAGACCAACCCCTTCCCAGCTACAACCACCTTTCAGGTAGTTGTAGAGGGCAATGAGATCACCCCTGAGCCTCCTCTTCTCCAGGCTAAACAACCCCAGCTCCCTCAGCCTCTCCTCATAGGGCTGTGCTCAAGGCCTCTCCCCAGCCTTGTTGCCCTTCTCTGGACACGTTCAAGTGTTTCGATGTCCTTCTTAAACTGAGGGGCCCAGAACTGGACACAGTGCTCAAGGTGTGGCCTAACCAGTGCAGAGTACAGGGGCACAATGACTTCCCTGCTCCTGCTGGCCACGCTATTCCTAATGCAGGCCAGGATGCCATTGGCCCTCTTGGCCACCTGGGCACAGTGGCTTGGCTTGTAAGCCTCCTGTCACAGCCTACATTATCTTTGGTTCTCGCAACCACTGCCCAATCTCACAGATCATCATATGGCTGGATAGAACATTTGTGCAGAGCCTTTACAAAGAGGAGAGTTCCCAAGTCCATGTCAGACCTGGATATAATTGCAGTTACCAGTGCTCACTGGGTAGCTGTGTGCAAAACAGGAAGAAGTTGATGTGAATAAGGACTAGGATGAGGAGCAAAACAGAGGAAACATTGCCTTTCTGAAAACATGTGTGTACAAGTACAGCCTTTTCTGGACTAATGTATACAGTGGTTGCCACCCCAACTCATAAATGGCATTTCCAGATTTAAAAGGGGTATCAAGAAAAGCAACTAAGATGCTAAAAAGCATAGAAATAATTTCCTATTAAAACCAACTGGAAAACACTGTACGTGGCTGGGCTAGCCACTAGACAGAAGACAGATACTCTCTATTATGGCCTCTGCCCTCCTAAAGGGAAGAGAAAAAACTGAGGGAGCCTTATGCATTGGAAAAGAAAACCAAAACAGCATTAATGGAGACACTAGTCATAACAATAAAATTAAATATGTACATGCATGCAGGAGGAGGCTCAGGGGAGACCTTATTGCTCTCTGCAACTACCTGAAGGGAGGTTGTAGCCAGGAGGGAGTTGGTCTCCTCTCCCAGGCAACCAGCACCAGAACAAGAGGGCACAATCTTAAGCTGTGCCTGGTGAAGTTTAGGCTGGAAGTGAGGAGAAAGTTCTTCACAGAGTTGTTAGCCATTGGAATGTGCTGCCCAGGGAGGTGATGGAGTCACCATCCCTGGAAGTGTTCAAGAGGGGATTAGATGTGGCACTTGGTGCCATGGTTTAGTTAGTCATGAGGTGCTGGGTGACAGGTTGGACTTGATGATCTATGAGGTCTCTTGCAACCTTATTGATTCTATGATTCTACGACTCTGTGTACCTGTGTATATTCCTGTCCCTAATACATTCCTTTCCCTAATACTCTTTTACCTTCCTTTCCCTTAAATACCTTTTAATTTGTGTTAATATTACTTTTTAACTTCCAAGTCAGTGCCTGGCTGTTCTTTCATTGTTCACCCCTTTGTCTTCTCCTGCCTAACTTTCCCCATGGGGGAAAAGGGAGAGGGGAGAGGAAGACAAATTACACCTGTCCCACTGGGTATTTTGGCTCCGGGAAAACACAAACGGCAACATCATTAGAAGACAGCAGACCTGAGAATCACATGGGAGTAGAGACAGTATTTCACTGCCACAGAGGAGGAAATTCTGCACCTGTAGTGTTCTCTGGAAAACTGTGACATTCCACTTTCCTCACCCTGTCCCTCACATGGCTATTCGCACCAATGCAAAGCAGGCTGTGAAATACAAATCACAGAATCTTAGGGGCTAGAAGGGACCTCGAGAGATCATCTCGTCCAGCCCCCCTGACAGAGCAGGATCATCTACACCAGATCACACCAGAATGCGTTCAGATGGGTCTTGAATATCACCAGAGAGGGAGACTCCACAACCCCCTGGGCAGCCTGTTCCAGTGTTCTGTCACAGTGAAATAATTATTCCTCCTGCTTCCATGGAACTTCCTATGCCTCAACTTTCACCCATTGCCCCTTGCCCTGTCATTGGGCATCGCCAAGAAGAGCCTGGCTCCATCCTCTTGGCACTCACCCTTTATGTATTTATAAACATTGATGTGGTCACCTCTCAGTCTCCTCTTCTCCAAGCTGAAGAGCCCCAGCTCCCTCAGTCTGTCCTCGTAAGGAAGATGTTCCACTCCCTTAATCATTTTTGTGGACTCTCTCAAGCAACTCCCCATCCTTCTTGAACTGAGGGGCCCAGAACGGGACACAATACTCCAGATGTGGCCTCACCAGGGCAGAGTAAAGAGGGAGGAAAACTTCTGTTGACCTACCAACCACACCCCTTCTAATACACCCCAGAATGACATTGGCCTTCCTGGCCACAAGAGCACATAGCTGGCTCATGGTCAACCTTCCATCTACTAGGACCCCCAGGTCCTTTTCCCCTTTCACTGCTCTCCAGCAGGTCAGTCCCTCACCTATACTGGTACATGGGGTTGCTCTTTCCCAGGTGCAGTGCTTATACCCATGTAGAAACAACACAATGCAAAGATGAAGAATTTCAGAACAACTGAGGAGGAGGGACATAACTTGGACACCTTTAAGCACGTTGCAGGTAACTTAAATTTCATTTATATTTTTTGTTTCTGGAGCAGTGCTACAGACAAGAAAATGCTGGCATGCTGCTTTAGTTATTGTTCACACTGGGGCAGCCAGGGGAAGACAACTGTTATTTGCATTGCTTTCCTTGGTTGCCAGGTGTAGCAGCAGAAATAAGCTCCCATGAAACAGCAGCAAAGGTGTGGTGCCTGATGCCAGCTACCCATGGGCCAAGACTAAAATTCCAGTTATAAACTGTGATCCTCTGCTTAGTGCAGGCTGCACTTTCTGGTTGGTACCTGACAATAGATGGGCTCCCTTTCCAAATCTTTATACAACCAGTGCTCCCCAGGTGCAGCAAGTATTGTCCTTCCATCAATACACCAACTGAACTGAAAACAAAGAATTGATTCAACTCTAAACCATAAAAAACTACTCTGTAGAGACCTGCTCCCTCTAAGGAAGTGAAGAGAAGATGGTGCCTCGCAGTGCTCCTGCCTTACAGGATATAGGGCCCTGGGGGAGCTGCTGGCCCGCTTACATGCAAAGCAATTGTCATCTGGCTGATTTTTCGTTTCAGCTGTGAAAATGGCTCCATTGTGATGCTATTTCATCAAGCAGGAGAAAGTATTCTTCATTTCCTAACAAAAGAAGATCCATTTGTTTCCTTGGGCGCAATTTACTCTTTCACATTTCTGGGCTTTGTTGTGTTCTTACCTGACAATCCGAGAGTGCTTTTGATGTGAGAGCTAGGCAGATTTGGAGGTAAGACTCAAAAACCTGGGAAAGTACAAAGAGAATCTGACACTGTGTGATATTCACCTCCTCTTCTCCCCAGAAGGCACACAGTAGCCAATCTTCCTCTGTAGTCTGCTGTGCTGGATGCTGATCTCACTTCAAAGCTGCACTAATGTAAACTTTTCGCAGCAACTTTGATGGAAGCTCTCTGGATTTACGCCAATGCAATCTCGGTTAGAATAAGTCTCATCTCCTCATCCATATGTAATGCACAAATCTTCTCCTACCACTTTTGAATTTTGTCCTGTTGAGTAGGTTGGCATCTGGGGGAGCCTCTCTAAGCATACCAACACCAAAGAGACAAAAGTAACAAAAAGGCCTACAAATAAAAGCCTTGGCAATGATGCTCGGTGAAGAGAACACTTTCTTGGCATGCAAGTCACCAATGAAAAACATGAAGAGAGCTAGGAGATTGTCCTTCTTACATCAATCCCCCACTGCTGCTGAACAAAGCCCACTGACTCATTTCATGCCTTACCCAGATTGGAATCCATCTGCTTTTCCATCTACTTTTCGATATGTTGAGGATTGCTTAGAAACTGACCTCTGGTACAACTGGGAATGCCAGAGGTTCCAGATCAGCAAATAGCGGATACAGGACAGTTGTTTGAAGACATTTCCTAAGCCATTACCAACAGACAGGTGGAGTATGTGGAACTGAGTAGCAAGGAGGAATGAGGGCTGTCAGGGCAATTAGCAGCTGATATAGAATCATAAAATCAGTCAGGGTTGGAAGGGACCACAAGGATCATCTAGTTCCAACCCCCCTGCCATGGGCAGGGACACCCCACACTAGATCAAGCTGGCCAGAGCCTCATCCAGCCTGCTCTTAAACACCTCCAGGGATGGGGCCTCAACCACCTCCCTGGACAACCCATTCCAGGGCTTCACCACTCTCATGGTGAAAAATTTCCTCCTCACGTCCAGCCTGAATCTCCCCACCTCCAGCTTCATTCCATTCCCCCTAGTCCTATCACTGCCTGAGATCCTGAAAAGTCCTTCCCCAGCCTTCTTGTAGCCCCCTTCAGATACTGGAAGGCCACAATAAGGTCACCTCAGAGCCTTCTTTTCTCCAGACTGAACAGCCCCAACTCTTTCAGTCTGTCCTCATAGGAGAGGTGCTCCAGCCCTCTGCTCATCCTCGTGGCCCTTCTCTGGACATGCTCCAGCATGTCCATGTTCCTCTTGTAATAGGGGCTCCAAATCTGTCCTCTACTCCAGCCTTTCCTCCATTCTGGGAACAGTAAATATTGAAATTAGAGAAGAGTAGATTTAGGTTGGACCCTAGGAGGAAGTTCTTTACCATGAGGGTAGTGGAACACTGGAACAGGTTGCCCAAGGTGGTAGTTGAGGCCCCATCCTTGCAGACATTCAAGATCAGGCTTGATGGGGCTCTGGGCAACCTGATCTAATGAAGGATGTCCCTGCTCACTGCCGTGGGGCTGGACTAGATGACCTTTGGAGGTCCCTTCTGACCCAAACTATGCTATGCTATGCTTCTGTGATTAAGAATTGTGCACTTCTCTTTATCTTGTTAGCTGTGCCTTTCCCCTCTTCCTGTCTTTTTTGTCCTGCTCTTAGATGAAGGCAAAAATATCTCCTGGATATAAATGAAATGTCCTTGTCTTGTGTTCATGTTTGCACCAGGCAAGATATCCACAGATAACAGAACACAGCCATTGCAGTAGAATTTAAGGCAGAGGAACATCACCACACAAAAGTAGCATGGTCGGCACGCCTCACAGTAGTAGCAGCCAAGCATGCCATGGCAACCAGCCAACTGATGGCACTGGCTAGGTGCCAATTTTGATTTATTTTTGGCAGCCTGACACTGCATACCACTGTGCCAGCCTTCGATCACAGAAATGATAAGAGATGACCTTTGAAAGCCACGGGGATGACTTCTGGGAGAGGGGGACTGATGGACCTGAAAGAGGATCTGTCTCCAGGCTGGAGGAGCAGTGGGAGTGGCAGGATAGGATAGGATAGGATAGGATAGGATAGGATAGGATAGGATAGGATAGGATAGGATAGGATAGGATAGGATAGGGATAGGATAGGATAGGACAGGACAGAATTGGAATGGAATGGAATGGAATGGATGGAATGGAATGGAATGGAATGGAATGGAATGGAATGGAATGGAATGGAATGGAATAGAAAGAAGAGAAGAGAAGAGAAGAGAAGAGAAGAGAAGAGAAGAGAAGAGAAGAGAAGAGAAGAGAAGAGGAAGAGAAGAGAAGAGAAGAGAAGAGAAGAGAAGGAGAAGAGAAGAGAGAGAAGAGAAGAGAAGAGAAGAGAAGAGAGAGAGAAGAGAAGAGAAGAGAAGAGAAGAGAAGAGAAGACGAAGAGAAGAGAAGAGAAGAGAAGAGAAGTAGAAGAGAAGATGAAGAGAAGAGAAGAGAAGAGAAGAGAAGAGAAGAGAAAGAGAAGAGAAGAGAAGAGAAGAGAAGAGAAGAGAAGAGAAAGAGAAGAGAAGAGAAGAGGAGGAGAAGAGAAGAGGAGAGAAGAGAAGAGAATAGGTTGGAAGAGATCCTCAAGATGTTTGGTAGCCTTTCCCCTTTCATGAATGCCCATCCACATCCATGCCAGCAACCACCATTACTACGTTTGCTGGGAGAAAGGTCAAGACATGGTAAACGTTTTCAAGTCAGAATGAGTAACTACCAAGAGAGAGAGAGGTTTAAAGAGCTGAGAGGATAGCAATGGGATGAAGGTAAGAAAAAGAAGAAAACAGGCTTTGTATCAGGAAACCTTTCCTGTCTGTGGGAACTGCTATGCTGTGATGATGCTCTTTAAGGAGGAAGCAGCTTCTTAATATTCTGGACATTGTGCTACGGAAGGTGTTGCAGAACACAGCCCAGCATCCTCAGAGAGATGGACAAAAAGGCCTATTTAGTCTTTTTTTCTTATTGCATTTCTTTCTTGGATGGCTCTGGGGGCACTTACCCAGCTGCTCAAGCTTGTGACTGGAAGGTTGATATCTAACTGGGACAAGAATTTAGGGGGGGGAAAAGAGAAAATCTATATTCATTAGCATTTCAAAGAGACTCTTAGTCTGACTGTGGCCACGCTCTTTTCATGTTTGCTTTCTGCAAACATTGGTAAGCTGGAGTATTGCTGCATGCACATGGAATAAGCATAAAAAGATGCACATACTGGGCTTTGACACTCAGGCTCTCAAAACTCGTTTAAAAATATATATGTAATTGTAGATTTTCCAACTTCCTCTGTTAGCTATTTATATAAGGAACAGTATCATGTGCAAATGAGTATTAATTCCTGCATTTAAATGGCCACTTCACATGATGTGGTCATGAATGGTTGGCCACTCCAAATGAGAATGGAATGGAATGGAATGGAATGGAATGGAATGGAATGGAATGGAATGGAATGGAATGGAATGGAATGGAATGGAATGGAATGGAATGGAATGGAATAGAATAGAATAGAATAGAATAGAATAGAATAGAATAGAATAGAATAGAATAGAATAGAATTAACCAGGTTGGAAGAGACCTTTGAGATCATCGAATCCAACCAATCATCCAACACCATCTAATCAACTAAACCATGGCACCAAGCACCCCATCCAGTCAATTCCTAAACACCTCCCGTGATGGTGACTCCACCACCTCCCTGGGCAGCACATTCCAATGGCCAATCTCTCTTTCTGGGAAGAACTTCTTCCTAACAGCCAGCCTAAATCTCCCCTGGCACAGCAGCCTGAGACTGTGTCCTCGTGTTCTGGTGCTGGTTGCCTGGGAGAAGAGACCAGCCCCCCACCTGGCTACAACCTCCCTTCAGGTAGTTGTAGACAACAATAAGGTCTCCCCTGAGCCTCCTCTTCTCCAGGCTAAGCAACCCCAGCTCCCTCAGCCTCTCCTCATAGGGCTGTGTTCCAAACTCCTCCCCACCTTTGCTGCCCTTCTCTGGACACATTCCAGCAACTCAACATCCTTCCTAAACTGAGGAGCCCAGAACTGTTCAAGATAACAACAGCATGGGAAAGATACCTGCAAATAATTTAGAATACTGCATAGAAATAAACCATTCATTGATGAATGGTGATTCAAAACAGGTACAATGAAGCAAATTAAATAGCCTGCTACTGTGAATGTCCTAGCTCCAGCTATTAGAGTAGATGAATCTAAATAAAAATAGGATGTTAATTCAAAGCAAAATCACTGTTCCTGTTAAGGAATAAAGCATCCCATGTCTGAAATAAGAGTCAATTAACACTCATTATCCTCTGTACAGTGGATTCACCAATTCACTTTGTCCTATTTTTCCCATTGATGTTTGTACCTTTGCCCAAATATATAAACTATGCAAGTGCAGCATGCAGCATAACAAATTACATTGCACAAATCACATGGCATTTATTCTGCCATTCTTCTCATCACACAAAGTAAGAACAAAGGGCTGGAGACCTGGACAACAAAAAGCCTACTGGGACAAGGCATTTTCAAGGCTTATCTCTAGAAATGTTTAAATGAAGGGGAGTAAAACTAGAAACCCTTCTCTGTTGTGTACATTCAGCTCAGACTCAGGTTCTTGTAAGGCCAGTCCCTTTGTCCATACCTGAAATCATAAATGTTCTGCATGAGCTCCTCTCCCAGTACTTATCTGTCCTTTTGGATATTTGTTCTTTCCTGTTTGTTCACTTCATTGAACAGGAACAGAGGTGCCTGAAGCCCTGAGTTACCTGTGAAGCTGGGAAGCCTAGAGAGTGGGAATTGTAATCTGTGGAAGAGAAGTAGTGGACCAAATGAAATGATGAAGAAATATCAGTTAAAGGGTAAGAGTGGATGCTGAGGTTCTGTAACATTTACATCAGGCACAGCAGACTACAGAGGAAGATGATATGCTAATTTTTGCCCCAACAAGCTAATGAATGAAGAACACCCTGTACAATGTGGAGTCTTGTTGTGCTCAGCATTGCCTCTTGATTGAGTTTCATGTGGAGCCTGCCTCTGCTGTTACCTTTTTCTTGGTTTATGTTCTCTCTCTTTGACAAAGGAAAGAAGGTAAAGACCCAGAGAAAAAGTATCCTTAGGACTTTAATGCATTTGCTCCCAAGCTCAGGATCACAAATCAAACCCAGCTCGTCTTTATGGTTTGTAAACACCATATCTCTGTCCAAAATGCTCACTTTTGCCTCTCAATATTCTTCACTTCTTCCCAGGGGAACTAATAAAGAGAGCTGCAAACATACAAGAGCCAAGAGTTGAAAACACCTCCTAGAGCATACGCTTGCATTCAACCCTCTTCTCTGTCCTCACTCACTGAGCTGTTGGGGGCTTTAATCTTCCCCTTCCCTACTTGATCCTCTTACCATGTGGGTCTGACCCAGCTGACATGTCTAAAAGCTTCATGCAAGTGTGGTTGTCATGGGCTACTTCACATACACAGGCTGGAAGTATTGGTGGGGATGAAACTTCAGGCAATGCTGATGACATGGTGTTCCTGACTCAGATGTGGTTGTACCAAGAATACCATGCATTCACAAGCAGATGTTAAAAAAGATCATTTTGGCTCCCTCTTGACCATCCCACCAGCAAGGGTGAATGTCCTCCTGCTGTATGAGAGCGTGAGATTTTTCAGCTCAAGCTGGCAGGCTCCATTGAGGTAGTATCAGCTCAGGCTGTTTTGTTTCCTCCCTGGAGCTGCCTGTGCTGGTGTGCCTGGGAAGGTTCATTTCTCTCTTTAGCATCTGCAGAGCTTGCAGGGCCCTGACAGGCTCCTCCAAGCCTCTCAGCTGGTTGACACTCTCCTGTCACCATGATAAAAAGGGCTGGATGGCACCTCCACCTAAGGGAACAGGAACCTCAAGAGGAGGTGCAGTATTTCCAAAACCTGTCAGGAATCAGGGAAAAGGGTGTTAAGCAAGAACATGCATCTCCTCCCACCCCTGAAACACAGCAAGGGGATTCCCATGTTAACCCCCAGCCTAACCACCACACCGGCTCTTGCTGGCCAACCTCAGAAGCATCCCCAAGAGACCAAGGGAGGTATCCATTCCTGGAGAGGCCCATTCCCTAGCGAGGCACGCACTCACCTGTCTTCTCTTCGGTTTGGCTGCTCTCCACTGTCTCCATTTGGGGTTGCGCTGTTGCCTTGGCAGTAGCATCCTCTGCGGCAGGGGTGGCGGTGGCAGTGGTGTCAGCAGCAGGCACGTCGGCTTGTTTAGGCTCCTCTTTGTCTTGGGCTTCATCAGCCTTCAAGGACAGCGAGTTGTCAGTGGAAGCTTTAGTGGCACTTTCCGTTTCGGCGGCAGCAGTGGGCTTTTCCTCCGAGGATGCAGCAGGAGTGCTAGCCTGTGGGGCTGGCTGCTCTGAGCCCGTGTCGGCAGCTCCGTCCCCTTTTTTCTCCTCCGCTGGCGCGCTGCTGTCTTTGCTGCCCTCCTCCAGCTGGGCACTGTCAGCAGCAGCCGCTTCTGTGGCAGTGGGAACCTCGCTCTCTTTGTTCTCAGCTGCTCCACCGGCAGGGCCTTCCTCCTTCTTGTCGGTGGCCTCAGTCTCAGATGCTGGGGCATCTCCCTTCTTCTCTCCCTTGAGCTTTTTCCTTGTTATGTGTCCACGGAAGCTGGCCTGGATTTTGGTGGCTGCCTTATGAGCTTTATCTTCTGGTTTGATGCCATCTTGCTCAATCTTTTGGTCTCCATCCTCATTTTTTTCAACCTTTGAAGAAGAACAAGGGAGGAGGGCAGAGAAGAAAACAGGGACATAAGTTAAAGTTTCTCCAGCAGCCCAGACTCTGTTTTTATTTCAGGTGTCCCACATTCCCCACCTGCTACCCAGCGACAACTCTCAAAGCATCCTTCCCATTCAGTATGAGTTTAAAGCCAGGTGGCTCTAATTTTGTCCTAGGGCTGGACAGACACAGGGGCTTTGTAAGAGGAATTTAAAGCACCTCATCATCATCAACGCTGAGAGCACTGTAGCAGTGTGGGAAGGCTTGCACCAGCTGGGTTTTCTCTATTGCCATGATTTATGTTTCCCATCCATTTTGAAGGGCACCAATTTTTTCCCCTCCTCGTTTTCAAAGCACTCTCATGAGGGGGATTTTTTTCAGTCCTTCTACATTCCCCTTTACCTTCAAGTCTTTGTTTCTTTTTAATGACACCTTGTTTCACAGGTGCCTGACTCCAATGACACCAAGTGTTCTGTTCCATAGCTTCCTGGCTCAGAATTGCCAACAGAGAATAGTATCGCTACCCGCTCCACTGCAGATGCATGCTGTCAGACATACTCAGACATGCACAGGATATGCTCCTCTCAAATGCCCTGCCTGCAAGCACTCCAAGCTCCTTACCTCAAGCTTCACACTCACAGTATCACAGTATCACAGTGTAACTTAGGTTGGAAAGGACCTCGAGGATCATCAAGTCCAACCTATCAACACAGACCCCATGACTAGACCATGGCACCAAGTGCCACATCCAATCTCCTCTTGAACGCCTCATGGTTTCAATGAACTCATGGTTTCAATGAAGGAATAATAGGCAGCTTGCTTCATCTAGAGTACTGTGTCCAGTTCTGGGCTCCCCAGTTCAAGACAGACAGATTCACAGAATTACCAAGGTTGGAAGAGACCTCAAAGATCATCAAGTCCAACCTGTCACCACAGATCTCATCACTAAACCATGGCACCAAGTGCCACGTCCAATCCCCTCTTGAACACCTCCAGGGATGGTGACTCCACCACCTCCCTGGGCAGCACATTCCAATGGCTAACAACTATCTTGGTGAAGAACTTTCTCCTCACCTTGAGCCTAAACTTCCCCTGGTGCAGCTTCAGACTGTGTCCTCTTGTTCTGGTGCTGGTTGCTTGAAATAAGAGACCAACCCCCTCCTGGCTACAACCTCCCTTCTGGTAGTTGTAGAGAGCAATGAGGTTTCCCCTGAGCCTCCTCTTCTCCAGGCTAAACAACCCCAGCTCCCTCAGCCTCTCCTCATAGGGCTTATGCTTGAGACCTCTCCCCAGCCTTGTTGCCCTTCTCTGGACACTTTCAAGAGTCTCAATGTCCTTCTTAAATTGAGGGGCCCAGAACTGGACACAGGACTCAAGGTGTGGCCTAACCAGTGCAGAGTACAGGGACACAATGACTTCCCTGCTCCTGCTGGCCACACTATTCTTGATGCAGGCCAGGATGCCATTGGCCTTCTTGGCCACCTGAGCACACTGCTGGCTCATGTTCAGCCAGCTGTCAATCAGCACCCCCAGGTTCCTTTCTGTTTGGCAGACAGGGAACTACTGGAGAGAGTCCAGCGAAGGGCTATGAGAATGATTAAGGGAATAGAGTATCTGTCTTATGAGGAAAGGCTGAGAGACCTGGGGCTGTTTAGTCTGCAGAAGATAAGGCTGAGAAAGGATTTAATCAGTGTTTACAAACACCTTAAGGGTGGGTGTCAAGAAGATGGGGCCAGTCTTTTCACTGATACCCAGTGACGGGACAAGGGCAAGGGATACCAACTGTAACACAGGAAGTTCCACCTCAACATGAGGGAAAACTGCTTTACTGTAAGGGTGCCAGAGCACTGGAACAGGCTGCCCAGAGAGGTTGTGGAGTCCTACTAGAGACTTCCAAAACCTGTCTGAACATGTTCCTGTGTGACCTGCCCTAGGTGAACCTACTTTGCATTCAATGATCTCCAGAGGTCCTTTCCAACACCTAGCATTCTGTGATTCTGTGATAAGTGTTTCCAATTTCAGCAGATTATTTCTCTGACTATTGAGGGGAAGTCAGCCTTGCAACAAAGAAGAGGCATTCCCCATCTTTTTCAGACTTAATCCATATATTACAGCCTTCAATGAGACCAAAACAGAGTCTGCGCCTCACATTGGTCTGCTGCAGATAGATAACACTCAGCTTATAAGCACCCACTGAATCTACAGGACATACCATGCTTCACCCCAGTAATTCATCAGCCCTTAGGCAAGTAACATCTCAGCTGTGTATTGATGAAAGGACACTATTCTATTAATATTACCATCAGGAGGCTTTCAAAAGAGCTACTCAGAAGCAGGGCCACTGGCCTCCCTGCTGTCTGCACCTGGTTTCCACCACTGGCTTAGATCACAATATAAAGAAAATGAGCTGACTGAGAAAGAGAGTAAGTGTTTATGCCTGGGTGGGAAGATGAAAATGTTCCCTAGACCACTGCAACTGAGAAGTGCCACCTAGGGGAAGGCTCAGGACCAGAAGAGCAGAGAGACAGAACAGCCTATAAATGTCTTCTAAAAGAATGCAACAGGAATAGGGGAGAAGAAGCCACTGCACTGTGCACAACATGCCTGTGAAAAGGGGGAGAGAGGACTGGTTACACTGGCAACCATCACTGAGAAACAGACTGGAAGTGATGATTGCCACAGTGTGAGCCAGGGCCGGGCACATAAGTGTGAGTGAATTTGTGCCAGTGAGCCAAATGCTTGGACACTGGCATGATAGAAATGGTACCCACTATTTCCCCCTGGGTCTCTTACAGCTCATATAAGATCCCCCACACTAACACTAGTGATCACCTGAGATTGTTGCCCAGGTAAAAAGGAGTCTGGAGAAGAGGAGGCTCAGGGGTGACCTTATTGCTCTCTACAACTACCTGAAGGGGGTTTGTAGACAGGCAGAGGTTGGTCTCTTCTGCCAGGCAGCCAGCACCAGAACAAGAGGACACAGTCTCAGGCTGTGCCAGGCGAGGTTCAGGCTGGAGGTCAGGAGGAAGTTTTACACAGAGAGAGTGATTGCCCATTGGAATGGGCTGCCCGGGGAGGTGGTGGAATTGCCATCCCTGGAGGTGTTCAGGAGGAGACTTGACAGGGTGCTTGGTTGCATGGGTTAGTTGGTTGGGTGGTGTTGGATGATAGGTTGGACGTGATGATCTTGAAGGTCTCTTCCAACCTGGTCTATTCTATTCTATTCTATTCTATTCTATTCTATTCTATTCTATTCTATTCTATTCTACTCTATTCTATTCTATTGTAAGACTGAGTGAATTAGAGTGGGTGTGGTGGCCAAGGAACAAGCAGCCCCAAATCACCAAAGAAAAGAATCATAGAATTGTTTCAGTTGGAAAAGACCTCTAAGATCAAGTCCAACCATCCAGCTAACACCACCATGGCTATTAAACTGCGCCCCAGAGTGCCATATCCACACATTTCTTGAACACCTCCAGGGATGGTGACTCCACCAGCTTCCTGGGCAACCTATTCCAATTCCTGACCAGTCCACACAGCTGTCAGGGTAGTGCAGAGTTCTGTACAGGCATCCTTAGCCATGCTCTGCAATTTTCACTAAGTCCTGTGTTGCTGTGGCAACATAACTGCTAATACCTGGACTAGCTGGCTTGAGGAGAGCTTGAGTACGCCTGCATTCCACGGTAGCCACAGCAACGCGAGGTACTTCTTGATAGCACCGTGTAACACTTGGATGCCCTGACTTTGACCCCCTCTCCCTAAAGACTGTGGTGAATTACAAATAACAGCAGGACTGGGAGACTGGAAAGACAATTTAGACTTAACTACAGAATGCTAAAGGTCTGTCCCATATGCCTGATTCCTGCAAATCCATTAGCAAATACAACAGAATTTTTAAGTCCTGGTCAAAGATGAAAACCATCCACTGAAGGGAGCTCTCTCTTCACAGAGTCACCAAGGTTGGAAGAGACCTCAAAGATCATCAAGTCCAACCAGTCACCACAGACCTCATGACTAAACCATGGCACCAAGTGCCACATCCAATCCCCCCTTGAACACCTCCAGGGATGATGACTCCACCACCTCCCTGGGCACTGGCCTGGCTGCTCTCACATCCCATGTAACTCCAGCACCATCCAGGACAGCTGTCAGAAAGTCTGACCTGCTGCATGCATGCTCCTCTGACTCCAGAGAAGTTACCCTGCTACCTGGGCCATGCAGCCCTGAAAAGGCTAACCTCCTGCCCACTGCTAGCAGGAAGCCAGGGCACAGCAAGCCACAGAGTTGGCCCTCCTGCTCTTCTGACAGATGAACTCACAGAGAGCCCTGACTGCCAGCCAGCCCTTTACCTGGCAGGGAATGGGAGAGCAGTTTGTCTCTGCAGAGAGGTCAGACCGAAACATCTCAGCTGCACCTTCAGCTTTACAGAGTTAAAAGGCTCCTTTGCTAGTTCCAATGACATCATTGTCCTCTTATCCTACTTGGGATGACATCAGTATGAATCCTTGCCAGATCACAAGGTCGGGGACTGTAAAATGTATTTCCAACAGGGTGCTTTCAGCATAATTTCAGCCATAAAAGATAAGAAACATGAGGCTGTGGCAGAAGTGGACTTTAAGGTCATAGATGAAAGAAATGTACTAATAGTTTGTCTCTGCCAACTGTGGCCCTCAGGAATCCCATTTCTCTTCAGTCCTTCCCCACTGAAGCATTGCAGGCATTTGAAATTACTTATTTTCTGGCTACTGGCCTGCAGCTACTTCTGGGGTAGGACATGGCATCCATGGAGTACGTGTGTCATGTTGTATAACAATGGCCTGGGTGAGAAACAGATTGTTCAGGGGGAAACTTCTGTTCACACACCAAAAAGACAAGGCCTCTTCATCTGCGGATTCACACACAGCAGATAAACCTTAATTAAGGAAGCTGCTCAAAAATAACCTGCATACAGTGAAGCTCAGGGAAAGCAATTTATCTTCCTTGGAAAGCTAAAAGGCTGAGCCAGCCCTGCCAGGATGTATTCAAAAGCATCTCAGTGGAAAACAAGAACTCTGTCTGTCTTATCTATCTGCCATGCATCTCTGGGCTCCTCAGGTTAGGAAAGATGTTGAGTTGCTGGAATGTGTCCAGAGAAGGGCAACAAAGCTGGGGAGGGGTTTGGAGCACAGCCCTGTGAGGAGAGGCTGAGGGAGCTGGGGTTGCTTAGCCTGGAGAAGAGGAGGCTCAGAGAACACCTTATTGCTGCCTACAACTACCTGAAGGGAGGTTGTAGCCAGGTGGGGGTTGGTCTCTTCTCCCAGGCACCCAGCACCAGAACAAGAGGACACAGTCTCAAGCTGTGCCAGGGGAGGTTTAGGCTGGATGCTAGGAAGAAGTTCTTCATAGAAAGATTGGCCATTGGAATGTGCTGCTCAGGGAGGTGGTGGAGTCACCATCACTGGAGGTGTTTAGGAAGAGACTGGATGGGGTGCTTGGTGCCATGGTTTAGTTGATTAGATGACGTTGGATGATAGGTTGTACTTGATCTCGAAGCTCTTTCCTAACCTGGTCTATTCTATTCTATTCTATTCTATTCTATTCTATTCTATTCTATTCTATTCTATTCTATTCCATTCCATTCCATTCCATTCCATTCCATTTCATTCCATTCCATTCCATTCCATCCCATTCCATTCCATCCCATCCCATCCCATCCCATTCCATTCCATTCCACTCTATTCTTGGCCACCTGGGCACACTGCTAAGTCATTGCAATGGACAACTTGGTTATAATATCCCGGCTGGAATTATGTCACTATTGCTACTAGTGTTTGTACAGAATCAAGAGCCCCCAGTCAGGTCTGGTAAGGAGAGGTGTCATATTAGTATTCAATCACACACCCCCTTAATTTACACACCTACATGTAAAGTAAACTCATACTAGTATTTAATATTGACATAGTCAAGATATCGTCAGTGAGCAAGCAATACATTGCCATTTTACACAGAGTAAATGTCCTCTGCCTCATTTGGAGTGAAACAAATCATAGATCCTTAAATGAGAGAAGGACTTGAAATCACTGAGGCTGGTGGATACGTGGCTATATAGAATCATGGAATCACTAAGGCTGGAAAAGACCTGGAAGATCATTAAGTCCAACCGTAACCCAGCTCCTGTGACTACTAAACCATATCCTGAAGCACCACGTCTAAACATTTCTTGAACACCTCTAGGGATGCCAACTCCACCATCTCCCTGGGCTGCCTGCTCTAACACCTGACCACTCTCTCAGTAAAGAAATTTTTTCCTTATATCCAATCTAAACCTCCTCTGGCACAACTTAAACCCACTCCCTCTTGTCTTATTGCTGGTTACTTGGGAGAAGAGACCAACACCAGCCTCACCACAACTTCACAGGTAGTTGTAGAGTGCAGTAAGATCTCCCCTTAGCCTTCTCTTATCCAGGGTAAACAACCCCAGCTCCCTCAACCACTCCTTGTATGACATGCCCTCCAAATCCCTCACCAGCCTTGTTGCTCTTCTCTAGACACGCTCCAGAACCTCAATGTCTTTCTTATGGTGTGGCACCCAGAACTGAAGACAATATTCAAGCTGTGGCCTCACCACAGCTGAGTACAGGGGCACAATCACTTCCCTACTCCTGCCAGACACACTGGTTTTGATACAGGCCAGGATGCCACTGGCTTTATTGAGCACCTGAGCACACCACTGGCTCATATTCACCCCCAGATCCTTTTCCACTGGGCTGCTTTCCAGCCACTCTTAGGATAGGATAGGATAGGATAGGATAGGATAGGATAGGATAGGATAGGATAGGATAGGATAGGATAGGATAGGATAGGATAGGATAGGATAGGATAGGATAGGAGTAGAACAGAATGAACCAGGTTGGAAGAGACCTTTGAGATCATCGAGTCCAACCTATCACCCAACACTATCTAATCAACTAAATCATGGCGACAAGCACCTCCCCAAGCCTGTAGCACTGCTTGGGGTTGTTGTGACCAAAGTGCAGGACCCTGTACTTAGTCTTGTTAAACCTCTTTCCATTGGCCTCAACCCACTGCTTTAACCTGTCCAGATCTGTCTGAAGTCTGTACCTACCCTCAAGCAAATTAGCACTTCCACTCAATTTAGTGTCATCTGCAAACTTGCTGATGGCACAGTTGATCCCCTCATCCAAATTATTAATAGAGATACTAAACAGAACTGGGCCCAGTACTGAGCCCTGGGGGGGCACCATTTGTGACTGGCCATCAGATAGATTTAACTCCATTTATCACAACTCTTTGGGCCCAGCCATCCAGCCAGATTTTAATCCAGCAAAGAGGCACAGGCTCCATGTTTCTCGAGGAGAATGCTGTGGGAGACGATGCCAAAAGCTTCACTAAAGTCTAGATAGACAACATCCACAGCCTTTCCCTCACCCAATCATAGAAGGAGATGAGGTTGCCTTTCATGAATCCATGCTGACTGGACTTGATCCCTCTGTTATCACAGAATCACACAGAATCACAAAATCACCATGGTTGGAAGAGACCTCAAAGATCATCAAGTCCAACCTGTCACCACAGACCTCATGACTAGACCATGGCACCGAGTGCCACATCCAATCCCCTCTTGAACACCTCCAGGGGTGGTGACTCCACCACCTCCCTGGGCAGCCCATTCCAATGGTGAACGACTCTCTCAGTGAAGAACTTTCTCCTGCACTTGCTGTGTGAGCACACCCAAGATGAACCCCTCCATAACTTCCCCAGTACCAAGTTCAGGCTGCCAGGCATGGAGCTCCCTGGATCCTGCTTTTGGCCCTTTTTGTAGATAAGTGTCATGTTGGCAAGCCTCCAATTGTCTGGCATCTCCCCACTTAACCAGAACTGCTGATAGATGATGGAGAGAGGCTTGGTAAGCTCCTCTGCCAGCTCCCTCAGCACTCTTGGGTGAATTCCATCCGGCCCCATAGACTGGTGAGTGCCCAGGTGGCATAACAGGTCCTTAACTGCTTCCACCTGGATTATGGGGAGTTGATGCTGCTCTCTATCCCTGTCAGGAGGCTGAATACTCTGAGGATAATGGGTCTGGCTATCAAAGACTGAGGCAAAGAAAGCATTAAGTACCTCAGCTGTGAGATTTGGGGCTGTTCAGCCTGGAGGAGAGAAGGCTCTGGAGAGACTTTATAGCAGCCTTTGAGTACATGAAAGGGCTATAAGAAAGCTGGCATGGGACTCTCTCCAAGAGTTTGTAGTGATGGGATGAAGGGCAATGGCTTTAAGCAGGAAGAGGGTAGATTTAGACTGGAAATTAGGAAGAAATTCTTTACAGTGAAGGTGGTGAGACACTGGAGTAGGTTGCCCAGGCACAGTGTGGGTGCCCCCTCCTTGGAAGAGTCTAAGGCCATGCTGGGCAAGGCTTTGAGCAACCTGGTCTAGTGTCCCTGCCCCTGCTGGGGAGGTTGGAACTAGATGATCTTTAAGGTCTCTTCCAACCCAAACCATTCTATGATTATCCTTGATAGCAATGTTGCCCTCTGGACACATAGAGGTATGGAAAGACACACACAGGCAAACACACCCATTTTTTTTTATTCAGAGGATCCTGGCATCCTCACTGAAGCCAGCATGCAAAGCTTTGCTTTTATGAAACACATGGTTAATCTTTTATGTCTCTATCTACACAGCTCACATCTTTCCAGCCCTAGAAGAATGATCTCCTCACCATCTCCATCTGTTTGTCTGCCACACCTCCAGGTTTCTAGGACATCCCTTCCCAGGCAGATTGTTCCTGTAAGTGAGAGTTTCCTTGCTGTCACATAGCTAAGAGAGTAGGAGATAAGAAATTAATGTTTAAGACAGAGGTAGGGCCAGGTAGGTACCAGGAATGTGGAAACTGCATGGAGCCATGACCCCAAGAAGACTCCTAATCTCTGGTCACCTCTTCACCATCCATCTCCAAACCCATACTTTACAAAGGAGCCAAAATCTAGCAAAGAAGGGAGGAAGTGATACTCTAACCTCCAGGCCCTTCCAAGTGTCCCACATGCTGGTATGTCAGGAAAGGAGAAAGGGAGGAGCTAGACATTTTCCAGGTGTTCTGTGTGTTTGCAGCCACACGTAGGCAAAGAGCAAGAAACAAGGAGACTGGGTGCTTTGGTGCTGTCTTACTATTTGTCCACTTGTCTCTCAAGGTGTACCTCATTGTTTGGCCTTGGTAAAACAATCGCATAGTTTTGTATGTTGGATGCTGGGATGAAGAGAATAAGCCAGAAAACATCTTTCAATGTTATATGGTCTCCTCTGCTTCTCTCTACAGATCCTTTTTAACATGCCCCCAAATCTCAGAGCCTTTCAATCCAAGTGGCTGTCTCCTAGTACTCCAAAAATGTTGTGCCATGAGTCCAGATTTAGGACTCCATCAGAGAAGACATCACTAGTGACCAGAGCCCAGGCATCCACAAAGCTAGTGACAGTTACCAATAACTCACTTTACAGCCCAAGGGAAATGATACCTCATTATTAAGAACAAAACAATAGCCTGTGCTCTCCATACAAAGATGTAGGGACCCCAAGTCATTCCTTTTCACATGACACCTGCACTAAGGTATGTGTGGAACTCTCTCCTTTAATCAGCTAGGTGAAGGGGTGCTGAATCAACTGCTTGCCTGTGGTACTTGCAGAGTTAAGATGCATCTCAGCACGTGCTCTAATCTTGACTAGAGCGTGATGTGTGTTCCTACTGATGTTATTCACAGAATCACAGATACATCCAGTTGAAAGAGACCTCAAAGATCACCAAGTGCAACACTTGACCCAACACTGAAGGGTCAACACTAAACCATGTCCCTAAGTGCCAGGTCCACAGGCGCTTCAACACCTCTGGGGGCAGTGACTCCACTCTGCTCTGGGCAGACCATTCTGATGTTTGATAACCCTTTCAGTGAAGAAATATTTCTTAACATCCAGCCTAAACCTCCTATGGTGCAGCTTTTAGCCTTTTCCTCTAGTTCTGTTGCTTGCCACCAAGGTGAAGGGGCTGCCCTCTCCTTGCTCCAACCTCTCTTCAGGTAGTTGTAGAGAGCAATGAGGTCTCCTCTCAGCCTCCTCTCCAAACTGAACAACTCAAGCTCCCTTAGATGCTCCTCACAGGCCATGTGCTCCAGGTTCTTCACCAGCCACGTTGCCCTTTCTCTGGACACACTCCAGCACCTCAATGTCCTTCCTATAGTGAGAACTGAACACAATACTCAAGGTGTGGCCTCACCAGTGCTGAGTACAGGGGGATGGTCACCTCCCTGTTCCTGCTGGCCACCACCACTCTTTGGGCCTGGCCATCCAGCTTTTTTTATATCCAGTGCAGAGTGCACTCATCCAAGCCATGTATCATGAATTTCTAAAGGAGAATGCTGTGGGAGACAGTGTCAAAAGCTGCCCAGGTAGACAATGTCCATTGCCCTTCCCTCATCCACTAGGCTCATCAAGGTTGCTGAGGCCCAAATCCATCAAGAAATGTAGATATCTGTCTCTCTTTGATTTCACAGGATTGAGTCACCTCAATTCTTTTGTGGCCCTGGCTCAACCCGACCTGCTTTGTATTGGAGACAGCATTTAAGGAGCAGGATGCATTAAAAACACCAGCTGTCTCCCCAGAAGGAGTGAAGCATGGACACATGAGAAAAAGAAATGGCTTTCACACCTTGTGAAGTGAGGAAGCAATTTAGCACACAGAACAGGGTTTTTTAACCCAGTTAAATGGTGTGAAGACACCTGGCTAGGGGATGGCACCTCTGAGTACAGCTTGTCTGCAAGGCGAGGAAACAAACAGAGTTCCTTTTCTCCCAGGATGACTGTGGTGATGGTGGGTAAAACATTCTTGAGTGAGGAAAGGTTAATTCATTTATCTGAAGGCTTATGCAGGGTGGTTCCCTAGGATATAACCAGCAGGGTTGCAGCTCTGCAGTTTCAAATCCTCTAAAAATAGGAGTTTTCCTCCTCTCCTCTACAAGATCCTCTTAAGTGTAGGATATATCTCCTCTGTTTTATGGTTCCTATAACAGATTAAGCTAATAATGGTCAGGTGGATGGATGTTATTCACTTGTACACAGTGACTGAGAAGAAAGACAAAAAACAATCTAAGATAGATGTATTTAGATACTTTCAGTGTGCCTTCTCAACCCTACCCTACCCATAAGTCTAGCCCCCTACAACCCCCCCGGAGGGATGTTGTAGTGAGGTGGGGCTAGGTCTGTTCTCCCTGCTATCAAGTGAGAGCACAAGAAGAACTACAAATTACACCAGGGGAAGTTTGGCTTGGATGTTTGAAAGAATTTCTTCATTGCAAGAGTGGTCAGGCATTGGGGCAGGCTGCCCAGGGAGGTGTTGGGGTCACCATCCCTGGAGGTGTTCAACAAACATCTAGACGTGGCTCTTTGGGACATGGTTTAGGGGCCATGACGGTGTTGGGTGGATGACTGGATGATCTTGGAGGTCTTTTCCAGCCCAGACAGTTCTAATAAATCCATTACACTCTCCTCACATGTTTTGAGACTCTCCCTCCTGTTTGTCACCCTTTTCTGTTAATCTTGTGGTCAACCATGCTGTCATCTACCATCTGGAAGCTCCTGTAACTCCAGTCATTGAATGGAGCAAGGTACTCAGTAATGCTTATGCTGCCTTTGCACACTGGATGAAAGAAGGAAGAACCTGAAGCTGATGCAAAGTGGCTGATGTCCAGGACTCATGATTTCTGGAGCAGAGTGACTCATGGGTGTTGCTGGGGAAAAGCACTTGCCTTAGCTCAGAGCTGGGCTGTGAGGAGCTCCTTGGTGGTTGTGGGGCACAGGATAAGTTTGTTCATCTTTCATTTGAAAGCACCCAAAGTCTCAGAATCAGGACTGAGTAGCAGCTTGCCAAGGTGGGGGCTTTTATAGCTATTGCCAAGGGCATGTGTATAACCTGGGGTATGGCTTAAGTGTGTGAGGATACTTGAGAGCAAAATATGTCTGTGGAACGCGTGAAGGCCTTGAGTGTTTGGCACGATTAACATCTATGCTGTTGTTTCAGGTTGGATCCCAGCACACACTGTGCTGTCAGTTGTGCCTAGTCTCCTTTTTGGAGAGAAATAATTGTGTTGCTCCAGAAGGAGCCAGTCAGCAGGCGTTTGGATCAAGGGACCAAAGACTGGAAATGAAGCAGGAAGGTATCCAAGCTGACAGTGTCAATCCACTCCCAAAATAGACCACATTGAAGAGATTCAGCAGAAAGGCCAGGTGAAAGATTTTGCTTGAACTGCACTTTGATTAGAAAAGTCTGTTCTGCAGATGGGCTTAGAAATGCAAGCTTGAATATCCTTGGGCTAGAGAGGAATTTTACCCAGGCTCAAACTATGTGGTCCTGTTTGGGGCAGTTTGGGGAAGGATGCTGCTATGTAAATACTCTCAAGCAACACCTTCAGACTCTGAATCCCATGGTCTGCTGACCAAGAGTCTATAATGAAACCCTGAATTATCCATCCCTCCCCTTCTTTTCTCTCTCATTCCTTTTTTTCCCCCCTTGCTGGCTTAGTTTTGGACTCTGCAAAAATTTGCAGGGAATTTTTATTAACCTCTGGTGACTCAAAGTGCCTGCCCCAGCTGCAACCAAGGTCCAGAGGCTAATTTGTGGCTCAGACTTGCTTCCCTGAGATCTGGTGCAGGCAGCTGCTGAGCCTCCCCAGAGTCCAGGGTTATGCAAGGTCTTTAGAGCCATTTCCACAAGAAGCAGCTGCTTACATCCTGCAGCTCCTACCCCATTCCTGCCATGGGAACACAGAGCTGCACCCAGCTCTGGTGATGGGAGGTATCATACTTCTCCCTAACTTGAGTAAACTGCAGGCAGGGGTACTACAAATCCTTCAAATGTTAGCCTCTGAGGTTACCTTGACCTTTCCTGCTTGCACCTAGAAATTGTGAGGAATTTTGTGCTAGGACCATCACTCCATAGGCAATTAGGCCCTGTCACGAGTTCAGCACCTGCTTGTTCTCCTCGCTGGTTTGCCCAGGGGTTTTGCAGCCAGCAGAATAACAATGCAAATCTCAAGCCCCAAGTCTATCCAGTCTCTGAACCTTCTTTTTAATCTGCCTGCTAATCCTGAATCTCCTCTGGTATCTCCTTCAGGCAGTGACTACAAATACCATGAAACTTCTCAACCTAGTAATGAGAGAGAGCTACACACTAAGTTCCCTTCCCGCTTGATGCTAAGCTCAGGGCTGTATTTGTATTTCTATTATTATTATAGTTGATGTCACTGGAAATTGGGGCAATTATTTTCTGAGAAAGCACTTGCAAGTTCATTAAAGTCAAACAAACAACCCCAGCAATTAGGGAAAGTAAGGCACTAATTCCCAGTGGTTTGGGAAGCTGCTTTGAGTGGGCTCTGTAGCAGAGACCTTCAGGCTGAGCACAGTCTCAGGCTTTGCCACTGCATGGGTGGGCAGGGAAGGGGAGGCATGGGGCTGAGACCCAGGGTGGATAGAAGGGGCACTGTGAGGAGCTAGTCTGGTACAGCAGGAGACTAAGGGAGGGAGAAGACATAGCTCAGAGAAGGAAATGAATGAGAGTAAATGAGAGGGAGGGGCAGAGGTAAAAATGGAGAGGAGGAATGGAAAGGTGGGGAGAGAGGTAAAACCTGTCCAAAACTAAGGCACTAAATGGAAGAGAGACAAATAAATAGGCAGCACAACAGAGAAGTGATACAGAGGAAGGAAAAGTGCAAGGGAAAGAAAGAGAGCATCACTGATCCACATCCTAAGTGTGTGACAATGGGAAACACCAAGAAAAGCCAAGTAGCTAAAGAGCCAAGCAGGGTCTCTTGCAGCAGATATGCTTGAGTGACTGTGCTACAGCTGAAAGAGGTGGTGGTAGGGCTCTCTTCAGCCCACACCAACTCACTGCACAACCCTGGGTGTCATTTCCATGAGCACTGGGCTAGCAGTGGTCCCAAGAGCCCTGCACTAGCCTCTTGACAGCACTGTGCTGGGGAACTGGCCCTGTCAGTAAGCAGGCTGCATTGGATGTGGGTGAGCTGATTTGTGACAGCTCTGGGCTGAGCCTTTCCTGCTCCTTCCCCATCCTCCACACTGGAGGGGGGATTGTGAGATGGAGCAGCTTCTCCAAAGCAGTATGGAGGAAATCCAGCTGGGTAATGGAAGTTGTTTGGTCCTGTGCTTGTAGCAATATGTCACCCTACCTGTAAAATTTAAAGGGTGATGCTTACTCTGCTCTTGAAACCTGAAGTTTTGCTGTAGTGCTGCAGTGCAGGCAAGGTGCTCTCATGAATATCCTATTCAGTTATCACAGATCATCCCATCAGTTGTGCTCATGTCAGCTCAGTCTGCAATATGGAAAATGCTTTGGCTGTGCACAAGCCTCCTCTGTCTTCCCACACTGCTCTACAATGAGCTGCTGCACCACAGCATCTGGACAGTGATGTTTCTAAAGGACCTTTCACCCCCTACCACTTTATACAAAAATAGAAGGTTTCTCTCCTCCTGAATTGCAGCTACATACAGCAGCTGAACTTCAAGAGATACAGGAGTGTGTATCCCACCTGAAATGACAGGTGAGCTGAAGAAGCGAGCTACCAGGATTCCTGATCAGGATCTGGCAAGGACAATAAAGTCAATGATACCTTTCTTGCTCCTCATTATCCTCCTGGTCAGATCTTTGCCTTTTGTTTCCCTAATCTCCTGGAAGAGAGACTAACACACAGCCCCACCTTTAGCCAACAGCTTCCCCATTCCCCAAGGAGCAGAGTACAATCTTTCAAATCACCAGAGCTGCAGGGCTGTGTAATTTGATAAATTGGCTCTAAAGCAGCTCTGCCTAAGATATGCTTTCTCATAACCTCTTCAGCTTTTGTTCCAGATAGACCAATCCCTCAGCTCAACTACAGAACTGGTATGTGTACTAGGAGCTTGTATCCTCAAAGAACAAGAATCCATAGCAAAGGTTTCTGCCTATTGGTATAGACTCCATCTCCTCATTGAAGCAGATGAGTTCTTTCTCAGCTTCTGGATAGGATAGGATAGGATAGGATAGGATAGGATAGGATAGGATAGGATAGGATAGGATAGGATAGGATAGAAATTAACCAGTTTGGAAAAGACCTTTGAGATCATCGAGTCCAACCTATCACCCAACACTACAGGAAGGCTGGGGAAGGACTTCCCAGGATCTCAGGTAGTGATAGGACTAGGGGGAATGGAATGAAGCTGGAGGTGGGGAGATTCAGGCTGGAGGTGAGGAGGAGGTTCTTCCCCATGAGAGTGGTGAAACCCTGGAATGGGTTGTCCAGGGAGGTGGTTGGGGCCCCGTCCCTGGGGGTGTTTAAGAGCAGATTGGATGAGGCTCTGTCCAGCCTGATTTAGTGTGGGGTGTCCCTGCCCATGGCAGGGGGGTTGGAACTAGATGATCCGTGTGGTCCCTTCCAACCCTGAATGAAACTATGAAACTATCTAATCAACTAAACCATGCAACCAAGCACCCTATCCAGACTCTACCCAAATACCTCCAGTGTGGCTCTGCTGACAGCCTTATTGCTGCAGGCAGAGAATGGTGGTGGTGGGCGCTGGCTCTGATCTTTATGGAAGCTCAGTTTACTGGTTTGTGTTGTGGATCTCCATACCTGTCTGGGTTTCACTGATCCAGAGACAGCCCTCATGCATCCACATGTACTTTTGCCTCTGGACTGTCCTGGCCATTCTCTCCATCCACCTTTACTTCAGTGGAACCATTGATGCTGATATTTGCTCCACAGATCTTCTGCAAAGCAACTGACAGGGTTCTCACAACAGGATGTCTACAAACTCACCACATGCAATGGGTAAACCAGGAATCTCTCTTATAGATCTGAATTCTTCACAGTAACAGCATGTCTTACATGCCAGAGACCTTGCAGAATATCTCTTGTAAAATCACTCAGCCTATTTCTCATTCTTTTTATGTATTTAAAGAACAAGTAAAGAAAGAAGGACAGAAATCCCTTATCTCCTCCCTCCTTTGTCACTAGACTAAGTGAGCATGGGAAGAGTTAAACCTACCCTTAAGTTATTAAATGCAAAAGACAAGTCACTGGTCCCTTAAATACTGCTGATTTACAGCAAAGTGTGAGAAAACCTAGACCATCTCTCTCTAGTCCTCCCATGCCAATGTTTGTACAGCTTATTAGCAAATGAGGTCTCATTAGAAGTTCAACGCAATGTCAGAGGATGGCATGGCACATGGCACTTCAGGGCATGGTTTAATGGCCATGGTGGTCTTATACTGATGGTTGGACTTAATGATCTCAGAGGTCTTTTCCAACTGAAACAATGTTATGATTCTGTGATGAAAGTGGAGTGCAATTTCATTGATCTCAATGACCTTGTCACTGGGGATCATTTTTACAGGATCTCGGTAGTCTGATGCTCCAAACAGCTTCTGAGAGGAGACATTGTTGTGTTCTAGAAGGACTCTGAACCCAACTGAATTAGTATTTGTAGCACTGCAAGAGCTCCAGATCCACGTTGTTGTAGCAAGGTAAAGCATTGTGCAACACTGAAGCTGTGCTCTTTTCTATTGCCTCCTGCCAGTGCAGCATGAGAACATCCTGAAAGGAAGCATAAGTGTCTCTTTGAACCTAAAGAGATCTCCAGAGGAGACCTGTATGACACAGCTTCTTTCACCCAAGAACCTGGGCTTGACTGCTTGAGACCATGCCCAGTTTGTGTGACTTCCATGTTTTCCAAGGTCTGTAGAAGCGATAAATCAGGCCTGTGGTTGCAGCTGTCACTCCTGAGTGGCACGCTGCCGAAGGCATATTGTTGTGCCATACTCCTCTCCCATCCTTCAGCTAGGGTTGTCACTAGAGTACAGACGTGGCTTTGATTGGACAGATCCTTTGGGACCACAGGCAGCTGAACAGAAGACCCAGCAGCCTCAGGGCTTAATCACTTATTCTAGAGACTGGCACTGAGCTATGGGAAATGCACATGTGGCTTTGAGCCATTTTGTTTCCTACTTTGCTCCTCTACTGTATACAGCCCTATTGAAAAGGGGAAGGGGGAGGCAAGCCTGCAGTGCATGCTGTGATAGACCCTTTGTGGACACTGTTAAATTGCTGCTACAAAGACCTCCAGCCAAAAGGAACGTGTTGAATGGATGTGTTAGGGAAAAAGCCACAAGTGTCTGGATTCACCACTTACAGGGGCTAGTGTACCACAGCCTCATTGAAGTGCTCACCCAGAGCTTCTCCTAAGCTTCCCGCTGTAGGAAATCTGCTCTTTCTTTCATTTTTTTTTCCACTCCTTGGGCTTCCCATCTTTAAATTGCTATCAAAAAGGGGTTTCAATAAGCCTTAAACATCTTGGGCCTAACATCTTCTGCCTTTCTTCATCTGGAAGCATGGCAGTAGCCTCAAGCACTGTGCATTGTAATGTGTTTTGCCCAGGCACACAGTTTAGATCACTCTGTATCTGGTGCATCTGCAGCACAACCATACTGTACATCCAGGTACCCTCTGAGCCCTCCCTGTGAAGGGCTTTACTCAGAAGCCCTCCTGAGAGAGAAGCTGAGGGAAAGGGGACCTCTGACAAGGAAAAGGGAGTGGCTGGGTAAGTAGGGTGCACAAAGCTCATTCCACCTCTTTCTGCTGTGCTGCAGGTGTGAAACAGAAAGAGAGTTTCTATACTGAGAAGGGCTTGTAAGTTTCTGCAGTAAAAACCTCAGGATCCCATGCAAAGCCAGACAGAAAGCACTGGGAAGCACATAGAGGTTATCTAACACCAGCAAAGGTGCAGTGTTTTCTCTTCTGTCAGTACTGCACAGCTTGCTTACACACTGAAGAGCAAACAATTACAAATCTCCAGGGTCCTCTAGGCCTTCCCTGTGCACTGCAGCAGGGCTGGGTTTATTTGTCTTTAACCCACCCTGCAAAAGCAGTGGTTTCCACCAGTCTTTGGACTTCTGCCCCTAAGACAGTTCTCTGAATTTCTCTAGACTGGAGCTTGCAATCTGATCACTACTGCTAAGCAACTACCACTAAACCACATCCCTAAGCACCAGATCCACATGTCTTTTAAATATCTCCAGGGATGGTGACTCCACCTCCTCCTGGGCAGCCTGTTCTTGTGTTTGATAACCCTTCCTGTGAAGCAATTGTTCCTAATATCCAATCTGAACCTCCCCTGGCACAATTGGAGGCTCTTTCTCCTTGTTCTGTTACTTGTTGCATGTGAGAAAAGACCAGCACTACCTTGCTCCAACCTCCCTTGAGGTAGTTGTAAAAGGCAATGAGGTCTCTCCTCAGCCTACTCATATCCACAATAAACAGCTCCAGTTCCCTCATCCATTCCTCATGGGACTTGTGTTCAAGGCCCTTCACCAGCTTAGTTGCTCTACTCTGGACACACTCCAGAAACTCTATGTCCTTCATGTAGTGAGGGACCCAAAACTTAACACAGTACTTGAAGCATAGTGTCACCAAAGCCAGGCAGAGAGGGACAATCACATCCATAGAACTGCTGGCCACACTATTCGTGATACAAGCCAGGATGCCATAGACCACCTTGTCCATCCAAGTACATGTTGGCTCATATGGAGTAAGCTGTTGAGCAACACCATAAGGTGGCTGGAGAGCAGCCAGGCAGAAAAGGACCTGGGGGTACTGGTTGATAGGAGGCTGAACATGAGCCAGCAGTGTGCCCAGGTAGCCAAGAAGGCCAATGGCATCCTGGCCTGTATCAGGAACAGTGTGGCCAGCAGGAGCAGGGAGGTCATTCTGCCCCTGTACTCAGCATTGGTTAAGCCACACCTTGAGTCCTGTGTCCAGTTCTGGGCTCCTCAGTTTAGGAAGGATGTTGAGTTGCTCGAATGTGTCCAGGCAAAAGGGCAACAAAGCTGAGGAAGGGTCTAGAGCACAAGCCCTGTGAGGAGAGGCTGAGGGAGCTGGGGTTGCTTAGCCTGGAGAAGAGGAGGCTCAGGAGAGACCTTATTGCTCTCTACAACTACCTGAGGGGAGGTTGTAGCTAGGAGGGCGTTGATCTCTTCTCCCAGTCAACCAGCACCAGAACAAGAGGACACAGTCTCAAGCTGCACCAAGGGAAGATTAGGCTGGATGTTAGGAAGAAGTTCTTCATAGAGAGAGTGATTGCCCATTGGAATGGGCTGCCCAGGGAGGTGGTGGAGTCACCATCATTGGAGGTGTTTAGGAAGAGACTGGATGGGTTGCTTGGTGCCATGGTTTAGTTGATCAGATGGCGTTGGATGATTGGTTGGACTTGATGATCTTGAAGGTATTTTCCAACCTGGTGAATTCTATTCTATTCTATTCTATTCTCCAGCCACTCTTCCCCAAGCCTGTAATGTTGTATGGGGTTTGTTGTGGCTTCAGTGTAGCATTCAACACTTACTTTACTTGTTCTACCTACTTGATTTACTGTTCTACTGAGAAATGACTAAAACGCCTCCCCAGCTTTAATGGATAATGAAATGCTACACTCACAAAAATAATAATTAGCAACGTAGCTAAAAATAAACCAGCATGTGGATCAGACTCCCAAAGGCAGTAGGGAAAGCTGCAGTTGTGAACATAGTTGGTGCTGAAAATAGGGAAGGAAAAGAAAAAAAAGGAAAAGAACAAAATCTTTGGGGAACTTATGAATGGCCAAGGATCCTATAGATAGATATCAATCCACTCAGACTGTTACATGCAGTCCCAAGTCAGACTGCTTCATTTCCTGTCAGCATCCCCCAAATGCTACTCTGCATATTTAAGGATTCTCTGAGGATGTCAAGAAGTTGGGTAGCTGGAGCAGGCTAAGACAAAAAAGATAGAATGGAAGGATGTCAACCAGCACCAGAACAAGAGGAGACAGCCTCAAGCTGCACCAGGGGAAGTTTAGGCTCAAGGTGAGGAGAAAGTTCTTCACTAAGAGAGTTGTTAGCCATTGGAATGTGCTGCCCAGGGAGGTGGTGGAGTCACCATCCCTGGAGGTGTTCAGGAGGAGATTGGACATTGCACTTCGTGCCATGGTTTAGTGATGAGGTCTGTGGTGACAGGTTGGACTCGATGATCTTTGAGGTCTCTTCCAACCTTAGTGATTCTGTGATTTTCCAGAGGTTCTCCAAGAGCTTCCATCTGGGCTCCTATTGTCCAAACGGTGAGCTTCCAGATGAAGAAAGAGGTGGCTTCTGTGAGAAGAGGCAAATGCAAGAGGATTTGTGATGATGACAACTATTATTATTTCTACATCCTTGGAATATTTGGCCTTTGGGGTTCCAGGAAGGGAAGCCATGAAACAAGCAAAAGGAATCAGGAAAATGGGATTGTGCCACACAAGAAGCATACTGGTTTACAGGGGAAAACCAATTCAGATACTAAAGGAACCAGCTTGCTTTCTCCTAGCAGTATCTAAAACATAGAGATGTTTCTTGGTAGAAATACATAATTCTTGCCTCTTCACAAAGTCACAGAACAAGGCTGTGTCTTGCCAGTTCAATTTACTGACCCATTAACAACAATAAAACTAAGTCCTTCATAGAATCACAGAATCAATCAGGTCGGAAAAGACCTCAAAGATTATCAAGTCCAACCTGTCACCCAACACCTCATGACTACTAAACCATGGCACCAAGTACCATGTCCAATCCCCTCTTGAACAGATCCCAGGACAGTGACTCCAGCACCTCCCTGGGCAGCACATTCCAATGGCTAACAACTCTCTCTGGGAAGAACTTTCTCCTCACCTCCAGCTTAAACTTCCCTTGGCACAGCTTGAGACTGTGTCCTCTTGTTCTGGTGCTGGTTGCCTGGAAGAAGAGACCAACCCCTTCTTGGCTACAACCTCCCTTCAAGTAGTTGTAGACAGCAATAAGGTCTCCCCTGAGCCTTCTCTTCTCCAGGCTAAACAACCCCAGCCCCCCCGGCCTCTCCTTGCAGGGCTGTGCTCAAGTCCTCACCTCCATACTAAACTTCCCCTTGCCTCTTCATGAAGTCACAGAACAAGGCTGGGTCTTCCTGACCCATTAACAGCAATAAAACTCTTTCATAAGACACATCATTGGAGTTAAGCAAATTGTGGAGCTGCTCAAATGAATCAAGGATTATGGCATGCAAATGTCTGTATTACGTGGCCAGGTGATGTCATTGGTTTTACTCCGCTTTTCAGACACACTGGTCCCTCAGCCAGGAAAATAGACACAAACCATGCCAATTCCATCACAGTGAAGGGTGACCTGTCTCAAATTTTAGCCTAAGAGTATGGCTTTTGTAATATTCTTCTTCCCCACCTCCCACCCTTTTTCTCTTTTCTTTTGCTAACCCTTCTTTTATCTTCCAGTATCTGAAGAGGGCCTACAGGAAGGCTGGGGAAGGACTTCTCAGGATCTCAGGTAGTGATAGGACTAGGGGGAATGGAATGAAGCTGGAGGTGGGGAGATTCAGGCTGGATGTGAGGAGGAGGTTCTTCACCATGAGAGTGGTGAAGCCCTGGAATGGGTTGTCCAGGGAGGTGGTTGAGGCCCCGTCCCTGGGGGTGTTTAAGACCAGGCTGGATGAGGCTCTGGGCAGCCTGATCTAGTGTGGGGTGTCCCTGCCCATGGCAGGGGGGTTGGAACTAGATGATCCTTGTGGTCCCTTCCAACCCTGAATGAAACTATGAAACTATGAATCTTCCTTCCCAGTCAGAGAGGAAATAGCATTGTATAACTCTCACAAATTGCATGTCACAAACACACACACACACACAGATATATATATATATATATAAACACAGTGGAGTGAGTAATTTACAAGAAATTGACTGCCTGAAGTCAGTTTGCATAACCAATTCACTAAATCCTGCTGAAATGAAAACAGAACTGAAGCCTGGATACAGAATATTTTCAAACAGATTTAAGTTCAACAAGATTCATTTGATTCCTTCCAGAAAGAATGAGTTACAAACGCATCAAAACTTTCTGTAACTCTTTCAACACAGCTCCTAATTCAAGGTTTTGGGATGGGCCTAATCCTTAGTAGTATCTGAGAGCATTCAGTGTAGAGCTGGAGCACCCATTGGGGCTTGCAGGTAACAACCAGTTTGATCTCAGTGCAAAGTAAAGGAATGGAATGGAATGGAATGGAATGGAATGGAATGGAATGGAATGGAATGGAATGGAATAGAATAGAATAGAATAGAATAGAATAGAATAGAATAGAATAGAATAGAATAGAATAGAATAGAATAGACCAGGTTGGAAGAGACCTTCAAGATCATCACGTCCAACCTATCATCCAACACCACCCAACCAACTAAACCATGCAACCAAGCACCCTGTTGAAAAAGGTTTCCACCGCTATTTTGCTTTGGTTGCAAACCTAATTACTCTGAACCTTGAAGGAAAAACAACACATCTCCCCAGGATGCCTAGCTCAGCCAGGCAGAAAGAGACCTGGGGGTACTTGTGGACAGCCAGCTGAACATAAGCCAGTAGTGTGCCCAGGTGGCCAAGGAGGCCAATGGCATCCTGGCCTGCATCAGAAATAGTGTGGCCAGCAGGTGCAGGGAAGCCATTCTGCCCCTGTACTCAGCACTGGTTAAGCCACACCTTGAGTCCTGTGTCCAGTTCTGGGCTCCTCAATTTAAGAAGGTTATTGAGACACTTGAAGGTGTCCAGAGAAGGGCAACAAGGCTGGGGAGAGGTCTCGAGCACAAGCCCTATGAGGGAGCTGGGATTGTTTAGCCTGGAGAAGAGGAGGCTCAGGGGAGACCTTATTGCTGCCTACAACTACCTGAAGGGAGGTTGCAGACAGGTGGGAGTTGGTCTCTTCTCTCAGGCAACCAGCACCAGAACAAGAGGACACAGTCTCAAGCTGTGCCAGGGGAGGTTTAGGCTCAAGGTGAGGAAAAAGTTCTTCTCAGAGAGAGTGATTTGTCATTGGAATGTGCTGCCCAGGGAGGTGGTGGAGTCACCATCCCTGGAGGTGTTCAAAAAGGGATTGGACATGGCACTTGAAGCCATGGTTTTGTTAGTCCTGAGGTGTTGGGTGGCAGGTTGGATTTGATGACCTCTGAGGTCTTTTCCAACCTTATTGATTCTATGACGTTTTCCAGATTGGACTCTCATGGCACTGAACAAACATTTGTGAATTATTAACATTTTATTGCACATGCCTGTGCTTTAGCTCTGGTAGGGTCAACCTAATCTTGATTGAAAGAACTAAAGGTCCACAATTTAAGGAACAAATGGTGAGATCTTGACAAATGCCTGCTCGCCTTAATCCTCTTTAAACCAGGGCGAATTAGGCACCAAGGCTCTTTAAATACCTTGCTAGGCTCCTGCCTATGAACATCTTATTTGCTAGGAGAGTTGAACAAGCTACCTGATACCAACCTGCCACTGCTTGGAAATTGGCTTGTAAATATCTACTGAAAGATTGCACAGTGAAAGAATGGAGCTTAAAGCAGCCTTCAAGTGTTAGTTGGAAATCTGGGTATTTGGAGCTTAGGAAACTCTGAGGTACAAAGGCATTAGACTGAAAATCCTGGTCCTATTTTTTTTTTGTTGGAAGTTGGAGAATTGAAATACAGGAGGCAGAGGCTTGGCAAAGGAGAACAGAGGATCCCAGGGGTAGGGCTGTCCTGCAGCACTGTCCTACCTTCGCTGCTTAATTCCTCTGTTCTCACAGCCCACACTTTTCACAGGATGATTTCAAGTGGCATGTTCTGCATGCCTGAGTAGCTGGCTTCAGAACCTGATTTGAAGCAGTGCTGAGCACTCAGAGCTGCAGCTGGCAGTGAAGGAAGATGTTTTCCAGATATGTGCAACTGAAAATAAAGCCTCCTAATAAAAAATCATGTCTTCTGTTTCGCAAATTCAGCCCCTAAAATTAGGGAGTCCTGCTGGCCAAGCTGTCTGCTTGTGCCTCAGCTGGCCATCTGCAAACAGGCAGTAAAAATACCCAGTGATCTCACTTTGGTGCTGCAAAGATTTACTAAGGAATAGAATAGAATAGAATAGAATAGAATAGAATAGAATAGAATAGAATAGAATAGAATAGAATAGAATAGAATAGAATAGAATGGAATGGAATAGAATGGAATGGAATGGAGTAGAATAGAATAGAATAGAATAGAATAGAATAGAATAGAATAGAATAGAATAGAATAGAATAGAATAGAATAGAATAGAATAGAATAGAATAGAATGATAGAGAAATAGAAGAACTAGAACTAGAACTAGAACTAACCAGGTTGGGGAAGACCTTTGAGATCATTGAGTCCAACCTATCACCCAACACCATCTAATCAACTAAGCCATGGCACCAAGCACCCCATCCAGTCTCTTCCTAAACACCTCCAGTGATGGTGACTCCACCACCTCCCTGAGCAGCACATTCCAGTGGCCAATCACTCTTTCTGTGAAGAGCTTCTTCCTACCATCCAGCCTAAACCTCCTCTGGTGCAGCTTGAGACTGTGTCCTCTTGTAATGTTAGGGAGGTGTTCAAGAGAGGATTGGACGTGGCACATGGTTTAGTCATGAGGTCTGTGGTGACAGGTTGGACTTGATGATCATTGAGGTCTCTTCCAACCTTGGTGATTCTGTGATTCTGGATGTGCTCAGAATCACAAGACAGCCCCAGGAGAAAATTAGTATTTCTGATTTCAGAGCAGAGTTTGCAGAGCATTTATTGAGTGATGCTGTGGGGTCATACACTGACTTACTATGAGAGAACAAAATGTGAATTGCTGCTCATTACACAAGTGCTGTGTCCATTCTGTGACCTGACTGCAGGAAGAATCCCTGGAAATTAAAATACTATGTGCTCCTGTTATTGGAAGTGTACTGAAATACATTCACAAGAGGAGACCATGCTGAAGTTGCACAAGCATCTGTGTTTCCAGTACTGTCCAGGAGCTCCTTGCTCATCCGGGAAGGTCTCCTAGCATTCTTTCCTGCTTTTCACTTTGTGGATATACTTTGCTCCTTGGCACGGAGAAGGTGATCTTGAACACCAACCAGCTGTCCTGGGCCCCTCTTCCCTCTAGGGTTTTGTCCTACAATTCTTTGGCCAGCAAATCCCTGAAGTGATCACAGTCTGCATGCCTAATCCAAGGTTGTGAGCCTGGGATACACCCTCCTCATTGGCCTGAGGATCTTAGATTCTATTGCTTCATGGTCACTGAAGCCAAGGTTATCCCTGAGCCTCACATTGGGACCAGCCCTTCCCCATTGGTGAGAACAAGGTCCAGAATAGCACCTCTTCTTGTTGGTTCCTCTATAGCATTTGGAGGAGGAAGTTGTCATCTATGCATTCCACAGAGTCACAGATTCACAGAATATATCTGTTTGGAAGAGGCCAAACCTTTGACCCAGCACTGAAAGGTCAACACTAGACTATGTCCACATGCTGCTTGAACATCCCCAGAGATGGTGACCCCACCACTGCCCTGGGCAGACCATGCCAGTGTTTGATAACCCTTTCAGTGAAGAAATATTTCCTGATATAGAACAGAATAGAATTAACCAGGTTGGAAAAGATCATCGAGTCCAACCTATCACCCAACACCATCTAATCAACCAAACCATGGCACCAAGTGCCGCATCCAGTCTCTTTTTAATCACCTCCAGTGATGGTGACTCCACCACCTTTCTGGGCAGCCCATTCCAATGGGCAGTCTCTCCTTCTGGGAAGAAGCTTCTTCCTAACATCCAGCCTAAACCTCCCCTGGCACAGCTTGTAACCATTTCCTCTAGGGCTGTTGAATCCCAGAGCTTGTAGGGAGCCGTTGGCCTCTGAAGCATATGGGAGATCTGCAGTATCTCCCACATGTATACTCTGGAGTGTGCTCTGAAATATCTCCCATATGGAGATACTGAAAAAAGAGTAGTCCTAACACCAGCAGTGTGATGCCAGTAATATTAGGCATCTCCACTGTAGCAGTCATGCTTCAATCGCTCAATATCTGCCTGAGGCTTCAAAGCCACAAGTTGGCCATCCTTGAATTAGGGGAGGCAGGATTATCAGTGGAAAACAAACTGATCTTCTTAGCAGAAAAAAACCCAAGAAAAATTAATAGAAACTAAGTCTTATCTGGCAGTTTAATGAGTGCACTATTACTGCATCAGGGAAAAACCCTCTGAAGATTTAATCATTTAATATGTACAAAAAGCTACTGAACACAGAATTACTTTGTTCAAAGGATCCATTATATCCTTGCCTAGTTTTCAGCAACTCAGCGGCAACAACCCTGCAGCATCAGAGCTGGAATAGTAGGGGTGCTGCAGGGCAGAAGCACAGGGTGTTGGTACAAGTGGAGCAAAGGAATGACAGAAATCCTGGTCAGCATTTTCCTCTGCTGCTGAGTGCTATTTCACTGCCCCTGGCAGTAAACTGACCTCCTGTTCACACCACAGTGCTTGAAACTTGTGGTTTTAAAAAGCTGTGCCCATCTCCAATTCTGAGTAGCTTCTCCAGGCGTTTCTACACTGCTCAGAGTTGCCACAAACAAATTTCCTACCAGCAGAACAGCTCTGTATGGTACCCCTCAGAAGTACTCAGCATACTCTTGTCACCTGCTGCACCTGACAGCAGGAAAAGCTTAGAGGCAAGTACCCAAGAGAGAAGATGACAAACTGGAGGCTGGGGGTGTTGGTATCACTGATACCATACTGTGTGAAGCTGAGATGCAAGGACTCATACATGAAAGATGGAACTGGATATAAGCAGGCAGAGCAACAGGGAACATGTTTTGCCCTCTGCAGTGACAGGCCAGGACAACAAAAGAAAGTAAGCCCTGCCAGTGGGGCCATTTACTTTGCAACACAGGAAAGTTGTCCTTAGCTTGGTAAGGCTCCTTCAGTTCTGTAGTGGGTGCTTACAAGATGCAATATTGTATGCCTGGGCCAGTGCTTCTCCTTCTGTGAAGAGAAGCCTCTGGAGCCACACCATAGTAATTCCTTGTAGGGTTATGGTTAAGGGTTAGTGGCTTCTGACAAAATGATCTCCTGACCTAGTCCTGTGTCTTTTCCCCAACTCCTTTAATTTCTGTGCTGTGGCAGTGTATACTTCTGTGACAAAGCCACAGAAACCCTCTCTGAAACCCAGTTTGATTTGGGAGCAGTAGGGACTACAAAATCCACACCACTTCACCAAAGTTAACACAAGACCTACATCCCTGCTACCTTTTACTGGCAAATATGCATCAGGTTTGGCTCAGGGAGACAACCACACATTCACTCTGCAAGGTCTGTCTCTTGCCTACACTGACAACCTGTCCACTTCCATTCTTAACTGGCAGAGTGACAGTGTCCTTCCTCCAGATCTGCCAACAGAACTTATTCTTTTGACCACTTACACTGCCTCCCTGAAGTATCTCTCTGGATCACTCCCACGTTGACCATCAGCTCTGTATCTGTGCTGACAGCCACAGGTTTAACTCCAGAGGAGCAGGAGGAGGGTCTTAACCAGCCATAGAGGGCAATCTCAGCAGCATGTCCTCAAAACAGAAGAGAGGTTATCCTCACAACCTTCAAGCCATATCTAGCAATGAGATCTGTCTCAAGACAAGACACACAGGCACAACTTTTCTTACAGACTGCCAACAAATTGCTTTTTTTTCCCCAAGACTTCTGAATTTCTCTACTGGGATTTCTGTATTTCAATTTCAGTCTCTGATGAGAAAAACTCTCCCTTGAGCATGTTAGGCTGGTTTGTACTCCCCTGGGAGAAGCAAACTTCTTTCTGAGGGTAATTCATGGACACAGAGGACTAGGAGGTAACACACCATTTATCACATGTGGCAATGGTGGGAAAAACTCCCACCTGTGCCTGGCCAGAAAGCTGAGTCCAAGTGTATGCCCCAGAGATTTGAGGGAGGCAACACAGACATTCAGAGTCTCCACAACATCAACATTCAGACTAGGGAGAAATCCCAGGCAGACTCTCATTTAAAGAACAATAAAAGTGTGTGACCATGTATCACCAAGGTTCTTGCTCCTGCTCTGACCTCTTTCATGAGACCATCCTGGTATGGAGTTTATTTTCCACACAGGCTGCCTCTCCTGGTGCAAGCAGAACCTCTGCACCTGAAGATCCTCCAAAGCAGCAACTGAGTGCCTAAACTTCATGTGAACAGCATCCAGGTCAGGAAAAAGGACCTGCGATAACATAAATGTACTGGCTTCCTCAAATCTCCTTTGCTCCCTCAAATCTCCATCTCAGCACTTCATCATGAAGTCCTGTAGGCAGATCATAGAATCATAGAATCAATAAGGTTCGAAGAGACCCCAAAGATCATCAAGTCCAACCTGTCACCCAACACCTCATGACTACTAAACCATGGCACCAAGTGCCACGTCCAATCCCCTCTTGAACAACTCTAGGGACGGTGACTCCAGCACCTCCCTGGGCAAGCACATTCCAGTGCCTGACAACTCACTCTGTGGAGAACTTTCTCCTCACCTCCAGCCTAAACTTCCCCTGGTGCAGCTTGAGGCTCTGTCCTCTTGTTCTGGTGCTGGTTGCCTGAGAGAAGAGACCAACCCCCTCCTGTCTACAACCTCCCTTCAGGTAGTTGTAGAGAGCAATAAGGTCTCCCCTGAGCCTCCTCTTCTCCAGGCTAAGCAACCCCAGCTCCCTCAGCCTCTTCTCATAGGGCTTATGCTCGAGACCTCTCCCCAGCTTTGTTGACCTTCTCTGGACACATTCAAGTGTCTCAATGTCCTTCTTAAACTGAGGGGCCCAGAACTGGACACAGGACTCAAGGTGTGGCCTAACCAGTGCTGAGTACAAGGGCACATTGACTTCCCTGCTCCTGCTGGCCACACTACTCTTGATGCAGGCCAGGATGCCATTTGTCTTCTTGGCCAATGTACATCCTGCTCACACAGACACTAATATAAAGTCACTGGGAAATAAAGTAAATAAATTACTTGCATTACTCAAGATATTTCTTCCAGGTGAGGAAGAGGGAGAGGAAGAAGAGAGGAACAAACCCTTACCTCTTTTTTCTGTCCTCTTTATCCATATTAATTTAAGCAAGGTATGTGAATACTAGTTCAAAAGCTATTGGTTGTATATAGAGAAAGCAGACAGAATGACTTGGGCAGATAATCCCACCCTCTTCTGTGCCTTAGTTTCCTCACATACAAAAGGGGTAAACCCAAGGCTGTTGCAGGCTTGATTTGTTGAGGATCTAAACAGACATCACCAATGAAAAGCATAGTAGTAGTTTCCATGATAACACATCTGGCCCATTTTTTCCTGATTACTTTGTAACCCATCATTCACAGGCACAAGTATAAAGTAGTGTGACTCATATATTACACAAAAAGCCTTTCTGGGCACATGGTAAAGGTTGAAGCAGAGGATTTAAAATGCAGACTACCTCTGAAACTTTGCTTTAACTCCATTGTGCCTTACAATAGTCATAGAATGGCAGAAGTTGGAAGGGATCTCCAGAGATTATTGAGTCCACCCCACTGCCAAAGCAGGATCACCTAGGGCAGGCCACACAGGAACACAGCCAGATGGGTCTTGAAAGTCTCCAGAGAAGGAGACTCCACCACCTCTCTGGGCAGCCTGATCCAGTGCCCTGGCACCCTTATAGTAAAGAAATTTTGCCTCATGTTGTGGTGGAACTTCCTGTGTTCCAGTTTGTATCCATTGCCCTATCACAGGACACCACTGAAAGGAGACTGGCCCCTTCTTCTTGACTCCCAACCCTTTAGATACTGATAAATGAAGTCTTATCTCTTCCAGACTACACAGCCCCAGGTCTCTCAGCCTTTCCTCATAAGAGAGATGTTCCAGTCCCTTAATCATCCTCACAGCCCTCCATTGGACTCTCTCTAGTACATCCCTGCCACTCCTGAAGTGGGGAGCCCAGAACTAGAAAAAATACTCCAGGTGTGGTCTCACCAGGGCAGAGCAGAGGGAGAGGAGAACCTCCCTTGACCTCCTGGCTATGCTCTTAATGCACTCCAGGGTACCATTGGCCTTCTTGGCTACAAGGACCCATCACTGTCCTATGACTTTATCATTTTTTAACTGTTATTTATTTTATTTATTTATCATTATTATTATTACAAGTGTCCTCTAGTTACTAGGAAGGATGGAAAGAGCTCACTGAGTGGGTAGCAATTCAGGATTTTCCTGATAACCTAATTTCAGGCATAGCAAAGTGCCTCATTTGCCACACATCATTCAAAGCCACCACTGAATGCAGAATCCTGATTTCCTCATAGCCTTTTTCTTGGTGGCATTTTGTCATAATATCTCAGCCTTAATGGATGTACTCCCAGGGAGGTAGGTGGGGTTGTTATCTGTATTGTACACAGTGAAATCAGACACAAAGAGGCTAAGGTGAAAATGGCCAGAGCACTCACTGATTTTTGGGTCCCTAATTTGTCATGTCTTAGATGTGCATTCCCCCAGCTCTGAGTGTGTTCAGAGCAGAACTCCAAACAATATTGGCTCTGCACTTCTGCCAGCCAGACCCCAGGTGTCTCAAACCAAGAGCACACCAATTAGGGGCCACCCATGGAAAAAATCTCATTTATATAGCTTTTTCATATCACATAGAAACTTGTGGCAAGAGGCAGGAAAATGCCTAATTCTTCAGGGCACTATTCAACTGTAAAAACATGAGGCCATTCTTCTGGTTTTGAACAGCCCCTTGCACAATTCAATACATAACCTTCATCCCTGGCAGCAAATGAAACAGGAGACCTATAGAAAACACCTCCGTTTATGGTAAAGCTCATTCAGTCCCTAAGTATATTCCCTTCTGTGCACTGAATGGGACAGGGATCCTGTTGACAAAAAGCCCACCAGTATTTGATCTTCTAATTAAGGACCACATCATTATGCCTACATGTGAGAGAAGACAAATTACAGATGGATGGGCAACCCTTTTAATTACTTCTCTCTAGCCTAAGTGTTTGACTTTGAAAACTCAGTGAGTGCTTAACAAAAGCATTTAATCTCTCATTTTACTTCAGAGGAGGAAAACAGGAAATTTCATCATTTGAAATCACAATGGCCTTCTCTTTCCTGATATCATAAAGGTGCAACTGTTGCTTGTGAAATGGTTGCAAAACTCCTTGCACTCTCAAAGCTTCACTCCTCTGATCTCAACAGATGCAGGCAGATAACAAAACCCCAGAGTGTCTGTTTGAAGAAGACCCCTACCAAGAAAATTCTCAGCTAAACAGGGGATGCTCGTCAACATTTAATGTAGTTAAAGAGATTGACTATTACCATTTATCTCATCCCCTCAAAACTGAGTAATCCTGATTCTAGGCAGGATGTCTGGTCCCCCCTCTTGCATTGTGTAAAGGCTTTGGAAGAATCAAAGAAAAGAGGGTTGTGTGGACTCAGCACGTGATGATGGAAGATACCACGGGCCAGCTTTAGTTCCAATTCTCATACAGCAGCAGATCTTTGGCTGCATAAGAATATATGCACTGAGGGTGAGTATTGTGTCTCAGCATGCTTTGTTCAGTTTCCCCAGTATCTGCTGGGACACATCAGGATGGAGCAGAGGGGATTAAGCACTGAAGGTGTGTGCTAGTGGGGGTACAGCACTCCAGTGGGGAATTTCTGAGTGACTACCATATAAATGCTTTGAGACAATTCTACCTGCCTGACATGAAGAAGCCACCAGCTGATAAATCCCTTGTAAGAATTCTCTCCTGAAGATGATGAAAAGTGGAATTCCAGCAGATGTTTGTGTTTAGAAGATGGGTGTTGGAGCTAAGTCTAGGAAAAGGGTGAGGTGCCTTGCAGAAACCATAGTCTTAAGTCCATTAGAAAAAAATGTGGGGAGCTAGGCAGCTCAGTGTTACAATGCCATAAATAAATGCCTTCTGAAACTGCCCACAGCAAATGCTGAAGCATCTAAATTCCCTAGATTTAGGTATCTTGGTCTGACTATCAGGAAGGCATCTTTGGGTTTGAATTCCAAGCCCTGAAGTCCTGCCCAGAAAGAGACAGCTATAGTTCTGCTCTGATAGCGTGCAGTAGACAGGTATCTCAATGGGGAGTCAAGTCTCCCTAAATTACAGATGTTGATTCAACTTTCTACTGTACCTGAAAAGATCTCAAGTCTTACCTTCTTCCTACAGAAGACTGTTTAGAGTATGCTGCTCCTACCTTTTCCTGCTTAAGCTCTTGGTTTTTTTCCACAGAATAATTAAATAAGCATGAGGCCAGAGACAGAGACAGCACAGAAGGAAACATAGCTTTAAAGCCTACTGGTTAAACACTCTTCTCCAAGAGGACACATTGGGTCCAGTTCCTGCTCCGGTGAATATTTGATACTAATGTTACAAAACAGTGTTGAGAGAGCACAAGAGAGCACAAGAGACCATTTAGTCCATCGTCTGGTCCAGAAGTACCTCCTACAGCCCTCCAGTGATTGCAGCTGCTGTAATTTTCTCAGCTAATCTATTCCAGTGCATCACAAGCCTTTTGGACTATTCCTGAAGTCCAGTCTGAATCACTCTGACAGCCCATTAAGGACCATTACTCCTTGTTTTATCCACTCTGGACAGGAAGAACAGATTTTTCCCATTTCCTTGCAGCCACCAGTTTGGCATCGTGGCCTTTCTCAGCCTTATTGCTTTCAGGTTAAGCAACTCTAATTATTTCAGTCTTACCTCACAAATTATATTTCCCCTGAGTGCCAGCAGTTCTCACTGTCCCAGCCTGCACTCTCACTGCATCACACCATCTTAGGGTGCAGTACAGGACTAAGGCATGAGATTTCAGTTGAGACTTACATGTGCTCATCAGAGCTGAAGGTTTATCAGATGTGTCTGACAGCCTGGACTCCCATTTCCACAATCCATTGAAAAGATGTTTTCCTTTTTGAAACTGGAACAATGCTCTAGACTAACATGGGACTTCTGGTTCTCTAGAGACCCTGTCTCCCCTCCTGAAGGAGAGTTAGCTGGCCTGTAGGCTCCCATGGGCAGCTGGCAGCAGATTATTAATCATTCTTATGGAGAACACTTTACATTTGCTCTGATGCTGCTCAAATCTGAGCCTTGGCTTGACAAGCTTATCTCAAATTCCACTCTTTGCAACAGCCTATAGCTGGTTCCTGCCATATGCAGATTCAAAAACAAACAAACAAAAAAACCACAACCACTTCCTCTAGACAATTATCAAGGTTGAAATTAAAGCATAAACTACAATGCATTTAATGAAAACATGAAGCACTAACAGGCCACAGCTCAAGCTTGTGGCAACCCACTCAATGCAGCCTTCTGTTTTGACAGGAAATCAGTGAGAATTGCTCATTGAGTAGGATTAGCTACACCAGTCCTGCATCCCTGCTGTAATGTTTTCCTTTGGACCATGTTTCTTTGCTTCACTGATGATAAAAGCCTGTAAGATAATGTCAAAATCTTTGCAAATGACAAGGTATGACAACTACTTCCCCTGTATCCACAAGGCTTGTTACAGAAGAAAGCTGTATTAGTTTGACATGATCTATTCTTGACAGATCTGTGCTGGCTCCTAATAATCTCCTTTATTTGATTATTCCCACCATTTCTTTTTTTCCCCAGGAATGAAGTTAAACTGAGTAGTCTGTAATTCCTTATCTTCTCCTTGTTCTATTTTCAGCCTTCTGACACCTCATCCAGCTCTCCTGAGAGTTCAAAGCATTCAGAGCTTATAGTTCACAGATTGCTTCCATCAGCTTTGTAAATAAGCTAGGATGATGTGAAGCAACTACCTTACATCAGTACCTCCTTTTCCTAGATCTTGATCTTCATCCTTTGTGGCTCCTATTTGTTGTTTTAGCAATCAAATTGCAGTTGACCCTATTGCTGGAGACAGGCAAAATGGGCATGAAATGCTTTGGATTGACTGGCAATGTAGAATGCAAAGCCTTAACCAAAGATCTTCACTCCCCTCCAGGACTCTTTAGTCAGGATGATATTCTTTCACTCTCTTGCCCTGGCCCAATTCATATTTATTTTGCCTGTGCAAAATAGAGCAGCTTTATACTGGAACCACTCGTTCCAGTGTACTCCACAGCTTAATGGCACATTCTCTTGGGAGGTGGTGGTACAGGTCTGCTCAGGCAGAGGTGGTATATTCACCACATCTCTTGGCAAATACTTTAATCAAAGTGCCTCTGCATAAAAGGCACATAGCATATTCCCTTCTTCATGGATGCATTCTGTGCAGACACTTGACCTGTGTGCTCTGAAGGTAGCACACCCCCCAGGTGGGGGTTGGTCTCTTCTCCCAGGCAACCAGCACCAGGACAAGGGGACACAGTCTCAAGCTACACCAGAGGAGGTTTAGGCTGGATGTTAGGAAGAAGGTCTTCATAGAAAGAGAGATTGGCCATTGGAATGTGCTGCCCAGGGAGGTGGTGGAGTCACCATCACTGGAGGTGTTTGAGAAGAGACTGGATGGGGCGTTTGGTGCCGTGGTTTAGTTGATTAGATGGTGTTGGGTGATAGGTTGGACTCAATGATCTCAAAGGTCTCTTCCAACCTGGTCTATTCTATTCTATTCTATTCTATTCTATTCTATTCTATTCTATTCTATTCTATTCTATTCTATTCTATTCTATTCGTGTCTTGAAAGCAGCTCAGCAGAGAAAGACCTGGGGGTGTTGATAGAGAGCCAGCTGAATACAAATCAGTTTGTACCCATCCTGGCCTGGATCAGCAATAGTGTAGCCAGCAGGACAAGGGAAGTGATTGAATGCCTGCAATCACTACTGGTGAGACCACACCTTGAGTATTGGGTTCACTTTTGGGGCTCTCACCATAAGAAGGACATTGAGATGCTGGAGCAGGTCCAGAGAAGGGCAATGAATAGGTTGGACTTGATGATCTTTGAGGTCTCTTCCAACCTTGGTGATACTGTGATACTGTGAATCTGGTGGAAGGATACGGGAACAGGCCCTTTGAGGAGCAACTGAGGAAACTGGGCTTGTTTATTCTGAAGAAACAACTCAACTACCTGAAAGGAGGTGTGAGAGAGGAGGGGCTTGATCTCTTCTCCCTAGTAAGAAGTGATAACTCAACAGGAAATGGCCTCAAGTTGCACTAGAGGACTTTAGGTTGGATATTAGAAGAAACTTCTTCACTGAAAGTGTTCTCAAACACTGGAACAGGCTCCCCAGGGAGGTGGTTGAATCCCCATCCCTGAAGGTATTTAAAAGACACAGGGATGTGGTGCTGAGGGACATGGTTTAGCACCAGCCTTGGTAGAGTTAGGTAATGGTTGGATTCAATGATCTGAAAAAGTCTTTTCTAGGATTCTGTGATCAATTTTCTGTTGCAGATGTCATCCTCAAATCTGTTAGTAGGGCTTTAAGTTCCTGTGGGTCTTCCAGTGGAAATGCAAACACCAGGAAGGCTTAAACCCACTGGCTTTCATCTTTGAGCATGCAAAGTCTCCATTCTGACAGATTCCAAATCAGCCTGAGCAGTCCAAGCCTTTGCAAGCTGCCAGCCTGACTTCTCCAAAGTAACAGGCTAAGAATTAAAACCTTGACCCTAAGAAAGGTGCACCAGTTCAGAGGAGCACAAGTGCCATTTCAGTGCAACTCTCCCACCCACAGTGAAGTGTCCCTGCTGAGGATAAATTTCTGGTCTGGCTTCTAAACACCCCTTTGTCTCAGTTCCTGTCGTTCCAGCTCACTGTTGTTCCAGTAGCACTTCCCAGCTGTGCCACATTTCTTAGGAACAGTTGAGCAAGTGATGCTTTCCTTGCATTTTCTCAGCAGGTGCTTTCCAGCAGTGGACTTCACTCTTACATGAAATTAAATGGCTGAAAATTTCACTGGCAGCAAATCAGCAAGTGATACTTGCTCCTTTCTGTCTACCCTCCCAAACCTAGATGATTTTTGATCAATTATTTATGAATCCATCACTGACTCCCTTACTCCTAAAGCTGTGGGCAAACAGAAGAAGGAATGCTACATGAAGAGCAATGGTCAGTTCAAAATGATGTCAGGTTTTATCTTGCTGGTTTAAATTTGAACTAATATACATTACTAGGACCTTGTGACAAAGGGGCAAAGCCTGGTACTCTGCTGCCCCAACCTGACCATCCTTGAGTACTTAATATTGCAGATTTATAAAGTCATTGTGCTCTATTAATAAAATTAATGGGTTAGAACCCATTCAATAGCCTGATGAATTGGATGCCAATTGATAACAGTCTCAGCAATTGTAAGAGTAATCAACACTGTAATTTACTCTAGATGTTGACAATTATCACAGAATGGCCTGAGTTGGAAGGGACCTTAAAGATCATCTAGTTCCAAACCCCTTGCCATGGGCAGAGATGCCTCCCACTAGGCCAGGGTGCTCAAAGCCTTATCTAGCCTATATTTAAACATCTTCAAGTGTGAGGTGTGCACAACTTCTCTAGGTAACCCATGCCAATGTCTCACCACCCTCATAGTATAGAACTTCTTAATGTCTGATATAGGATAGGATAGGATAGGATAGGATAGGATAGGATAGGATAGGATAGGATAGGATAGGATAGGATAGGATAGGATAGGATAGGATAGGAGAATAGGATAGGATAGGATAGGATAGGATAGGATAGGATAGGATAGGATAGGATAGGATAGGATAGGAGAATAGGATAGGATGGAATGGAATAGAATAGAATAGAATAGAATAGAATAGAATAGAATAGAATAGAATAGAATAGAATAGAATAGAATAGAATAGAATAGAATAGAATAGAATAGAATAGAATAGAATAGAATAATAGACCAGACCAGACCAGGTTGGAAGAGACCTTCAAGATCATCACGTCCAACCTATCATCCAACACCACCCAACCAACTAAACCATGCAACCAAGCACCCTGTCAAGTCTCCTCCTGAACACCTCCAGTGATGGTGACTCCACCACCTCCTCGGGCAGCCCATTCCAATGGGCAATCACTCTCTCTGTGTAAAACTTCTTAATCTTAAATCTACCCTGCTCTAGTTTAAAACCATTGCCCCTTGTCCTATCACTGCAAGCCCCCATGAAAAGACCCTCTCCAGCTTTCCTATAGCCCCCTTCAGGTACTGCAAGGCCACTATAAGGTTTCCTTGGAGTCTTCTCCAGGCTAAGCAGACCCAACTCCCTCATCCCAATTAATAACAAAGCTGAAGTTCCAGACACCACAGTTTCACTCTTAGGCAATTTCATAAGACAAATGGAATAAAACTAGCTTCAAAGCTAGGCTGCCCTCCAAACACACTCCCATGTCCCCCTAAATATTAGAGGCACTGAAGCCAAGTGAACAGGATTCTTTTAGAGTCTATTATAGAATCATAGAACAGTTTGGGCTGGAAGAGACCTTAAAGATCATCTGGTTTCAACCCTCTGCCACTGGCAGAGACACCTCCCACCAGACCAGGTTGTTCAAGGCCCTGTCCAACCTGACCTGGAACACTTCAGGGAAGGGTTAGCTTTACTAATATAAATATTAGCTTCACTAACTGTCACAGTATCACCAAGAGACCTCAAAGATCATCAAGTCCAACCTGTCACCACAGCCCTTACAGAAAGGTGTCTCCTACAGAGAGAGTGTTTAAATATTGTCAGATACCCCAGCTCTTTTATAACTAGAGATATACTGTGGTTATGGCTGGAATTAGTTCAAGAAACTTCAGAAGCAAGGTGAGCAATGAATGGGACTGACATTGATTGGTTATCATTTAAAAGAATATAAATACATCCTGGCTTCCCTTTTGAGCAATCAAAGCCAACCAACTATGGTTGGAGGATGGCTCAGGACATCTTCTATTGAGCCAACAAGACAACTGGAGCACAGCCTGCCACACCACAATGGCATTAGTACCCCAAGGCACATGTCATGAAGAGGTAGGAATTCTCAAGAAAGCAGGGTTCTCCCAGGCAACCAGCACCAGAACAAGAGGACACAGTCTCAATCTGTGCCAGGGGAAGTTCAGACTGGATGTTAGGAAGAAATTTCTCATAGAGAGAGTGATTACCCATTGGAATGGTCTGCCCACGAAGGTGGTGGAGTCACCATCCCTGGAGGTCTTCAAGAGGGGATTGGACATGTGACTTGGTGCCATGGTTTACCCATGAGGTCTGTGGTAACAGGTTGGACTTGATGATCTTTGAGGTCTCTTCCAACCTTGGTGATTCTGTTCTCTGCTCCTATGGCTCCTATGGCAGCCATACCCTTCCCCAGTTGCCTGCTGGGGGTGGGCAGCCTTTTACCTACACTAACAGCCATGTGATAGGTGAAGATGCACAACTTTGCTGGCTCTGTCTATAAGTGCTCCTTTGCAGTGGTTCCACAGCTGCCTAAATGGACCAGAACTGGGCAAGCTGCAAATGCAACTGGAAGCACAAGAGAAGAAGCCATGTTGCTTTCCCACCAGCTTCCCTTCTGACAGCAGTGCCAGGAAGGATGAAGGGAGTAAGGTCCTGAAGGTAGTGGCTGCTGCTGCCAGCAGGAGTCCCCAAAAAGCACAGCCTAATGGAAGGCTGGTACCCAGCTGGAGGAGAGAAGGAGCAGCAGGACTGCATGGTCAAGGGAGCAGGAGGAAGGCAAGGAGCAGAACAGATGGGGAGAGGAAATAAAATGAATAACAGGCGGAGACAGCAGGATCAGTGTAACTCCAAAAGCACAAATTCTTTTTGTTATATTAAAAACAAATCACTATTTTCATTACACTACTCCTTCACCCCACACACATATTGCAGGATGCTACAGGCTGGATCATTACGATAGCAGGGGAAGGGCTAGCACGCTGAGGGGAGAAAAGCAAGCTGTAGCCCAATGCTCAGCAACAAAGCCTGGGTGAGAGAAGAAAATGAGTGGCTTGTGTTAAAGGAACACAAGTGGCTAATAAATATCTCAGCTCCACAGGAGTGGCTGAGGATGGATAAAGCAATGTTGTGCTTTTCTAGAGCACCACTCACCTGAGGGCATATGAATCTCTCTTTTATAGTAATTATGTAGTTTCCAAATTAAAGAAGCATCTTGCAGAGACAGCCATGATAGGCAGACAAAGTATGCTCAGATCAAGTCAGAAAGCAGGTTAATAGCATTGCTAGGAAGAGAAATCAGCTCTGCCCAAACTAATTCCTCTCTACTAACTACTGGCCTGTGGTGCTTGCAACCATGAAAAGCCCTGGAGTTTTACACACACACTCAGCAGGTGATAGGGAGAGCCCTAAGGAAACATAAACACCTTCTCCACATGAGGCCATCAGAGCTCTGAGATTACATGTTACCTCCCAGCGTGCTCAGGAGTGTCTTGGAATTACAGATGAAACAAATGTGGATGAATTCCAGACTCTGACTTTGGACTTCAGATGCTGAAAGGTGTTTCAACTGGATACCTGCTCTGGTACTCTCATAGCAAGGTAATTCCACCAGCAAGGCATGTGCACCTTCCACTGGGCCTTTCTGGATGACTGATCTCCCCTTACCAGCCTGGCATTTCCATGTAGAGCTACTGGGCTAGATACACCAATCTCTCAGCGTGTACACGCCTGCTCGGTACAGACTAGGCAGAGCCCACTTACACCTCATGTCTTCTGCAGATGTAGCAGATGAGAGTCACCAAGGAGAGCACATACCTCAAAGCATGAGGCCAGGGAACCCAAGCAGGTATCCACATCCTTGATCACATGTAGCATCCATGTGAGACCACCAGCCTGTTTTCATCTTGCAATGGGCAAAGGGCCCAGTTCACCTTCCCACTAGCACAAGAGGGCCTTGTATACATGGTAGATGCCAGCAATGGGCAATTTCTGTTCTCTGAGAAATGGGCAGAGGGGAATACACTGTCTGTATTCCTGTGAATCTGGATAGGGCAGGGTGGCCACTAGATCCTGGGATGGCATCACTGGAGTTGCACTTTTTCCTGCTAGTCACTCAAAGCCACATGACTGGAAGAGGGGTTGCTCTCATCCCTCTTCCCCAGGTGATGCCCACCCTCTCAGCATGGCATGGGCAGTCTGGAGCTACAGCCCATCCTATTATCTTGAGGTAGGAGCAGCTTAGACACCTTCAGGATTGGGTCAGGACAAGCCCTCAGACAATACATCAGTTCCTCAGGCTGCACAGTTGTACCCAGCCTGGCAGATTCAATGCAGCCCTCTCACCAGGGATGCCTCTACATAGCAGTGGGTACTGCCTAACTGTTTTCTGCTGGGACTCTCATTCAGGAGCAAGTGGCAAGAGGAAATTTGGATCAACAGACTGGTTTCTTTTCCACTAACCATTACTGGTATCCTCCCCCTGGAAACTCTGCCTGCAATTAGTTCCCTAGGAGGGGGGCTTGACTGTGCTATTAAGAAGAGTTACATTAAGTGATCTAGGAGAAATCAATGTCTCTAATAGTCAGGAAAGGCAGTGAGGGAGGATAGGGTGATGGGAGGGGTGTTTCTCTGGAGACACTCTTCCGGGGAGTAATCCCAGAGGCATTGCCCCTGGAAGAGAGATAGTAAGGACCTGGAGTAATTAAACTTCCATGCAGAAATTGTTTACTGGAAACTGCTCCATGTCTCTCGTAAAGGCAGAGGCAATGGCTAGACCCTTCCCAGATGTCTCTGCCTTGAAGTCAATAGTCTGTGGTGATGTACACCAGGCTAGCAAGTGGAGAGAGGAAGGGTGTGGATGGCCACCTTTCTTTTGAAAGATGCCTTTTTCTCTCTCCACATTGGTGTTTAAAGGCAAGACCATGCCTTGCAAGTTTTGAAGCACCGAGATTGTGCGGCATAATTAAGTTATTCTAAATGAAGTTAGAGAAATTGTAATATCCTGAGGCAAGAAACCTGTAATTCTGCAAGCCTCTTCCTCTCTCTCTTTTTTCTCCATTTCCTCCTTCCTGCACACCTCTGCAGTTCCTGGAATGACAAGACACCTCGCTGGCTGCCTGTAATTGCTATCACAGTTCCCTAATGCTTTCTCCTTCGCCAATTGCATTAAACTACATCTTCAGAGGTACAGCCCTGTTTATTCATGCTGCTCGTGTGGAAGGGGAAAGAAATGCAGACTGCCTCTTCCCCCCTCCCTCCTTTGATTTGATGGGTGTGGCAGGTTTAAACCTTTGCAGCCGCTGGCTCTCCAGCGCTGGGGCGAGGAGGAGAGGACAGAATGGGAGAGAAGCCGTCGGATATGCCCAGTGATGAATGAGACTCATCTCACCCACAAGTGGGAAACCTGCTTGCGGGTTATTGTTTAATCACTCATGCAATCCAATACTGAGCAGATACCCCCATAACGTCCATCTGTTCTAGCGTGCGGTGCATGCAACACTTGCATTTCTAGCCACCTATCTAAGTATCCTGCTCTGTGTGTTTCTGACTTCATCCCTTGCTGGCAGTAAAGGTTAAGTTCCATTTTGTCAGAAATTGCTTGACCCAGCTTTTTGGTTGTGCCACCTCTTAGCTGACTATTTTGTGGGCACGGATTCAGAGCTACAATCAGCTGCAGGCAGAAATGACAACACCAAGCTATCTACATCTCTGATGGGTGGGCACAGTCAGTCTGATACTTCACTATTCACGTTGGCACTGCAGCCACAAGGAAGAATAATCTGCAAGGTACAAGTATGTGAACATATTTGCCTTTGAGGGGTGGGAGGACAGACACATAAAGGCACACCTAGACACAAATGTGAAGTGATTTCTTCCACGCCCAAGCCTGTGATTTAAACATTTTGCTCTTTAGCTGCCAGAAAGGCGGGACACCAGGGACTTCCCCTGAAAAATAATTTGAGGAGAGCTGTCTTTATTTTGGGAAAGAAACTCCTGCTTATGCTGAAGAGCCCATTCTATCTTTTACTCTCTGTGAAGGGTCTGGGTGGGGACAGAGCACGAGCACAAGCCCCATCCCAATGTCTTTTTCTTCTTCACATTAAAGCTTGCTCTGGTGTATCTCCAGCTTTTCTGAGCAAACTGCCATATTGCCAGTTCGGCAGCTGTGGTGTGTATGCAGGTAGAGGAGCAGGAGCTGGGCTCTGAGCCCAGGAGCATCTACCCAATGTGCACAGGCAGGTTGTGTGGCTGCGTAAGGATCAGAAAGCATGTGCAAATGAATGCATGTGTGCTAGTGCATATACGTGCCGTACAGCTGCCGGCGGCCAGAGAGTGGAGACGTGTGCTGCACATGCAGGCGCAAAGGGGTGTGTACCATGCGGTGCATTCATGGACAGAGTGGGAAGAGAAGGCTATCTGGGATCAAGATACCTGCACACCATGCATCTCCAAAGAGGTGAGAATGCAAAATGCCAGCTCTAAAGCCGCAGAGATGTAAAGAACAGATACATCGCAGCGTTATCCAGGAGCTTCAATGACCAACCTGGGATGGTGTGGGTAAAATTATCCACCCATCCAATCTCCCCTCCCCCAGTAGCTCTCTTCTGACTCCAAAGAATCCCAGAGCCACCCCACTTTATTTTAAAACGTGCTGTGCACCTCCGCCCATCACTCTGTCACTCTGCCTCCCTGTCTGCCTGCCTTCTCCTCCTCTGCTCTTTTCATCCCGTATTTGCCAGCTGAACATGCTCTGCTAGCTGGCTGCAACACGTTTCCCCTCTGCTAGCCATCACTATCTCCTTCCAGATTTTAGTGAACATATCATTAACTGCAAGGCATTTGAGAAACCTGCATGGGGAAAAGCACAGGATGACGCAGGGTCTTTCTAGCCCCTTCACTGCCCCTCCCCATTATTCTATAGCATTGCTCCTTCGTTTGCTAATGCACACACCACATCTCCATTCAGAAACAGACTTGATCCTGGATTTTCTTTCAATCCTGTGCTGTCCTACAGTCACTGGAGTTAGTCAGACCAGGGTGGTGGGCTGTGGCTCCAGAATACAGCAGTGCTATATTGTAAGACACATATAAATGTACACGTATATAAAGAAAGTAGCCAGTACGGTGCCGCACCTAAGACCCAGTTGAGTTTTGGGCTCAGAATAAGGATCAGAGCTCCTTGCTGCTAACTACAAATCCATAATTCGAGGAAGTTTCCACAAATACCTTACAAGGTATCTGCTCCTAGCTCCTGCCTCAAAGTTCCAACTGCATAAATCCAGCATCCTCCCGAGGCAGTCCAAGAGATTCAGCCAGAATAGGTTCTCTTACCGGGGAGCAGATTTGGGCTTTCACACATAATGAAAGGGGGAAGGAGGAGGGAAGAATGATTTAAGGATGGGTGGTGGGGTGGGTTTTTTTTTTTCCCTTTTCTTTTTTAATTTATCAATCAGGACATAAAAAAAAAAAATGAGCACTCAGAACTAGCTTCCACCCAAACCTTCTTATCATCCCAGTTCCCATACAGGAAACCCCAGAGGGTACCTGTAAAAAGAACGGACCGGTTTCCAACAGGTTCACACCGCAGGCTTCTCTTATCCCACCCGAGTTCAGAGCTAGCAGAGGCGTGGTCCTCTGTTTCTTTAACAGCTCATGCACAGTTGTCTAACTGGTTGTACTATGAAGGGTATCACAAAAAAGGGTAACCCTTCCCCTGGCTAATGCTTTTGTTATTAATTAATTGCATTTTTCGCTATAGCACAGGTTTGGGGGAGGGAGGGGGGACATGGGGGGGAAGGGGGGGGGGGATAGCTTCAGGTTAATCCTTGCTCACATTGTTGTAATACAAAAAAATGAATGCACCTGTCCTCTGAGCCACCACACAGCACATGCACATAAAGCATCCCCCATTCACCGGAGCCAGGAGTAACAGAGAGCATTCTGACCAGGGATCAAGGCTCACTGGGCATCCCTTTCTTTTTGGCAAAAGAGGAAGGATTGCTTCCTTTATCTCCGAGCTAGAGCCAGATCTCATCACGTTCCCTGCCAGCCGCGCACCCCCAACCCCCCCCCCACCCCCCCCACCTCCCACCCATCCACACCCTCAGAACCATAGACAGAAAATCCTAAGCAATTCATCTGCCCCCTATAATAAAATAAGAATAGAGGGGAGATTCTGGTAGCTCCCCAAATGTGGACACAGGCCACCCCCCCCACCCCCCCTTCCCCACATCACCAGCCTCGGAAAAGGCAAAGCAGTCATGTTGCAGGGTGTGAAAAGAGCCTTCAGTTGCAAGATGCTACAGAATTGCTGAAAACAGCTGAAATTTCCTCCCCTCTACCCCAGCCCCTACCCCAGCCCTTCACACAGTCAAGACACACACACACCCACGAACACCGAGCAGCCAGGCAGATTTCTTAACATAAAGAAACATTAAAATCTTCAGCTCTACCTGTTTTGTTCTTCTCATACAGCACAGCATGATCGTATTGTCCCCTTCCTTCCTTCTTCTTCCTTCCTTCTCCTCTCTCCTTTTCCTCTTCTCTCTCTTATCTCTCCCCCCCACCCTCTCCGCTCCCTCCCTCCCTCCCTCTCTCGCTCCCTCTCTCTCTCTCTCTCTCTCACACACAACACACACACACACCAGGGCAGTTAGCAGCGACTGGAAGGTCCACAGCTATTGCTCATCACACATGCACACGCTGCCTCTCCCTACCTCCCTCCCTACCCTTCCCAGAATTGTTCACCAGCTCTCCCTGACTCGTCACCTCCTCACCCCACCCCCACCCCACCAGCCACCACCCCCCCACCCCAAGTCCCTTGCCAGCCTCATGAATAATTAAAATCTTCAATCTGGACCCAATTACCCACCGACTTTCCCACTGTACAGAGGCGACAGGGGAGAGGGGACACTGCAGACTGGGGAGGGGGTGGGAGGGGTGGGGTGTGTCTGGGAGGCACCGGGCAAGGAGGGGGCTGGGTGGGGTGGGGAGCCCCCAGCCCCACTCCCATTGGAGCCCCCTGAACCCAGCCAGGGCCAGGAGTGTGCTTAATGCGTGGAGAAAGCGGGGGGGTGGGGTGGGCAAGGAGCAGAGAAGAGGGAGTGGGGGCTAATGGCAGGAGGTAGATGCCATGCACAGGTGACGTACCACGGTGGGAGCTGCAAGCTAAATGGGAATCAGGAAATCTGTTAAAATGGCTGTTAAAAATTCCCCCCCACTACCACCACCCCCCCCCCCCAGCAGCACACTCACAAACATACATGTACACACTGCCTGCTTCATGTGTGCAGGGAGAAACCCTGCCTGGTGATGTCCTGTAGCACCCAATGGGACAACTTTCTCCCTTATTCCCTCAGCCCATCCTATAGACCATTCACAGGCAAGAGCAAATGATCCTCCTGCAACAAATTATTTGCTGATTTATATGTATATGTATATATATTTAACCAGAATAGCTTCAAAACCCACAGAAACCATCCTTCTGTATAGATCCTCAATTAATTTCAGTGTCTAGGTAATTTCTGCACCTATTGATCTCCGCCTGCAAATTGCTGTAGGCTGTCAGGGGGAGGACATGGCACGTTCCCACACACAGCCACCCCTCACACACTTGTGGGAGGAGCAGGGATGTATGGAATTGCGTGCACAGGAGATCAGGGCGACGTGTGAGCCTGTGCAGGCATTAATGCACACACACACACACACACACACACCCCCCACACACACACACAACCCCAAGCACACATCCTCAAAGTTCTAACACCGTGCTGCCTCAGAATACAGAGGAACAGGTTGGCTTCAGCTAGCATTGTGGAAATGATAATCACAAAAAAAATGCCAGGCAGCAGTTAAACCAAAGTATGAAAATGTTGAGGGTGTTAGGAAAAAAAAAAGGTTGCTGGGTTTTTAGGATTTCAGCTACCCAAATTCAAATTTAGCTGCTTTTATTTACTGTGTCTGGGAGGTACAGTCAGATGCTGTTCTCTTTTTTTGGCTCTAATGCCACTCCATCAACTTCTCTGCCACACCATGGTGTTACTTCTAATTTATTTTTAATGCTGCACTGCCTGCAAAAGAGGAGCAAAGGGGGAATCAGAAATGTTTGGGGTTCTCATTAAGGCCCTTTGCTCTTTCAATATACCTGGAGGCACTGTTGGCACAAATGTCCACACGTGTGTGCTGGCTTACACAAATGAATGCACGCAACTAGAGATACAGCTTCTGGAATACCCCTCAGCGCAGGCTCCTGCATAATCAGAGGCAGTTGCTATGACATCATTGCAGTTCCTAGTACCCCATATTTTTTAAGGAAAGCAAACAGCATTTCAGAGAGAATCTAGCAAGCTACCTACATCTGTATGTAATACAAGGGAAGCGGCTTTTAGGATCAAGCAGGTGGCAGTTTTGGTTATACAGTCTAGAATGGTGTGATCACAACATTCAGAGAAGATCACAGAATCATAGAATGGTCCTCCAAAGGTCATCTAGTCTGACCTCCCGACAGTGAGCAGGGACACCCCCAACTAGACCAGGGTGCCCAGGGACTTGCCAAGCTTCACCTTGAATGTCTCCAGGGAAGGGGCCTCTACCACCTCCCTGGGCAGTCTGTTCCAGTGTTCCACCACTCTCATAGTGAAGAACTTCTTCCTGATATCCAATCTAAATCTGCCCTTAGAATAGTATGGAATGGAATGGAATGGAATGGAATGGAATGGAATGGAATGGAATGGAATGGAATGGAATGGAATGGAATGGAATGGAATAAACCAGGTTGGAAGAGACCTTCAAGATCATTGTGTCCAACCTATCATCCAGCACCATCTAATCAACTAAACCATGGCACCAAGCACCCCATCTAGTCTCCTCCTAAACACCTCTAGTCTCCACCTAAACACCACCTAAGTCCCCACCTAAACACCACCTAAGTCCCCACCTAAACACCACCTTCTCTACTTTGAAGCCATTGCCCCTCATCCTGTCACCACAGACCTTTGTAAACAGTCTCTCCCCCTCCTTCTTGTAGGACCCCTTCAGGTACTGGAAGGCTGCTATCAGATCTTCCTGGAGCCTTCTCTTCTCTGGGCTGAACAACTCCAGCTCCCTCAGGCTGTCCTCGTAGCAGAGGTGCTCCAACCCCCTGATCATTTTCATGGCCCTTCTCTGGACCCTCTCCATCAGGTCCATGTCCTTCCTAGATTGAGAGCTCCAATATTCTAAACTGAGAAGAGCTGCAAACACAAGCTGACACAGAAGCAGACCTTAGGTTTAAATAAGAAAAATCAAGTTTAGCTTCAGAAAATGCATATAGAGAAGAAGAAGGCAAATTATGTAATCATGAAAGAGAACAGGTAAGAAGGGGAGCAGCAGAAAGCAATGGAGATCAAAATCAAGGAAGGGATGACTGAGACATACACTACTGGTGGCCACTCCAAGAAGCAGCACCATGGCATTTTGGAATATGTCCATGGAACTTAGGAGCATCTGTACTGGCCCCAGGGATTGCTAAGGGCTCATCTCCCAACACAGTTAGTGTGTCATGAGGGTGTGGGCTAACCACAGCCTGCCCTGGGGAGATGGGACTCCTCTGGTCAAGTGTACATGTCCCCATTGGAAAGCGTCACTCCTTTTGGTGACAATGAAGAGAAATGGGAACTTGAAGTGTGTGAATTAGATCACCCTAAAGCAGGAGCCTAAACTAGGTCAGACAAATCACACTTCAGAAGTGTTTGAGAAGCTTGTTTTCTTCCCACTGACAAGGCCATTTTAAGGAACCTCCCTGCTGTAGGGAGCCCTGTTGAGGAAAGCCTTCCCAGCCCCCACCTTTCCCAGACACCCACCTGGGGAACAGGCTAGCAGCAGAAGGACAGCAGAAGCAGTCAGCTAGGCTCAAGCCACCTTTCCATGCACACCTGGAGCACTGCTAACCACCTGAAGTCAGAGCCAAGAGCAGAGCCACATCTCTTCATGCCCAGCCCCAAGGGCACTCGGTGCTCTAGCTCATTGCAAACCACTTTCATCACACAGAGGAAAATCTCTACAGAGGTTACCCATGCATGTAGAGTTGGTGGTGAGTGGCCAGCCCATTGCAGTGAGGCATCCAAGTTTCCCCTGATTACTTCTTGTGTAGAAGAGGCATAAGCTGAAACCCAATTTTTCAGGGTATGTCAGTTTCTAACACCCCTTTCTTTCAAATTAGAACCCTTTAAGTATATTAAAAGCTGTTAAAAGCTGGAGTTTACATTCTTCAGTCAATTATATGGGTCTGAAAATCATATCCCAGCATCCCTTGCCCTACCATTTTGGCTATGTTATCACTTCAACCTGTAAGGTATATCATCTGATAAGACAGGAGGAAAAAAGGACAAGTTCACAGCAATGAAAAGGCCAAAGGGAATAAGGGGGAATTAGAGGCACAAACTTCAGCCAGGGAATGAATGAATATCAGAAGCAAAACTCAAGGGAAGGAAAGGAGGTGAATCTCAATTTCCTGAAGCCATGACATCAAGATGGGATCCTTGCATCCAAAGGACACCTTTGTCTCTCCACTGCCCTGCCAACACTGGCTCATCCAGCACCCCTTCAGAGTTGGTGGATAACACAGCATCATGTCATGCAGATACGCCCCGAATGGCCCCTTTGACCTCAACTTTTGAATCTACTCAAATAGCAGGAAGAGCAGGTTCAAAGAACAACATGAATGAGGCTTTGGGAAGGGGACTGGAAGAAGGGGATGAACAATGACCACAGATTTTAAAAGCTTCATCAATGAGACTTGACTAAATGGCAGGTAAGGAGGTGGAGAAGTGTGACATTTTGCAAAGCCATAAGCCTCAAGAAGGGAAAGGAATCATTTGGAGTGATATATAAACCCTTCCAACCTTGGTGATACTGTGATAAAACCCTCTTTGCTCTATGTCACACTGTGAAGGAGGGTATGGTTTGTATAAAGTATTAAGATGACTCACAGAATCACCAAGGTTGGAAGAGACCTCAAAGATCATCAAGTCCAACCTGTCACCACAGACCTCATGACTAAACCATGGCACCAAGTGCCACATCCAATCCCCTCTTGAACACCTCCAGGGATGGTGACTCCACCACCTCCCTGGGCAGCACATTCCAACAGCTAACAACTCTCTCTGTGAAGAAATTTCTCCTCACCTCCAGCCTAAGCTTCCCCTGGTGCAGCTTGAGACTGTGTCCTCTTGTTCTGGTGCTGGTTGCCTGGGAGAAGAGACCAACCCCCTCCTGGCTACAACCTCCCTTCAGGTAGTTGTAGACAGCAATAAGGTCTCCTCTGAGCCTCCTCTTCTGCAGACTAAACAAGCCCAGCTCCCTCAGCCTCTCCTCATAGGGCTTATGCTTGAGGATGAGGGTTTGGGGGAGTAAAAAGACTTGTTAGTTGAGGTAAGGACAATCTACTACTCTCTTGCAAGTGTGTGAGACTACACAAAAGAAAACAAGAAGGAAAAAAAAAGTACTGACTGCACAGAATCCTGCCCTGAACCTCACAAACCAAACTGGAACAAAATGGCCAAACCCCTAGCCTGGAAACTGGGGGAAAAATGCACAAAAAAGCCCCAGAACAGGAAGTTTTACAAACTACAGAATACATTCCAGGTCCCATAAACTCCATCCAACCCTTTACCTGGCATACAGGGAGCATGACATCAGCTTAGTGCAGATCCAGCTTGCTCTGGTGCTCTGTGCCACTTTTGTCTGTGTGGGAGAGGAGGGAGTCTTGTCCCCCCCACCTCTCCCATCTCCCCATCCCTCCTAGTGGGAACACTAGGCTTAAACCAACACACAAAGGATGCAAAGAGTAACAAAAAGAGCTTCTACAGGTATGTCAACCAGAAAAGGAAAGTCAAAGAATGAGCAAGAATGGGAAGCTAGTAGCAAAAGACAAGAAGGCTGAGGCTCTCAACAGCTTTGTTTGCCCCAGTCTTCACTGGCAACCTCTCTCCTCACACCTTCAGAGTTGCAAGACCACAAGACAGGGACCACAGGGACAAAGTCCCTCCCACATTAAGTGATGACAAGGTGCATGACCATCTGAGGAAACTGAACAAACACAAGTCTGTGGGACCTGATGAGATGCATCCCAGAGTCACAGAATTTCACAGAATCAAGCAGGTTGGAAAAGACCTCAGAGATCATCAAGTCCAACCTGTCACCCAACACCTCCTGACAACCAAACCATGGCTCCAAGTGCCACATCCAAGCATTTTTTGAGCACCTCCAGGGACGGTGACTCCACCACCTCCCTGGGCAGCACATCCCAAGGGCCAATCTCTCTGTCTGGGAAGAACTTTCTCCTCACCTCCAGCCCAAACTTCCCCCACACAGCCCAAGACTGTGTCCTCCCCGCTCTGGTGCTGGGTGCCGGGGAGAAGAGACCAACCCCCACCTGGCCACAACCTCCCTCCAGGGAGTTGGAGAGAGCAAGAAGGTCTCCCCTGAGTCCTGAGGGAATTGGCTAATGTAGTTGCCAAGCCACTCTCCATGATATTTGGAAAGTCCTGGCAGTGAGGTGAAGTCCCTGGGGACTGGAAGAAAGGAAACACTACACCCACTTTTAAAAAGCATAGAAAGGAGGTCCTTGAGAACTATCAACCTGTCAGTGTCATCTTTGTGCTTGGGATGATAATGGAATAGATCCTCCTAGAAGCTCCAATAAGGTTCAAGGAGGACAGGGAGGTGATTTGAGACAGCCAGCATGGCTTTACTAAGGACAAGTCCCAAATGATGAATCTAGTGACTTTCTACAATGGACTGACTACAGCAGTGGACAAGGGAAGAGCAATGGATGCCATCTATCTAGATTTCTGCAAGGTCTTTGATATGGTTCCCCACAACATCCTTCTCTCTAAGCTGGAGAGATATAGATTTGATGTGTGGACTGTTTGGTAGATAAAGAATTGGCTGGATGGTTGCATCCAGAGGGCAGTGGTCCATGTCTTGATGTCTAGATGGAGATGTGTGGTCTTGTACAGGCCCTGAGAGGTCTGTAGTGGGACCAGTGCTATTTAGTATCATCATCAATGATATAGACAGTGGGATCAAGTACACCTTCAAGTGCCAGAGGGAGAGGATGTCCTTGACATGGGCAAAATGGAGAAATGGGCCCAGGTAAACCTCACCAGGTTCAAAAAGACCAAGAGGAATGTCCTATACCTGGGTCAGGACAATACTCATTACCAGTAAAGCTGGGAGATGATGTGATAGAGAGCAGCCCTGCAGAAAAAGACTTGGGGTACTGGTGGGCAAACACCTGGGCATGAGTCAACAATGTGCACTTGCTATAGAGATGTATAGGAGTGTCGTGCTCCCAGGAAACCTTGGGACACCACCCAGAAAGCTCAGTATTGTACAAGTTCAAGAGTGATAACTTTGTTCGGCTGGAAGTATACTATAAAGATATGAAGGAGGGTAAAGCTAGCCAGTCTCCTCATGAGCAGGAACTCTTGCCACAAAGACGGTTGGAAGAGATTTCAAGAACCCCTTAGTTTCAATCTGTTTCCGGGACTGCGATCAGACTGCTTCCCTGGCCAGATGGAAGAGAGTTTGCCTGTAAGAGCTGTCCCAGTGGCAAGCATGCTAAACTGAAGAGGCGTCTCTTTGAGAGCAGTGCTGTGAGAGTCCTGTTACTAGGGATATTTAAAGCTTCAGTAAAAACAGCACTGAAGTGAGCGACTTGCTTTCATTGGGAGATAGACTGGGGTTTCTCTCTATTCATATGTTCCACACATAGTAGTAGCCTCGCCTTTTGGTAGCCAACTTGCATGCTGAAGGGGGGGAAAAAGAAAAAAAAGCCAATTTTATAAAGATTTGTCAGGATTCTCATGTGGATAGGCATTCCTGAAAATCCCACTGCTGGCCCACTCCCATTTTTAGTCTCCTCAGCAGCTCTGCAGCTCTGGTCTCATTTGGCCTCACTTTCAGGCAGAGAATCATAGAATCAATAAGGTTGGAAAAGACCTCAAAGATCATCAAGTCCAACCTGTCACCCAACACCTCATGACTACTAAACCATGGCACCAAGTGTCACATCCAGTCCCGTCTTGAACACTTCCAGGGATGGTGACTCCACCACCCTCCCTGGGCAGCACATTCCAATGGCGAATGACTCTCTCTGTGAAGAACTTTCTCCTCACCTCAAGCCTAAACTTCCCCTGGCGCAGCTTGAGCTTGAATCTGTGTCATCTATGGTGCAGTGGGTTGAAATTTCCCCCTCAAACATTAACTGTGCCAGCCCAGCCTAGTTGGAAGCTAATGAAAGCTGTTTTTACAAGCAGAACTACAATCTACAATGGGATGCAATGAATATGTACGAAGAGAAGAGAAGAGAAGAGAAGAGAAGAGGAAGAGAAGAGAAGAGAAGAGAAGAGAAGAGAAGAGAAGAGAAGAGAAGAGAAGAGAAGAGAAGAGAAGAGAAGAGAAGAGAAGAGAAGAGAAGAGAAGAGAAGAGAAGAGAAGAGAAGAGAAGAGAGAGAAGAGAAGAGAAGAGAAAAGAGAAGAGAAGAGAAGAGAAAGAGAAGAGAAGAGAAGAGAAGAGAAGAGAAGAGAAGAGAAGAGAAGAGAAGAGAAGAGAAGAGAAGAGAAGAGAAGAGAAGAGAAGAGAAGAGAAGAGAAGAGAAGAGAAGAGAGAAGAGAAGAGAAGAGAAGAGAAGAGAAGAGAAGAGAAGAGAAGAGAAGAGAAGAGAAGAGAAGAGAGAAGAGGAGAATTAACCAGGCTGGAAGATACCTTCGAGATCATCGAGTCCAACCTATCATCCAACACCATCTAATCAACTAAACCATGGCACCAAGCACCCCATCCAGTCTCTTCCTAAACACCTCCAGTGATGGTGACTCCACCACCTCCCTGGGCAGCACATTCCAATGGCCAATCTCTCTTTCTGGGAAGAATTTCTTCCTAACATCCAGCCTAAACCTTCCCTGGTGCAGCTTGAGACTGTGTCCTCTTGTTCAGATATTTACAATTAACAAACAACATGAGAACCCCACTGGTCAAGGATCAGGGGAAGCTCCTGGCTTCTCCTTTTTCTGCCCCACCTCCCTGTAGAAAAGGGAGAAGAGAAAGGAGCAAAGAAAGTTGCAGTTAGCCTGAACTAAATCAATGCAGCCAAGGTCAAGCAGAAGCAAGTTAGTGTCTCTCCAGAGCGAAGAAGCAAGAAGAGAAGAACTGTTTTGGTACAACCAGTTGAAGTTTCCTATCTCTCCAATGGTATTGTTTAGAATGACCTTTATTTTCCCTTTTTACACCCAATAGTGATTTATTTACACTGTACTACTTTTCTGCCCATGATCTGTGAACAATTTTAAAGGCATAGCCTAAAATTATCACCTATGGCTTCAGGACACAGGATAGTGCAGTGCCAAAGGCATAGCCTAAAACTATCACCTATGGCTTCAGGACACAGGATAGTGCAGTGCCAAAGGCATAGCCTAAAACTATCACCTATGGCTTCAGGACACAGGATAGTGCAGCGCAACACTACCACCAAACTTCTTTCCTAAATGGTTTGACATAGTCATGAATCTCCTTGGAGCAGGACACATTTTTCAGTACACAGGATCAGTTATGCCAATTTGCTTTGGATTTCAGTTAATCCTGAATTATTAATGATAGCAAAGTAGAGCCTGGTTCATTTTGACCTAAGACTACCCAGGTGTCACAGGCTGAAATAAGTGCTTTAAACCCAGGATTTTCAAAAGCCACAATGCCACTTAACTCTGGCAGAGTAAGGCTTCAGAAAGTGCCAGTGCTGTGATGCTCTAATTTGTTCAGTGCCTTTAATGACTGCTTGGTTGCTCATCCTCCACAACAGTGAACACATGTGACACATTAGCACCTGTTGCCATCCTGCTAGTCTGAGAGATATGCACAGGTACTCTGCTGCTAGTCTGAGAGATATGCACAGGTACTCTGCTTTTCTTTCCCTTCTGATTTCCATTTCTCTCCTGTGCCTGCACAGCTGGGCTCACAGCACTGAAGACCTCTGACTTTACAACAAGCACCCTAATAAGAAATGGCCTCAGTGATTTCCCCATTTTCATCACAGACTCATGGAATGGTGGGGGATTATCCTTAGGAAAAAAAAAATGTGGCTTCTGTGTGTGTGTGGCATGTACAAAACTGGAATTCCTAGGTAAGAGCAAAGGCAGACAGATTTTTAACATGCACAAAGAATTGTCTGTACCACCCCCATGTCAATATTAATTATCACTGAGCTTCAGAATCATCAAAAATGCAAATAAAACAATTAAATCCCAGCACAGCTTAGCGCTGAAGGCTGCAGCTCTTCAATAAAATGAAATCTCATCTGCTTGTCTGTCAAAAAGAAAAATGTCATCACAGAAAGCAGTCAACTTACCAGCTATTATTCTCAGTGTAGTTATAGTCTGCTGTGGGGGAATGTGATCCTTTACAAGCCAAACCAAATATGAGACAGGGGCCCTTCATTATGTGCTGTTTGTTATATGCAGCAGTCCCTTCTGCTGTAGCAGAGCAGCAAAGCAAGATCTCAACAAGAGTCAGTGGTAAAGAGGAGCTCAGCATGGGCCAATTTACCCTGCTTCTCAGGCCGACTCCACCATTCAGTCTGAGTCCTGCAGTGCTGTGACAAGTTGCTGTCAGCATGCAGACTCACCACCTTACAGTGTCACATGGGGAATGCCTGTGCTGCTCCATGCTGCAGGGTGTGATTGGATCGGGGCAGAAGCAGACACTAAGGTGCAAGTCCTACACACCAGCTTCAGGGCATGACTGGAGAAGAAGTGTCCCTCCCTATGATGTTTCACTCCCTTCTTGGCATCTTGTCATTCCCCTAAAGCTGCAGTGCTGAATGTGAGAGCTACCCAGTGACACCAATATGATGACTTGATATGACTCCTTTATGGTGTTAGTCACAATTTCCTGCACTCTCCTTGGACCACCTGATCCTGCTCTGTGCCTGCCCACAATGTCCTTTATTCAAGCCAGAGTGAGGATGATGATCTGATTATTCTAACACTGGAATGGTGGGTGGGTAGGGACAGGTTCATCCTCCTTCCTTCAAGTCCCCTCAGATGATGGAACTCTTCCTTCACTCCAGCAAAAGAGCTGAGCTGAGCTGAACCACTCTGCACACAGGAAGGTAGATGGGGTATCCTGGACCCAGGCAGGAAATGGAGAAGAGGGAAAAAGGAGCTAAGGAGTAAAATTTCTCAGGATGAAGAGCCCCCAAGAGATCAGATCTGCTCTACCCTTCAGCCTTTCAATAAAGAGCATTAAGAATTTCTAACCACAGCCATTCTTCACCCACAGGCATATGGTGACCAGGTCTTTTATCAGGATCACATCAGCAGACTCCACAAACCATAGAGATGGTTAAAGGACATAAGAGAAGCATTTGTATTGGAGAAATGTGAGGTGGTAGAGTGAGCTGACAGGACACTTACACATCTAGAGCTGTACATGAGGGCATTAGAACAGCAAAGGTCTACCAGGAATTAAATGGAGAGGAAAACTGTAGACATCCATTTGCTTAAAGGATCCAGAATGCATCTCTCCTTGCCTTGACTTCATTTAGATTAGCCACATGATCCCACACTGAGAGGTGTGGTGACTCTTGAGTGTGTCCAGGGAAGGGCAATGAGGCTGGGGAGAGGCTTCGAGCACAAGCCCTATGAGGAGAGGCTGAGGGAGCTGGGGTTGTTTAGCCTGGAGAAGAGGAGGCTCAGGGGAGACCTTCTTGCTCTCTACAACTACCTGAAGGGTGGTTGTAGCCAGGTGGGGGTTGGTCTCTTCTCCCAGGCAAGCAGCACCAGAACAAGAGGACACAGCCACAAGCTACGTGAGGGGAAGTTTAGACTCAAGGTGAGCAGAAAGTTCTTCCCAGAGAGAGCTGTTAGCCATTGGAATGTGCTGCCCGGGGAGGTGGTGGAGTCACCATCCCTGGAGATGTTCAAGAGGGCATTGGACATGGCACTTGGTGCCATGGTCTAGTAGTCATGAGGTGTTGGGTGACAGGTTGGACTTGATGATCTTTGAGGTCTTTTCCAACCTTATTGGTTCTATGATTCTATGAGAGAGGAAAGTCCATACCCTTTAGTCTGTTAAGCAGGCATGGCATATGCAGAGGGTTGTTTCCTTGCAGTGGCATCCTCAACACAAAATCCACTCCCTCCAATTAAAATGGAAGAGTTCCCCAATCCAACATGCAGACAACAGGTCAGTATGTTCAGCCTCACCATGGCCAAAATCTTGTTACAGTTCCATTTAAGCAGAATCCTGCTCGAGGTAGGAGAGGGACCCATCATGCCTTGCAGGTAGAGACTGCAACACTCTTACCAGCTAAAAAAGGACTCTATTTGGTCCATAAAATCATCAGTACTATAAAAGGAAAACACATAAATAAGATTGTCATAGCTCTGATTATCATCACCTCACTCCAGCAGCATCAAAGCTGTGCTCTGGTGGGCATGGGCATTAAAGGAGTTCTCCTGCATAGCAGAGCCATTCCATGCCCAGACTTCATGATAGTGCCCTGGTAACAGCAATTCTTATTTCTTTTCCAAGCCCCCCACTGTTAGCCAAAGGAATTCACACAGGAGGGCAGGAAACACAGATGGAATTTTATTAAGAGTCCAGGACTTTGCAGGCAGGAATCCAAATCTGCTTGCCTGTGCATGGACATTACATTGCAGTGAAAGGGTCTCTTTCAGCTCAGCTCCACAGGATGCAGAACTGTGTTTCTGGAGCAGGTTTTTCTGGAGGTTTAGAAGCCTCTCCAAGCATAGCAGTGAATTTTCTTACTGTGTAAATCTGAGGGATTAGTTCATTCCCCAAGTGATTTTGGTGGCAAGGAGAAGGAGAAGCCTTCTGGGGAGGGACAGCCTAAGCTCTCCAGGCTCTTATCCAGCCCCCTCCCACTACCTGACAGGATTAAATGATACAACATAAACAGCACATACTGTGCATGCCTGGCACTGCAATATGCTGATGAAGCCAGTCCTGTTTCATGTCTGCTGCACCTTTTTCATTGCCCTACCACCTGCATGCACAGTTCACCCAACTTGTCCCATCAGAGGGTGTAGTTGCCACCCACAACGGCTAGTTCCCTCTATCTAGTAGATGAAGCAAGACCTGACACAAGCAGGGGACAGAGAACATTTCTTAGCCTGAGGAAGGCAGCAGGAAGCACCAAGGGAGGTGACAAGGACCTGCAGTCTAGTGCACAGAGAGCTTTATGCCTACTCAGGTAATGACACAGGAGATACAGTGCTTGGTGGAGGTGGAAAGGTCTCCTTCAGCCCAAGGGAGAAAGGAGGAGAGAGACATTTGTTTACTGCCTATGTTAGGGAAGACAAGTAGGCTGATCTTGATGGTCTTCTCCTGTGTGTTCATCTCAGCTGGGTCAGGTCAACATTTATTCCAATGTTATATGCTACAAAATGTGAAAGGTAATTCTCCCTTGTTACCCTAATTTATTCAGCTAGAGAGGAGGGAAAAGAAGTTCATTCTCCATTTGTTATGAAAGCTAAGATCAAGTATGAACAATGTTCCATAGTAAATGATTGAGAGTTTGACAACCTTATCTGTATCATATGATCATATATTGAAAGCTCCTATTGTTAAGAACAGATACAAGAGAATACAATTTCAGCTGCTTCAGCAGCTGTAATTCTGAACTTCCTCATTTTAGAGCTCTTTTCAAGTCTGGGATCTCTGTTTTCTCAGCATAGCTTTATGCCTGCTGTTTCCTTGGGTACCTTTCTAAAATGGAAACAAGTCTCTGCTGTGTTAGAAAAGCAAACTGGGTGCTCCCAGCCTTCCCAAAGTTAGTCACAGTACAAAGATAAGACCAGCATGACCCTTTTGTTCATGGACAGTGCTGAGATTTGCCTTTAAATGTCATTAATTTCCTTCTTAGGGATAAAAGCTGGGAGAGAAAAGGAAAAAGAAAGTCAGGGAAAACAAAACAAAAGAGGAGGCTCAGGGGTGACCTCATTGCTCTCTACAACTACCTGAAAGGTGGTTGTAGCCAGGAAGGGGTTGGTCTCTTCTCCCAGGCAATCAGCACCAGAACAAGAGGGACACAGTCTCAAGCTGTGCCAGGGGAAGTTTAGGCTGGAGGTGAGGAGAAAGTTCTTCACAGAGAGAGTCATTCACCATTGGAATGTGCTGCCCAGGGAGGTGGTAGAGTCACCATCCCTGGAGGTGTTCAAGAGGGGATTGGATGTGGCACTTGGTGCCATGGTTTAGTCATGAGGTCTGTGGTGACAGGTTGGACTTGATGATCTTTGAGGTCTCTTCCAACCTTAGTGATACTGTGACACTGTGAAAACACTGAGTCCTCAGGCAACATCAGGCACAAGAAGGTAATGACATGACAAAGCCAAGCAATCTCCATCTTACACATGATACATACCAGACGTCCCTCCCCTCCTTAGCTTAGCTCTTAGCTACTAATGTTGGGTAGAGAGCATCATGGTCACTTTTGGTCTTATGTTAAGCTCAATAGTTACCAAGCTATGGCTTGAGGCACTATGATGCCCTCAAGGTCTTTCAGCAGTTCCTGCAACCACTGGGAATTAACAGGCTACATCTGAGCCCAACAGGGAGAGGGAAGTTGTTGAAACATAGTGTTCATTTCGTATTGTTGCCTTGGAAGCCAGTGAAAGTTATTAATTCTTAGATCTTTGGTGAACACTGCCTCCTTTGTATGTTTAGTCATCCAAGAAGTCAAAATGGTCTCCCAAGGGATGTTAAGCTACTGTGTCTGACTTAATTTTGATCATACTGTGCCCAGTGAGAGTGTGACTTTGCTGCATCTGCCTTTTCACCATCTCATCAAACTCCTGCAGGCTCTAATCAGTCAGTCCAACCTCACTGGTCCAAAATTTGCCTCGTTATTTCCCAGGAGATCTACAGGTCCTTTATGTGTAAGTACACCCCAGGAAAATTAGAGGACAGTTTTTGTACCTTGAAAACATAAATCAAGCTCAGCGTTAAAGTAGACCTCTATTCCTCTGCACACACACACACACAAATGATTGGGAAGCATTTGCTTTACCTCATGGAGCTTAAGGCTGATCCCAAGTCCTGCCATTTTGCCACTTTCTCCAGCTTTATGTAGTACAAGACTATGGGTCTGTCTTGTAGCACTGAGGTCATCCACATATCAAAGTTGTTTGTGCTGGACATGTCATTTCACCTAATCCTGAGAATTTCACAACAGCTTTCACAAAGACAATATTAAAAGCCTGCAGATATGGTAAATCTTTCTGCCCTCTCCTGCAATGTTAATAAGTGCAGCACAAATTCTCCTCTCTAGTCCCACTCTTCTTTTTGAACCAGAGTGGCAGAATTGCCCTAACTTAATAACTTTACTGAAGATGTAAAACTCTTTCATTATATCTAGTGTTATCTTGTGTTCTTGTAAAACCTATCCAAGTATTCTAATCATAATCTCGTGTCTTCCTTTATTGGACCTGCTGTGAATTGTCTTTCTAAGATCTTTATTCCTTTTCTTTTTTCTAGGGGTTAGGTCTATTGAATTTGGATGCAGAATCCTTTCTTTTCAGTTCTTGACATTTCCTTACAACACCCTATTGAACCTGATCCACTCACACTACCTGATTTTGGGCACGATTCTTTCTCTCATCTATCACCCAGCCAGGGACCCAACAGGCTCTGTTGCTTTCTTCTGGTCTCAGTGTTTGATTGCTCTTAAGTAAAGCTTAAGGTGAAGCAACACTACCTCTTGAAGCAAATGAACACTACAAAGCTGAGCTACAAACAACCCTTTCTCAGTGCCTAGCCAGTTATGCCCTGGCAACAGCATTATTGATTTTTGTAAGGCTCAGCCTAGAGTCCATAGTATTTAAAAGCTGAACACATTTGCTGCAGTGTTTGGAAAGCACTTGCTCCTTTCTTCTATAATTTCAAATAGTTTCATATTTGTTCTTCGCTGCACTAAGATATTTACTGCTCCTAATATGCTCTGGGACCTTGATAAATTTACTTCAGTTCCCCAATTACCACATTCCTAAAGGAGGGGAAAAAAAATCCTCAGCCATCTTTTTTTTTTAAGTCCCTTTGAAATACATCATAGTTCAGCTTCATTATTAATCACTGCTGAACATATCCATGGTTAAGGTAATTACCATTGCTGTATGTGATGAAGATGCTTTTTGAAATGTCTCAAATCTGATCCTTTTGAAGTCACATGAAGCAAAACTCTTGTTCTTATTCTACGACACCATGGCACAAAGTATCCCAGAATAGAATAGACTGGACTGGACTGCAATAGAATAGAATAGAATAGAATAGAATAGAATAGAATAGAATAGAATAGAATAGAATAGAATAGAATAGAATAGAATAGAATAGAATAGAATAGAATAGAATAGAATAGAATAGAATAAGTTAACCAGGTTGGAAAAGACCTTCAAGATCATGGAGTCCAACCTATCACCCAACACCATCTAATCAACTAAACCATGGCACCAAGCACCCTATCCAGTCTCTTCCTAAACACCTCCAGTGATGGTGACTTCACCACCTCCCTGGGCAGCACATTCCAATGGGCAATCGCTTTTTCTGTGAAGAATTTCTTCCTCACTTGCAGCCTAAACCTCCCCTGGTGCAGCTTGAGACTGTGTCCTCTTGTTCTGGTGCTGGTTGCCTGGGAGAAGAGACCAAACCCCACGTGGGTACAACCTCCCTTCAGGTAGTTGTAGACAGCAATAAGTTCTCCTCTGAGCCTCCTCTGCTCCAGGCTAAGCAACCCCAGCTCCCTCAGCCTCTCCTCATCTACCCATGTTCTTAAAATTTTCTCTCACCTATCCTTCCTGGAAACCTTGTCTAAACTCTCCCTGACACAACCACCTCCTTGAACCCAGATGCTCCATTCAATTGACTCCTGTAGCTCCTAATAACTTTTTCTGACCTAACCAGAAGGCCAGAAACAGAACTTGCCATGGCTCTTTCAGAACAAATTGCCTACTGATTAGTCAAGTACTATTTACCTCAGAAAGCATCAGAGCTGCAAACTTAAATGCTGTGATAGTGTCTGTAGGAAGCATCTTTGCTGTTTCCTCTATTGCTGCTCTCCATCCCTAGTTTTGGCTCTTGATTTGGGGGTTTAGACTGGATGTTAGGAAGAAATTCTTCATAGAGAGAGTGATTGGCCATTGGAATGGGCTGGCCAGGAAGGTGGTGGAGTCACCATCACTGGAGGTGTTTAGGAGGAGACTGGATGGGGTGGTTGGTGCCATGGTTTAGTTGATTGGGCGGTATTGGATGACGGGTTGGACTTGATGATCTTGAAGGTCTCTTCCAACCTGGTCTGGTCTGGTCTATTCTATTCTATTCTATTCCATTCCATTCCATTCCATTCCATTCCATTATATTCCATTCCATTCCATTATATTCCATTCTATTCTATTCTATTCTATTCTATTCTATTCTATTCTATTCTATTCTATTCTATTCTATTCTATTCTATTCTATTCTATTCTATTCTATAGAGAATGGACTTAATGGACCTTTGGTCTACACAGGAATAGTCATTCTCAAGCTGCCAAACTGAGTTTCCCCACCTCTCTATCACAAATTCGAATCTTTCTCTGTCCTCAACCCAGAGACAAAATTCATGGAACTGCTGGAGACTGACCTATCTTTGTGGCTACTGTCAAACACAGGTGGGATGAGATAGTGAGCTGAAGCATCCTCAGGAGCAGACTAACATTCTGAGCCAGTGGAACCAGCAGCATATTGGGTAGGTTTCTTTGCTAATCTAGTGAACTTCTAATATAACTTGCTCACAGGAAGGCTTCCCAATCTATGCAGACAACATTTCAGACCCATTAGGACCTGCTCCTACAGCACATGGCTGCAAACATATTTCTTCTGCAATTTCTAGTCTCCCCAGTTGCTGCTGGGCAGCAGTTTTGAATCAAATGCTGTGGTGCAGGGCTTATTTAGCCAATGATGTGGTGGTGCCTGTGGTGCCAAAGAGCTGCTTTGAGCTGCAGCAGTGTTAGGGCTACCAACATTCTCCTGGGATTTCCTACTCAGCAGGAAGCAGTTCCACAGCCATGCAAGTAAATTACAGGTTTATCATTCCTCATTCAAGTATCAGCAGAGTCATTCAGTAGAATCCCCACGTCCCTACAGCAAGACCCTAGAGAAAAAATGGCTTGAACTGCACTGTGTATTTGTGCTTCACCTTATTTATTGCTCCTGCTCAGTGGCTTTGCTGTATGTGTATTCAACAGGTGCCCTTTCAATACGGAGCATGTGGTACAGAGATGACTGGGAGACAAGGCAGCAGAAAAGAGCAGCCTAGGAAGCAGTTGTGCAAGGCTTATTATAAAGGCCAACTAACTGATTCATCACTGCCCTCCCCAGCAAACCATGCCATATAACTGCTATTTTTAATTTAGCCTTGTGGAATAAGAAGGATTAGTTAGCAATGGTGTGCAGGCTTGAAGTGTGAATATGTAATGTCTTCTCTCCCTAAAGGAAGGTTTTTTCCCCTGCCACCCCAACTACATGGTGGATGGATTCAACTCAATCTATGATGTGTGCCCCAAGGCCAGTTTTGCAGCCAATTCTAATTTAAGGGAATTAGCAGGATTTTCATTCTCTACCATTGGACCGGTATCCTGGCTCTGAGTCTCACCCAGTGCTGGAGGAAGATGGCAAAAGACATCATGTTGTAACTCACTATAATAAGATCCTGCAATAGGAAGAGACAGGAACCAGGGTTGCTTCCTTTGGTAGGTCTTGAGAGGAAAAACAGCAAATCTGCCAGGCTACAGACTGCTGTCTTTGCGTGCAGTGAGGTTGAGAAAAGCATATGGCAGAAGTGGCTGCCTGGCTGCAGTGCCCCTGTTGCCAGCCCCGTCATTCAGGGCTGTGGAGACAAAATAAAGCTTTATTTTAGTGTCCTGACAGTTGACAGGAACTTGTCATATTGCAAACTCGGCTGAATCTCAGTCAGGGGCAGGGAAGAGAAATCAAAAGCAATTGCATACTCAGTGCACGCCTGCCTAATCTCCTGGGGGCAAGGAGATAGGGTGAGGTCTCTCATGTATTCTGTGTGTACAGTGAGGTCTCTCGTGCATTCTGTGTGTACAGCACCTAGACAAAGGGGTGCTAACAAATGCAAGAAGGAGAGAGCAGAAGAAGTTGCCAGGAGAATTGAGACTGAACTTCATTTCAAATGAAATAGGGAAATGTATTGCTGTTGGGTTTGAGGAAAGTTGCTCTGGGATTTCCCTTGTGACTACTCGCAATGGAGAAGAACCTGAGCTGGCAGGACCTTCCTTGCAGTGTTCCTGCTAAGTGTAGGTTCATTTTCACAGCTGTAGAGATGGCAGATGGGGAACAGGGAAAGGAAGGAGAAGGTTTTTCTTTTTTAGGGGAGATTTTAACACTTCCTGGAAAACCATTAACAGTTCTTGGTCTGGAAACATGAACACTGCACAATGTTTTAATTAACATCATCTTCAGAGAGCAGCTACTTCTTATGAGTGCATCTAGGGAAAAAATGCCTAAGTTTTTGAGCTCATCTTCTTCTCTCATTCAGTTTTAGTCACATGATGTAGTCACAGTCCCTTTAGCAAGTCTTCCAAGAACAGCTTTCCCTGCCCTTACTGTTGATTCTAGGTAATTTATCACATAATAGGCTTTGAGCTGCAGGCACTGCTGTGCCACTTCTAACTCCTAGTAAACATGCAGCCTTTCCCCCCACAAAAGTTAGCAGAAGTATCTTTTGTATGGTGTTCTACATCTTATCAAATCACATTTGTGGTCTACTAGTTCCTTGAGGCAGGAGACCTCCTTTAGACAACATTAGAGAGGACACTGAGCTGGAGCTAGGCAAGACAAGTGCAACCAGAAAAAAAATCTGACCTGGATTTCAGCTGCTGTCAGGAATAAACTGTGGATTCAGATTCAACAAGCAAAGCATTTGAGTCAGATTTATGCTCCTGCCTTGGAATATAATGTGTCAAAACCCAGAACCTGGATTCAATCCTTCTCTTTGACATAATGTGTCAGTGACACATCTTCTTGATGTGTCTTCTGGTGTCTGATTGTTCCTCGTGTTTCCTTTGGCTTCACACAATAAACCACCTTTTGAACAAGCACATTGTTGTCTTGGAAGCTGAATAAACTCAGTCTGGGGCTGCATTGCTGAAGAAGTGTAGGAAAGAAGGCAAAAGAAATCTGCCAGCATGGCTGGAAGAAGCATACCTTGCCTTGGCTGGGTTCACTTTGGTTTCCCTCTCCAGCTACTTTCCATCTTCTTTCCATCAATTGCCCTACTAACACGTCCCTGAGGGTACAGATCCCAGAACAATATGCTGCAAAGATGATTACAGTCTAAAAAAGAAAAGAAAACCCTGCCACCATGGATGTTATGGGTTTCAGCTTTTCACATTTAATCCTTTAATTGGTCTTTCTGGCAAGAAGAATTCGATACTTGGCTTTATTGCTGCATGGATGAGCCCTATTGCAAATCCCTTTGGGATGAAGTTACAGTCATTTGGCAGTAAGAAGATCCTTAGCAACCTCTCAAAGCCTACCCAGGGGGCTCCTTGTTGACATCATAGTTTCTGTGTGATGTCAGAACGCAGGCAAAAAAAACCAGCAGGACTTCTGCATATTAGATGAGACCATGGCTAGCCCTTACTCTGCTATTGTATGTATCAGGAGATATATCGAAGGAGAGTTTGTCTCTTGGCTTGCAGCCAGAACATCAGTGAATGCAAATTACAGAATAAGAAGGTTGAACAGTTTGTGTGCACCATAAAAACAAATACTGCAAAGTATTGAGCATGCTGGACAAGAGGGAAAGAGAACATTATGCTGAACTCCTTGGGGAGATCTAGTCTTAAATGTCTTCCAAACTTACTATTTGCTTTATGAAGGGTTCTATAGGTTACCTGTACACCTCTTGGGCAGACCCAAACAAGGGCTAAGCAATCTGAGCAAGGGAGGAGATAGTTTTGTCTCATGGGAGTATACAAGTAAGATCCTTGGAACCTTCCAGCTAAACATATCAATAAAATCTAATCTCCCATGCCCCAGGCCAAGAGCAAAATCATCTTTTTTGCATCCCAAATGAGCAGTCCTTGAGGTATGAAAGAATACCATAAAATGAAAGAGCTGTGATTCATATCCTATTCATTAATGACTGGTAACTTCCTTTTCTGATAGACGAGAAAAGACTTAAGTCATAGAATCATAGAATCTATAAGGTTGGAAAAGACCTCAAAGATCATCAAGTCCAACCTGTCACGCAACACCTCCTGACTACTAAACCATGGCACCAAGTGCCACATCCAATCCCCTCTTGAGCACCTGCAGGGATGGGGACTCCACCATCTCCCTAGGCAGCACATTCCAATGGCTAACAACTCTCTCTGTGAAGAACTTCCTCCTCACCTCCAGCCTAAACTTCCCCTGGTGCAGCTTGAGACTGTGTCCTCTTGTCCTGGTGCTGGTTGCCTGGGAGAAGAGACCAACCCCGACCTGGTCTCCACCTGGCTACAACCTCCTTTCAGTTAGTTGTAGACAGCAATAAGGTTTCCCCTGAGCCTCTTCTTCTCCAGGCTAAACAATCCCAGCTCCCTCAGCCTCTCTTCATATGACTTGTGCTTGAGACCTCTCCCCAGCCTTGTTGCCCTTCTCTGGACAGTTTCAAGAGTCTCAATGTCCTTCTTAAACTGAGGGGCCCAGAACTGGACACAGGACTCAAGGTGTGGCCTAACCAGTGCTGAGTACAGGGGCAGAATGACTTCCCTGCTCCTTCTGGCCACACTTCTTGATGCAGGCCAGGATGCCATTGGCCTTCTGGAGTCACCATCATTGGAGGTGTTTAGGAGGAGACTGGATGGGGTGCTTCTTGCCATGGTTTAGTTGATTAGATGGTGTTGGATAATGGGTTGGATGCAACGATCTTGAAGGTCTCTTCCAACCTATTCTGGTTCATTCCATTCCATTCTTATTCTTATTCTTATTCTTATTCTTATTCTTATTCTTATTCTTATTCTTATTCTTATTCTTATTCTTATTCTTATTCTTATTCTATTCTATTTTGTTCTATTCTATTCCATTCCATTCCATTCCATTCCATTCTATTCTATTCTATTCTATTCTATTCTATTCTATTCTATTCTGTTCTGTTCTCTTCCGTTCCATTCCGTTCCGTTCCGTTCCGTTCTGTTCCATTCCATTCCGTTCCACTCTATTCTTGGCCACCTGGGCACACTGCTAAGTCATTGCAATGGACACCCTTCAGCTAAGAGTGCACTTTCTTCTAAGTTAAGAAGTTCCTGAATACAAACCTGAAGATCTGGCCCTAAAAGCCCTGCTCAAGTCAGTCAGTTTGTGCTGATGTAACTAATAAGGCGTCTGGATCTTACGACCCGTCGTCATCCTGCATGTGCAATCGACAGAGAGCGGATTAGCACCTATGAAGCTAAAAATAAAAGCATCACCTTCGAGGCTGGGCCTGTTGTGCTTATTGCAAGGGGTGGGGCAGCACTGGTAGAGCTGTGCATCCATCGTGGATGTCGCCATGGCACACCCACGCCAACATCTCCACGGAGACACAGCACATTTCTAGCTCCTGCATCATCAACTTGTTGCCAAGGAAACAAGAGGGTAATAAAAAAAAAAAAAAGAAAAAGAAGAAGAAGAAGAAGAGGAGGAAGAAAAAAAAAAATCTCAATGACATTCAATTTTGAGACAGTCAAGAAACCCCTGAAAGGGATTTTGAAAGTGCCTGGGAAGGAAATGGAAATTGGGCTTCTAATTACAGATTCTCAACCAACTCCTTTTTATTCCCCGGTTATTCTGTCTGCTCACGTCACTGTCTTCTCTGTCTACAGAGGTACGAATGCCAGACATCAGTGAAAAGAGAATCAGAAAGAGCTTTCCTGGAGTGACTGGGGGGTGGGGGGGGGGTGGGGGGGGTGGAGCACGGGGGAGGTTTCTCGGCAGAAGCAACAATGGAGTTCCGTAACTCAGAGGAAGGTGGTGGACAGAAGTTGCAGAAAGGGAAATGTGTGGCAGAAAGGCAGAGTGGAGGTTTCTGTGAGAAGGGGCTATGTGCAGTTGGCAGGTGTGGGGGTGCATACCTACAGCCATATATGCCTGTGCATTTTCATATATGCAGCTAGGAAGGCACATGTGTATACCAAGGTCTGTCTAAATCCACATTAGACAGCCAAAAACCTGAGTTGTGCACCACCACCACCCCCAGATAATTAGAAATGATGCAATTAAACAAGAAAACAGCTGCCTTTTCATTTTGTTTCTTTTGATCCATTACAGTCTTACATTTACAAGCTTTCTCCACAATAGCTACAAATTTGCATCCCTTTTTAAATGACAGCTAACATTTTCGTGCAGCCACCTGACTCCAGGAGCTGTGGCCCTGCAGAAAAAGCAGCAAATAGAAGGAGAAGGTGCTGAGAGCTGACAAGCTTGGCAGGGCACATAAACATGAGGGCACACAAGAGAACCAGCAGATGCACCTGCTGCAAAGTGCATGAGTGAGTACGAAGGCAAGGGTTTGTGGGGTGTTTCTCTACAGAGAGACAGGGCCACCAAGAGAAGCTGTACAGATGTCAAAGCATAGCAGAGACAGGTTCCACCAGCATTGACATCAGCGTGGTCCAGAATCAGATGCACTAGCTATCTCAGGGAATAAGCACAAAGAAGATTAACTGTTTGAGTAAATGTCTGCATATCATCTTCTTTGCTTAGCCTGCAGAAGAGGAGGCTCAGAGGAAACCTTATAGCTGTCTACAACTACCTGAAGGAAGGTTGTAGCCAGGTGGGAGTTGGTCTCTTCTCCCAGGCAACCAGCACCAGAACAAGAGGACACAGTCTCAAGCTGCACCAGGAGAGGTTTAGGCAGGATGTTAGGAAGAAGTTCTTCAAAGAAAGAGTTATTGGCCATTGGAATGTGCTGCCCAAGGAGGTGGTGGAGTCACCATCACTGGAGGTATTTAAGAAGAGACTGGATGGGGCTCTTCGTGCCATGGTTTAGTTGATTAGATAGTGTCAGGTGATAGGTTGGACTTGATGATCTCGAAGGTCTCTTCCAACCTGGTTAATTCTATTCTATTCTATTCTATTCTATTCTATTCTATTCTATTCTATTCTATTCTATTCTATTCTATTCTATTCTATTCTCTATTCTATTCCATTCCATTCCATTCCATCCCATTCCATTCCATTCCATTCCATTCCATTCCATTCTTTTTAGCATGAAAGACAGGGAAGGTTTCATCATAGGATAGCACAATGCAGCACAGATGTTTAATGGCTATCTTGCATGGCTAGCGGTTTGGCTTGTGTTTGGGTTAATCCTGCAACAGATGAAAGAGCTTTGTCTTCACTTTCTTCTCCTCAGTTTTGAGTCTCACTCTTCTTCACACCTCAAGTCTGTCATCAAGCTTGTAGCCAGAGGGGAGATTGCTGTAGGCCAAAAAGGCACAGTTAAGGATAGCTGAATTTCAATGAAGGCCTTACAATGTGACACTGAAGAATCCCCACCAATACCAAAGGAGTTCATTCAGACTGAACACCCACAGAATTAGATTTATGGCTGTTGGTGGTAAATGGCTGCCAGCAACAAGGTTTGGACTCCATTCATGGTAGCAGAACCAGTGCTGGCCAAACATGAATATGTCTTTGTGCTCCCTAACAACTTCTCTCTGCCCCTTGCATATTCCTTTGCAGGACTGAGAAGTTTCTGCCTACTCTGAGGCAGGTTTATTTCCCCCTTGCAAGAAGAAGGTGCAAAGGAGGATGCCAAGTGCCGGTCTCCAAATCTGTGTGCTGACAGTACTATCAGTTCAAGAGCATTTCCTAAGGTTGCCATGAGCTAGAAGTGATGGGCATATGATTCACAGTTATGGAGAACACCAGCCTACATGCAGATGCTTCATTCAGACTGGCAGAAGCAAGTTCTGACCATCCAATTCTCTGCTGCTTACTGCAGAAAGTTAACTTGGAGCATCCAGTCACCCTAGAGACCATAAACAGGACAGCACAGTAAGACTGAGTGGTGGACTTGGTAGAGAAGGGTTAATGGTTGGACTTGATCTTGAAACTCTTTTCCGAACTAAATGATTATATGATCCTAAGTATGCAGCAGTTTGAAGTTTGGGCTGGAGGTGAGGAGAAGGTTAGCTGTTTGGGTGGGTTGGATTGGTTGATGGGTTGGACACGATGATCTTGAAGGTCTCTTCCAACCTGGTTTGGTTTATTCTAATAAAGGTTTATTCTAATAAAGGTTTATTCTAATAAAGGTTCTTCACAGAAAGAGTAATTGGCTGTTGGAATCTGCTGCCCAGGGAGGTGGTGGAGTCGCCATCCCTGGAGGTATTCAAGAAGGAGCTGGATGTGCCACTTGGTGCCATGGCTTAGTTAGTCAGGAGGTCTGTGGTGACAAGTTGGACTTGATGATCTTTGAGGTCTTTTCCAACCTTGTTGATTCTATGATGCTATTCTAACATCTGAAGCAATGCTACCAGAGCTGTAAAGTCTAGGGGTGCCTGGTGCTGAGACCTAAATATGGCTACGATCCAGGGAAGCAGAGGCATTGCTGTCAAGATGCAGAAGAGGCTAGAGTCAGGGAAAAGACAGCAGAAGTCTTATTTCTCACTTCAGCACATAAAAAGGAGTGTCTTGACTCCCCATCACACGGCTCAGTCACACTTTTTGGCCAGCATATCCAAAATGCTACCTTTTCCAAGGCAGATAAAAACACCATTCAGATGACTACTTTCTGAATAGAGGAGAAGTGCAGTTCAGAATCACCACTTACTCATGAAAAAGGATATAGTCCATTCTGTCTTAAAAATGCATGCTCATATCACAACTTCCAGCATCTGAATCACCAGTGCATGTTCAGTGTTTCCTGGAGGGGAGGACGGAGCTTCTTCGTAACTGACTGTTTTGAATTAATTTATCATGAAGTGCCCAACAAGTGGCATTCAAATGTGCTTCAACAAATATTTTAATAGTCATTTTTGCAAAGGCTACATGCTTTGACTGGAAAAGTACCCCAAAAAAAATCCACAATTTAGAAGAAAAATGTTTGACATCGCTTTCTTCTGTGAATAAAATTGACACAGAGTTTACAAATTACCCCAAATCATAGACTCATAGAATCAGTCAGGGTTGGAAGGGACCACAAGGATCATCTAGTTCCAACCCCCCTGCCATGGGCAGGGACACCCCACACTACATCAGGCTGGACAGAGCCTCATTCAGCCTGGTCTTAAACACCTCCAGGGACGGGGCCTCAACCCCCTCCCTGGACAACCCATTCCAGGGCTTCACCACTCTCATGGTGAAGAACCTCCTCCTCACCTCCAGCCTGAATCTCCCCACCTCCAGCTTCATTCCATTCCCTCTAGTCCTATCACTACCTGATATCCTGAGAAGTCCCTCTCCAGCCTTCTTGTAGCCCCCTTCAGATACTGGAAGGCCTCAAGAAGGTCACCTCAGACCCTTCTTTTCTCCAGACTGAACAGCCCCAACTCTTTCAGTCTGTCCTCATAGGAGAGGTGGTCCAGCCCTCTGCTCATCCTCGTGGCTCTTACCTAGGACATACCTAGGGACATATATGTCTACATGTTGTGTTATTTTTAGACATTCATTTTCATTTTGTGAATCAGACATACTCTGTGACTATCTTCTTCTTTTGATGCAGCCTAGGATGTGATTTGCCTTCTGGGCTCTAGCACAAGCCCAGCTACTCACACACCTGCACAATGAAATCTTTCTAACACAGAGGCCCTGAAAATACAATTTTATCTCTCCCTAATACCTACTGTCATTCCTTTTTCCAACACAATGCAATCTCTCTCTGGCTTGCTTTCTTTCATACACCCAGACACACAAGCAGACACACACAGTGTAATCTTATCTCTCTCAGATTCAACTACAGTATCTGCATTATTTTCAACATTGTACAAACATTTTATGTCTGACATTTTCACTTGTAGCCTCCATCACTCACAACTGCACAAATGCTTGCACGGATGTGAGGATGTAGAGGGAAATCCTTGATCACACAAATGTGCCCAGGTAAAGAGCAAGACTTGGTTTTACCTGGGAGAAGGCATTCACAGAATCACAGAATCACCAAGGTTGGAGGAGACCTCAAAGATCATCAAGTCCAACCTGCCACCACAGACATCATGACTACTAAACCATGGCACCAAGTGCCACATCCAATCCCCTCTTGAACACCTCCAGGGACAGTGACTCTACCACCTCCCTGGGCAGCACATTCCAATGGCGAACGACTCTCTCTGTGAAGAACTTTCTCCTCACCTCGAGCCCAAACTTCCCCTGGTGCAGCTTGAGACTGTGTCCTCTTGTTCTGGTGCTGGTTCCTTAAGAGAAGAGACCAACCCTCTCCTGGCTACAACCACCCTTCAGGGAGCTGTAGAGAGCAATAAGGTCTCCCCTGAGCCTCCTCTTCTCCAGGCTAAACAATCCCTAAGCAATTCAATGCAATGTTTTCACTTTGCACGTAGTGTAAGTTACACACTGCTTCTTGTTATGCTATTACACCACCAACAAATAGTAAAAGACTTAAATGGCTTGATGAAAAAAACATGTCTGCTAGATCATAAAGCTGTATTATTTCTGAATTGCTATCAGTGTCAAACACATCACTGGTGTGTTCCACGGCACGTGTGGCAAGCAAATTACAATATGCAGTTACACCGACATTTCCTGTGACATAAAATATGCTGGAGGCCCTGAGCTTTCAAAAGAAAAAAGGAAAGATGTATAGAGGAGGTTCCACCTCCACTTAAGCTATTATTTCTACAACAAAAGTCTACCTTTAAAACACTTGTATTAGCAGGATTGTTCTAATGGGAATATTAGATGGAATGTCTGCCTCTGCGAGCCTCTTTACACAGAGGAGAGTGGTAACAGTGAGAATTAGAGGATGCAACACAGAGCACTTCTGTACATCACTGATTTGGAGACAGGGGAGATAGCTGACAATTTTGAGAGGAATTCTGCACAGTGAGTTTCACATCCTTGCTCTGATTTCCAGTCTCCAAATTACCTCATAACGAAAACAAGTACTAAAATGAAAATGTAGTCAAGGTTCTAAGATGATTGGAATGGAATGGAATGGAATGGAATGGAATGGAATGGAATGGAATGGAATGGAATGGAATGGAATGGAATGGCATGGCATGGCATGGCATGGCATGGCATGGAATAGAATAGAATAGAATAGAATAGAATAGAATAGAATAGAATAGAATAGAATAGAATAGAATAGAATAGAATAGAATAGAATTACTAGAATAGAATTACTAGACTAGACTAGACTAGAATAGACCAGACCAGGTTGGAAGAGACCTTTGAGATCATAGAGTCCAACCCATCATCCAACACCATCTAATCAACTAAACCATGGCACCAAGTACCCCATCCAGTCTCTTCCTAAACACCTCCAGGGATGGTGACTCCACCACCCCCCTGGGCAGCACATTCCAATGGCCAATCTCTCATTCTAGGAAGAACTTCTTCCTAACATCCAGCCTAAACCTCCCCTGGTGCAGCTTGAGACTGTGTCCTCTTGTTCTGGTGCTGGTTGCCTGGGAGAAGAGACTAACCCCCACCTGTCTAGAACCTCCCTTCAGGTAGTTGTAGACAGCAATAAGGTCTTCCCTGAGCCTCCTCTTCTCCAGGCTAAGCAACCCCAGATCCCTCAGCCTCTCCTCATAGGGCTTGTGCTCCAATCCCTTTCCCAGCTGTGTTGCCCTTCTCTGGACATGTTCCAGCAAGTCAACCTCTTTCCTAAACTGAGGGGCTCAGAACTGGACACAGACTCAAGGTGTTGTCAAGGAACTTCTACTATCTCTGGCAAAATGCTACTTTTAGGTCAGAAAGGAAACTTTGCCTAGGAATTGGGGCCAAATCATCAATATAGTTTTAAAAGCACTTGGACACATTCCCATGTGATGTGCCCTAGGTGATCCTGCTTTGGCACAGAAGTTGGACCTGGTGATTTCCAGAGGTCCCTTCCAACACCTACCATTCTCTGATTCTATAATTACTTGGAGGCATTGGAAAGTGAATACCTTTGTGGAGGCCAAGCTCTCCCAAAAAAATTGATCCACTGAGGAAAAGTGAAACCAGTTGTCCTACTGCCAGAAGGGACTGAAAGAAAAGCTTTTATGACCTACCAGACTGCTTTGATTCATGATACCTTGCTCTGAGAACAAGGAGACCTGGTTACCTGTATCAGGGTAGGCCCATACAGCTCAGAACAGAAAGACTGATGAGCCAGGACCAACTGGGATCACAGGCAACCGGAGCAGTGGGATGAAGAACAGAGATAACAAATCCCATCTTAGAAGCATGAATGCCTGGAGCTTGAAGAATTGCTCTCAGAGGGTATGAAAATAGAAGTGTGGTACTCCTGTCTATGACACCTGTAGATAGCACAGGTGCACTGTCACCAGCACTGAACAGGTCACAAGAAACTTCAGTATTCCTAAGGTTGGAAGAGACCTCAAAGATCATCGAGTCCAATCTGTCACCACAGATCTCATGACTAGAGTAGGAGGACACTACTGCCCACTGCAGGCTTGAACTCATGACCTTCCCATTAAGGGTCTTATGCACTACCAACTGAGCCACCTGAGATGCTCTTACTCCCAGGTGCAGCAGTATTCTGGCCTTTTTTAGGCTAGTATCATAGAATCATAGAATGCATTGGTTTGGAAGGGTCCTCCAAAGATCACCTAGTAAGCAGGAACATCATCAATTAAACCAAGCTGCTCAGAGCCCCATCAAGCCTGATGTTGAATGTCTCCAGGGAAGGGGCCTCCACCACCTCCCTGGGCAACCTGTTCCAGTGTTTTACTACCCTCATTGTAAAGAATTCTTCCTAATGTCCAACCTAAATCTCATCCTGTTGGTTTCCTGACACTACCAGCACCGGCACACCAATACCTGAAGCCAAGCACATAACATAACTAGACTGCTTCTAACCACTTTTGAAGAGACAAAAATTGACTCTAACCTACTGCAGGAAGCACATGTCACCACAGACCCCACAAAATCCATACAGTGAGTGTTAATGTCGGCCTCCTTCTATGCAAAGAATTGATAAAGTGGGAGCAGATGCACTGCAGACTTCCCACACACACCACATGCCCTCGTGTGTCTCTTCCCCTCGTGCCCCCTGAACAGACACCAAGGGTTCACAATCCCATCTGTAAGAGCACTGGCACACTGTATAGCATCAGTGGAGAAGACAGTGTTTCACAAGCAAGATCCAGCCTCTCTCTACCTCTCAGGTAGGAAAGCATCCCTAAGCCCCTTTCTACAGCGAGAAACCCAGTGCAGTTGTGTGTAGCAACCACAAGCTTCATGCAGCACATGGGCTTTCTGACCCCATTCCTGAGACACCCAATAGCCACCTGGTCATCTGCTGCATGGAAAGTACTGTCTATAAAACACACTTGGGAGACTAGTTCAACTGCCCTCAGGAGCTCCAGTGCCATGGGTTAGTTGATTAGATGGTGTTGGGTGGATGTTAGGAAGAAGTTCTTCCCAGAAAAAGTGATTGCCCATTGAAATGTGCTGCCCAGGGAGGTGGTGAAGTCACCATCACTGGAGGTGTTTAGGAAGAGACTGGATGGGGTGCTTGGTGCCATGGTTTAGTTGATTAGATGGTGTTGGATGACAGGTTGGACTTGATGATCTCGAAGGTCTTTTCCAACATGGTTAATTCTATTCTATTCTATTCTATTCTATTCTATTCTATTCTATTCTATTCTATTCTATTCTATTCTATTCTATTCCATTCCATTCCATTCCATTCCAGCCTATCCTATCCTATCCTATCCTATCCTATCCTATCCTATCCTATCCTATCCTATCCTATCCTAATTCAATTCAATTCTATCCTAATTCAATTCAATTCTATCCTAATTCAATTCAATTCTATTCTATTCTATTCTATTCTATTCTATTCTATTCTATTCTATTCTATTCTATTTTATTCTATTCTATTCTATTCCATTCCATTCCATCCTATCCTATCCTATCCTATCCTATCCTATCCTATCCTATCCTATCCTATCCTAATTCAATTCAATTCTATCCTAATTCAATTCTATCCTAATTCAATTCAATTCAATTCAATTCAATTCAATTCAGTTCTATTCTATTCTATTCTATTCTATTCTATTCTATTCTATTCTAATCTAATCTATTCTATTCTAATTTGTCCTTCTTCCTGACATCAAGTACTCTAACATCAGGGATCCTGATAATTAGATCTCACTCCTGCTTGAGAAAATTTGCTAGGCCTCACACTGCCCTGCTCCACGAGGGCTGCTGAACTTAAAAGCCTACTTGCTCGCTCTGAGTCGGATTTGCTTCTTAGAACTACTTTTGACACACTTCAGTAACTCTCTAAGGACCTGCAGAAAAATGTCACCTGTAGGTTAGTCATCTCATTTGGAAAACTGTCTGCTCAGCATCTACTTGTCATAATGTGTTAAGCTGGAGCAGGGGAGATTTATGTTGAACATAGGAAATTTTTTTATAATGAGAGTGGTAAAATACTGTTGGAACAGGTTGCCCAGGGATGTGGTTGAAGCCCCATCCTTGGAGACATCCAAAATCAGACTCAATATGGCCCTGGACAGCCTGATCTAGTTGGAAGTGTCCCTGCTCACTGCAGGGGGGTTAGACAAGATGACCTTTGAGGGACCCTTCCAACTCAATGCAATCTGTGAATCTGTGTCTTGGCCACTGGTTTGTCACTTTGAAGAATGACAATGAAGGGACTGGAACATCTCCTTTATGAGGAAAGGCTGAGGGAGCTGGGTCTCTTTATCTTGGAATAGAGGGGACTGAGGGGACCTCATTCATGTTTATAAACACATGAAGGGTGAGTGTCAGGAGGACAGAGCCAGGCTCTTCTCAGTGATGTCCAGTGACAGGACAGGAGGCAATGGGTGCAAGGTAGTTCCATGTGTCTTGGTCCAGAGAGGGAAGAGACTTGGTTCTTTTTGAACATGCCTGTGGTATGAAATTAGAGACACAAACAAGGCCAAAATATCAACAGCCCTTGAGGCTATTTATTAACAGAATAAAGTGGACAGAACAGAAGAAGGGAGAGAGAGAGTGGGAAAAATGGAGAGAGAGGGAAGAAAAGGCATTATATTACCACCCTCCTCCCCCCCAGCCCCAAGACAGTTTGGGTCTGTGAAAGGGTGCTGCTGCATCACTGTCCTTGTTGGCTTGTGCTGTCCACCCTGGAGGATGGGAGGGAGAGATCCCAAAGTCCAAGTCCTTCTCTGAGCAGCCTCCATCATGTGGTCCAGCAAAGATGTCTGTTCTCTTCTCCATGAGTTACAGCAGGCAGAACTTAAGGCATAGCTTTGCTGCTGGTGGTGAGGAAAGGGTTCCTGGACTGCTTCCAGGCTGCATGGTGTCTTCTCTGTCTGCCTTTTTCTCACTTTGTTTTTCTTCTCCTGAGCAGGCATTGCTCAGGTCATTGGTCAGGTTATTTTTAGGTATGTGTCCAGGTATTGTCCCCAGGGAATCTTCCTGTGTATTCCTTATGTGCTTACAGGGGTCCAGCGTAGGGCAGGGACCTCCACCTACTCCTTAGCCCTTTACCTGCCCATACACACAATACACATCAGGTGCTTATCATGCCAGGTGGTGAATGCATTGTCCTTTTCACCATCCTCCCTTTCCAGGGTAGAGATGATCTTGTCTGCACATTCCAGAGGGTCATTATCCAGTGGAGTCTGCCCAGTACACATTTCTGTTGTCTGGGAGCAAAGGTGATTTTGTCTTTGTTGATTCACACAAAACACTGGAACAGGCTGCTCAGAGAGGTTGTGGAGCCTCCTCCTCTGGAGACATTCCAAACCTGTCGGCAGGTTCCTGTGTGATCTGCTCTAGGTGATCCTGCTCTGGCAGAGGGGTTGGACCAGATGATCTGGGGGCGGAGTGGCTGGAGAGCTCCCAAACAGAGAGGGACCTGGGTGTGCTGATTGACAGCCACCTGAATATGAGCCAGCAGTGTGCCCAGGTGGCCAAGAGGGCCAATGGCATCCTGGCCTGCATTAGGAATAGTGTGGCCAGCAGGAGCAGGGAAGTCATTGTGCCCCTGTACTCTGCACTGGTTAGGTCACACTTTGAGTCCTGTGTCCAGTTCTGGGCCCCTCAGTTTAAGAAGGACATCGAAACACTTGAACATGTCCAGAGAAGGGCAACAAGGCTGGGGAGAGGTCTTGAACACAAGCCCTATGAGGAGAGGCTGAGGGAGCTGGGATTGTTTAGCCTGGAGAAGAGGAGGCTCAGGGGTGACCTCATTGCCATCTACAACTACCTGAGAGGTGGTTGTAGCCAGGAAGGGGTTGGTCTCTTCTCACAGGCAACCAGCACCAGAACGAGGGGACACAGTCTCAAGCTGCGCCAGGGGAGGTTTAGACTCGAGGTGAGGAGGAAGTTCTTCACCGAGCGAGTCATTCGTCATTGGAACGGGTTGCCCAGGGAGGTGGTTGAGTCATCGACCCTAGAGGCGTTCAAGGGGAGATTGGACGTGGCACTTGGTGCCATGGTCTAGTCATGGGGTCTGTGTTGATAGGTTGGACTTGATGATCCTCGAGGTCCTTTCCAACCTAAGTTATACTGTGATACTGTGATACTGTGATCTTTGGAGGTCCCTTCCAACCCCTAATGTTCTGCAATTCTGTGTGATTCTGTGAACAAACACATGGAGGTCGTGCCCTGCTAAACAAAAGGTTTCAACGGGTCAGTGGTGCCACTGTCACTGCCACTTCCCATCTTAGTCACCTCCTGAACTTGCTGTTGTTCCTCCAAGCATGAGCAGAGGCCTTGCTGTCAAACTTTTTAAGTAAAGCTCAGTGTGAACTCCTGCAGTTCTTCCATTTTTATCTCTAATGAAATTGACACTCAGAGACCACTCCACTGAGGATTCAGGGGAAAGCCACTAATCAAGCTGACAGACCCATGTGACAAAGCTTCTTCCTCTCTCTCTCTCTCTCTTTGATGCTTTCTTCTTCTCTTACTGCCTAATCAATCTAGTTATCTATCTTTCTGTCACAATAGCTCTTAAGTATCTCTTCAACATTTCGGAAGTAGAAACAACCAACATCCTCTTTCCTCCTTTTCCTTCCCAGGCTGTAGGAGGAATTGTTCAATTAGCGTTTTAGGTGGCATGCTTTGCTTGCTTGTTTATTCACATACATGTGAGTGGGTTTTTTACAGACATGTGTGAAGTGCTCAGTGGGGGAGGACGAGGCTGAGAAGCCAAGCTGTGTATTTATTACTGAGAGTAGAGACATGAATGACCTTCCACAGCTGATGCCGTATGAACCTCCACAGCATAGCACAGCACCTCTCAGCACTCTGTTTTTTGCTTTTGTCTCACCCAACCTGCAAATCTGGGCAATTGCCATGGAAGGAAGAGATTTAGTGGGGCAATAGGTAAGGGCAGTAATTATTTTGGATTTGGCTATTGCAAGATTGCCTGTACTGGATGGGATGGGATGGGATGGGATGGGATGGGATGGGATGGGATGGAATGGAATGGAATGGAATGGAATGGAATGGAATGGAATGGAATGGAATGGAATAGAATAGAATAGAATAGAATAGAATAGAATAGAATAGAATAGAATAGAATAGAATAGAATAGAATAGAATAGAATAGGAATGAACCAGGTTGGAAAAGACCTTCAGGATCATTGAGTCCAACCTATCATCCAACACCGTCTAGTCAACTAAACCATGGCACCAAGTGTCCCGTCCAGTCTCTTCCTAAACACCTCCAGTGATGGTGACTCCACCACCTCCCTGGGCAGCACATTCCAATGGCCAATCTCTCTTTCTATGAAGAACTTCTTCCTAACATCCAGCCCAAACCTCCCCTGGTGCAGCTTGAGACTGTGTCCTCTTGTTCTGGTGCTGGCTGCCCACAAGAAGAGACCAGCCCCTACCTGGCTACAACCTCCCTTCAGGTAGTTGTAGAGAGCAATAAGGTCTCCTCTGAGTCTCCAGATCCACTACTGCCTGAACACCAGGCAAATGCTGTGGAGAGGGTGAATATTTTTTATTAGGCCAGCTGCTGAGGACGGGAAAGAAAAGATGTACACAAGCATCTCCTTAGGTTTGAAGCAGTGGTGGAGTGAAACACTGTGCAGATCTTTGAAGACTACTTGACATTTTTAGCACTCTGAGATATGGCAGCAGCAATTTCCTGGACAGTGTACTTCTAAAGCACAATTATCTTCACAAAACTTCACTAAAAAAAACAACCCCAAACCCACATTTGTGCCATAAAGTACAAATATCCTAAAATATTTTCTTCTCATCAATGGCAGATACTCCACTGGCTCCTAACAACCACATTTACTGGAACAGCTTTCATCCTTTTAACAGCTCTTCCCTTCTCCATGTACCATATGTTGTGTGTGGATCCTGTAAATAGAGAGAGCTGGAGGCAACACTGAGGGGTCTCCTGCCATTTTTGAAGCTAACTGCTACTCAAGGGATAAAATAGCAGCAAACAAGATGTCAGGAGTCTCACCAGGAAAGGACACAGCAGAATCATACATACAATCATAGACTCAACCAGGTTGGAAAAGACCTCCAAGATAATCCAGTCCAACCTCTCACCCAGCCCTATCCAGTCAATTAGACCATGGCACCAAGTGCCTCATGCAGGTTTTTCTTGAACACCTCCAGTGATGGTGACTCCACCACCTCCCTGGGCAGCACATCCCAATGGGAAGAATGTCTTTAAATTGGGAGAAGCCATTTCCAATGCTGAATTCATTGAAAGTGTGTTACCTCTACCTAGATTGCATGGCCCTTTGAGGACTTCATGTAATGCTGGGGTAAGTGCTTTCAGATTTTAGAGTAAATGGTATGAAAGTTAGGAACTGGCTGGAGGGCCGAGCCCAGAGAGTGGTGGTGAATGGTGCCACATCCAGCTGGCAGCCAGGCACTAGTAGGGTCCCCCAGGTACCAGTGCTGGGCCCCATCCTCTTTAATATCTTTATTGATGATCTGGATGAGGGGATTGAGTCAGTCATCAGCACATTTGCTGATGACACCACGTTGGGAGCACATGTTGATCTGTTAGAGGATAGCAGGGCTCTGCAGAGGGCCCTTGTTTTAGCAGGCTCTGTTGCAACAGGACAAGGAGCAATTGCTTTAAATGAAAAGAGGGGAGATCTAGACTAGATACAAAGACAAATTTTTTTACAGTGAGTGCAGTGAAACAGTGGAACAGATTGCCCAGAGAAGGAGTGGATGCCCCAGCCCTGGAAACATTCAAGGCCAAGCTGGATGGGACTCTGAGCAACCTGATCTAATTGAAGATGTCCTTGGTTCATGCAGGGGGTTGGAAGGAAACAAGCAGTTCAGCTACAGCATGGCTGCAATGAACTATCCTGAATAGTCATTATAGTGTCTTATAGTGTCTCAGTATCAGGCTGTCAATGGAAAGCCACTGCACCTCGGTGTTAAGATTGGTTTAGAAATCAAGCCATTCAAAACCCAAACAACACAAACAATAGAGTATGGCTTCTTTTTATTTCCTCTTTGGGTTTTTTGAGTCCTCAGGCTTCATTTGAGGTCAAAATTTTCAGTCTTCAACTGTGAAGACCAGGAGCACATCCTTAGAAAAACACAATCTTTTACTAATGTGATTCTAGTGCCTAGGGGGTTTAAAAATCACCTGAAGTATCACTCAATGCACAGTGATGACACTGCTACTCCCAGCACAGGTCTTTGTGTTAATGCATCAGGATGCTTTCCCCTCCATATGCCATGACCTTTCCTTAAAGCTGTGGATTTCTGGAACTGCTGAGCTATTGCTCTGTGATGTGTATGCAACATTAGATCTGAAACCATGTCAAACTTCCTACAAAGTAGACCAGAAGCGATAGAAAAGGACTCTGAGTTACATCCAGCATTTATCTCAACTACAGACATTGATGCCAGCACTGGCAGGGAATATATCCCAAAATACAGGTGCCTGAAGGCCTCCATTACCCTGATCAAGGAGACTAACACTCCTTTGGGAAGAGGACTGCCTCTCTCACTTTCTCTTTCTACTCCTGTTCTGCTTCAGCAAGAGACATGGCTGCATCCTTCACCAAGCAGAGTCAAGCCTGCAAATCCCTTGGCAGTCAGGAGACAGATCTCTCAGTTTGCCAGCCCTTATGTGGCCCAATTCACACAGTACAAGTAAATGATGATGCAGATGCTAAAGACGACAAGACATTACCCTGCAAACAAAGGCTCTTAGCAGGTCCTAACAGCTCCACCTCTTAGATCACTGCATACTGAAAGCAGGAGTGACATCAGAATGTCTCTGTCCTGACTTAGATTCCCTGACTTAGATACTTGAGACCTGTATGGCACATCAAAGCTTTTTCCCTGAGTACCCACCACTGGCACAGAGAATAAAAAGCTGGAAGAACTTAAAGCTCTGCGGTTCTGACAGCACCACCAATATTCACACAGAAATTTGAGCACCACTACCTGCAGCAAAAACAAACATTAGACCATGAGGCAGCAGTAGGGGTCTTGAAAAGCATGTCTGTCCAGCTCCCTGCACATTCTCTGGAGCAGGCAGAAAATCAGAAACCAGACACTGAACAGCATGGTGGAGCAGTGCATGCATCCCCCACTCTCCTTCTCCTCCCCAGGCGGCAAGAAAAGGAAGGTAAGTGCTAGGAAGAAGGCAGGCTGGGTCCCCCATTTGAAAGCCCTGCTCATAAAACTCAATTAAGTGGATTACAGATGAGCTCATTCCCAGTGGTGGGTCACATTCCATTAGAGGCAGGCTCAATGCCAGGCAAACTCAGCGCTGCTCAGATGGCAGTGTAGTCCACCTCACTGCTTACCGTCTCTGCCTCTGATCTCACCACACCTTGCAGGATTTCCTACCCCATGTCCTGCCAACTGCACAGCAGGCTCGGTGCTCACCCCTCCTCATTCTCCCAGTGAGATAATCAGGGTCAGCATTTGGTCATAGAGGAAGACAGGGATAGCCAAGCTCTTTGAAGCACTGTGTTCATGGACAACAATGCAGGAGAGGAAAAGCATTGGGAGAAAGAGACGAGGCAAGCAAGGAGATGGTGAGCAGAAACAGAGGCGCTGTGGAAAATGATGGCAGAGTTCAGGCTGAGCCAAGGAAGGATGGAAACAGCCAGCCCCTTAAACTGGATCAGTGGTACTCCCCGTGAAAGTGAGAGCAATCAGAGCTCTCAGCTCACTAATCCCTAAGGCTTTATCAAAGCATAGGTGTAAGATTACAGCATCGTCTGCTGTATGAATGTATACACACCACCTACAGACACTGCATGCAGTGCTCTGTGTGTCTGTGTGCTTGTGCATGGGGAACAAAGGGTGTGCCTGAGGTAGGTTTGTGGGGGGAATGACTGTGTTTTGAAGAGAAAGTGGGAAGGGAGACGTGAAGGTGAATGAATCTGTGGAGGGTGAACGGTGTGGGCGCAGGGCAAGAGAAAGCTGGATGAATGAGTGTGTGGGTGTGTAATATATGGGCTAGAGTAAATCAAATCTTATAAGCACCTGCAGGCATTTTGCCAGATTTGAGACCTATTTTGACATGCTTTGTGCATCCCACTTTGCTTTTCGCTGTTTGCAAATGATCCTGGCAGCTCAGCTAAATTCATACAAATAGCAACCAGCCGAGAGCAAGCCAAAGATGTTGTGAAATAGGTTGAGGGAGATGCAGGTTTTTGTGCAGATCCAATCAGCAGGGGCTTTGTACCATCTGGAACTCGCCTACCAAGTCCCAGGCAAAGGCCTACAAGGGAGATCAATCTAGTTACCTCCCCACCATTTGCCATCCCACGTGAGGAATGAATACTTCAGACCAGTTGCAGAGTGAGACATGCTGTCTGGACAATGATCCTCACAGGGCATGGGTCCCACACAGTGCAGGCATCTGCTATCCTGGCACAGGAGAACTCACTATCCACAACCTCAGAGAGAGCTTTCTGCTTTATCTGAGAAGGACTGAGAGGAAGACAGCAGCCTTATGTTTCATTCCCTTGTGTGTGACAAGTGAACTCACTTGGCAGCATGAGGCAGCAGGTTTCCTATTTGTTTCACCACCAGTTCACTGGGAAATTTTGGATAACTCAGCTCACCTTCTCTGCATCCCTGCTCCTAAGATACAAAGCTCCAGCAGTAATGGCACAGACAAGGTCCTTTGATGAAAAGCACTGTGTAAGACTCAGGTGATATTATTCTCCTGCACTAGCTGACAGTGATTGTCAAATCTCCTTTGCATTCATTTGCAGCAGTACTGAGCACTTAAGCATCAATGAAGTCCAAAGCTGATAAGCAGGAATTCCAACTCTATCCTGATAGTGCCTTTAGCTGATCATGACCCAGGCTCTGGGTGTTCATCTCAGGACCTGCAGCATAATACATAGAGCCCATCCCTTTGGAATGTCCTAGATTGTCATGGGCAGGGTAGCAAGCACAACATCACCACTTGGCCAAATGTTGTGTGGATTAGAATGCAGCATAGCTGGGATGCAAAAGCATTGTGGCCAAATCCTTTCTCTCCCCACCATGCTGATGGAAGAATTTAGGCTCATCTGCAGCAATCAAAAAAAATCTAAACCCTTGCCTTTTATTCTACTTTCCCCTTCCCTTCTGACTGGCTTGTCTTTATTAGCATCACTCTCTCTGCTACCCTGGCCCAAAGGTTTGCTCTGGCAAGTGCTGTGTGTGCACTGTGCCAAGCTGCTTTGCCCTGTCTTGCTGATGGTTCATGTAATGGCTGACAGTACAGTGCTGTATCCTCTTGTCCATGTGCACAAATTAGCTAGCCCTTTCATTTCACCTTCAACACAAAGAGAGTGACCTGTCTATGCAAACCGCCCCCTCTCCTTTTAACTAGAGGGAAGACAATATATTGCCTCTCTAGGGAACTCCAGAGAGAAGAGAAAAACCAGAGATGCTATCAGTGCCAAAGCACTATGTAAGAAAAGCCTTTTTCACCCTAATAGTTTATCAAGTGCTGCCCCAAGAGCTATTATTGAACCACATCCAGAAATGGGGTGGTTCCATCCAGTGTGTTTTCCTCCCCTCTCCCTCTCCAGCACTCTTCACTCCACGAGTGTATTTCATTCAGTGAAATGGTTTAAGGCACTGCCTGAAAGGAGGATTTTTTTTTGGTGTGAGTGAAATACCACAGCTCTGCCTTCTAAACCTTCCAGCTGAATGAGAGTAACTGCTGCGGTTGCCAGGGCACAGGCTACACAAAAACGCTGCTTGTGTTTAATTACACCGAGTGGCCATGGCCACTCCCTGACTTTGCTCTGGGAAACATTCTTCTGAAAAGCAGCCAGGTAGTTCTGCTGCTAATGCCATTGCCACAGTGCCCTGGGAAGGGAGGAGGGCTGACAGAGAGGGAGGCTTTCTGAGAGGTTTAGCTATATCGAACATATCTGAGCCGAGGGGTCTCAAGGGATGTGGCTGCGCCAAACAGAGATCCCCCAAGGCAGTGCCAGAGGTGACTGGTGAATGTTCAGGAGCTTAGGTAAAATTCAGTTTTGATGTAGAGATTTCAGCTGGACCATTCTTGTGCAAGAAGAGGAGACAGAATAAAAAAAAAAAAAAGATTGGAAAAGGAAAGAAAGGACCTGGAATGAGGTCCAGGAGGAAGAGAACAGAAGCAGCAGGGATGCTACTGAGAGGCCAGTAACCTCAGCCATAAATGTTGTTTTACACAACTCAGCCTTTCTCCCAGTGATGTTGCCAGCCTGGCTTTGGCAAAAGTGACAGCAGGGTTGGAGATGTTTCAGTACTCTTTGTAGCTACTGTCTACTTTTCATGGAGTAGGTCATATGTAGTTCTGCCCCAAATAACTCCAGAGCTGGAAACGGTACAACCCCATCTGCTTGCAGACCCAACCAATTCTGCTCAGAAATGGGGGAAATTAACCTCAATGTCACACTATGCTAATACAACTAATTTCCTTCCAGGGCTAATGTCTCTGCATGGATAAGCACAGATACACAAGCTCATCTGGTGCCATGCTTCAAGTACTCACAGTACAGCACTCTCTTACACGTCTGAACATACGTTGTGCAGCTCATCCATGAGTGTTGTTTTCTCCTCCCTCATAGGCATCGTCTTTTGAGATGCAAGCAATTCTTGGACTCAAAAGACCCCCTCAGCTTCAACAAAATCCTTTTAAAATACTTCAGGAATCTATCACTACTTCCACTGGCCAAGCTTTATTCATGGTGATGCTAAGGAGGCCTGACTAAGGCAGAAGATGCTGAGTTTCTGTCTTTATTTGTTTCCTCCCCTTGGTTCAGAGCCTTTGAGTTCCCAAGTAAGTGAATGAGAAGCCTCTTGGTCCATGCTTCAACCTACCCTCTTCTAAGTTAGACATGCACTAATGGAGAAATTTGCCAGTGGGTCAGGGAGGTTTGTGGTCACTCTTCTTGGAAGCCACCAACGACTAGAGCTTTTAAAGAGGTTGTTTTTCTGGGGTGAATAGTTGGGATTTCCTGAAGAGGGCCAAAGTTTGTATGGTACAGTAATAACTTTTATCAGATTAAGGTATGCTGCTGGTGAAACAAAACAAAACAAAACAACCCCCAAAATACCACAAAAGCTCTTGGTACCATCTGAAGATGGATAGCAAGGAATTTTTATTTGAATGCCTCATGAACAAATACCAAAAAAGTTTCACCAGATCCTTGTAGGCTTAACATTCAACATACTTATGTTAAATGTATGTGTAAATATACACTGTCCTAACTACCTAAACCATAAACTTCAACATTTGGTAGGCATCAAGCCCCTCAACTACAACTTCATAGAATCATAGAATGCATCAGGTTGTACTCTGTTTTAGTTAGTCCACACCTTGAGTCCTGTGTCCAGTTCTGGGCCCCTCAGTTTAAGAAGGACATCGAAACACTTGAACGTGTCCAGAGAAGGGTAATAAGGCTGGGGAGAGGCCTTGAACACAAGCCCTATGAGGAGAGGCTGAGGGAGCTGGGATTGTTTAGCCTGGAGAAGAGGAGGCTCAGGGGTGACCTCATTGCCCTCTACAACTACCTGAGGGGTGGTTGTGGCCAGGAGAGGGTTGGTCTCTTCTCCCAGGCAACCAGCACCAGAACAAGGGGACACAGTCTCAAGCTGTGCCAGGGGAAGTTTAGGCTGGAGGTGAGGAGAAAGTTCTTCACTGAGCGAGTCATTCGTCATTGGAACGGGTTGCCCAGGGAGGTGGTGGAGTCATCGTCCCTGGAGGTGTTCAAGAGGGGATTGGACGTGGCACTTGGTGCCATGGTCTAGTCATGGGGTCAGTGTTGATAGGTTGGACTTGATGATCCTGGAGGTCCTTTCCAACCTAAGTTATACTGTGATACTGTGACACTGTGGAAGGGACCACCCAAGGTCATCTTGTCTGATCCCCCTGTAGCGACCAGATGAATTCCAAATCCTACTCAATGACATCAACGAATCTTAGCCTTCAGATAAAACTTCATTTGCTATTTGAAGTGCTAGACAGACAATAGCATTGTCACCTCTACCCTCCTGCACCACTGCACTCCCTGCTGCTGGCTTTTTTTTCCTGCCAAACTCTTTTTGGAAGACGCTGCCTGCAACAGGTTATCAGGCACACACGGTGTCTTTCTCATGCATGTAGAGCCATTGGGCAGACACCAGGCTGCTAAGAAGTAATTCACTTCATAGGTACATATAGAATTGTAAGGCAGATTGGGGTCCCTGGCTTCAAAAAGTAAAGCCAGCTGAATTTAATCCACTGGTCTCACATCACAACTCCGCAGGACTAGTGTTTTCCACTCCCAGGAAGATGCGGCACTGCTCGGTCACCATGGTGACACACACTTTTCTATACGGTAACCACCACCCTGAACTGTGCAACTCACAAGGCCACCTCTTTGTGTTTACACATGCAGCTTGTTTTGCCTCTGCAGCCCAGCTGGGACTTTCCCCACTACCCCAAGCTCTGCTCTTGGCCAAGCACCTTCCCACACCCTCTAATCCAACACTGGAGCATTTCTGAGGCGACCACAGGCACCACCGGGGCTCCCACCTGGGAATGTGGCTGGGCTGACCTGCTAAATGTCTTACTGGGAAAAGGGTGACTTTCCCAATCCTACTGCAAGAGAACTCCTGGGAGAGCACATCTGCAGAGCTCCACTGAAGCCAGACTTACATGAAAGTGAGCACCACCAGCAGCATCCCCACGTACTCTCCCTCTCCCTCCCCTGCACACCCTGTCACTGTCCTGCATTATGTGTGTGGAACATCGTCTCTGTCCTCTCCGCAGCCGTGCCAACCCGAGGGAGGGTGAGTGGGTGGGTGAGGGTTGCAGGTGAGGGCTGCGGGCGACGGCAGCTGGAGCACCCCAGGCTCCCCTCGGGGCAGATGCCTGGCTCCGGGGCCGCAGCCGCGCCGCCACGAGCAGCGGAGGACCGCAGATGACCCGGCGCCACCCCACAGAGCCCGGGCTCCCTCCTGCCTTGCGGGAGCCTGCGGAGAAGCCTCTTTCTCGCAAGCCCCTGCACCGCCTTCCCCTGCTGCCATTACTTCCCCGCCCCCGCTCCCTCCTCAACTCCCCACAGACATCTCCCCCCGCCGGGATCTCCATGGAAACCAGCCCCGAGCAGCTGCCGGCCGCGCCCCGGTCGCCGCGGCGTCGCCCGGGTAAGGCGGTAGCAGGCAGCCACGGCCGCCACGCCTGCGCGACCTGGCCCCGGGAGGACGTTTGCTTCCCAGGGCAGGAATCTGCGCTTTGGGAGAGGGAGGATGCTGGCGGGTCCCGCCGCTGCAGTGAGGCGGATGGCTGGGGCGAGCAGTGTCGTTACGCCCACCCTTACCTGCTGCTAAATGTGCCCAGTCCTCCTGTGCCTGCTCAGCAGCAAGAGGTGTGGTTGCCTTGCTGGGACTAGGAGGCGGGGATGCTCACATCCCAAGATTTTCCAGTCTTGTCACAGCCCCAGTGCTTGCAAGAGGTTTAGACGAGGTAGGTGCCCCTGAGACAAGCTGAGCACTGGAGTGGGAGAGAATTACAGAGTTGTTGAGGTTGGAAGAGTCCTTTGAGGTCATCAAGTCCAACTGCTCTCCTAGAGCTCACAATCCCACCAGCACTGCTAAGCCACTACCATGTCCCTAAGCACAACATCCATGCATCTTAAATACCTTCAAGAATGGTGACTCCATTACCTCCCTGGGCAGCCTGTTCCAATGCTTGATAACCCTTTCTGTGAAGACATTTTTACCAATATCCAACCTGAACCTCTCCTGGCATGACCTGAGGCCATTAATGGATGTGGCGCTGAGCTGAGAGGTTCCTTCCATGTTCATGACCAAGAGGAATACTTCCAGGTGAAAAAGATCCCCAGAAGATCATCCAGCAAATGCATGGCAGTGATCAGCCTCACCTACAGAGGTTTGTGTTCCTCAGGTGCAGCAGCTGTCCTCTACTGACAGGGAAAAAAGCCCTCTCACACACATTCAGTTCCTTTTTTCCCATGAGGGGAAGTTGACCTAACCTAAGATACATATCAAGCATGGAAACTACTTTTACATGGGGTTGTAACATACCCTCTTTGTGGCAAAGGTTGCTGCTAAGCCCACTTAAGCCCCTTTGCACCCAAACTCCCTTCCCACGTGCCCACACAGGCGAATTTGCCCACAGCTTCCCGGGGAAGAGTTGTGCCTGTGCAGCACACATGGAAAATAGTTACAGAAGCCCTCAGAAACTGCAGATCCTGTGGGAGCAGGTCAGGCTTTGCTTTTATTTGCATGCTAGTCTGGAGAGTTAGCCTGGTGGTGGAAACATATGCCAACGGATGTCCTGAAAGTAGGTTGAAACAAAACAGAAAATACATCTTTGCTGTCTTACTATCTGTAGTGAATCATGTCTTTTACTACTCAAATGCATGTTCCTGACAAGAGAAACATCATCAGTTTCAGCTCTGAGAGACTCATTGCACCTCTCCTGCCTGTATGGCCAAGATAGGGCCCCAGTTTTAGACTTGATCTTAACTCTGTTTTGTTTTAGCCCCAAAGCTGTCTTCTGTCCTCATCTTAAAATCTCACAGATCTCACCATGCTCTCGCTTATGTCCCTGATTATATGACTGCTGAAATCTTTCTGCCCAATTTCTCTGCTAATATTTCACTGTGACCCTACCTGGTGACTACACATCAAGAGATCACAGGGACCGTTTACTCCAGATTTTGAGTACATGAGGCTACCCTACTGTCTCTGCACTTCCGAATCACTGATGCCTGTTGGCCTCCAGCTTTCCCTCCTTGTGTTTTCCCTCTTAACAGTCTCTGCCTCTTACTCATCTCCTTCACAGACTGAAGAATTCGCAGCACAGGATCTCTTGCTTTTATATTGTCCTCCCAAACCTTCACACTCAGGGCTCACTCCCCCACATGATACAGCAGAGACACTGCAGCTGCTGTTTGGCTTCACCCTGGGAATGTCTCTCTCCCACTGCTTTTAGTTAATTATAAGATCTGTCGTGGTCTAATAGGCATGGCTATTAGATGCAAGCCCCCTCAGCTGCAAAACTGGGGATAGTTGCTGGCAGCTCTCTATTTTCTGCTCCTCTCATATTTTCTCATTACTCCATGTAAATATGACTTTCCTCCTAGAACAATCTATTTACTAGACATTTAAATGTATAAGTAGTGATGGTGATGGAAATGCACACGAATGGAATGGAATGGAATGGAATGGAATAAGAAATAGAAATAGAAATAGAAATAGAAATAGAAATAGAAATAGAAATAGAAATAGAATGGAATGGAATGGAATGGAATGGAATGGAATGGAATGGAATGGAATGGAATGGAATGGAATAGAATAGAATAGAATAGAATAGAATAGAATAGAATAGAATAGAATAGAATAGAATAGAATAGAATAGAATAGAATAGAATAGAATCAACCAGGTTGGAAAAGACCTTTGAGATCATCATGGAGATCACCATGGAGCATTGAGGCTATAATTTGAATACACACAAAGCCTAATGGAGCATTGAGGCTATAATTTGAATACACACAAAGCCTAATCCTTATTATGTGATGTTAGGATGGCTATCTTCATGGTCAAGAGAAAAGGTACATATTAGAGGGAGGTGAGTGCTGAGAGTTACACTAGACTCCTCGAATGTGCTAGGCCTAAAATTGCTACTATTTGATTTTGTCTAATCACTGACAGTCAGGAAATTTCTGTGCCCAGAAGAAGCTGCAATCGACTGATAATGCAGCAGGCATCCAGAAGCCACCAAGCTGTGCAGCAGTTAGCTATATAACTAGCTAAGCAGCTTCCTACTTCAAGATATTAGACCTCAGGTCTCATGATCAGCAGAACTTACCATGAAACTTCATTACTCAGCTGATACCCAAGTAGAAGGAAAAATATGGTATTAAAATGAGGCATTAGCTTGCTGGATAAGACAAGATTTTATTTGGAGCTGAGAAGACACCAGGATGAAGAAAAATTCAGCTGATGTAAGATCTGGAATGAGAAACCATATATAAAAGTAGTCCTGTTCTCCATTTCACAGAACTGCAGAATCACTATGGCTGGAAAAGAACTCTTAAGATCATCAGGTCCAACCATTATCTATCTCTACCAGGGCCACTACTACACCATATCCTTGAACACCTGCATCGGTTTAAGCTGACCTGCCCCACTCGAAGGGATGAGGATCGAGGCTGCCTGCTCTGCCCCAGCAGTGGGGCGGTGCAAGCTGGATCATTATTCCACACCATGCTAACTTCATGCTCTCTGCATGACCTCATGAAGTTCAATAAGAACTGCATGACCTCATGAAGTTCAGTAAGAGCAAGTGCAGGGTCCTGCATCTGGGTCGAGGCAATCCCAGGCACAAATACAGGCTGGGCAGTGACTGGCTGGAAAGTAGCCCTGAGGATAGAGACTTGGGGGTGCTGGTGGACAAGAAGCTCAACAGGAGCTCTCAGTGTGCACTTGCAGCCCGCAAAGCCAATCAGATCCTGGGCTGCATCAGGAGAAGTGTGGCTAGCAGGTCGAGGGAGGTGATCCTCCCCCTCTACTCAGCCCTGGTGAGACCCCACCTGGAGTACTGTGTCCAGTTCTGGAGCCCCTATTACAAGAGGGATGTGGAGGTGCTGGAAGGTGTCCAGAGAAGGGCCACAAGGATGATCAGAGGGCTGGAGCACCTCTCCTATGAGGACAGACTGAAGGAGTTGGGGCTGTTCAGTCTGCAGAAGAGAAGGCTCCCAGGTGACCTAATTGTGGCCTTCCAGTATCTGAAGGGGGCCTACAGGAAGGCTGGGGAAGGACTTCTCAGGATCTCAGGTAGTGATAGGACTAGGGGGAATGGAATGAAGCTGGAGGTGGGGAGATTCAGGCTGGATGTGAGGAGGAGGTTCTTCCCCATGAGAGTGGTGAAACCCTGGAATGGGTTGTCCAGGGAGGTGGTCGAGGCCCCGTCCCTGGGGGTGTTTAAGGCCAGGCTGGATGAGGCTCTGGGCAGCCTGATCTAGTGTGGGGTGTCCCTGCCCATGGCAGGGGGGTTGGAACTAGATGATCCTTGTGGTCCCTTCCAACCCTGAATGAAACTATGAAACTATGACAGGAAGGGGTTGGCCAGGGCTTATGGGACTTGAAGTACACACTGTAGCTTTTAAAGTTTCCAGTTCCAGGATTTTTGTGGATTTTTTTCCCCTTGTTTCCAAGCAGGGGTATGTCCCTTTTTCTGGTTTTGGTTTCACAGGCATGGGCAGTTCACATTTTAGCTCTTCCCCTGTAAAAGTTACAAAGGAGCTGAAACCTACTACATTCCAACCAAAAAGAAGAGATACTGGCAGCATATGAAGGAGTTCCAGGCTGCCTTGGAGATGATCAGTACTGAAACACAGCTCACCCTGGCACCCTGACTGCCAGTGCTGGGCTGGATGTTCAAAGGAAAAACCTCGATCCATCATGCAACTGATGCCACATGGAGTAAGTGGATCGCACTGATAGCACAACAAGCTTGAGTAGGGAACCCTAACCACCCAGGGGTTTTAGAAGTCCTCACAAACTGGCCAGAAGGCAGGCATTTTGGGATGTCACCAGAGGAAACAGGGATGACACGTGCTGAGGAGGCGCCACCATACAGCACATTGCCAGATAATAAAAAGTGATATGCCCCTGTTCATTGATGGGTCCTGCTGCTTTGTGGGTAAGCACTGAAGGTGGAAGGCTGCTGTGTAGAGTCCCACATGATAGGTTGCAGAAGCTGCTGAGGGAGAAGGTGAATTGAGTCAGTTTGCAGAGGTGGAAGCCATCCACGTGGCTTCAGATACTGCTGAGCAAAAAAAAATGGTCAATGCTCTGTCTGTCTACTGACTCCTGGATGATGGCAAATGCTTTATGGGAGTGGCTAAAGCAATGGGAAGAAAACAACTGGCAGCACAGAGGTAAACCCATCTGGGTAGCTGACTTGTGGCAAGATGCTGCTGTGCGGGAGGAGAACTTGGTGGTCAAAATATGTCATGTGGACACCCATGTACCCCAGAGTCAAGCCGCTGAAGAAACAACCAGCACATAGATCAAGCTGCTAAGATTGAAGTGGCTTAGGTGAGTCTGGACTGGCAACATAAAGGTGAATTATTTCTAGATCAGTGGCCCCACCATGCCTCAGGACAGCCAGGAAGGGATGCAACATGCAGATGCACTTGAGATCAAGGAGTGGATTCAACCATGACCACTATTGCACAGGTTATTCATGAATGTGAAGCGTGTGCTGCCTCGTTGGATCCCATATAATTTGCCTCAGCCCATCTAGCCAGCCTGTCCAGGTCCCTCTGAAGATCCTTCCTGCCCTCTGGCAGATTAATGCTTCCACTTAACTTGGTGTTCCACCTATTGGAGTCATCTGCAAACTGAATAGACTAGACTAGACTAGACTAGACTAGACTAGACTAGACTAGAATAATGGAAATGGAATGGAATGGAATGGAATGGAATGGAATGGAATGGAATGGAATGGAATAGAATAGAATAGAATAGAATAGAATAGAATAGAATAGAATAGAATAGAATAGAATAGAATAGAATAGAATAGACCAGATTGGAAGAGACCTTCAAGATTAATGAGGGTGCTCTCAATCTCCTCATCAAGATCATTGATACAGATACTCAACAGGAGTGGCCCCAGCGCAGAACCCTGGGGAACACCACTTGTGACTGGCATGCAGTTGTTGCAAATGTGTATGCTGGACCATCATAGTTCCTGATAGACCTGGTGTGTAACATACACTGTTCTTAAACCTCTACTTTCCAGGGCATTTAACTGGCTGTTAATGCCAAATTCAGAGAAAATAGGGCTCGTCATCTGGGATAAGCAGGGAGAGCAGGAGGGAGAGCTTCCAGAAGTGTGAAGATGGCTTCTTGGCATAGTTCAGAATCAGTGGAAACAGTGGAAACAAAAATTAACTTTAACTATCTTTAATTAAAGCTGTGCTGAATCCTCTCTCCTTTAACAGCAAGCAGAGTCTCAGCCATAAATAGCTTTACACTGCAAACATAACACAGAGAACCCAGGAACAGAATATACTACAAAGACCAAGTCTCACTTTCAGTGGTGATTCACAGGGGCAAATGAGGATAAAAATTAATATATGTAGGGGAGAAAAACTGACATTGCTGTGGAAACCATTTCACTTCCTGACATTTTAAGTCTAAACTGTAAATTCCCAACTATGTATCAATGCAGTTTTGTGTTATTCCACTATAGCAGCCAGCCCAGAGTGGGCCATGGTGACAAATACCTTCCAGGCTATCTCCATGCAGCAGAAACCCCTACCATTTCAGCCAAAATGCCTTTAGTGACAGTATATGCTTTATGTGGTTCAGCTAAGACTGGGAAACTTGATCTCATAAACTTCATCAGCATGAATTATGTTTTTATTATACTAAATTGTGTCCTGGCATTTGCCCATGCACCACACCACTGCCTCAGGAAGCATGTAGCACAAGCCTCTCCGCCAGAGCGTGCAGGCATGAGGGCAAAGTTATGGCTGTTAGGAGGCCTCCCATCTCCAAGCCTGTCCAATCTGGTCATGATTGACATCTCATCTGTTATGTTTCATTGGCACAAGTTCCCCCTCCCCTGCTTCATTCTTCAGCCTTCAGAAGGTAGGTGCTTGGTCCCGTGTGGTGTTCAGAGGAAGCACTATGACCTACATGTCTGCCCCTGACCTTTAGCCTGATCAATAAAACTACAAATTGGTCTTTTCTTATGCCTGGCACGTTTGTCATAAAATCTCTGTTGAGATGGAATGAAACACTGAACTTCATGTCTAGGCGTCGTGAACATATTTTGAGGCGGGGGAGAGAGACTGGCAGTATTTCAGCCCTCAAATACCCAGCCTTTTTCTCCTGCTCACTCTCTGTGCAGCAATCCTCTGTGTTATATCTGAAACCTGTGGAACACCCTTCTTGGTTCTGTATTCCTGTATTTCCCCCAATATTCCAAAACAAGAGGAACCTCAAGTATCCTTCTGCATAAGTTGTAGAGAATAATGCAAATGCACTCAGGTCTGTGCTTGTGTTTAGAAGGGCTTGTTTTAACAGCCAGGGGTGTACACAGTGGGAGATGCAGGAATTGCCTCATGCCCAATCAAGGTGAGAGCTGTTTTTCATCAAACTTTGCTGTAGGTGCTTGAGACAGGCTCTCACATGGCATGGACAGTGTGTTGAGGGAAGAAACAGCTCACGCTGGCATGTCCTTGTAAGCTCAGCCATAAGCCAGTGACAAGCCAGGCAATGCAGCAGACATTAAACACAGGTAGTGCGGCTGCGGTAGTTTGTATGCGTGGGACCTGTTGGAGAGACACGAGAGGGAGGGGAAAAGGAAACAGCACATTCCCAACTAGGAAAGGGGAGGATGGGAGACAAGAGATGAGGATTAAGGACAACCCTTCTTGCTGTAGGATGGTGGAGCTCCTAAGAGGCACCAAGAGGGGAAAAAGGAGAAGCAATAGGGACAACTCCACTGCATAGAACATATGTTTAAGGGGTAGAAAGGAAGAGGCATAAATTCACTCAGAGAGTGTTTGGGGGGAGAGCAAACAAAAACCAGTAAGAGTTTGATGCTAAATGGAATTGCTATTGCTGCTAGTGTTTCTGCTATCAGGGTTTTTTTTGTGTGATGGTCACTGCAGAGTCCTGCCTGTACTGAGGCAGGCAGCATGACACACGGGAGGGCACAACCCTGCATGCTTGTCTCATTAAGCCCTGCAGCAGTGTCAGCAGACCTGAGTTTGCATTTGCACTTGTGCAATAAAGAGTACTTCAGTCTCAAAGAGCATGCAAGGGCTTTTTTTCCTCTTTTTTTTTTTTCCCCATACCAACAGGCTTCTATCAGAAAATCACAAGAGCCTTACCATGGCTGTAAAGGTGCTGAATGTGTTACTTTACACTCCTTGCCAAGCAATGCAGAGGGAAGGAGGAGGCTGTACTGCACAGTTTTGTGCACAGCTTGAAAGATCTATTCCGTTCTCTTTACAGTAAAAAAACCTGGTGAAACCACATGACTTCTTCATGCTGGCAAGATAGTTGTGTATTTAGCATGCTCAGCTGCTCGTAGGGATGGAAACCATACTTTTTACTCAGCTGCACTGCCACAGAGTGGCCCTGAATAACCTCCTGTGTCACTTCAGGGCTTTTAGCTGGTGAAATGAAACATGACTGTGAATCAAGGGAAAGAAAAAAACTCATAGCAGACTCTGCAAATTCCTTTTGATAGTCCAGCCACTCCTAATGCCAGGGAGGCTTGCCATTTTGGGTCCTTGGTTGCATGGTTTAGTTGATAGATGGTGTTGAATGATGGGTTGGACGCGATGATCTTGAAGGTCTCTTCCAAGCTGGTCTGGTCTGGTCTATTCTATTCTATTCTATTCTATTCTATTCTATTCTATTCTATTCTATTCTATTCTATTCTATTCTATTCTACTCTACTCTACTCTACTCTATTCTATTCTATTCTATTCTATCCATCCATCCACAAGCAAAACCAGAAAGCCAGATGCAGTCAGGAAGGTGGACCAGAAGACAAGGAATTCTTTGAAGGTTCTTGAAAGCCCAAGAGGAGTAATATGAAAGTAACACCAGCTCCTGTGTGTCTCTCTGCTGCTGCTCTGTGCTGCAGAAGACTGATGAGTCTGCAAAGTGATTTCCTACACCTCAGCTTAGAGGAGAGGACAGAAATACTGTGCTGGAATTGCAGCACAGCACATGTTGAAGGCAAGCAGGTGGCATGCTCAAAGTGGAGCAAAGAAACCACTCCTTTATGTAATGCACAGTTATGCTCTGGAGTTACCTCTTCTCAGGATTTTATGAATGCTGGAAGTTCATAAGGGGTTTGGAGCACAGCCCTATGAGGAGAGACTGAGGGAGCTGGAGTTGCTTAGCCTGGAGAAGAGGAAGATCAGGGGAGACCTTATTGCAGTCTACGAGTACCTGAAGGGAGGTTGTAGACAGGAGGGGGTTGGTCTCTTCTCCCAGGCAACCAGCACCAGAACAAGAGGACACAGTCTCAAGCTACACCAGGAGAGGTTTAGGCTCAATGTTAGGAAGAAGTTCTTCATAGAGAGAGTGATTGCCCATTGGAATGTGCTGCCCAGGGAGGTGGTGGAGTCACCATCACTGGAGGTGTTTAGGAAGAGACTGGATGGGGTGCTTGGTGCCATGGTTTAGTTGATTAGATGGTGTTGGTTGATAGGCTGGACTTGATGGTCATGGTCTAGTAGTTATGAGGTGTTGGATGACAGGTTGGACTTGATGATCTTTAAGGTCTTTTCCAACCTTATTGATTCTATGATCTCGAAGGTCTTTTCCAGCCTGGTTAATTCTATTCTATTCTATTCTATTCTATTCTATTCTATTCTATTCTATTCTATTCTATTCTATTCTATTCTATTCTATTCTATTCCATTCCATTCCATTCCATTCCATTCCATTCCATTCCATTCCATTCCATTCCATTCCATTCCAACACAAACATTCCAGATTGTTACTTCAAGTTCAGTCTTGCTCAGAGACAACTGGTGATACCCACTGAGTATAGCCAGGAGAGGCAGATTCCATGGACTCCTGATGTGGGGTGATTAATGTGGCATTCATTGTGTCTTGGCTTCGGGTGTTTGTCTTGTTTTTATGGTATATTGCTGGTTAAATCATAATGTATGCTATGCTCAGACTTAGGGATAAAATATCAAGCTCACAAAGGAAAACTAAGAACAGAATTTATATTTCATTCATTTTTTCCTTTGTCTCTGCTGTTCTGACACAGTGGAATGTCAAAATGCATCCTAACCTACATCAAACTGCCCTGCAGGAGCATTCATTATTCTTCTATTGTCAGAAAAACACATTGAAACAGGGGTATGAAACATCTGGCTAAGATACATTTATGTGGCCCAAATGGCATATTCAAGTTCTAGGTGTAAAAGGATTCCTTTTAAAACAAAAGGAAGTCTTGCCTCTGATTTGGAAGAAAGCCTTTGAGCTGCTGTAACTAAAGCAGTGGTCTCAGCCTGAGACAATGGGTAGCTTAAAGCAGTGCCTGAGAAAGTGCAAACTCCAGTACTGTGCCACTAATCTCATTTGAAATCTAATGAGGGCACTTAGTCAGAATTGACTAGTTGGCAGCTAAGTCCTGGTGATTGGTAAAAGAGACAAATTTAGAAGTGGAGGTAAGGCAAAACCTGAATATTACCAAAAAGAGAGTTCATAGAGAGAAAAAAAGGTGGAGGTTTGGAAAGGAGACAAAAGGTAAATGAGTGCAGCTGTAAGAAGTGGGCATGTCTTCACCCCTGTAGAGAGGTATATCAGCTGGGGGTGAGGGTAGGACCAATGGAGATGCTATTTGCAGCTCACAGGGGTGTGAGGACAGGCATAGCTCAGCTCCTGTGATGCTGGGGGGAGGTTGCCATGGGGGTAAATTCTCAGGCATCGGGTGATAGCCCTGGTAGATTCAAGAATTTTCCTGCAGCCAGCATAGTTGGGGTAAGAGAGCTTTTACAACAATGGAAAAGGGCAAGAAAGGGATTCTGAAGGCTGAAAAGCAGGGGAGAATGCAAAGGATCAGTGAGGGGAGACCTTGTTGCTTTCTACAGTTACCTGAAAAGAGGTTGTAGCCAGGAGGGGGTTGGTCTCTTCTTCCAGGCAACCAGCACCAGAACAAGAAGACACAGTCTCAAGCTGTGCCAGGGGAAGTTTAGGCTCAAGGTGAGGAGAAAGTTCTTCACTGAGAGAGAGATTTGCCATTGGAATGTGCTGCCCAGGGAGGTGGTGGAGTCACCATCCCTGGAGGTGTTCAAAAAAGGATTGGATGTGGCACTTGAAGCCATGGTTTAGTAGTCATGAGGTGTTGGGTGATAGGTTGGGCTTGATGATCTCTGAGTTCTTTTCCAGCCTTATTGATTCTATGATTCTATGAACTTCAGCACTTGTGACAGTAGCTGTTTGTGGGTGGTGAGGGAATGGCTGCTATGTCAAGTCACAGGTTTCATTTCTTGGAGGGAAATTAAAAGGGAAATATAATAGCAACAATAATAACACTAGCAGCATAACAATAATGATAGGTTAGCACTCTTTTAGCTGAGCTCTGGTAATTCTGCTGCAGTGGTGCTGCTGCCCTCAGCTGCCCATCCTCCCCTCTGTCAAAGCATCACAGCCTGTCTACATTTAGCCTGCATCCAGGGCTAAACTCCAGCAGTTGCTCTATGACCTAATGACCCCTCTGCAGCAGAGAAGGGGAATCAGGAAAAGAAGAGCCCTAAGTTGAAATGAAAACAGATTTAATCAGATGTCATTGTGGACCACTGGAACAGGTTATCCAGGGAGGAAGTTGAGGCCCCATTCTTGGATATGTTCAAGGTGAGGCTTGACAGGGCTCTTGGGTAACCTGATCTAGTTGAAGATGCCCCTGCTCACTGCAGAGGGGGGTTGGACTAGATGACCTTTGGAGCTCTCTTCCAACCCAGACCATTCTATGATTCTATGAAATAGCCAGATTAATACCAGTGTCTACACAAAGCATATCAAGCTGTACATGCCCAGCAGAGGTGCATCAGTCACAATATCCAGAAGGGCAGTCTTCAAAAGTAGAAGAGGGAAAAGAAGCAGGGTGAGGATGAGCCCAAACAGGAGACTCTAGTAGGAGGCTCCCCTGCTCACCAAAGTTAATGTTTTATATTGTGTGATGCATATGGGCTGGGACACACCTGTGAGCCAGCTCCAGTCAGCTGTCCTGGCTGACTCAGAACTGCTAATGGCCTGCAGTCCATGGCTGGCCTGGGGTTCTGTCCCAGAAAAATGAGAGCACTGCTACAGAAGCAGAGTGAGTGGAAGGGGATTGTATGACTGTGTCCTTGGCTGTCCACACATGCAGTCCACCATGGCTCTGACTAATGTTCAAATGTGAAGCACTGTGTTAGCAATTCCCAGTTCTTCCCTGAAGATAGCAGCCTCCAGCAGCAAGGTGGGCTGGACAGCAAGGGGGTCAGGACAGCATCTGACCCATAAAACTCAGAGCTCTTCTTTTGAAGCAGAGGAACAGGGACCCTTGTGCCATGATGAATACCTGTGTCTCTACCATAGGATTGCCACCCTGATGGTGTCTGAGAGGCTTTTTTGTTGGTCAAAGCCTGGTGTTTGGTCAGGGCAAATAAGTGCTTCCAATGAGGCAGAAGGAGCAACCTTTTGTTAACCAACAGGACAAGCAGTCAAGGCATAAGAGTTGGGTGCAGCTCCTCTGTCACAGAGGTCAGTGCAGAAATTGTTGCCCTGGAGCTGCACCACAGCCTACTCAGTCCTGGGGTCAGTCATCACCCCTGAGCAGAGGCTGAGCCCTGCCCACTGCTGTCTGCAAAATGTCCAGAACTCTTCCTCTTGGCTGAAAACAGCTGTTGCTAGGGAACTGCTTAAAGTAAAAAAGACAGCAAAGGATGAGAGGAGAGCATCAGCTGAAGGATGGCAGGCTGAAGGCAGCTGACTGGGAAGGCAAAGGCAGGGAGGGAGGCGAGAGGGTCAGAATCAAGGAAGGTCCAGAGAGTCTGGGGTGGAAATTGCTGTCTATCTTGCCACAGAACAACAATTTCCTGTCCCTTTCAGAACTGTGTTTTCCTAAAATCACTGAATGGCTTCCCTTGATGTGTTTTTTTGTCAAACATGTCTAGGCTCTCTGTTCACATAGTGAGCTTTCATGTGATACTTTGTACTCATCACTCTTCCCTTTCACCCCTTCTAGTAAAAATGATAACTTTTTTTTCCCCCTATTACTCTTTTCCACTGTATCATTGTAATTGTGGATTCATCTCATTTTATAAAGGCAGATGACACTAAACCAGCAGATATTTTGTCTTTTTGCTTGCAGTTTCCCTTCTTCCTAGAGTTGGTGGGGTGCTGACAGGTGATGCTCCTCTAGGAAAGGTCAGGGTTATACAGTTATTCACTGAACAGGTCTACCTAAGCTCCAGTCAAGGTCTGCCTTGTTCATAGAATCATAGGGTTGTAAAGGTTGGAATGGACCTCAAGGATCATCCAGTTCCAACCCCACTGCCATGGGCAGGGACACCTCACATGAGATCAGGTTGATCAGAGCCACATCCAGCCTGGCCTTGAAAACCTCCAGGGATGAGGCTTCTACCACCTCCCTGGGCAACCTGTGTCAGTGTCTCACCACCCTCATGGGGAAGAACTTCTTCCTAACATCCAATCTGAATCTATCCATTGCTATTTTTGTTCCATTCCCCCTAGTCCTATCATTACCTGGCACCCTAAAAGGTCCCTCCCCAGCTTTCTCGTAGGTACCCTTAAGGGCCTTTTTCAAAGCCAGCTGAACCCAGCAGCAGGTTGTCCACACATGAAACTACCTTTAGATTAGGCCAAATCACTATGGATCACAAAATCACAGAATTGGAGGGGTTGGAAGGGACCTCTGAAGATCATCTAGTCCAACCCCCCTGCTGGAGCAGGATCCCCTAGAGTTAGCCCATAGCTCAAATGGAAGAGATGTGACTTTCCTTTGCACATGGTGGCATTTGACTGCCTGCCAAAATGACTAGACACTGTTAGAGTTGGCACAGCTGTCACAGTATCACAGTATCACTATGGTTGGAAGAGACCTCAAAGATCATCAAGTCCAACCTGTCACCACAGACCTCATGACTAAACCATGGCACCAAGTGCCATATCCAGTCCCCTCTTGAACACCTCCAGGCATGGTGACTCCACCACCTCCCTGGGCAGCACATTCCAATGACTAATGACTCTCTCGGTGAAGAACTTTCTCCTCACCTCCAGCCTAAACTTCCCTTGACACAGCTTGAGACTGTGTCCTCTTGTTCTGGTGCTGGCTGCTAGACAGAAGAGACCAACCCCTTCCTGGCTACAACCACCTTTCAGGTAGTTGTAGAGAGCAATGAGCTCACTGCTGAGCCTCCTCTTCTCCAGGCTAAGCAACCCCAGCTCCCTCAGCCTCTCCTCACAGGGCTGTGCTCGAGGCCTCTCCCCAGCCTCGTTGCCCTTCTCTGGACATGTTCAAGTGTCTTGATGTCTTTCCTAAACTGAGGGGACCAGAACTATCTTTATGGATCTAAATCATGGTTCAGACTCAGGTGTTATATTGTCTCAAAAGGTTCTTCAGTATCTGCCACTACCCTGTCCATTCTGTAGGTTGGAGTGTGGCAAGTGATGGTGTTTGAATTAAAGTGAAGTCTAATTATGGGTAATATTAATGCTGCCTGAATAGTGAACAGATGCATCTAAATAAAGAGCAAGATTATCTAGATCATTGCTGAACAGAAATAGCAGGAGACAAAATATTCTTTGACATTTATAAATATAAAGAAATAAATGGGGTAAAAGGATAAAAAGATTGGTAACAAAATACACACACATATATATATATATATGTTTAAAGTCATTAGAAATGAATAAAATAAGCTGTGTGTGAAGTTTCCAAACTCAAGTGTGGTTGCAATACCTTCCAAGGCAAGCCATGGCATATAATAAAAAGCTCTGGTTTATTGGTTTCAGATACTGCAATGTCTAATTCACTTATGGCAGGGGTGAGTGGTGGGATAGGTATTATTTCACTTCCAAACATCTGGTCCAAAATAAGCCTTGCCTCGCAGTGATTGAATGTTATGGGTGTTTGATGGGTCTCTGGTGGTACCTATGAAATGCATTGGAGGTTTCAACACACTTCCTAGTGGACAGGTGCCCATACCACTAAAACCACAGCTCTTTTGGAGCTAGTTGCATTCTCTGTCATTGGCAGTCTCTGTGGAGAGGCTTATAGCCGAGTGGAGCATGAAGCAGTCTGCATGCTGGTATTTCTTCCTGCAGAGAAGCTCCACCACTCCTGTGCTGAGGCAGGGTAAGGAAAGTGCAGGGCTCAGTGGACTGCTGTGACTATTTATTCTGAAGCCAAAGTAAGAAATTGTCTTCCAGGTTTTGGACCAAGGAGGATAAAGAAAGAGTAATGTGCATACAAAAGTCCGTTCTTCAGGACAGAAACCAAGGAGGATTTAAGTCCTGCATTAATGCTTGGCCTTTTTCCCAAATGGTCAGGCTTCAGGAAGGGAAATACTCTTATAACCTTCAGTAATCTCCTCTGCAGGACCAAAGGAGTTGTTATCTTGACTAGGCTTCTCCGTTGTTCTTGTAGTTCTCTGTGGCCACAGATACAGTCATCATGAGGCATGAGTCACCCTAGAGTTGCACAGAATGAAATGTCTGGATAGGAACTTTGTCATTTTCTGGACTTGTAAAGCTCATTACAATCCTACTGACTCATTGACAGACAGGCAGACTGACCTCTGGAAGTAAAGGCTCTTCCACCCATCAGGTTTGGTCTTTAGAGGCTGTTCACAGCTCTTAATGACATTTGCTTTTTACATATTGCTTTCACCACATCACCCTCCTCCTGCTGCTTCTTGTCACATTAACAAATCCACCTGGCTTTTGATGGCTCTTTGTCAGGCTGCTTCCCTCAACTGTCTCCAAGCCCTGCTCTTTTTCCTCAGTGAGCAGGCACATACTCTGCTTTGCTCCTGTATTCATTTGTGCTTGGCTTTGCAGTATCTGCCAGGCAGTTTGACACCTGAATTTGTTGTTATTCTAGGCAGACTGTATGAGGTGGCTATTTCATTAACTTCTTTGTTGCTGTAGGAGAAACAGGAGGACACAGTCTCAAGCTGCACCAGGGGAAGTTTAGGCTGGAGGTGAGGAGAAAGTTCTTCACAGAGAGAGTCATTAGCCATTGGAATGTGCTGCCCAGGGAGGTGGTGGAGTCCCTATCCCTGGAAGTGTTCAAGAGGGGATTGGACGTGGCACTTGGTGCCATGGTTTAGTAGTCATGAGGTGTTGGGTGACAGGTTGGACTTGATGATCTCTGAGGTCTTTTCCAACCTTGCTGATTCTATGATTCTATGATTTTTAATACAGAACCAGGACAGGAAAATGCAGTTAGGATGCAGCGGTGTCACAGGCTGTGGTGGTGTTGTGTCTTGCCATGTTAGCAAATGCTGCAGTGTAATAGGAACGGAGCTCTAAAGCAGAGCAGCTGGCACTGTATGCCTGTTGTCCATGTTTCTATATTTTGGGGAGTTTACCTTGGTCTAGTTGTCATCCAGCTCCATGGACTGAATGCTCATTAGCAGGTATATTTCTGAAAGCATTGTTTCCATTGAAAAGGGAAAATCAATTAAATGAGGACAACCAGGAGCTTTATTTCAGAAGTGCACCTCTGCACCAAAATAAAACACTCATTTGGACATAGGATGTGTGGCCCTAAGTGTGCCTCCCCTGTCCTAAAATAGAAGGAATTTTGCTCATTTGTTCCAAGAAAAGGGTATCATTAGCTGCAGTCCTTTTCTGTTCAGGTGCAATGCACTAGCAATCGAGGATGGATACTGCATATTGAGAGACATCACTAGGAAAGCATATAGAAAAGCCTGAAAAAAGAAACATACCCTGTGTTAACCATACTCCCTGTGCTTTAATGATCCACCCACATCCAAAATGTTGCCTCCCTCTTTTTTTAATCCTTCTTTGGCCTTGTGCCACACTGACTTGAACAAAAAAAAAGGAAAGTAGTTTTCCCCTTTGGATTATGGGTGGTTGAGAGCCCTTGCTGAACGCTGAGAACCCTCAATGCCTGCTGACTCTGGTGAAACCTGATGGCACTCAACACTCTGTAAAAGAGCAGGCAGCCTCCTGCCTGTTAGCAAGGGATATGGAGGGCAAATGGCTGTGTGGGTGTGAGCAGGTCTACAGGGAAAAGAGGAAGCAGCTGTGTGTGAGGGGGAAAAAAAAGACTGACCAAGGAAAAGAGTTGTGTGCGTGTGATAGGGGGGGGAGACTAATACAGTTAAAATTGAAGTGATAAATCATACCTGAGATCTCTCTTGCGACCTATAAATAGGAAACTGAAAAGCATTTCCTTCTATTTATTTTATAAGTGCTATAAACTTTATCAGCTTTTAGTATTGGAGACTTGTGCAATATTTATGGGCTGTTTACTTCAGAAGTTATTCAGAGGTTAGCATCAGGAGGCTAATGAAAAAGAAAATTGGGATGGCTAAAGGAAAGAGGGCTTTTCCTACAGCCCCATAATAACAAAGGCATCACATCTGAGTTGCTTGGCCCTCTTCCCAATGTCCTTTGCTTCAGGGATGCCTGCGTTTCTTTAGCAGGTACTTACCCTGAGCTCCACCGCTCCACGGGGAGTCACAGAGAGCAACAGTTATTGGCAAAGATGAGGACAAACTCGTTCAGGAATTGCACACCAGGACTTGTGAAGATGAGGTACCTTGGAGGGTGATTCAGAAATTTGGAGAGTTTAATGTATGTGAAGGTTCTCATAATAGACTGCAATCCAAAATCAGTCCTCAAGTAGCCTTCAGTTGCTATTCAGAGGAAGGCTACTGTGGGAAAGCCCTTTGAGACTGGGCAAGCCAATGGCAGTATTTTTGAACTGATTAGTTGGTCTGACAAAGGTAACAACCACCTCGTCCATCACAGAACTACATACCACACACAGACCAAATGTCTGATTCTGGTTGACAGCTGGCTCAACATGAGCCTGCAGTGTGCCCAGGTGGCCAAGAAGGCCAGTGGCATCCTGGTCTGCATCAGAAATAGTGTGGCCAGCAGAAGCAGGGAAGTCATTGTGCCCCTGTACTCAGCACTGGTTAGGTCACACTTTGAGTCCTGTGTCCAGTTCTGGGCCCCTCAGTTTAAGAAGGATATTGACACACTTGAACATGTCCAGAGAAGGGCAACAAGGCTGGAGAGAGGTTTTGAGCACAGCCCTATGAGGAGAGGCTGAGGGAGCTGGGGTTGCTTAGCCTGGAAAAGAGAAGGCTCAGGAGAGACCTTATTGCTGTCTACAACAACCTGAAGGGTGGTGAGGTTGTAGATAGTTGGGGGTTGGTCTCTTCTCCCAGGCAACCAGCACCAGAACAAGAGGACACAGTCTCAAGCTGTGCCAGGGGAAGTGTAGGCTGGAGGTGAGGAGAAAGTTCTTCGCAGAAAGAGTAATTGCCCATTGGAATGTGCTGCCCAGGGAGGTGGTGGAGTCACCGTCCCTGGAGGCGTTCAAAAAAGGATTGGATGTGGCACCTGAAGCCATGGTTTACTTAGTCATGCGGTCTTGGGTGACAGGTTGGACTTGATGATCTCTGAGGTCTTTTCCAACCTTGTGGATTCTATGATTCTATGATTTGTTTCTTAACGTCTGGAAGCGTTGCTTCAACTTGCCACACTTCTGCTTTTTCCTGTTCATAGATGGTTTATCTGTGTTCTTTTCTTTCCAATGGAGGCAGCAGCTGTTTTCAAAGGGTTTCTTCCAGAGGAAGATAAAATCTCTTCAGATTTATCACTGTATGAAAGAGCTTTCCAGAACCTGCTGCTGTGTAAACCCCTTCTCTCAGGAAAAAAAAGTCATCACAGTTTGTTAACATAAGGAAATGTGAACATACAGAGGCTGCTCCATTAAGTTATATGAAGGGCTTTCCCCACAAAAAAAAAGCTGTGGATACAGGCCAAAATTAAACAGCTCTAGAGAGCACATCTCATGGGTAGAACGGGAGGCCTAGTCCCTGCTGGGGAAGGCACAGACACCAAAAATGGCATCAGCAAAGGAGAGGGACTCTGTGCTGCCTGCTTGTTTCTGTACACAGCTGTGGAATGAAATCTAGCCTGTGAAAAGAACACAACAGGAAGCAGCTCACACATTTCAAAGGCGAGGAGAGTAACATGTCAATAGCTCAGTCTCCTCACCCTATCAAAGAGGAGACCAAGAGGTATCTAACTTCCCATTTGTACCTACTTTGAGAAGTGCTCAGTGCTTATGGTGTCTTTGGATGGTAAAAAAGGGCCAACAGCTGGATGTTAGGAAGAAGTTCTATACAGAGAGATTTGCCATTGGAATGGGCTGCCTGGGGAGGTGGTGGAGTCGCCATCATTGGGGGTGTTCAGGAGGAGACTTGATGGCGTGCTTGGTGCCATGGTTTAGTTGTTTAGGTGGGTTGGATTGGTTGATGGGTTGGATGCGATGATCTTGAAGGTCTCTTCCAACCTGGTTTATTCTATACTTCTAATGTGAGGATAGAGGCAAACAAAGTCAAACAAGAAACAAAACCTGTTCTTTTTGGTGGTGGTGGTGGTTTGTGGGGTCTGGATTTTTTTCTTGGTTGGGTTGGTTTGAGGTATTTTTTTAACAGATTTAAGACCAAAGTACAAAAATAGGTTGGCTTTGGCACATTTTTGAAGTCTTCCAGTCAAGCTCAGATGCCTTACTGGATGATGCATTATTTTCATAGTTTCATAGTTTCATTCAGGGTTGGAAGGGACCACAAGGATCATCTAGTTCCAACCCCCCTGCCATGGGCAGGGACACCCCACACTAGATCAGGCTGGCCAGAGCCTCATCCAGCCTGGCCTTAAACACCCCCAGGGACGGGGCCTCAACCACCTCCCTGGACAACCCATTCCAGGGTTTCACCACTCTCATGGTGAAGAACCTCCTCCTCACACCTAGCCTGAATCTCCCCACCTCCAGCTTCATTCCATTCCCCATTTTAGCTACAAACAAGTTGTTTGACTTATTACTGAAACAGCTGGATGAATGTTTCTGGCATGTGTCAAATTAGATGATAGTGTATTTAGTCCCTGCTGTCCCTAAGACTTTGGGTTTGTGAGGGAAGAAATTATTTAGTTCTCTGGATGTAAAACGTTGTCTTTATTATTTGATTACCAAAACCTTATTTAAAATAAACAAACAAACAAACACACAACAAACAAACAGTAACCAAGCAACCCTTCTATGCAGCGATGTTGTAGGGAGTATGGGTGCTGCCTATGGCCTGCCGGTATGCCCAGTGAGAATTATGCCTGGAGCAAGGTTCAAAATGTTGCCTCTGCCAGAAGCTGTCTACTCCTATCTGACAAATTTCAAACTATTCTTCAAATAAATTCAGCAGTGCACTGCCTGCTTGTCACCTAGTGTCAGAAGGAGAAGCAGCAAGCTTTTTTCAAGACCTCCAAGGAATACTTGAACAAACATTCAAGAATAGACAAATGGAATGGAATGGAATGGAATGGAATGGAATGGAGTGGAGTGGAGTGGAGTGGAGTGGAGTGGAGTGGAGTGGAGTGGAGTGGAGTGGAGTGGAATAGAATAGAATAGAATAGAATAGAATAGAATAGAATAGAATAGAATAGAATAGAATAGAATAGAATAGAATAGAATAGAATTAACCAGGTTGGAAAAAACCTTTGAGATCGAGTCAAACCTATCACCCAACACCATCTAACCATGGCACCAAGCACCCCATTCAGTCTCTTCCTAAACACCTCCAGTGATGGTGAGTCCACCACCTCCCTGGGCAGCACATTCCAATGGCCAATCTCTCTTTCTGGGAAGAACTTCTTCCTAACATCCAGCCTAAACCTCCCCTGGCACAGCTTGAGACTGTGTCCTCTTGTTCTGGTGCTGGTTGCCCAGGAGACGAGACCAACCCCCACCTGGCTACAACCTCCCTTCAAGTGGTTGTAGAGAGCAATAAGGTCTCCCCTGAGCCTCCTCTTCTCCAGGCTAAGCAACCCCAGCTCCCTCAGCCTCTCCTCACAGGGCTTGTGCTCGAGGCCTCTCCCCAGCCTCACTGCCCTGCAGAAATCTCTGACTCCATTCTTTTTCAAGCCACCATTTTGCAGATGAATTTTGATTTATTTGTATGGGATTTATCAAAAGAGCTGGAAGAAAAACCAAATATACAGCAAATAAACTACAATGTGTGTCTCCTAGGGTTTTTTTGGAAGGGATTGTTTTGCTTTGCTTTGTATTTTTATGTCTAGACTAGAAAATTAATTATGAAATAACAACAAAAAGAAAAAGAACTAATATCTTGTCAAAGGGTGTAGACCCAGTTTTATACCTAGAAAAGGCTGAAAGAAAGGGAAAAAATATGATCCATGGCTCAGTTATTATAAAACAAAAGTTCAGAGAGGTGAAAACGCCTTAAATGATTCTGCTCTTCACTGGCCTAAGGGAGATGTAAGTGAATATGTTACTGTTGAAGCTAAATACAGGATGAAGATGAGGAACTGTCCTTTCTGGCAGACAGGTTTAGCCACAACATAAATGCTGATGTGCCAGAAGGTTGAATCAATAAAAGGTTTTCTTTTTATAAGTGTAGGATGGTATTAACTGAAACAAGAGGAAGCAACTCTTTTCCCTATCATGCCTTTAAATTCACAGGAAGCTTCTCACCTTTGATGCAAGGAGTGTTATGAAGAAGTATAGATTGTTCATTGCAGATACCATGTGAATTAGGGAGGTCTGTGCCCTTCCAGACTCATTCTTCCTGTTCATTTTCATACTCAGAAATAAAACAGAGATCATACAGGCATTGTACTTAGTCCAGAGTGACAGGGAGCTCCAGCTGGCAGCCTGGAGACCAAAACCAGCCTTCATTGAAGCTCACCGTGTCTCATTTGAGGAGGGAAACAGCCGCCTGGGCAGCACACTTGGACCTAAGAATCAAACACCTTCCTGCTTGGCTGTGAAAAATCTGATGGTTAGAGCTGCACTTGCAGGAGGGGATGATACTGGTTTCAACCCTTCTCCTTTGCTCATAGCAACCTGAGAGTTCCTCTGAGAGACCATGAAAAAATTTCTGTCATCTCTCCCTCCTAGGTGTGGAAGTAGGTGCCCAGTTATGCTAAGGGGTTCAATGATGTTTAGGAAAGACACCAAAGACAACTGAGTGAAGACTACTTACTTACCTCTTCAGTGACAGGTGGTTTTACCTTAAAAGACCCCCAGGGTGCACATCTGACCAAGGGCAGGCATGTACCTTCAGTGTAAAGTGACTGTTCCCTTAGAGAAAAGCAAGTTCGACGCACAGTTTGCTACCCATCTGAATCCCACCACTGAATGGAAACTGAGGGTTTCCAACACCTGGAATACCTTCAAGGGCTCTCTCTAGTGTAGAGTTTCTGATGGCTAATAAGGATTGAGCTCACACTGCTGTCCTTTCCATGTTGAGACATTAGGATGGTCTTTCTCAGCTGCCTAGTCACCGTGCAAAGCTTGTCTTTGAGACCTGCACTCCACAAAAAAGAACCAGCCAATGGGATCAAGAGCTATCTGGGAAAAAAATAAATACAAGCAGGCAAAAAATAGTAGTGAGAGAGAGTAAAAGTAAGTCAGGAGAGATCAGGGAGTATTTGGATCTTTTACAACAGGCTACATCATGTAAGGGAACACAAGCACCTCTTGTGTCCCTAGAAGACTGCAGGTGCAGTTCACAGAAAACAGCACTATAGAAGTCCACTCTCCTGCTGTCTCAAGGTAATCTCTGCCAGCTCAAAGGGCAGGAAAATCCATCCAGGGATGGTTTGTCCACTTAAAAAGAAAACGACAATGACTTTCAAGTGCTAGAGTGGGACCTGCTGTGATGGGAGAAGTGGCAGTGTGGAGGTGAAGATAGCGTTCACACCAGGTGTCAGGACCATAAATGTCAATGGGCATTTCATTAGAGGGAAAGAAGGAATGTAGAGGCTAATAAAAGGCACAATGCTGACAGCAGCTTCTCCTCAGCAAACATTTCCAGCCTACTCCTCTGTCATACAATCAAAATTTATTGCCAGCACACAATGCATTAACTCTTTGTGTCTTGGCTAGGGCCTGGGGAGCAGCCATTTCTGTGCATGTCCAGCAGCAGACAAGATTTGGCTGCAGGTTAAAGGCCAGAGATCCCTCTTTGCCTGCTCACCTAGCATCATCCTGTTTCTCCTCTCCACATCTGCTGTTGAACCCTGCAAGCCTAGAACCAGTTCTGTCCTCAGAAACTGGTCCTGGACCTCAGTACCAGTCTGCCATTGCAGATGCTGATAATATGTCAGCTTCCCCACTCCCTAGCCTTACTTTTCATCCCAGTCTGATACTGGCTCAGAGTGGCCCTCAAGCGATTTCTCAGGCACTGCACTGCAGATGAAGCTGCCATGGAAGTAATGTCTGCATAGCCCACAGCAGACCTAAAGGTTGCTTAAAGGTACAAGACACTTAAGTACAAGATAATTCATGGATTTGGAAACTCTTGGGAAGTCTTTCCTCACCAGCTTTTCTTTGCATCACTTGCAATCACTCATGCTTTTTCTTGATGGCCTTCTAGAAGATCTTCAGGTGTGAGGCACCCATGGATGTAGCAGGGAGACCTTGTTTAGAAAAATCTATTCCAGTTTGTGTTCTTTGCTATTTGTTTCCAGCTTCTCCCTGCTCTCCAGGGGCTTCTTGTCTCCTTTCCTGCTGCTCTGGGGAAATGTTAAAGCTAGCTCCTAATTAAAGTGGTTGCAATTCCCCACTGAAGCAGTGGCGCCAGGGCCTGAAACTGTCCTGTGTTTTGTGGCCCCTAGAGACAACCCAGCCGTGCTCAACCTTGCTGCTCTCCTTCTCCTGTCACAGCCTCCCCCAGCTTGGCTCTGGCAGGTTTCTTCTGTGTTTTCTCATCTGTGATAATCTCTCTCCAGTGCTGCAGGCAGGGGATGGGGAGGTCACTCAGCAAACGAAGCGAAGCTCTCCCAGCCCTGAAAATCACGAGAGGGAAAGAGCCATGGGGGAAGTGCAAAAGACTGAAGCATAGAATAACAGAATCAATCAGGTTGGAAGAGACCTCGAAGATCATCAAGTCCAAGCTGTCACCCAACACCTCATGACTACTAAACCATAGCACACCCTCCACTAGACCAGATTGTTCAGGGCCTCATCTAGCCTGGCCTTGAACTCCTCCAGGGAAGGGGCATCCGTGACCTCCCTGGGCAACCTCTTCCAGTGTCTCACCACCCTCACTGTGCAGAATTTCTTTCTAATGCCTAGTCTAAATGTGCCCTGACTCAGGTGTAGGACCTTGTACTTAGCTTTTTTGACCTTCATGAGGTTGGCTCAGGCCCACCTCTCAATCCTGCCCATGTCCCTCTGGATGCCACCCCTTCCCTCCAGCATGTTAACAGGACCACACAGCTTGGTGTCATCTGCAAACTTGCTGAGAGCGCACTCAACCCCACTGTCCATACTGCTGACAAAGATGTTAAACAGCATTGGTCCCAGTGCTGATCCTTGAGGGAGACCTCTTGTCGCTGGTTTCCATTTAGACTTCAAGCTATTGACCACAACTTTCTGAGTGTGGCCATTCAGCCAATTCCCTATCCAGTGAGAGCTCCATCCCTCAAGTCCATGCTTTTCCACTTTGGTGACCAAGATGTCACGCAGCACAGTGTCAAATGCCTTACACAAGCCCAGACAGATGACATCAGTTGCTCTTCCCTTATCCACTTGTCCTAGTTTAGAGCGAGACAGATTGCTCTATTGCTCCAAAAGGGGCAGAAGAATAACACTCACACAAATGGATTGGACAGTAATGGAAAGTTTAAATGGAAAAGCAATTAATGTACTACAAAAGCTGCAAAGCATAGTGGTGGGCATAGCAAAGCATATAAACTTCAAAGAAATCTCCAGTCTAAACTTAACACACAAGTTCCTTTACACCACATCAAAAACTCAACACTTCCCTTCTCCCCACCTGGGGTTCAACAAAAACCCCAGGGCTCTTTCTTCCCCCACCATTCCTGGGCTAGTTTCAGGCTGGCCAGGCCTGAATTGCCCCCCTTTTTTACCCTGGTATTAGGCCTGGACAGGCTAAGATTGAGGTGGGGAGATTGAGGCTGGAGGTGAGGAGGAAGTTCTTCACCATGAGAGTGGTGAAGCCCTGGAATGGGTTGTCCAGGGAGGTAGTTGAGGCCCAATCCCTGGAGGTGTTTAAGACCAGACTGGATGAGGCTCTGACCAGCCTGATCTAGTGTGAGGTGTTCCTGCCCATGGCAGGGGGCTTGGAACTAGATGATCCTTGTGGTCCCTTCCAACCCTGACTGATACTATGATACTATGATTGCACAGGGGGAAAAATATGTTACTCAGGCCAAAGAGGCCTGGGATACTCCCCCATTGTTACCAGATAAGAGAGCATCTGCCATGGGAGCAGAGAGGGAAGAGAAAGAGAATAATTTTGCAGTCAGATTTATAAGGGTGCAGGGCATTGAGTCCATCATCAGTAAATTTGCTGACGACACCAAGCTGGGGGCAAGAGTTGATCTGCTGGAGGGTAGAGAGGCTCTGCAGAGGGACCTCAACAGGCTGGACAGATGGGCAGAGTCCAAAGGCATGAGATTTAACACATCCAAGTGCTGGGTTCTGCACATTGGCCACAACAACCCCATGCAGTGCTACAGGCTGGGGGCAGAGTGGCTGAGAGCAGCCAGGCAGAGAGGGACCTGGGGGTACTGGTCGATGGCAGGCTGAACATGAGCCTGCAGTGTGCCCAGGCAGCCAAGAGGGCCAATGGCATCCTGGCTTGCATCAAGAACAGTGTGCCCAGCAGGAGCAGGGAGGTCATTCTGCCCCTGTACACTGCACTGGTTAGGCCACACCTCGAGTACTGTGTCCAGTTCTGGGCCCCTCAGTTTAGGAAGGAGGTTGACTTGCTGGAACAAGTCCAGAGATGAGCAACAAAGTTGGTGAGGGGTTTGGAACACAGCCCTGTGAGGAGAGGCTGAGGGAGCTGGGGTTGCACAGCCTGGAGAAGAGGAGACTCAGGGGTGACCTTATCACTCTCTACAACTACCAGAAGGGAGGTTGTAGACAGGCAGATGATGGTCTCTTCTCCCAGGCACCCAGTACCAGAACAAGAGGACACAGTCTCAGGCTGTGCCAGGGGAGGTTCAGGTTGGATGTTAGGAAGAAGTTCTATACAGAGAGAGTGATTGCCCATTGGAATGGGCTGCCCGGGGAGGTGGTGGAGTCGCCGTCATTGACGGTGTTCAGAAGGAGACTTGATGGGGTGCTTGGTGCCATGGGTTAGCTGTTTGGGAGGGTTGGATTGGTTGATGGGTTGGACACGATGATCTTGAAGGTCTCTTCCAACCTGGTTTGGTTTATTCTAATTTATAGGTAGAAATACACTATTTCCTGTGTCCAGCCACTGGGCTGGACACTCTAGACACTGCAGGTCTCAATTCTGTGGCTTCCTTTTTAGAGGTTGGAGCTAATCCTCCCTTCAGTGGGAGCAGGCAAATAGAAAGAGCAAAGGCCAGAGCTGCACCTCAGTTGCAGTCAGATTTGCACCAAGCAAAACTCAGCTAGAGAGAGGCCTTTCCCAGTACATTTCAGAATATATACTCAGCATATATATCTTCAGCCTTCTATGTAAACCATCATCAGATGGTTAATCACCATGATTAAATAAGCGCAGGCTCGGTCAATACCATGCTCATGCATAAATGCAGGCATAAATCATGTATTCCTCCCATCAGCCCCCTCCCACACAAATGTACACATGGATCCAAGTGGGCAAAAATGCAGAGAGCAAAGTTCTCTGAAGGTCATGCCTCACAGCCATTCAAGTGACTGATGTGCAATTACAGAAAATCCAGTGGTAGGAATGCTCTGCAGTAATGTTTTCCACAGAATATGAGTGACTGAAGAACATAAATCTCCTCTTTAAAAATAAGGCAGACTTTGCATGGCTGAGCCTCCTGCAGAGCCACTTCAAAGCCCTTTGTTGGTGTAAATTAAGTTCAGTTTTGCCACCTCATGGAGAAACAACAAGGCACTCACTGCCTGGGGATGGCAAGCAGAAGGCAGAACTGGAGCTGGGCAGGATGCCATCCTCAGGGGTGCCTGGTGATGTCAGGGAAGGAGGACTGGCAGCAATTACTGCTCCCAGGGAGACAGTGCACACCTAGGCATAGCTACTGGCTCACACACCTTGGCCCACATGCTTGGCCGTAGCAGGCAGTTCAGCCTCCAATGGTTCTGACACAGAAGAGTAGACAGAGAAACAATCACTGTTTTGGTGCCACCAGAAGTCTGCTGCCCTAGGCAACAGCCTGCTTTAGCTGTGCTTAAAGCTGGCACTAATCACGCTGGCCTTAAATAAAGCTTAGGCTCAGGGGACTTGGCTGCTTTGGAAATTGTTAGGCTGTGTTTTTCTGTCGTCTGTGACAGACAAGGAGACAGTGTGGCCTGGGAGCGAGGAAAACCAATAAAACTGAAGCTGCCCAGAAGTTTCTCTTCAATATACAAGAAGAAATTGCTGTGGGATGGTAGCATCACCTGCTTAGAGATTCAACCTGGCAACATCAGGAATGTTCTGTCTGGTGTTTTCATAGATATCAATGAAAAGAGGAAAATGGGGGAATAATTCAATCGAGATATTCAATGAAACCATTTGAGTTTGCTTTATCAAATACTGCAGGCCAAACGATTTTATCCCAGAACCAAAATGGTCTGCTTGACAATAAAATACAACTTTGGAGCTTGAAATGCCATTATGGTGTCTTATGGGAATGACAGTATGAAATGGCTGATGTTCTTATTTCACATTACTGACTAGGGTCTTCAGGTGAATTGTCTGTCCCATGAGACACACTGGTGTCAGTCAGAGGGATTCCATCATCATTGCAGCTGTGTGCTGCAGCCATCGTGAGCAATGGTGTCTGACAGGAGAGCTTGGGTCTTCAGGGAAGTGAGACAACCTCCTGCTTTCTTGCAAAAAGGAAAGCAAATGGAAAAGACAGGAGATACATTGGTAGCAGAGAAGGGTAATGAAGTTGGTGAGGGGTTTGAAACACAAGCCCTATGAGGAGAGGCTGAGGGAGCTGGGGTTGCTTAGCCTGGAAAAGAGGAGACTTGGGGTGACCTCATTGCTCTCTATGACTGCCTTAAGGGGGGTTGTAGACAGGTGGAGGTTGGTCTCTTCTCCCAGGCAAGCAGCAGCAGAACAAGAGGACACAGTCTCAGGCTGCACCAGGGGAGGTTTAGGCTGGATGTTAGGAAGAAGTTCTATACAGAGAGAGTGATTGCCCATTGGAATGGGCTGCCCGGGGAGGTGGTGGAGTCACCATCATTGGAGGTGTTCAGGAGGAGACTTGATGGGGTGCTTGGTGCCATGGTTTAGTTGTTTAGGTGTGGGGGGGGGTGGATTGGTTGATAGGTTGGACATGATGATCTTGAAGGTCTCTTCCAACCTGGTTTGGTTTATTCTGTTTATTCTATGTTTAACAACAGGCAGGTGAAGATCCTTCCAGTTAAAATCTTTAGAGCTGGAGGCTTACACACAGTTTGTTCCACTGAGGAGTGAGTTTGCAGCCAAATACTAGCCCCACTAAACCATCAACAAGTCTGTGAAACAGCATGGTGCTAACCACAAGTCTAAACAGTAACTTATGGTTGAAGTCACTAAAGATAAGGCAACGTGATTATCAGCAAATCTTAGAAGCCTGGGGTACTCAAGAAACAATTAGTTGTTGTTTCACCCAGTGAAAAATCAACAGAACTAGCAGGGTTGGAAAGAAGGAGCTCTTTTATATAGTGTTTCAATACATTTATGTCTTCTCATTAGAAGTTCACAGAATAGTTTCTTTTACAGAATTAATACAGGTTGGAAAAGACCTCAAAGATCATCAAGCCCAACCTATCACCCAACACCATCTAATCCACTAAACCATGGCACTAAGTGCCTCATCCAGTCTCTTTTTAAACACCTCCAGTGATGGTGACTCCACCACCTCCCTGGGCAGCACATTCCAATGGCCAATCTCTCTTTCTAAGAAGAACTTCTTCCTAACATCCAGCCTAAACCTCCCCTGATGCATCTTGAGGCTGTGTCCTCTTGTTCTGGTGCTGGTTGCCTGGGAGAAGAGACCAACTCCCACCTGTCTACAACCTCCCTTCAGGTAGTTATAGAAAGCAATAAGGTCTTCCCTGAGCCTCCTCTTCTCCAGGCTAAACAACCCCAGCTTCCTCAGCCACTCTTCATAGGGCTTGTTTGAGTTGTTTGAGTCAAGAGTAGAAATGGCTTCAGAAAGGGAATAGAGCCACCTCTGGTGATGATACAACATAATAGTGCATCTATGACTCTTTTGAATTCCAGAATAGAACAGAATCTAATTGAATAGAGTAGAGTAGAGTAGAGTAGAGTGGAGTGGAGTGGAGTGGAGTGGAGTGGAGTGGAGTGGAATGGAATGGAATGGAATGGAATGGAATGGAATGGAATGGAATGGAATGGAATGGAATGGAATGGAATGGAATGGAATGGAATGGAATGGAATGGAATAGAATAGAGCAGAGCAGAGCAGAACTGAATTGACCAGGTTGGAAAAGACCTTTGAGATTACTGAATCCAACCTATCACCCAACAGAATTAATACAGGTTGGAAAAGACCTCAAAGATCATCAAGTCCAACCTATCACCCAACACCATCTAATCAACTAAACCATGGCAACAAGCACCCCATCCAGTCTCTTCTTAAACACCTCCAGGGATGGTGGCTCCACCACCTCCCTGGGCAGCACATTCCAATGGGCAATGGTTTGCAGTTGGAAAGGTGTGCTTAGAAAAGATTGCTCACTACTTGTTCTTTGCTTTGTAATCTTCCTTCAGTATTTACAACTGGCCATGCTGCAATCGTTTGAATGAGCAAGGCAATCCTAGCAGTGGTGCCAAGGTGTCAGTTTTTAGGTTTTGTTCTATCACACAGCGAGCCAGCAGCGCTCAACCAGATGTGCTCTCTTACACTGGAGTGAAAATGTCACCCAGCATCAGTTCAGCCAAATGCATCCAGGAAATGCAGTGATGTTCCAAATAATTCCTGACTGTAATCTGTCCCCAGATCAAAACATAATCTGCTCAACAGGGTGCTAATAAAAGAAATCCAGTTCTGAGAGGAAGAATGATGGGGAAATTTTTAGGCACATAAATTATTAATATTAAAAAGATCCTGCTGTTCAAAAATAGCCCAAGCTGCTAAGACACAGTTTGGAATTACTTTCTAGAAAGCCAAAGCAGCCTGTCTAGGAAGGGATTGTAAACCTCATACTTTAATAAAGTCTTGAGCAGGAAGACTTATGCCAGAGACTGCAGCAGTCTTGTTACCTTTTCTCCTGTGTGGAGCTGTGCAGGAGAGAAGTGTCCACTGAGATACTGAAAAAGTCAAACTAAAGCCAGAGCTCTTCTCATAGAACAGCTTTCTTCCTATGCAGAGAATCACTGATCAGCCTACAAACAGAGAAGAGAGATTACGTCAGACATGCTAAAATATCTCCAAATAAGTATCTCCTACTGGTACTGCTCCTCAAAACCAAACCAAACCAAACACCAAAAAACCCCAAAACAAAACAAAACCCACACAAATTGTTTGTTGCTGGCTGTCCATTATCTGAGCCACTTCAATCTGCACATCTCCCAAGCAGGGACATATCTAAATAAAACAGACTGATATTCCCAACCTGACGCTGTTACCTCAAGTTTCTGTTTAGCCTCATGTAAAAAACTACATGCAGCAGGAGGATTAAATTTCCAATCCCTGTATCAAAGCATATGGGACCAAATAATCCCAAAACTCCTTTTCCCACATTCCCATACTGAAAGTCATGACCAGTCTATAAAGAGAGGATAGAGATGAGCTGCTGTGACTCAAGGGCTAGCTCTGTACTAGCACAACCCTCACTAGTTTAAGGGCAACAAAGCTGGTGAGGGGTTCGGAGCACAAGCCCTATGAGGAGAGGCTGAGGGAGCTGGGGTTGCTTAGCCTGGAGAAGAGAAGGCTCAGAGGAGACCTTATTGCTCTCTACAACTACATGAAGGGAGTTTGTAACCAGGAGGGGGTTGGTCTCTTCTCCCAGGCAACCAGCACCAGAACAAGAGGACACAGTCTCAAGCTGTGCCAGGGGAGATTTAGACTGGATGTTAGGAAGTAGTTCTTCCCAGAAAGAGATATTGCCCTTTGGAATGTGCTGCCTGGGGAGGTGGTGAACATCTTCCTAAACACCATCACTGGAGGTGTTTAGGAAGAGATTGGATGGCATGCTTGGTGCTATGGTTCAGTTATTAGATGGTGTTGAATGATAGGTTGGACTGAATGATCTCGAAGGTCTTTTCCAACTTGGTCTGGTGCAGTTCTATTCCATTCCATTCCATTCCATTCCATTCCATTCCATTCCATTCCATTCCATTCCATTCTATTCTATTCTATTCTATTCTATTCTATTCTATTCTATTCTATTCTATTCTATTCTATTCTATTCTATTCTATTCTATTCCATTCCATTCCATTCCATTCCATTCCATTCCATTTGTCTATTCCATTAAATTTACCACTGGCTTTTTTTCCTCAAGCAACACTGACCAGGTCAGTCACTGCTGCAGTATCTTCTGAATGTAGAGCCCTAAGAAACTGCAGAATTAACTCCTATTTCACAGCTAAACAAAAGTTCTCAGAAACCATGGTGCTGTGCTGACAGACTGTAGTGGGTTTCAACACCCCATATACCTTCAGAGCTTGCTGGGATCTGATTTAGTCCTAGACAGCCCATCTTAATCTATTGCCATGGAAACCACCACATTCCCGGGCACAAGGCCACATTTTTCCTGGGACAGTCTGGGTTTTTTTCCAGATCAACTAGAAGTGATTATTCCCACAACAAAAGTGGGTAATTAGTGGTGAAACACTGAAACATGTTGCCCAGAGAGGTGGTAGGTACCCCATCCCTGGAAATATTCAAGGTGAAGCTGCATGAGGCTCTGAGCATCTCTAACAGATGTCCCTGCTTATTGCAAGGTGATTGGACTAGATGACCTCTAAAGGTTCCTTCCAAAATGAAGTATTCTGTGATTTTATGAATATTGTAAGTAACCAAATATAGACTATAAAGAGGTTCCTCTCTCCTGTATTCCAAAGAAGCCTTCTGAGATTTACTGGCTGCTGTCAAGACAAAAAAAAAAGAAAGAAAGAAAAAAGTGGGCTTGCTGAGACATTGATGCTTTGCAGGACTATTGACCTTCCCATTTCTCACCAGATGCAAGACATGAAGGATATTAAAGATGATAACTTCTAACAGTAGCTACAGGGAAACATGCAGCAGGATAAAAAATACCCCATACAGTCCTATGCTCCAGAGCCATTTTGTCAGCAAGGCTGATTTTGTCAATGTAACAACTGCCTTGCTCACACAGAGATGTGCCATATGTTTTTTACAACCAATTATCTTCTCTACAGCTAGAACACATTCCCCTACTAAGCCAAAACCTGTGACTCCTGGTCCCTATCAAAGTCTCCAAATGTGGAACACTCTGAAAATGGCCCCTCAGTTTAAGAAGGACATTGAGGCACTTGAATGTGCCCAAAGAGAAGGTCAACGAGGCTCGGGAGAGGCATTGACCACAAGCCCTGTGAGGAGAGGCTGAGGGAGCTGGGGTTGTTTGCCTGGAGAAGAGGAGGCTCAGGGGAGACCTTATTGCTCTCTACAACTACCTGAAGAGTGGTTGTAGCCAGGAAGGGGTTGGTCTCTTCTCCCAGGCAACCAGCACCAAAACAAGATGACACAATCTCAAGCTGTGCCAGGGGAAATTTAGGCTGGAGGCGAGGCGAAAGTTCTTCACAGAGAGAGTTGTTAGCCATTGGAATGTGCTGCCCAGGGAGGTGGTGGAGTCACCATCACTGGAGATGTTTAGGAAGAGACTGGACGAGGCATTTGGTGCCATGGTTTAGTTGATTAGATGGTGTTGGGTGATAGGTTAGATGATCTCAAAGGTTTTTTCCAACCTAGTCTGGTCTGCTCTATTCTATTCTATTCTATTCTATTCTATTCTATTCTATTCTATTCTATTCTATTCTATTCTATTCTATTCTGCATTACCTGGAATCCCCATGCCATTAGGACATGTCAGTCCCATTGAGCTACTACTCAGCTGGAAACAGAATCACTGCTCCCAATCTGATTCAATATTGAACTGATGCTTTCAAGACAGGGGTGTAGGCATGGCACAGAAGTACCTGGGATTTAAAGTTTTCTGCTTTAGAAAGACCTTCCAAACATAAAAAACCCAAATAAACAAACAAAACCCACAAACAAACAAGCAAACAAAAAGCCAAACCCACCCAAGCAACTCTTTGTTTTGAAACAGGATTGCAGGTACATTTGCTATCATCACTGAGTAAAAGAGATATGTAAACACACAGGTACACACCAAGGTTGAGACACTGTGTGAGGAGATAAAACTAGAGCAGGGGTAGATTTAGATTAGACATTAGGAAGAAGTTCTTTACTGTGAGGATGGTGAGACACTGGAACAGGTTGCCCAGAGAAGGTGTGGACATGTCATCCCAGAAGTGTTAAAGACCAGGATGGATGAGGCGTTGTGTAACCTGGTCTAGTGGGAGGTGTCCCTGCCTATGGCAGTGGGGTTGGAACTATAATGCTGTAGTGATAGGATAAGGGGCAATGGGTTTAAATTACAGAAGAGGAGATATTGGCTGGACATTAGGAGGAAGTTCTTTACCATGAGGGTAGTGGAACACTGGAACAGGTTGGCAAGGGAGGTAGTTGAGGCCCAATCCTTGTAGATATTCAAGGTCAGGCTCAACAGGGCTCTGGCCAACATCATCTAATGGAGGAGGTCTCTGTTCACTGCAGGGGGGTTGGACTGGATGACCCTTCCAACCCAAACCATTCTATGATTCTATGTTTCTATGGTCTTTAAGGTCCCTTCCAACTCAAGCCATTCTATGATTCTATGAAGTAAGTCCTTTTCCCTGTATTCTCCACAGATAGTCCCTAAGAGTCAGTAACAAGCCCCCTTTCACCCAAGGAAAAGGGACTGGTCTCAAGTAACACACAGTGCACTGAAGGGGGCATTGGTGACTCATAAGATGAATGCATGGTGCTGAGAGAACCACAAAAGGGCTGATGTGCCACCCAGGCATACCACAGAGGAGAACTTTGTCAGAGCTATCCACTGTAATGACATGCTGCAGTTTATTGCAAGTCTTGTGTGGCTTTGAACGACTAGGAGCTTTGTCACTAGAGTCAACAGAAGTGGGAGCAGCTCCAGGGAGTCACTGCAGTGAAGTCCTGTTGTCACAGGGCCATCACAGTGGAAGGTCAAGCACACACCTTGTGAGCATGGCTGTCATCTTCTGAACTGTTCTTCTGCAGATGCTCAGAGGAAGGCAGTTTGCTCCAAAGGGTAAGCAAGGTTGGAGCACAAAAAAGATAAATCCAACTGCTAATGCAAACCAAGCTGAAAGGCCAAGAGTTTCTTTTTGATTTGTATTCTCTCCACTGATCTGTGACCCACTCTGACCTCTCCTTCTGACCCCTCACCTCTGGCAGTCGGGTGGAGAATTAGTTACTTTAGGTGAAGGCACAGACCCCAAGGCTGGGGTCCATGCTAGTTTCCTTAGGATCAGGGCACTGTAATTCCTTGCAGCATGTGCTGCAGGTCATCATGGACCTCCCACTGGTGATTCATCTTCCGTGGCTCCTCAGCAGAAAGGCAATTTGCCAAAGGGTGCTCATGTCAGAAGCGTTCTTATCATACAGTAGGTAGGTTGTCCTAGGTTGGATGCCTACCATTGCCTCATTTTTCCTAATGAGCAGCAGAGATGCCAGTTGGCTTCTCCAGTAGCACTGCTGAAGAGGTGAGACACTGCCCAATGTGTTCCTTATGGTATGCAGAGCTTCAGAAATTGTGCTCTGTCTTATGACTGAGCCATGGCTGGACCAAACACAGCTGGGGCCGTATGACTGACTTCTTAGCAAACGAGAAGTTAATCTCATCAGAGGGCTCAATCAACAAATGCTGACTTAATTTCCTCAGGGTCTGCCCCAGTCCCATGGGAGGGACAATAGGGACACAGAATTTAAATGGATGGCTTGCTCCCACTGTAGCCTCTCAAGATTTGCAATTCAATTCAATAAAAGATGGAGCAGGCTGCTGAGCTGCCTTTGAAAGGGTCAGAGGGTTCAGAAGCAGCAAGGAGGAAAATGGAGGCAGTGTACAAGTGGGAGAAGAGCCAACATTATTCTTCTTCATTCCAGAGTGAATGCTTTGCTTCTGGGGCAGGAGGGAGAGCACCTTTCTGACTGAACTACCTGCAGAACCAGAAAAGGAAGCAAGTGCTAGATGGATCACACCTATACCATTTAGCAGGCACACATGTGAGTCAAACTGAGGGGACCAGTAGTTTACAGTCATAGAATCATAGAAGAACAGAATGCATCGTGTTGGAAGGGACCTTCAAAGGTCATCTTGTCCAACCCCCTTCAGTGAGCAAGGAAACTTCCAACTACATCAGATTGCTCAGGGTCCCATCAAGTTTGACCTTGAATGTCTCCAAGGATGGGGCCTCCACCATCTCCCTGGGCAACCTGTTCCAGTATTTCACTACCCTCAGTGTGAACTTCCTCCTTATGTCCAACATAAATCTACCCTGCTCCAGTTTCAAAGCATTGCCCCTCATCCTATCACCACAGGTCCTTCTAAACAGTCCATCCCCAGCCTTCCTGCAAGAGCCCTTCAGATACTGAAATGTTGCTATAAGATCTTCCTGGAGCCTTCTCTTCTCCAGGCTGAACAGCCCCAACTCATATAGCCTGCATCACAGGAGAGGAGATCCAGGCTTCTGATCATCTTCATGGCCTTCCTTTGGACCCACTCCAGCAAGTCCATGTCCTATCTGTGTTGCAGACCCCAGAGCTGAACACAGTAGACCAGGTGGGGTCTCACCTGAGTAGAGCAGCAGAATCACCTTCTTTTGATACAGCCCAGGATACAGGTTGCCTTCTGGGCAGCAAGTGTGGTCTGAAAACCTTTGCCCAGTGTACTGAAAGAGAAACTCTTCTTACTTGTGTCCACACTCATGTTCTACCACATTCAAAGCACCCACAGCTTTCCATGTTGCAGCCAAAGACAGAGCCAAAGTATTGCAAGCAAGCATGAAAGGCTTTTGTGTGAGTTGCAAGGAGCTGCAGAGATGTGCAGAAATATCTATGGAGGTGTGCTAGGAGACCACTCTGACTTACCCCTTTGCCTCTAAGCCCTTGAGAGGATGAGGTATTGCTGTAGGCAGCCCTGTCTAATTGCTGAGTGTCTGGCATGAATTACAACACTGTGATGATGATGGCAAACTAATCAGACAGAAGAGGAGGACCTGGAAAGCTTGTGGATGAAGCACCCTGATTTAACCACCAAAATGTACATCATTATCAGCAAGCAAGCAAGCTCTCTTCCTTAAAGTTTCACTTGGTCTTTCTTGCTGAAGTTCAGGTGATGCTAGTCACAAGAAGTCACAGTTACCTAATCAGACTGTCACATTAGCTTGGCAGTACAGTTCAGTCCCATGTCCTCATGGAAGAGGTGCTCCATCCCTCTGATCATCCCCGTGGCTCTTCTCTGTATTGCTGTCTGCATTGGGGTGTTGGACTAGATGGACCTTTAAAGGTCTTTTCCCATTCTATGATTAGATGTGGTGCTAAGAGAACTGTTTTAGCAGCAGCCTTGGTAGAGTTAGAGAACAGTTGGACTTGGTTGGACTTGATGATCTTGAAGGCCTTTTCCAGCCAAAATGATTTGATGATTCTGTAATCTGTTGATGATTCTGTGAACTGTGATGATACAGCCAGAGCTGCAGGCTGTCAACACCCAGCCTGTGTGGTGGTGAGGTCAGCCTGTGAGGTGGTGGAGTCACCATCCCTGGAAGTGTTCAAGAGGGCACTTCAAGGATGTTCAAGGATGTGGCACTTGGTGCCATGGTTTAGTAGTCATGAGGTGTTGGATGACAGGTTGGACTTGGTGATCTTTGAGGTCTTCTCCAACTTGTTGATTCTATGATTCAGCTATGTGTCTCCGGATCAAACTGGGCAGCTGCTGGATGAGTTGGGAATAACATCAGACACAATGATACAGATTCACAGATTCTTTACTGTGAGGGTGGTGAGACTGGAATAGGTTTCCCACAGAAGTTGTGGATGCCTCAACTCTGAAAGCATTGAAATCCAGGCTGCATGAGTCTAGGAGCCAGTTGGTTTAGTGGGAGATGACCCTGCCCATGGCAGGGGAGTGGAATCTTTAAGGTCCTTTCCAACTCAAGCCATCCTATGATTTCATGACCTTTACTGAGATAACAGGTCTTGACTAAACTAGTCATTTCATGGAGCTAGACCTCTCCTGGTCCTACCACACGTCTACTTAAGGGCAAAGGGGCAAGCATTATCTCCTATGAATTGGTTTACTTCTGTCTAACCAGGATAGTGGATAGGATTTACCTGGATTCCAAAACCATTTAAGAAAGCCATCTTTGACAAAGATCAAGGCCAAATCCAGGACCTCCTCCATTTGGAGGATTTAACTCTCATCTTTTCAAAGCCTCCTGGCTCAAGCAGCTTCAGCCAAGTGCAAATTCTATTCTGACCTCATGGATTCCAAATTCAATTTTCTTGGCTACACGCTTCCTGTACTTTGAACTCGCTTTGAACTCTGGGTTTGAACAAACTTAGGATCTCCAGTCATAATCACTGAGATTTCATCTAGGGGGAGAAAAAAAAAAAGATGAAGAAGAAGAAGAAGAAGAAAAAAGCTGTTCTCTGTGGATCAGACATAAAATCAGCCTTGGGTTCATTCAGAAAGGTCAGATGAACTTCCTAATGAGCCCTATCTGAGTTTTAAGCTTGTACCAAGAGCTGAAAATAGTCAAATTTCACTGGGTTTCAGGTTTCATTTCACATGTTTCATGCACTTCTAGACCTCACCATTTTCAACATATATAATTTAGCTGTTACTCCTGATTTAAAGAGTAGATGTAATTTGAACCAGAAGGAGGTGGCCGGATGGTTAAAGCTGTTCTCCATTGCTCACCTTTGACAAGGGCAGTTTTTCCTAGAGTATGCTGAGGTGATTTCAGTTGGATGCAAAATAGGAATTGCAGATGTCCATATGGCAAAGCTGTCTCAAGTGAGCTGTGATCATAGGATCATAGAATCAATATGGTTGGAAACAACCTCAGCGATCATCAAGTCCAACCTGTCACCCAACACCTCATGACTACTAAACCATGGCTCCAAGTGCCACATCCAATCCCTTTTTGAACACCTCCAGGGATGGTGACTCCACCACCTCCCTGGGCAGCCTATTCCAATTGGCCAATCTCTCTTTCTGTGAAGAACTTTCTCCTCACCTCAAGCCTAAACTTCCCCTGGCACAACTTGAGACTGTGTCCTCTTGTTCTGGTGCTGGTTGCCTGGGAGAAGAGACCAACCCTCTTCTGGCTACAACCTCCCTTCAGGTAGTTGTAGAGAGCAATAAGGTCTCCCCTGAGCCTCCTCTTCTCCAGGCTAAACAATCCCAGCTCCCTCAGTCTCTCCTCATAGGGCTTGTGCTCAAGGCCTCTCCCCAGCCTCGCTGCTCTTCTCTGGACACACTCAAGAGTTGCTATATCCTTCTTAAATTGAGGGGCCCAGAACTGCACACAGTACTCAAGGTGTGGCCTAACCAGTGCTGAGTACAGGGGCACAATGACTTCCCTGCTCCTGCTGGCCACACGATCCTGAGGGGTCCCCAAAATGGAGGGTCTATGACTCGATGGAGGTCACTTTAGCTGTCCACAAGTGCTTAATATGCTACTGCAGGTGTCCACCTGCAGGATGAGACCTCTGTTCCCACTGTCTTCTGCCCCATGCAGCAAAACACAGTGTTTTTTGGGCAGCGGTACATCCATCCCCTGAGAGCCTGCAGAGCTACAGAGCTCTACCTCAATGTGTGATACAAGAGTCTGACCTTATTTTCATGTGGCTATCCAAATGGAAAATAGCACAAGGACTTGCACTCACAAAGTGAGAAGGTCATGGTTGTTGAGCAGAACCCCAGTCATCTGTTCCTCCTTGGATGCTGCCATTCTTCCTAGCCCACAAAAAGCAGGAAAAGGCTCAGAGCTCTTTTCCCTCACTATTTGTTCCATGCCTTACGCCACTTTCTAGTACAAAAGCAGGGTGTGAGGTCTTACAATCTATTACAGTCCCCCTGATAAATTCAACAAGAGTATTTCTCCTCCTTTCTTTCTGAAGGCTGTTGCACAGGATCTTGCGAGCTGCATCTATTCAACTGAAACCTGAATAACGCTTCTGCAATGAAGGGAGGGTGAAATCAAAACAGCTTCTCCAATTAGCTTCAAGCTGAGAGATAGAGAGGGCATGAGCATGACACAGCAAAAGGAGGGGCCAAGGCTTAGCCCAATGCAACTTCAGTCCTCTTGTCCAGACTGCAACTGCAAGCCAAGCCATCTTCTAATCTGTCCCAGCAGATTGCTGCAGGTGCAATCTCTGTCCGCGGAGCTGCTCACAGCTCACCAGGATGAGGTCCCGAGCAATCTGTTCTGATTCACTTTGCTTTGAGCAGGAGGTGGGTTTACAGACCTCCAGAGGTCACTTCCCACTCCCTTTAATTCCCAACTCTGTCATCTTTCACGTTGTTTCACTGACACATTTTGGGAGGGGGGGGAGAAAAAAAGATGTGGAATGCAAACTGCTCGTTATAAACCTGTAAGTCTATCAAAAACATTCCCCCATATAACAAACTCTAGGCTTCAATAGAGAAATCTGAACTCTCTATCTTTTTTTTTTAGCTGAAGCTGTTGCATCTCTTTTTCACTTGCACAGATTAGGTAAAAAAAAATATTCAAAGCAGTCTCATGTCTACCTTTTTTTTTTTTATATATATTTCTGATCATTTTTAGCCAGCTCAAAACAACTCAGCTCTGCCACGGGTCTAAAGTTCAGCTCCAACTCAGATATTATTAGGATCATCTACTTGCCTAAGAGTTGTTATACAGAAGAAAAAGGAGGGAAAAAAAAAAAGTGAAGGAATCAGAGAGAGGAGGGGGGGAAAAAAAAATAATCCAATTAAAAATAGGAAGTATAAAGCACAAAGAGAGATCGTGAGATGGTGACGAACAAGCACAGGAAAGACAAGCAGAGGCTGTCAAATAAGCAGCAGGAAGGCAAGGAGAGGGAGATTGCAATGAAAAAAAATACATGCTAACTAAAGCCAGTCAGAAACAATTACATTTTTCACTGGAAACATTTTTAACAGCAACATGGATTGCTAGGTTGCTGGATTATTTTTCACTGTTTTTTTTTCTTCCTAAAGGCTCACTTTGACAAAGCTTTCATCAAACACAAAAAAAAATGCTTTCAGTACAAATGGGGAAAGAAAACCTTTCCAAGGTTGGTGGTTGGGTGTTTTTTTTTCCCCCCTCTGTTATCTTTTTTCTTCTTTTTTTTTTAGAAAGAAAGAACAAAGGAAAATGTTAATTAAGGGCCAGGAGGATGAGCAGAGGGCTGGAGCACCTCTCCTGTGAGGACAGACTGAAAGAGTTGGGGCTGTTCAGTCTGCAGAAGAGAAGGCTCCCAGGTGACCTAATTGTGGCCTTCCAGTATCTGAAGGGGGCCTGCAGAAAGGCTGGGGAGGGACTTCTCAGGAGCTCAGGTAGTGATAGGACTAGGGGGAATGGAATGAAGCTGGAGGTGGGGAGATTCAGACTGGACGTGAGGAGGAGGTTCTTCCCCATGAGAGTGGTGAAGCCCTGGACTGGGTTGTCCAGGGAGGTGGTCGAGGCCCCATCCCTGGAGGTGTTTAAGCCCAGGCTGGATGAGGCTCTGGCCAGCCTGATGTAGTGTGGGGTGTCCCTGCCCATGGCAGGGGGGTTGGAACTAGATGATCCTTGTGGTCCCTTCCAACCCTGACTGATACTACTGCTGCTACTAATTATATAATTACAATTACATCTTCCACAGGCAAGGGGAAAAAAAAACTTTCAGACACCTTACAGAGTAATATGCAGGGGGATGGCAGCCTGGGGCAACTTGGATGTTGTCAAACCATTATCTTTCCAGCACTGCTATTTCCCACTTGATTGTGAGAATTAGACACGTGCTTAATATTCCTTGGGAGAAAAAAAAAAAACCCACACCACAAGCAGATTATTAGGGGGAAATAATTTAATATCTAAGAAGGTAATTGCAGAGATCTACAAAGCTACAAAGATGAGATTAACCTCCTTCCTTCCGTTCTTTTCTGCCACTTAAAATAATTCTCAGCTTTCACTTGCATTTTCTGCAGCCATTAACGAAACCTTTCTTCCTAGGATACCACCAAATGAGCTCTTCTATACACAGCAGCAAGGGCAAATAATCCATCACCTGACCCCTCTGCCACTCATGAAATACTCAGCACCAGACAGCCTTACCAAACAACATGCTGACTTTCAAGTTTTTTTTTGGTAGCATAAAGCTGTAGATGGAGATAATGATAAAAAGATTGAAGTAATTCCTCTGGAGCATTCACTAAAGAGCTATTTTGTGAGAGGGGAAAATCTCAGGAAACCCCAGGCCTCCCAAAAATGGGTTATCAAAAGCTCCAACCTTCAATGGCTGCCAGTCAAGCAATCTGGTGTTACATGGAGTAAAAGGGGATACAAGAAATCAGGATCTAGCTTCAGCCAGTGTTTCTTGCCTCCACTCCCTATACTCTGCTCTTCTTATAGCATTAGCTTAAGAATGGAATGGAATGGAATGGAATGGAATGGAATGGAATGGAATGGAATGGAATGGAATGGAATGGAATGGAATGGATAAAATAGCATTGAATAGAATGGCATAGAATAGAATGGCATAGCATAGCATAGCATAGAATAGCATAGCATAGCATAGAATAGCATAGCATAGCATAGCATAGCATAGCATAGAATAGAATAGAATAGAATAGAATAGAATAGAATAGAATAGAATAGAATAGAATAGTCCAGGTTGGAAAATACCTTTGTTAGTATTGAACATTAAATTAGCAGCTGGACTGAAGGGGCTTTTTCACTGAACCTGTGTGGACATTGAGCTGCTGGGGTAACATAGAATCACAGAATGCACTGGGTTGGCAGAGGGAGCTTTAAAGGTCCTCTAGTCCAAACCCCTTGCAGTAAGCAGGGGCATTCTAAATAGAGTAGAGTAGAGTAGAGTAGAGTAGAGTAGAGTAGAGTAGAATAGAATAGAATAGAATAGAATAGAATAGAATAGAATAGAATAGAATAGAATAGAATAGAATAGAATAGAATAGAATAGAATAGAATAGAATAGAATAGAATAGAATAGAATAGAATAGAATATCACATCACAGTATCACTAAGGTTGGAAGAGACAGTAAGTTCACAGATGACACCAAGTTAGGTGGGAATGTTGATCTGCATGAGCATAAGTAGGCTCTACAGAGGGACTTGGATAGATTGGATACATGGCCAACATTAATAGGATGAGCTTCCACAAGGCCACATGCCAAGGTCTTGCACTTGGGTCACAACAACCCCAAGCAACACTACAGACTTGGAGAAGTGTGGCTGGAAAGCTGTCTGGCAGAAAGAGACCTGGGGATGATCCCGAGGGTCTTTTCCCACCTGAATGTTTCTGTGATTCTGTGACTACAAATAACATCTCTGGGTAGGAGGAGGGAGAGAAGAGGATTTGCTTGTGCACAGCTTTAGCTGAACTTTAGCTGAAGCATGTTGCCATGCACACCTCAGGTCTGAACAGCCAAAAACTCTCTTATCACAGAATCACACCCTCCCTTAGCCATTCATTTGGCACCCCAAGCTATTTCACTCATTTCCAGCAGGCCTGTGTAGAGAACTCCTATTGCTGTTTGACAGATGAACGTGGAAAAAAAGACAAAACATTGTAGTAGCTCTGATATGAGCCAAAATTCAAATGCTTGGGGTAGTTTCCTTGCCAAATCAATGAACAAACAAACAAACTGTATTTTCTCCTTGTTTTGGTTCAAAGCAAACATGTCATTCAATTCAAAAGGAAACGTTCCCTTTCCATTTTCAGTAAGTTTAGCGGAAACAAAGGGTAGGAATAAAAGACTGGAAGCAGACATTGCTTCATTCAGCACTGCAGTATGAAAAAAGAACCCACAAAGCACAGAAAGGCAGCTTTCTCCATCTGATGGGACTCTGGAATATCCTACTTCCTCTGTTATAGGGGAGTTTTATGTAAGTTAAGGTCAATCTTCACGTTGCTCTGCTTTGTACTACACATGCAATGCAGGCAACCGACTTCTTCATAAACTCCATACAAAAAGGATTTCAATATGTTGTAGAAAGTGAAACAGCTCCCAGCAGGAGGGAAGAAAAGAGGTTTGCCCTGGAAAAGTCTCAAGCTGCACCAGGGGAGGTTCAGACTGGATGTTAGGAAGAAATTCTACACAGAGAGAGTGATTGCCCATTGGAATGGGCTGCCTAGGGAGGTGGTGGAGTCACCATCATTGGAGGTGTTTAGGAGGAGACTTGATGGGGTGCTTGGTTGCATGGGTTAGTTGATTAGGTGGTGTTGGATGATAGGTTGGACATGATGAGGTTGTTCAAACTGGAGAAGAGAAGGCTCCAGGGAAACCTTATAGCTGCCTTCCAGTAGCTGAAAGGGACAAGGAGACTCCAGGGAAACGTTATAGCTGCCTTCCAGTAGCTGAAAGGGACCTACAGAAAGCTAAAAAGGAACTGTTTACAAGGCCTATAGTGATAGGAGGAGGGACAATGGTTTTAAATCACAGAATAGGGGATTTAGGTTAAATGATCAAGAGGAAGTTCTTTACCATGAGTGTGGTGGAACACTGGAACACATTGCCTTAGTTGATGCCCTATCCTTGCAAATATTCATGGTTGGGCAGCCGGATAGGGTAGGATGGGATGGGATGGGATGGGATGGGATGGGATGGAATGGAATGGAATGGAATGGAATGGAATGGAATGGAATGGAATGGAATGGACCTACCTGATGGAGGATGTCCCTGCTCACTGAAGATGACCTTTGGAAGTCCCTTCCAACCCAACCACTCAACAATTCCATGATTCTGAATAAATGAAGAACCTTTATAAAGACCTGCTGGTGAAAATTGAAGTGTCATCTGCCATGGTATCCACACTCTCTGCTTTCTGAACACTCTCAACTTTCTGAAGAACAGAGTGTTTAATGTGACCAAATCCAGTAAGGATAAATTATGTCGTGCTCAAGACCTGATTTTCTGCGCTCTGCATCTTTGAATCTGCAGGAGAACAGCAGGAAAAAAGTACATGACAAACTTTGATGGAAATCCAAATGTTGTGGGGGGGGTTTTTGTTGTTTTCCCACATGACTCAGAAGTCATTAAGCAGTGGTTTTGCATACAGGGAAATACAGCAAGACGCTGAGCTGTAGTGCAAGCTCACACGCAATTGCTCCATGGGGAGTAATTGAATCAATGAAAGCTGTTTGCAGAACCCAGCCAGCATATGCAAGGACATCCTCTGAATTTTGAGAGTGCATGACCAGGAATGACAGTCCCATACAGGTGGAGCAGAGCAAGCTTCAGGCATCTGCAATATCAGTGCTTCCCAAATCTAATTTTGAGCAGAGAATTCCTTAGAAAAGAGAATTTCATTTTGCAGGACTCAAGTAGTCCCTGAGCTCCTTGCTGATACTGGCAAGCAGGCTGAAATATTGCCAGTAGGTTTTTTAGCCTGGTTTCTAAGGAAACAAGACTGTTGTAGCAGGAGTGTGTATATCTCTGTGTGTTTTAGCCTCTCCAATGACCTGCATTTCCAATAGCTTTTAAGCTCATTGACAGATTTCAAACCAACTTTGCTGAAGGTAGAGTATTCTTGCAAGTGTCATGAAAATAGGTGATCCCAAAGAGTACTGTTCATTCTGCCATTGACAGAAAGGCTAACAAACATACTCTTTCCTGACTTTCATAGTATCATTGTATCAGCCAGGGTTGGAAGGGACCACAAGGATCATCTAGTTCCAACCCCCCTTTCTAACAGCCGCTGAACCCACACTGATGCTGGCAAAGAGATTATAGGCATGGACCTGATAATGCCCTGCATTATATAGTGCATCCCATGTTTTTGCAAGGAGGAGGGGGGCTGAGCATATATTTGAGTCTCAGCTGAGTGGGCTTAGGGCTATGTGGCAGTTTAGGCTGGGTGCTTCCTCTTACTACTACATAAGTTACACCTCTGGTGTCCCCAGTGTCCAACCCAGTAAGGTGAACGCAGGAAACAGAGTATTTCATACCCCAAAATCCTGCACCCTATAAATCCATCTGCAAAGTCTTTCTCTTGCTCTTTCTTCCCTCTCTGCTCCCATGGGAGATGCTCCCTATCAGGTAATGGCTAGGCCTAATGCCAGGAGGAGAAGGGGCAGGTGGGGGAGGCAGTCTCAGACCTGGCCAGCCTGAGACCAGCCTAGCGGTGGGGGGGGAAGGAAGAGCCCAGGGGGTTTTGGGTACACCCTTAGGTGGGGAGAAGGGAAATGTTGGGATGTTTTGGGGTGTGCTGTAAGGGACTCTGTGCACTTTGGGATATCTTTGCCACTATGCTTTGTAGATTTCTGTAAATCACCAATTGCTTTTCCATTTAAACTTCCCATCACTCTCCAATCCATTGGTGTGAGTGTCATTCTCTTGCCCCTTTCAGGGCCAGCAGAGGATCTGTCCAGCCTCAGACCAGGACAGGTCAGACCATTAGACTCCCTCAGCTGGGAGCACATGGATCATTCAACCAAAGCACCCAAAAATCCCCTGACCTGGTTGCTTTTACTGTTGCTTTCCATGTCAATGCTGATTCTGCTCTCTAAATGTATCCAGAGAGCGTCTCCAGGAGAGAGGGAATCGAGGGCGCCAATGAAGCGGAGATGTGCTTAATGCAGACACCATTAATAAATCACTGATAGTTAAGATATAGATTGGGTGATGGGTGGCAGATGGGAAGGAGGAATGTCAAATTGCTTTTCTCATATAGATTATTGGATTAACAAGGAAGCAGCGGGCATGTGGCAAACCAATGTAACAAATTACTATCATAAAGGAAAAAAAAAGGAGCTGGTGGCAGGCTGGTAATAATGCCATGGCGGCCATTAGCTCTCTGGAGAGCTACTTAGAGCCTAACATCCGTCTTCTGGAAAAGAGACGGCCACTGCAACACCAGAGTGAAGAAGGCCCCCATTTACTTCACCTTCCCCCTCCCCCTCCCTCCTTCTCTGACTCCAGAGCTGATGCTGGTGAAGCAGGGTGGCCAAAAGAAGCTGCAGTGAATAATCACTGTAGCTTTTTATAAGTGCAGGCTGGGGACAGGGTGGCTGGAGAGTGGCCAGGCAGAAAGGTATCTGAGGATACTGGTTGATAATAGGCTGAACATGAGCCAGCAGTGTGCCCACATATATGTGTATATATATATGTGCATAGATGTATAGGTGTATAGATGTTGTAATTACCCAGAGCAATGCTTTTTGGACCAGATGTATGCAGGCAAAGACCTTTATTACGTTACACAGTAGAGTTACATAGTCTGTCAGAAGGCACATGAGTCACATCTCAATTGGCCATTTTCTACTGGCATACGTGTAACTAAGCCAGAAAATAGGTCAAAATAACAAACCAATGTTTTAACACATTCAACCAGATTCTGCCTAGTTTCTCTCCTTCAGTCACAGGGTGTTTACATTACCCTCAGAGTCAAAGACAATGCATAGCATTCTCTAATTGGAGTAAAGGCAAATCTTCGTAGCCTTCCATAGCTATCCAAAAGCAATCCTCTCCCCATATGCCCAGGTGGCCAAGAAGGGCAATGGCATCCTGGCCTGGATCAGGAATAGTGTGGCCAGCAGGAGCAGGGAGGTCATTCTGCCCCTGTACTCAGCACTGGTTAGGTCACACCTTGAGTCCTGTGTCCAGTTCTGGGCCTCTCAGTTTAGGAAAGATGTTGAGTTGCTGGAAGGTGTCCAGAGAAGGGCAACAAAGCTGGGAAGGGGATTGGAGCACAGCCCTGTGAGGAGAGGCTAAGGGAGCTGGGGTTGCTTAGCTGGGAGAGGAGTAGGCTCAGAGGAGACCTTCTTGCTGTCTACAACTCCCTGAAGGGAGATAGTAGCCAGCTGGGGGTTGGTCTCTTCTTCCAGGCAACCAGCACCAGAACAAGAGGACACAGTCTCAAGCTATGCCAGGGGAAGTTTAGGCTGGATGTTAGGAAGAAGTTCTATACAGAGAGAGTGATTGGCCATTGGAATGTGCTGCCCAGGGAGGTGGTGGGGAGTCACCATCACTGGAGGTGTTTAGGAGGAGACCAGATGGGGCACTTGGTGCCATGGTTTAGTTGATTAGATGGTGTTGGACAATAGGTTGGACTCAATGATCTTGAAGGTCTTTTCCAACCTGGTTAATTCTATTCTATTCCCCCTCTGCCTCAGACTGGACTTATTCTCAGCCCCACACCAGTGCACACAATATTGGTGTGAGATCAGTAGTCAAACAATTTGTTGGACTGACTGCCCTTGAGTCCCAGTCCTTCTCCATCTGAAGTCACAGCTTCACAGATTGCATTGCATTGGAAAGGACCTTCAAAGGTCATCTTGTTCAAACTCCCCTGTGGTGAGCAGGGACACCTCCAACTACATCAGGCTGCCCAGGGCCACATCAAGTCTGATCTTGAATGCCTCCAGAGGCAGAGCCTCAACCACATGCCAGGCAACCGGTTCCAGTACTTCACCACCTTTACTGCGAAGAACTTCCCTCTTATATCCAACCTAAATCTACCCTGCTTCAGTTGAAAACCATTGCCCCTCTTCTGTTACTACAAGCCCTTCTAAGCAGTCCTTCCCTAGCCTTCCTGTAGGTCCCCTTCTGATACTGTAACGCAGTTACAAGGTCTCCACAGAACTTTCTCTTCTCCTGGCTGTACAGTCCAAATTCTTTCAACCTGTACAGTCCAAATTCTTTCAACCTGTCTTTGTAGGAGAGTGGCTAAAATTCCCTTTTTTTGCCTTAAATGGAACAGATCATGTTTTAATTTTCTTATAGTTCCAGCTGCCAACCACATGCACCTACCTACATGACAACACATATTAATATTGTGCTGTAAATAATGCTCTCTGATACACACTGAGTGCATCAAAGTCAACCTCAAGCTGGCTTTAGTTCCTCCTGTCAGAGTTCCCATTGCCTCCTACCAGGAGCTAGATACACCTGTATGCAGGGACTCACCATCACTGGAGGTGTTTAGGAAGAGACTGGATGGGGTGCTTGGTGCCACGGTTGAGTTGATTAAATAGTGCTGGATGGTAGGTTGGACCCAATGATTTCAAAGGTCTCTTCCAACCTGGTTAATTCTATTCTATTCTAATACAGCAGGAGAAAGACAGACTGCCAGTAGATAATAACATATATCTTTTAAGATGAATAAAGAAGGAATGCATTGTATAGCACCACATAGCCCAGTCCAGTCTATCTGTTTTGATCACTAGTTTGCTCTTTATTGGGTTCAATTCCATGGTCTCATAAATTTCCAATCCACTTTAAGCTGAATAAAATCATATTTTGCTTCTATCCCCCAAGCATGCTTCCATGTTCTATTTTCAGACACACTGCCTTGATACGAAGGAGGCTGAGCTGCTCTCTATTTCACCCCTCTTCCTCACCACTTTACAGCTGCCCCAGCCCAGCAGAGCTCATGAGCCCCTGGCTGCTCACTCAGACTTGTTCTAAAGTCTGCATGTGTGAAAAAGATAGAAACAGATACCCAAACTTTGAGTATTTTTCTGATTAGCCTTAACCACACTATACAGCTGGCACAAAAAATGCAGGGAAGCCTTCCTCTCCCTAGAGTGCCTTTTTGTTGTGAGCAGGGAGGGCCATTGCAACAGAAGCCAGCTACTGCCCGTGCTAAGTGCTCACCACCTTTGAGGCTAGAAAATCAGTTCTGAGAGTGCAGCTGCCTGGAGCACAGGCAGCAAGGTGTACCTTGGGGTGCTGCACAGCATGAAATCATAGATAAGCAGGCAAGAAAATGTGCTAAACAGCCTAGTGAAGGTTGCCCAGGTCATATGTAACTGGGAAGTGCTTTTTTCTGAACCCTTTTCTCCTTTTGATTCAGATGTGTGATGAACCAGGAGTTTGGAAGTGGGAGGAGCAGATCCCCTCCTGTGGCATCAGAAAGTCCCCAAGCTCAGCTCCTGCATTTTTCTCCTCTCTACCCCATCCATGGGTCTTCATCTTTGCCTCCTTTCTAGTGATCTTATCTCAGCCTCCTCTTCTCCTCTCCCCCATCCAGCCCCCAACAAGGTCCATGTCCCTTGGTCTCCACCCCATTTCACCCCACTTCTCCTTTGATCCAGGCCCTTTGTCCAGTCAGTCAGGCTCCCTAAAAGCCTTGCAGTTTCATTTAGCTGCTGACCCTTCTGCTCCAGGCTGATTTTTGGCCAGAAGCCTTGGAGAGTAGGACACAGAAGGGCCAGAGGAAGAAACACCAGAAAGTTTAGGGGGGGGTTTTCTAGTTTCAGCTGTCAACCACCGCATCAGAAGAAACCACTGGTGCTGTTGGTCCTCACAGGTCATTTTGAGGAAGAAGCCAATAACAAACCAAGCCGTGGAGAGCAGGGTGTCACAGGCAGACTGGGAAAGGGCACCAAGAACCAACGCTCACCAGATCTGTGATCAAGAAACTTCTGCTTCCAGGGTTGTTATCTGGTGCTTCCTGCATGCCCCAAATTAGAACTCCACCGAAGACAAAGTGTGTGCACGTGTGTGTGTGTATTCCCCTGCGTGCGCACACTAGCACCTCAGGACTGGTGGGACTGGCTGGAGCTGCCATTACAGCCACGCCACAACCTACCACAGGCGCCAAGGGCTACAGCTCTCCATGGAAACTCTAATCCCCTGTGAAATGGGATCTTAGTTTGGTTTTGTTTTAAAAGAAAGCCACAAAACGTAGCTGAGAGGTCACAGAGCTGGATAAAAAAAGCTTTCAGAAGGCAGGAACACCATCGTCTTATTGCACAGAGTACTCCTGGCTCTACTCCCCAAACAGTCAAGCTGGCTTCTAGGGTTTGCTTCTGGAGAGACAAGTTATTTATGTTTACCACCCACCTCTGTGTCAACACACACCTCAGGTGTGGTCTCCTCTTTGTCAGTTAAAAAAACCCAGAAAACAACAGAAATGTGGAGGGCAGTTTCATCACCTACACATTCTTTCCTATGTAATTTCTCCTGGACAGATGAATGATGGAAGTGGTTTAAATGTACACTGGAAAAGCTGTTTGCCCATCATATGCTTAAGAGAAAAAAAAAAAATAGCAACACCACCCCCTGATTATGCAGAGAGCATTCTAACTTCACATATACTTATGTGTAGAATGGCTTCAGGAATGACAGTATCCTGATCCTAGGCTGCATCAAGGGGAGCATGGCCAGCAGGCCAAGGTTCTTCCTCTTTACTCTGCCCTTGTGAGACACCACCTCAAAACTGCATCCAGTTCTGGTGTCCCCATCTTAAGAAGGACATAGAACTGTTTGAGTAAGTCCAGAAAAGGGCCACAAAGAAGATCCAAGGGCTGTAGCACCTCTGCTATGAGGATAGGCTGAGGGAGCTGGGATTGTTCAGCCTGGAGGAGAGGAGACTCCAGGGGGACCTTATAGCTGCCTTTCAGTACCTGAAGGGAACCAACAGGAAGGCTGGAGAGGAACTTTTCATAAGGGTGTTTAGCGATAGGACAAGGGGGAATGGTTTTAAGCTGAGGGACAGTAGCTTTAGACTTGATTTTGGGATAAAGTCTTTCAGTATGAAAGTGCTGAGACTCTAGAACAGGATGCCTGGAGAGGTGGTGGATGCCCCCTCCCTGGAGGTGTTCAAGGCCAGGCTGGATAAGGCCTTGAGCAGCCAAATCTAGTTGAGAGGTGTCCCTGGCCATGTTAGGGAGGTTGGAGCATATGATCTCAAAGGTCTCTTCCAACCTAAGCCTTTCCATGATTCTATGTTTTACCAGTTGACTATACATTTAGTGGCTAATCTATAGCTCAGGTCATTACTCACCAGGCTTACAAAGCACAGCTCTGGCCAGGATGCCTATCCTGCCATAACAGAAAGTGATAAGCCTAACTGATTTCCATGCAGCATTTCTCTGCCTTTATTTGTGGAAGCAGTGCCAATATCACCTTTTTAAGGGAGTGCTGGAATAATAAACCCTGTCCTGTGCAGCTGGATAAAACTCCACATCCACTCTGTTCAAACTGCTGCAAAGCACCAAGCACTTTCAGTTCCCTGTCCTGAGAGACAGACTTGCACACCAGTGTGATGTTACCCCAGCACAGCAACAAAATCACAGGACTAGGTTCTCTCATCAACAAACATCAGGTAGTTCAAATGTCACATCAGGTCTAGTTCAGCAGTTTGAAAGAGGAAAAAACTCCAACAACCTAAGCAGATGCAGAATACATTCCCATTCTATTCTTCAGAGGAAGCATGGATATGGAGAGGCTGAAGGAGCTGGGATTGTTTAGCCTGAAGAGGAAGCTGAGAAGAGACCTCATTGCTCTCTACAGCTACCTGAAAGGAGATTACAATGAGGCCTGTGCTGGCCTCTTCTCCCAAGTAACTAATGACAGGACAAGAGGTGATGGCCTCCAGCTGTGTCAGGGAAAGTGTAGATTGGATATTAGGAAGAATTTCATTACTGAAAGAGTGGTCAGGCATTGACACTGGCTGCCCTGGGAAGTGATGGAGTCACCATCCCTGGAGGTATTAACAAAAACCAAACTAGTAGATGTGGCACTTTGGCACATAGTCCAATGGCCCTGAAGGTGTTGGGTTGGACTTGATTTCAGAGGTCTTTTGCAACCTCAATGATTCTAGGAGTCTGTGTTTTTCAAAACCTATGTCCCTGTTTTGATGCCCTAACTCTTAACACAGAGTGTCTGTGTAGCATATGGACTTCTGAGTTCCAGACCAGTGCAACAGGGCCCATTCATGACACAGATCATCAGACATGACATGGGAAGCAGCAAGGGTCACTATAAACATCTGAGTTGTGAGATGAAATAAAATGTCTACCCAGCCAGTGAGGTGCCTGTAAAGATATGAAATCATGCCAAGTGCCTTAAAAGTCTGTCTTCTAACACACAGGCAGGGTTCAAATACAGACTGAACAGCAGCATTTGGGGGCGGGGGGAGAGAAATCCAAACTTCTTTAAGCATCCTTTAAAAGCTTTTTGTCCATCTGTGGATCATGGGCTGTCCTTCCCCTCTCATGCCACTGGGGTGGAGGCTCCAGACCAAAGGGTTTTCTCCCTATCTGCGAAACCTGCAGGATTTAAAATGTTTAGGTCTTTGTGCAGGGAGCTGATTTCTGGGATTCTATCTGTTAATTAACTAGATGCCAACTGGAGAGTACAGGTGTTTGGCAGTTTCATGAGCCACACACCGCAGAGTCAGCAGCTGCTGTAATATTACCTGGAAGTGCCAAATGTTCCTTGCTTGTAGCCCAGCACAGAGGACTGTACTGGGGGTGACCCAAATACTGTGACTGTCTTTGCTGTGACAAGATTTGGGTCAATCTCAGTTGTGGAGGAGGATCAAGTCTTAGTGATGTGCCCCAGCAGATCTAACCATTGGGTTGAAGATATTGCATTCCCAGCTGTGTTTAGCATGAGGTCTGCCCAGACAACAGGGAGGCCCCATGGCATTTGTGCCAGCATGTCAGCTCCCATGGTGCTGGTAAGCCCAGAGAAAAGCAGTGAGGAAAGAATCATAGAATGCATTGGGTTGGAAGGGACCCTTAAAGGCCAACTTGTCTATCTCCCCTGCAGTGAGCAGAGTCATCTCTAGCTAGACCAGGTTGAACAAGTCCTACTAAACAGTTGCTCCTCAGCTTTCTTGTAGGTACCCTTCATGTATTGAATTGCTGCTATAAGGTCTCCCCAGAGCATTCTCCAGGCTGAACAACCCCAGCTCTCCCAGCCTGTCTTCATAGGAGAGGTGCTCCAGCCCTCTGATCATCTGCATGGCCCTCCTCTGGACCCACTCCAGCAGGTCCATGTCCTTCTTGTGTTGAGGACTCCAGAGCTGGACACAGTACCCAGTAGGGATGGATGTAAATAGCACAGGCCTGGTAGTTTCTTGAGCAGCCAGGAATGGCTTCAGGTGAAAAATACCCAAGTGCCCACCTCCATTTCCCCATCTATCTTGCCTGCTTTGGTCTGTGGTGGAGGATCTGGTCGCAGGCAGGACATAGCTACTGGGGGCTATAAACTGGATGCTGTCCTCAATCCATTCCCACTGCTGTATCTCAGGCCACCAGTTATCTCCAGTCACAGCTTTAAGGGAAATGATCTTAAATGTAGTATAACCAAGGTGCCCATTGCCCATAGGGCAACTATGGCCACTGGTGAGAGGAAACAGAGTTGAGACTCCAAGAGGATACTCTGTGAGCATCCAGCTTGACCTTTCAAGGGAGGCTTAAGAAAACAATGCATCCAGCTCCCATGAAAAGCATTAAGTAAAAATCCATACTTCCTGCCAGGGACAAGAGCTGTCATGCACCCAGCAAGTTTATCTGCAGGAGGCTACAGAGTGCCTGACGCAGACACAGCACTAACAGAACAGCAGGGTTCACTGGTGAGGCCAGCGGAGCTGTGAACAGGCAGCAATGCCTCCTTCCCCCCTGCTCCCCCAGAAGCTGATTAACATGCTCCAGAAAGGTGTTGTGTGTGCAAGATATCTGCAAGGCCTGCTGCCAGCTTTTTGCCAGAGCTCTGATTTTTTGTGTGATGTGAGTTACTGCTTTCTTCCAGTAATTATTGATAATGCTCTTGGATGAGTTACAGACGTTTAAAAATGAATTAGATTGTATGTGTGTCTGTCTCTCCCATCCCCTTTCTGTTTCTCCACCACAGGATCTCTGGCTTTGAAATGTTGATACATATTCATTACAGCTTCTCTGACTTGAAAGGCATAGCTAAAGGGAGAGCTCAGATCAACAAGGATGCGAAAGCGGCAATGAGAGCAGGATACGTGGCTGTAAGCACAGTGAGTAAGCAGCATTTGAGCAGTTAGCACAGGGAACAAGGTAACAGAAGATCCAAATCCTGGTCCCAGTTCTGCAGCTATCCCTGATGGACAAGACTTTGTGCCTCAGCTCCCTTAGCCATATGGTCAACACAACTATGCTTACCAGTGCTCTGAAGCATTATGTGCATAAATACAAACTCAAACTGGTGGCAAACGAATCCAGCTGTCACCTTTCCTCTCATTTCCAGCTGTCAAATCAAAGAATCCAGTAAGAAATTCTTCGGTGGGCAGGGGGGAGGGAGGGGGAGCCCTGAGCAGGTATCAAAAGCACAGGTGAAAGCATCCTTGGCTCATGGTGCTAAGAGCAGAATCTGAGTGGCATATGGTGCACATCAGCTTTGAACAGTCGCACACACACACACACACGTGTTCTGTGTGTACACAGAGACTACTTTTGTTATGTCTTATTTTGAAGAGTTCCCAACTCAAAAAAGAAACAAACTTTGGAAGGATCTTCCATGCCTGTTCCTGTAAGCTGAGATTTAGTGAGATAATAGGATCAGGATCTCAGGTAGTGATAGGACTAGGGGGAATGGAATGAAGCTGGAGGTGAGGAGATTTAGGCTAGATGTGAGGAAGAGGTTCTTCACCATGAGAGTGGTGAAACCCTGGAATGGGTTGTCCAGGGAGGTGGTTGAGGCCCCATCCCTGGAGGTGTTTAAGCCCAGGCTGGATGAGGCTCTGGCCAGGCTGATCTAGTGTGGGGTGTCCCTGCCCGTGGCAGGGGGGTTGGAACTAGATGATCCTTGTGGTCCCTTCCAGCCCTGACTGATACTATGATACTATGAACACAGATGAATCATGGACTAACTGTTGAGGTTGGAAGAGACTTTTGAGATCATCAAACCTGACCACTCACCTAGAGCTCACAATCTCACTACTAGTGCTGCTAAGGTGCTACCACTAAACCATGTCCCTGAGCACCACAGTCATGCATCTTTTAAAAACCTCTAGGGATAGTGACTCCACTGTCTCCCTGGGCAGCCTGCTCCAATGCTTGATAACCCTTTCTTTGAAGAGGTTTTTCCTCATATCCAACCTGAACCTACCCTGGCACAACCTGAGGCTGCTTTTTCTCATCCTGCCTTTTGTTGCATGTGAGAAGAGACCAACCCCCACCTCACATCAACCTCCTTTGTAGTAGTTGCAGAGAGTGATGAGGTCTCCCCTGTGGTAGTTTTAGGATGTACCTTGAAAATTTTCTACAGCTCTTGAGCAGAAAGTAGTAGAATGTAAATAAATTCCCACTGGATGTAAAAGGAAAAAATAATGATCAATTCTAAATAATCCAACTGGCCTGACTACTAACATCAAGTTAGTTTGTATAAGCTAACTTTCTTTTCTTTGGCTTCCTTTGCTCTGGCAGATACTCACTTCTGGCTCCTGCTGGCTTTGCTGACCTTGGCTGCATTGCTTTGTTGTGGCTAAGTATTAACAAATGACTCTCTGCTTTCTTCCTTTCTTCTCCCATCCCATGTACAGAGGGGAGGGAAGGGAGTAGGAAGGGGGAAGCTGTTGTAACCCCCTGGTTTTGTCCAGGGGGGTTCTTGTGTTGTTTATAAATTGTAAGTATATGTAAATACTGTATGCTTCCTGCATAGTCATAGAATTGTTAGGGTTGGAAGGGACCTCAAGGATCATCTAGTTCCAATCCTGCTGCCATGGGCAGGGACATCTCACACTACATCAGGTTGCTCAGAGCCACATCCAGCCTGGCCTTCAAAACCTCCAGGGATAGGGCTTCTACCATCTGCCTGGGCAACCTGTTCCAATGTCTCACCACCCTCATGGGGAAGAATTTCTTCCTCACATCCAATCTGAATCTACCCAATCCTATTTTTGTTCTATCCCCCCTAGTCCTATCATTACCTGACACCCTAAAAAGTCCCTCCCCAGCATTCCTGTAGGTCCCCTTAAGATACTGGAAAGCCACAATAAGGTCTCCTCAGAGCCTTCTCTTCTCCAGACTGAATAACCCCAACTGTCTCAGTCTGTTCTCATAGCAGAGGAGCTCCAGCCCTCTGCCAATCCTCATGGCCCTTCTCTGGACATGTTCAGCCTGTCCAGATCCTTCCTGCAACAGGGGCTCCAGAACTGGATGCAGTGCTCCAGGTATTCATTGCATTTCATATTTTAGGTTGCAGTTTTGCTTGTAAATACATCTTCATTTGCTTTCAACTGAGCTGGTCTGGCAATTTTATGTGGGGGGAGTAATTTCAGCCCACCACACCCCCCTCAGCCTCCTCTTCTGAAGGCTAAACAACCCCAGCTCCCTCAGTTGTTCTTCATAATATTTGCGTTCAAGACCCTTCGCCAGTTAAATTGCTCCGATTTGGAGATGCTCCAGCACCTCAATGTCCTGCAGATGAAAGATGAGCTTGTGCTTCTTCTGGGCATTGCAAGAGTGCAGGTGTGAAGAGCAAAGGAAACTCTCCCATCTGCCTCTTTTCTCCTATTCTGCTGCAGCTCATTGTCTACGTTTCTCTAATGTGAAGTTGTGTCTAACACCAGAAGGCATTTGGCTAGTGGCCTCCATCTAAGGCAAGACAGAAAAATCACATTGGGGAGGAATTCAGTCATCAATCTCTGCAAAGTCCTTCATAACTGAATTTTAATCAGAACTACTGCGAAATTTAGGGGTTTAGCAAGCTGGCATTTTTTGGATAAGATCAATGCAGCTGAAAAATTCCCAAGCAGGCTTGGCAGTGACATCTGAGAAGTTCTGCCTCTTTCTGGCACAGCTTCAGAATGAAAAACTGTTGCATATGTGACACATGAAAGCCCTCGTGTGAAAGCACGTTCACCTGTTAAAACTCTAACTCAAGAGCAGCCCTGAAGAGAAGGAATGGGGGTACTGGTAGATGAGACTCTTGACATGGGCCAGCAATGTTTGCTGGCAGCCCAAAAAGCCAGCCATGTCCTGGGCTGTGTCAAAAGATGTGTGACCAGCAGGTCAAGGGGGAGGTGAATCCACCCCTCTGCTCTTGTGAGACCTCATCTGGAGTACTACTACATCCAGCTCTCAAGTCCCAAACACAAAGACAACATGAATCTGTTGGAGAGGGTCCAGAGGGGGGGCACAAAGATGATCAGAGAGCTGAAGCACCTCTCCTTTGAGGACAGGCTGAGGGATTGGGATCTGTTCAGCCTGGAAAAGGCTCCAAAGAGAATGTAGAGCAGTCTTCCAGTACCTGAAAGGAGCTACAGGAAAGCTGGAGAGGGACTTTTTACAAGGGTCTGTGGTAACAGGAGAAGGGACAGTGGTTTTAACTAAAACCGGGGTAGATTTAGATTAGACATTAGAAAGATGTTCCTCACTAGAGTGGTGAGACACAGGATTGAGTTGCCCAGGGAAGCTGTGGGTGCCTCAGCCCTGGAAGAGTTGAAATTCAGGCTGGATGAGGCTTTGAGCAGCCCGGTCTGTGAGAAGTGTCTCTGTCCATGGCAGGGGGATGGGAACTATATAATCTTTCTGGTCCCTTCCAACTCAAGCCAGTTGTATGATACTCATTTAGTGCCTTTCCAGTCAAGACACCACCTGCAATTTCCCCCCTTTCTTCCCAAGAATTCCTTTATCCTTGTGTTAAATACAAGGCTGGTGAACAGCTTCACATTAACGGCACCAAGCCTCAGCAGAGAGCAGGTTGAGCACTAGCAATGCTTGAATAAGCTTTTTTTTTCCTTTCTCTTTACAGCTCCTGATGCTAATGTGTCTCAGATAATATCCCCAGAGATGAGAGAGTTGTTTGCAGCTTGTTCACTTGCTAGCCTCTCTGCCAGGCTTGCCAGCAAAGGAGGGAGAGTTTCCGGCAGCGGTGGTGTTGCTGTCGTTCACTGATGGAGTAGCAACTGGACTGGGACTAAGTTCATTTCCTCTCGGCTGACAGCCAGTCAGCACATGATAGAAATCTTCAGTCCCTGCTGGTGTGGGCTGGATTCATACTGGCAAACTCCACATGAAAGGGCTGTCTAACCCATTACTGGATTGTCGATGCCAAGACATTTCCCCATCTCCTGTGAGTATTCATTTTATGGTCTCTATGATGAATAGCCTTTGATATAAAATAGTTGGGGATAAAGAGGTACAAAAAATGGGAAAAGCACATACAGGAAGAAAGCAGAGCTTTTTGTTTCTTGAGGCACAAAGATCTGTCTCTGAACTCTAGAGATATACAGGCTGGACAATGGGTACCACTGGATTTATAAAGGAGACCTTCTTTTGTCACCTTCACAGAGGTCACATCTGGAACGTTGGCTCTAACCACCATGTGCAAAGAGGGATGGAAAGCAGGTTTCCAGGAACTCTGACCAGCTGCAGTCCCCAGGAGTGATCTATGAAGATGAGGAGACTTGGGACTTGCCCCTGGAACATCCAGAAGGGAGGTCATCTAATAAATGATTCTCAGACAAGCAAACTGTCTGACGCAAAAGCACCTGGGCTGAACACTTTGCCAATCAAAGTTCAGAGTATGAAATAATGCTCTGATTCACCTCAGAAGTACCCAGCAACCCTGAGGGAGAACATCAGGAAAAACCCAATATACCTATCACATAGCAGAAATCATGTGTCAGCTCCCAGATCTGCTTTGTTTGGGTTTCTCTTGGAGGTTTTCCTCTGCCTTTGTCCTGAGGCTTCCTCTACCCAGTCTAGAAGTTGAAATATCAGCTTGCCAAGGTGATCAGGCAGAAGGCACAGGCCAGACACTTGGCACCATCAGCTATCTTAGGGGCTCTGTCCCAGTTTCTTGCTATAAGTGTAAGTATAAGAGTAAGTATTGTTCTATTCCCCCTAAGTATTAAGTTACTAAGAGTAAGTATAAGCTAATGCCATGCTTGAGCCATGTTAAGCTTTGAAATTTGTTGCTTAAAATAGCAATGGGTAGAGTCACATTGGATGTTAGGAAGAAGTTCTTCCCCATGAGGGTGGTAAGACACTGGAACAGGCTGCCCAGGGAGGTGGTGGAAGCCTCATCCCTGGAGGCTTTTAAGGCCAGGCTGAATGTGGCTCTGAGTTACCTGATGTAGTGTGAGGTGTCCCTGCCCATGGCAGAGGGGTTGGAACTAGATGATCCTTGAGGTGCCTTCCAACCCTTATAATTCTATGATTTACACATACTCAACACTGCAGTGAGCACTGAAGGGCTGCTCCTTAAGCTCTTCAAGAGGCAGCAGGTAGAGTGAAGGAACAATGGTTTGAAGAGTCAGCCCTGCTACATGATGAGATGCCTTAGGACAACATCATCTTGGTTTTCCTCACACAAAGCACATGTGTTTAGGAATCCTTTCGTGAAAGAGCCTAGATATGCTCCAAGTGTTATGACAGACACTCCTTAGGTCATGCTTGTGGCAGCTGATGCTCCTTTGTAAACCATTACAAGTAAATCATAGAATGGCTTGGGATGGAAAGAACCTTAAAGATCATCTAGTTCCAACTTCCCTGACAAAGGCAGGGACACCTATAACTAGAGCAAGTCACTCAGGGCCTTGTCCTGCCTAGCCTTGAACACTTCTAGGGAAAGAGTGCATCCACAACCTCCCTGGGCAGCCTGTTCCAGTGTCTCACCACCCTTACTGCAATCAGTGTCTTTGACTCACAGTGGCAAAGAATGTTCAGTTTGATGTCAGACAGCTTTAGGGAGGCTTTTATCAGTGTCATTCACCCAAGACAAGGAGAACATCAGAAAGATATCAGTAGTGGTTTACAGGGAGATTGATACTGCTGGAAAGCAACCAGGCACAAAGGGACCTGGGGGCACTGCTTGACAGCCAGCTGAACATGAGCCAGCAGTGTGCCCAGGGAGGTGGTGGAGTCACCATCCCTGGGGGTGTTCAAAAAGGGACTGGATGTGGCACTTGAAGCCATGGCTTAGTTAGTCAGGAGGTGTTGGTGATAGGTTGGACTTAACGATCTCTGAGGTCTTTTCCAACCTGGTTGATAATATGATATAACTGAACAGCTCCTGCTCCACCAACACAAATTTTGCACCCATCCCAGAGCCAGGAGCAAGACCCTCACCAGCCAAAATACCACATAGAGGAGCTCAGCCCCAGTAAGGAAGCCAAACCAGCACCTGTGAGTGACATTGGAGGAGTCATCAATCTTTGCCCTAACAACCGGGGGGCCACCAGGCCCCCCGGCCTTTGTTGTCACCACCACCATCACCCAGTGTGCACCAGGGGCACTCACCAGTGATGAGAGGAGGATCCCTCAGCCCAGATGGGCTCAGCTTGGGGCTTCTGCTTTTCCTGGGGTGGTTTATAAAGGGGAGTGGGTGGGGAGAACCAAGTGGCCACACCTGGGGTGGGAGGAGACTCCAACAGAGCCCAGGTGCTCTGGGTTTGAGGGGAAAATGGGGCAGGTAAGGGACTCTTAGTGTGTCAGGTAATGATAGGACTAGGGGGAATGGAACAAAAATAGAAATGGGTAGATTGGATGTTAGGAAGAAGTTCTTCCCCATGAGGGTGGTGAGACACTGGAACAGGTTGCCCAGGGAGGTGGTAGAAGCCTCATCCCTGAAGGTTTTGAAGGCCAGGCTGGATGTGGCTCTGAGTAACCTGATGTAGTGTGAGGTGTCCCTGCCCATGGCAGGGTGGTTGGAACTGGATGATTCTTGAGGTCCTCTCCAACCCTAACAATTCTGTGATTCTAAAACAATTTTGCAGAAGTTCTTCCCAGAAAGAGAGATTGGCCATTGGAATGGGCTGCCCAGGGAGGTGGTGGAGTCACCATCCCTGGAGGTGTTTAAAATAAGACTGGATGAGGCATTTAGTGCCATAGTTTAGTTGATTTGATGATGTTAGGTAATAAGTTGGACTTGATGATCTCAAAGGTCTTTTCCAACCTGGTTTATCTGTGATCTGTGAAATCAATAGCAGGACAGTTTCTATTAATATCTCCTGGTGTAAGGCACCAATGGAGGCTTAGCCACAAAGACCCTGTGTGTGCTCATTACTATCAACTGTATCATCTCCACTAAGTTATCTTCTGACAGTAGATTAAACTCTAAGTGGGCTGCCTGTTCCCTTCTGCTACCAGGCCACTTGATCTCACACTGCCCATGTCTGCCATCTCCAAGGCCCAAACTATTCAGGAATCATAGAATCATAGAACTGTTGAGGTTGGAAATGGTCTTTGAGATCATCAAGTCTAACTGTTCACCTAGACCTCGCAATCCCACCACTACTGGTAAGCCACTACCACTAAACCACAGCTTTAAGCACCATATCCACATGCCTTTTAAATACCTTCAGGGACGATGACTCTACCACCTCCCTGAGCAGCCTGTTCCAATGTTTGATAATCCTTTCTGTGAAGAAGTTTTTCCTGATATCCACTTGAATCTCCCTTAGCCCAACTTGAAACCATTTCCTGTTGTCATGTCACTTGTTGCATATGAGCAGACACCAACCCCTGCGAAACAATAGTCTGGGTAAACAAACTACAACCTGGAGCATGGAGAACATGTGCACTTGCAGCCCGCAAAGCCAATCAGATCCTGGGCTGCATCAGGAGAAGTGTGGCCAGCAGGTCGAGGGAGGTGATCCTCCCCCTCTACTCAGCCCTGGTGAGACCCCACCTGGAGTACTGCCACCAGTTCTGGAGCCCCTATTACAAGAGGGATCTGGAGGTGCTGGAATGTGTCCAGAGAAGGGCCACAAGGATGATCAGAGGGCTGGAGCACCTCTGCTGTGAGGACAGACTGAAGGAGTTGGGGCTGTTCAGTCTGGAGAAGAGAAGGCTCCGAGGTGACCTAATTGTGGCCTTCCAGTATCTGAAGGGGGCCTACAGGAAGGCTGGGGAAGGACTTCTCAGGATCTCAGGTAGTGATAGGACTAGGGGGAATGGAATGAAGCTGGAGGTGGGGAGATTCAGGCTAGATGTGAGGAGGAGGTTCTTCACGATGAGAGTGGTGAAACCCTGGAATGGGTTGTCCAGGGAGGTGGTCGAGGCCCCGTCCCTGGGGGTGTTTAAGAGCAGGCTGGATGAGGTTCTGGGCAGCCTGATCTAGTGTGGGGTGTCCCTGCCCATGGCAGGGGGGTTGGAACTAGATGATCCTTGTGGTCCCTTCCAACCCTGAATGAAACTATGAAACTATGAAACTATGAATAGAAGGGAATGTGTAAGGGTGGAAGCTGTTTAAAGCATCTGGCCATGGAAGGACTGCAGTTTGAGAACAGCTGCATCTCTGAAAAGCCCACTAGAAGTTCCTGTGGATTGACCCAGGAGATGATAACTCAGTGGCATGCCAAGCACTAGAGCTTCAGTGTAGACCATGACTTTCTAGACCCTAAGAGATTAGTGTGATATAGACCAAGGCAGATACAGTCCCCCACAGAAGTCAGTGCAGAGTACCAAAAGATTTAACTCAGACTTAAGATCACCATGTGGCTCCTCACTGATACTGGGAGAGGTGGGAACATGAAGGTGAGGGGAGTGAACTCCATTAGGAACAGGGCTAGTAAACACAGGTACGTGATTAAAGGAGCTAGTTGCAGCGGGTGCTGTGATAATGTATTGCCATGGGCAAGGAGAGGCGGCATGGGAAGCAGTGAAATAAATCTATCTGAAAGTCCTTCATTGCCCATGCCAGAGTGCATGAATATGCCAGAGCTGGGATATGTGCTGCTGGCTGCCTTCCCAAGCCAATGCAGAGGGCAAAAGGGAAATGACAAATCTATTTCCCTGAGATTCTGGCAAGGGAAAGAAAAAACAAACAGCCTATTTTTCCTCATAAGAAAGAGTTCAGCATAGGTTTTTTTACCCATTCAATAAGCCACAGAACCAGAAAAGATAGCAGTTTTTTGTCCTGGACAATATGTCTTCCTTCTTTCACTGCCTGTGCTGTCTCTGGCAGGCTTGTTTAGAGACTCATAAACCTGTGCTGAGAGACCAAGTCCTCCACTACGTCTTCCTGATAGCACCTCACTTCAACTGTGCAAGAGGAAGACAGGAAGTACCTGAGCTTGAGCTGCCTTCAGCCAACGAATCATAGAATCATAGACTAGAATCAACAAGGTTGGAAAAGACCTCAAAGATCATCAAGTCCAAACTGTCACCACAGACCTCATGACTACTAGACCATGGCACCAAGTGCCACATCCAATCCTTTTTTGAACACCTCCAGGGACGGTGACTCCACCACCTCCCTGGGCAGCCCATTCCAATGGTTAACAACTCTCTCAGTGAAGAACTTTCTCCTCACCTCAAGCCTAAACTTCCCCTGGCACAGCTTGAGACTGAAGTTGTGTAGTGTCTCTTACTTTGTGCATGTTTAGGTGCATGCACACTGTCACCACTCGTGGGGCTTGAGCAGCAACAATTTTATCCCTGCTGGTGAGGGCTGTACCCTCAAAGTGCTGAAAGATCACTCCAGAGTCATCTGCAGGTTCCTCCTACCATTCCACTTCCTGCATAGGTAAAAACAGCTTCACTGGCCAGGAAGCAGTCTGTAGGGATAGCTGTGGTCATAAGCATTCTCCATCACTAATGTCCATTGTCCCTGTGATTGCAGGTACTTGACCCAAGTGAGTCTCCCTGGCAGAAGTGAGGTTCCCTGGCTGTTTCAGACTTCAGTGTGATGCATGAGAGAGCCTTTAAGCTATGCCCACAGCATTCCTTCTTCATAATCCAAGACAAGTCTCTTTCCTTCTCTTCTCTGGGGAGGATCAGAGAGCTAAACTGTTATCTTTGTCTTTAATTTGTCCATATATGTAACAGCTATTTCTCTGAACTCCAAACACAAGATCAATTCTCATTACACTGAAGAGAAAATAGAGGGGTTCCTTTCTATTCTCATTTTTAAAAGCAGGTGCAATGAATTCTTATATTGACCATCTTTGATCAAGAAAGACTTCATCAAAGAAGCAGAGGAACATGGCTATCTATTTATCTCTATCTGGTGGAGTCACTGTCCCTGGAGGAGTTCAAGAGGGGATTGGATGTGGCACTTGGTGCCATGGTTTAGTAGTCATGAGGTCTTGGGTGACAGGTTGGACTTGATGATCTTTGAGGTCTTTTCCAACCTTGGTGATTCTGTGATTCTATGATCTCTCTCTCTCTCCAGAGTGTGTGTGTGTGTGTGTACATAGATTGCCTCTGAAAAATAAAACCCTTCTGTATGGTAATTTTTCTCTTTGAGTTTCCAGGACAACAGTGGTTTCACTCAGCACTGTCCCCATATAACTCCTGAGTCCTTTCTTTCAGAGATGGCTTCATGGTTTTTAAGGGCACTGGTATTTTATCAGTTTCTAAAGCTTTTGCATATGCTTCCAATGGCCCACAGTGAACAGTCTGTGAACACCAGCACATAGAGAAGTGCAGAACAAGCTGTGTTGTGACCCTGAGGAGAGCAGCAGCGACTCTGGCATAATGCCCTCATGCATACATTCTTTAACCATGTTGCATTTGGAGACACTTAACCCATTTACTTTACCAAATGAACTATCTCATTCAGCTCTCAGGTAAAAGTATATCTATGGGCAGGTACTCCTGCCCAGGGAGGTGGTTGAGTCACCGTCCCTGGAGGCGTTCAAGAGGAGATTGGACGTGGCACTTGGTGCCATGGTCTAGTCATGGAGTCTGTGTTGATAGGTTGGACTCGATGATCCTCGAGGTCCTTTCCAACCTTAGTTATACTGTGATACTGTGATACTGTGCTACCACCCCTTAAGTTTGCCATGAAAAATCTTGATTGGTAGGGTTCAGGAAACTGCAATAGGTCAGCCCACAAAATTCGGGACAAAACAATACATACTGATAGGAGGTAGTGGCTCATATTACAATTTGAAGGAGGCTTCTTCTTCACCTGGGCTCCTCAGTTTAGGAAGGAGGTTGACTTGCTGAAACATGTCCAGAGAAAGGCAACAAAGCTGGGGAGGGGTTTGGAGCACAGCCCTGTGAGGAGAGGCTGAGGGAGATGGGGTTGCTTAGCCTGGAGAAGAGGAGGCTCAGGGGAGACCTTATTGCTCTCTACAACTACCTGAAGGGAGGTTGTAGACAGGCAGGGGCTGGTCTCTGCTCCCAGGCAACCAGCACCAGAACAAGAGGACACAGTCTCAAGCTGTGCCAGGGGAGGTTCAGACTGGATGTTAAGAAGAAATTCTACACAGAGAGAGTGATTGGCCATTGGAATGGGCTGCCCAGGGAGGTGGTGGAGTCACCATCACTGGAGGTGTTTAGGAGTAGACTTGATAGGGTGCTTGGTTGCATGGGTTAGTTGATTAGGTGGTGTTGGATGATAGGTTGGACGCGATGATCTTGAAGACCTCTTCCAACCTGGTCTATTCTATTCTAGTCTAATCTAGTCTAGCCTAGCCTAGTCTAGTCTAGTCTATTCACCTTTGCTAGCAGCTCTCATTCCTTATCAGCCCAAGAAGATCAAACTTGCTCTCTACCTGATGGGACATGAATGCTAGTGGGATATAAGCAAGTGCTTATGATAGCAGCCCAGTTCCTGGGGTGTTAAAAGAAAGCACAAGAACAGAATTGAATAGCTGCATATTCTGCAGAGATCATGTGAACAAGATGTTTCTGCTTATCTTTTTGCCAGACTCTATTTTTCTTCACTTTAAAAGAAAAAACAGGAGAAAAACCCCAGGTCCAGACCTGGTTAAGAGCAGTTTAGATTTGGTACATTCAGAAACCTGTCCAAGTCTAATAGGACCTTGTGCAGCTCTGAGAAATCCCCTTGGAAATGGAGTCTTCCCTCCAGAAAGATAGAGAACTAGTGTTGGGAAGTGAACAGAAATACAGATGTTCCAAATCATTAACTAAAGGTTATGTAAAGGTTATGTGAGGTAGAAGAGCCATATTCAGTATTGCTGTGCCCACTGACTTGCTGTAGGATACAGGGCAAAAGCTGTCTCAGTGTCCCCACCCATGAAATGTGCATGGCAAGTCACAGAAGACAGGGAAGATTACAATCATGGTTTTGAAATGCAAACATGCTTACAAATGAACTATATGTGTGTGTGTATTCAACCTAGGTGTTACTGTTTCAGAAGGACAGAAGTACTGAGAAGATGAAGAGAACAGACTGATCAGCATTTCTCTTACAAGGAGAGGCTGAGAGACCTGTGGCTTTGTAGCCTGGAAGGCTTTGTAGACTGAGAGAGCATCCTATCAATGCTGATCAATGTCTAAAGGCAGAGGGCATAGAATCATAGAAGCAAAAATGTTGGAAAAGACTTCAGAGATCATCAAGTCCAACCTATCACCCAACGCCTTAAAAACCCCCAGGGATGAGGCTTCTACCACCTCCCTGGGCAACCTGTTCCAGTGTCTGACCACCCTCATGGGGAAGAACTTCTTCCTAACATCCAATCTACCCATTTCTATTTTTGTTCCATTCCCCCTAGTCCTATCATTACCTGACACACTAAGAGTCCCTTACCTGCCCCCTTTTCCCCTCAAACCCAGAGCACCTGGGCTCTGTTGGAGTCTCCTCCCACCCCAGGTGTGGCCACTTGGTTCTCCCCACCCACTCCCCTTTATAAACCACCCCAGGAAAAGCAGAAGCCCCAAGCTGAGCCCATCTGGGCTGAGGGATCCTCCTCTCATCACTGGTGAGTGCCCCTGGTGCACACTGGGTGATGGTGGTGGTGACAACAAAGGCCGGGGGGCCTGGTGGCCCCCCGGTTGTTAGGGCAAAGATTGATGACTCCTCCAATGTCACCCAGAGGTGCTGGTTTGGCCTCCTTACTGGGGCTGAGCTCCTCTGTGTGGTATCTTGGCTGGTGAGGGTCTTGCTCCTGGCTCTGGGATGGGTGCAAAATTTGTGTTGGTGGAGCAGGAGCTGTTCTGTTATATCATATTATCAACCAGGTTGGAAAAGACCTCAGAGATCATCAAGTCCAACCTATCACCAACACCTCCTGACTAACTAAGCCATGGCTTCCAGTGCCATGTCCAATCCCTTTTTGAACACCCCCAGTGATGGTGACTCCACCACCTCCCTGGGCAGCACATTCCAATGGCCATAACTTGTTCTGGGAAGAATTTCTTCCTCACCTCTAGCCTAAACCTCCCCTGGTGCCACTTGAGACTGTGTCTTCTTGTTCTGGTGCTGGTTGCCTGGGAGAAGAGAACACCCTCCACCTGTCTACACCCTCCCTTCAGGTAGTTGTAGAGAGCAATAAGGTCTCCCCTGAGCCTCCTCTTCTCCAGGCTAAACAACCCCAGCTCCTTCAGCCTCTCCTCATAGCACTTGTGCTCAAGACCTCTCCCCAGCCTCATTGCCCTTCTCTGGACACACTCAAGTGTGTCAATATCTATCTTAAATTGAGGGGCCCAGAACTGAACACAGTACTCAAGGTATAGCCTAACCAGTGCTGAGTACAGGGGCAGAATGACTTCCTTGCTCCTGCTGGCCACACTATTTCTGATGCAGGCCATGAGGATGGGGCTGGTCCCTTTTCAGTGGTGCCTAGTGATAGGACAAGGGACAAGAAGTCCAAAGTAGCATTCAGGAGGTTTAACTTAAGGAATAACTTCTTTCCTATGAGGGTGATGGAGCACTGGAATAGGTTGCCCAAAGAGTTTCCCTCTCCAGAGACTTTCAAGACTCATCCAGATGCACTCCTGTGCAATCCGCTCTTGGTGGTTCTGCTTTAGCAGAGGGGTTGGACTAGATGAACTCCTGAGCTCCCTTCTGAATCCATTCTGTGGTTGAGATTGAATCCAGACTGCAATCTGAAACTTTTACAAGTATCCTTGATTTTTTTCCAGTCACTGTCTTCTGAGTTTGAGAACTGTTTTGGAAAGCTGTGTTGCCTTTAGGATTCAGGGACAACAAGGGTTTTGGACCCCAACACACAGGCATGCATGGTTGCCCCACTCAGTCAGCCACCTCAGCCATGTCAGAGAACTTTATGCATTCTTTAATAAAAAAAAAAAAAGAAGAAAAAACACAAGCCAGCACAAAACACAAATCACAGTCTCCAGCTGTGCCAGGGGAGGTTTAGACTCGAGGTGAGGAGAAAGTTCTTCACCGAGTGAGTCGTTCGTCATTGGAACGGGCTGCCCAGGGAGGTGGTGGAGTCACCATCCCTGGAGGCGTTCAAGAGGGGATTGGTCATGGCACTTGGTGCCATGGTCTAGTGATGGGGTCTGTGTTGATAGGTTGGACTCAATGATCCTCAAGGTCTCTTCCAACCTTAGTTAGTTACACTGTGATAAAACAGAAACCTAAAGCTAGTACCACCCCACAGAGAAGGGAACTGTGTTTTGCAGTCAGATGTCCTTAGCCATATTGTGACGCTGGCCACTACAGAATACCACTTCGGAACCATCCATCATTCTGAGAGACCCTTGATCTTCTGGCACAGTAAGCAGGTTATTGCAGCTATCTACTGTTCCTGCAGAACAGCAAACACTCACATCAGCGAAGAAGCATGCACATATTCCCTTCCATTCCCAGAAGGGCTGTATGCAAGACTAACAGCAAAATGGCTTTGTCTACAGCAGCGTGCTTTAGGATAGCACATCATAAACTGTGCTTTAACCTGACTGTGTGTGGTGGGTTGAAATTTCTCCCCCAACATTAACTTTGCCAGCCCAGCCCGGTTGGAAGCAAATGAAAGCTGTATTTACAGGCAAAACTGCACTCTACAATGGAATGCAGTGAGTATGTACAAAATAGACAGGATTTACAATGAACAAACAGCACAAGAACCTCCCCTGGTCAAAGGCCTGGGGAAGCTACTAGCTTCTCCTTCCCTGCCTACCCCTGACACCCCTGTACAAAAGAAGGGATGAGAGAAAGGAGCAGAGAAGTTAATACCAAAACAATACAGCCAAGGTCAAGCAGAAGCAAGTTAGTATCTTTGCCCAGAATGAAGAGGCAAGAAGAAGCAAGAATAGCTTTGGTACAACTAACTGAAGTTCCTTATCTCTCCAATGGGACTGTTTAGAATTATCTTTGTTTTCCTTTGAACACCCAATAGTGATTTATTTACATATTACTACTGCTCTGTTCAAGCTCTGTGAAAAGTTTTAAAGGCATAGCCTAAAAGTACCACACTGTGGCTATGTTGATTTATGAAGTACAGGAGATCAAGTACAAAGAAAAAGATAAATAATATCAGATAGAAATAATGAACATTCTGTGAGTAGTGGAGGAAGAAAAGCTTCAATCTTCAGTGTTATTGCCCATCATAGAATCACTAAAGTTGGAAAAGACTCTAAGATCAGATCCAACCAGTTCTGGGCCCCTCAGTTTAAGAAGGACATCGAAACACTTGAACGTGTCCAGAGAAGGGCAACAAGGCTGGGGAGAGGCCTTGAACACAAGCCCTATGAGGAGAGGCTGAGGGAGCTGGGATTGTTTAGCCTGGAGAAGAGGAGGCTCAGGGGTGACCTCATTGCCCTCTACAACTACCTGAGGGGTGGTTGTGGCTGGGAAGGGGCTGGTCTCTTCTCCCAGGCAACCAGCACCAGAACAAGAGGACACAGTCTCAAGCTGTGCCAGGGGAGGTTTAGACTCAAGGTGAGGAGGAAGTTCTTCGAGCGAGTCATTCGTCATTGGAACGGGTTGCCCAGTGAGGTGGTGGAGTCACCATCCCTGGAGGTGTTCAGGAGGGGATTGGACGTGGCACTTGGTGCCATGGTCTAGTCATGGGGTCTGTGTTGATAGGTTGGACTCGATGATCCTCGAGGTCCTTTCCAACCTAAGTTATACTGTGATACCTTCTGCCCAAACACTCCATGACCACTAGACCACATGCCAAAGTACAATATCCACTCTCTTTTAAATGCCTCCAGGGGTGGTGACTCCTTCACTTCCATGGACAGCCTGTTCCAATGCTCCACTGCTCTTTCACTAGCAAAATACTTCCTAAAATCCAATATCATTGACCCAACTGGTGCAAAACTGCTGTTTGGGAGCAGTTTAGCTCACCTCCTTTTCCAGCTTTGACTGGAAAGGGGGTAGCTGAGGACATCAGAAAGACAACAGCTTCATTCTTGGATTGTGACAAACAGTATGGCACTAGATATTGACCAGAGATGACAAAGCTGCAGATGAAAAGCCCCATCCCAAAGAGGGCGAAGCCTTATCTGAACACAATTCTCCCATGAAGACAAGTCCTATCCACTTTCTACAGCCACATGACTTCATATGAAGCATCAAGTTTTGCAGAGCATTTGCTTTATGTGTTATAAAAAGGGTCAATTTTCAGGTTTTCTTCCCTCTCTCCTCCCTACCTCTTTCCCTGCCTCCTTCTTTCCCTCCCTCTCTCCCTCTCCTTCTTCCCTTCTCAAGTTTTAAGAGAGCCAAGTGATTATAGTGCATAAATATATGGTGCTTTTAGGCACATTTCAGAGTTCAAGAGCAGATTAAACTGCTCTGTGGATATGGAAAAATTACATGTTTTGGCTGGATTTTCTCTAACCACACTTCAGAAGAGGGACAGGCACAGCCCAAGTCTTCTGTCAGCTTTGTTCACACCTGACTGTCACTAGCAAGTGCAAAGGTCTTCAGTGATGCTATCAGCTGAGGGAGGAAACAATGCACAGTGCAAAATGGCTCACAGCGAGTCACTTGCAGCTGCATGTACAACTGGCAGCCTCAAGAAGGGAGCATGTGCTTGCTCTGTGATCCTGAATTTACTGCTATGGATTAATATCTCCCTCCCCTCTCCCCCCCGCCCAACTCTTGCAATAGCTCACTATGGGATTTACAATGTCATGTGAAGCCCCCTTTTATAAACTGCTGCCTGTAATAGCTGGAACACTGAAAATCACCAAAGCCAAGCTGAGTTCTGGCTCAGAATTTCAATGCATTTTGCATGTGGGATTTGATATTGGGAGCAGACTTTTGCAGTCCTTGCTTAGAAATCACAGTTGAAGGTATCCTCCAGATATGTCCAACAGGGCCAACTTTTACCCTAAGCATCATATCGTGACAGCAGTTCTGATGTAATTATTACAGATTGAGTTGATGTAAGAACTTAAGGTCAGCTATCCTAGGTAACATCAGAACTCCATCTAGCTAGGAAGTCTTTGTCCAGCAGTGACTGGAAGAAACTATATCAATTGTATATCTGGATATCCAGAAAACCCTGACAATATCCTCCAGCAGGCTGCAACTGGGATTTCCTGAGCCACTGATGACATCTTGATAACCCCCAGTAAGTCCCTGTTCCCTAAAGTAGTCCAGACCCCTCTAAAGCCCCCATGTAAGCAAACATATAACATCTACAACATCTGCAAAAAAACATCCACATGTGAACAATTTAACAACCCAAATCCTTTTAATGGCTCTGTTGAAGCTGCTCTTTTAATCCAGTGCCCCTTACTTCTCCCACCATTGAGCAATTGAGCAACTATTCTCTACACCATTAGTAAGAAAACTAAAAGGGCCTTGGCTCAATCCTGGGCACAACTCTCCCAGCGTGTGCAGGAAGTCCTTAAACCACCCCTACTCATCCCAAAACCAGCACCTCACTTAAGTTCTGCATCAAATCCAGGCCCAAGAAGTGTGGACATTATTAAAGATAGAGTCAGGATATCTGAGTGAGGACTAATTCTCGACCATATATGTGGGCTGACATCTGCTTCTTTAAGCCCCTTTGGTAGCCTGCATGGGAACCCAGGGTCCCAGGGTTGAGCATGTGCCCATTATCATGAGGTATCCTGGTGCCAGCCACTTGGAGGTTACAAACAGCATCCTGCACCATAATGCCTCAAAGGTTCAAAAGGTATTTGCCTCTCTCCTCTGTGTCCTTTCAGCTCCAACATGCTCTATGTTTGCATTAAAGGATGTTCACTCAGAGAAAAAGAGGGGAGGTATACCAGGGAGGCATGTTGCTGGACTGGAGAAGACAGGGTTTGCAGGATACATTGCTAGTTAGTAAATAACAAGGATACTGCAGAAGTCTGCTCTGAGGCTGAGTAAGCTGAGCTAAGGGATGAACAGTGAACACCTCTCTTCATCTCTATTCACAGGTTAACCCAACAGGATCCAGTACCTATTGTTCTGGAATATTCTAAGCCTAATTTCAGGTGTGCAAGAAGTAGTTATGATCAGATGTGCTGAAGAAGGAATACAAATGTTAGCTTGTGGACCTCAATTTATCCTGCTTTATAAAGGATGAGGAAAAGACTGAGGTGCTTAATGTCTTCCTTGCCTTAGTCTTTAGCAGCAGAACAAGGTATTCTCTTGACACCCAGCCCTCTGAGCTGGAAGGCAGGGGTGGGGGCTGAATGAGACCTTCTTAATCCAAGAAGAAATGGTCAGTGGCCAAACATACACAGGCCATGGGGCCAGATAGGTTACACTGAAAAGTACTGAAGGAGTTGGCAGGTGTGCTCACCAAGCTTCTCTCCATCGTGTACCAGCAGTCCTGGGTAACTGAGGAGGTCCCAGAGGACTGGAGGGTAGAAGATGTAACAACCATCTACAAGAAAGGCCAAAAGGAGGATCCAGGAAACTACAGACCAGACTATCTGACCTGGGTGCCAGGGGCAGTCTTGGAGCAGATAATCTTGGCCTTAAGCTGCACCAGGGAAGGTTTAGGCTGGACATTAGTCAAAACATTTTCACTGAAAGGGTAGCTGGGCATTGGAACAGACTGTCCAGGGAGATGGCTGAGACACCATCCCTGGATGTGTTTTAAAGCCATGTAGATGTGGTGCTTAGTGGTGGACTTGGTAGAGTAGGGTTAATATTTGGACTTGATGATCTTGAAGGTCTTTTCCAACCTGAATAATTCTATGACTCTATATAATGTCTGTCCCTTTAACCTAAGGTTAAAATAAAGTCAAGATAAGGCAGTTGTTTGTTGGAAAAGGTGGGAAAACAACATTCTCCTGGGTGCTACCTGTCAGCATCCACACATACTCAGATACATGCGTGCAGCATCTACTGAAAAGGAGAGAGCACTGTGAGGTCAGCAATCCCTAACCCATTTTCTGCCCTCATGACTACAGAGAATGCAGCTCATTGAGGTCATCCATTGCCCCAGAGCAGGGTCAGTATTTGTATGAACTTTCCCTAACAGACAGCTGTCCTGACTGTTCTGAAAAATCTTTGGTGCTGGCAGCTCCTGCACTCATCCTAGGCCATCTCTTCCTGACCTCATGTAGATTCATAGAACAGCAGATGTTAGAAGAGACCTCTAGAGATAAAATCCAAACCCCTGCCAAAGCAGGATCACCTAGGGCAAGCCACACACCCAGACGGGTCTTGAAGGTCTCCAGAGAAGGAGACTCCACAACCTTTCTGGGCAGCCTACTCTAGTGCTCCAGCACCCTCACAAGGAGGAAGTTGTTCCTTATGTTGAGGTGGAACTACCTGTGTTTGAGTTTGTTATCCATTTCCTCTCATTGTATCACTGGGCACCACTGGAAAGAGACTGGCCCCTTCTTTTTGACACCCACCCCCTTTTCTTTAGCTTAAAAACTTGTCCTAGTGCTTAGCCTGGGTGTCCTTTGCTGCAGTTCAAGCTCAATACTCCTTTTCATACCCTTAGTGAAAAAGAATGTTTTTATTCCCTTTCTCTTCATAACAACAATTTCCTGTGTATTTGAAGACTTGCATTTTCCTACTGCTTCCCTCTACACCCACTCTTTTCTAGACCTCAGGTAGCTTTTATTCATCTTCTCTGCTATCCCCACCAAGCAAGGCCCTATCTTTTTATGCATGCAGCATGCAACGCTGGCTGCAGTGCTTCAGCAAGGCTTTATCACCACCGAGCAGATCGTGGTCTCCTGTGTTACATGCCTTTTTAATAGCCTGATAGGATATCTGATGCTTGATTGTTTTAATATGGCAGTGTGGCATTTAAAGAATACACAGAAGGATCTTCAAGTCTTACTAGATATACCTTAAGAGGAAGAAAGGACAAAACACAGAGGCCAAGAAGGACAAAAGGTGAATCTTGCAGACCTATATTTGATATGGGGAAACAATTATTTCCTTGTACAATTTTGTGGCACAATTGGAACTATTTGCTGTGTTTTGAAGACCACATTGTATTTTGAATGCAGAAAGCCAGGGACAGATTGCCAGCATTAAAAAGAAGGTCATTGAAGGACAACAAAAAATTATTAAGTAGTGAAAAAAATAAATACTAAAAATCATTCTCCATAGTTTAATCAAGAGAGAATTTCAGGAAAGGATTATAGGCTTAAACAAGCCCCCAAAATCATAGAATCACCAAGGCTGGAAGAGATCATCAAGTCCAACCTGTCACCACAGGCCTCATCACTAAACCATGGCACCAAGTGCCACGTCCAATCCCCTCTTGAAAACCTCCAGGGATGGGGACTCCACCACCTCCCTGGGCAGCACACTCCAATGCCTAACAACTCTCTCAATGAAGAACTTTCTCCTCACCTTGAGCCTAAACTTCCCCTGGTGCAGTTTGAGACTGTGTCCTCTTGTTCTGGTGCTGGTTGCCTGGGAGAAGATACCAACCCTCTCCTGGCTACCAACCACCCTTCAGGTAGTTGTAGAGAGCAATAAGGTCTCCCCTGATCCTCCTCTTCTCCAGGCTAAACAATCCCAGCTCCCTCAGCCTCTCCTCATAGGGCTGTGCTCAAGGCCTCTCCCCAGCCTCGTTGCCCTTCTCTGGACACGTTCAGGTGTCTTAATACCCTTCTTAAACTGAGGGACCCAGAAATGGACACAGTACTCAAGGTGTGGTTTGGAGTATTAAGGGACAGCAAGCAGATGGTCACAGTCAAGAGGGGATTGGATGTGGCACTTGGTGCCATGGTCTAGTCATGAGGTCTGTGGTGACAGGTTGGACTCAACAATCTTTGAGGTCTCTTCCTACCTTAGTGAAACTGTGATACTGTGATAAGCAAATTCATTGACAAGAAATAAATGAAAGTCCCACTTCAGCATAACCTGGGAAAGAATGGGATTTAGTAAACAATGGAGCACTTTTCACAAACAGTGATGGAAGCCTCACTGCTTGCAGCGTTTGAAGCCAGACTGGACACAAGAAACAGTGAGTGGATGGCAAGAGAAAGGTCACTGAAGCAATTAGGGCTGGATCATTTTCTCTAGGGCCTACTGTTCCCACTTTCAAAGAAGAAAATGTTCAGATTATGTATACAGCAACAGAAAGACCTCTCTGCCGTGTCTTCAGCTCAGCTAGTGGAAAGTTCATGCAGGAGATTTTTGGGGATGTCTTGATAAGCAAGAAGACTAATCTGTAGCCCACAGAGATAAACAAGAATCCCTCTAACAGCTTTGGTGGAACTAGGGAAAATCCAATGAAAATTACCTCAGGACATCTAAGGCAGATGGCAGCTTTTCTGTTATGTCTTGGCTTGTCACAGACAAGAAAAATTTGCTACTGATAGATCAGGAGTTGAATAAAACAAACATGACAGCAAGGAAGCAGATGAATTTTTTTTTTCCCCTCTCTGTTTTTGCTGAATCATTTCCTGCTGGAAACACTTTCTGGAATGCCAAAATAGTCAGTGAATTCCAGACAATTCCAGCTGAACTTGTCAAATGATTTCATGTGAAATGAGGCTAAAGTGGGATATGGATTGGATGGGTGGACTCTTCAGTGGGTAAAGGAATTGGCTGGATGTGTCCAGAGGGTGGTGCTCAATGGCTTGAAGTCCAGATGGAGAGCAGTGACAAGTGGTGTCCCTCAGGGGTCCATACTGGGACCTGTGCTGTTTAATATGTTTATCAACGATATAGACAGTGGAATCAAGTGCACTATCAGCATGTTTGCAGACAACACCAAGCTGAGTCATGTTGTGCATACACCAGAGGGGCCTGGACATGCTGGAGAGGTGGTGCCCAGGTGAACCTCATGAAGTTCAACAACAGCAAGTGCAGGGTTCTGCACCTGGGCTGGAACAATCCTCACTATCAATACAGGCTGGAGGATGAGGTGTTAGAAAGCAGCCTGGAGGAAAAAGACTTGGGGGTGCTGATGGATGAGAAGCTGGACATGAGCAGGCAGTGTGAGCTTGCAGCCCAGAAGGCAAATCACTTCCTGGGCTGCATCAAAAGATGCGCTGCCAGCAGATCCAGAGAGGTGATTCTGCCACTTTGCTCTGGTGAGACCTCACCTGGAGCACTGTGTCCAGGTCTGGAGCCCTCAATATAGGAAGGACGTGGACCAGAGGAAGGCCATGAAAATGATCAGGGGGTTGCTGCACCTCTGCTACAAGGACAAGCTGAGGGAGCTGGGGTTGTTCAGCCTGGAGAAGAGGAGGCTCCAGGGAGACCTGATAGCCTTCCAGTACCTGAAGGGGGCCTACAGGAAGGAGGGGGAGAGAATGCAAGGGCCTGTGGTGACAGGATGAGGGGCAATGGCTTCAAACTAGAGAAGGGCAGATTTAGATTGGATATCAGGAAGAAGCTCTTCACTGTGAGGGTGGTGCAACACTGGAACAGGTTGCCCAGGGAGGTGGTAGAGGCCCCCTTTCTGAAGATATTCAAGGTGAGGTTCAGCGAGGACCTAGTCTAGTTGTGGATGCTCCTGATGACTGCGGGGAGGTTGGACTAGATGACCTTTGAAGGTCCCTTATGGCCTGGACCATTCTGTGATCACATCAAGAGCAGCCAGGCTGCCCTCCTGCCCTGGTAGCATCCTCTCAGCACAGATATAATATCAGCCTCCAGAACAGGAGGAGTTTGAACCCACATTGTTTTCAATTCCACAGAGAAGGGCTTGGTCACCATGACCAAGATACTCTGAACTAGGCTGCTGCCAGTCTTTCTGGCTCCATTTGTCCCACTTTGCATTGACACATGCAGGAGAAAATAAACATTTTTGTCACTTGGCCCTCATGTGACAAAGTCCTCAGCAGCAATCAGAACATTACGGATTCTTGCTTTCCCACAGCTGACTCTTGCCCTTGCACTGTCACATTGTGAACTAGAACATGAAAGTGGTGTCTTGGCTTAAAACTAACCTGCCAAAATATAAACTGTGCTTTTATAGCCCCATAGATTCTTTGATGTGTGCCATAACCCAGCTGCCAAAAGACCTGAGCCATCACAAGAAGGAACAGGGGAAAAAAGACAAAAATATGACTCTACCAAAGATGAGAGAAGAGATATTGCTGTCTTACCACTCAAGAAAAGACATTTATCCATGGGAATGATAAAGAAAAGTCAGAGGAACCCAGAAAAGGTGATGACAGAGAAGTTGCATGGTCTAGCAGCTACGTGTGGAAAGATGAGATCTTGCCCTCTCACATCATGAGCCCCAGTGGTGTGGTCTGGTGCTAAGAAGGGTGATGTACAGCACAAGCAATTGGGTATCAAACATTTATATTGCTCCTGGGTCTCCCTTTCCTCCAGCTTTTGCAGCCTTGTGCCAAAATCCAATGTGACACCACCCCCTCCAAGTCCAAGAAAAGTGCTTACTCAATAAGCACAGAGAAAATTTGGACTTCCTGAGGAAAACCCCAATCACTGCTACTTCATGCTGTATTTATGTATATGCAGGCTTGCAGGCTTACATGCTTACCCTTCATCTCCTGACCTGCAGTTAAGACTGAATTACAAATCACAAGGTGGCAGCCCTTCAAAGACAGGCCAAGCCAATGCTGCATTAAACCAGAGCCCCCTCAGCCTTGACCTGTCAAGAGGTATCACACTCATCTTCCTAGAGAAAGGCAGGGCTTCATAACTCACATCAGGTGGTGGCTCTCAGGCCCTGAACATCTATGCCCTAAGCAAGTGAGGTAGTTTAGGTTTTCCTCACAGGTGTTTTATTTTGATTTCTTTTGGCAAGAACTGCTGGAGTAAAATGCAGTTCCCACATCAGCAGGCTGCTCACTCCCTCCCTGTCACATCAGTCAGTCTCTATGGACCTGGGCTGCCTTGCCATGCGCCTCAGCACAGGAACAGGCAGTCTTTTCCCCTCCCATATCTCGTCCCTGTTGTGAGTGAGCAGCTGGGTTGTTACCCTATGCACCGCAGGAAGGCAGAAGAAAGGAGCCCCAGAGCCCCACCACACAGAGGAGAAACTCAAGAGGTTGCAGAACAAGGGGGTCGGTGAAGCCACATCCTTCATTATGGCTGGATTTACAATCAAGGCTGAGTCCAGGCAGTAGAGTTAATCCATGCTCCTGAATCTCAGCTGGAAGAAAATGGATTAGCTTTACTGACTTCACTGAAGCCGAAACAATTTACCCTGGCTAAGGATCTGATCCTTATCCTGGCCATCAGTTGCATACAGCACAAAAGCATGATTTTTCAAGCTGACCAGGGCTTGAACAAGGCTTTTTCTTTTTGCTGGAGGGAAGCAGCAGAGCCATATCCAGGCAGTACAATTTCAATTTGCTGAGATAAACACAGCACCAGGGGAAAATGAAAAACCCAGGTTACCTCCTATGTAAAAACAACTCCTGTCTCCCACCCCAATACCAAGCAGCTGAGGTACCTTTCCTATCTGCACAGCTGGTGGCTCCCTGGGTGAGGGCAAGCCAGCATAGATGGCAGAGACAATAAACAGGGAACATGGGAGGGTTTCCTAATTAGAAACTGGTCACAGAGAAACGCACAGAGGTTCCTGATTTGGGGTAAGCTGCTCTCCTGGAGGCCAAAGTAAGGAGATGGCAAAGGACACACCAAAGGATGAAGCAGCAGGTGTGTGTATGGCACTGCCAGCTGCAGAAAGCTGTAAAGGCCAAGGAACAGGTCAGAGCAAGAAAAAAACAGGTGTATGCTGGCAAAGGCTCTTGAAACTGCAGGGGCAATTCTGAGCTGTTACCAAAGGCTATCAGAAAGTGAGAGAAGATGTCAGAATATGAGTAATGTGCTAACATGCTCAGTCTAGGAAGTCCACATGGCTGGGAAGGGAACACTGAAATGTGCAATCAGCAGGTCAGGGAATTTGCAGCCTGGAAGACTTCAGTGGGATAAATCCCTGTAGCAAAGAACAAAGGAGTGGAATTATGGAGATCCTACAGTTCCCAGCAGGAGGTGCAGCGCTAAGCCAAAGTAAACTCTTTGGTGGGAGAGGGGCACACACCTTTGTGGAATTTGTTTTATTTTTTTCCTTTTTTAAACAAAGGCAATTTCAACTGCAAGGACAAACACATTTTCTGGGCTGTGCAGGCAACATATGTTCTGCTGAAGAAAGAAGAGAGTCCTCCCCAGACAGCCCTTGTTGGGTATCCTGTGACAAGGGAATGGCTATGACACTGCGCCTTCTCCACGTCACAGCTGGATCCAGCCTTTGTGGGGACACAGATGTAAAGAGGAGAGAGTAAAGGAAAATCTCTCAGGGAAAACAGAGGGGGATCCTCTGACATAAAACTGGCTTGGATAAAGTATTCAAAAGTGCTTGATAGGAAGAGACCAAATAGGACCTAATAATATTCTCTTAATGAGGCAATTTAGCTGCCTGTAATTCTGAGTCCTGTGCATTCTGCCCTCCCAGCGCAGGAGTTCAAAGGGTTGTCACAACAGGCCCTCAAAGGAGGGGTTCTATAATGAGTGATATTTCTTAGGGACTCAGTATGGGGCAGATATGCTGAGGAAAAAGGACAATGTAGGATGCACTGAATTACTGGTCATCAAGCCAGACAGTCACGGAGACATACTGCTGCTTACCGTAAAGCAGCACTCAAATCAGTGGCACTCTGCCATGGTCAGTTCTGGTTTAAAACCAGGTGTGATTCCAATTTAGTTTGACAACTTTAGGAAAGCGACGTTGGAGGGTTTCATCTCCTCAGCACTCCCATGAGCAACCGTTTTCCCTCACTGCGAGAGGAAAATGAGGCCTTTCCAGCACAACTGGAAGGGAAGGCCTGGATTCAATTAACTGGCAGAGAAAATGCTTTCTCTCCCTCTCATCTCTCTGTCTCTCCTCTTTCCTTAAGACGGCGTCTGTCCTCACACGTGAAGGTCACCCACAGAATGTGAGTCAGGGAAAAGGTACAGAGCAGCCCAGGCTCCCGCTGTGGCAGCTGCCACCTCAGTAACCTCCACAAACACAAACATCAATTGTGCACAGAATGGTATCTGTTTAAAATAGGTTAAAAAAGAAAGCCTGGTTATTTAATTTAGCATACAGGCTAGGTGGGTCAATATCTATCACTCTCACCCCATCCCTCAGGTCTCTGAGGGCAGAGGTTTAAGTCTCAGCTGAGGAAACAGGGCATGCTTCATTTAGTAGCGCCGCAGCAGGGCTTCTGGGGATGTCATGCTTCTGATGAGACATTAAATCAAGGTAAACACTAATCTTATGGGCATCACTCCTTAAGAAGCACAGGAAGAAAAAAATAACAAAACCTTCGTGGCTCTTGTGCTTTGACCTCTCACTACAGCATGACTCCTGAAAGTGAGGAAGCCTAAAAGTGCATGGAACAAGATGTCCAGTTTTCTGATTGCCTGGTCCTGCCTTTTCTTCCCCCCTGTTTGCTCAATGTGTGAATAAAGGGGTTCTGTTAAACAAAATCTTCACCAGCAAAAGCAAGCAGATATTATCCTGAGACCCTGATTAACATCCATGCCACAAGACTATCCTCTCCTTCTTGGCACCCCTTGCCATTCTTCCTTGCCTTACAACCACCCTCTTGGCTTTCACCACCCCATAACACATGTCCTCCCCTCTTCCTACACCCCAGCTATCATGGGCCATTTATTCTAGTTGATGATTTTGAACCCTACTATAAGGCCTACAGTTCAGCTCAGGCTGAAGCTGCACAGCCTTTACAACGACAACTTATTTCTTTTATGGGTAAGAAACAACCAGGAAGACAGCTGCAGTATTTCAGCCTATTCTCCCCTTTCCTATCCAGCTCCCAAACCCCATCCATGCACAGCCATGAGTTCCTCTCTGAAATAATCTTGATGGTAATTGCTGGAATTCCTGAGAGTAATGGCTCAACAATAATTATCTCATTTTTTTCATGCTTTATATTAATTCTTGTTTAATAAAGTTGCTTCTCTGTATGACTGAGCTGTCCTACAGACAAACAAGGAAGGAAAATATTGATTCATAGAGTGGTTTGGGTTGGAAGTGACCTTAAAGATCATCTAGTTCCAACACATTCCCCACCAGCAGGGGCACCTTCCACTAGACCAGGTTGCTCAAGGCCTTGTCCAACCTGGCCTTCAACACCTCCAGGGAGGAAGTCATCCACAACCTCCCTGGGCAACCTGTTCCAGGCTCTTACCACCCTCACTGTAAAGAATTTCTTCCTGATATCCCCATAAATATTTTTATAGAAGCTTCCTCACTTGGTGAGCAAATAAAGTAGGAAATTAGATCCTATATAGATTTTAAAAAATAACAATGAATTATTGTCTTCCTGTCGCTTTTATCCCAGCAGGTGTCATGATCAAAATATTCTACACAGCCAAACATGAGCCAGCAGTGTGCCCAGGTGGCCAAGAAGGCCAATGGCATTCTGGCCTGTATCAGAAATTCCCCTGGCACAGCTTGAGACTGTGTCCTCTTGTTCTGGAGCTGGTTGCCTGGGAGAAGAGACCAACACCCACCTGGCTACAACCTCCCTTCAGGTAGTTGGAGAGAGCAATAAGGTCTCCTCTGAGCCTCCTCTTCTCCAGGCTAAGCAACCTCAGCTCCCTCAGCCACTCCTCACAGGGCTGTGCTCCAGACCCCTCACCAACTTTGTTGTCCTTCTGTGGACACATTCCAGCAACTCAACATCTTTCCTAAACTGAGAGGCCCAGAACTGGACACAGGACTCAAGGTGTGGCCTAACCAGTGCTGAGTACAGGGGCAGAATGACCTCCCTGCTCCTGCTGGCCACACTGTTCCTGATCCAGGAAGAGACTGGATGGGGTGCTCAGTGCCATGGTTTAGTTGATTATATAGTGTTGGATGCTAGGTTGGACTCGATGATCTCAAAGGTCTCTTCCCTTCCAACCTGGTCTATTCTATTCTATTCTATTCTATTCTATTCTATTCTATTCTATTCTATTCTACTCTACTCTACTCTACTCTACTCTACTCTATTCTATTCTATCATATCATTCAGGAACAGCACAGGTTGCACAAGGAAGGCTGGAGCTGCAGTTCACAAAAGGATGAAGAACCTAAATCCAGACGCAGTTTGCTCCTTGAGGATGGGCATCCTTGTGAGATGAATGCAAGTTGCAACACAAGGTATTGCATTTCTGTAGCAGGTACATGTGGAGTGACAGTGCACAAGTACGACTCTCTCCATCGTATGTAACAAAGGCTCACGTGTGTCAGCACAGGTCCAATGCAGGCACAGTTATAGCCTCTCACAAGCACCACCCCCGTGATGGGCAGAGAGAGGTTTTATCTGAGAAGAAAGACAGAAGGGCCTGGGGAAGGAAGAGAAAAATACTGCATTTTAGTATTTTTCTTTATAATTTTGGATGGGTAAAAGAATTTGGAGACTTTTGATACCAACAAGAAACAGTTCACCTCACTCTGCCTCCATTGTGTGGAATTAACAGAGAGCGCTAAAGCTGCTGATTTCATTAGGCTTACACTAGGGAAGAGTTTCTCGCTGCATACCAAGCAAGTCATTGTACATGTTTAAAAGTTTCCTTTGACTGAGTCTCTTGAATTACTTTCCCACCTCCTCACCCCCCATGGACAGGCTGCATTGACCTCCGAAGAGCCTTAGACTCAGTCCTGGAGCCTCACCATCCAGCTTTTGTCACCTTCCAGCTTCATGAACTGCACATCCAGAAACACTGCACTGGCCATTTCCCAGGTCCCAGGCTTCCTCTCTCTGAAACCTTGCCACTGCTTCTGGTTCATTCACTGTCTCAGAGCCTCTCTCTGCTGGAGCTCATACCTTGATTGCACACTATTACTCCCTTTTAACTTAATCTGCAGGGGCCTGTTGTGTGTACACATGACCCCACTTCAGAGACTGAATTATCATTCTGCACCCTGGACCTCACCACAATCTTCATTCTCATACCTTTGTTCTCCAGCACTTTAAAGTTGGCTTATATTTATCAAGTTCTGGGCCAAAATCTTCTCCACTACTTGTGTTGCTTACTAGTAAGGCTTCTGTCCTCATATCATCTGAGCTGGACACACAGGAGTCAGCCTGGACCCTCTCCCAGTGCAGAATATGGCTGATTTCTTTGACACCATCCTTTATTCTTTGCATTTGCCAGTTTGACATCCTTCTCAGCCCCACCAAGATGTTGCAGAATCAGAATTGTTTTGGTTGGAAGAGACCTCTGAGATCATTGAGTCCAACCATTAACCCATCGATGTCAGGTCAGCGCTAAACTGTGTCCCTCAGCGCTACATCCGCACAGCTTTGAAACCCCTCCAAGGGATGGAAATCCCTCCACCACTACCCTGGACAGCCTGTTCCAAAGCTTGGCAACCCTTCTGGGGAAGAAGTTGTCCCTCATGTCAAACCTAAACCCCTACTGGTGCAACCTAAGGCTGATTCCACTTATCATAAAGCCATAGAATTGCTGCAGTTAGAAACAACATTTATGATTATCAAGAGAATGGAATGGAATGGAATGGAATGGAATGGAATGGAATGGAATGGAATGGAATGGAATGGAATGGAATGGAATGGAATGGAATGGACCAGGTTGGAAGGGACCAACTAAACCATGGCACCAAGCACCCCACCAAGTCTCTCCCTAAACACCTCCAGTGATGGCAACTCCACCACCTCCCTGGGCAGCCCATTCCAATGGGCAATCACTCTCTCTATGAAGAACTTCTTCCTAACATCCAGTCTAAACCTCCCCTGGTGCAGCTTGAGACTGTGTCCTCTTGTTTTGGTGCTGGTTGCCTGGGAGAAGAGACCAACCCCTGCCTGTCTACAGGTGGTGATGGTGACTTTGTGATTTGTTTCCATCCTTCCAGTAATCCCAATTTGTTGTCAGCTCAGTGACATCCCACCACGCCCTGCCAGTGCAAGATGGTGGTCAGAAGGTGGTGATTCTCTGCCACCCTGGAAAAACCACAGAGACAGTTTCTGCAATGCCTGGGAAGTCTGGGCAACTTCTGGAAGTGTTTAAAAGACAGATGTGGTGCTATGGGACATGTTTTAGCACCAGAGCTGACAGAGTTAGATAATGGTGGGACTCAAATGATCTTTCCAATGGCCAAAAGTCTTTGTCATCAAAACTATTCTATGACTTCTGCCTGCCTGAGCACTCAGACATTTGACCCAGGAAAAGGACTGACCAATTTCCTTGGGGATCATGCCCAGGTCTCTCAGAACAGGGGTTTGGCCAAGACGTCGGTCCAAGGGTACCCATGTGGGGAATTCACATGGCCTCGTATTCCCGCCTGCCTCTGCCTGAGAAGGATGTCATGAAATGACTTTTGCTGGATGATTTAGTGTTAGAAAAGTCTTTGCCACTGGATTTGCAACAGCAAAGCTAACATACATACACACACACACCCCCACACACACACCCAATCCCTAAGCTTATCCACCCCAGAGGGACTCAAGTGCCTTTCAGGCATTACATGCATCGGTGGCTGTCTTTATACAAGCCAAAGATGACAGGAGTGCCAACTGAACGTGAGGGAGAGCATCTTCACACAGCTCTACACGACGGGAAGCCGTTCTCCCGGTGCTGGTGCAGGCATGCTCTGGCACACAACAGCACCCGCTGGTGAGCGTGCCCTCTCCCATTTTACACCAGGCACACCCACGCTTTACTTCACGTCTCCTCTCCTGGCAGCTCCTCTCCCATTCACATTCACAGCCATGCCCACGGACACACACTCTCTGCACACAGATCCGCTCTTTTCCTCACAGGCACACCCACTCCCTCACATGAGCTCTCCCTTTGTCTCTCCTTTCACAGCCACAACCACCCTTTATCTTAAACCTGCACCACCTCCCCATTCTCCCCCACCATGGGATGGATGTGGCCTTGAGCTCCCAAGATGAAAGGAGCTTGTTCCTATCTAGGAAGAAATGTTAGTGCTCCTTGTGTAAAATGAATTATTGTTATTACTTTTGTATTTCCTGATGAGCCACTGGAAGGCAGAGGTTGGACTCACAACGTGCCCTGTGAGTGGTGAGGCTGCCCAGAGTGCTTTTCCCCTGCATGAGGATCCTCATCCATTAGGAGAATAATAAAACAGCCCAAAAGCTTCGTCACTGCACTGCAGCAAGCAGTGTGCAAAATGGGGCTTCGGAGCCCTTTTCTGCTAGGAGAGAAAAATGGTGCGGGCACTGCCTCCCGAGGGCTGCGGATGTGGTTGCTGTGGCAACGCTACATCTGAGTCAGAACTATTAAGGATCACCATGGCAACAAGTGTCTCACTTGCCATTTCCAGAGAGCTGACGGGGTTTGGACTGAAACCATCACACCGTAGGAAAGGGGCAGGGTGGGAACCATCACCCAGCGGGGCCTGGATGGGGGTAATTGCACTGAACCCTCAGAGCCAAACTCGGTTTGGGGTACTTCCTCTCACACTCCACACCCAAGCTTCACCAGGGTCGACTGAGCCACAGCTTTGGTGCACTCCAATGTGAACATGCAGGTGTCACACCTCTTGGCAGCCCCCAAGAGAAGGTGGAGGCAGGGGTCAGGGTGGTTGGGGTGAGCTGACTCTCCCTGTAAAGCCTCTCGAATAAACAGAATTTTTAACTGGTGGACTCCAGACAAAGGAGGAGACAAAGCTCCCTGCTGTCTGCCAGTTCTCACCCTCCCCTCCACACAGGAGCTTTCATGCTCCTGTGAATATTGAGTGGAGACAGAAGCCTGGAGGGATTTGCGTTTCACACTTGCCAGCAAATGAGCAACAGGAAGATCACACCGAGACCCCGGCATGGTGCGATTACCAGCATGTGCACCAGACATACCCTGACTGCAGAGCCTGAAACTGCTCCTTTCTCTCTCTCTCTCTGTGCAGAGGGACCATGCCCTCTCTTTGTGGTCACAGTATCAATGCCATCTCAAGGCTGGTGCCCTGGGTCATGCACTTAGAAGGACTGCTAAGACCATGCACAGCAGGGTGATGGTGTGGCTCCTCCATGCCGTGAGGTCAGGCATACATGTATGTGCAGAGAATGCCTCTGTGTTTCACCCAGTGAGGTGGGTGTCACTGTTGCACAGACTGGCTCATCCTGCTCATGCAGGCAACACAGAAAGGTACTCTGGGATCATAGAATCAGTGTTAGAGGTTTGAAGGGACCTCTAGAGATCCTCTAGCCCAACCCCAATGCCAAAGCAGGATCACCCAGGGCAGGCCACATGGAAACACACCCAAGCAGGTTTTGAGAATCTTCAGAGAAGGAGACTCCACAACCTCTCTGGACAGCCTGTTTCAGTGCTCTGTCACCCTTACAGTAAAGGAGTTTCTCCTCATGTTGAGGTGGAACCTCCTGTGTTCCAGCTTATACCCATTCTTTCTTGTGCTGTTACTGGGCGCCATCAAAAAGAGACTGGCACCTTTCTCTTGACACACACACCTCAGATATTTATAGACATTAATAAGATCCCCTCTCAGCCTTCTCATGACTGAATAGCCCCACAAATGCACTCCAAGTTTCTAGCACCACTATATCTCCCTGTGAGAATTTAGGTGGAGGGAGCACAGGCTCTGGTCTGCAGGAGAAGAAATGATCCCAAAGACATCCATGTTGCAGCTCTTTTCCCTGCCATGTCCAAAATGATTCTCACCACTCTCCTGCTGTAAGACCATCTGAGATGCTGGCAACACAAATCCAGCAGAAAATATCAAGGAATCATAAAATGCACTGGGTTGGAAGTGACCTCAAGAGGTCATCTAGTCCACCCCCCCTGCAGAAAGCAGGGATATCGTTAATTAGATCAGGTTGCTTAGAGCCCCATGAAGTATGACCTTAAATGTTTCCACCACCTCCCTGGGCAACCTGTTCCAGTGTTCCACCACCCTCATGGTACAGAATATCTTCCTAATGTTCAGTCTCAATCTACCCTCCTCTAGTTTAAAACCATTGCCCCTTATCCTGTTGCTATGTGAGAATTTCAAGTTTCCTAGCCCATGCAAGGCATTAAGCACTCTAGATACCAGGACTCTGCCTCACTCACCTTTCCTTCTCAGCAGTCTCTGCCCTACCCTCCATACAAACCACCCCCATGAGACCTTTACACCAGGGACTGCTTATTGGAAAGGGCACTGATGCTGGAATAGATCATCTCCAGGTCAGACAAGCCATAGTGACAGGGCTGCCCAGGTGTACGGGGTCTGTTACAAATTAATTAGACTGGTAAGAGTACCTGCATGTTCCCACACCCCTCCAGCCCATGTTCAGAACAGATATCCATTGATAAAGCCTGCTGAAGAGCAGCCTGGGTCCTCCAGCCACTGCCACCTTCCTGGAAAGGAGAAACCATCCCAGCTGTGTTGGTGAGTATTTGAGTACTGCAACTGTGGCAAGCCACCTCTCTCTCTGTCCTGAGCCAGGCTGAGACAAGCTTCTTACAGTACCAGATTTGGTGCTCCTGGTGTCACTGGTTTCCCCCCATGATTCACACACCGCTGGCAGACACAATGCGCTCTGTCTTCTGTTACCAGAAGAGAGCAGCAATACTGTCCCCTTTCCTCCTCCTCACATCATCCTACTTCTGAGTTTCTCTGCACCATCCTGCCAGTGGCTACAGCACACCACTGATCCCCAAGAGGCCCAGACAAACCTGCTCCAGTAGAAAGGCTGTCTTTATACCAGGAAAACATTAGGTGCTTGTTGTTCCCTCTTTGTCACAGCTGAACCTGCCTTTACCTCTGAGCTCTTTCAAGCCAAGTTGCAACGTGGCTTCCTGCTGGCAGCCCTCTTGCCTGGAGCTATTACAACTTGACTGAGCTAGGGCTTTTTTTGAGATATTTTTGTACTGTGGCAACTAAATTAACAGGGCAGTGACAAAGCCATAGTCGCTGTGGATCAGAGCACTGGTTCAACAGCAAACACTCGGCTGCACGCAGGAAAACTCCCCTTCCACCTGAGACTATGAAAATAGATGAGGAGGGAAGCAGTTGCACTCACAGTTGGTACCTAAACCAGATATGACACAGATCTTCAGGGTCCTTGGAAGATTGTAGACTGTTTTCCTCAAGACAAGAAACTAGGTGGGGATGGCAGTAAGCCAAGGCATCAGGGAATTCCCATCTTCCACACCATCTCTCTGCATGCTTCCTCAGTGACACAGGCCAAACCAAGCTGAGTGGGAGCTGCCAACTGCCTTTGCCTGAAATAATGAGATATTTATTCTGAAATAAAAACATGCTGTGGTGTCTGTGCCTAGCCTGTATCTGAGGCTAAACTCTAGCAGTTGCTCTGTCACCTGATGACCCCTTCCCAGCAGAGAAGGGAAGCCAGGGAAAGGAGAGAAGACTCACAGTTTGTCATTAGGATAGATTTAATGAAATAGCCATGTTAACACTAATGTCAGTACAAGATAAATAAAGTTATATTTGCCCAGCAAAGGTGCAGCAGTCACAAGACCCAGGAAGGCAGTCCTGGAGAGCAGGAGAGCGGTGAGGAGGAGCCAAAGCAGAGAGCCCAAGCAAGAGGGTCTAGCAGGAGACTCCTCCTCCTCAGCATACCTCCCCCTTAGTACTGAGTGTGATGCTGATGGTCTGGGACATACTTGTGAGCCAACTCCAGTCAGTTGTCCTGGCTGACTCAGAACTGCTAACGGATCTGCCACCCCATTTTCTGTCCCAGCAAAGCCAGGACACATGGGAAAGCTTGCTGTGCTTTGCTGTGCTTTCCTGGCTTCAAAAATATGTCTAGTTTCTTGGTTCTTTGGATGTTACAAACTTTCATAACCTTTGTGTGTGTGTCAGAGAGACTAGGATGTTTCTTTTTCTCTGATGAAAAGGGAAGTGTCCTGATGAAAAGATAATGCTCTGTTTTTCTCCCCAGAAAGTGAGCAGGGAACTGGACCACCCCTTTTTATTTCTGTGGCCATGATGGCAGGGCTTACTCTAGGCTTGGATTAGGACTTTGCAGTCCTTCCCCATCCAGCTTTCTCACATTAATTAATTTATTTATATATAAGGGCCTGTGGTGATAGGATAAGGGGCAATGGTTTTAAACTAGAGCAGGGTAGATTTGGGTTAGACATTAGGAAGAAGTTCTGTACTATGAGGATGGTGAGACACTGGAGCAGGTTGCCTAGAGAATCATGGATGCCTCATCCCTGGAAGTGTCTAAGACCAGGCTGGGTGAAGCTTTGAGCAACCAGGTGTAGCAGGAGGTGTCCTTGCCCGTGGGCAACAGTTCTTCACAAACTTCCCAATATGGGAAGCCATATACTGCAGTTATTAACTGCTCCAGCATGGGTCCCTTCCACAGGATCTCAAGTCTTGCCATCAAACCTTCTCTAGCATAGGCTCCTCTTTTCATGGGTCCACAGGTCTCACAGAAAGAGCTTCCCATGGGATCACAGCCTCCTTTGGGTCCATGAACCTGCTACAGTACCAGGTCCTTCATGGGCTGCAGGTGGATATCTGCTCCACCTTTAATGTCCATGGACTGCATGGGGCCAGCCTGCCTCACCATGGTCTTTACCACATGCTGCAGAGGAATTTCTGCTCCAGTTCCTGGAGCACCTCCTCCTCCTTCTTCACTGACCCTGGTGTCTGCAGAGTTGTTGCTTCCACATACTCTCACTCCTCTCTCCTAGATGCTGTGCACAGCAGATTTTTCCCCTCCCTCTTGAATATGTTATCAGAGAGATGCTACTGCTGTCTCTGACTGGCTCTACTTTAGCCAGCAGTGAGCTCATTTTAGAGCCAGATAACATTTGCTCTATCAAACACAGGGGAATCTTCTAGCAGTTTCTCACTGAAGTCACCTCTGTAGCTCCCACACACACTACCAAAACCTTTTCCACACAAACTCATTACAAAGAGTTATTTGTCTTATCAGTAGTCCAGAGAGCGAGCACATCCATTAAGTTGATCCAAGGTCATTCACAATTCACTCTTTCTCTGAGATTTCACTCCAGGTAATCTTCCTGCTGACAGGGTCCAGCAGTAGCCCAAAAGGCTATTCACATGACTTTTTTAAATCAGCAGATACATGGTGCTGCCACAGGCCTATAAACCACCAAGCTCCACTCAGAGTCTCAAGCCACTTTCAGACAGAGGCAGCGAGATTCACCCTCTTCCATTCTTTAGACGAAGCCACAAACTGGGGCCACACACTGATTCACTGTGGACCCTCTCTTGTTCCCCTGCTGCAGACAGCTGTGGCCACACACTCAAGCCAAAGAGTGATGAAGCACTGAAGCTTTACAATCATAGAATGGTTTGGGGTAGAAGGAGCCTTAAAGATCATTTATCCCTGACCCTCCTGCCATGGGCAGGGACACCTCCCCACTAGACCAGGTTGCTCAAGGCCTCATCCAACCTGCTCTTAAATGCTTTCAGGGGTGAGGTGTCCACAACTTCTCTGAGCAGCTCATTCCAGTGTCTCACCACCCTCATAGTTCCTACTGCCTAATATAAATTTACCCTGGTCTGTTTATAACCATTGTGCCTTGTCCCATCACCCCATGTGCTCATAAAAAGTCCCTTCCTAGCTTTTCTGCAGGCCCCCTTCAGGTACTGGAAGGCCATTGTAAGGTCTCCCTTGAGCTTTCCCCAGGTTGGCTGAACGGACCCAGATCAGCCTGTCATTGTAGAAGAGGTGTTCCAGTCCTCTGTTCATCTTTGTGGCCCTCCTTTGGACCGTCTCCAACAGATCCATGTCCTTCTTGTGTTGGGGGCTCCAGAGCTGGACATGGTACTCCAGGTGGCATCATATGACAGCAGAGTAGAGGGGCAGAATCACCTCCCTTGACCTGGTGGCCATGCATCTTTTGATGCCATCCAGGATGTGGGTGGCTCTTTGGGCTGTCAGTGCACACTGCCATCTCATGTCAAGCACCTCATCAGCCAGCACCCCCAAATCCTCTACAGGAATGCTCTCAACTCACTCATCACCCAGCCTGTATGTGTGCTTGGGATTGCCCCAACCCCAGCTTAGGAAGAAGTTCTATACAGAGAGAGTGATTGCCCATTGGAATGGGCTGCCCAAGGAGGTGGTGGAGTCGCCGTCATTGGAGGTGTTCAGGAGGAGACTTGATGGGGTGCTTGGTGCCATGGGTTGGTTGTTTGGGTGGGTTGGATTGGTTGATGGGTTGGACACGATGATCTTGAAGGTCTCTTCCAACCTGGTTTGGTTTATTCTAAATAAAAATAAAGGTTTATTCTAAACAACCCAGACCTGCACTTTGCCTTGTTAAACTTCATTATTTTAGCATGGGCCTATGTCTCCAGGTCCTTCTAGATGACATCCCTTCCCTCCATTGTGCTGACCACAACACACAGCTTGATGCCATTGTCAAACTTTCTGAGGGTCCACTTGATCCCATTGTCCACGTTCCCAACAAAGATGTTAAGCAGCACCAGTCCCAGTACCAATCACTGAGGGACTCCACTTGTCACAGGTCTCTATGTGCAGATGTGTGTAATATTGATAGCACTATGTGGCCAATTACCCTGCACTAATGACAGAATGAGGCTGTTCTCACTTCTGAGTCACCTGCTTTTTTCATATCTATTCCTCATGTGTTTATTTTCTTGTATTAGAGGAATAACAGCATACCCGCTGGCCAGGAAGCTAAGTGCATCAAAAATAGCAATGAGACAGCTCTGGCTTGCTCAGAGCCTGCTGCTCCTTCAGTTGATCCCAGACCCTTTTGACAAGCTGGAGGACATTGGGTTGCATCTAGGACTATAAAAAGCAGTTGTCTCACACTAATCTGGATTCAAACTTCAAGGGCACAGTGGGCTGAGGACAGTAAGAACAGCACTTTATCTGACTTGCTTTCAGCTGTTTCTTCCCATAAATGTTTGCCTCTCCCAGCTCCTGAGAAGAAATTAAATGCTGCAGGGACCAGCTGGCATTCTCCCACTCCTCCATGGACACAGGCACTAGACAAGCAATTTCATGTGCCCACGCCGGGACTGAAGGAGACTGTACAGGGGCTCTGTGCCATGGCTTAGCCCTCTCCACACCTCTGAAACACATTTTACCTTAAACACCTACTCAGTTCCAAGGCAACTTTATAGGAACAACCCCAAGTTAGCTTTATAGACCTGACCCAGATTTGGCCTCTTCTCTCTCCAGCGCCATGGAAAACTCCTTGGACACGATACTCCTGTCCCATGTTTGAACTCCTAAGAGGCTGCTGACAGCTCCAGGATTCCTTTATACCAGTTTCACTAACTGGGCCCTGGGGCAGGGGCAAATCATGATCCTTGTGTGTCAGGTTTTTGTTTTCCTATGTGGGAAGAGAAAGCAAGGGGCAAGGAAAATGTCCTGACTAGTGGATATTTTTTTGCTGCTGTGGCTGAGTCCTTGTTAAGTATTGACTAAGGCAAGCAAGCTGGAGGATTTAAAAAGGATTTTCCATTCAAATCAGTATACAACAGCTTTATTAGCAGTCCCAATGCGGGAAAAATCATGTCAGGCCCCATCAAAATCATGACAGTGGCTTAAATAATGAGTTCAAAAATAGATATGTTAGCTTATTATTATTTGCTTTATGGTTTCTGAATCGCTAGGTTAAACTGGCATCAAGTTCTTAGTGTTCCTCCATGCCACAGGCTCTAAAAACTCCCTCTAAAAGTATTAATAAAACCCCTGAGGTCCTCAACTAGTCACATTCCTGTAGAATATCAATCTGTATGGGAAAAAAAAATGCATCACACTGTCATAAGGCCCCTGCTAAAACCATGAGAACAGCCAACTTCTTTCTTCTCCTTGTGTTTCAAATAGATGTTTTATTTCCTCATTTGGGCAGAGAGCCCAAGGATGCTGCTGATAATCCTCCTATGAACACACTTCCAAACTATCATATTGCCTGCACACTGCTATGATCCCTCTGCTTAGGATCCCTCTCTGTCCAGAGGGGTGGTGGGGTCTCCTTCTCTGGAGACTCAAAATCCACCTGCATGTGTTCCTGTGCAACCCAATCTTGATGAAACTGCTTTAGCAGGGGCACTGGACTAGATCATCTCCAGAAGCCCCTTCCAACCTCTACCATTCCATAATTCTGTGATTAGACCAAATGCATCATAGCAGACCGAAAGAAGTGTGGCCAGCAGGCAGAGAGAGGTGATTTTGCCACTCCACTCTGAACCGGTGAGACCTCACCTGAAGTACTGCTTTCAGCTCCAGAGTCCTCAACACAGGAAGCACATGGATTTGCTGGAGCAGGTCCAAAGGAGGGCCACAAAAATGATCAGAGGGCTGGAGCACCTCTCTCATGAAGACAGGCTGGGTGAGCTGGGGTTGTTCAGCCTGGACAAGACTCCAGGGAGACCTTCTAGCAGCATTTTAATATCTGAAGGGGACCTACAGGAAGATTAGGGAGGGACTGTCTAGAAGGACTTGCAGTGATAGGATGAGAGACAATGTCCAGGGATGCTGCCCAGCCACCAGTAGCCAAAGCACCCTCCTTCATGGCACTCCAAGCCAGAGCCCATACAGCATCACAGCACTCTCTAGCACCATTTAAAGGAATAGTCAGTATTTAACTAGACCAAGAGGCACTTGCTTCTAGTCTCCATCATTCCTTATGTCCTTGAGCCACTCAAACATCATTTTCTTGCAGTCAGCTCTGGAAAGCACCCTTTCCTGTAAGATGCAACAACAGTCCCATACAGATCCACCACAGCAACAGGGAGTGAAGGGAGAAAGAGGCTGTTCATGATGACAGAAAGGAGGCACAGAGGCACACAGAAGCAGTGGCTCCATTTCCTACATGTCAAGGTGAGTCTACCTGCACTTCTGGCTGGATAGCCTAGAGGCCTGAAAAAGACTTAGTCAAGACTTGGATGCATGTGCCAGCTGGCTGCTCTTTTGCATCCAGCCCCCTCCTGAGGGACTGGAACTCTCCAGCATAAATTGCAATTTTAAGCATTACTTCCTGCTCACCTGCAGTTGGGTAACTCTGTCTTTTGGCCACACTGCCTCCTTTCAAGCTGGTTGTATCCCATGCAAAGTCTCTTGGGCAGGAACCTCCCTGCCTTCACCCATGCTGGCAGAGCCGCTCCGAGGAAGGGTGGCCTGGTGTTTTCTGTAGCAGTGGTGCAGTCCCCAGCAGATGTCAGGTTCACACCTCAGTCTTGAGTGGAAATGTCAAAGCTCAGGCTGAACAACCAGGTTCATGGTTAATTCACACTCAGCCAACTTGTCTGCAAGTTGTGAAAATACTGCTGTGTCCAGATGTGCTAAGCATTTGCTGCTCCATCATTGCACTGGACACTAGTGCTCAGGTGCTCACCAGCCCTCTTAGATATTTAAAGGAGAAGACACTCAGAGAGCAGGTTACCTTAGATTTGATGCACAGTTTATCTGTTTTCCTGGAAGTGTTTAAAACCAGGCCAGATGAGGCAGGCTTTGAGCGACCTGGTCTAGTGGGAGGTCTCCCAGCCTGTGGCAGGAGGGTTGGATCAAGATGATCCTTAAGGTCTCTTCCAACTCAAGATGTTCTATGATTCTGTGAAACTTAGGTTGTGTGATTTGAGGTAAACCATGCACCCTTTGCTGGCTACCTGGGGCTTGCATGGGCAGAGATCAGAGACCTGCCACCAGATTGGGTAAATGCTGGTAGACTGGGCTAGTGTGGAGACTTCAATGGGTGCAGACAGCTGGTGCAGCTAAAGGAAGGGCCCCAGGGAATGTAAAGATAGGAGAAGGACTGAGACAAGCTGCTAGGGGATGCAAGTGCTGGAAAATATGAAACACTGAGAGAGCCAGCTGGGAGAGGCTAATAAAGCCTGCCTGTCAGGGGAGCTATCTGACAGGCAGACAGCCAGAGGAGGGGAAAAGACAGCTCATTCGAGTCCACAGACCCATAACTTGGTTATGGACCTATGTAATCTACTTAAGCTCTAAAACTGTCCTGTTTCCCTCCCCCAGCCTTTACTCTCCTCTTCTGTACCTCTAATATTCAGAAAGGTTTCCTCGAAGCTTCACAGGAAGTCTTGACAGTGGTTCAATTTGATTAGCGCTAGCTGCAGAGTTTTCCCAGAGGATCTCGGGAAATACAGCGATGCAGATACACACCTCCCCCTCCCACAGACCTGCAGGCTATTGATGAGTTCATGCAGTGTCTGCAGCACAGGAGAGACCTGCTCTGGGAGAGGGGCATGCATGCCAGCAGAGTCTTGGGGTGGGGGATTTTTAACCTGCATGAGGAATTCCGTGTGGGCGCTTAATGCAGTTCATTCCAAACCGGCTGTCATTTCCACTCTGTGTCATTTACCCCCAGGATGGGGAAGCACAAGATGCTTAAAGGGCCTCTTAGATCATCCAGCCCATCACCCCACAAATGAAGAATTAATCCCATTAAGGGCCACCGTTTGCTTCGGTGCCTTCAAGATTTGGTCCTAATTGCACAAGCACAAAACCACTGCAAGACTGCAGTATGACAGAGGAGCTTTCCTTTTGTTACAGGATACATAATTTCTTTAATTAAAGGGGCTTATCTGCATGCTAATAATCAGGAAAAAAATTAGTCCACCTCTGTTCTCATTTTGTTCTTACATCCTGGTGTGCTGGATATAAGCAGGAGGTGAGAATGTGCAAACATGCATACGTTCTACAAGATCAACGATGCACAGGCATATCAAAGAGACAGGCCCTTGCCCATGAGGGGATTATAATCTAATTTATTATATGGATTGCAGCAGCACATTACAAGGAAAAGAAAAAAAAAGGGGGAGTAGGGGGGGTGGAGAAAGAAAATAAGTTCATCTTAAGGGAAGGATCAGGAATGCTGCACCAAACCCTGATCAAAAGGGAGGGGTCCACACTGCTTTTCACATGCTTTGGATCAGCAAGCCACAATAGCTGAACACAGTGTTAGCTGTGTATACAGTCTGTTTGCTCTCTAATTATTAATTTAGAAAGGGCATTCAGCTGGGGGGACAACTGCATGAAAAATGTCACTGAGAGCTGAGAGGAAAATTAACAGGAAGGGATTTATGCAGCGAGAGGGATGGAGTCCAGAAGGTAGTCTCCTGCAGAATGGGTACAGTGGGCGAAGGTAAGAAGGCAGCAGGAGGAAGAGGACAAGGCTAAATGCACTGATATTGTCAAGGATGCAACTGGTGATGGACTAGAGAGTGGGAAAATCTGCAAAGTCCCTTAAGAAGAGTGCACAAACAATACGAAAGCAAAATGCAGAACTCAAAGAAGGAACAAGGTTGGAACTAGATGATCACAGAATCATAGAATCAGTCAGGGTTGGAAGGGACCACAAGGATCACCTAGTACCAACCCCCTGCCATGGGCAGGGACACCCCACACTAGATCAGCCTGGCCAGAGCCTCATCCAGCCTGGGCTTAAACACCTCCAGGGACGGGGCCTCAACCACCTCCCTGGGCAACCTATTCCAGGGCTTCACCACTCTCATGGGGAAGAACCTCCTCCTCACATCCAGCCTGAATCTCCCCACCTCCAGCTTCATTCCATTCCCCCTAGTCCTATCCCTACCTGAGATCCTGAGCAGTCCCTCCCCAGCCTTCTTGTAGCCCCCTTCAGATACTGGAAGGCCACAATGAGGTCCCCTAGGAGCCTTCTTTTCTCCAGACTTAACAGCCCCAACTCTTTCAGTCTGTCCTCATAGGAGAGGTGCTCCAGCCCTCTGATCATCCTTGTGGCCCTTCCAACTCAAGCCATTCTATGAATCTATAAGGAATGCATGGCTGGAGAATCAAGCTATCACTGCTGTTCATCCCTCTTCTTGCATACTGTTGATGACAACTAAGGGCTCAAAATCTTTGCTCAGCAATTAAATCTATTCTAAAATAAGAGCAAGAACAGCAACAAATTACCAAACTCCACTTGCATTTGCAAATTTTGGGTCAATAAATGCTTTGGTCATCTCCCTCATTAAAAAATGTGCCCTGCCATTGATCAGTGCTAATGGTTTTCAATAAAAGCTAATTAAGTAATGCTATGAGATTGGACAGATCATAAGCCAAGTTCCAAGGATGCCCTAAAGCAAATTTGAGGGGAAAACAGAACGGGATCTTACCCTTATGAAGCTACAGGGGATTACTTTACCTACTGCAATCTTTAATAAGACTATCAATCAGCCAGGAGGGATGTTTATCCCTGTCTCCCAACATATCATACAGATAAAGCATTTGTTCCCCAGGCACAAACAAATAATGAATTGTTCCTTGAACCAAGAGGAAGATGAGGCCCATCCAGTCACCACCTCAATCAAAGTGGAAAGTACCAAGTCAGAAATATAACCCAAAGCAAGACAGGAGAGCAAAACAGATTAAATAAGTGTATACATGTTTCTCCATAATAAAAGGTGGGGTTGGAACAAAAGAGTAAACCATAACAACCCTAAAGGATAATCCAAGAGACTTCTCAGAGTTGCTAATGAGAGAGACATGTGAATTGTTACTGACATCTTAACTTCTGCTGAACATCAGTGTAGAGAATAAAGGAAGCAGTGAGAAGCAACATCCACACAGACTACTGGAAGATTAAAGGCTTGGAAACATAAAGCAATTGCACCCTAAAGGCGAGTGAGAGGAACTCAAACCTTGTTATTCTGAAATATGTTATTATATTCAACTCTCAGGACTGATCTCTTCGGGGACAGCCTCCAGTTTTGTGAACAATTAGGGCTGAGAAACAGGTGCCCAGAGAAGAGGAAAAGAAAGCTTCTTTCTGCAGGCCACTTAGACCAGATAAGAAGGAGAAAAGGTGAAGAAAAGGTGGAGGTGAGAGACATAAGAAAGAGACATTTGTCTTGGTAAACACAGGAGACTAATATTTACAGAATCCTTAAGATTTGTTCTGGCTCTTTTCTGTCTCCTCTACACAGCAAACCCCAAAAAGCTGGATCATACCCGCAGAAAGATCAGGAGTAGCTTGTACCTATATGTAAGGGCAACAAAGCTGGTGAAGGGTCTAGAGAACAAGTATTAAGAGGAGCAGCTGTGGGAACTGGAACTGTTTAGTGTGGAGAAGAGAAAGCTGATGGGAGATCTCATGGTTCTCTACAACAATCTGAAAGCAGGCTGGAGTGAGGTGGGGGTCCATTTCTTGTTCCTTGTATCAGTCAATAGAACAAGAGGGAAAGGGTTTAAGTTGCACCAGGGGAGGTTTAGGCTGGAAAACAGTATCAGGTAGTGATAGGACTAGGGGGAATGGAATGAAGCTAGAGGTGGGGAGATTCAGGCTGGATGTGAGGAGGAAGTCCTTCACCATGAGAGTGGTGAGACCCTGGAATTGGTTGTCCAGGGAGGTGGTTGAGGCCCCGTCCCTGGGGGTGTTTAAGACCAGGCTGGATGAGGCTCTGGCCAGGCTGATGTAGTGTGGGGTGTCCCTGCCCATGGCAGGGGAGTTGGAGCTAGATGAACCTTGTGGTCCCTTCTAACCCTGACTGATACTATGATACTGCAAAAATAGTCAGGCATTGGAACAGGCTGCCTAGCAAGGTGGTGGAGTCACTGTCCCTGCAGGTGTTCAAGAAATGTGTGGACAAGCCAGTTCAAGACATGGTTTAATGGCCATGGTAGTGTTAGATTGACAGTTAGACTCGATGATCTTAGAAGTCTTTTTCAACTGAAACAATTCTATGATTCCATGTGTATGTGACATTGTACTTCATAGTACTCTTCAGAAGCTTCTATATGCATTCCACACAATATCACACAAATTCTACTGCAACGTGTGTAAAGACCATACCTTGGCTCTGGTGATAGTGAAATCTTTGCAACTTTCATTTAGAGAGTACCATATGAAGAAGCAAAGGTTGATGTCTACAGAGAAAATTGTCTAGGAGTAGACTAAATATGATGCAGTCACTGAGCTTTCTAGTGCTAGCTTTCCCACTTCAGACTGCAAAGAGCAGTGTCCATTAGTGGTGGATTCCATATTACACTAGCAAAATGTGCTTGAGACTCAGACTGAAGTGAAAAGACATTGAAATCCTTCTTCCTCAAACACTAATGAACCTTGTTTATTCCCATATCCCTATGAACTGTGGTAGATCTATGCATGGGAGATAAATGGCATAGAGGTGTCAATGGTGTAAGGAGTTAAGTTTGTCTTCCTCTAATTGCCTCAGCATTGTTTGCCTTCCCAAAGTATTTCACACCACTGTCCCAGAGGGATCCCTGCCTCAATGCTGGAGCTCACTGTGCCTTCTCACTGTGAATAGGACTCTAGCCACAATAGCACATCCTCGTGTTTGCTTTCACACCATCATCTCAGAAGGGATCCTTGCTTATACTCAAGACGGTGCAGATAACCAGAAGATGCTGGGACTCACTGTGACAGGTTTTTGTGGACCTTCTCATAGACAGGACTCTCAAAAGATGACTGACACAGCAGCTTCCCAAGGTGTTTTCACACCATTACCACAAGCTCTGTGACAGTAGCAGCTGATAACCAGGCAAGGCCACAAGTTCTACTCTCAAGAGTGTTCCTGTGAGACCAGGACTGGCCCAGGTAACTGACCGTGGGCCCGGTGCTGACATCAGTCAAAGGTGCTCAACTGAATGGGGCAGTGTGACTATGTATGGGACAGGAAAGAAAAGGTATAAAACCCCAGAGGCAAGAGGGAGAGTTTGAAGCTTCCACACTGATCAAGACCTTCAGGATCAGTGAGACAATACCTGGACCTACGGTGGTAATTATCTTTTGGTTTGCTACCCCTTGCTTATTTCTTCCTCCTTTTCTATACTTCTAACTTTTCCCCCTGCATGTGTAAGCAATATAAATTCAAGTGTTTTTCCCAAAACAACTACTCAGTTCCTTCTTGGTTTCATTTGGGGGGGATGCATAAAAGAACCATCCCTTCCACAACAGCAGATTGAGAGAAATGGATAGGGATAAAGTGGCACACAGATGTCCGTGGAGGTGTGCACTCTTGGTCCACACAAGCTTAACATGGAATCATTGAAATAACAGAAAAGATAGTCAGCACAGTCTAAGGAAATCATCCAGACAAGCTGTTGAGAAAAGTAATACCTTTTTTTTAGACTAGTTGATAAGGTCAGAAAAATGATAAAGCTTTGAGACACACAAGTTCCTTTTCTTCCCCTCCCTCCTCCCCACCCCCACATATCAGCCAGCCTCGTAAGATGTTGCAACTCCTTAGAAATCTTGCTTCATTTACAGAGAGATGAACTTGTGGTCAGGTGGGAAAATATGGCAAGCAGGACTGGCCATGCGTGCAAACTGGATCCTGAATTATTGAAAGGCAACCATGTGGCTGCCAGCCCAGCAAAGACACACAAAGAATGAAAGAAGTAGTCAGAACAGCAGGCTCTGTGGCCGTGGATATTTCACCCAAGCACTAATCTTTCATTTGTGTCCATGTTTCTTGGTGGCCTAATGAAAAAGGTAGTCTCACGTGCACTGTCTCTGCGTATGAGCTCACTCCCCCTTACTTTCTGCTGTTGCTCAACAGCTAAGGAAAAGAAAAGGGAGAATCAGTCATGATTTGGCCTGTGCTCCCACCCATGTCTCTAGGGTTAGAACTCGAGATGATGTAATCTCATGGAGACTCACCGAACTCGCACAGCGAATTATGCCAGCGAAGGATCCAACTTGTTTACTTATCAGCTGTTTATGACTTACATGATGAATGGCTCCTGTGCTGACAGTTAATAGGAAATGTATTTATGCAAATGAGACAGAGAGCATGTTCTCCAACGCTGTGCCAGGCTGGAGTTCATTTAGAGAGGATTGGTTTCTCAACAACAAAAAAGAATGCCAGTTTAAAGGCAGACAAATGCCGTGTCTGTATTCAAATATTTGGGCTTCAGCAAAATGAAAAAGCACAAAAGATATAGATACAGATATCCATCCATATATATATATATATATATATAAATTTCCATTTGGTGGCAAAGCTGATTTTTTTCAGGTTCTGCTGGAAAGCATTCAGCCTAGAGAAGGTCTTGGATTCCCAAAGGCTTTTCTCTTGCAAGCCTTTTTCCCTCCAAATCATAGAATCAATAAGGTTGGAAAAGACCTCAGAGATCAGCAAGTCCAACCTGTCACCCAACACCTCATGAAATGTGGCAGTTTATCTGACAAAAGATATTTTCCAGCCTAAAAACCTTATCTAACTCACACTTTGAAACAGTCGTGCCATGTCTACAAGAGGTTATATCAGCCTTGCACTAATGATGGCTTATTAGCAGCAAGTATAGAATCACAGAATCATAGAATCAATAAGGTTGGAAAAGACCTCAGAGATCATCAAGTCCAACCTGTCACCCAACACCTCATGACTACTAAACCATGGCACCAAGTACCACGTCCAATCCCCTCTTGAACACCTCCAGGGACAGTGACTCCACCACCTCCCTGGGCAGCACATTTCAATGGCTAACACCTCTCTCAGCGAAGAACTTTCTCCTCACCTCCAGCCTAAACTTCCCCTGGTGCAGCTTGAGACTGTGTCCTCTTGTTCTGGCACTGATGCTGGTTGGGTCTAATAAAATATTGCCCATTGGAATGGACTGCCCGGGGAGGTGGTGGAGTCGCCGTCACTGGAGGTGTTCAGGAGGAGACTTGACAGGGTGCTTGGTTACATGGGTTAGTTGATTAGGTGGTGTTGGGTGATAGGTTGGACGTGATGATCTTGAAGGTCTCTTCCAACCTGGTCTATTCTATTCTATTCTATTCTATTCTATTCTATTCTATTCTATTCTATTCTATTCTATTCTATTCTATTCTATTCTATTCTATTCTAATATTCACCATTTTCAGGTACGTGAGACTTACACATGAGTTGTAAATGACTGAGAACATGAAGGATCAGCTTGTGGTCCTCCCCAAAAGGCAAACTATGAATCAGTCACAACATACAGCTGCGACACAACAATAGCTATTGTCCTTTCATTTCATGTGGCAACTGGAACACAGACACTGAACAGCAGGACAATGGGGTTGTGTCAACATGCAGGAGGATTTCAGAGTGCTTACAGATATGAGTCATCCCAGTCTGTTATTGAAAGGTTTACTTTGGCATTACAAGACTCTGTCAGTGGTTTGATTCTCTTTAGTTTTGTCTTTTTTTTCACACCATCATTTTGGATGGTGTGAAAGGAATGCTTGCAGAAAAAGTGCTCTCTCTCAGGACCATGGAGAATGCTCAAATTTCCCCAGGCTTTCTCAACTGACTTATTAATTCTTACTCCCTGCCACAGATAAGACACAAACACATGCTCAAACATAAAATCTTCTACGAGCACTATGGAGGAGATAAATGTTGTCAAGGTACAGCAGGAGAAAAATCTTTGGGCTTTGTTACAGGTATAAACAACAGTGCAAGCACCTGCCCTGACTAATACTGCCCAACATATTTAGGGTTTGACCTCTTCTATATTGTGCTCTTTTGGAGCACAAGCCCTATGAGGAGAGGCTGAGAGAGCTGGAGTTGCTCAGCCTGGAGAAGAGGAGGCTCAGGGGAGACCTTATTGCTGTCTACAACTACCTGAATGGAGGTTGTAGCCAGGTGGGGGTTGGTCTCTTCTCCCAGGAAACCAGCACCAGAACAAGAGGACACAGTCTCAAGCTGTGCCAGGGGAGGTTTAGACTGGATGTTAGGAAGAAATTCTTCACAGAGAGAGTGATTGCCCATTGGAATGGGCTGCTCAGGGAGGTGGTGGAGTCACCATCATTGGAGGTGTTTAGGAGGAGACTTGACGGGGTGCTTGGTGCCATGGTTTAGTTCATTAGATGGTGTTGGATGATAGGTTGGACTTGATGATCTCGAAGGTCTCTTCCAACTTGGTCTATTCTAGTCTAGCCTAGTCTAGTCTAGTCTAGTCTATATTCTATTCCATTCAATATTCACTAATATCCAGTGCTACTGGTTACTCTGTAGTGCCCATTTTCTTTCCTGTTAGACACTTTCTTACTGTTGTCAATAACAGATCTCTCCTCATCATTAAAAGAAATACTCATGTTCCCTCCCTGGCCTTTCAGGACTTGAATGAGAAATTGTTGCCCTACTTCTTTTCCCCATTGTTACTCTAGGTGCATAGTCATCATCTCTAAAAGTAGTTTAAGACCACTGATTCTATATTTGGTAACAATATGGCAGAATTTGACCTACACAGGGGTGAGGTCATTTGGTAGAGCAGGGACATCGTGGGGATCTGCTCCTCCTAGGAACTCTTCTGCTGCTTTAGCTTGTAAGCAAATATTTTGAGTGTCATTCCTTTTCTGGAGAGATTATTTGCTCCATTGTCCTGAATACTAGTGCTACAGCCTCAGAATGATTTGTAGGGCTGGCAAGTGGGACTGTGTATTCATTTGGAAGCTGTGTTTCATTGTCTGATAGATCACATTCAGGTCTTCTTGGGCTTAACGGTGGAGAGGAACATTTGCAACATGAATCATTTTGACTGCATCCTGCCTTGTGCGCTGCTCATCTACCAAGCTAACAAACTCAAAGCCCCTCCTGCCCTGATCACAACCTCTTATATTTAAGTCATTCCAGCAAGGCAACTGGAACACACTGGGGAGATGGTGAAAGCTGAGTGCACAACACATACACTAATTGTTCTGCAGCCAACGCTGTCCAGATCCCCATCCCGCTTTTATCTGAGTCCCTGCCACGGGATGTATTGAACTGAGCTAATGCGCAGCAGAAAGTAAATGCATATTGAAGAACTGCACAAGTTTTATCTAGCCAATATTAAATGATCTGGAGTTCAGGGCAGAGATGGGCAAGGGAAGAAAACAAAGCAGCAAATGATGCCTCTGACAGGGCTTTGGAATCAAGCCAAAGCTGTGCAACCTCCAGCGCTTCCGTATGAGTGTTGTGGAGGGAGAGGTGGATGCACGAAGGGAGGGAAAGCCAGGCAAGAGAAATAGATCTGTATGAGCTGACCTGTTTCTTGTTTTTCTCCTCCCCATCTCCCTTTTTCTGCCTGTCTCTCCTGTGAGATGACTCACACCTGCTCTGCCCTGATACTACCATTTCCCATCAGAAGCACACAGTCACTCTGATGTCACCCAAGCTATTCTGTGTTAGATCCCTGCATTGTTAACATCTGCTCTCCGGTGTGCAGGACCTGAATGCTGTGATCAAAAGAATGCCCGTAACTCAGCACAGACTCATGAAATCCAACCACCCACCCACAATACACTGATGTCTTCCTGGCATCATGGGCTTCCGAGTGCTCCAGCCTACCGGGAGCACCATTTTAGAGCGGATCATTGAACCTTCTTTGTCAGAGATGGTCTTTATGAGAGCCCAGGCAAAACACTCACCAGTTGACATCAGCTCCTCAGGTACAGAGACTACTGACTTTTCAGTTCTAAAGGTCTGAGTCATTTTGTCTGCATCTGACCTTATTCCACCCACACCTCCCACCTCAGCCAAAATATATTCTCCTCTGTGGGTAAACAACCGCAGAGACATTCTCTGATGCTTTCTGTGCAGGACGTCAAAGCACTCTGAAAACATTTAAATGGCTACAGAGTCAGGATCCCATCACAACGTGGATAGCCAGTATTGCCATTCACACTTGAGAAAACTAAAGGCATGGAGATAATCAGCATCTTCCCCAATAAGAGTAAGAGACTGAAAAGTGGGAAAGAATGGGGAAACTTGGCTTCCAGTGATGGATTTGAGAGACAAAACCATTCTTCAGTTCAGTCCAAAGGATGGCAGGCATTTTGCATCTCTCAGCTGTGCAAAGCTTTGGATTTTCAGGTTTCTTTCTGAGTTTCATGCTCAAGTGAATCTGTATGCTTTAGGGACATTCAGTTATGATAACTGAATTTTACCAGCTCTGTGGCTCAAAGCATGGGTGTGGACTGAACAAACACTCAGGAGATCTCAGAGGGTTGTAGGTCCCTGATGCCCACCAAAATACCACACAGGACAAGCTGCACATCGTTCTGAAAGTCACCAAGAAGATATTGTTCACCATTATTATAGAATCATGTAATTGTTTTGGTTGGAAAATACCTCTAAGACCACTGAGTCCAACCACTGACCTAACACCACCATAGTCATTAAACAATGTACTGAAGTGCCATGTCTACATGTTCATTTAACACCTCCAGGGATGGTGACTTCACCACCTCCCTGAGCAGCTTGTTCCAATGCAGTAATGAAACTTTTTCTAACGCTCAATCTAAACCTCCCCAGCACAACTTCAGGCCATTTCCTCTCATTCTATCCCTGATAGTAGGGAGAGGAGACCATTCCCCACCTCACCCCAGCCTCCTTTCAGGGAGTTGTAGAGGGCAATGAGGTCTCCCCTCAGTCTCCTCTTCTCTGGATTAAACAATCCCAGCTCCCTCACAAGACTTGTTCTACAGTCCCTTTAACAATTGTGCTGCCCTTTTCTGGACCCACTCCAGCACTCAATGTCCTTCTTGTGTTGTTATTTATTTGTCTTTGATGAGTACACCTAAAATCCCTACCCAGGTAGTATCCAGAGCTCCTTACAGGTACTGTCAAAGACAGGAAAGATGGTTTGACTGCAAGCTGTCAGAAGCAAGCTGTCTGTGTGCATAGATACTGTACTTACCCAGCACATAGTTCTACAGCAGACAGCTAGAATTATCTGAAGAGTCTGACAAATGAAGGCGTGATGGCTTTCCCTACCTCAGAAGATGTTTTCCTTCATACATGATACCTGTAGCATGCTTTGACAGTTGCAAGCTTAAGGCTGGTCTTCAGGAGAAGCCAGATCTAAGTTGCAAGCCTTTTGGGATGGCAGTGAAAGCTCCTGGAAGAGGCTTCCAGGGAACACAAGTGGAGTCTTCAGCCACAGCTGTCACTCCAGCTCTTAGGGCAAGTGGTAGGCAAGCCAGCTGCCCATCACAGTATGTATGACCTAATTCTTGGAAGTGCTGTGGGTCTCTGCTGACATGAACTCAGACTTCCAAACAATTGGGAGCAAAAGGAATTTCCTTTCTCCTTAACTCAGGAGATGCAGTCATCTTTTTACAATTAAAATAATCACAAGCATATGTTTGACTGCTTGCATAAGGCAGTAAAATTACACCCACAGTTATATTTCACTCTCATTTTCTTTGGAAAATGTGATACTGAAATAGTGCCTTGGCCTTTCCCAGTGATAAATTCCCTGTTCTATTATGGGAGGGATAGAACAATAGCAAGAATTCAGCACAGGTTTCCAAGAGGGCCTGTATGTAGCCAGAAGGATGCATAGTCTTCTTTCTACAGATTCCTATCTCCATTTGGTTTAGTATTCATTGTTCCAGATGTCAGTGTGTCCCTTTAGCCCATACCTGGGGCTAGACTCTGGCAGTTGCTCTGGATCACCTGATGATCCCTCCCCAGGAGAAAAGGGGAATCAGCAAAAGGAGAGAAGAGGAGAGGCATCAAAATAAAAACAGATTTAATGAAAGAGCCAAATTAATACCAATGGCCATACAAGGTAAATGAAGCTATACTCAGCTCAGCAGAGGTGCAGCAGTCACAATGTCCAGGAATACAGCCCACAAGAGCAAGAGAAGGAAAAGGGGCAGGAGGAAGGAAAAGGGGCAGGAAGAAGGAAAAGGGGCAGGAGGAAGGAAGAGGAGCAGGAGAAAGGAAGAGGAGCAGGAGAAGGGCAGAGTGAGGAGGAACCCAAGCAGAAGGGTCTCCTTTTCACCAAAGTTCCCCCTTCATGCTGTGTGTGATACCCATGATCTGGGCTACACCTGTAGCCAACTCCAGTCATCTGTCCTGTCTGACTCAGAACTGCTAATGGTTTGCAGCCCATAGCTGGCCTGGGATTCTGTCCCAGCAAAACCAGGGCACACTGGAAGTCCCAATTAAAGGCCTATTTTATAGATAGTGCAGAGCTTTTCATGCAATTTATCAGTCCTTTACTGAGCCCCTGCATTTATGCTCTGCTGCCTTCTCTGCCTCTCCTGGATCTGTTTTCCTGTCTCTTTGTTCAAGCTGTCATGTACCTCCTTCCACAGCTTTCTGCTCCCTACAATGCTGCTTTGATTCAGCCATTTCTTCTTCAGCTTACAGTCTGGCATTGATCAGCAGAGGCATTTGAGAACTACAAAACCTGCCCCATTCCTCCAGTTTGATACTGATCACAGTTGGCAGACAGGTCTTACAGCCCCATTTACCCAGCTGCCTCAAAACATGGTAGAGAAGCAGTCAGACTCCACCAGTAGTAGGAAATAATGTCAGCCAGGCAAATAGCTCTGTAGTCCTGGTTTCTAACCCTCTCCCAGACACTTTAGATCTAGATCAGCTTTTTATCATGTTCCCAGGCTATACAGGCTGTATGTCAGTGAGAAGAGAGAAAACTGTAAATAACTATTCTGGGTACTACCTGCCCAGTGTTGGGATGGCAAAGCAGTAGCCACATCTACACTCAGCTGACCCTCTGAGGATGAGGGCCTCCCTAAAGCCCTTCCCCACAGCTTGGGACTTCTCTTGCACACTTTGCTGATAGGCAGAATGGACCTGAGCTGTCCTTGCAGTCTTTTATAACAGGAGCCTGATGGGAGGATCTCACTCCATTTCTCTAATGTCAGGTCACTTGATATCATCCAAAGCCTCTGGGATAGGTGGAGTCTATCAGAGCTGTCCTGAAGGGTCAAACCCCAAAACATGCCCTAGCCCAGACAATAGGCTAAGCACCTGTGCATATGCTAACCTGGACAGTTCCTGGGGTCCAGATAAACATGCAGCACATGTAATTAACTTTGTAGCATAGCTGTGAACTGTGTGTGCCCCTGGGCATGTTTGGATATGCCCCATCCTATAGGTCCAGTTATCAGGTTTCTGTGTTACCAAAGAGCATCAATTATCTTGGGACAGTATTTAAACCAGCCAAAATGTTAGGCAGCTTGCCTTGTTCTCACCCAGCAAACAACAAGAGCCAAACGTTGCCCAACTAGCAGCTGAAGACCCTGTCCTAACAGGCAACAACTATACCCAGGGCTTGCACCTGGATGAAGGCAGAAAGGGGAGAACTGAATCCCAGAAGAGGCTGCAGCCCAGCAAGGGAGCACACAAGAGAGAGGCCCCCTAGTCCTCTCCAAGCCAAGGACTTCTCAAATCACAGCCACAGCATCTAGGAAGATACCAGAGGAGCAAGTCATGAGTACCCATGTAACGCGCCACAGAATCCCATTTGGGGGAAAACCACAGATCACAGCACCTGTATTTCCAATTTGAACTGCTGTGTTGGAAATGTTAGATGTGCTTAAATCATTCAATTGTCTTTATATGTGGAATGGAATGGAATGGAATGGAATGGAATGGAATGGAATGGAATGGAATGGAATGGAATGGAATGGAATGGAATGGAATGGAATGGAATGGAATTAACCAGGTTGGAAAAGACCTTTGAGATCATCGAGTCCAACCTATCACCCAACACCATCTAATCAACTAAACCATGGCACAAAGCACCCCATCCAGTCTCTTCTTAAACACTTCCAGTGATGGGGACTCCACAACCTCCCTGGGCAGCACATTCCAATGGTTAATCTCTCTTTCTGTGAAGAACTTCTTCCTAATCTCCAGCCTAAACTTCCCCTGGTGCAGCTTGCGACTGTGTCCTCTTGTTCTGGTGCTGGTTGCCTGGGAGAAGAGACCAAATAGAACCTGTAGATATACTTTGTAAGTAAGTTATGGTGGTGTCTGAAAATACTACTGCCCAAGATATTAAACAGTAAAATACATAAAAATATACATTTTATTACAGAGCAAGCCTGGATGTCTGCAGTCATAGTATCATTCAGGGTTGGAAGGGACCACAAGGATCATCTAGTTCCAACCCCCCTGCCATGGGCAGGGACACCCCACACTAGATCAGCCTGGCCAGAGCCTCATCCAGCCTGGGCTTAAACACCTCCAGGGACAGGGCCTCGACCACCTCCCTGGACAACCCATTCCAGGGTTTTACCACTCTCATGGTGAAGAACCTTCTCCTCACATCTAGCCTGAATCTCCCCACCTCCAGCTTCATTCCATTCCCATGGAATGGGAACCATGTGCTGGCATGCACTTCAAGACACAGGGCACCACATGCATATCCCTGCCCTGGACCTTTGACTCTCCCGCTACCAGCTATGAAGGTACTCAGCACAAAACCACAGAGCTCAAATGCATGAGTAGACACTGCTTCCTGGCTGTCCCACAGGACTCTGCTGTCTTGTTTAGAAAGCATCACTTTGCTGTGCTGTGGCACTGAAGTTCCACTGTGCAGCAGCAAGACAGCCCACCTTGCTGCTTGAGCTGATACTGCCAGATTTTACTACCCACCTGCTACACACACACACACACACACACACACAGAGTCCTTCTAAACTTCTAATGAAATGTGATGGATTAACATTTAAAGGCCAACACAAAACCCACTACTGACCTGCACTTACACTGATGAATGTTTCCAAGAAACCTAAAGCTACAGATTGTTGAAGATGGAGCCCAGCCTCCAAGGAGTGATCTCTGATGCTGGACCATATCTTCTTTGGATTAACACTTTTGGATAGTGTCCCTGCGGCTCAAGTGGATAGCAGGGCTGCACCTGCTCCTTCTTTGAGGAAAAAAAGGAATTGAAGAGCTTGTTCAGAGAGCACAGACCCAAAAAAATGTTGAGTGCTTCTAGATCTGTAAATGGTGACATATTTCAGAATAGCTGGGAAAAAAAGGGTTTTGATGGCAGTAGGAAAAAAATACTGAAGAGGAAAGTTTAGTGCTTTCTACTTAGTAGTCATCCTGCTTTGGTCTTATGAAGCTAACATACAAAGGCAAGCTTTGATGCCTAGGACATGGGACATGTTGGTATTGTCTAAAGACCCCATGGTTTGGGGCCATCGGTGCCTAAGGCTTCTCCCAGCAGATTCACAATTTTTTGGTATCTTCTAAACTTCCCCTGGCACAGCTTGAGATTGTGTCCCCTTGTTCTGGTGCTGCTTGCCTGGGAGAAGAGACCAACCCCCGCCTGGCTACAACCTCCCTTCAGGTAGTTGTAGACAGCAATAAGGTCCCCCCTGAGCCTCCTCTTCTCCAGGCTAGTTCAGAGCTCCACTTTCAGAAGGGCATTTTCAAGAGAAGGTAGTAAGGAGCACACCTCACATTCACAGATACAAGCTTGGTTACATGAAGCCATGCAAAGCAGTGTGGGAAACCAGAAGTATCAACTGAGATATGGCTCAGGTATAAGAATAAGCTCCCCATGAAGGTGGGGATGCTGGTGGAAGGTGGGGGTGCTGGTTGATGGTAGGCTGAACATGAGCCTGCAGTGTGCCCAGGCAGCCAAGAGGGCCAATGGCATCCTGGCCTGCATCAAGAACAGTGTGGCCAGCAGGAGCAGGGAGGTCATTCTGCCCCTGTACACTGCACTGGTTAGGCCACACCTCGAGTCCTGTGTCCAGTTCTGGGCCCCTCAGTTTAGGAAGGAGGTTGACTTGCTGGAACGTGTCCAGAGAAGAGCAACAAAGTTGGTGAGGGGTTTGGAACACAAGCCCTATGAGGAGAGGCTGAGGGAGCTGGGGCTGCTCAGCCTGGAGAAGAGGAGACTCAGGTGACCTTATCACTCTCTATAACTACCTGAAGGGAGGTTGTAGACAGGCTGATGATGGTCTCTTCTCCCAGGCACTCAGTACCAGAACAAGAGGACACAGTCTCAGGCTGCGCCAGGGGAGGTTCAGGTTGGATGTTAGGAAGAAGTTCTATACAGAGAGAGTGATTGCCCATTGGAATGGGCTGCCCAGGGAGGTGGTGGAGTCGCCGTCATTGGAGGTGTTCAGGAGGAGACTTGATGGGGTGCTTGGTGCCATGGGTTAGCTCTTTGGGTGGGTTGGATTGGTTGATGGGTTGGACACGATGATCTTGAAGGTCTCTTCCAACCTGGTTTGGTTTATTCTAATAAAGGTTTATTCTAATAAAGGTTTCTAATAAAGGTGGCTGAGTCACCAGCTCTGGAGGTGCTTAAAGGACACAGAGATATAGTGCTGCCACGGTTTAGCACCAGATGTGGTAGAGTTAGATGATGCTTGGATTGGCAACATTAAAGGTCGTTTTCAACCTAAATTATTCTATGATTCTATTACTGAGCATCACAGAGCAAACCCTTGCAGAGATCACTTTGCACCACCATAAGCTTTGGGGTGGGTTTGGGTTGTTTCTTTCCTTTTCAAATTGGTTTTGCTGGAAATGAAGAGGATAAGCATCCATATCACAAAAAAAGCACGGATTTGCAGTCAGACCAGCTTTAGTTACAGCTTCATGGGAGAAACCAACACCTGGAAGCACACAGAAAGCAAGCTACTGCTCAGCAGAAGAATCCCTGCAGCTGGGTAAGGTAGGCTGTGATAAAGCCCATGGGTGTCCCATGTTTTGGTACTTCTGAGGGGCTGAAGGGAGCCTGGATCAATAGTGTTTGTGCTGTATTAATTTCACGCGTCTGTCTTTCCCTAGTGGCCTGTCTGGACCAAACAGAGGAATTCTTCCCCCATTTGTCATACCTTAACTGTCTGTAGAATGAGAGAAGAACTAATGCTGCCTGTAACAAGTGTCTCACAGAATCACAGAGTCACCAAGGTTGGAAGAGACCTCAAAGATCATCGAGTCCAACCTGTCACCACAGACCTCATGACTAAACCATGGCACCAAGTGCCACGTCCAATCCCATCTCAAACACCTCCAGGGATGGTGACTCCACCACCTCCCTGGGCAGCACATTCCAGTGGCTAACGATGCTCTCAGTGAAGAACTTCTGCTCACATCCAGCCTCTTTGTGTTGCTGTGGAGGGATGATGCTAACATGCAATAGAGAAGCTAGCTGCATGCTCCAGTACCAATGTTTTTTGAGGACTTCTGGATTTATGCTGCTCCCATGGGTTGAACTGAATCTGCTGCTTTTATTCATAGCATGCTGCAGCCATGTCAGCTTCAGAAATGAAAGTGCTAAGTGGAGCAAAGGATTATGGGGCTTGAAGTTCAGATTGCAACACGGGAGTCGTCCTGTTCCGGTTGCCCCTTCTGGGTTCTGGGTGTTGGCTCCTTTCTGCAGGCATGGTGGTGAGATGGGTGGCAGTCAGGTAGCTCAGTGGTTTTGGTTTTCTGTTTTATGCTATTTTTTTCCCCCCTGTGTTTCACTGCACTTCTGCAAATAGGCTAAGCTAAGGTAATCGTGCATTGTATTATTAATTGGATTATTAGCTAAGGTAATTATGCATCATGATTACACTGTCTTATGTTATGTTCAACTCCTACCTCTTTAGGTAAAACTCAAAACTCAACCCTGAGGTTTGTATGTTACTTTTCCCCTCACTTTTGTGTTGGGGGAGTAGGCAGGTTAGCCCCTGTATTAACCCATTACAGCTGGCTAGGGAGAAATTAGGTTTCTGTGGGTGTCCCAAGAAAAGAACTGAAAGGTTTGGGTTTGCATCCAGACTGATCACAGATTTTGCACATAGTTCCTTTATTGTGCTTGTTGTCCAACATGGAAACTAGCAGGCAATGACAGTTCTCCATCTCCTCCAAAGATCTCAGCATAACTCATAGTTGTATTGTAATGGCTTGCAAGGTTCAGAATGGGGAAATTAATCTATGAAGCTAAGTGTTATCAAAGGTAAAAGTCAAGCTTTTGCCTCACAAGCCCCTCACATCCTCAGTGTCTACAGAGGTCCTGCCCTGATGTGACACAACTAGAATTGGAGACAGCCTGATCTAGTGTGAGGTGTCCCTGCCCATGGCAGGGGGGCTGGAACTAGATGATCCTTGTGGTCCCTTCCAACCCTGACTGATTCTATGATTCTATGATCTAAATTTGGCTGAGGTGGTTAGACCCTGTGTGCCCGGAATATGAGGCTGCTCATTCACCACAGCTCTCACCTTCTGCTGTCAACAGCAAAAGCCACCCAAGACCCTTCCTTCCTTCCTTATTAATATGCAACTAGTTGATATAAAATGCTCTGTGTTCCCACATCCTCGTATTTGTTACTCAAGGCTAAAACCTTCTTCTACGTTGACTAAGATGGCTATAACCAGTCTATAAAACTGCAAGGTCCAGGTCATCTTATCCATTTGGTGAGAAGAGTGGCAGCATACATTAATTTTGTACTTTCTTCTAACCAACCACAAATGCCATTCCTAGAGCTGTACTGGGCATCCACTTCATGCTCCTTTTCAGACACTAGTCTCAAGCTGCACCAGGGGAGGTTTAGGCTGGAGGTTAGGAAGAAGTTCTACACAGAGAGAGTGATTGTCCATTGGAATGGGCTGCCTGGGGAGGTGGTGGAGTCACCATCACTGGAAGTGTTCAGGAGGAGACTTGACGGGGTGCTTGGTTGCATGGTTTAGTTGATTAGGTGGTGTTGGGTGATAGATTGGACGCGATGATCTTGAAGGTCTCTTCCAACCTGGTTTATTCTATTCTATTCTATTCCATTCCATTCCATTCCATTCCACAGTATCACAGTATCACAGCATAACTTAGGTTGGAAAGGACCTCGAGGATCATCGAGTCCAACCTATCAACACAGACCCCATGACTAGACCATGGCACCAAGTGCCACGTCCAATCTCCTCTTGAACGCCTCCAGGGTCGATGACTCCACCACCTCCCTGGGCAACCCGTTCCAATGACGAACGACTCACTCGGTGAAGAACTTCCTCCTCACCTCAAGTCTAAACCTCCCCTGGCGCAGCTTGAGACTGTGTCCCCTTGTTCTGGTGCTGGTTGCCTGGGAGAAGAGGCCAACCCCTTCCTGGCTACAACCACCCCTCAGGTAGTTGTAGAGGGCAATGAGGTCACCCCTGAGCCTCCTCTTCTCCAGGCTAAACAATCCCAGCTCCCTCAGCCTCTCCTCATAGGGCTTGTGTTCAAGGCCTCTCCCCAGCCTTGTTGCCCTTCTCTGGACACGTTCAAGTGTTTCAATGTCCTTCTTAAACTGAGGGGCCCAGAACTGGACACAGGACTCAAGGCGCGGCCTAACCAGTGCAGAGTACAGGCGCACAATGACCTTCCTGCTCCTGCTGGCCACACTATTCCATTCCATTCCATTCCATTCCATTCCATTCTATCCTATCCTATCCTATCCTATCCTATCCTATCCTATCCTATTCCTCTCCCTTTGATTTTTCCATTATCTCCCTTATATCCTGATCTTGCTCTGGCTGCTCCTTCAACCAAAGGCTGTGGCTTCCCTTCCTGAGACTCAAACAGGCTGCCATATCTCATCAATAACGATCTCCCTTTTTTTTCCCCCCTCCAGCAAAAGTGCCTGTCTGGCAGACAAAGGAAAGCACCTCTCACATAAAAGTGGAGCAGAACTAATGTATTTACTGTATTTGCCTATTTTATTATTCCTTGGAGATGTATTAGTTTAACAGGTTTATTTATGGTACGTGAAAAAGTTAAATATTCCTTTGTCCTTGGGATTTACATAAACTGGTGCAGTGTGAGATTCTAGGGGTTTTAATGAGGTATTTGTCAAAATACCCTCCCCAGTAGATTTATTTTTTTTTTTAATACCTTGGAGATCATAAAGGATCATTTTACTACAATAGGCTGCTTCTGTCAGAGCCTGTTTGAGTGGCTTGTAATATCCTGTGGATGTATTCCCTCTGGACTTCTGACTTCCAGGAGGAGCAGAGCCTGAAGGATGCTTTGCAGACCCTCCCCTGAGCCAGGATGGAGCAGGGCAGCAGGAGCTTCATGCATCCCACTTGGGGCCTTGTGACTGGAGCAGGGCTGCTGCAGAAAGCCCACCCAACAGTCACAAGCCCCTGTGCCTGGAGTTAAGATAGCAGGTTGTTAAGAGGGTTGACCCAAGCTGTTAGCATAAAATCCTCCAAGCCAAGGAGTCTCCTCCCCCAGCTCTCTTCCTTAGCAGAGCGAGGAGTAGCAGCTTAACATCAAAAAAGATCTGGAAGGAAATGGTGGGGTGGGGTGTGGCTCTGAGAAAAGGGTGGCCAACATGTGATGCCCTGGCCTGTCAGCATCCAGGGCAGCCCTTGTCTTTACCATAAGGATATCACCCATAAGAGCTGGGCTTTACCACAGGAGCTGAGTCAAACCCACCACTTCCACAGATTTCAAGGTTGGCCCCAGAAGGAACAGTACTCTTGAACTAGTGTGGTAATGATGCCCTAGTTAGACAAGACATGGGCTCCAGGTGAGGTTGGGTAGATCATCTGATCCTGATCAGGTCCAGGAAGACACACTGCACTTGCCCAAGCAGGGACAGGCCCTTTATCCCTGGCCATGCACAAACACATCCCAAAGCCTGGGTCCCACCTGCTGGCAGCAGGTCTCAAGGGGAAGGTTAGTTGTTTCTGGGACATTGTCAGGGATAAACAAACAAGAAGAAAACTTGCTCCAAGTGTAGGAAGCAGACTCTGTCCTGAGACTCCAGCCAGAACGGACTGGAAATCGGGAGGAAAATGAGAGTGGGTTATGTAAGTGGTGCCGATCCCTCTATTTAAGGACACCAGTGGAGATGGAGGGAAGGAGACAATTATGTAAGAGCATTATTTACAGGTCTGGCAAAATCCACATGTCCTTTATTGTGCAAAGTAAGCCATCCAGGGAGTGAAATTACAGCTAGTTAGGGATACGACCACCAATCCATTTTTACTTCAGTAATTTCTTTGCAAAGTAGAAAACACTGAATGTTCCTTAAACAAAACCACACCAGCAAGTACAACAAAACCAACAAACACACACACACACACAAAAAACAAAGCTCTGCCAGAAAATAAAATCATCTCTAATTATTAATTTAGTGCAGTGAATCAATATTTACCTCAAAACACGCTAACAATATCCATAAACACATCCTCATTCTTTTCCAGTCTGTGTGGGTGCTGATCTCCAGCTGAGGCTCACTAGGCACAACCTGGCTAGTACTGAACTCCTGGTGATCCCAGAAAGAGATAATGCAGCCTTGACTTGCACCAGGAGTCAGCTGTGAATCATATTACATCCCCACATTGGTGACTGCTGCGGAAGCACTAGGTACACACAAACTGAAGTGCAATACCTGAGGACATACAGCAAAAGGCCATGTGAGCTGTAGACATAGTTGGGACAGCTAGCTCCTTTTCAGGACTTTTTGTCATGCTGGCATGTAGAGAAATCACTGTACAGGATGCTGACATTTGTCAGGGCTGGGCTGATGTGCTTTCTTCAGCATGGGTTCTTTGTCTTGCAGTTTATGGGTTCCTTTCCAGCAAACTGATCAAGAGCCCACTGAAGACAGTCAGTCTTTCCATTGGGCTTTAAGGGGCTTTCAATCAAGCCCTCCAAGGTCAATTCCATAAGTTTCAACTAATTTTGAGTATCCTCAGCTCTCTTTGAAATACTAGGACTCAGCATGTCCAGAGATGCCTTATGGACTGGGGCTCTAGATCCACTGTGAGATGCAATGAGTAATTTATTTGGGTGTTTTTCAGGTGACTTTACCAGGGTCAACTGAGTCACATGTGATGGGGTGGGCAAGAAAGGCCATCTCTGTGGACACAAATGTCTCCTCCTCTTCACATTGGCAAAGGAGACAGGATTGATCAGCAATGTCTTGCATAAGTAGTGGACAACCAAAACAAAACTTGGATGCAATATTATGTAGTGTCAGGTTTCTGTTTACTGTAGAGCTGTTGCAGCTCCTAAAATATTCATCCCAATTTCTGATAGGTTATCTGTTAAGCTCAAAATGAGGGGAGGGAGGGGGGAAATACAATTAAAACCCCCAGCAATGCAGTTCTCCAAAACTAAACAAACACTTTTGCTGAACAGAAGCTTTAAATTTCAGAGTACACAAATAGCTTTAAAAGCTGAAGTGTACCCATTCATTATTTAGAACCACTTATAAATTTTAAGTAATCTGCTAAGAGTTATTACCTAACACTTGCTTGGCAGTGTCCAAAACACACTTGCTATGCATGCACAGTTAGTGCAATATTCAGTGAGGCAAAGGAATGAATCCACCCTGTTGGTGGGCTGAGATATTCCAAGCATCCAGGCTATTAACTGGTCATTTCTCCAACAGGGGTAGGGTGCCTTCCCATCTGGAGGGGCTGCAATCTGAAAGCAAGACAGATCTAAGATATCCCCTGTGTTAATGATATAATCAAAAGACATGAATAAAGCATATTTTGAGGCTCATTTACTTTATCCTAGGGGAAACAGAGTGAATTAGTTGCAATGAGGGGATGGAGGAGTCTCCCATTTCTTTGTGTTGGTTGTAGTTTGGGAAGCCTGGACAGCTCATTTCTTTTACTTTCAGCTTTTGGGGTTTTTCTTGGGGCTTTTCTTAGGGACTTTTGCAAAGTTTTGTCCATTTACCATCCAGTCTAAGTGATATCCAAATGGAAAAGGACTACAGTGCACAGGGCCTCCAAAAATCTACGTGGTAGGAATGGGTTACTCTCATGGCATTTATCCACAGATATTAAAGCTCCCAGGCCTCCCTGCTTCCCCTTGGTCCATGTGCAGGCTGCATGGATCAAGACAAAGGACTGCAGCCCTGGGCTTGGGCATTTTGCATGTTCTTCCAGTCTTCTTCACATTTTGAAATGCTTTCTGTTAGTACTTATCTAATTCCATGGGCTGCCATTTGGTCTCTGAGGGAGTGCAAATGTGAAGTCACTCAGACTCCCTCAGACGAAGGACGTCGCTGACGTTCCCAGATATGCCTTCTTTGCTCCAGGGGGAAGGCTGGAGCCATGGCTCACACTGAGTGCAGTAAATAGATACCTTAGGGGATTTTAACCAGACACAGTGGGGGAAAAGAAGTTATGTCATGGATATCCTCTACATCTCCCAAGCTGCATTTCTGCAAGTTGCCTGAATGACTGAAGGACTTAACCGCAAGAAAACAGAGTTGTGACTGTACAAACAACTGTGTTGTATCAGACAAAAGGTTCAGTTCACTGCACTGGTTAGGCCACACCTTGAGTCCTGTGTCCAGTTCTGGGGCCCTCAGTTTAGGAAGGAGGTTGAGTTGCTGGAACGTGTGCAGAGAAGGGCAACAAAGCTGGTGAGGGGCTTGGAACATAAGCCCTGTGAGGAGAGACTGAGGGAGCTGGGGTTGCTTAGCCTGGAGAAGAGGAGGCTCAGGGGAGACCTTATTGCTCTCTACAACTACCTGAAGGGAGGTTGTAGCCAGGTGGGGGTTGGTCTCTTCTCCCAGACAACCAGCACCAGAACAAGAGGACACAGTCTCAAGCTGTGCCAGGGGTGGTTTAGGCTGGAGGTTAGGAAGAAATTCTACACAGAGAGAGTGATTGCCCATTGGACTGGGCTGCCTGGGGAGGTGGTGGAGTCACCATTATTGGAGGTGTTTAGGAGGAGGTTTGATAGGGTTCTTGATTGCATGGTTTAGTTGATTAGGTGGTGTTGGATAATAGGTTGGACGTGATGATCTCGAAGGTTTCTTCCAACCTGGTCTGGTCCATTCCATTCCATTCCACTCCATTCCATTCCATTCCATTCCATTCCACTCCACTCCATTCCATTCCATTCCATCCCATTTAGTTGTGAGGTGTTTATCATGCAAGAAGGAAAAAGCAGTGCCTACGAGTTTGCTACCTCCAACCATTATCCTCTTCAGTTGCCCATTTAATTCTGAGAAACATAAACAATGTTATCTCCAAAACTAAATTTGAGAAACTGAGATAGTCCCTCTCACATGCACACTGCCTGCCATTATTTTTTTTTTGCCTCAGTCAAAAATATGAAAGCAAGCTTGAACTGCTGAGGAGAGAAGCAGCTGCACTGATGTCAGAGCTTCTCTGAGGCCATTTCCCAACAGGCCTGGAAAAGGATTACACCGTAGCTGGTAACAGTAGGGGATGTTGATTTTCAAATCCCTTTTATTCAGCATTTGTGTCAGTGTTTTCATGGTGTTACCTCTGGGCTGAGCCAAACATAAAGCTGTTTTCTGCTGGTCTTCTCATTAGCATGCATGAAAGAAACATTAGCAGAGAGGACATCAGCACCGAACGCTAGCGATCCATTTGTATGGCTTTGGGAGGGGAAACAGGAGGCAGGGAGCAGCGGAGTATGACATACAGCCCTGGCAATGCTGCTGCTGAAAGCCTGTGCATGGTGCAGTGTCAGGCTGCTGTCTGTGACGTGGGGCACGTGACAGCCTGTGTGTCAGCAGCACGTGTAGGTACTGGAGTTTCAGTCTTGGAAGCCAGGGGAGGTCTAGCATCCATTTGTGAAACAAATTTTATTTCATGGCAGATTTGTCATCTGCTTCTACACTCAAAGCCACAGAAGAAGCCATGTGGTTTTGCTTCATTTTTTTCAGTCAGTGCCTCAAAACAGCCCCACAAGAGGAAGCTCCCAGATTTTTTTTCTTTTACCACTTCGATGGTGGATGACTTTTGTATTTAAAACTCACAGATGACCTGGCCCCTCAAAACCAGGTGGGATTATCAGCAAAGCAGGGAACATAAAACAACATAAGTTCCTCTGCTGTGCCTGCATCAAGAATAGTGTGACCAGAAGGAGCAGGGAAGTCATTGTGCCCCTGTACTCTGCATTGGTTAGGCTACACCTTGAGTCCTGCGTCCAGTTCTGGGCCCCTCAGTTGAAGAAGGACATTGAGACTCTTGAACGTGTCCAGAGAAGGGCAACAAGTCTGGGGAGAGACCTTGAGCACAGCCCTATGAGGAGAGACCGAGGGAGCTGGGGTTGTTTAGCCTGAAGAGGAGGCTCAGGGGAGACCTTATAGCTCTCTACAACTACCTGAAGGGAGGTTGTAGCCAGGAGGGAGTTGGTCTCTTCTCTCAAGAAACCAGCACCAGAACAAGAGGACACAGTCTCAAGCTGTGCCAGGGGAAGTTTAGGCTGGAGGTGAGGAGAAAGTTCTTCACAGAGAGTTGTTAGTCATTGGAATGTGCTGCCCAGGGAGGTGGTGGAGTCACCGTCCCTGGAGGTGTTCAAGAGGGGATTGGACATGGCACTTGGTGCCATGGTCTAGTCATGAGGTCTGTGGTGACAGGTGGGACTTGATCATCTTTGAGGTCTCTTCCAACCTTGGTAATTCTGTGCAAAATCCACTATGCTGAAGAAATGCTGCTTCAGAACATAGCTATATAATCTATATCTATAGCTATATAATCTATAGCTATATAATCTCTAGCCATAGATTCCTGTGGAATCTTAGGCACATGGAAACATGAGCTTCACGTCAGGAGTCGTGCTAAAGAAGAAATGTTTCACATGTGCCTGTAACCGTGGTGACTGGACTTCCTCTTTTCATCCAGCAACGCTGCTGCCAGCAAGGCATTGTACCAGACTCTGCAGCAGATATCATATCACTAATGACACTGGAAGGCTGAGAAACTGCTGTCTATCAACAACATCCCTTGTGTTATATTAATGACATGTACCAGAAGCAACGAAGGAAGATTGTTGTCTTGGTCCCATCTGGGTCCTGTGCTGGGGAAGCACAAAATGATGGTTCTTTGGGGGGAGAAACATTTGGTGATCCAGCCAAGTTTTTAGGGTTTTAGTTTTTACATATGCCACAGCATCAAGCCCTGGCTGCTTTCTGATTTTTCTCAAATACTTTGGGAAATGTTGTGGTGAAGAAACAATGTGTATTGCAAAGGACATTGCTTGGACATGTTCTGGTTTTGCCAAGACAGAATCCCAGGCCAGCTATGGGCTGAAGGCCATCAGCAGTTCTGAGTCAGCCAGGAGAGCTGACTGGAGTTGTCTACAGGTGTACCCCAGGCCATGAGCAGTGCACTCAGCATAAAGGGGGAACTTTGGTAAGGAGGGGAACCTTCTGCTTGGGTTCTTCCTCACCCTGTTCCTCCTTCACCTGCTCTTGAGGACTGCCTTCCTGTTTAGTGACTGCTGTACCTCTGTTGAGCTGGGTTTGTTTACTTCGTACTGACTTCAGTATCAATTTGGTTATTCTGTTGAATTTGCTTTCATTTCACCCTGTGGGTCTTACTTCTCTTTTCCACTGGGGAGGAGTCACTGGGTGATAGAATAACTGCTAGACTTTGGCCCTACATATGGGCTAAATTAAGACAATGTGGAAAGGGCAATATTTTCCTCCACAACTGACCTGAGCATATGGAAGTGGAAAGCCCATAACTACTCTACAGTGAAGTAGGAGTTTGTATATTGATGGAAAATATGTGAGAACCAGCATCTCCACTCACAGGTTTCACTCAGCTTGTCTGGAAGACCAATGCAAAGCCTTCTGCCTGAATCCTAGCGACTTTGTAACTTTAGGGACCTTGAAAAGAGATGATGCTAGAGCATCCCTACAGATCCCTTCAGTACTGTAAGTAACACTGAAGTACTCCATTAAGCTGAGGCCAGGACAATCTGTCAAAGAGCTGGCAGCTTCTTTGTTCAACCTCTGCCAGTGAGAAACACTGAGCACCTTGGAGGCATGAGGGCTGTAATTTAAGTTTCTTGATCTCAATGCCAAGGCTTGAGGCTTTCTCCATAATAATGCCACCAACATGTGCCAAAGAGTAAGTAAGTATCTCATAATTCAGAGTGCACTTCTAAAAGCAGACAGGTCTGACACTAGACATGTCTGTCTTGGAGTTACTGGCTGCAGAAACTGGCCCAGCTTAGCACACTGAGCCCGTGGGTTTGGATGTAACTATCTTTTATCAGCTAGTTTAATTGACCTTCTGTGGTGAAGACACAGCACACCTTTTTTTTTTTTTTCACTGCCCAAATCAGCAGAGTTTATCTCCTCTGTCCACAAGTTGAGCATAGAGCCCTACTCTTCAATACATGAACAAGGTCTCAGCTACCTTACACCCACAAAAACAAATTCTTCCAGTGTAGCTATGCTGTATTTTGTGGGCACAATGTAGAATAGAATAGAATAGAATAGAATAGAATAGAATAGAATAGAATAGAATAGAATAGAATAGAATAGAATAGAATAGAATAGAATAGAATAGAATAGACCAGACCAGACCAGGTTGGAAGGGACCTTTGAGATGATTGAGTCCAACCTATCACCCAACACCATCCAATCAACTAAACCGTGGCACCAAGTACCCCACCAAGTCTCTTCTTAAACAGCTTCAGTGATGGTGACTCCACCACCTCCCTGGGCAGCCCATTCCAATGGGCATCACTCTCTCTGTGTAGAACTTCTTCCTAATCTCCAGCCTGAACCTCCCCTGGCGCAGCCTGAGACTGTGTCCTCTTGTTCTGGTGCTGGCTGCCTGGGAGAAAAGACCAACCTCTGCCTGTCTACAACCTCCCTTCAGGGAGCAATAAGGTCACCCCTGAGCCTCCTCTTCTCCAGGCTAAGCAACCCCAGCTCCCTCAGTCTCTCCTCAAAGGGCTTGTGTTCCAAGCCCCTCACCAACTTTGTTGCCCTTCTCTGGACAGGTTCCAGCAACTCAACATCCTTCCTAAACTGAGGGGCCCAGAACTGGACACAGGACTCAAAGTGAAAATGTAATGCCTCGTCCCTGGGTGGGCTTGAACCACCAACCTTTCGGTTAACAGCCGAACGCGCTAACCGATTGCGCCACAGAGACGTGCACAGAGACTCCTGAGAAAGCAAAAGAGCTCAACACCAACCTGCTGGCATTTGGCTTCTGCCAGTTCCAGGATTTTTTTCCTGAAAGGCATTTAAGGGGCCTCACAGTGATATTGAGAATGCCCTCTTATGATAGTCCAGTTATGGGATTTCTTCCTTTAGGAAACTGTCCAACATCCCAAGCAAAGCTGCTTTATGGCATAGCTGGGCAGGTCTGGATTTCAACAGTTAAATGTAGCTGCTGGTAGGTTGAGAGGAAACTTTAAACTATTTTTTTTTCCCCTTTATTGAAAAGGGACTCAGATGCACATCACATGCCCCAATTCTTGCAGTGCTTTTCTGGCTTCCTAACACTGAAGCATCATCAGATTCTTGAAACTGCCACGTTACAGTGATTTAATTGGCCAACAAGATCAACTTGTTTTTCTCTCACTTATGAATTATTCTCCTCATTTCACAATAAATACATTTATTGTTTAGGACACACTCACTCTGAGACTTCAAGACCAATTTGATTTAAAGAACTGAGCTAGGTGCTGAGAGTGCTCAGACGCTCTGTGAGAGGGTGCATTCAAATCCTGCACCAGACACCCTTCAGAAAAGGAAATACAGCAGTGCTGTAACACCATAATTTGGTTCAGTTCTTCCAAAAGCAGGCTGCTGATAAAAGGGGAAACTGTAGCCATTTTTTAAACCTTCACTCCTTCCCTTGCTCTCTCATAAGTATTCATGGGGCACAAAGAAGCTGGATCACAGGGCTGACCCAGCTGAGAATCAACCCAACAAAAAAGAAGCGAGATGGGTACATGACTGCATGGATTCTTGCACTGGGACAGGGCAGGGCTGGGAATATGTTGTTAGGGTGGACAGGAGGGAGGGCTTCCAGCCTCCACTTTGATCAGCTTCACCAATCAGGAAACCACAGCCTGATGTGAAATCACTCCTCAAGGAGCCATTGGAATGGGCTGCCCAGGGAGGTGGTGGAGTTGCCGTCCCTGGAGGTGTTCAAAAAGGACTGGAGGTGGCACTTGGAGCCATGGTTTAGTTGTCATGAGGGGTTAGGTATTGGGTAATAGGTTGAACTTGATGATCTCTAAGGTCTTTTCCAACCTGATGATTCCATGATGCTATGAACTAAGGAAATGTTATGGGAAGGCAGCCAAAGGAGCCAAGGGACAATGCTCTGATTAAAGGCCTTTTACTGGGTTTTAGAATCAAAGAAGGAGGAAAAGGGGACTTTAATGAAATATTTAAAAGCACATCTTTTAAATAGTAGCCTCTTCTCTCTTCCCTCCCTGAGAGGCAAATCTGGGTGTCTCACACCATAATGAAGTACTGGGTGCACTTACAGAATTATAGAATCATTTTGATTGGAAAAGACCTTTTAAATCATTGAGTCCAAGCATCATCTAACTCTACCAAGCCTGGTGCTGAAGCAAATTCTTCAGCACCACATCTCTGTGTCTTTTAAACACCTCCGGGGATGGAGATTCAATCTTCTCCTTAGGGAGCCAGTTCCAGTGTTTTTCACAACCCTTCCAAGTGAAGAAGTTTCTTCTAATATCCAACCTAAACCTCCCCTGGTGCATCTTGAGGCCATTTCCTCTTGTTTCTAAGGAGGAGAGATGGACACCTGCTATCTACCAGAGCAGTGGTACCATCTCATTCAGCTGCATTGTGTTATCTCTGTGTGATTTAGACACCCACTGGAAGAGAAGAGGAGAGGAGAGGTTCGGAGAGGAGAGGTTCGGAGAGGAGAGGGGAGGGGAGGGGAGAGGAGAGGAGAGGAGAGGAGAGGAGAGGAGAGGAGAGGAGAGGAGAGGAGAGGAGAGGAGAGGAGAGGAGAGGAGAGGAGAGGAGAGGAGAGGAGAGGAGAGGAGAGGAGAGGAGAGGAGAGGAGAGGAGAGGAGAGGAGAGGAGAGGGGAGGGGAGGGGAGGGGAGGGGAGGGGAGGGGAGGGGAGGGGAGGGGAGGGGAGGGGAGGGGAGGGGAGGGGAGGGGAGGGGAGGGGAGGGGAGGGGAGGGGAGAGGAGAGGAGAGGAGAGGAGAGGAGAGGAGAGGAGAGGAGAGGAGAGGAGAGGAGAGGAGAGGAGAGGAGAGGAGAGGAGAGGAGAGGAGAGGAGAGGAGAGGAGAGGAGAGGAGAGGAGAGGAGAGGAGAGGAGAGGAGAGGAGAGGAGAGGAGAGGAGAGGAGAGGAGAGGAGAGGAGAGGAGAGGAGAGGAGAGGAGAGGAGAGGAGAGGAGAGGAGAGGAGAGGAGAGGAGAGGAGAGGAGAGGAGAGGAGAGGAGAGGAGAGGAGCATGGAATGGAATGGAATGGAATGGAATGGAATGGAATGGAATAGAATAGAATAGAATAGAATAGAATAGAATAGAATAGAATAGAATAGAATAGAATAGAATAGACCAGGTTGGAAGGTCAGGACTCACCAAGGAAGCAGCTCTTCCTAAACACCTGCAATCCCAATCAAGGGCCAAAGTTTAAAAGAGGCATTGTGCAGCTTAACATCCTTGAACAGCAGAGGTTTGGTGCTTTGCTGGTAGCCTGTGTAACTAAAATGAGTGGTAGGCCAGCAAGAAACATCTGTGGCACCTGAGTTTAGGCATGGAAAGTCCACTTTGTGACTCGTCCTTGCTCTTCTGAGGTTGTTGTTTGCCATTATGAGGTGGCTCAGTTGGTAGTGCATAAGACCCTTAATGGGAAGGTCATGAGTTCAAGCCTGCAGTGGGCAGTAGTGTCCTCCCTACTCTAGTTGTGAGGTCTGTGGTGACAGGTTGGACTTGATGATCTTTGAGGTCCCTTCCAACCTTAGGAATACTGAATATTTTTTTTTTCAACTCTGCTTTGGGATCTTCAAACTGGAAATGTTTGGCTGCTACCTGTAGTATCTAGCAAGTGAAGTTTCACATGATAACTTCATAGGAAGATCTAAACTCTTCACTTTTGTGCTCACTTAGAATACTGCTGCTGGCACACATGTATGCATAGTGGGAGTATTTTATCTGGAGGGTGGGGAATAGATTCTTGATTCAATGAGAAATGCATCTAGTTTGGTTGGTATTGGATTTCTGGGTTTCCTTTCCTAGCTGACTATTTTCTGTTTCCTGCATCCTAGTGAAATATCAATCTGCTTGCAGTGTAATGTGTAAATCTTCAGTGAAAAATTAATAACTCTCTGTTAATCAAAACAGAAACAAAAATACCCCTTCTAATATTAATGTTTGTGGTCTACCTCCCACATACCCCTCCTCCTGGTTCTAATTGCTGGTGCTAACAGTGCCATCTCTTGCATGAAACCTAAAATGGTGTTTCAGATGGTGTATAGTCATGGTGATTCCTGTAGCACTCCCATAAAGCACTGGTACTGTAAAATCCATTGTCTAGCTACACTTTGCCTTCCTCTTCAACCAAATATGAACTTATTTGCCAGTTTTTAATCTGAAATTGTATAGTCTTAAGCACTGTTGAGTAAGTGTGTTCTGCTTCAGGAGTATCTGTGCTGCAAGGTGAGCAACATGGCTTCCTATAGAACTTCATGGAGAATTTCAGAGTGGGGGAAGATGGCACTGTATAAACAGCAATTATTTACTATAAACATCTTCCAAAGAACCATAGGGAGATTGCTGCTTGCAACTGATCAATCTCCATAAAAAGAGAGAGCCTCATTTTGTAGCCAGGTGGGGGTTGGTCTCTTCTCCCAGGCAACCAGCACCAGAACAAGAGGACACAATCTCAAGCTACACCAGGGGAGGTTTAGGATGGATGTTAGAAAGAAGTTCTTCATAGAGAGAGTGATTGGTCATTGGAATGTGCTGTCCAGGGGGGTGGTGGAGTGACCATCCCTGGAGGTGTTTAGGAAGAGACTGGATGGGGCACTTGGTGCCATGGTTTAGCTGATTAGATGGTGTTGGATGATAGGTTGGACTCGATGATCTCGAAGGTCTTTTCCAACATGGTTAATTCTATTTTATTTCTATTCTATTCTATTCTATTCTAGTCTAGTCTAACTTCTAGAATTATGATAAAAGCTGAGACAAAGTGAAAACAATATGTAAGGAGATGTTACTAAATGGGAAACTACAGTGGGCCAGAGTGTTAGATACTCACTGAGAGCACAGCCTTTGAAATGTGCTTCAGCCGTAAGCTGCTGATGTCCTTTTTGTTTGCAAGTGTTAGTTAACAACACAAGATGTCAATATTGGAATCAGCAGAAGGAACCACTGGCCAAGCCTCTGCTTTAGTCACCAGACCATGTGGCTCACTGCTGTGCAGAGTGAGAGCCCATAAGGATGTGGGTGCTGCACTGCTTTGTTGCCATGGTCCTTAGCATAGAGCACACATTCCTGGCTTAGGTTTAGGCTCCTTGTGCAGCATCTGAGGCGAGATAAATGTCATGGAAAGACACCTACAGTATCCCACTCATTAGGTAAGGGCACAACTTGGGGTTAGCAGGCAACTGCCAAAACCTAGGCAACTGGAAAGTACTACAGTAAGCAAGTCCTGCCCCCTGCCCACACGATCGTCTGCTCCTTTAGGACCCACAGCTCTGTGAGCAGGATTTGACTATATGAGGATACCAGCAAGGATGCCACACTGTGGAGGCTCCTCCTTGGGAAGCTTGCTGCTGCCTCTCTAGCGAGCACGCAGCTTCTGCACATGTGTTGGCTGAAGAGCTGGGATGGTTTGTCTCAGTTCAGGAAACAAAAATATATCAGGGGAAGAGAAGAGAAAAGAAAAGCAAAAAGCAGTTAAAAAATGCATTTGAAAGGAAATGCAAACAACTGCCCCATGGCCCTGGAGAAGGCAGTCCCTCTTGTTACTGAGGAACAAATAAGTTGTGACAGAGGGTAGGACCCATTTTACACGTGTATTGCTGTCAGAACTCTGGGGATGACAGATCTGTGTTGCTGTATCTGTCAAAGGAGTAAGCAAGAGGACTTTCTCTAGAAGAATAGCCCCATGGTCACAGTAGTTGTGTGTGACACTGGGGAGTCCAGGCTCTAAGGGTACATGCAGAATCTCACAGAATCTCACTGAATCTCTTTGGAAAAGACCCTTAAGATCATCAAGTCCAACCATCAACCCACCACCACCATGGTCATGAAACCACATCCCAAAGCACCATGTCTACAAGTATTTTGAACACCTGCAGGGATGGTAACTCCACTGTTCCAATGCCTGATCAGTCTTGCAGTAAAGAATTTTCTCATAATATCCAATCTAAACCTCTCCAGGAGCAACTTGAGGCCATTTCCTCTTGTTCTATCATTTCATCTTGTTCTATCATGTCATACTACAGAAATGAAGTCAGAATCTACTAGCTACAACCTCCTTTCAGGTAGCTGTAGAGAGCAATGAGGTCTCCCGTCAGCCTCCTCTTCCTGAGACTAAACCATCCCAGTTTCTTCAACTGCTCCTCATAAGACTTGTTCTCCTAGTACTTGTTCTACCTACTACTTCAGCTTCCATTAGGATGAGGTAGCAGCTCAGTGCAGACATGTTGCCATTAGACAGACAGAAGGGAAGCTAATCTTGGATATCCATTATGTGCTGGGTCAAACATCAGCTATGTAGGAATGCAGTGTGGTGTCCTCATTCCTCATCATCTCCGGGAAAAGACTGGCATCTTTGGAGGAGTTTCTTTTGCCCATGGCTTTGTAAAAGCATCACTGTGAGCATGCCAGTTTTGGAAAACTGGGCTAAAGGGACCTATGGACTTCTGGAGGGAAGAGGCCTGCAGTCTCGGTGATGGAGTAGTTGGGGTGTGATGGGAAAGGAGATTAAGGATATTGAATTGCATTTTTAGACCTATGCACTTGTCTCTAATCCCAAGTCTCTGCATTTCAACCCTTCTGGCAAGTGTTTTGCTGTTCTGTGTCCTGCCAAAAGCCTATTGGATATTAATGTGCCTTCCTGTGGTTTGAATGAACCAGGTCCCTTTAGCATTTTTAAGAGACACAGGAAAGCCACTGATTCCATTTGCTTTCAGCACACCAAACATCTTTACTTCCTACTGAAAGAAGTCTGAGAGCTGCAAACCTCAATGGCATCCTGGCATGCATCAAGAATAGTGTGGCCAGCAGGAGCAGGGAAGTCATTGTGCCCCTGTACTCTGCACTGGTTAGGCCACACCTTGAGTCCTGTGTCCAGTTCTGGGCCCCTCAGTTTAAGAAGGACATTGAGACACTTGAACGTGTCCAGAGAAGGGCAACAAGGCTGGGGAGAGGTCTCAAGCACAAGCCCTATGAGGAGAGGCTGAGGGAGCTGGGGTTGTTTAGCCTGGAGAAGAGGAGGCTCAGGGAAGACCTTATTGCTGTCTACAACTACCTGAAGGGTGGTCATGGACAGGAGGGGCTTGGTCTCTTCTCCCAGGCAACCAGCACCAGAACGAGAGGACACAGTCTCAAACTGTGCCAGGGGAGGTTTAGGCTGGTGGTGAGGAAAAAGTTCTTCACTGAGAGAGTTGTTTGCCATTGGGATGTGCTGCCCAGGGAGGTGGTGGAGTCACCATCCCTGGAGGTGTTCAAGAGGGGATTGGACATGGCACTTGGTGCCATGGTTTAGTCATGATGTCAGGTTAGACTTGATGGTCTGTGGAGAGGTTGGACTTGATGATCTTTGAGGTCTCTTCCAACCTTGGTGATTCTGTGGTATCAGACGACCTCTGCTCTGACCATTGCCATAATCAGTGCAAAAATTAATGACCGGGTGTGATGTGCCTTGCTCATCCCTCTGCTAAAATCAGTCAGGATTTCAGTAAAGAACAATATCTGAGTGCATGGTCCTCCCTCCCCTAGGAACACAGAGCACATCCAGCAACTTCTGTGGGCCCTAGAAGGCACAGGCTGTGGAAACAGCAATAATTCTGCTCATACTCAGCTTCTCAGGAGACCAAGGTCTGAATGCTCCTGGCTGCTTTTCAGTCAGCAGTCACTTCTTCAAAAGGTCAATAGATCAAGTCAAGCTTTTGCTAAATTCTCATTTCATGGTTTCCAGTTCAGTGCTGGGTTTGTTATACAGTGACTGCAGATATTTTTTTTCTCTTCATGCTTGGAACCAGCATCCAATGTCACTGTGACAGTGACACTGAGAGCCAAGTCAAATAAAAGTGGAAGTGTAGAATGTGCTCACATGCTACTTGCTTATTGTTGGGACCACGGCTAGGTGAAGGTGTGACAGCATGAGCTAGCTTGGCTGTTGGGCATGCAGTCCAATGACTAGGACATTTCTATCCACAATAGTATCTTTTCACTGCTCCACTGCTCTTTTAACCCCCCCCAGCTATCTGGATTTTACTGCTATGGGCATGGTGGTATAATTCTGCTAATCTTAACTTTACCAACTAGACACTGACCCTAATGACAGTGGGGGACAGTGTGCCAAACACAGTCTGATAAACGCCAATTTTACTGGCTCTCACCTCCTTATTGTCAGGGCCTAAGTCCTTCTGTGTGGTTTATGGAATGGTTGGGCTGAGTCAGGGAGATGACTTGGTCAACTACACAGTATTTGAGTCTATCAGTGCACAGTGGCTCAGCTTGACTTGTCTTTGAAATTATTCTAGTCAAAATGGTGGAAGCCCTTGCAAGCTCAAATACAGCAGCACTCAAACTGAAGGATAGGAACTTTTAATAATACCTCCATTTTCTTCTGTCTGGCAGAATAATTAATCCTATGTAGCTTTAAAGGATCTCAAAGCATTATCTAAAGGAGGGACTCCAATTTTTTTAAGTAAGGCTTGTCGAAGGATAGTGGTGGTGTGTGCCAGGTTAGTAGCAGAGCTGGCAATAAGACCTACTTCTCTTGCACAGTGATGTAATATTCTAAGCACTAGATCAAGCCCTCATATCTTGCTGTAGCAAATTCATCTACAGTGAGCAACTTGCATGCTAAAAGGTTTGCAACAATATAAATAATGTGCTGTATTAGGAGTGTAAATCAAGTGCCATTTGCTTCAAATTTTCAAGTAAAACCTTCTGCTTTTTTCCCAGTGTAAGCTAAAAGAGCTTTATTGATGTCCTGTCTACCATCTGTTTTTCATATGAACCTTGTGACTCCTAGTCTTTCAAGCTTGTTAATTAGGCCAATGAGAAGCATATCACAGGAGCTCTGAAATGAAATGCTGGTGACACATCTTTGCCAACATGGGCTTGTTCTCTTTTCCCAAGTCTCCAAGTGAGTGCTGCTTCCCTGGACTGGGAGCCCCTCTGTGATCAATCCCTTTCTTTCCTCAGGCAAATGGAGCAGCACTAGCTACATGCATTTTCTCTTGTCTTCTCACCTGGTGTAGGAGGAACCTGGACAAGAGAAGCTTTTGTGTGTTTTCTCCCTTGCTGCAGCACAGACTGAGTTTTTCTAACTGCACCACACCTCCGTTGAGCTCATCAGGAGCTCAGTGCTTGAAGGCTGCCAGACGCACAGACAGTGTGGGCACCAGTGTGGGCTTCCCTGGGCATCCATCTCCACGGATTATGCAGATAGCTGTTTGGAGGAGATGCAGTCGTAGGCAAAAGAGCCCCCCATTTGCTACATGAGCCACTGTGAAATGTTGGAGTCTTTTGTTTCCACAAACCACTGTGATATGTTGGAGTCTTCTATTTCCACAAGCCACTGTGACATGTTGGAGTCTTCTGTTTCCATTCACCGGCTGCTCTTCCTGAAGTTCAGTTTTGGTATTACTTATGCTTTAATATAAAACACTCATAAAAATGTGGAGCCACCCATCCACTTGGTCTTCCCTTCAGACACATTCCTACCCAACCTCATCTAGAAGTATCTGCTTTAGCAGGGGAATTGGACTAGGTGCTCTCCAGAGGTCCCTTCCAACCCCTGCCATTCTGTGATGCTATAATTCTGCTTCCTCTCCACCATCACCTTGTAAGCCTCTACTCTCTGAAATGAAAATGCAGTTGCCTTTCCTGCTGTGCCACCACCTGGGGAGAGATGTTTGTTACCAGGAGACTGCCACGCCTTCTTGCTGGGATAATGGCAGGCATGGGCAGCTGGAGATGGCACACCAAGAACCAACTCGGGTTTTATTTATGGGTGTGTGATAAATTGTCTCCAGCAACTCCAACGTGTAAATCGGTTGATATCTCTATAAACAGACACACAAAGTCTTAAAATTAATGTCTCTTCTAAAATGCCATCTGATAAAGCACTCCTTTTCCTAGAAAGAGATCTGTGGCCAGACAGCTCCTTCCTCCTCCGCTTTTCCAGCTGAGGGAGAATGCTGCCCTCTCTTGGCTACCAAGACAAGTTCTGTTTGCCACCAGAAACCACCCGACAGCAGTTAGTGTTTCTGGCCATTAAAAGGCCACCATTGCCTATAGCTGCAAGAGGTGGGGATTTGCAGGAAGCCTGAGTTGTAGCATCAGGGCATAGATTCCAAGATACTGAATGTTGTGGTCTAGGCAGGTCATAGACTCATACAATCAATAAGGTTGGAAAAGACCTCAAAGATCGTCAAGTCTAACCTGTCACCACAGACCTCATGACTACTAGACCATGGCACCAAGTGCCATGTCCAATCCCCTCTTGAACACCTCCAGGGATGGTGACTCCACCACCTCCCTGGGCAGCACATTCCAATGGCTAACAACTCTCTCTGTGAAGAACTTTCTCCTCACCTCGAGTCTAAACTTCCCCTGGTGCAGCTTGACACTGTGTCATAGTTTCATAGTTTCATAGTTTCATTCAGGGTTGGAAGGGACCACAAGGATCATCTAGTTCCAACCCCCCTGCCACGGGCAGGGCAGGGACACCCCACACTAGATCAGCCTGGCCACAGCCTCATCCAGCCTGCTCTTAAACACCCCCAGGGACGGGGCCTCGACCACCTCCCTGGACAACCCATTCCAGGGTTTCACCACTCTCATGGTGAAGAACCTCCTCCTCACATCTAGCCTGAATCTCCCCACCTCCAGCTTTATTCCATTCCCCCTAGTCCTATCACTACCTGAGATCCTGAGAAGTCCTTCCCCAGCCTTCCTGTAGGCCCCCTTCAGATACTGGAAGGCGACAATTAGGTCACCTCAGAGCCTTCTCTTCTGCAGACTGAACAGCCAGTGTCCTCTCATTCTGTGCTATGTTGTGTTGAGCTGCTGGCAGGGTATGGTACCCAACCACCACCCATCCAGAGTGGTCAGTTTAGATCCATTTATAAAGGAAATGCTGTCCTTTGTCCTTTGGTGGGGCGAGTCTCCATGTCTTCCACTTAGAAATGCCTGGGCTGAAATCTGTGCCCAGAGCCAGGAAAAAGGTTACATCAGCTCAGTTTTCTGCCTACAGGTTGGCACAGGAGTTGAGACTCAGCTCAGGTCTACCAGAAATGCTTCTATTGTCTTTTTAGACTGAATGTGCAGTGTCAGGGCTGGGTTTATGTCCTGTGTCTTCCTCCAGTGACTTCAAGAATGGGCTGCTGAATGCAGGTGTTACACAGAACAGGAGAAGTTGCTCTGCCATGTGTTTAGACACAGTGTTGGGACTTACCATGGATTTATTACCTGGAAAGCTGCTCTACCTTCCACTTTTCCTCACTCAGCAATCTTTTCTCACTCAGCCATTTGGGATCTGCTTAACACTCCCTGATTTCCCTCCTACGTAATTGCCTTCTACAACTTTTTTGCCTTACAAAGAGTAGAAGTCAATCAAGATGGTTTGACCACTGCTTTGCTCTTTCCCTCCTTTTTGCTTTGAGCTGTTCTCACCACCATCATCCCTTCAACACCAGATGAAGAGTGCAGATCCCTTTAGAATTGTTTTCTCTCCAAAAAGCACAGTTGCTAAATGAGTTGAAGCCTTATCTTTGGGGACAGAGTGGGGTAGACCGGCACAGTTAAGAGCTGGCTAAAGTTAGTTCTCTCACTAGTTGTGATCAGCACTTATAGGTCTGTCCAGAACCATCTGTGAGGGGACAAAACAAGTTCAAATGTGAGACAAAGCTATCAAAATTACTTACCCCTCTCTCCCAACTTGCAGTTAGATGCAGTTTTGCCTTGGTGAGGTGTGCTGATTCTGAGTATCCCTAGCATCTTGTAGAATAAAAATGTTCTTGGCTTCATACTGGAAAGCCCTGTGTGCTACCTGAAAGTTCCAAATTAGTATTAACACATCAAGAAAGCACCTTCTCTTCCAGACAATCCCCAAAAGTGATACAGACAGCAGATCAAAGCTTGTACTGGGGAAATGGCTGTCAAATTTACTGTTAAACTCACTCCGAGTAAGATTAAGGAACATAGGAGCTGTATCCCATGTGCTGCAGAACACAACTGGTCTTTGTGTTCAGTGCTACCTCTGTGGACTCAAGAGCAAGAAGCAGTAGTGGATAACTAAACATGAAGAAGGCTTTCCTAGAGGAGATGGCACAAGGGACTCGTGATGGAAGGATGCCATTTCCCACTGCAGACAGACACAGAGGTTGCAACCCTGAAATTTGGAAGAATACTGTGGAAATTACAATGTCAGCAGCTTGAGGGCCATGCTTCCTGAATGTGGTGATCCTGGTGGAGCAGTAGCTCAACAACGATTCAAATGAACACTGCCATCTAGTGCACTTCCAACAGTGCATCTCCATACTGTGAAAATAAGGGGATTTGGGTCTGTGTGTGGAAGAAAAGGGAATGAACAACCCCTTTCTGACACTCCCATCTACAAAATGGGCTCCCACAAGCTCTCTGGATGCGAGCTTGTCCATGACTTTAGCAATGTCTGATTCTTTACTAGCAGATGAGGGCACATTCACACCCAGACTGTCCATGCCCACAGACTTTCACTGCACGCCAGCAATACTTCTGGTTGTAAGGAAAACTCTCATCTGGGAAATAGAGATGGATGGCACACTCATTTTAGAGACAGCCTGATGGCCTCTACTCAAGCAATAATGGAGCAGAAAGTGTCTGCAGCCCTCTCCCTTCATTTTGTCCTAGCACATGAGCTTCCCACATGCCAAGCTCGCAGAGTGGAAAATACCTGGATGTGGCACCATAAAACAGCTGTCTTCCCAGTGGCAGATGCAGCTGCTGGGGGGTCAGCAGGGAATCAGACTGATGTCTGGCAGAATAAACTGTCCTCAAGGAGTCACTCAAGTTTGTTTTCAGACCTGTTAGAAGTCCCTCCCTGTTTTCTCAGGGCAAGTCAAAATGATCTGTACAGATACAAGGATGGTTAATTCCACTGGCACTAGGGAGTTTTGTGATGGGCCCTGCTCATCTGAGCTATTAGTGAATCTTCTCCTAGGGAAAGATAACCTAAGGAGGTTTTGGATCTTCCATGTAGGAAGATGGGATATCTCTTTCTTCATCTTGTCCATGAAGTAGATAAAAGTTCTTCCAAGATGAATCATGACCTTGTGGGGTTGGGGGTGTGGGATTCAGAAGGAATTGCTAAGTGTTCATTAGCCTCGGAATGGCTAATTACTTGTAATCCTTGGCAGCAATTCAAATGACAGTTCATTGTCATGTTCATGCCCTGTAGCAGAATAGGTGTTGCCTGCAATTAGAGGTTGTTCCTTAGTGTAGGTGTCTTCAGCCACTGGCTACACAGCAAATGGAAAATGGAAGGTGACCAGTTTGGGCGGACAGGAAGTCATAACATCAATATAGCTGCACTGTGGGGTGGAGGGGTGGGGGTGTGAGGTGGGGGTGCAAGCAGGGGACTTAAAAAGTTGTAGATCAAGTAATAGATTGTTCACTTCCCTGTTACTCTCAGTGAAGCATTTCTGCAGAGCTAGGTTCCTGTCATACTGAGCTCAAATGGGCTCTTAGATTGTCCTCCTGACTTGGTCTTCTGATACTACTGTTTAGCTGTGCAAACCTTCAGACTTCTTTGTTTTCAGTGTTACGAAAAGTACACAATTCATTTGGTGTGAGATGAATCAATAATGTGTGAGCATGTTGTGCAGGCTGCTTGCATCCTGACACAGCTGATAGCTCTTTTCCTACAATCACACCAGAAGTTATGTGCTTAGCAACAAGAAGCTGATGAATTATTCTGATCCCTCCACTAGATGGGATGCAAGCACCATAATTTCTAAGAACCTATGGTTAAAACGTGAAGTCTCAACACAGCCTGCTCAATACAACTTGTTCCCATGCCAGTTATTACTAGCTTAGTTCTGGTTCCTATTCATCCAAAAGGGCACAAAAAAGGAAATGATCCAGTGCCCCTGGGACATGATGCATAGACTGGAGCTGACATCATCCAGCAATCAGGAAACATGGTGCCCTGCAACCCTCTAGGTCATGTCCTAATGTGAACAGAAAGCAGGGAGCAAGCAGAGGCTGAGAGCTGCCACTTCAGCGCTGTGAATAGATGCAGCAAGTACTGTTAGATGTCCAGAGAAGGGAGAGAGGCAAGCTTACTTTAGGAAGAAGTAAGAAACTTAACATTTGTATAGATCTCCAACCTTAACACTTGGTGCAATCTTTATTATTGCTAACTTTGGCAAGTCCAAGGCTTTCTATTACAAAATGAAGAGGGACTACCAAAGGTATCCAGCCGAGTTTGCCACAGGAAATGACAGGAAGGAGGCTGCAGAGAATAGTTTGGTGGCTTACAAAGGTGCTAGCAATATTGCAATGACAGAACTCCTGCCAACACATCCTATATGCTTAGACCTTGCACTCAACTTCTCTGTACTCTACTGTGAAATTATTAATTCTACTGATTTTACCTGCAGGTTAGTACAAGCAGCTTTCAATGATGCTATTGCTGAACTGGAAGAAGAAAGCTATAAGGACTCTACACTCATCACGCCATGGTTTAGTAGTCATGAGGTCTTGGGTGACAGGTTGGACTTGACAATCTTTGAGGTCTTTTCCAACCTTATTGATTCTATTATTCTATGATTCTATGAACTTGTTATATCATAATCTGACACTATGGACTTCAGACATGCAGGGTGATGGTGAAGAACAGAATAAAGCACTATAGGGTGTGGAAGATGAAAACACAAAGGGCAACAGGACAACCTATCTCTGACCACCCCTCCCTCCTCACAGAAACCCTCAGTGTCACTCTGAGAACCACCAAATCTAGTTTTTGTATTGGATCTCAGATTTTAGGTTCCTGTCCTGTTGGATTTCTTTGGTGTTGTGGTGGGGGGGTTCACAGTTTAGAAGTTAGTAGTAGTTACTCTTTAGTAGTAGTTTTAAACTGGTTTATACAGATTAAGAGTTAGTATAGCAATGTCCACTATGCTCCTAGTTGTCCTTCTCATTCATCATCTCAGAGTAATGACAGCAGATAGTATGAGTAATGCTCATACTACTGTACTCCTCTTTCTTTATGCTTTTCATTTTGTGGGTTGAATGTAGGAATGTTGTTGCTGCTGCTTTCTCTCGGAGGAAAAAGAGACACAAAGGGAGCAGATAGTTGTCCAAGAACTCTCAGCAAGTCTGTAGCACAAACAAGCAGTATCTGCATGTCCTGGTTCCCAGCCTCTTGAATAATATCGTGTATTATCAGGGTCTTTCATCACCATGAACATCAGAGGAAGCTAGACACTGTCTCTTTAGAAAACCTCTCGGATTTTTATCTTGACAGTGCAGCAGTCTAGACATTGATTGTGTTGACTCTAATCTTAAAGGTACATTTCTGCTGAAATTAAATGTGAAAATAAATACAACCTTGAGAACATTAGGTCATGTGCTCTATTTTTATATTCAGGTTTGTTTAATCTTTTTCAGCTTTCAGAATGCCAAACATCTTTGTCCTGACACCACTCAGACAGGGTTCAGGTACTGTCAATCCGAACTGGACAGCTGAGTAGAAGGCAAGGGGAGCTTGTGTGGTCTAGGAAGGTGTGAGCAATAAGTAAGGATTCCAGTATGAGCATGAGTTGATTAGCAGTGAAATGATTATATGCTTTGTAATTTAATGCCTAGCATTATGTTCCAGAGTTAATGTCCCCTGGAGAGGAACTAAACACTTGTAATTCCCCACAAGCTAAAGCCTCAAAGGCCACAGATGCAGTCAGGCAGTAGCGCATCAGGTATGTTCAGCTAATGCTTTCAGTTCTTCCTTAGTAACCCAAAAGACTTCCAGTCTGAAGCACAAGTTCATGATCTTAGAGGTCTTTTCCAACATTAATGATTCTATGATTCTGGTACCACTTTATTTATCCTTAACAGTGCAGACTGTAACTGCTTTAACCATTGTTCCTTTGAACAACACCTGGGTATGAGTACCCTGAGAGCATTGTCATAACTAGACACTGCAGGCCAGGCAAAATCTCCTTCGTTCTGTGGCTATGTTTTGCCACCCAGTGTAAATTCCATAGAAAAACACTGAGTTTTCTTGGCATATAAAAACATTCTCATCTCTGCATGACAAAGAAATATCAGAGGGTCATAAATGTAGGTATGGATCTCCTGGTCATCCCTTTGATGTGCAGATATTGTTCAGTTTTCAGCAACAAACCCAACAACTGAAAGGGCAACTCCAATGTCTAGCATGTGCCTCTGCTGTAGCATTTTCTCACACTATTACTTTAGAGTACACTTGCTGTTTGTCATCCCATCGTCCTTCTCAGAAAGTTCACAGGTTGCCTTTGTGTGCTGCTATCCTAGTTATTGCCTTTTGTCTTGTATTATTCATGGTGTTAGCAAATGTGGCTTTCATGTTTTGCTAATGTTGGCATTGTTAAGGGAACAGCTTTGTACTCCCTCTGCAGGCTTCTCTTGGATCAGGCACTATCATCCTTGCCTGTGGTGATGGACCAGTTAAGACAGATGCTGGCCACCTTGCCCATTGGTGTTATTTCTCTAGTAGTGAGGTTCAGAAGCTATATTCCACAGTGAAGTCCACATTTAACAGACAGTAACAAACAGATAGATCCCACCCACAGAGAGCTCACTGCCTGGGGTTATGGAAAAAATATATCAAGTGGAGGTCAAAGAATGGTAAAGGGTAACAACGCAACACCAGCCATCCTGTTTCCCATGGGCCTCTTGCCTCAGGGGTAACAGTCAACCTTGCCTACATGGGACCAGCTGTCTCTTACTTAATACATATATACACACACATGCACGCACACGCAGGCTGTGCATAAATTAAACAGTCCTTAGAGTGGTAACAAACAGCAAATGCTAAATTCAAGCCAGATGTGACCCAGTCCCTTGACACCAACAAGCAGCTTCATGCTGGATGTCCATGCTGTTGGAGGCAACTTGGAAAGCAGAACTGATGGGAAGAGTCCAGCACTTGAAACCCAGTGAGCCTCTCGAAGGTCTCACCTTTTTTTCCAGCTTGTGGGTCTTCCTGGACCCAGGCAGTCATCCAGCAGGGAGAGTGGCTATTCTGATGTCCTTGTGCTTTGCTTAAACACCATACTACTCAGAAGAAAGAAAAGGAGGGAGTTACGTCCGTGATGTGTTCATACTAGGATGTGTTCCTCTTAGATGTTTGGAAAACAAAGGCATGTAAACATTTAGTGCCTGACCATCTAGAGGATTGCCCAGACTTCATCTGCTAATGTAGAATTTGGGTCACATAGCCATTGTAGCAGATGAACAACTCACCTAGAGAAAGCATGAGTGATCTTGGTGCTCAGAGTGAACATCTGTGGGAAAAGAACCTTCAGAATGGATTTGTGGATTAGGAAGCACTTTGTGAACAGATTTCAAACCTGCCCTTGGAACGATACTTCTTTAATTTCAAGAGCCTGCTGCTTCTGAATTTATTCCCATCTGATTCAGCAAGGAATTGCATCAGCACCCCCACTATTATTACTAAATAAAATCCTGTTTGAGTTTCATTCCATAAAGTTTGATCAAATGAGTTTTACCATTGCTGTCTAAACATTTCATCTGGTTAATGTCTAACTGCAAGTACTTTTAATATTTGTACTGACTAAATTATTCGGAGAGAAGCTACTGATCACAGGCCAAATGCTGATGTCATTTACACCAACAATTAGCCCAACGTTGCTCAACTCTCAGGTGCTGCCAGGGTTTGAGGCTCTGGGTGTCCTCCCAGGGTTCTCCCAACAGATGGCAGCCTCTTGACTTCTCTTGTTGGCCTCCAGGATTTTAGGTAAAAAGGCAGTTTTGCCCGGAACTCGAAACGATTTTCGTCCTTCTGGGTTTAACCTTCGCCTGTCAGACTGATGGTGGTGAGGGAAAGAAACCACTTGCTGAAGCCCAGAGAAACAGAGGGGTGGATTTCACACTAATACATAAAATAACAGGGACAAGTTCACAGTCAATATATCAAAAAAGAGCTGTCAGAAAAGTCTGACTCAAAAGTATTGTGAAATCTTCACAGAAAAAGGAAGCAAGCCCAGCGAAACTCCTCCTCTATAGCATGTCTTGGGGCACAGCCACGGCTTGCAAACACTTTTTAGAGAATCAAAAAAACTTCTGTGACTGGCTAAAAATAAGCCATGGAGCCTTGGCACCTTTCATGCAGATTTTGTGAAGCCCTGTTTACACAGGAGAATTCAGGCTCAACAGCCCTACAAGGTTGAGATCTAAAAGGCTTTCATAAACCTCAGAAAGTGAGGCTCCAAAGGTGGTCTGCACACAATGTAGTACTAGATATAAGTATTTTGGTTAGGGGTGAGTAAAGTCCCCACTGTGCCAGCAGTTGTAATGGTACAGAGGTATTTCACTGTGGCTAGATCATTTTTTTCCCAATGTGAACATACTATTCTGATAAAAGTACTTGAATACCAATTGAGTTGGGTTAACACTAAAGAGTTTGTATAGCTTTACTCAACTGGTACAGTTAAAGCACTCAACTGGTACAACTAAAGCACTCTGTCATGCAGAGGAGGGCAATGAAGCTGGTGAAGGGCCTGGAGAATAAATCTTATGAAGAGCAACTGAAGGCTGTTTAGTCTGAGAAAGAGAAGGCTGAAGGGGAATCTCATCATTCTCTACAACTACCTGAAAGGACATTGTGGAGAGGCTGGGGCTGGTCTCTTCTCACAGGTAATTAGTGATAGAACAAGAAGGAATGGCCTCAAGCTGCAACTGGGTAGGTTTAGACTGGACAGTAGGAAAAATAGTTTCACAGAAAAGAGTGGTCAGACATTGGAATGTGCTGTGCAGGGAGGTGGTTGAGTCACCAACCCTGGGTGTGTTTAAAGGTCATTTGGATGTGGTGCTTGGGGTTTAGGGTTATCGGTTGGATTGGGTGGTCCCGAGGGTCTTTTCCAATCTGAATGTTTCTGTGATTCTGTGATAAGAGCTAAGTATCTTACACAAATATATGGAGCAAGTAAATAGCTGATATAGGAATATTACACAGCAGTCTTCCTTCCCAAGCTGCTTTTTTGCATTGCTAGAAACTGTTCTCTTAACATTTCTTCTCACTCAAGAGTAACATTAAGCATCGTTGTTTGTCAGATTGTCATGGTTTAAAAAGAGATGCCACACTCTTATTTATACAACCAAGTGAAACAAAATGCTCAGAATTATTTGTCTCCTCTGTCTTTCTCCCAGTGATACCCAGCATTTTTTTGTGTGTGTTTCTAGAGTGGTGAGTTTCAGCAGTGTTTTCAGTTGGGCCTGACAAAATACAGACATTTGTGTAGAATTACTTGTGGTAATATTTGGGTTTGGTTTTTAACACGTATTACCCAACGGTCATCCCAAATGAATAGGTTAAAACAAACAAACAAACCAACAAACCACCAAAACCTAAGCAAACCACAACCAAAACCCCAAACAAACCAAAGAACCCAAACAAAACCCCAGACAAAACAACTTTTACACAAAGAACAGCATATCCAGCTGTCAGATGGAAGTGTGGCAGTGGCTTGACAGTGTATGTTTAACTGCTTCTAATATGTAAGGTACTAGAAATTATTCTGTCCCTGAGAGATTTCATGAGGCCTTGATTATCACAGTATCACAGACTCACCAAGGTTGGAAGAGACCTCAAAGATCATCGAATCCAACCTGTCACCACAGACCCCATCACTAGACCATGGCACCAAGTGCCACATCCAATCCCCTCTTGAACACCTCCAGGGATGGTGACTCCACCACCTCCCTGGGCAGCACATTCCAATGGCTACCAACTCTCTCTGGGAAGAACTTTCTCCTCACCTCCAGCCTCAACTTCCCCTGGTGCAGCTTGAGACCGTGTCCTCTTGTTCTGGTGCTGGTTGTTAGAGAGAAGAGACCAACCCCTTCTCAGGTTTCCTCTCCCTGTAGGTGTGAGACTTAAGCTACTGAGTCCTGCAACGGAGGCAGCCCTAATAAGAGGCCAACATAGTGGAATGTTGTCGCTGAAGGGTCTAATGCAGGAGGTGAGGAGCAAAGGAAAAGGAGAAAAGGTGGAGCTGTGCATGCAGCATTGCCCAACATCGCAATGGGACATGCGGTAATACCAAATGAAAAGGCAATGGGCCTTTATGGAGGAAGTGGTAAGGAAAGCCCACAGCTGGACCTCATGTGAAGACCATGTTTTAGCTGTTGTTGCTGTCTGTTCAAGATGCTTTATTGCTGTGGCTCTGTGTCCTTATCTGAGCCACCACATACCTCCCTGTTGTAGCAGTTCAGGTAACATTTGTCTCTATTATCCTGGTCAGATCTGCCTTTGTGGGTTGTCTTCTCCACACATTACACCAAAGTTTGTCTTCCTTGCTCACCACCAAAGAGTGTTATAGGCAATCTGGTCTAGCCATGGAATTGGTTTCTCCAAGGAGAATAACAGACTAAGCCTGCAGAGCACTGGTGATAGAAGGGTCGCTCGGGGCAGCTAGGGCAAGCACACTCTAATCTTCACTCCACCAGACTGAACGATTTCCAAACAGTCAGCAAGCCCAAATTAAGTATTTCTGAAGTTCAGAATATTTTATTATCTTTCAAAACTTCCCTTTCTGTGAAAAGCTCCACTAATTCAGTATTTGGGGACAAAAATTAATTTTGAATTATCTGGATTTCCCTTGGGAAGGAAATTCTGCTTTTCAATGAGTTAGAAGTGATGTATCTTAAAATTCCCAGGCAACAATCTCATATTGGTATTTTTAATTCTGAGGACCATTCCCATGAGTTTCCAGTATTTTTAAAGTAGGTCAAATTTTGAACACACAAAAAAAAACCTTAGGAGTTATGCCCCTTTCATCTTTTCACAGGAGCAATAAGCCTTTTTGGTATTATTGCTGGTTTAAATATTAAGCAGGAAGCAAATTACATTTCCAGTCATTAAAGTACAATAGAAGAACTCTATTGTCTCAATCTGTGCAATATTAGGTCAGATCCTCACAAAATGCTCAAAAAATGAAGTCATGTTGAAAGAATGCAACAAATTAGACTTTTATGCTTTTACTCTGAGCTCTGCCTGATGAGAGATTACTTCTTCATTCCTGTCAACTCAGGTAGGAAACTCAGGCCCCAAAACTTGAACTCTGTAAGCAACTATATGGAATTTTGATATCCATAGAATGGGTTGGGTTGGAAGGCATCTTAAAAGATCATTTAGTTCCAACCCCTCTGCATAGGCAGGGACACCTTCCACTAGACCAGGTTGCTCAAGGCTCTGTCCAACCTGGCCTTGAACACCTCTAGGGGAAGGGGCACCCACAAACTCCTTGGGCAACCTGTTCCAGTGTCTCATCACTCTCACTGTAAATAATTTCTTCCAGCCTAAATCTACTCTCTTCCAGATTCACAAGCATAGAGTTAACACAAAAATGCAATGCATTTCCATGTTGCTGCTTACAGGATTCTAAGCTTATCAATCCTTCTACTGTGTGACTAGATACTTAATTTTAAAGGCTTGTCTTCAATTACAAGGTATTTTCTTGCAACTTTGTTTGCTTGAAAGGAGTTGTGCGGTTCAGTGGTTTAGCTCAAGCAGCAGAGAGATGTACAAGTATGAAGCGGCCTTCTGTTATTACACTCCTCTAGTCAAACCATTGCTCAGAAAGATCATAGAATCACAGAATGGTAGGGTTTAGAAGTGACCCCTGGAGATCATCTAGTCCAATCTCCCTGCCAAAGCAGGATCACCTAGAGCAGGTCATACAGGAACTTGTCCAGACAAAAAGTCTCTTAAGAAGGAGACTCCTCAACCTCTCTGGGCAGCCTGTTCCAGAGCTCTGTCACCCTTAAAGTAGTTTTCCCTCGTGTTGAGGTGGAACATCCTCTGTTCCAGCTGGTGTCTGTTGCCCCTCATCCTATCACTGGGCACCACTGAAAAGAGACTTGCTCCTTCCTGACACCTATCCTTCACATATTTGTAAATATTGATCAGATCCCCTCTGAGTCTCTTCTTCTCCAGGTTAAATAGCCTCAGGTCTCTCAGCCTTTCCTCATAAGACAGATGTTCCAGTCTCTTAATCATCCTCATAATCCTCTGTTGGACTCTCTCTAGTATTTTCCTGTCCCTCTTGAACGGGGAAGCCCAGAACCGGACACAATACTCCAAATGTGGTCTCACTAGCAGAGAGTAGAGGGGGAGAAGAACCTCCCTTGATCTGCTTAACACACTCTTCTTAAGGTACCCTAGGATACCACTGGCTTTATTGGCCAAAAGGGCACATTGCTGTCACATGGATAACTTATTATCCAACAGGACTACTCCTCCATGGATCTGCTAGGACAGACTGAAAGGTCTTGTGGGGACAGGTGTGGAAAACACTTGACAGTATTTGACACCCAGTATCTAGTAGCCTCCCAAAAGTGGAGTCCTGACCTGTTGCAATCCCTGATTTTACACTAAGCCTGAAAACAAAAACAAGCAGAAGCTGTAAGTTGCTGCTGCTTACAGAGGCAATAAGCTACCACTGAGCTGACTGATGGTAGCCCAATGGTAGCAGTCCTGACTGCCTTCAGGAAAAGCAGGAGCTGCTGCTGGCTGTTGCTGAAAGACATGTGGAGTTTGTGGTTATTTCTCACAGGTGTTTTGCTTCCAATGTTGCAGTTTTCAGCCTGTCTGAGCAAGGCCGTGTGCTGTTCATGATCTTCCAGCTTTGCTGTCTTGGGCAACTGTCCAGAGGGTGGTTGGCCTCATCTGTGGTAATTCTAAAAGCATTCAGTATTGGGGATTCTGTGGCCTCAAAGGACTCTGTGCTGAACCCACAAAAGGTTTTCCCAGTATCTGAACTAAAACACTGCTGCAAATGAAAGCTGTTCATTTTTGTCTTGGCCCAGTGGATTTGGAGAACAATTTATTTATCTTCCTCACAGTCATTTTACTTAAAGCAAGAACTTTGTACCCTTTCCTCTTCCTTCCCTTTTCTAGACTAAACAAGTCTAGTTCCTTTGCCTCCTATTTTTTTTTTTTAAGGCCATGTTTTCTAAGACTATTTCTCTTGCCACTTCAAACTTTTTAGTCTCTGATCTTCCAAATCTTCTCTAAATGCACTGTCAGAAAACAAAGACAGTGTTCTAGCTGACGCCTCCTTGGCACAGGGTATGGAACTATTTCTTCCTGGGGTTAAGTATGACTCTCCATTTTGCACACCCTAGAATAAGATTCACCCTTTTTACCTTTGCTTTGTATTTCACCTGTGATCTATCCTGACCACTCACATCCTCTCCTGTGGTCTTTCTGCCTGGTTAGTTATTCCTCTTCAAAGAGCCCATTCCTTAACTACTTCTATAGGTGATTCCTATTTCTGTACCATGTTTAGCAACTCTATTAAATACCAGGCTGTTCACTGGATCACCAACACAATTTGGTTCATGGTCTAATTGTGTCCTCTGAGGGGTCTGTACCGTTTTGAGCATGATTCCAAACCATACATTTTCAAAGCATGCTCTGCATCCCACAATTATTAATGATGACATTAAAGGAAGCAGATAGACATCACAGAATCCCCAAGGTTGGAAGAGACCTCAAAGATCATCAAGTCCAACCTGTCACCACAGACCTCATGACTAAACCATGGCACCAAGTGCCACGTCCAATCCCCTCTTGAATACCTCCAGGGATGGTGACTCCACCACCTCCCTGGGCAGCCCATTCCAATGGCTAACAACTCTCTCAGTGAAGAACTTTCTCCTCACCTCCAGCCTAAATTTCCCCCGGTGCAGCTTGAGACTGTGTCCTCTCTGGAAGTACTCTTCCCTGTTGCATCTGCATATCACCAATAACTTGCTGGGCATCTCTGATAAAGCTGTAATTTCTACTAGGAACTCAACCTCATGATTTGATGCAGACAGTAAATACTGCTCATGAAGAGGAACTGCCTCCTCTGCACCTCTTTAAAATCTCCTGTCCTTCTGCAGTATGTCTTCTAATTATATTTGCTCATATATTCACTGACCACCTAGAGCTGTTACCTAGAGTCACTGGCTGGGAGGTATCTGACTTCTAATGGTCACATAATTTCTCACTCAGTAAAATAACTCAGTTAGAGGAACCTTCAGCTCATGCTCCCCACTTAGAGACTGTGAAAGATTTATGTATGTGAAGTGTGCCTAGTTTTACTGTCATGTGCCATTGTTTTGACAGCCCAGATGGAGTTCCAGGTATGACATTATCAAACAGAATATGCCCAAGAGAAAGTATTTCTCTAAGTGTTTTACTTCACACACCATCTCATCTTAAAAATGCAGAACAGGCCACATGAAAATGAAAAGTTAATGAAAGCTTAAATTCAGTGCAGAACCTCCACATTTGCTTATATTTAAGCAGCTATGCTCTCAGAGCTTAAAATCCAAGTGCTTCACTATTGTGCTGTTACAGGAGTCCTTTGCCTTCTTTTACTTCTTCTTTTTGTTTACTAATTGCTACCATTACACTAAGAAACAGAGCAAAAAATCCCTCCAAAACAGCTAATAGACTGAAAACAAAAAGGGTGTGTCCTAACTGGGGCAACAGAAGTGTGGTGGGGTAACCCACACGGCTGGAATACATACATAGAGGCAGACTTCCTTGCTCAAGGAAGATAGTAAGGGGAGAAAGAAAGGTGGCCTTGTTGCTTATACACCAGTTCTGAAATCCAATGTGCTGAGAGCTGCTAGAGGCCCCCGAGACTGACAAGAGTCTGGGCACCCTGCTGATAAGGATCTGCTAACCAAACTCACAAGACTGAGAAGTATTTTGTAAACAGCTAGCAGAAATCACCCAAGCTGCTGGCAATGGAAGATTCAGTTGTGGAGGTCAAACTTGATGGGGCCCCAAACAATCTGGTCGAGTTAAAGATGTCGCTGCTCACTGCAGGGTGGTTGCACAAGATGACCTTGGAGGGTCCCTTCCAACCAGATGAGTTCTAGGATTCCTGTAAGGTGCATTTCTTGGAAAACAATAGTGACAAGCTTTCTCCCAAGTAACCAGCACCAGGGAGAGAGGAAATGCACTTAAGCTGTGCATTAGGAAAAACACTGCTTTCCTGAAAGAGTAGTGAAGTATTGAAATAGGCTGCCCAGGGAGGTGGTAGAGTCACCATCCCTGGAGGTGTTCAAGAAGCATGAAGACATCATGCTTCAGAATATAGTTTAGTGGTCATGGTAACTGGGTTATGCTTGCATTTCAATGATATTAAAGATCTTTTCCAACCTTAATGGTTCTACTAAGAGACCAACTGGAAAGGGAGCTGCTCCCCACATGGCTGCAACAGACATAAACACTTGTGATACAATTGTGGGAGGCAACTTGGATCAGAGTGGTAGCTAAAAATAGGGTGATCCATGCAAAGGGAAGGACAGATAACAACAGGCATAATTAAGATGCTAGGATGAGGGAACTGGAGAATTGTTGTGTTGGATCACATAGGAGTAGTCTGTCAGAAAAAATGGGAGGTAAGAATCATAGTCTTCTCCAAAGCAATGATAGCCACAAAATCTAAAGCAACTTACTGTACAGGAAGGAAAGGTAAGCAGCAAATTTGCTTAAAGCATGAATTTTATTTGTCCTGAAACAAGAAGAAAGCAGGCAGAAAGTGGAAGGTAGATCAGGAGTTCTAAAAGAACAATGCAAGCACGCAGTGCCACACTCAGGGATGCTGACAACCTGAAATAAAAGGCAGAAGAGGTGTTAGCAATGGTAAAAACGTTATAAATACATTCATGCTAAGAAAACTAAGGAAGGTTTCAGTCTTGTCTTTGCTGGCAAGGGATGGAGACTGATCCAGTCAACCACTCTCAGGTTTCTTCTCAAGGCATGAGTGGTGCAAGCCAAACTTGGGCCTCTGAGCCACCTAGCTTTGGACCTGGCTACAAAACCAACATGTACAAACGATGACTTCACCGCAAAAATAACCACTGCTTCTGAGGGAGAGGTATCTGCACCTCCCTCCTAGAACTGAGAAACATCGTGCCCAGCACCCAGATGAGGAATCCCTGGTCTACAGCCCTCTCGAGATGCCTTCTCCGTGCTTCTTAACCTGCAAAGGCGGGATCCGACACAGAGCAGAGCCCGCAACGAGGGCTGTCCGTGTTGCACAGCCCGGGCAGGAGGAACCATCCCGCCACAGCGCGGGGCAAGCTGCCCTCGGGCGCTCTTGGCTGCGGAAAGGCCTCAGCGCGGTACGCGGGGGATGAGCTCAGCCCCGGCCCCCGCGAGCCGCTCGCCCCGTCGCGAGGAAGGAAACGATTAAGAGTCCCTTCCTCCCACACCCGGCCCGAGATTGGGGCCGGGCCGGCCGGCGCCGCTGCTGCGTGAGGCGGACCCGCAGCATTCTCGCTGCCTCCGTGTGGCCGTTACCGGCCACCTCCGCCAACACAAAAGGGGCACAACCACCATCCGCCTCCTACACGCACACCCCGACCCCGGGCACGGATCCACCGGCGACGCTGGGCGGAGGCGGATGGCAGCACTCCATTGGCCGGCTGGGAGCCAAGCGCGGCCTGTCTGCTGAGCTCCTGATGGCTGAGGTACTTGAAGGCTCCACACCGATCCTCTTTCCCATTGGTCGGCTCTGCCCTCCATGCCCCGCCTTACCCCCCGCCCCTCTGGGGTCATTTAAGTTTATGGGTAAAATAAATAAATAAAGCGGGAAATAGAAATGCGTAGAAGGCGGGGGGGGCGGGGAGGGGGGGTGAGGCGGGCGCGCAACCTAACCTGCTGCCTGAGGGAGGAAGACATTGCGCGGCGGCCAATCGACTCCTAGCTGCCGGACGGAGTGGCACCGCCCTAGAACCAGTCGAAGCTCTAGTCTAGCGAAATCGGCCGCTATCCTTCTAAACTCCGGCCAATGAGAGGCCGACATCTCTTTGACCAACACTTGCCCTTTCCAATAGGAGAATCGCGTAGCGGGCCGGGGAGCGTGGCTTCACCTATAGAAAATTAGCAATGAGTAGCGAGGAGGGGGGCGAACCCATGTAGGGGCAGCAGGGGGCAGGGCTCGCACAAGAGTGGCGGGGCTTTGAGCCAATGGGAGTAGGCCGGCGGGCCAGTGGGTAGGGGCCGGAGGCCAATGAGGGGGCCGGCGAGGCGGCGGCGGCCGCCTGTGAAAGTGCCGAGCTTGCCGCGTCTGGGGAAGGGAGAAGATGAGAGAGGTACCGCGTTTCCGGGGTCAGCGGGGGGTTAGGGGCGGGGCTGACAGGGGCACCGCCTACCAGGGGCTGGGCCAGCCGTACCGTACTGTGCGGCTGGCGGGTGGGTTGGTGGTACAGAACGGGGTCCGGGGGAGTGAACGGAGTATTTCGGGGTGCCTGATGTGGGGGTTGGCCCGGACTGCGCTTGGGCTATTGCGGTCCCTCAGCCGCTGTTCTGAGGGGCGCTGTGGGTGAGCTGGGGGAGCTACTCCTCCCCTGCTCCGTTGCGCTCCTGAGGCGTCCCGCTGGGGCTGGACGGGGAGGGAGGACCCGTACGCAGTGCATCTCCCACCCCACATACCCCCTTCCCTCTGCCGCTTCGCGGAGATTTTTTGCGTCCCGAAAAAAGTTTGGGAGGCGGCGGGGCCATCCCGCGTAGCCGCAGCGCAACTCCCTTGAGAATGCGTGCGGCCGGAGGGAGAGTTGGCACCGACAAACACACGCACACACCCCCCCCGCTCCTCCTCCTCCTCTCCCCGCGGAAGGGCCGCTGGCCGGGCCACTGGGAAAAGTTGCCAGCGCCCTTCGGCGAACGGCGCGACGGCAAGGCGAGGGCCGCGTCCGCCGGGACGGGGGCGGGAGGTGGCTCGGTGGCAGCCCCCGGGAAGGGAGCGGCGGGGACGGGAGGTGGTCGGGGTGCGCAAGGTGCTTGGCGGGGCGGCGGGGACGGGCGCTGCCTTGCGGGGAGCAGGTGGGTGGTTGGGCGGCGGGGGAGAGCCGAGCTTGGGAGGAGTTGGTCGTCCTCCGACACCGATGAGCTCAGCTGCTTTTTTATGCCGTCCCTTGGGGCTCGTAGCGAAAATATGGACGTTGATCCTCGCTGAGGTTGGCAGCGCGTTTCTACCTGAGCGAGCCATCGGCATACTTTATATCGCGTCTCCAGCAGTGGCTTTAAAAGCAATTAGTCGCCTGTCCTTCCAGTGCCAGGCGTCTGTTTATGCCAAGATGGCAGGGTCTCGTACCCAGGTTTCTTTACTCCTGGCAATAGGGAGTGTTCTCACATTTATCAATCGGAGTACAGAGCTAAAATGAATTTGCTAGTCGTTGCAGCGAGGGAACTAGGAAACGGGCTCCCTTACTGACAGTCTTGTTATCCAGACTTTGCTTCCGTTTGTAGCCGAGTAAGTCTTTTATTTTTCAGGTTAAATGCCTTCTTGTTAGGCTTGTAGTCCTCTTTGCTGAACGGCAGAGGAGAGATTTTGAAAGAGTCACGATCTAGTCAAAGCAACTAATACACAAAGCCAGAAGCTAGATTTCTCGGATCGAAGTAATTATTTAGGAGGAAGAAGTAGCTCCATAAAACCTGTGACTATTTACAACTGTAATAATCTTGAACTCTGAACACCTTCTGGGGTCTTTCTGAATGCCTGGGATGTATGCAGGTGTAGAAATGATGTGTTTGAAATTACGAGGCCAATGTTGTAGAAATGCAGAATCAGGATCTGCGAATCTTAGGGTGCTGTGCAAGAAAGAGTAACTCCAAAAGAAATGAAACCTGTGATAAGAAAGCAGTGTCATCCTGCTCTTGCATGAAGAAAACCAAACCAAAACAACCCTTACAGACAAGAGCTCTTTTAGCATATAGGCTGTCTTCAGTAGATGCTGTGAGTACACAATATTAGAGCTGATTGGGAGGATCCTTCTCACCCCAGTGGAAAATGTGGTGTTTGGGAAGCTGCAGTTTTCTGCAGGAAAGTTCCAGTTTCACTGGAAAAAAGAAAAAAAAGCTGACTTTTTGTGACCAGAAAATTAAAGTGATGGTTCATGACTACCTGCCTTCAAGAATTCTGTCAATTCCACTTTCTGTTTACGGGGAGAAAGCAGCGTTTACTAAATCTTTCCCTGAGAAACCTTCCTCTTTCTTTTCCTGTTTTACTGGGGGGGTTGTTTGTTTGTTTCTCTCTTTTTTTTTCCCCATTAAAGGAGTTGCTTGGAATTTTTACTCCACAAAGGATGTGAGAGCTTTAATTCTTACCCTGAAACACAACTGAAGATTATTATATATATATATATGTAGGATGAAAATTCCAGTATTTGGCCAGCCTGAATCAAAACTTCTGGAAACTTGGGGCCAGATCTTTGGCTTGTACAAACTGGCTTGTTCCATTGTGTTTAGTCCACAGAGGATTTGGCCCTAGTTAATTAATGGTTCACCCGAGGTCATTCAACGAGTTGATTTTTAAAGCCGGAGACTGAATCCGGAGCTGTTATTCTTCAGTCCTGTCACAGATCTTGAAGTTTACTGCCCAACATTGTGTTTTTCTTAGAAAAAGCTGGATTAATAAGAGCCAGAATCCACCAGACTCTGATTGCAACTTTTCTTAAAAATCATGGTCTGAAAAAGCTATTCAATTGTGATCTCACTAGAAAAGAGAGTAAATATGTTGTAATTAGTGCATAGGTGACACTGACTACCGAGAGAGAGAGAGGCCTGAAAAACTGCTTTTGTTATTTAAACCTTTCTTTCAAAGTACAAAAGCATTTGATTGGCACTTCACTGATTTAATAGTCCATTTGTAATGCAGGAAGAACGTTACAGAAGATTTCAGCATTATTTTAAATCTCATCATTTAACCTGTAGGTGGTTTTTTTTTTTTCTGTGTGTGTGTGGTGGGTTTTTTGTTGGTTTTTTTTTAAACAATCCTCATTTCTATCAGAAAAAAAAAACAACAACCCAAAACCTTTCTGATAGCACGTAGAATCTGTGACTAGTCAGTTGCTGAAGATGTGGATGCCTTGTCTCTTCCAAGATGAAGTTTAAAACATGGCTTGTTTGTTGTGTAAGCACGGGGGGGCGGGGGGGGGGGGGGGAAGGAAAGAAAAAGCTCGCCAAGGATTTCATGGTTGCTGTTACTACATTGCAATGTTAGGAATGGAATCCTACCCCCCTGCGTTAAAATCGGGGTTGCCAGCCTTGAGAGTAAAGAGGAGAGCAGTTTAGATGCCCTGCGATGGTGATGCCAGGTGCATGAGGTACCAGCTAGCTCATTCAGTAGTCTGAATTTACAAAGGCTGTCTTTCACCTGTACTTGCATAAGGATGGTTTGTGAAAGTTGAAGATAAAAAGACAAATCCAGACAGACTGGGATCCACATACCCCTTCTTCCACCCCCCCACCCCCACCCTTTCCTCTTCATTCCCTCTCCCTCTCCCCCACCCCGTTCCTGATTCGGAAGGGAAAAGATTTCATGAAGTTCATGAGGCTTGTCTTTGCCTTCCAAATGTTTGGGGAGTGACTTCATTGCTAAAATATTATGTGCTAGAAAGACCTTGAATTAAACGGCCCTGAAATGACTTCCCAATGTCAAAGAGCAGTCAGTGACAAGAGTTTGAACAGACCTTCTGCCTCCCAGGTCACAGCTGCACCTATTGGCTTCATTGTCCTATCCCTCCTACGCACTTGCATGCCTGGCATTGTTTTGGAAACACAGCAGAAACTTGATAATTCAGACTGATGACTCGGAGAGCCACTTGTGGAATTAATTTATTGGGTGAATTAGTGACTAGATATGTAGGCAGATTTGGAACAAAAAAATGCTGTGTCATAGTGTATGCTCTCTTACTCCAAACTGGTTTAATCGTCACTGCATTAATTGTGTATCCTGGAAAACATTTCCAAAGTCAAGCCTTAAAAGAGCTCAGCATGCTTCAGACCTGGTTATTTAAATTTGTGAGGGGAGCTGGGCTTTCAGTTTTTGAACCAGGAGTTACAATTTGAGATTAGAAATTAATCCATAGCACCTATTTTGTGGCAGAGGGTTTATAGCATGCCTTGGAGGTTAAAGCATATCCCCAAGTATACTGATCGGTGCTGTGGGTTGATTTGATTTCAGCAGGACTGCCTGCCTATGACAAATAGGATTTGAGCCTTGCTGGGTAACCTTGGTCAGATTCCAGGTGGCCCTTCAGACTTAGCGTTTCCATCATGGTATTAGAAAATAGATGTGTTCTTTTTGTTTAGTTTTCACAGGCCCTCAGTATTGTTCTGTCTAGTTTGTCTTGTAAGGCTGTAACTCCCTTCAAGCCAGGTGGGATTTTAGATTTGTGAGCTGTTCCCCAATAAACATGAAGGAAGAGGCTTTCCTCTAGCCAAGAAGGGACAGAACTTGGGAAGTTTAGCTCATTGAGATTCCAGAGTGACTGCAGATATTAAGGTAGAAGATGCTATTTTGTAATTTGTTCAAAGTACCAAATTAAGTAAGCAGAATTCATCTGTAAATGCATACACAGTAGCCTAAGAAACCTTAGCAGCAGTTTAAGCTCTCTGAAGAGGCCAGCTATCACAGAAAGTGCAGAAATCATTATGAAACTGAAAAACAAAATATCATGTGTCTGCCTGTCAGCTTTTAGTAAACTTTATTTACCCTTCCATAGTCATGCTGATCTGTGATCTTGGGTATCAGAGCAACAAAACCGAAACAAAATGAAGTTGTTTTCATGAACACCATATACTGACTGAGATGAATCATGGTTCCTTTCCAAAGCAAAAGAGAATAGTTTACATTGACAAGTTTTCACACCCAGAGACGATTTTGGAAGGTTTGGTTTACTATGTGGCTTGAGCAGTGTGAGCAGAACAAAAAGAAGATTTCAGGATGTAGATGCTTTGCTGGTATTAGTAAACCTCAGCTGTTACTCTGATTTTCACAGATATCCATGAAAGGTGCCTCAATGAATCCCACAATGCAACACTTTGTGATCAGATTTTTCTCATAATAGCAGAGAAAGTTCTGAGTCTGATTCTGTACTCACTCAAAAAATAAAGAAGGAAAAAAAACCCACCCTGTATTCCCCCTCCCCATTTTTTTTCCATCAAGTTTGAGGTCTAGCCCAGTTACTGCTTGTATTTTCATGAAGGCATACTGAAGGCTGAGTACTTGTTTACTGGGTTTGCTTCCTGGCTTAAGACTTGGCGCTTGTGAAGCTCTCTGCTTTGCCCTGAATAACATATTTGACTTTGGGGAAAACTCTCAGTCTTTGTTTCCTATCTGTGTAATGGCAATTATACCATGTGCTGTCATCACAAATATTTGTGAAGGTATGTACACAGAGAGTTCCAAAATGCTGCTGTTATGGTTATATATAATACTATGTCAAGCAGTAATTTCAAGTGGAAGGTGCCAATTACTCCATTGGCTATTTGACTTGCCAATAAAATGCTTATGTCAGTAGCTTTATAAACTTTGGTGTAGTTATCCTGGGTTTGCATCAGAAAACAGAACGTGGCTTAGACATGAATTTCCTCTTTGAAATGACTGAAGTGACATCAGTGGAATTATACAGGAATGATTTTGGCTTTGATACTACTGAAAGACAGTGCTGTGTGAGTGCTTTGGCCTCATACAGAGTGAGCTGCATTAGTAGTACAGGAGTTCAAAGCTTCTTTGGAATTGTAGTATCCTCTTTGCCATTTTAAGTTTTCAAGCACTGCAGCTAGCAAGTAGTGTGTCTGGAAGAACTTGCAGGATTCAAAAATGCCCATGTCTCACACACAATGCTAATTATATACACAAGCTTCTTAATTCTCCCTATGACGTTTACCACATCCATTTTGCTAAATCTCAAGCATTTAAAACTTTTCAAAGCGTTTTTGTAACCAGCTGTGGTCAGAAATCTAGGCTGATTTTCTTACCCATGACGCTGTCTATTTCCATACATCGTAAATATTTGCCTTCAGAAGATCTTTGTGGGGTGTTTGCCGTGGAAGGTGAAGAAAGAAAACAGTTGCTGTTTCAAAACTTGGGGATGATTTTTAAGTGCTTATATTTTTCCCTGTATCCTTTGAGACACCACACCACCCCCCACCATCCCTGCAGGCTTTATTTCCACCACCACCACTTCTAGTTCTGTACAATTCCCTCTCCTGCTGATGCTAGTTGTAAGTTGCAGTCATTAAGCATCACTGCCTCAAATTAGATACTGAACACCCTGAAAACTCATGGAGAAGTTATGGCTTGAGTGAGAGGAGAGCAAAGGTCTTTGCAGTGGGTTTGGAGTGCCTGAAGTTTGGGCCACTAGAAAAGTTGTGATTCTTCTGTATTTTTTTAAGTGTAATAGAATGAAAACAGGGAGTGTAATAGAAGGAGCAGCTATTGTTCTGTAGAAGCAGCAGTATCTGTTTCACTAATCAATTTCCTGTTGCATAGCTGTAGAGTAAATAAATAAAGTCTTTGTGCTGCATGGTTGGAAAGGGAAAGAGTGGGTCCAGTTTATCTGCAGAACATTGGTAGGACTTCTCCCCCATTGTGGTGTATGAATAACACCCACTGAACTCAACGTGAGGGTTTGGGGTTTTTTTTTATCATGTGGCTGAAAAGAAGAGTCCCTATTTATAGCTTTCAAACATTGGCAGGTGCAAGACTGGTGAGAAACTTCAGTCTCACACATACAAACTAGATGTTTAGAAGAGTCTTCTCCGTGGTGGTAGCTGCTCTTAACTGGGCCGCTAGAATCAACAGCGTTGCTCAGTAGCTGTCTTCTTGCTGAGATCAATCAGCTTGCATTTCCAGGAGGGTGTGTAACGAAGAAGGGCCTGATGGTGCTGATTGCAGTAATATACTTAGCTATGGCAGCTTTAGCTATTATTTATAGAAGTGCTAATTATATCAATAGAAATAGCAATATTAATACTGTTAAGTGTCAGAATCCACGCTTGACAGCATGAACTAAACACAGCTACTGTGAAACAAAGCAGCCAGCTTGTCTCCCTTGTCAAACCACCAATATGCATTTCAGGAAGAGCACACACCCACCTTAATTGCTTGGGGTCTCACCATTTTTGCTCATCTTGTTATATCACTATCATTTCAAGCTGAAAACTCACCAAGACCGGCTGTTCCCATAAAATGCAGACTGTATGCAAAGTCAGTCCGGAAAATTCAAACTGTGACTAAAAGTGTAACAGTGGATTCCAGTTTAAAGCTGTCATCCTGCAAGGCTGGAAACTGAAAAGTGTCTCAAAGTTCAGAATCTGACCCAAACTTTTTTTTTCCCCTGAGTCTGTATTCTAGTACTTGTTTACAAAATAGTTGGGGAAAACTCACATGGATTTCAATACCCACAGTTACGTGCAAGCTACGTTATAACCAGCCTTAATTGGCATCTTTTAAAGGGCAGAAATCATATTACCCAAAAATAAACAAAACTAAAAGAAAACAAGAGCATATTGAGACTCCCTTTCTGGCTGCTTTTTTTAACATTTAAAATGTGCCTGATTTCCTGTCACAGCTCTTGTTACTTCTGCCTACCTCTTATGACAGTGTTTTGGACTGACTTCCCACAGGAGCTTACAAATCAAGCAGGTTAATGTCTTCATTAAAACTGAATAACAGTTTACTTGGGGAAAAAACATCTTAAATATTTCAGGATATTGAACACCAAACTACTATTAAGCTTTAACTAATGCATTTACTTTGCTGACACTTGCTCTCCGATGGGACGTGTAGCTCGAGTTAATGTCACTAGAAGTGATGTTTAAGACTTCATGAGAAAGTGTTTCCAACCCCTTCTAGATGATTTTACTCTAATTCTATCACTCTGTACTTGAGAAAAAGTTTTAAATAAGTTATTTCAGCAACTTGCCATCCTTATTTTGGAAATGTACTGGGTATAAATGTCTCCTTTAGAGTTCTAAATAATCCTTTCTATGTCCTAGATACATGTGGTACACTGTGTAAAGAAAGTGACAGCCTGTTAGCCTCTGGACATAGGAAGAATGTCCTTAGTATACTTTGCCTTTGGGAGGAACAGGCAAGGATTGTTGCCAACAGAAGAAATTGGGGGTTTGTCACCCAAAATTGTGAGCTTAACTTGAAATGTGAATGGTTTAGTAGATCACTGGAATAGAAATAGAGGCACGTGGCCAGTCGGTCAAGGATTCTCAGCTGGCAAATGGTGATTTTCTGTGTGGGCTGCTGTTACTGCAGAATTCTACACAGGGAGAGTGATTGCCCATGGGAATGGGCTGCCCAGTGAGGTGGTGGAGTCACCATCATTGGAGGTGTTTAGGAGGAGACTTGATAGGGTGCTTGGTGCCATGGTTTAGTTGATTAGGTGGGTTGGATTAGTTGATAGGTTGGACGCGATGATCTTGAAGGTCTCTTCCAACCTGGTCTATTCTATTCCTATTCCTATTCTATTCTATTCTATTCTATTCTATTCTATTCTATTCTATTCTATATTCTATTCTATTCTATATTCTATTCTATTCTATATTCTATTCTATTCTATATTCTATATTCTATTCTATTCTATATTCTATTCTATATTCTAATTGCATGCTGGTCTCTTTCTTCCTCTTTGCAGAATCATCTGCAATGGTGCCATGTGGGACACAGGGACACCCCATCTGTAATAGGAATGGGGTTGGTTTGGGTTTCTTTAGTTTGGGTTGCACTGTGAATTCTGTTGGTGTAATTTGCTTTATCAGCTCTTTGGGTTTTTGCTGGTATTTTTAATTCATTTTGGTTTTAATCTCTTCATTTGGGAATCCTGCCATATACTTACCTGTTACCAGAGCCACCTCAGTCTGTGATGTGTCATTCTGAATTCGACTGTAGCAGCATCCCCCTAGATGATGCAATCAACCACCATTTCTACACTGGCAGATTCAGACCAATGGCTTTGAAGTTTGTCAATATATCCAAAATCCAGGCCAGTTTCAGTTCTGTGCTGTAATAATGCTGGTATTTCATCACAACCTTCCCCATCCTGGAACTCTTCTGACATATCTTTAAACTCTGTAAACAGGTGATCTGTGAGTAAATCTCCCTGAGGAGTTACAAACTTCCTTGAATTATTTACATCTGCAGTAGGAATGCTATCTTGTATTGCATACTGGGCTGATTGCATAGATGAGTACAAACTGGGTGATGCAGAAAGAAATGGAGGATGTGCCTAGCACATAAAGGTAAGCATTAAAGCTATTATTATATGAAAGATAATTCCTTCTGTACTGCTGCTGGCTTTAGCTAAGTTAACTTTGGGGGGGAGAGAAGAGAAATGCCCACAAAACTTAGGCTCTTGGATTTAGCCATGAAGAGATCATTGTGGAAGCTGAATGGCTTAGAGGATAATTTTTGCAGCCTAGTTTAACCACTAGTGGGTATCTGAAAGACATTATTGCAACTACCTGAAGGGAGGTTGTAAACAGGCTGGGGCTGGTCTCTTTTCCCAGGCAAACAGCACCAGAACAAGAGGACACAGTCTCAAGCTGCACCAGAGGAGGTTTAGGCTGAATGTTAGGAAGAAGTTCTTCATAGAAGGAGTGATTGCCCATTGGAATGGGCTGCCTAGGGAGGTGGTGGAGTCACCATCATTGGAGGTATCACAGTATCACCAAGATTGGAAGAAACCTCAAAGATCATCAAGTCCAACCTGTCACCACAGACCTCATGACTAGACCATGGCACCAAGTACCACATCCAATCCCCTCTTGAATCCCTCCAGGGACAGTGACGTGTTTAGGATGAGACTTGATGGGGTGCTTGGTGCCATGGTTTAGTTGATTAGATGATGTTGGATGATGGGTTGGATGCGATGATCTTGAAGGTCTCTTCCAACCTGGTATGTTCTGTTCTGCTCTATTCTATTCTATTCTATTCTATTCTATTCTATTCTATTCTATTCTATTCTATTCTATTCTATTCTATTCTATTCTATTCTATGTGTTCTGGAATACAATGAACCCTATCCTCATCTTGGTGACTCCTGGTAGAGAAGTGGGTAGTTAATGACTGCGCATGGAATATTAGTTGGCTTTTATCTTTACTCCTGGTCACACCACATTGAAGTTCACTAGAGTAGAAAAACCAATTATCAGTTTTATTTGAGTAATTCTGTGGAGCACTCCACTTTTTGAACAAACAAACACAGATCAATATTTCCTCAAGTTTACTTGTCATGCACATTTATTCATTATCTTGCAATTCTCACCCTTTAAATGGTTCCACATGTCACATTTTTGAGGATTGTACATTTGTGGTCTGAAAATAAAAATTCTCTTGCCTAGCTATGACTTGCAGAATAAATAAGACAGAACTAGTTTTGTTACCATGGTGGATGAGTACTTGTACTCCAGGGGTGCAAACACATACTCAGGGTCACAGCTTGTTTCTGAAAGGCTTCAAAGACATTTGCTTGGGCTTCACTTTCTGTCCCAGTAATATGTGATGTTTCAAAGAGTGTAGTCTTAAATGTACAGGGTGAGTGGAGTTACCAGAAATCAGAGGTTGGGATGAAAAGGGTTAAGAATCCCCTTTTTCAATGAATGGATCATCTTCTTGGGGCCATGTAGGAGACATTTACTCCATCTTGCTGTACCTGCACCTGTTCTGTGGGTGCTGTTCTCTGGAGCTTTTTACCAATGCAGTACTGCTTATGGAAAACACAGTAACCTGGGATTTGGGAAAGCAATTGAAACCGAGATTCTCCAGGTTCCTAATTAGTATTAACATCATTTGCATATATGTATCCTAGCAGAAACTAGAAGCCCCAGGTGAGACCAGTGCCCCAACCACTGGTGTGGTGTCTTCTACAGTAAAACAGAAGTGCTGTCTCAGCAAGCTTGTAATTAAATAGACAAATCGGGCAACAGATGAGGGAAACAAAATACTACAATTCCTACTATAGTGGTTGCAGACCAAGACACAGCAAGATTGGGATAATCCAGGGGAAGAGAGGTTTTCAGAGGCAACTAACTCCCACTAAAGCAAGCATGGGAGGGATGTGCCAACCTGCCATTTGTGCCTTTGAAAATTTCCCCAGGGAGTCTATTGTAGAGCCAAGCACTGAACTCTGATCTTCAGTCCCCCACCAGACAGCCAATCCTTTCTGATTTAAGTGTTTTTAATTGAAAAACACCATCTGAACAGTGTCTGTAAGGAATTACTGTTCCTCAGAACCTCGACAAACAAAATGATGTGCTGCAGCAGTAAATTAACCAGTGATCAAAATAAAAACCACAGTCTTGTTATGAAAACCAGAGCTGGTGGGTAAATACTGTGAATTTATGACAGCACTGAACAAAAAAAAAGCCTACTCTGGTAAATGTTAATACTTTCAGAAGTAAAGATTTTTGGTTTAATTATTAAACTGTTCAGGTCTCTTCTAAACAGACTTTACATGCAAAAGCTACAAATTACTTGGAAAGGCAAGCAGCAGTTCACCCCTTGCTTTTCTGCAGGCACTATTTATATCTGTGTCGGTGTTTGTTTCATAGAAGAGAATAAAACTGAAGCCCACATGACCCTGTCTTACTCTCCCCAAATAGCAGTAACACTCTTCCTTTTTTACAGAGTTATGTATCTTAGCTCCAGTGTTCTCAGCACTTCATGAGGAGGTAGACTCTCTTCCCATTTTGCAGTTTGTGAGACAATGGCAGAACTCGAGGTTATACTAAGGCCAGGAAAATTGTTAGTCATATTACGCTGCTGGACTGACCCATGTTTAAGCCACTCCAGCATGTCCCCTAATAATATTTTACAAGGCTGAGCCATCTGTGTGTGATGAGATCAGAAGTAAGGAAGCCAAGAGAATGTTAGCTTGCAGAATTGTACAACTACAAAGAAATCCTATGGCATCAACAAAGGAAGCTTAGAGAAATATTCACACTGAGCTCCTTTGGACGACTTTAATTGGAGACCGTTTGTTCCTGTAAAATTGTAAGGGTTCATTCCTTCTTTTACACACTTAATTGTTACTGACAGTATTGTAAGCTTTGCATACATTATTAGTAGACTCCAAAATGCCTAATTCTATAGTTTGCAAAAGCAAGTGGATGCTACTTCTGCTGCACCTCTTTGTGCGCTTGTAGGGATAGACAACCTTTTTTTGACTTGGCTATATCCAATGCTTGACCTTTCTTCCCCTCACAAACTCACCCACATGCTCAGAAGTACCCCAAACAAGAATCCTCCAAGAATTCTCTCTCCAGCTCTAACCCATGGAGTTCTTGCCAAGCATGGACCTCAGAGGTACTCATTGCTCAGATGGGCTCATTTCATCTTTCTGCTTTTATCTGTTTTAAGAAATGCTTCACACAAGCAAATAAATACACAGGATAGGCTTTTCAGAAGCTCTCAGCTTCAGTCTAGCTCTTCTCCCTTTGAAGACAACCATAAATTGGCTTGACCAGAGATGGAATTAAGCCAACCTTGAACATTTTCAACACCTTCAGTCATAGCCTCTTCCCCAGAGAATGTAGAACCTTGCAAAAAGAATTAATACCGAAGCTGACCAACAGATACAAATCTTTAGCTGTCTAGAACAGCCCTGATGTTTGGAACAAAGTCTCATGGGTTTTTGTTTTGGTTAGTATGAGTTCAGTTCTATTAGAGTTTCTCCCAGTTTGCATTATTAGCAAATGGTATTTATTTGACTGTGGTATGCTACCTAAAGTTCACAGAATCACCAAGATTGGAAGAGACCTCAAAGATCATCAAGTCCAACCTGTCACCACAGACCTCATGACTAAACCATGGCACCAAGTGCCACATCTAATCCCCTCTTGAACACCTCCAGGGATGGTGACTCCACCACCTCCCTGGGCAGCACATTCCAATGGCTAACAACTCTCTCTGTGAAGAACTTTCTCCTCACCTCCAGCCTCAACTTCCCCTGGCACACCTTGAGACTGTGTCCTCTTGTTCTGGTGCTGGAGTTGGATAATTTGTTTCTTTACTTCCATAAATGTTGTATTTATTTTGGAAGGGTGGTTACTTAAGGAAGAAAAAAAAAACCCAAACCAACCAACCAACAGCAACAAAAAAATCACCCAAAGTAGCCTATTGGTTATCTCCTAGATGTAATTTTCTTTTGTAGTCAGTATATAAGATTTTCCTATAGCATAAATTTAAACAAGAATGGAGAGAGGAGAGAGACCTTAGCATCTATTTTCGGGATGGCATATCAGACCACACGCACTTACAGGGCAGAGCAGATTTGTTATTTTGGGCAGGACTGTGGAACTTCTGAGAAGCTTTCTTTTTTTATACAAAGTTAGTGCAGCCTAGATTAAAGTTTATTTCAAACTCAGCATATTTGACCTCAAGCATCATAAGAGTCATGCAAAATTGGCTCACACTATTAAATTCCTACGGCGGACTCCATAATCATGATTAATTTCTTTCATAAACTCTCTTCATAATTAATACAGGTTTCATTGTGGGCACTGCTATTCTCATATTGATTATCTCTACAATTTAGACTGGTCTTGTAAAATGATGTCTTTGTTTACTCTGATGACCAGACATTTATTTTACTTGGATAACTCTCATCGTTTGCGAGCTGAGCTGGGGATAATGCTGCCATAGAAATCACAAATATTTCAGAGCTGTTTCATACAAAAGCAGGGATCCTTTTTGGGCACCTGAGATTAATAATACTTTGGTGTTCTCTGATGCCTCTCATTTGAGAATCTGAGTTCTTTATGAACATCAATTAATTAAGCTTTAAGACACCCTCCTGAAATGGGGAAGCATTAGTAGCCTCTTGCACTGATGGATAAACTGAGATTGAGAGATGCTGACTGACTTGGTCAGTCGCCTGCCAACTTACTGTGAATATAAACCAGGTTTGTTGTTTACTGGTCTTTAGTTGTGAGGAGTTTCTTTGTCCTGGCATGATAATTTTTGATGTGGCACAGTTCTTTTCCACAAAATATGCTTTAAAAGGAGTTTAAATGGCTGGGGATACTTTAGCTGCCTGAACAAATATGGACTTTTCTTGTTGCTTGTTTCTTCTCTCATGTGCTGCAGTTAAATCAGTAAACTTTAAAGACTCTTAATAATCTCTTTGGGGGGAGGGGGAAAGGGGGGGGGGGATTGTCATATTTCTGAGAGGCTGCTGGAGAAGCAGCTTTAGTGAGAAAGGCAGAAAACAGTGAATGAATGATGAGACTGAGATTTGGGCATGTTGAAGAGCCACAAACCAGATTTTGTAACATTACTTTGTACGCTGGGTACAATGTTATGCAACAGGTGAACCTTCCTCTTGATCAGTCCTCTGTAGAAACAGTATAAATCCACCTTCTTACAATATTTAAAAAGGCCTCTTCTTCATATAGCTCTGGTTCTGGGTGATCTCAAGAATGGGTAGAGTAAGTTTTTTTTCAGTTTCACTGCCCAGGCTCTGAAGAGTCCCAAGTCCCATGGGAGCTGCTGAGCAATCGTGTTTCGTTAATTTCAGAGGGTGCTGGGTGAAGTTGCAGTGACTGGCAGAAGGCAGTCTTTGGAAAGCCTTGGAGACAAACAGGAATTCCATTTTTTTGAGCTGAATTCAGCTGTCCTGCAGTTGCCAAATCTACAGGCAGGGAGGGGGAGATGTGGATGTAACAAGCAGCACGTATGTCTGTATTAATGCTCGCAGTACAGCATCCCCCGTGCCTGAGGACAGTAAGTGCAACTGAGGACATAGTGGAGATTATGAGAGTACCTCACATGTTGAGATGCTTTATAGTCCCCCCTGTGAATAGCCTAGCAAAAACCATATGTGAAATATAAATATACTGGGACTTAAAAATGGAGCTGTATTCCAGCCTTTTAAGTTAATTTTGTAACATGCTGCATCTGAGGGCTTAATGTGTGTTGCATCCAATGCTAGCTGAGTAGTGCAGGGCTTAATAAATGCAGCATGTACTGGTGACACTAGACACTAGGCACTAGAACTGAAAGAAGAACAAGAAGATGGTGGAAATATCACATTTTATTGAAAGATTAAATCCAGTTTGAACCAACTGGCTGCTTGCTTCCTTTGGTCTGAATGCAACAATGAACTCCTGTTGTCATGCTGAGTCAGTTGGCAGTGACTCGCTTTACCAGTCTCAGAATTGTCCAGCATTTCATCAGAACTGTATTACACAATGGGTTTTCCTTTCCCCCCCTCCCCTTTTTCCCCCCCCAGTCCATTCCTAATATTAATAGGCACGTTAATCACTTGATGTTAACATTTCCTCATTAACTTTCACGTTTTTAATTATAAGGTTAGTAATGGCACAACTTCCTGAAGGGGGAAACACAGTAATCCCCACTCTGACTTGAAATTCTGAAGCACGACCTGTCTTAGTTAAAAATAAGTTAAAGCCTTTTGTTACTTTCCACAGGATATTGGCATAGCTAACATATGCTCACAATTGTTCAGCTGAGGTATGTTGTTCTCGGTTGGGTGTGGAGAGAGGGTTCGTGTGTGGAAGTGGCAGCCAACGTATCAGAGTTGAATTTTTCTCCCTGGCCTGACTATCTTTTTTGTTATTTCTGCAAAAGCCTCTGAGAGAAAACACACAGATGTAGCATTTTATCCACTGAAACAGCATGTGATGTGATTTTTGTTCCTTAAACACAGAAGGATGTAAGGTAAAATGTACGGGGTGTGATTCAGGGTGTAATTAAAAAGTAAGAAAATACTCATGGGTTCTGTGGAAGAGGAAAAGCAAAAGCAGAAGTTAGCTCTGTGAGGCTTTATGTCCAACTCTGCACTTCACCACAGTCTTTGACTTTAACATCTATGCTCTTAGGCAGTTTCAATCAAAGTGATATGAATAACCTGAAAATGTGTAAAATGTGATGCTGAGCGGGCTGGACAGCAATGCATCTGTTCTAAAATCCAACAGTTCTAGGTTCAGTTATTGTTTCTGCCCTAATTCAACAGCTGTATTTTCCACCTGCGTGATTGCATTGCTTTCAGACCAACCCATTGTGTAATTACATATCTAAAGTAAAAATATGAAACTTCAGGTTTTAATTTTAGAAGATTTGAGATCTCTGGAATCTGTTCTGTGCCTGTCCTAACCTTGACATCCTATCCTGGGTTTAATCCCATCTGTCTGTGCTTGGAATCAGTCCTGGTGGCTATAAAATGGAAAGTTTCCCGGTGTCTTTGAAGAATTTTGTTATTTTGTTCCTCAGTGGTTTTAGTTCTTTGTTGTTAATTAGATCAAACCACATTTCCACTGAGGCTGTAACGGTAGTGTCATCAGCCTGTGATCTGTCAAGTTCCTCTGAAACCTCCTTCAGCTGCTTTTGTGAATTTACTACCTCTCTGCAAAGTTCCTTGCAGAGTAAAATGCGTGCTTTGCTTCATCAAAGTCCTTGTTCTCAGTGCAGATTTCAAGACACTTGTTGATGCAAACATAGAGGCACAAGTTCCTGAGGAGGAGCACTACATGTCTCTGGGAAGCAAGGACAACATGACTTCCTTTTTCACTCAGGTTAGCTAGGCTACTGGTAATAGCCTAGCTAGGTGACTTCACAGTACAATTTTAGGAAAGTTTGGTTGTTACCTTTTCACTCAGTGTGGTTGAAACACAGCACTAAGCAGCTATATACCAGAAGCAGAAAAAATAGTTTTAAATGTTCACAGAATCACCTGTCACCACAGACCTCATGACTAGACCATGGCACCAGGTGCCACGTCCAATCCCCTCCTGAACACCTCCAGTGATGCTGACTCCACCATCTCCCTGGGCAGCACATTCCAATGACGAACAACTCTCTCAGCAAAGAACTTTCTCCTTGCCTCCAGCCTAAACTTCCCCTGGTGCAGCTTGAGACTGTGTCCTCTTGTTCTGGTGCTAGTTGCCTGAGAGAAGAGACCAACTCCCTCCTGGCTACAACCCCCCTTCAGGTAGTTGTAGAGAGCAATAAGGTCTCCCCTGAGCCGCCTCTTCTCCAGGCTAAACAACCCCAGCTCCCTCAGCCTCTCCTCGTAGGGCTTGTGCTCAAGGCCTCTCACAGTAAAAGACTTGTCAAAAATTGACCAAGAAGAAGTTAGGATGGATTCATATCCATCTTAAACACTGCAGACAATACATTTCTGCAGACCCTTCAAGACAAGGTACTCTTTTAAGTGAAACTTTTATGATCCTGAAAGGGACGTGTGTGTTTAGTGCTATCATTACCATTATTAAACGTAGCTGCAATGACAATTTAAATCTGTATTCCAAACCTCCCAGAGGTTCTTCAACATTAGACACCTTTGTGTCTTGAAGACCCAGAAATAAGCTTACTAGTTGATTATGCTATAAAGAAAATCTCTGCTTAACAAGACAGATGCAACCTTATTTTACCTGAATGACATTGTCTTCAATGGGAGACATAATGAGCAATTCATAGCAATCACTGAAACGTTTATCTTAGAGACCTGTAAATTCAGCTGTCCACTACAAGAATTACCAAGTTAAGAAAGAGAGGTGAAAAGAAAAGAAAAGAGAAAGTAACAGCATTGAACAGTGGGATCAGTGCAAGCTGGCCAGCTGAACATGACAAATGGCCACAAGCATACAGATGAAATGTATGTTCTTGTAAGCTGCTATTACATCTGTATTAGAATGAAACCCATGAACACTGGTGCAGTGTTCCCAAAGACACAGTCCAATAACAAATAGGAAAGCATGAAAAAGATGTCTTTCCTATTTGGTTAGGTGAGAAAACTAAAACTGAAAGCACAAGGAGGGGGTTGGTCTCTTCTCCCAGGCAACCAGCACCAGAACAAGAGGACACAGTCTCAAGCTGCACCAGGGGAAGTTTAGGCTTGAGGTGAGGAGAAAGTTCTTCACTGAGAGAGTTGTTAGACATTGGAATGTGCTGCCCAGGCAGGTGGTGGAGTCACTATCCCTGGAGGTGTTCAAGAGGGGATTGGACGTGGCACTTAGTACCATGGTATAGTCACAAGGTCTATGGTGACAGGTTGGACTCGATGATCCTCGAGGTCTCTTCCAACCTTGGTGATACTGTGAAATATTGGGTATATTACTTTGGTACATGCATGCACTTGTTTCCTGTTGCTTTCTTGAAGTCAGATAATGAGTATTCTTATGTGTGTTAACCATTAAGCTATTAAGCTCCAGTTTGGAACATTCTTATCTTTAATATTAAACAGGAGAGCAAAAAACCTTCTGTCTGGATTTCATAATTCAGATTGAAAACCTGAGTGAGCTAGCTAACTTTTGTTAAACCCTTGTTGTAGAATACTCAGACTACTCAGTGGCAGTCTGTAGATGTTAAAAAAACCAGGTAAATTCTTGTTCAAAACTAGTTTCATGTATTACTTTCTTTTTTAGCATTTGATGACAAAATGACTCAATCAACTAGCAGCATCTCTCTCTCTCTCTCATCAGGCCCTAAGAGCATTGCTTGTTCCCCACGTAAGTGGTAAGGAAAAGGGTACATTTTTCTCTTGTCTTTTGCAAGGGACAGAAATCATTGTACTCTTGTAACTTCACTATTAAGTTTCAGGATGTTTAAATGTTTCATTTGCAGATTGAAATTAGAGCCTAATTTTTTCAAGTGTCAAACGTTCCCATTCTTTCTTATTGTCATGTAAATGTTTCTGAGCTGCAGATCCCAAAGAGGCAGCACTAACAGAAAAAAAAAATGCCACGGGATTGTTCCTGTATCTGACGTTATAAATACAGGTGTCATGACTCCTGGCCAAACTAGATATAAGCAACAGCAGTAAAATGTAATAACATCTCTCCTGGGGTCACTGTGTGGGGATGAGGAGAGTTCTACTATAACTCATGTGACCATAGATTGTGGCCTGATGTCTTGGGTCAGATTTATTTCTGCTTTTGAAGCCACCTGTAGATTTGGATGTTGGGCCTCTGTCTCTTCCATCATATTCTTGTGAGCTTTGATGTGGTGTTTCAAGGGGAGGGCAGGAGAAGCACCCCTCTAAAAGCAAGCATCTCTTCTGCTTTCAGATGCTGAAAAATGAGAAAAATGCTAATTTACCAATACCATACAACTTGTGCTGCTCTTGTTCCTATTTGTCATTGGCATATTTAGTGATCCTTTATTGTTTTGGTTTTTATTTCCTTGCTTTTCCTCTTTTTTTTTGGGAGGGGGGATGTCTCATGCCTGAAAAGTAGTATCTGTCTATATGCCAGTACTACGCTCTACAGGTAGTGTAGAGGTAGTACTCCTCTTAGTGTAGAGGTACTACCTCTCCTAGAGGTAGTGCTGTGATTATTCATTGGTGTTTTCTCAAAGACAGGGGTACCCATCCTGCTTTAAGAATGAGAAGGACTTTCCAGGTACTTTGGAAAGTCCCAGGAAGCTTTCTGTGGGTTGAGAGCCTGGCTACAGCAGGAGGATGTGTGGGACGGTAACTGTCCCAAAGAGTGTTCTCTGGGAATTCTTTTTTCAGTTGAAGGGACATCAGTTCAAATTGGAATCCATGAAGTCAGAGGTGCTTGTAGCTACTCCTAAGGCACTGGAGGGCTTCCTGGTCATATAGTTGTGATACCGGAGTAATTCAAGTTGGAATGTTTTACTTCCAACTTTGCCACAATTTTCAACACGCTTCCTAGTCTTTAATCTGCACTTCTTTCATCTTCTACTCTTGTAGGGAGTTTTTTGATACTTGTGAAGGGGAATGAGATGCACTTAGGCACTTTACCCTTATTTTATTCCCTGTTTTGTTTGCCTGCACCTTAATAGCATTCATTTTTCGATCAATTCCATCAGTTTTAATTGGAAGTTTTTTTTCCCCTGTCTTCTCTCGTGATGAAAAGATGCTTTCATGTCATCTGTTCCTTTGGGCCCAGTGGTAAAAGGGCTGCCTGGGGGAATTTGGACATCTATTTGCTGTTAAAATGAACAGAATGTAGGGTTAGTGTCTTGCAGGGATTTGAACACCTTTGAGCTGTTGAGAGGCAAATATTTTTGTTACTCTGAAAGGGATCTCTTGCCTTAAATAGGGATAGATAATCTTGAGCTTTGAGGCCTGTAGCTAGTACTGAGAGCCTCTAAATAGACTTTTTGGTTTGCATTTGTCTTGCATATAACTTTCCTTTTCTTGGAGCAGTAGCCTGTAAAGTAATCCCCAAACAAAATTCATTAAGTACCTACCACCTAAAACTCACAGAAATTGCTATGTTGTAGCTTTTCCAGAAAATGATATCATTTATGTCCTTCATATTTTGAGGCAGGAATAGGGCTGAGCTGACTTTTTAGCAGTATGGTAAACTGGTGTGTGTATATATATATACACACATACATATATATATATATATATATACACTTCCCCCCTGGTGGTTGACTTATTGTACTCCAAAATTACAGCTTTAATTTAGGAGGTAAAAAGCCTGACACTGAGGTTCTAATTAAAGATTTCACTAGATGCCAGCTGACACTTGGTTATTTGCAGAGAACCTCCTAACACCAGAAGTCTTGGATGTTTGAAGCAGTGCTGACTATTGACATCCATTTAGATGTTGAAACTATCTCTGTTCAACTGGTTTGGTTGGGGGGTTTGTTTGTTTGGTTTTGTTTCCAGGAATAAGGCAGGAAAGAAAAGAGATAATCCTGTTATGGAAACCTTGAGGAGTGTTGTTACATTTTGATACCTTAAGCCCAGAGTTGTGTTCAGATTGAAACAGCAATTTGTGAGAGTAATGCCCCATAAATCCTCTTCATTATAATACTGTGACTACCTTTCTCATACCTGTTTTTAAACTGTGAATGATTATCAGCACCAGAGGCACACTTGGGCTGGATGTGGTACCTGAACAGGCAGTCCCAGCTTTCATGCCTGAGAATAGATGCATTGTACCAGGTAGCCATTAACAGGGCACTCCCAGTTCCACCCCCTCCCCTCCTGCCCCAAGCCCATATCTGGTAATCCCAGTGAATTCTTATGGTGTGTTGTAGCTTTACTATATGAATTCCCAGCAATTCTGGACTGCAACTCAATTTTACTTACTCAGTTGGATAAGTAAATGATGTATAGATTGATATTTGTGTGGGATGTCTATCAGACATCATTTTTGTCTCTTGCTTGGTGCCTTGCCCAAGATGCTCTGCTGAAGCTAGTCATGACTTTTCATTTGGCTATACTGATAGTACCTTTGTTTCTGCAACAGAAAGCTTTAAGGTATATTGGCATTTATGATTCTAACATCTGTGATGTTATCACAGTGTGGGAAAACAAATGTTGATTCATTCCAAGATCACAACAGAGAGTACTTAAGTCATATTTGTCTCCTGATTCTTACCCATATTTTGTTGGCTTCAGAACAACTCAACAAATGGAACAGTAGGACAGCAAAGTACCAGTAAATACAAAGTTATCTTTATTCCAACTTCTGTTTATTTTGTTGAGTTGGGTTTTTTTTTTTCTTTTCATTGCATACTATCAAATGGTTTCACAATGTGACCTCTGATCTTGAAACAAAACAAATTAAATGTTAGTTAGTACTGATTAGTGCAGTATTAACATTTCTTCTTTATTTACTCAAAAATTGGGAAATTAAAGTTCCCCTGCCAAACTTAATTATGCCTAATCTGATAGATATTACAAAGAGCATCTCTCATTACATTATCATAGTATCATAGTAGTATCATAGTATCAGTCAGGGTTGGAAGGGACCACAAGGATCATCTAGTTCCAACCCCCCTGCCATGGGCAGGGACACCCCACACTAGATCAGGCTGGCCACAGCCTCATCCAGCCTGGGCTTAAACACCTCCAGGGACGGGGCCTCAACCACCTCCCTGGACAACCCATTCCAGGGTTTCACCACTCTCATGGTGAAGAACCTCCTCCTCACCTCCAGCCTGCATCTTCCCACCTCCAGCTTCATTCCATTCCCCCTAGTCCTATCACTACCTGAGATCCTGAGAAGTCCTTCCCCAGCCTTCCTGTAGGCCCCCTTCAGATACTGGAAGGCGACAATTAGGTCACCTCGGAGCCTTCTCTTCTCCAGACTGAACAGCCCCAACTCCTTCAGTCTGTCCTCACAGGAGAGGTGCTCCAGCCCTCTGCTCATCCTCGTGGCCCTTCTCTGGACATGTTCCAGCACCTCCACATCCCTCTTGTAATAGGGGCTCCAGAACTGGACACAGTACTCCAGGTGGGGTCTCACCAGAGCTGAGTAGAGGGGGAGGATCACCTCCCTTGACCTGCTGGCCACACTTCTCCTGATGCAGCCCAGGATCTGATTAGACCTTCTTGGAAGCAGTACCAAATATTACCGTTCTAGCTAGTAAGTGTAAAGAAACTTACAGAAAAGGAGCCCTTTCACCATAAAATAGTATCTGACTTGGGCTCATTAAAACACCTATCTGAAGAGTGGCCCTGGAGTTGGTACACTTTGTCTACATTATATCATTTTGAAACTATTCTGTCACCTTGTTGTGTATGTTCTGGTTTTGTAATGAAAGACTCTTTTGTTCAAACCCAGGCAAAAGAAGAGTTGTTTGTCTATAGGATACCCAAGCTCATTTCTGTCAGGCTGACACCACCGACCTCAACAGATCTTCCAACTTTTTTGATAGATCTGATTGGGTTTTGTGTCAACTAAGACCTGAGGGCTTAATTTTCAGCGAATAAAGTTTATTTTCTTTGGCTTTAAATAATGAACTCTTTCATCTTGTGCTTGCAAAATGAATTTCACTTCAATATTTCAAGAAAAGAAATGCACCTCTAAAAGTCTCCTTTAAAACAGCTAAGCAAACAGCGTTCAGACTCTAAAAAAATATTCTCCTTTAGGCTAAAACTAAAGGGCCTAACTGGAAATAGTCTTGTCTGGGTGTTCTAAGACAATGTACTGTACTTGAAGTTATAAAACTAATTACTCAGACCAGAACATTCCTTTTCTTTGTCACATCCAGTACATTTAGATTTTATTTTTCAGAAACATCTTTAACCAAATGTTTCAAGGATAATGAATACTGCCCACCTACACACAAAACTAATCCCCTTGAGGTGGCCTACAGCTGAAGCCTGTGAAAGTGAAACTTCTTAATTTTGGTAGTAGTGCTAGTAAAATGGTTGCATCTTAACTGGAGTTTCCTGTGTGTTTCACAGTATCACAGTATCACTTAGGTTGGAAAGGACCTCGAGGATCATCGAGTCCAACCTATCAACACAGACCCCGTGACTAGACCATGGCACCAAGTGCCACGTCCAATCCCCTCTTGAACACCTCCAGGGACGGTGACTCCACCACCTCCCTGGGCAGCACATTCCAATGCCAAATGACTCGCTCGGTGAAGAATTTCCTCCTCACCTCGAGTCTAAACCTCCCCTGGCGCAGCTTGAGACTGTGTCCCCTTGTTCTGGTGCTGGTTGCCTGGGAGAAGAGACCAACCCCTTCCTGGCTACAACCACCTTTCAGGTAGTTGTAGAGGGCAATGAGGTCACCCCTGAGCCTCCTCTTCTCCAGGCTAAACAATCCCAGCTCCCTCAGCCTCTCCTCATAGGGCTTGTGTTCAAGGCCTCTCCCCAGCCTTGTTGCCCTTCTCTGGACACGTTCAAGTGTTTCAATGTCCTTCTTAAACTGAGGGGCCCAGAACTGGACACAGTACTCAAGGTGTGGCCTAACCAAAGCAGAGTCCAGGGGCACAATGACCTCCCTGCTCCTGCTGGCCACACTATTCCTAATGCAGGCCAGGATGCCATTGGCCCTCCTGGCCACCTGGGCACACTGCTGGCTCATATTCAGGTGGCTGTCGATCAGCACCCCCAGGTCCCTCTCTGTTTGGGAGCTCTCCAGCCACTCCGACCCCAGCCCGCAGCTCTGCATGGGATTGCCGTAGCCAAAGTGCAGCACTCGGCACTTGGACTTGTTGAATGCCATCCCACTGGACTCTGCCCATCTGTCCAGTCTGTCGAGGACCCTCTGCAGAGCCTTTCTACCCTCTAACTGACTAACATCTGCTCCTAACTTGGTGTCATCTGCAAACTTGCTGATGACTGACTCAAGCCCCTCATCCAGATCATCGATGAAGATGTTGAAGAGGACGGGGCCCAGCACTGATCCCTGGGGGACACCACTGGTGACTGGCTGCCAGATGGATGTGGCACTGTTCACTACCACTGTTTGATACAGAGGTCAACAGTTAAGGGTTTTTTTTCCTGAAGTGGCATCTCACACTAACCAAGGACATTTAATTTCTTCACTCCATGGTATCTGTAATATTTAGTTTGCCCTAGAACAGAATCAGGAAGTTCTGTATACTCACAGGTCAGAGTCAGTTTGCCTAAGCACCACAAGTCCCTGTGCCTGATATTTTCTATTAGCTGGCTGTGGGATCTGTGGGGCATATATGCCCAGAAACACTAAGCATGAGGACTTAGCAGGAATTGGAGCCATCCAAGTCTGGGGTTTAGGGTGAATTTTTGTGCTGAGCTGCTTTGAATTGTGATAGAAGCCACACAGCTCTGAGAAGTTGTTCAGCCTTTTCAGTAACATACAACTCCAGTCTGCTGGTAATGCATTGTTGTCCCCTTGCCTAGAATGCTAGAAAAATCTTATGTAGGAACTTTCACCCAGTGCTCATATTTGAGGGAAATAATCCTGCATGAATCAAAGAGATTTCATGGTGAAGTTTTAAAAGAGTAATGCCACATAATGTTGCTGCTTTTAAACATTACAGCAGTATTGTATGTGCTGTGGTTTATCTGTGTAATTAATTGTGTGTTGGTCAGACAGTCTTAGCTTTAAGTAAACACATAAGGAAGTTTCTAGTTCTGATGATTGTATAGAAAAGCCTAAAAAGTACTTGGGAGCATTATAGAGATGTTAGAAAACATTTCCTTTTAAGACAGTCATGTAAGTTTTAGAGCCTACTCAAGACTGTTTGGCTGCTTGAGGACTCAATACTGTCTCTTTCCTGTAGAGGTGTTTATTGTCCACTTCACATATAGCCAATCAAATGAAAATTGAACTATGGAATGTCTGTCTTTGCACATCAGATACACTTAAACTGCATTTTTGCTTTTATCCTTTCCAGAAGTAGCCATTCATTTAGGGGGGTCATACTCTCAGGTTTTTATACTCTAGACTAGAGACTGGAAAATAATTACCTCTTGAGAGAAAAGCATCTTTGAAGATGCTGACATAAATATTTTGGAGGTGTTCAGGAGGAGACTTGATGGGGTGCTTGGTGCCATGGGTTAGTTGTTTAGGTGGGTTGGATTGGTTGATGGGTTGGATGCGATGATCTTGAAGGTCTCTTCCAACCTGGTGTATTCTATGTATATTTTGCAGAATGGATTCGTGCTTATAAGTTTGTAAAAGTATTGTTGCACCCAAAGGGTAAAAATAGCAGCTTCCAAAAATACTGCTAGTGATGCCTCTCACTTTTTCCCCCATCTAGATCAGATCTTCATTTCTGCTAAATTTGCTGCATCTCAACTGATAGGGCAATCACTAGGGTTGCAGAAGTTTGGTTTACAATTGGCTGTCCAGTTTGGGATGGGTTCAGTATGAATTGCCTGAAGTAAATCATCAAATTTCTAGCCCTTAAATGCTGACTGAACTGCAACCTGACTCTTTGTAACTGCATTATAGGTAACCTTTTGAGAACGGTGTAGTTATATAATAGAGGGTGCACCATATGCCGCAGTAGGCTGTGAAACAAGATCTCGCTCCATTGTAACTCCACATCTTGGATGAGGGCCTTGCATGTTAGCTCAACAGCTAAATTGGTCACAAATGGCCTGCTGATGCAAATAAAGATAATACCTCAACACTCTGTAAGGGGAGAGGCCACATAGGTCACTGCAGGTTATTAGGTGTTAAATAATTACAACACAAGGTATATTCAAGACAAAGGTAACAGAGGAATATCCCAAGCGTGTGTGCATGTCTGTGGATGGGGAGATGGGTATAAAGCATGTGAGAATCTGAAGACTGTTTTTGTAGTTTTGGTTTTGAACTGGAAAATGGTATGTTGGAATGTTACTGGTCTTCTGGAGTTTGTTGTATTGTAATGTCAAGCATTGGAACAGGCTGACTGGGGAGGTGGTGGAGTCATTGTCCTGTCCATGAAGATGTTCAAGAAATGCATGGACATGGCCCTTTGGGACATGGATTAATGGCCATGGTGGTGTTTAGCCAGGAAGGGGTTGGTCTCTTCTCCCAGGCAACCAGCACCAGAACAAGGGGACACAGTCTCAAGCTGCACCAGGGGTAGTTTAGGCTTGAGGTGAGGAGAAAGTTCTTCACCGAGCGAGTCGTTCGTCATTGGAATGTGCTGCCCAGGGAGGTGGTGGAGTCACCATCCCTGGACGTGTTCAAGAGGAGATTGGACATGGCACTTGGTGCCATGGTCTAGTCATGGGGTCTGTGTAGATAGGTTGGACTTGATGATCACAGTATCACAGTATCACAGTATAACTTAGGTTGGAAAGGACCTCGAGGATAATCATGATCTTTGAGGTCTCTTCCAACCTTAGTTATACTGTGATACTCTGTTGGGTTGACTGTTGGACTCAATGATCATAGATGACCTTTCCAGCTGAAACAATTCTGTGAGTGTAAATGAGGACTCTTATTCCCTGTAAGTGGTGACTGATACACACCAGCCTAGATGGGTGTGAAAAAACAAGGGATTTGCCTCATCAGGACAAAGTTTCATATATTGTCTCGATCTCACTGTCACAATTTACTGATCTAGCAGGAATATTTACCCAACACAGTACTGGAGTACTGCAGTACTGTTGTATCTGACATGGGATTATTATGCAGTGGAAGCATCACTTTATAGCCATTGTGCAAAGTGGCCTAAGGGTTGTAAGAGAACAGTCATTATGCAGGATCTTCCTTTATCAAGGTGCTGGTTGAGCCATCATAAAAGAAAGTGGCCCTTTATGGAGCTTGGTTTACATTACTTGAAGACATATTTTCACAGATTCATTGAAACTGTTAGAGACTTAGCAGCTTTGCTTCTGATCTATTATTCAGGACATTGTAGGGTTTAAAATAAAAAGAAAACAACGTTAGGAAACCCATTGTGGTCCAGCAAGTGTGCCCCAGTCTTGCCAATCAGTTGGGCTGTCTGAGAGCCTGATCCATAGAGGGAACATGGTCTGAACTTCTGATCAGGAAGACCTGACTTCCCAGTCAGTGATTCACACTTTCCATTAGTTTTTTACTATCTGTAAAAGGAGAATGTCAGAAAGTTCTTCACAGAGAGAGTTGTTAGCCATTGGAATGGGCTGCCCAGGGAGGTGGTGGAGTCACCATCCCTGGAGGTGTTCAAGAGGGGATTGGACGTGGCACTCGGTGCCATGGTTTAGTCATGAGGTCAGCGGTGACAGGTTGGACTTGATCTTTGAGGTCTCTTCCAACCTTGGTGACTCTCTCATTCTGTGTGCCTTTTGCTTGTTTGTTTTTTGGACTCAGGAAGTTGTGAAATTTGACATTTTTAATGTGTGCTTGTAGCTGAACTATGGAAAGATGGAGCAAAGTTGCTAAATTAATGCAAAGTATTACCTATTTGGAGGTCTGGCAGTAAGTAATGACTGCTGAGATGGGAGAACAATTGAGATTCTTTGCATATTGAAAGTGTGCTGTGTTTCCTTCTGTCCTCAGCATCTTCACCAGCAAATCTGCAGAAATAAAGAGCTTTTGTGTGGTTCTTTTACAGTTCTGCTGGCCCCTGCTGATGCAAATCAAACTTACTGTCCTCCTGTTATCTTCGGGTTTAGAAAACCTATTTTTAATCACTTCATACAGGTATCTAATTTGAATCAGCCTGCCAAGCTGCAGGACTCTTGTGCTTTTTTAATTGGCATCTTTCTCATTACATTTGAACAAAGTTGCAGAGACACTGCAGGACACCAGCAGAGAAATCTGAATCACCAATCCTGTTGGGCTGGCAACATGATGGTGTGATATACCGGGGGAGTCTAGGAGATGTGGTGAAAGGGACTAAGTGGAAGCAATCAAGTTCAGACATGCTACTGTCAGTGTTTCTAGACCCTGCCTATACCATCTGAAAGAGCACTGCAATATGAATTTACCAGCATATTGTTAAACCTGGTTTCTGAGAACAATTCCTGGGATTCCAGTAGAGTGGAGCTCCCTGAAGGCACTGGTGGAACTCTTATAGGATGGATATGGTGAGTACATAAAAATTGGTGTGTTAACTCACCACAAGGATGGGCAGAATATTCAACCAGTTAACTGAGTCAGTCCCACTTAAAATTCTTTAGAATTTGAAAATCAGCTCTGAGGTAACTGCTAAAAGGCCAAGTTTCTTGCAGATGAAGTAGCCCTTAGCCTCAGTCATGGTTATGTGATGCCATGACTCCTTTCCTGGTTGTAGTTTCCAGCAGTATATGACTAAACTCAACATCTTGGTGTTCCTGGCAGCATAAAAAGGAGAACCATATGACTTGGCACAGAAGCACCTTCCTTCCCTCCTAGTCCATCATCCAGGATAGTGTCGTTTGCAACAAAGTATTTCACGGTTCTGGTGGACAGTTTGATTTTTCGGCTCTCCCCTTTCTGCTGAAGATCAGAGTGTTCTTAAAGCTCTGCAGCTACCTGGGAGAGCTGTAGGTGGGACCCCTGTTGTGCCAAGCACCAGAATTTTCTACCTGCCTTACAGTGAGTGCTAGTAATTTTTTCATTCCTTTTAAGGCATTGCTAGAGGGGCTTGCCCCCCTTATTGAAGGTGCTACAGATTAAACTCTGAACCAAGATGACAAGTTTACAGGAAAAGAAAACCAGTATTATCTTCTGCTGGGAAGACCATCATTGCATACTTTTGCATTCAGGATGGATAACTCAGCCTTTTACTGTGACAGCTGGGGGCCCTCTGTTCATATAATCATAGAATTGTTGTGGTTGGAAAAGACCTCCAAGACCATCGAGACCAACTGTCAACGTAACACCACCATGCCCATTAAATCATGTCCTGGAGTGCCATGTTTCTTGAATGCCTTCAGAGATGGTGACTCCACCACCTCCTTGGGCAGCCTGTTCTAATTCCTGACCACTCTGTCAGTAAAGAACTTTTTCCTGATATCCAGCGAGGCTGGTGAGAGGCCTCGAGCACAAGCCCTACGAGGAGGGGCGGAGGGAGCTGGGATTGTTTAGCCTGGAGAAGAGGAGGCTCAGGGGAGACCTTATTGCTGTCTACAACTACCAGGAGGTAGTAGCCAGGAGGGAGTTGGTCTCTTCTCCCAGGCAACCAGCACCAGAACAAGAGGACACAGTCTCAAGCTGCACCAGGGGAAGTTTAGGCTTGAGGTGAGGAGAAAGTTCTTCACCAAGCGAGTCATTCGTCATTGGAATGTGCTGCCCAGGGAGGTGGTGGAGTCACCATCCCTGGAGGTGTTCAAGAGGGGACTGGACGTGGCACTTGATGCCATGGTTTAGTCATGAGTCTCTGGTGGCAGGTTGGACTTGATGATCTTTGAGGTCTCTTCCAACCTTGGTGATTCTGTGAGTCTGTGTGAATCCAGCCTCATTCTTATGAGATGACTCCATGCGTGGCACAACCAAAGTTCCTTGCCGCAGCTGTGGCAGAGGTATGCTCCTAGCATGTGATAGGATTTCATTTGCCTATTCTGTGGTGTGGCCAAGCATAGGCCAGCCATGTGACTTCCATGCAGGGCCTCACCATCACATGGCAGGTGTGTGTCCAGTCCTGTGACAGGACAGGACAGGACAGGACTGAAAGCTGTCAGCAGTTATACATCCTCTTTCCTCTTCTGCAAGTGAACCAAGCACGTAGCCGTTGACCTACTCACATAATAGAGAGCGAGGGAGCTGCAGCCCTGCAGGATTGTGGTGTGATGGTGAGCTGGCTCTCACTGAGCAATTTGAATCAAGCACAGGCAGACATTTTTCTGCTGGCAAAACATTAAATTGGGGTTCTTTGTTCAATTCAACTGCACCACTCAGAATTCTTATTCCAAACTTTTCTGGGGGTTTTGGGTATGTTATGTTGTAGGTAGACTGAATCATTTGCAACACAGAATTGGTCCATTGATGTCTTGGATCCATTTAGAAAGACTTGCAGGCAAGAAACCAGTTGTGCGAATCACATCTTGCAAGGTTTTCATCCAGGTCAGACAGATACTTGGATTTTACAAAGATTATGGCTAATTGGATTAACTGTCTTAAGTTGGAAGCTGCTTCATATATGCTTTCAAATAAATACAATTGGCTTAAATTCTTTGGTTCTGCAGGTACACAAACCTGATGAAAGGGATGGCCTTGGGTGCCAGTCTGGGGGAGGTTCTGAGTGTTGCCACAACTGGATGGAAACAGTCTTTGTTCTAATGTTCTTGCTGAGATTCAGACTTCCTCAAAATATGAAGAAATATGGCCCATGATCCTGATTTCAGATGCATATACTGCATCTCTAGAAAGTTACAGGAAGTAGGGATCTAGATGGCTCCCAACTTTGGCTCTAGATCAATTGCAAATCGGAACGTTTCGTTTAACTTAAATGTTTCCAGCTTAGGACTTGGAATTCGTCTTGAATCTCTGTTAAATTTGAAGGGTTCAAGTCTGTGTTTCATCCCGAATTGGCACAATTTTAGTTTACTTTCAGATTTGGATGTTTAAGGTAGGTGTGATTAAGTAATGAAAGTTAGTTTGGGGTCAAATGTTCTAGAGTATTAAGACAGTATCACAGTATCACCAAGGTTGGAAGAGACCTCAAAGATCCTCGAGTCCAACCTGTCACCACAGACCTCATGACTAAACCATGGCACCAAGTGCCACGTCCAATCCCCTCTTGAACACCTCCAGGGATAGTGACTCCACCACCTCCCTGGGCAGCACATTCCAATGGCTAACAACTCTCTCAGTGAAGAACTTTCTCCTCACCTCCAGCCTAAACCTCCCCTGGTACATCTTGAGACTGTGTCCTCTTGTTCTAGTGCTGGTTGCCTGGGAGAAAATACCAACCCCCACCTGGCTCCAACTTCCCTCCAGGTAGTTGTAGACAGCAATAATGTCTCCCCTGAGCCTTCTCTTCTCCAGGCAAAACAACCCCACAATTATGAAGCACTTCATCAGCAGATGGTACCATAAATATATGGAACTACAGTTGAGCCCATTTTACAGATGGAAAAAATGAGGCAGTGAGTGGTCAATTGGTAGAAACATGGTCAGATCAAGTTTCTGCACTTAGAAGCAAAGTCTACAAACGCTCCTTCTGCTTTTACAGTATCACAGTATAACTTAGGTTGGAAAGGACCTCGAGGATCATCGAGTCCAACCTATCAACACAGACCCCATGACTAGACCATGGCACCAAGTGCCACGTCCAGTCCACTCTTGAACGCCTCCAGGGATGGTGACTCCACCACCTCCCTGGGCAGCACATTCCAATGACGAATGACTCGCTTGGTGAAGAACTTCCTCCTCACCTCCAGTCTAAACCTCCCCTGGCGCAGCTTGAGACTGTGTCCCCTTGTTCTGGTGCTGGTTGCCTGGGAGGAGAGACCAACCCCTTCCCAGCTACAACCACCTTTCAGGTAGTTGTAGAGGGCAATGAGGTCACCCCTGAGCCTCCTCTTCTCCAGCCTCCTCTTCTCTTTTCTGACCTTGCATACCCTTCAGTAAGGTATCACAGTATCACCAAGGTTGGAAGAGACCTCAAAGATTGAGTCCATCCTGAAATATGGTGAACATGGTCATAAAGTCCAGAGGAGCAGAGAGGTAATAGGGTTAAATTTTTGCAGTATATCTTTGGAATAACTTGGAAGAGCAGCATCTGCATATACCAGGTATAAGTATGTACCTAAATATTACAGAAGGAGTTGAACTAAGTCACCTAATAGAGCTTTTTTCTCTTTATATTTTACCTTAAGCTAAGAAACATTGTGTTTTGATGAAAAGAGTAATGAAAATCAACCCTTTGAAAGAAACAAATGGCTTAATTCTTTTGTATTTACTGGGTACACAGATGAAAACAGAGTGTTTATTAGTGAGATACAAAAATGTGTAGCAGCTACCAGTGGACAAAACTAATCGAATTCACCAGTCACCAGGTTGGTTAATATTATAAAGACTCTGTGAATCATGAATACTCAGCCAGCCTGAGGGTACAAATCCATGAATCTAGGGAGTTTACCTGTCTCTTTTAGTCAGCAGGCTATCCCTTTTTGATCACTACAATTTAGGCATATATTGCCTAATAATAAATGTGGCAATAAAAATGTATTTTGGGAAGCAGGATGTTGTAGCAGAGCTTTAGATCAAAAGTGAGATTAATTTTACTTAATTTTAGCCAACTACAAGCTCGCTGCCTAGCCTAATCTAGTTGTGTAGGTTCACTCCTCAGTGGAGAGAGAGAGAGAGAGAGAGAGAGAGGAGAGGAAGCTGGGATGAATCACTTTTGGGAGGTGCCTGTCTCTCCACTGACAATAGAGGGAGCCTACTCAACTGGCTTAGATAGAGCACTTTAAACTTCTAGGTGGGTATGAGTTACTTCAGGCAAACCCTGTGTTAACCATCGGGAGATTCAAGCTCTTGGCTGGTTTTCCTCTGATTTTCCCACTATAACCTTGGGAGTATCACTTAACTATTGTTACTATTATTTTTTTTCTCCTTGGACTTCCTTTTCTCCCTGTAGATGTGGGTAAAGTTTCTGGAGAACCTGTGTCCAAAGATGAAACACAGGTTCCAAACCTTGTTTGCCTGCTACTTTGCCATTAAAAATCAACAGAATTTTCGAGACAGCGTAAGTTTACATCTGACAAGAGGCAGGGCTGAGTGAAAATAGAGTAGAGTAGAGTAGAGTAGAATAGAATAGAAAATAGAATAGAATAGAAAATAGAATAGAATAGAATAGAATAGAATAGAATAGAATAGAATAGAATAGAATAGAATAAAATAGAATAGAATAGAATAGAATAGAAAGAATAGAATAGGACCAGGTTTCAAAGCAGCATATATCCTCTTCAGAGACCACAAATTATTGTGAAAACAATAAAAATCTAGTAACTGGTTAGGTGCATTGATTTTTCTGAGCTTTGCCTCCCCTTCACCCCTTCCTTCTAGCCCTCCCACTGAAAAAAAAAATACAGTAGTAGGGGAAAAACATTCTTCAGATGAGATCTGTATTTTAAATAACTTTGGCCTGTTTGTAACTGGGAAAATGTTGGGGATTTTTTTTCCCCCTTTCCTTTCGTTTTTTTTTTTTCTACTTGGGAGATTTATTTCTGTCCTTGTAACACCATGTACTATATGCATTGCACCTGTTCAGACATAAGCACAGCACATTATTATAGCTGTAGGGGTAGAAGCTTCCCAATATATATATATTTTTAAAGGGGGGGGGGAAGTCCTGGGGGGCGAATAGCCCTCTCTTTTAGGTTGTTTACTGAGCAGTCTCATGCGAAGACTTCTTCCTCATCAAGATCAATTTCCTCTGCTCCCCTATTGTCTGGGGAAACCTATCTTCAGGAGCGTCTTTCTTGAAAGATCTCATGACTTTAAAATCATCAGTGGGCTTTGTGTAGCCTGCCTGTCAAAAGAGATATGTTTACACCTTCCCTGCATGTGTTAAAGCTCTAAGGTTACGGAGCAGAATGGCTGCTATGTTGCAGTGCTTCATGCTAATACACACACACAAAAATGTATTTATGGTAATTATATGGACTGTCTGAAACAATGCATGCCAACATCCTGTAACATAAATAAGAAAGGTGGAGCCAGGCAGCACTAAACTGTTTATTTGCCAGCAATCCTGCTCAGCCCCGTGTACCTTTTGGAGGCTGCCTCAGCCTGGCAGCATTGAACCTGTTGCTGCATTAGCCGAGTTGTATTTTGCTGGCTGGGGAAGGAGGGTTGTCTGCTGTCTGGTAGGAGGGCTTTGTCTGTGTGCGCCTTTCTCTCGCTCTCCCTCTCTCTCCCTGTCTCTCGCACTCTCGCTCGCTCACGCTCGCTCTCTCGCTCCCTCTCCCTTTCCCGTCTCTGTGGTTTGTAAGGTAGGTTGCAGTGTGTGTATATACACAACATCAAGAGCAGGAAAATGGACTCATTAGGGAGGCAGGCAGTCATTACCACTCACACTGTACTTCCAGGGAGACAGCGACTATGAGGAGACAAACTGAGGACTGGGGAACAAGGTAGGCCAGTCAACTTTTATAAAAAATGAAAGAATAAAGCCTCTGCTCTCCTTAAACCACCAGCACTTCTTTATTCTCTCCCCCCGCCCCCCCCCCCTCCACCCCCCCCTTCCTCCTTGATTTTTAATTTAGAGATGTAAGTTTGCCAGACCTATTTGCTAGCTTAAAATTCGGAACATCTATAGAAGGCCTTACCCTCTACAAATGTGTGTGTGTGTCCCCCCCCTTCTTCTACTTATTTAAGGGTGTGCCCCCTTATGATTCACTTTAATTACTTTTGAAATCATTTTCCTTTTCAAATCAAGAAAGAAGCAAATAACGTTTGTTTTCCAACACTAAGTAAATCCCTATCTTTCACTCTTTCCAGGCAGCCCTCTCTCTGCCTGCCTGTGGGTCTCCCTCTGCTTTTGCTTTTTTTTTTTCCTCCTGTTTATGCAGTTCCATCTGTCCGTCCATATATCATGCTCTCCTTATTTGCTGCTAAATGGGGGGGTTTATTAGTATTTGCCAATGACTTTTCACTGTAATGCCGGCGGCCAGGGTTAACGGTGACTCTTGTTCTTTGTTTTGTGTATATCCCTATGTCTGCACGCCGTAAGTTTAAAGTCCACGCTGGGCATACAGTAAATAAAAGCAAAAAGAGAGAGAGAGAGAGAAAGCAGGTTCCACTCCTCCTGACAGGCTTTTTATTCAGAGGGGTTGTGCTGTTTGTCTGTTTCGGCGCAGGGATGGAAGGGGTTAATTCTGCTTGTCGTACATGGGACTTTTCCCTCCCTAGATATTTTTAACGTCTATCTAATTTTTTTTTATTGTTTGGTTTTGTTTTTTGTTTTATCATCATTATTAGTGTTTTGTTTTTTTTCCAGTTTCCTTTGCTGGGCAGCAAGGAGGCATGTCTTCCAACTTTTGTGTTGCTGATCTCATGCAACGTTCTGGAGGCATCACTGGGTTAATAAGGATTCAAACTTTCTAAGAGGGAGTTTGTATCCTTGGCTGCCCCCCACCCTCCCGCTTTCTGCATGGTTATGCTTGTGTTTCCGTGTGTACTGCCGGGGAAGGAGGGGGTTGGGGGGGGGGAAGGGAATAGAGATTTTTTTTTTTTACATACAGTGGTGGCAAATTATGAAATCTATCGAGCCATTTTGTCCAGAAATAGTAACTATTTATTTACCATTCCTCCTTCCACAAATATGCTACTTATTTGTCATGTCAAACGCTGAAGCTTTCCCCCGAATTCCTCTCTCTTTCTTGTTGCCTTTTTATTTCTTTAATATGCTACTTATTTGTAATGTCAAACCCTGAAGCTTTCCCCTGAATTTAATCTCTCTTCCTTTCTTCCTATTTATTTATTTATGTATGTATTTATTTTGCTGGGGAGGGATTTGTGCTGCATTTCGTAGGCCATTTGGCACTGCTGAGTTTTGGGAGCCCAGATTTATCATGGGTTGTGAAAAAAAAAACTCCCTGCTTCAATTGATCCATTTGAAATGGTCTTTTTATCTGAGCTGCTGTCATTTCTGTTGGAGAGTGAAACTGCTACTCTGCTAGTAACAACAGGGGAAAAAAAAAGAGGGGGGGGGGGGGAAATAGAATCAGTGTGAGTTATATAAAATGTTCTGGAAAATCAAGAGTAATTATATAAAATGGACACTGATCAGTGGAGATACCTCAGCAACAGCAATCACCTCCCTCTTTTTTTTTTAATAGAAAATTATTTATTTAATAGCAAGAGAAAGACTTCTTAAAAACATGCATTAGGCCTTTCTCTGAGCACAAAGAAGTCCATAATGCAATATTCCTAACCCACCTGGGACTACCTAGGAGATTCTCCAAAACCCTCGAAACCTTTGAAGTGTTTCTTAAAAATCCATTATTTTAAAACCAGAGAACTTTTGCTGCCAACAGGTTTTTGTTTGGGTTGTTTTGGGGTTTTTTTTTTTTTGCTGTTGTTTGGGGCTTTGCTTTTCTTTTTGGCTGTCCCTTAATTTGCAACTCCCCAGTTCCGACAGAAGTGCCTCCTTGCTGAACAAACTAAGTTAATTGAAATCCAAAGCAGCAGATCTGTTCTCTGGCACTGCAACTACAGAAACTACTTGCTCCATTTTATCAACAGCTTTATTTTCAGAACCTGAGCAAAACTTTTCAAGGTTTTATATTATCAGTGTGCCAGGAACTGGTGGCTCGTCTCTTAGCTAGGGGAATGACATTCACTGCTTCCTAGTTTGTTTGTTGGTTTTTTCCCCCCCTCCTCCTTTTTAGTCAGGCTTCTAAATGAATATTTTGTTGATAGACTTTAAATGTGTTTATTGCATCAAAAGACCTGTTAACTGTAGCAAGGTTATTTCCCCCTCTCCTAAAGTTTGAATCTCAAGCGTTGAAACTCAGGCTTGGGGGTAGAGGGAATACTGAAGTTGTGACAGGCAAGTAGGGGTCTTAAAGGTGGAGCTGCTGATGCCTTCGGCTGGTGGTCAGCTTGGAGTGATGCAGCTGGAGCATTAGCAGCCGTCCCCATCGTGGGATGGACGGGTTTTCAGGCACCTGTCATTTTCTCCTGAGCCAGTGAAGGTGCATGTTCCTCAGCAGCCCAGGTCTTTTTTGTAGGGAAGCATAGACCTGTCCTGAGGATTCTTGCACAGGCGCTTAGCAGAAGCCTGTCCACATCTTAATGTTTTTGAGAAACTTTACAAATGGCTACAAGGTATCTCTTGCTTTTTGTGAAGCTGAGAAAAGGGTCGGGGTAGGAGAAACATTTTTTTTCATTATGCAGTAAAATCTTTTTGGAAACTTAAAAACATTTTCAGTGGGAGGACTACTGGATTTTCTTTGAACCCCAAGTACATTGTAGCCAAAAAAATAATTAAAGTCTTAGCCCTTTCAGTAGCACAAAGTCCATTTGCAATCTGGAGACAGCAGCAAAGGGTAAAGTATGCCTAAGTAAACTTAAACCCAGCATATGATGCTGTAGCTGGAACTTGGGGAGCATCCAATCTGTTGGCCAGGGGGCCAGGACTGAGTTTGGCGGAGCAGCACGCGCGGGGCATCGCGGGGTTCTCAGGGTTCCCATGCAGGCAGCCCGGGCAGCTGTGTGGAGCGGAGCTCGCCGTGTTGATTGGGTCACAGTGTGCTTTATTTTAGCGTTGGAGCAGACAGTTATCTAACACACCCACATGAGGAAGTGCTCTGGAGCAGTTATTTCATGCTTTGCCATGCCCTGTAGCTAGAGTAATTTTGGCCTGAATGGCGTGTGTATAATGCCTTGCTCACTCCTGTGAGACGAGAAGCAGCACCGTTGGGGTTTTTGTGTGTGTATGTTTTTTTTGGGGGGGTTGTATATTTTCCCACTTTTAACAGGATGAAAATTGGGGTACAAGGCAGTCAAATGCGAATGCCAAGCCAATACCAACTCGATTTTAATAGGAGAGGCTTTTGCTTTTCTCTTAAAGGAGGCAAAAAAATATCAGCCTTGTTTATTTTGATAAAGGCAGTCGTAGCAATTTCCTGAGTTGGATATATAATAATTATAAATATTACTCACAGTTTTCCTCTTTTCACATTTTTTCATCATAGGCCTGGCTTATTCATAAGGGAAAACAGCTGCAGAGAAAAAAAAAAAGTAATAAAAAAAAAAGAGTAATGTTATTTATATAAAACTTTGATGTAAATAGGAAACAGTGTCCCCTGCTAGAGAATTCTGTGGGGTGGCTTACAAATCCCATACAAGGGAGATTACAGTCTTAGATAAATTGTTATTGAAATCATTTCAAGAAAGCCCTGCTCATGTGTTGTTTTTTTTTTTTTTTTTTTGCAAGCCCAGATGAGGTTTTAAGCAGAATGATTTGAATAGAAGTTCTGTTTGGAAATTGATGGCATGCTGTGGCCTTATAGATTTCAGTTGGTTTCACTCCTGTCTCTTTTTATAGGACTTTTTAACGCTGTGATCTGTGTGGGGAACAGCTTCTCCTGGAAGAAATTCATAAATGTTCATGGAATATTAGGCACTGAAATTTAACTTCAAGTTGCTTAGATTGTTATTTTTTTTTAAGCAAAACTTTTAGAATATCCAAATCCTTTGTAAGTGTTTTAAATGTGTCCTTGTTTTGAGGTGAAACAATGCGCTGGCAGCAGTTACTTTTAAAGAATCCTTTCTTCCCTCCGTGGGGTCAGCAATTCAAGACTGTGCTGCAGAGGGAGAATGATGGGAAAGCAAAGCGAAGCAGACTTCACTGATCATCTTTCCTTTGGCCCCCCAATAAATTCAGAGAGTAAACAAACAAATCAATCACAAAAAATAACTGGGCTTTTTTATGAGCTATCTGTGCCAAGGGTCCAGCTTTCTCCTGGTAAAGAACAGCGTTTGACCCTGCACCAAATGCTGAGATACTTTCGTAACGTTTGTGCAGCTTTAACTTCAGGAGTTTTCCACAGATGTATCAAACTTTTTGGTGAGGAGGAGTGAAAAGCAAAGGCTTTTGTCAGGGATGGGTTTAGCTTTGAAGGTGTTGCCTGTATTCCTGGTTATTGTTTATCTTAAAAGTTAATATTTAGTTCTAGCGGCACTGATCCACTTTTCCTCTGATAGAAAAGTGGCATTGGGGAATGATTCCTGCTTATGTCTTTCATGGGTTTCTACATTTTTTTACTTAATCCTTCAGGGCCATCATGTATTATGACGGCATTTTGACTGCCTGGCACTGGTGTGAGCTCTCTTTGCAGATGGGTCTTGTTAACTGGTTTTGGGAAGCATGGGGATGTGTGCCACCTCCTCCTTCCATAGCCACCGGGGCAGCCAGGGCTGATGGTGCTATGGGGCAGGTTGCTACATACCCCAGAGATTTGCAAGAAAAAAATTCAGCTTTTGGAGGACGCTGAAGATTGCATATCTTGAAGAAAACAAAATGCAGGAGTGGGAAAGTAAGCTAATGGGATAAAGCTGTCTTTAAAGACAGCTGGGGTTTGGCTTGGGTAGAATGAGTGCGGAGGGTTCCCCCAGCCTGTTGCTAATGGGGCAGATGTTCATCTTGCAGAAAAGTGAGCTGCTGACCAAGTCAGCACTAGGTGGCACTATGGGAAGAAAGGCCATGGACTATGGCAGTGCAAAGACTTCAATCCTTTCATGCCAAGAAATGGTGTCTTCCCATCATCAACAGCCTGCCTCACCAGCCCCGTGGAGGGCAGATTTGTAGCTGTGCTGTACTTGTTTTTGCTACTGTTCTGCAGCACCCTTCATGAAAGATGGGTGTTCTAACAGCAACCATTCCTACCTAATTCAAACACTGGTAGCATCCTTAGGACTTTATTTTTCAGTGCCTCATGTCACATGCCTTTCCATGTGCTTTTCTGAAGTGGGTGGACACAGACCCCTAGGTAGCATTTTATGTCCAGTTTGCACAAGTGTGAATAGCAGGACAAAGGGTGAACCTAAACTCAAATGGTCTGCCTGAATGAGGTAGTATCAAATCAGTGATTATACAGAATCACCAAGGTTGGAAGAGACCTCAAAGATCATGAAGTCACAGGTCTGTATTACAGCAGTTGGCAACTGCAGAAAAGGTGACAGGAAACTTTGAATAGGCAATGTTCCCAACTCTCTGCAGAGTACCTATGGGAAATCCTTAGCAGGACAGTAGTGGTGCCACTCTGTAAGTTGCACCTTAATGTTACATTTCCATGGTCAGGTTATATTGGGATTGTGGTAGAGCTAAAAATGCAGGCAAGTACAGTGTGCCATTTGATTCTGAGGTAAATACAGAACGTTTTGGGTTGATTATTTTTTGTTTGTTGGTTTGGTTTGGGGTTTTTTGTTTGGTTTTGGTTTGGTTTCATGGGTTTGTGGTTTTTTTCATTGTGGTTGGTTGGTTGATTTTTGGTTGGTTGTTGGGTTTGTGGGGTTGGTTTGGTTGTTTGTTTTGTTTTGTTTTGTTTTCCCGACTAAAAGGCGATCCTTCTAATATCTTGCTTGTAAAATCATCGGTAGCTGGAAATGTGATTGACCCGTGTGGATACAAAAGTAGGACTGGGAAAGTTGCCTTATGGACTTCAGAGCTGTCCTTCCAGCCTACTGAAAGTTAATTATTGATTTATCTTTCCTCCCTAGAGATCCAGAGGCCTTTATTAGGCCACACCTTGAGTACTGTGTCCAGTTCTGGGCCTCTCAGTTTAGGAAAGATGTTGAGTTGCTGGAACATGTCCAGAGAAGGGCAACAAAGCTGGGGAGAGGTCTGGAGCACAAGCCCTATGAGGAGAGACTGAGGGAGCTGGGGTTGCTTAGCCTGGAGAAGAGGAGGCTCAGGGGAGACCTTATTGCTCTCTACAACTACCTGAAGGGAGGTTGTAGCCAGGTGGGGGCTGGTCTATTCTCCCAGACAACCTGTGACAGAACAAGATGACACAGTCTCAAGCTGTGCCAGGGGAGGTTTAGGCTGAATGTTAGGAAGAAATTCTTCACAGAAAGAGATATTTGCCATTGGAATGTGCTGCCCAGGGAGGTGGTGGAGTCACCATCACTGGAACTGTTTGAGAAGGGACTGGATGGGACACTTGGTGCCATGGTTTAGTTGATTAGATGGTGTTGGGTGTTAGGTTGGACTTGATGATCTCAAAGGTCTTTTCCAACCTGGCTAATTCTGTATTCTATTTCTGGCTAGAAAGTTAGTGGTCACAGTGCAGGGATTCAAGAGTAATAGTCATGTAGGAACACAAGATTTCACGAGCAGGATGTCAAGTATGGGTAAGATGGAGGCTGGTACAGGGAAAGAATGCAGGAAGACAGCTAGGTATGTCCACTGACATTTTATGAGAACTGGATGTGGAGCCTGTTATTCTCCTGTTGGCTGCTAAAGGCTTAGCAATTTGATACTGAGGTGAGTCACAGACGTTAATGAGAGGGAGGAAGGCCGAGAAAAAAATCAGAACAACAAAAAACCCAACCAAAAAATCACATTGTTTAGGTACAAGCAGAAGAAAACCATGTTTAATTGCTAATGTGCTCCCTCTGCCGGTTGTCTGGAACTGACAAATGCTCTTCCCAGGAGACCAGGCCACACCCTGTGGGACACTGCACTGCCTTGCAAAAAGCCTGTCTAAATGAGTGGATTTGAGCTCTCTTCCCACCAACAGCATTAACAGGAAAAGTCTTCTGACAGTGTATGCTAAAGCCTTACAGATCAGGCATGACTGCTGAGAAGGGCTGTGAAATATCCAGTCCTGTAATTCAGCCTTTTTTGCTTTGTTTCCAGTCTTACTTATATATGATAGGCATTTCTTTTCCTGTCATTTCCCAAAGTTTGTGTTTTCCATCTTGCTGCTGGGACTTCTCCCATCTTGAAGGAGTTTTAAAATCTCTCCTTGGTGCTTGTAGTTTCAGTTCTAGTGCACGTAGTCTCTGAAGAAGCCCTAGTGTAGCTCAGACTTTGGCAGCTTCCAATTCTTTCTGTCACTGTCAGTTAAATCTGCTTGTCAGCTTTCTACTGTTGTGCCCACTTCATCCTGTCCTTTGGCTTGAATACCGGCTGTTTTTTCAGGATACTCTTGAACATCCTTCCTCGTTGTGATGAATCTGTATTTCTTTTCCAAACATAGACTGAGTTGTTTAATATGTTCTCTACACAGCACATTTCCCCACTAGATGTTAAAATCCAGCATTTTGTGCTTCCATGCTGTAAAGAATGTCCCAAATCCTGGATGAGACTGAGTATTGGAGGAAAAAAAACCCAAACAAACCTGAAGAAAGCTTGATTAATTCCCACAGAATAGTTGGAATGTGTGGAAGATTTCTGACATGGCCATTATAACATTGTGCTGTATTTCTCATGTGTTCCACCTGTGTGGACTGTGATGATAAAGAGCCTCCTCTTGCAGCCGTTGACACGTCAGTGGGAATCAGCTGTGCAGAGCTGCTGCAAGACTGGGCTCAAGTTTTCTGTGTAGAGTAGTGAAAAGTTTCCTTTCTGCAAGTCTCAAGCTTCTCGTCTAGGTGACTGCTTATTAAATCTTTATACAGCAGGGACAATAAACCAAACAGCCTGGTGGGTAGCTAATTGGCTGGAGTGACTCAAGCCACATATAAATCTTACTTGTACTCAGTACATTGACTCTCTCTGGCCTCATCGCTCTCTCTAGTATTCGTTCATTTTGAGACAGCTAGAATTATAATGTGAAGAAGATAAACCCTGCTGCTTCTTTCTCAGAGTCTGAGAGAATGCTTGTAGGATGATTCTCTTTTATTTCCTTTTCATAGGCCCTGCAGTTTAGGAGTCCATCCTCCTGAAACACAGTGCAGGGGACTGGCCCCCATGTGGGCGGTCACAGCAGTGATCAGGAAACCAGTACAGCACTGAGACCACATCAACCTCCTGTCATCAAGTCCCTGAATGTGAGGTATCGCAGCAGGGATTGGTATCTCTGATACTTAGCCCTCCTGCTGTACCTGCTTTGGGGATAAACAAGAATTCAGCACCTGGGGCTACCAATCTGACATGTTTTGCTAGTGCTAAAGTAATGCAAGTGATTCAGTGCTGCCCCATTATAGGATGAGGGGCATCGAACAAACTGGAACACAGGAGGTTCCACCTCAACATGAAGGAAAACTTCTTTCCTGTGAGGGAGCTGGAGCACTGGAGCAGGCTGCCCAGAGAGGCTGTGGAGTCTTCTTCTCTAGAGACTTTCAAAACCTGCCATGATTCTTTCAAAACCCTCCTAGATGCATTCCATTGTATCCTACCCTAGGTGATCCTGCTTTGGCAGGGAGATTGGGCTTGATGATCTCAGATGCCCCTTCTAACCCCTATCATTCTATGATTAAAAGTGACACAAGTTCCCAGGAAATGCCCAGCCTATCCTAGGCTTATGGGTGGACTGTTTGAAGTCCAAGCTGTGTCTTGTAATGTCCAGCATCTCATAAAAATGCTGCTTTTATTTTCTTCATGTCATGACCATGTTTTGAAAGCTTCAAAGCTTCCTCCAGCTGGGTAGGAAAAATGTGGGTCTAAGATAGTGACATTTGCTAAATGAACTGGTTCCTTCTGAGCTATACCAGCTTCAAATAATTTATCCACTAAGTCAGTTGAGGCTCAGCCTGAAACATTTCAGTGCTGTGAAAGCAGCTGCTCCTGAAAGAGGTTAAAAGCCAGCTGTGCTTTTGTAGTACATTCAACTGTGCAGTACTTTGTGCTAGGCAAGAGAAAGCTCAGGATTTTTCCCTGGTGCTGGACATTCCTGCATGCTGAAATTAACTTCCTCTGCTAATTTTTACAGGGGACCAGATCCCATTTCAAGGCTGTCTTAAAACTTTCAAAAGACTTACTTATTTATTTATTGTTTTAAACTGTGTACAGAGATCTTAAAGCCTTTGGCCAGCACAGAGCTGTGGTACAGTATCAGAAGTTGTAACCAGATTGCAGTGTGGTCACTCCTGCCATACATATTAAGTACATAGGTACCAGTAAGGATAACCCACTGATGAGGCAAACAGGATTTGTGCTTTACTTCCAGTTTTCTGTGTAACTTTCAGCAGGTCATTTCTGGGTGTTTCAGTTGCTTGCCTTCCAGACAGAGATAATAATCTTTACTAGTTTCTGAGAGCAGTTGGGAGTGGGTTAGTTACAGCTACATTATCTGATTTTTCTCTTTCCCTCTCGACTCTGTGCCTCGTCATCATCCTAAATGTGCACTGCAAACCCTTTCTTTATTCTGCTGGGTTTGTTTTAGCCTCCCAGTGAAGTTTTTGAGTACTTGTGGTCTTTCTCTGACATGTCAGAATACAGCTGTCACCTGAGGTCTTGATTTTCATGTGTTTTGAGGAAGCTTTCATCCCCTGGAGATGAAGAGCTAGCATTTACTGTGGTAGTTCAGCTGGCAGTACCTCTTTTGCCCTGATCATGAAACACTGTGATGCTGGATCTCAGGTGAATGTTGCATGTTTTTAGCCACATATTTTCACTGTATTCAGCCCAAGGCTGTCTTGGCCAAACTGCTGTTAATATCTGAGCTAGCTCAGTAAACGCTGTCTCTGTGGTGAGGTGAGAGCCCTCTTGTCTAGATCACATCTGTCTCCAGCCCCAGGATAACTTAATCTGCTACCAAACTGAAATTAATTTTTGATTCCACATCTTTTTCAGGTGGGGAGAAAATAAAAACAAGGGGGGGGGAGAAGAGAGTGAGCAAGCTAGAGTTAACTTCTGGAGTTTCCTGGTTAAGACTGTGCAGGAACACAGTTTAGTTGACTGTAAGCTCTTTTTAAAGAGCCATTAAAATCTGCTTGAGTAATGTTACTATGGAACATTGGCTTCAGCGTGGCAGAAGGATACAAATGGAGCATTTAGGAGGGAAGCTTTGGGAAGCATGCGAGCAGCTAGAAGGAATAAAAGCTGAGACGCAGGCAGGGGGCAGAGCTGCTCAAAGAAAATGAGGACAAAAAGTCTGAACTTCATGCAAAAAAAGAGGGGCTAACTTGGTCCCACTGGCAGGAGAGGGGAAAAAAAATTAGTTGCACGATTCTGTTTGAGCAGGACCAGAGTGGAGTGGGATGAGGCCACAGAGCTTTCCTTTGCCTTCATGAGCAGTGAGCTGGAATAATCATCACACAAAAATCGTCTTCAGGGGACTCTGCTTTGGGGATAAGAAGTTCCACATGAAACTTCTAAATGCCTGTATCTCTGCTAAAGTGTTTATGGGTTGTGTTTTGCTCTAAGTTACATTTGTATAAAGGTGGACCAGTTCCATGAAACTTAGAAGAATCAACCGGGAACCGAGAGCTGAATTTAGCTTTGTGTCTCTAGCCTACTGGCTGCAGCTCAAGCAATAAAGATGATGCATGGTACTCCCCGAGTGATTTGTGACCAGGAGACAGTTTTCTTCAGGACAATGCTGCTGAATTTGACCTCATTTTTACTGTGTTGGATACTGTCTCCCTTGTGGCAGCATACATAGGTATATTAATAAGATTCTTACCAGATCTATCCTTGAAATCTGAGCTTACAGAGTTGATGACATGACAAGGTCTGCTTTTAGGAAGTGTTGATGATTAGTCTCATAATGCCCAGGCAAAATCTGCAAAGAATTTACTATTATATATAGATAGATAGATAGATATAGATATATATAGATATATATAGATATATATAGATATATATAGATATAAAGCCTTTTGTGGTTGTTTTTGTTGGTGCAAAGGTTTACTTCTGAGACTTTGATTTTGTTTTATTGTTTTGTTTTGCTTTGTTCTCATTGCCTAAAAGAAAAGAGGTGCCAGCTCTAAGTCTTTCCTAGTCTTTTTGTAGGTAAAGGAGTAATATATGTACTTCAAAACAGAGAGCAATTATCAGCCAAGTTCAGCTGGAGAAGGCAGTGCTCACAAAAGGTTCCAGGACAGTTTATCCAGAGACAGCTACTGATACAGACAGATAGCACTTTGCATTTCTGAAGAAGCTCATTCCCATATCTTCCAGCCTTTAACCAAAGTAGTTAATTTAGTTTTGCTTACCTCCAGTAGCTGAGTCCACATTATTATTTCCATTTTTAAATCAGGAACAATCGAGGCACAGAAAGAAAGAGGAAGTGATGCCTTTCTTTCTTCCTTCCTCAGTGTATTGTACATGCAGATGGCACTTAGAGAAGTAATGACCGTGTTCCATGGACAAAGGAAGCCCAGAGGATTCTTGGCCATATTAAAGGCTGCTAGGCTTTTTGTTTTAACATCATTGCAGTGTTGTAATGCCTATGCAACTTCTTGGCCATTAAAGTATGTTTTTTTCTACTTTCAGAATGGGATAGAAAGGCCCTACAGCAACTGAAGATTTAGCCCAAACAATCTGACATACCAACATGTCAATCTAGTCGTATTTTTGAGAGCAGTTTGGTTTTTTAAACATGATTTCTGGTGTTTTGGTTGCTTATTGTTTATAATTACTCTCTTAGCTAATGTGATTTCAAATACTTGTAAGCAACAATTACATTTTTTTTCTTCCTGATTGGATTTTCCACAGCTGAATGTGTCCCAGGAAGCATCCAAGTGTTAGAAAGCTGGACCACTCTGTCACCTCTTTTTTATACAGTAGTAATTATAGGGGAAGATTATACCTGGCTTGAATGCATAGTGATGTTGCTTGCTTAGCAGAATACTCATCCAAAGAAGACTGAGGCTCCCTATCACATTTAAAGACAAAAGTACCTTTGAATAGTTACATTGTTGAGGACTTCTGCTATGTGCAACTGCCTGTGTGTGCAAATGCTGCTGTTCACCTCTTTGAGAGCTGCAATAATGTAAAGGGGTAAATAGCCTCTAAGGGTTATTTGCACACAAGCAAGCATTTAAAGAGGATTGTTACTTGTCTGTTTAAACTGTCAGTGGAGACAAAACACATGCAAGTAATAATGGGAGCTTGCAAGTACTGGATTTGGGCAGAGCAGATGTTTTGATGCTGAGGCATCTGTCAGAAAATCAACAGTAGGAGGAACTGAGTTGTTTGTACGTTCAACCTGAAAACTCTACAAGGAGTAGCTGCGTTTAACTTTTTGTTGCTTGAGAGTGAGATTCAGATCTCAGTTCTTGTAAACGTACAAGCAAGTCTTGGGTTTGTACTGCTTTGTGTTATCTTTTCACAGCCCAAGGGCCACTTTTAATGTCTGTCAGTGCTTAGAAGACCCCATTGGGAGGGCAGCAACAGAAGTTTTTATTAGCCAGCACAATTAATACTTTCTTCTTTGAGAGGCAAATTCATCTAGTGCAGTATGTTTACAAAAGAAAAGGCTGGAATAGACAAGAAGGTTTTCCCTTTATCAGAGACATAGAGACTGACCATCACTGGATATACTTGTGAGGCACTGTAACAAAGAACACTCCTCAGGCATACCTCACATTTCGAGGATCGAAGGGCAAACTGGATGAATGTCTCTTCCAGGAAATGGATGAAGCACCTTTTTCATATGCAATCTCCAATTTCAGTAATCCCCCAGAAGCTTATAAAAGCCAGGATGGAGTCAGTAAAACCTCATCTTATTAACCTCCAAAAGGACACAAAGGGGTTTTTGATTATGACACAGATCTGGATGCCAAGTGCATCTCTTAAGCACTCTTACACTGTCTCAGCCTACTGTAACTTTTGGTAGCTAGAGTACAATAAGGGTCATGAAGTAGATGAATACAGTAGATGAAGAGCCTGGGTTTACTTGGAGAATTCTCACCTGGTAAAGTCTAGTCAAGCTTCTTTGTACAGGAAAGCCAAGAACTGTCTTCCTCTCTCCTCAACCCTTAAGGAGAGATTATTCCTTTCTTCCCTTTTCACATAATGACCTGTTCAGTGGATTGAACAGTCTCTGAGATTAGTTTGTCTCTGCTGATAAGCATTGGTCCTGTGAGAGATCCTGAAGTCAATTGGGTTTTGAGTCCTCTTTAGGACACTTATGTCCACTTTACATGCTAAACTTGGATACAGGGGAAGTTCTACTGTGGTTCCCTATTACATAGTTCCCTCTACATGCTACTGTGGTAATAAAAACCAGCAACAATTCTCCCTTATTAAGAATCTCCAGTGTTGTGCATTAAATAAATGAGCATCTGGGTTTGTTTTGTAATTTACTGAGGTATAGCTTTTGCTATATGTAATTAGGACACGAGGAGTCTTAAGAACTCCAAAGAAGTGCTTTTAAAGGACACAACATTTTTCTTTCTGGGTTCCCTGACCCATTATACATCTATGTGGGTTTTGAGGGAAGGTGGATTAAGGTGTAGGCATTAAGTGAGCATATCTAGTGGGTACTTGTTTCTTAACCATTATATTTAACTCACATGTCTTTGTAGCCCACCATTGGGTTTTGATAGGGATCACTGGGGAAAATTCTCATTGGCCCTTCTGTTTTCCTAAGTTTCAAATGTGCCTAGAGATCCATGAAATGTGAGCACAGTAGAAAGCTTGAAATCTGGAAGGACAACTGACCAGGTATTTTGCTGACTTTTCTGGAAAGCCTGTGTGAACATGTAGGACTTCTGTTAACCGGCGTTGATGAGGCTCCTTGTCTTGTTAGAGAGAATCTTGCTTCTTCTCAGAGCACTTCTTTGTGGAAAGGACAGGAAGTATTTAGAATAAATATTTAGAATAAACCAAACCAGGTTGGAAGAGACCTTCAAGATCATCACGTCCAACCCATCAACCAATCCAACCCACCCAAACAGCTAACCCATGGCACCAAGTACCCCATCAAGTCTCCTTCTGAACACCTCCAATGACGGCGACTCCACCACCTCCCTGGGCAGCCCATTCCAATGGGCAATCACTCTCTCTGTATAGAACTTCTTCCTAATATCCATCCTGAACCTCCCCTGGTGCAGCCTGAGACTGTGTCCTCTTGTTCTGGTACTGGGTGCCTGGGAGAAGAGAACATCATCAGCCTGTCTACAACCTCCCTTCAGGTAGTTGTAGAGAGTGATAAGGTCACCCCTGAGTCTCCTCTTCTCCAGGCTGAGCAACCCCAGCTCCCTCAGCCTCTCCTCATAGGGCTTGTGTTCCAAACCCCTCACCAACTTTGTTGCTCATCTCTGGACTCGTTCCAGCAAGTAATTTTGCATGATTCAGGAGAGAGTTAATGGTTTATGCTCTGCTTTTTTGGAAATAGGCAGACAAGAGCTTACTTAGTCGTATGTATAAAACTGCAAATCTTCAAATCTTTATTGCTTTTTGCTTATTTAAGAAAGCTTTTACTTTTCTTTAGCTTTACTCTCAACACCTGTATATTTAACCTTAACAAAAGAAGCACAGTCAGCTGAGTAAATGGAGTGGTGCTCAGTAGGCTTCCTTATTTTCTCCCTGAGCAGGTCATGTAGTTGCAGGTCACTGTGGCAATCCGGGCCATATGCCATGGTTCCTTCTCCGTGATGTGACCACATCTGTTGTGTGTGCACAGTAAAATTGAGCTGGGCAGAATTTGGTCAAGGTGCACCAAGCTTACTGTTTGTGTGTGATGCAACTGGAATAGAACAGAATAGAATTAACCAGGCTGGAAAAGACCTTTGAGATCATCAAGTCCAACCTATCACCCAGTACCATCTAATCAACTAAACCATGGCACCAAGTGCCTCATCCAGTCTCTTCCTAAACACTTCCAGTGATGGTGATTCCACCACCTTCTGGGCAGCACATTCCAATGGCCAACCACTCTTTCTGTGAAGAATTTGTTCCTAACATCCAGCCTAAATCTCCCCTGGTGCAGCTTGAGACTGTGTCCTCTTGTTCTGTTGGTGGTTGCCTGGGAGAAGAGACCAGTGCCCACCTGGCTACAATCTCCCTTCAGGTAGTTGTAGGCAGCAATAAGGTCTCCAAAGCTTCCCTCAGCCACTGAATTTACTATAAATGTGCCATAATTAATTTGGATGTTTGAAGGATGCCTGACATATCCCAAAGTTACTTGACTGCATTGATGGTAGTTCTCTCAGCAGCTGTGTTGGGCTTGTGTGGGAGTAGGTCCTTCTGGATGAGCATCATCAGGAAAAGGTTGTGATTGAGATAAAAGTCAAGCATCCTAACTACAGCCCTCAAAACTGAATTTTTATTTATATTCAGGTACTGTTTATGATGACCTTAGGGCACGTGTAAGAAGAGAAGATGTGAGAAACGTAAATAAGAGGACTTTCTGGGTGCGCTTCAGACCTTCTTACTGATGTGGGTACTCCAGCTTCACCTCTCTGCTCTTCTGTTCCTTAGCAGTAAAATGGAGTGATGAAAGTAACTTCTGCATGCCTTGAAGTTTAAAGAACGCTTTGTGAAGTGCTCAGAAATCTTGAGATGAAAAAAGCGAGGGGTAAACAGCAACTGTTGCCACTTTGACCTGCTCTTGTGGTCTGAGAGGAGCAAGCAGAAAATGCATGCGCTTGTGTTGCCATGAGAAGTGAAGATAAGTCCATCTAAAAAAGGTTCTGAATAAAGCAGCCTTTCATGCCATCTGGTAATTTCTTTAGAAAACTCTCTTCTGAAACTTTAATCCTTTCCCTCCAGATCACATCATCAGTGGAAGAATACAGAGGAGTAAGAAAGGGTAATAGTGCTGAAAGGCAAAGTTTAACACTTCTAAACCTTGTATCTTACCAATGTCAGTGGAAGGTCTAATTCTAGTTGAGGGCTGCAATTAGTTCTTGGACTTGCAGAAGACAAACAGAGGTGGGTGGCTGGGCGTAGAGGAAAACAACCAGCAGGTGTTCACCTGGGTTCTGCAAAGGACTGGAAAACTTGCGTTTGGGAGGTTAATCCTCCAGTGATAGAGAAACAGGGCTTTGGTGTGATGAAGGATAATGATGTCTTGTTTATATCTTAACCCCTGTCAGAGAGAAGGAAGACAGGATTTAGACGTAGAATTGAATCTAAATAGATGGAAACTAAGGGTGAAAAAGAAGACAAAGGTGCAGTTCAACAGCAATAGCTGTCTAGATATTTCTATACAGAAAGAGTGATTGCGCTATGGAATGGGTTGCCCGGAGAGGTGGTGGAGTCGCCGTCATTGGAGGTGTTCAGGAGGAGACTTGATGGGGTGCTTGGTGCCATGGGTTAGCTGTTTGGGTGGGTTGGATTGGTTGATGGGTTGGACACAATGATCTTGAAGGTCTCTTCCAACCTGGTTTGGTTTATTCTAATAAAGGTTTATTCTAGATGCCTGGATGTGTTCTGGAGTTTGTGGTGGAGCCGAGTCTCGGCAGCAGCAGTGCTGCGTGTGGTGTGCTCAGTGTAAATGGAATCCATAAGTAGTTTTGTCGAGAGTCAGGATTTTATTTTGCCTGTGGAACTCAGACCCATTCAGACTCTTGGCTCTGCCATTCCTTCCCTTAGATTATTGGTGGGAGCAAGTTGATACTGCTCAGCCCAAATCCACATCGATGAATACGCTTTCATCTCTTTCTCTGTTGCTTTGTTTATCTGTCTCTGTCTATCTCTCTGTGCGCCTGCTGCTTGTCTGCCTGCCAGTTTTTTCTTTGTCTCTATCACTTCATCATTGAACCCATCTGTGGAGAAAATGGGATATTTGGCTGTCTTCCTCTTTATTATTTTTTGGGGGGTGGGTTATTATTATTTGTGTCATATTGTTCCCTCAGACTTCGGAAGTCAAAACTCGCACTCCTGGGGGTGCCAGGCGCTTCAGCTCTTGCGTTTAGGAGGAGCCGTGATGCTTTTTGCGTCTGTTTGTCTGTCCATCTGTCTGCGGGTCTATAATAAGCTGTGCAGCGAGACAGCAGCTTACTATCTGTGTGTGTGAAATTAGCTAATTGGTGTTAGCAGCAATATTTTCACATGTTTTATAAGCAAAGTGCAGCAAGGTATATAAATGTAGATATGATCCAGAGACACACACACACACACACGCACACGCAAGCCTGTCGCTGCTCATGCATAGACGCTCAGAAGTAATTAATGTTAATAAGATTTTAATGTGCTTGTGAGATCATAATGAGGAGAAATGAATGCTCTGATTAGAAAAAGGTAACTGTGTGTGTGTGTTTTGGCTTAGAACAAGATTTCCCCTCTTTCTTTTTTTTTTTTTTTTTGTAAATCACAAATTCAGAACTTGTTTGTGATTGCATCAATTGGGTTTTATTTTCAAATTAGAGGTCTGTTTAGCCTTTTGAATGATTAGCCAAGTCAATGGGTAAAACCCTGATCACAAGGAACGCTGCAGGTTTAGTCTATTTCGTTTCATTTTGCCTCTTTAGAGAGCAGTGCTACTATCTGACAGGGCTGGGCAGCCTCATCCTCCTGGCATTACGTGGTTTTGATGCTGCTTTTAAAGCTTCCTCAGAAGCTGCTCTCGGAGACGGTGCTCGTTTTTAGCAGTAGAGATGTTTATCTATAGGTATCTGCAATGCATAATCAGCCAGTGAAACTATTGTGCCAAGGCACACTCCTGTTCAGCAGTAATGAAGAATCCTCAGAGTCCAGATGATCACATGATACCTTGATAATACTTTGAAATAATTAGTTTAAGAAAGCAGAACTGTCTACATGCAATTTTTTTGTTGTTGTTTTAATCACTTGGTTTCCAAATAAGAGAGACAGAGAGGTGCTTACAAGCTAAGACTGTTTTCTCATCCTGGCTGCTGTGTAGTCACCAGACCCCAGCCTGGATGCTAGGGGTCTTTCTCTCCATCAATCAGTAAAAATACTGTCCAGAGGGCTTTACTTCCATGATTTTGAGTAAAATATTAGATGAAAATATTAAAAAGTTCCTGTGGGATAATGCTACACAAATCACTTTGGAACTGGGATAACTTCTCAGGTTTTGACATGGAGAGGTTAACTATTCTGTTTTAAAACCATCCAGAATTAAAAATGCACGTTTAGAAAGTCCATGTTCCATACTACCCTCTTACTTGTCTCAGTGTTACCTGGCTATATTGATGTGTTAAAGTGTTAGGTCTGCATTTGAATTCATGGAATGTGGTTCATTTCCAAGAAGGGCTGAGGTACCACGACATTTGTTGCAGTGAGAAACGGTAGAGCATGGTGATAAGATTGCATTTCCCAATTGTGCTGAATAAGAAACAGTGTCAGTAGACAGCTTTGACGTGATTTTGAGTCTCTAAAGATGATGATGTGACAGTTTGTTTATAATAAATGCATTTATTTGGGGAAAAGGAAACCTCAGGAATTGTGTATATTTGTTTATCCCTCTAAACTCTGCTTTCTGTTAACTACTGTACAATAGGACCTCTAACTCTGTTGTTCAAAGAGCTCAATCAAGGTAGCAGTCTTGAGGAATAACAGAATCACAGAATCACCAAGGTTGGAAGAGATCTCAAAGATCATCGAGTCCAACCTGTCACCACAGACCCCATGAATAAACCATGGCACCAAGTGCCACGTCCAATCCCCTCTTGAACACCTCCAGGGGTGGTGACTCCACCACCTCCCTGGGCAGCACATTCCAATGGCTAATGACTGTCTCAGTGAAGAATTTTCTCCTAACCTTGAGCCTAAACTTCCCCTGGTGCAGCTTGAGACTGTGTCCTCTTGTTCTGGTGCTGGTTGCTTGAGAGAAGAGACCAACTCCCTCCCATCTACAACCACCCTTCAGGTAGTTGTAGAGAGCAATAAGGTCTCCCCTGAGCCTCCTCTTCTCCAGGCTAAACAATCCCAGCTCCCTCAGCCTCTCCTTGTAGGGCTTGTGCTCAAGGCCTCTCCCCAGCCTCATTGCCTTTCTCTGGACACGTTCAAGTGTCTCAATGTCCTTCTTAAACTGAAGGAGAAGGACTTGGGGGTGTCAGTTTGTTAAACATCAACATGAGCCAGCAATGGTCATTTGCAGCCCACAATACAACCATGCCCTGGGCTGCATTAGAAGAATCACGACCAGCAGGATGAAGGAGGTAATTCTGCCCCTCTACTATGCTCTTGTGAGATGCTACCTGGAATACTATGTCCAGTTCTGGTGCCCACAGAATAAGAAGGACAAACTGCTGGAGTGGGTCCAGAGAATCATAGAATCAATAAGGTTAAAAAAGACCTGAGAGATCATCAAATCCAACCTATCACTCAGCATCTCATGACTAACTAAACCATGTCTTCAAGAACCACGTAGAAAAGGGCCACAAAGATGAACAGAGGGCTGGAGTGCTCACATTGTGGGGACAGGATGTGAGAGATGGGTCTGTTTAGCCTGGAGAAGAGAAGGCTCCGGGGAAACCTTGTGTCAGCTTTCCAGTACCTGAAGTGGGGCTACAGGAAAGCTATGAAGGGATTTTTTACAAGGGCTTGTTCTGACAGGATGAGAGGGAGTGGATTGAAGCATGAGGAGGGTAGATTTAGACTGGATATTCAGAAGAAATTCTTTATGGTGAGAGTAGCAAGACACTGAAACAGGTTGCCCAGGGAGGTTGTGGATGCTTCCTCCTCCTCTCTGGAGGCGTTCAAGGCCAGGTTAGATGAGGCCTTGAGCAACTAGGTGTAGCAGAAGGTGTCTCTGCCCATGGCAGGGCAGTTGGAACTAGATAATTTTAAGGTCCTTTCCCACTAAAACCATTCTATGAATCAGTGCTCTTAATACAGGAACTTAATTTGCTGAGATGCCTTGGGTTATCTTGTGCACATGAGTGTGCTTAAGTGTGTGTGTGCAAGTGCATTCAAACCATCACTGAAACCTGAACACCCATGCAGTAAGGCAAAAGCATTGACCAACTGCTGCCAGTGTCCAGGTGGGTTTTAATGACCCTGGATGGACCAAGGACATGTTTGCTTCTCCTAAGTGCATTGTGTCTGAGAAGTGCTTTAAATTTTGAGCAAAATAAAACTGCAGCCTGAGCTCTCACTGTAAGGAAGCAACTAGTTTGCTTTAAAAATCATTGGTCCTAGGTAATTTTGTTAGAATCTTTTGTGAAATATCAATCCCAGTTTAGGTTTAGTATTGAATTGAATTAGTATTGAATTTATGGAATGGGATGCATTTCCAGAAAGTGCTGAGGTACCACAACAGTAGCTGCGATGAGAAACAGTAAGGGCATGGTGATGTGATTGTGATTTCCAAATCACGATGAACGAACCCAGCTTGGACATGATTTGAAGTCTCTAAAGAAGATGATGTGATGTTTCAAATCCCACTTTGGGATTAGTGTCCTCTTGCATTTTTTCTCATTGCCTGTTTCTGCTTTTTTCCCATGTGGTAACAGGCCAGTTCCCAAGACTGGCTTCCACAAAGTCAAAGCGTGAGAGTAGGAGCAAGGAAATCGTAGGCTCCCAAACCACTGAATTTTCACCTTGGAGCAGAAAGCAGCTAAGCAATGAGAGGACTTTCTCTGTAGTTTTCCAGTGTTCTAGATGGAAAATATTTAATTATGCACCCAATTTGATGTTCTTAGCATCAAAGGTGATGTAGCCAAGTTCCCATCAGCTATAGGGTGAAAACTCCTTAAGGCCTGGAGAACTCAGAAAGAGCTGAAGCGAACTGGCTAAATGCATGAAGTCACTGTGCAAAAATGAATTGTGCTAAATCCTTGGGGAACTGCTTTAATTCAGGAGTAAATTAGTCTTAGACCAATGTAGCTTAACTGAATAAGGAGCTACAGGGAGCTTTGCTGTTGAATTAGAGCATCTACTCACAGCTTCATGAGAATTAAATGTGTGCATAATGGTGTCAGACCCTTAGTTGATTTGCCTTAACGTCCCCATGCAGACTTGGTTTAAGAGGTAGATAAACTGTCCCAAGCAATTTGCTCTGTACTGGAGATCCAGAACAAACAAATTTCAATAACATCTTTCCTCTGAGGAAGATATTACCATGCCAACTATAGCACTGTTCTTGACAGACAACAGTTGTCCTGCCCTTGGTTACCCTGCCTCTTTGTTTTTCTGCGTAGTTTTTGGAGGGTCTACAGTTACTGAAAGTAGCTTTCTGTTACAGTCAGCTTGTGCACACAGACAGTATTTGGGAGTAAAACATATTACAAGAAAAGCAAATGTATTCACAAGTTCTGTTTCTGCCTGGCAACTAGCTGCTTTATTTACATTTGGCTACTCTGGTGTAGGGTTAGCTCAAAGATGAGATGGAGGATTTTGAGTTGGCTTTATTCAGTTGTGATACCAGAACAGAATATGGTGGGAGCATACTAGCTACAGAATCACAGAATGTTAGGGATTTGAGGGACCTCTAGAATTCAAGTCCAACCCCCCTGCCAAAGCAGCATCCCCTAGGGCAGGCCATGCAGGTGGCCAGGTGGGTTTTGAAAGTCTCCAGAGAAGGAGACTCTACGACCTCTCTGGGCAGCCTGTGCCAGTGCTCCATCACCCTTACAGTAAAGAAGTTTCTCCTCCTGTTGAAGTGGAACTTCTGTGTTCCAGCTTATACCCATTGCTCCTTGTCCTATCACTGGGCACCACCAAAAAGAGACTGGCACCTTCATCTGGATACCCACCTCTCAGATATTTATAGACATGAGTAAGATCCCCTCTCAGCCTTCCCTTCTTAAGACTAAACAGCCTCAATTCTCTCAGTCTTCATAGGAGAAATGCTCAGTGACAAGCTACCTTGGGAGAAACTTCATTTCTTTTACAGAAGCCTATACCCAGTGTGAAAGTAGGAGTTTGTATGTTGAGAGTGTGCTCTGAAGAATGTTTTCAAGTATGTTTACCAGTCTTACTCAGATTAATGCTGTTTAATTTCACTTCGTTCCTAAGTACACCTATAAGATTAGAATGCCATTAATTCACAGAGTTCATAATTGATAAACTGATTGTTAGTTGATAAAATCTTTGCACTAGACAACGTTGGATTTGCACAGTGAAAACCTTCTGTCTAAGAACCTATTTGGAAAATATCTGTAGGTTCTGGCTTTATCAGGGCCAGTGATCAACTTGAAAGCTGCTAGCCTCAAAGAGTGGATGTTTGCTCAACTGTGCTAACTGCTCTCAGGGTTTTGGGTATGATCTGGAGACAAAAAACATACATCCTGAAACTGCCAAGACTTAAACATCAGAAGAACTTTTTAGAAGGGCTCCTAGTGATGGGATGATGAGAAGGAATGGATTTGGGCTTGAGGAGAACACATTTAGCCTGGATGTTAGGAAGAAATTCTTTACAGCAAAGGTGGTGAGACACTGGAACAGGTTGCCCAGGAAGATTGAGGATACCCCCTCCCTGAAGGTTCAGGCCAAGGTTTGATGAGGCCTTGAGCAACCTGGTCTCACAGAAGGTCCCTTCCAACCCAGGCCATTTTATTAATCTATGAAAAGTGATTATTTTATCTTACTTGCCCAATTACATATTTATGTTTTCTCAATAAGTACTTTTTCCAAAGCACTTTATGCCCAGAAGCACCTGCTGAAGCTGCAGAATCATAGAATCATAGAATCAGTCAGGGTTGAAAGGGAGCATAAGGATCATCTAGTTCCAACCCCCTGCCGTGGGCAGGGACACCCCACACTAGATCAGCCTGGCCAGAGCCTCGTCCAGCCTGGGCTTAAACACCTCCAGGGATGGGGCCTCAACCACCTCCCTGGACAACCCATTCCAGGGCTTCACCACTCTCATGGGGAAGAACTTCCTCCTCACATCCAGCCTGAATCTCCCCACCTCCAGCTTCATTCCATTCCCCCTAGTCCTATCACTCCCTGAGATCCCGAGCAGTCCCTCCCCAGCCTTCTTGTAGGCCCCCTTCAGATACTGAAAGGCCACAATTAGGTAACCTTGGAGCCTTCTTTTCTCCAGACTGAACAGCCCCAACTCCTTCAGTCTGTCCTCATAGGCAGGTGCTCCAGCCCTCTGATCGTCCTCATGGCCCTTCTCTGGACACCTTCCAATACCTCCATACATAATACAGAATACAGTAAACTTCTAGCAGCATGTGGATTTAGAAGAGAAATTTTAGATGCTAGATTTAAAACCATGGGCCAGAAGGCTCTTAGGAATACATGAGCCTAGAAATTCCAGAAAACTGGGGTGACATTTTTTGCCAAAAAAGGTGTTTTAAAAAGTGTTATAATTGCAGTATATGGTATTTACATGAAAGGCTACAACTATTTACATGAAACAACATTTACAACGTTCACAACAGTCTACAACATCTACATGAAAGTCTACATGCTGTCTACAACTACCTGAGAGGTGGTTGTAGCCAGAGGGGGTTGGTCTCTTCTCCTAGGCAACCAGGACCAGAACAAGAGGACACAGCCTATAGCTGTGCCAGGGGAAGTTTAGACTAGAGGTGAGGAGAAAGTTCTTCATTGAGAGATTTGTTAGCTATTGGAATGTGCTGCCCAGGGAGGTGATGGAGTCACCATCCCTGGAGGTGTTCAAGAGGGGATTGGACGTGGCACTTGGTGCCATGGTTTAGTCATGATGTCTGTGGTGACAGGTTGGACTTGATGATCTTTGAGGTCTCTTCCAACCTTGGTGATTCTGTGATTCTGTGAAAATCAAAGAATCACAGAATGCTAAGTTGGAAGGGAAACCAAGGATCATCTGATCCCACCTTTCTAGGTGACAGTGTAGTTTAAATGAGTTGGCCCAGCACCTTGTCAGGCTGCATCTTAAAACTGACCAATGTAGGGGAATCCACTACTTCCCTTGGGAGATTATTCCAACTGTTCTCATGGTGACAAATTTTCTTCTGGATTCCAATCGGAATCCCCCCAGGAGTAACTTGTGCCTATTGTCCATTGTCTTTTCTGTGAGACTCCTTGTAAAAAGGGACTCTCCAGCCTCTTGGTAGTCACCCTTTGTGTACTGGTACATGGTAATAAGGTCTCCCCTAAGCTTCCTCAAGGCTGAGCAAACTCAGTTCTCTCAAAACTGTCACACTGTAGGGAAACAGGACCTGTTGAAGAAATCAAGTAAATTGATCACATAGCTCTGTTTTCTCTGCTTCTAGAATCATCAAAAATTTCTGAGGTAGGTAGGGAAAGCCTTCTGACAAACAAATATGGAAAGAACATCTCCCTGGGCAGCCTCTTGCAATGCCTCATCACTCTTAAGAAATTTTTCCTAATATGCAACCTAAACCTTCCCTGGCACAACTTAAGCCGATTTTCTTTTGTCCTATTCCTGGTTACTTGGGAGAAGAGCCCAACACCAATCTCACTACAACCTCCATTCAGGTAGTTTAGAGAGCAGTAAGATCTCCCCTCAGCGTTCTCTTCTCCAGACTAAACAACCCCAGCTCCCTCAGCTGCTCCTCGTATGACATGCCCACTGAACCCCTCACCAGCCTCATTGCTCTTCTCTGGACACCCTCCAGGACCTCAATGCTGACTCCTTGCTTTGCCAAGATATTGCTACCTTATATCTCACTTCTAATTCACCGTAACTCTAGATCCTTTCCTCTAGATCCTGCCTGCTCAGTTACCACCATCTTGTATGTGTATCATTTATAATGTCTGCTCAGGTACTTCAGTCATGTTCCTGCTGAATCACATCCAGTGCTTCCAGACCATTTAATTTATTTGCCAAGGTAATTCTGAATTTTATTCAGTCGTTCAGTGCCCTCCTAGGTTCATGTTGTCTGCAAGTTTAATCAACATGTTTTCTATTTCATCATCTAGGTTATTAATGAAAAAGTCAAACAGAGCAAAACTCAGGGCAGAAACCTGGTTGATGTATTCTTCTGTCTTCACAATTACTGTGTGGATTCCCTTATCCAAGTAGTTTTGCATCTGTGTATTATCCTGGCTATGCTTGTTTTGTTTCTAACTTGTGTGTAAGGATATTATAAATGATTGTTAAAGGCCAAAACAGAGTGGAGGTATGTGACATTTGCTTGCTACAAGGTTTCTTGTCCTGTTGTAGAAGGCAATTGGGGTTTTTTTGGCAGAATAGCATTGATTGCTACTCATCTTTCATACTTAGGTTGAGTAGCCTACAAGAAGGCTGGGGAAGGACTTCTCAGGATCTCAGGTAGTGACAGGACTAGGGGGAATGGAATGAAGCTGGAGGTGGGGAGATTCAGGCTAGGTGTGAGGAGGAGGTTCTTCACCATGAGAGTGGTGAGGCACTGGAATGGGTTGTCCAGGGAGGTGGTTGAGGCCCCGTCCCTGGAGGTGTTTAAGAGCAGGCTGGATGAGGCTCTGTCCAGCCTGGTCTAGTGTGGGGTGTCCCTGCCCATGGCAGGGGGGTTGGAACTAGATGATCCGTGTGGTCCCTTCCAACCCTGAATGAAACTATGAAACTATGAAACTAAGTTTTTCTGTGAATTGAGCTAAAACTGAGTGGTCTAGAATCCCCTTTTTCTCTCTTTTTTTCTCTCTGTGTTCATGGACAGTACTGGATTTATTCTTTGGTTCTTTCCTTGTCTTCTACAAAGTCTCAAAGTCTGTTTCACACACCCCTTGAAGACTAGCAGGGTGAAATTTACACACAAATGACTTGAAGAATACCTAACGTAGCTAAGCATTCTCCAATCTGTCTGCTTGTTCTTTTGGAGTAAGACCATAACCTTCTTAATGAGTATTAATTGAATTATCCATGTCTCTCCACTCAAAATGTTGAATGAAAGGTGGTATAAAATGTGTTAACCACCTCAGCCTACTCACATCATCTGTCAGTTGATCTTTCTCCCCACTTACTAACACAGCCACATTCTCACTCATCTGACTAAATGTACTAATAGAATGAATTTGTCTTACTCTTGATATCCCTTATTAATGTTGTACTTTGATTATGATTTTGGTGCAATATTGCAGTATTTTGGTGCAATATTTGTAATTATGGATTCTGATATCCTTCTGCTTTCTTCAGACTTTTCTTCTTGTCTGGGCAGCAGTAAAGAACTCATGATTTAGTGACATTAAAACTCTACTATTCTCTTTCTTTCCTCTTTCTTGGGATAGCTTGTGCTTATAATATTGCTATATTTCCTTGGAATAACAAGACTTTATGTTATGACTAAAGTTATGACTCTTTAACTTCTTTTTTTTACCCCCTGTAGACTCTCCCAGGGATTTTTCCATACTAGGTCACTGAGATCTACATTCTAGAAGTCTGTTGGTTTTACTTTGATTTTCTCCCTCATTCTTTTCTGAAGAATTATGAACTTAATTACTGTGTCTTGCACTCTTACAATCTCAATTTGTCTACCCATACAGGCTAGAGTCCAATCTAGAAGAAATGTCCCTTTGGTCCTTTCTTCACTTTCTGAATTGACAAAAACCCCCACAGTCTGAAGCACATTCCATGACAATTGTGGCCTTGCAGTACTTAAAGGGAGCCCATAAGAAAGATGGGCCAAATCTTTTGAGCAGGGCCTATTGTGACAGGACAGCAGGTAATGGTTTGAAAATAAAAGAGAGGAGATTTAGACTACATAGAGGGAAGAAAGATTTTACAATGAGGATGTTGAAGTACTGGAACATGGTGGACACGTTCAAGTGTCTCAATGTCCTTCTTAAACTGAAGGAGAAGGACTTGGGGGTGTCAGTTTTTTACACATCAGCACGAGCCAGCAATGGTCAATTGCTCATTTGTTCAAGTGTCTCGATGTCCTTCTTAAACTGAGGGGCCCAGAACTGGACACAGTACTCAAGGTGTGTCCTAACCAAGGCAGAGTACAGGGGCACAATGACTTCCCTGCTCCTGCTGGCCACACTATTCTTGATGCAGGCCAGGATGCCATTGGCCTTCTTGGCCACCTGGGCACACTGCTGGCTCATGTTCAGCCAGCTGTCAGTCAGCACCCCCAGGTCCCTTTCTGTTTGGCTGCTTTCCAGCCACTCCGACCCCAGCCTGTAGCTCTGCATGGGGTTGTTGTGGCCAAAGTGCAGCAGCCAGCACTTGGATTTGTTGAATACCATCACTTTGTGTTATGTGGACACAGGACATGCTTATCTGATAAACATTTTATCTTTCTTTTTTCTTTTCCTCTTTGCTCCTCTAGCATTTCTGTCTTGCTCACCTCTCTTAGCCAGCACTTCCTTGCAGCGAGGCTTTGTGTTTTCTCATGTCAGCTGCCTCTTAATAGACTTGCTATTCTTTCCTCATATATAATAATATTTTATTGGTAGCATTTTTGGAAGCTTTGCAGGTCAGTGCTAGAACCATGAAACCTTTTGTCCAATTTCTGTTGCAGCTTTGTGTGAGTCTTCTCTATTGACTAACATTGGTCATGCTCATTTGCTGTTTCAGCCTATTGTGTACCAGAATAAAGTGGAATGCTCTTTCCCAAACTGTATATATTTAGTTAATAGCCATTTCAGAGAATTTGACCCCTCTCATCTTAAGAAAATAACACATTTCTGTCGTATTGAACCTGTCATGTTGCCACCAATGTCTGCAGACTTGTTTGGAGGGGAATCTTCCATGCAAGCACATATTCTGATATCCCATCATAAGAAGGATGCAGAGCTGTTGGAGCAAGTCCAGAGAAGGGGCACAAAGATGATCCAAGGGCTGGAACACCTCTGCTATGAGGATAGGCAGAGGGAGCTGGAGTTCAGCCTGGAGAAGACTGGTGGGACATTAGAGCTGCCTCCCAATATCTGAAGTGTTTCTATGGGAAGGCTGGAAAGGGACTTTTCATAAGGTTGTCTGGTGACAGGATAAGAGGGAGTGGTTTTAAAGCTGAGGGATAATAGGCTTAGGCTGGGGCTTAGGATGAAGTTCTTCAGTAGAAGGGTGGTGAGACTCTGCAATAGGCTGCCCAGGGAGGCTGTGGATGCCTCCTCCCTGGGGGCCAGGCTGGATGAGGCCTTGTGCAGCTGAGTCTAATTAACACTGTCCTGGCCCATAGCAGGGAGGTTGGAGTAGACGATCTCTAAGGTGCCTTCCATCCTAATCCATTCTATGATTCTTTGATTCAATATTCCTTGGTCTTGGAAAGATGGAAGGCCATCTGAATGTGAATCTGTAGATTTTTTCCTTTTGTTCATCTTGGTTTTGGTTTTAATACAAGATAATTGGAAAATTCCAGAGAAGATAACATTTAAAGTGCCTACACAATCTAATTGCTTACATTAATTCCTTTAGAGACCAGCATTTACAAATGATGTTTGGATACAGGTTACTTAACTTCAGTAATCTTAAAGGAAAATGCAGTCAAGTCAGCTATTTAGTCTCAGTCTGTTATCAGTGGAGAGGAGGAGAAATACCTCTAGAGACCCATTCATCCTAAATATATTATAGTTTCAGGATGAGATTAATGGCTCTCTGGAGATGATTGTGGTGGCTTTAGTTAGATGCTTAACTTTTAGGAAGGTAGATTATATGCATGTTAGTCCCATGCCTGATCAAATTTATCTGAAGACTGTTTCCACTGTCCAGATGCACAAACCAGAAAGCTAGTGTACTTTGCCTCATTTTATGTGTTAGTATTTTCCAGAGTTGGGAAAAGTTGGTTTGTTTCTTTCGTTCTTTGTTGTGAGGTTTCTGTTTGTTTGTTGTTGGTTGGCTGCTGGTTGGGTTTATTTCCCCCAACCAAAACTTTCCTTTTTAAAACTTGCTACATCTGTTTACCTTTTTGATTGTAACTTGTTCCTTCATTTGGTTCGTGGTGAAGAAACTGTTTGGATTCTTCGCTCTGGTGTGGCCTGCTTTCCGTGGCTCGCGTCTTGAAACTTGCGCTCAGCCATTTTGCCTCCAGTCCCGCAGATAAACACTGCTCCATGTTACCTTTCTCACAGTTTAATTAAGCACAGTTTTGAGTCTGTTAAACTCTGTTGATGAGCTGTTAGTTTTAGGTGAGTGTTTGTATTTCAGAGAATTTCGTGATGCAGCCACTAAAAGCGGACAACAGCTTAGCCATATTTGCTGTCTTGGGGAGAAGAGCAAATGTCATTTTGGTGTTGTACAGTTTTTTCTCTTTATCTCTGTGCAGCTGTAAGGTGTCCATGGCACTATTATTCTGGCCACTCTGTTGCCAAAAACTTGTCAAGATGCAGTGGAGAATTCAGAGAAGAGCAACAGAAGTTGAAAGGCTGAAGATACTGAAATAGGAGCAGAGATAAAAGATTTAATATGTACAGTTTGGACTAAATTGTGACTAAGACATATGATAACAGTCTACAAGTATTTGAAGGGTGTAAAATATTAAGACCAAACAAAAAATAAAAGGAATTATTTTAAGATGTTCAAAGGGGTAAAACTCAGTAAGGAAAAATGTCAATGTGAATCACCAAAGCTTCCTGAGGATTGCATGTGCTAGAGTCACAGAGTGGATTCTGCAAGAAGGTGGTGAAAGACCTAGACCTTCACACAGGCCCAGAGGTCACACACACACACGCACACAGAAGTACACCAGTTTGATGCCATCCAATTCTGAGCATCTGCCTGGAGCCCACTGCACTGGGCTCTGTGTGGCCCAGCTGGACAGCCAGCTTGGTTTGCGTCTCATCTTGGGCTTCCCTGCTGAAAGAGCTGCAGTATGGAGGGCTTGTCCTGGTGGCAGCAAGCTGACTTCAGCTGCTGTTTTATGGAGAAGCCCTTTTCCATCATATGGCTGTGCATACACCCATCCATTTGGTAGGCGTAGGCAGAATCAAGCTGTCACCAACAAAATATAGGCAGGAAGACTGAAAGAAATGGAGTGAAGAATAGCAGTTCACAATATCCTGGCAAAAGACTGATGTGACATGTTAGGTGTTTTCTTTTTCCTTTTACCCTCTTCTTTCATCTCTGTAAATTGGTGCCATGACATTTGAAACTGTTTTTCAGTAGAGTTTCCCCCCCCCCCCCCCCCTCCAAGCAAAGTCCTCAACACCTATTCATTCTGATAAAGGCTGCAGATTTTCACTGTATGCTCAGCTTAGTTAGGATGTCTTTTATCACCCTAGTAAATTGCAGTGGACTAATTGAAGACTAAAAATATTTAATGTCATGGCCACTCTTCAGTTGGGATGATATTTTTGCTTAATAGGGACATCTTTACTGTTTACAGCTGGTTTTACACTCATAATGGATACAGACAGAAGGAGTGAGGACTACAGTTCTTGCTCCCTCCTCTGCCCTCCGTTCCTCATTTTTAATTTCATGTGTGCAAAACCATCATGCATGCCAGCTTGGGAAGCTGGCATCCCTCCTGTTAAGACCAAACTTGCTCTCTGTTGCAGTATAAATAGTGCTTGTTTCCAACTTCAGAGCAGCACTCAGTGTTGCGTGCATACTGTAGCTCAGTGGGAAGCAGTGGCTATGTGAAAGGGGTTTCCATGTGCATCCTGGGCTACACCAAAATAAGCGTGGACAGCAGGTTGACAAAGGTGATTCTGCCACTCTGATCTGGCGAGACCTCACCTAGAGTACTGTGTCCAGCTCTGGGACCCCCAATACAAGAGAGACAAAGACCTGCTGGAGAAGGTCCAGGAGAGGTCCAGAGTGCTGGAGCAGCCTCTCCTGTGAAAGGAGAATGAAAGGATGTGGGCTGTTCTCCTTGGAGAAGAGAAGGCTCTGGGGTCACTTTATAACTACCTTTCAAAATCTGAAGGGGACCTACAGGAAGGTTAGGGAAGGACTGTTTAAAAGGGCTTGAAGTGATAGGATGAGGGAGAGTGGTTTTAAACTGGAGCAGGGTAGATTTAGGTTAGACTTGAGGAGGAAGTTCGTTACAAAGAGGGTAGTAAAATACTGGAACAGTTGCCCAGAGAGTTGGTGGAGGTCCCAGCCATGGTGACAGTCAAGATCAGACTTGATGTGGCCCTAGGCACTCTGATCTAGTTGGAGATGTCCCTGCTGACTGCAGGGGGGTTGGACAAGAGGACTTTTGAGGGTCTCTTCCAACACAGTGTAGTCTGTGAATCTGTGAAGGGGGTTATGTTTATGGCTTTGAATTTACTGGACAAGTCTAAGCACATATCTGGGGATAGGTCTTTAAGCTTATGTGATACTAAGTTACTGGAATATTTCAGTTCTGAAGTGGCTTAATATAAGTCCTACTTCACTGGCATGTAGAGGAGAAAGCAAACCAAATACCATTCTTTATAGTACTCCAAATATAAAGCTGGGAGCATGCCCAACTTTGGTAATCCTGCGTTATCTGTAAACCGCTGGAAGCAGAGAGGGAAATTGCACCAGGTGAGCCAGCTATGTTTTGAAATGTCATTTAGTTTGCTAGGCTGGGGCTTTGGGTTTGATAAAAGCACCTTGTTCTGCTTTCTAAAAGTACCTGGCTGGGCAAAGCAAGAGACTGTTTGGTCAGATTGAGGCCACAGAGAAAGGCTGTTGGGGGAAGGTTGAAGTGATAGGCCAGTTTTGATTACAGAAGAGGTGACTTCAGCAAAGCCACTCTAGTCTTTGCTGACAGCATGTGAAGTTTTGCCTTGACCTAATTACTCCTCCTACTCCTGGAAAACATCTTCTTAAAGTTTCATGATAAAAAGCAATTGCTATTTTCCTTAGGCTCATTGGAATGATTATCTTCCCAGTTGAAAATGCTGGGCTGTCTGCCCCCCACCATACACTTGGGAAGAGCCTTTCCCATCCTAGGCTCTCTGGCATGCGTGGCCAGCTACGAGCTAAACCCTGAAGAATAAGAAAGCATTTATCCCCCTTTCTGCTGTGATTCATGTTCTGAGTGTGGATGACCCGCTTCAGTGTGTTGTTTAGCCTCAGCCTGGACACACTAGAGCAAGCATTGCAGAGAGGGATGCTGGGTTTTCGGGTTGTGCTGTGTTGCTACAGATCATGTCACCTCCGTGGGTAAACAGTCCAAAAATAAAACCAGCAAATGATACAAAAAGGAATCCAGTTATATTTTTATATCTCATTAAGTTTCGCTCCTCCTTCTGGTTTTATTGGCAGAGATATCAAGGGAGTGTTCATCTCCATCTGAGAAGTGGAAAGATTTGCAATAGCTGTCTGAGTGGACACCTTTTTTTTTTGGGTTGTTGCTAGGAGGATTAAGTGGGAAAAGCTCTAGGATCTCCCACACCTGTCTCATTTAAGGAAATCCTTATTTTACTGCGTATAGAAAACAGCCACTGATCTAAGGTTTGTAACTAGTACCCTGCCCAGGGATTCTTTATTTAGGTACTCAGCTCAAAGAGCTGCTGTCCCAAGCTGTCATTTAACAGAGGGATTGCTTAATATTGCCACTGAGCCAAAGGTATTGATGGGTGGACTCTCCCTTGAACTTTCCCCGTGTGGTAGTGACAGATGATTAGGGGTGGTAAAAAGGAAGATTCTGCCAGCACAGGCCCTGGGGTCACCACTGGTCTGTCTGCAGAGCTCTGCACGACCTTGATCTATGACTGCAGAACACTTGCTACAAAAGCCTGTCCTCTTCAGCCCCCATGGTTCAATGTGAGATTGATAACTAATCAATACTGTTGTTTTCTGTTATTCTGGGGGTCCTTGACTGCCTATCCTTCCCTTCCATAGGATATCTAAGATGTGGCTGGATGATTGTGATAGAATTTGACCTGCATTCTTCAACCACCTACTGCAGCCCAAGTCAGGAAAGGCAGTGGGAAAGAATATTGTATGCCTTTGGGTTTAGTACACTTATGCCCACTAAGCATTTCCTTACCATGCTTTGGTTTTGGGTTTGTTTGTTTTTCCGGGCTTTATGCTGGGGTCCACCAGCATGCTTAGCATCTATGTGGTTAATGGTGTTCCTGAAAGTAAATGATGACTGCCAGGTTTGCTAAGGCCCTATCCTGCCTATGTTTGCACATCACTTGTAAGTTTATGCTCAGATTGTGGTCCTGCCAAGTTTTCTGTCTTTTAAGTTGGAATAAAGAACTTTTCTCTCAGGTTCATCTGTTGTGTTTTACCTCTGTCAGATTCTGACCTTGGGAAAAAAGTTGTTTTTCAGGCAGTAGCTATGAGTTTGATAGAATGGGAGTTATGATGACTCTTTTTATAGCCATAATCCTGGGCTGTAAGAATTCTGATTGTCTCATGTCCCCTACTTAGGATTTTATGTAGTTATTTGTACCACACATACTGGATCCTAGGATTCATGTGGTAAAGGGGCATGACTGCCCAGTGTGGACCTGCAAATAAGATACGATAAGGTAGAATAGAATAGAATAGAATAGAATAGAATAGAATAGAATAGAATAGAATAGAATAGAATAGAATAGAATAGAATTTACAATAGAATTTACAATGGAATTTACAATGGAATTTACAATGGAATGTAGAAAGGAATAGAATAGAATAGAATAGAATAGAATAGAATAGAATAGAATAGAACAGAATAGAATAGAATAGAATGTAGAATAGAATGTAGAATAGAATGTAGAATAGAATGTAGAAAGGAATAGAATAGAATAGAATAGAATAGAATAGAATAGAATAGAATAGAATAGAATAGAATAAAATAGAATAGAAGAGAATAGAGAATAGAGAATAGAGAATAGAGAATAGAGAATAGAGAATAGAGAATAGAATAGACCAGACCAGACCAGACCAGGTTGGAAGAGACCTTCAAGATCATCGTGTCCAACCTATCACCCAACACCATCTAATCAACTAAACCATGCAACCAAGCACCCTATCAAGCCTCCTCCTAAACACCTCCAATGATGGTGACTCCACCACCTCCCTGGGCAGCCCATTCCAATGGGCAACCACTCTCTCTATGAAGAATTTCTTCCCAACATCCAGTCTAAACCTCCCCTGGTGCAGCTTGAGAGTGTGTCCTCTTGCTCTGCTGCTGGTTGCCTGGGAGAAGAGACCAGATGATGCATGGAAAACTTCAGATAGTGCCTAATGAACTCCTTCACATACTCAATCTGAGGACATTACTGAGAATATGAGCCTTGGCAAGGAGAAGTATCAACTTCTTTTTAATACTTAAAACACTAGACTAAAGCACATTTGAAGTCAGTAGCTGGAGAAAAACATGCCTTTTCCCTAAAGCCTTGTCTGTAAAATGATATTGCAAAGGCCAAAGAATTAGGTATTCCCAGGGAAAGAGTTAAAAAAAATATCTTAATTACAGCAATGCTTTAGGATGTAGGAATGACTGTTCTTCCTCTGAAAGCAGCAGTGTTTGTGTCACTTCAGTAAAGGTCTCTTTGTACAGTAGACAAAGATGCATAAGGAAAACAAAACACATTGCATCTGGGAATTGAGAAAAAAAAGGGGTGGTGGTGGTGGGGGGAAAGAGTATTTTCTTTGTTCCAAGTAACCTATCCTGTTAATTCTAAAAATGAGATAGAAGATTTTCCTAACAACTCAGTATGCAGCTCCTGTCTTTCCGTGGAATGTCCTTAACCATTCACTGACTCACTCCCTATTCATTTAAAGCTAATATATGGCAGTTTTATTGTGGTTTCTAAAGTATGGAGGTTATGTGAGTCAGATGCAATTTAGAACAGAGATTATCTTTAAATAATCAGAACCATACTTTGCCAAAAATACTTAAAAAAGACAAAAAAAAAAGAAAGAAAGAAATGCAGCAAGCAAGCATTCAGTGTTCTCAAAATACAGAGTGCCTTCTAAAAAAGACTGGTTTATTTCTCAGTAAATAAGGAGGAGGAACCATTATGTAAACCTGAGCGCTCAGCAGCCATCCATTTACCTCCTTCAAGGAGACGAGGTGGGGCTTCAAATTTTCCGAGCTGAGGAGAAAGGCACATCCTTGAGTGCTCGCACCAAGGACGTGATGGAAGCATTTTTTTTTTGTTTTGTCCCTTGAAAAATTTTTTTGCAGCAAGAAGACATAAGGTTAGAGGTGGCCTGAATGATAACTTTCCTGAAGATTTAATCAAGGACGTTTTGGAGAGTGTGGGTGTTTTGGATCTATCCTTCAAAAGGAGGGGAGGGGGGACGGGAATCAGCACCACTAAGAACCTCCCTGCCTACTTTTTTTTTTACTTTCCTCCTTCTTAAACTGGTTCTGACTCTTTTTTTTTTGGTTAATAATTCAGTGTTAGTAAGGGCAATTGTTCTTTTTTTTTTTGTATTTGCTGTGACTTTGAAGTTGCTTTGTTGTGACAGCTGCTAGGCTGGCATTTCCTGGACATCAGTGGGATATTGATAGCTTGCCTGCTTCCCTTCTTTTCTCTTTTTATTTGATGGATTTTCTCAGAAAGGATAGTGTACTGACAAGACTCAGATTCCTGTATTAAAAATGCAGAAGGTGGATTGTAGTGGGCTAAGGATGCCCAGAATGTGAAAATTCCAAAGAGTTACCAGCTGGTTTTTTGTAATACAGTCGGCGAGGTGCTCTACAGACAGAATCCCAAAGGTCTCAAAGTTAGGAACATAGTAGTATCACAGTATCAGTCAGGGTTGGAAGGGACCACAAGGATCATCTAGTTCCAACCCCCTGCCATGGGCAGGGACACCCCACACTAGATCAGGCTGGCCAGAGCCTCATCCAGCCTGCTCTTAAACACCTCCAGGGATGGGGCCTCAACCACCTCCCTGGACAACCCATTCCAGGGTTTCACCACTCTCATGGGGAAGAACTTCCTCCTCACCTCCAGCCTGAATCTCCCCACCTCCAGCTTCATTCCATTCCCCCTAGACCTCTCACTCCCTGATATCCTGAGAAGTCCCTCCCCAGCCTTCTTGAACATGTATTCACCCTGCTGCTCATCAGTTTTTGTTTGTTTGTTTGCTCTTACTGTTTTTTGCAAGCATTTGGTGCAGCAACAAATGATGCTGGCCTGTCAGCCTGACACCAGCCTGTTGATCTGCTGGAGGGTAGAGAGTCTTTGCAGAGGGAACTCAACAGGCTGGACAGATGGGCAGAGGCCAAGGGCAGGAGATTGAACCCATCCAAGTGCCGGGTTCTGCACATTGGCCACAGCAACCCCATGCAGTGCTACAGGCTGGGGTCAGAGTGGCTGAGAGCAGACAGGCAGAGAGGGACCTGGGGGGACTGGTTGATGGTAGGCTGACCATGAGGCTGCAGTGTGCCCAGGCAGCCAAGCAGGCCAATGGCATCCTGGCCTGCATCAGGAACAGTGTGGCCAGCAGGAGCCGGGAGGTCATTGTGCCCCTGTACACTGCACTGGTTATGCTGCACCTTGAATCCTGTGTCCAGTTCTGGGCCCCTCAGTTTAGGAAAGATGTTGACTTGCTGGTCCAGAGAAGGGCAACAAAGTTGGGGAGGGGTTTGGAGTACAGCCCTATGAAGATAGGCTAAGGGAGCTGAGGTTGATTAGCCTGGAGAAGAGAAGGCTCAGGGGAGACCTTATTGCTTTCTACAACCACCTGAAGGGAGGTTGTAGCCAGGTGGGGATTGGTCTCTTCTCCGAGGCAACCAGCATCAGAAGAGGACACAGTTTCAAGCTGTGCCAGGGGAGGTTCAGACTGGATGTTAGGAAGAAATTCTTCACAAAGTGATTGCCCATTGGAATGAGCTGCCTGGGGAGGTGGTGGAGTCACCATCCCTGGAGGTGTTTAGGAGGAGACTTGATGGGGTCCTTGGTTGCATGGTTTAGTTGATTAAGTGGTGTTGGATGATAGGTTGGACACAATGATCTTGAAGGTCTCTTCCAACCTGGTCTGGTCTGGTCTATCCTATTCTATTCTATTCTATTCTATTCTATTCTATTCTATTCTATTCTATTCTATTCTATTCTATTCTATTCTATTCTATTCTATTCTATTCTATTCTATTCTATTCTATTCTATTCTATCCTATCCTATTCTATTCTATTCTATTCTATTCTATTCTATTCTATTCTATTCTCTATTCTATTCTATTCCTTTCTACATTCTATTCTGCATTCTCTTCTAAATTCTCTTCTCTTCTCTTCTCTTCTCTTCTCTTCTCTTCTCTTCTCTTCTCTTCTCTTCTCTTCTCTTCTCTTCTCTTCTCTTCTCTTCTCTTCTCTTCTCTTCTCTTCTCTTCTCTTCTCTTCTCTTCTCTTCTCATCAAGGCCACATTGTAATAAATGCATATTTTCTCTATCAAAAGATAACATACTCTTGGCTGAAGAACAATCCCAATCAGCCTTCCACAGAAGCATTTCCAGCTATATATTAAGCCTCATCTTTTTCAATTACAACAGAGCTTATTTTTTTTTTCTCCTCTGCTGATTTTTTTTTTTTTTTTAATAACCAAAGGAGCAAATATGTCTTGGTTTTGAGCTTTAATCTGGTACTTCGTGTACTCTGATGACCTTCTAATCACGCTCTCCGTGACATGTCAATCTGCTGCTACGGAGAGCCGGTGATTTGGGCTGTCAAGGAACTGTTGAGCTGCTCATATATCCTGTGCACTTAGGACAGAGGAGTTCAAAGCAATGCATTAACCAAAGGAATGAAATGTTATGGGAACCCATAATTCAGCTGTTGAGCGCCCCTCTTCCCAGTTCATGAGTGGTTCTTTATCTGTGTTGTGACTTTAAACGTGAGCACCAGGTGTGAAGACTTCTCTATTTGTTTTTATTTAAGCAAAACCAAACACACAAAAAAAAATGCAGAGCTGATGCAGGTGATTAAAGGTAAAGATGGGAGATGGGTTTAGTAAATAGTCAGGGTGCCTATGTCTAAACAAGGAAGGAGATTGTAGAATGTGGTTCCAGTTTATAATGCTCTTTCATTACTGTGCCTCTCTGGCATCTTCCTCAAAATCTGGTGATCACAGGATCACAGTATCACTAAGGTTGGAAGAGACCTCAAAGATCATCAAGTCCAACCTGTCACCCAAGACCTCATGACTAAACCATGGCACCAAGTGCCACGTCCAATCCCCTCTTGAACACCTCCAGGGATGGTGACTCCACCACCTCCCTGGGCAGCACATTCCAATGGGCAATCACTCTCTCTATGAGGAATTTCTTCCTAACATCCAGTTTGAACCTCCACTGGCATAGCTTGAGACTGTGTCCTCTTGTTCTGGTGCTGGTTGCCTGGGAGAAGAGACCAACCCCCACCTGTCTACAACCTCCCTTCAGGTAGTTGAAGAAAGCAATAAGATCTCGCCTGAGCCTCCTCTTCTCCAGGCTAAGCAACCCCAGCTCCCTCAGCCTCTCCTCACAGGGCTTATGCTCCAAACCCCTAGCCAGCTTTTTTGCCCTTCTCTGGACACATTCCAGCAAGTCAACATCTTTCCTAAACTGAGGGTCCCAGAACTGGACACAGTACTCAAGGTGTGGCCTAACCAGTGCTGAAGACATATTCTTAATCTGTTATGGATGTGTGAAAGATGCAAAGATACAATGCTTTAACCATTGGCATGCCTCAGCAAATTAAGAGTGGTGAATGAGATGGATGGTTGTGCACAAAGATTTAAAAGAAGAGAGGGGCCAAACTCAGGTTAGTAGTTCCTTTAGTTTGGTGGTGGTGGTGTTTGTTTATTGTTTTCTTTTTTCTTACAGATGCTTTTTGAAGAAAGGGAACTTGAAGCTCTTCGCCTAGCCTGTTCTTGAGTTGTGGCGTAGATGCTTTGAGGGTATAAACCACAGAGGAAGTTGGGATAAAATAGCTACTTAAAAAGAGATTAAGGGATTTACTTCAGTGCCTCTATGGGCTGTGATTTAAAGGGAGAAGAGCCTAATTTTTCAGCTACTTTTATTAGCTACGACTTTTAACTTGTTGGAAAGTTTCTCCCATTTTTCTATCAGCCTCTTTCAGGAATTAATCCAGACCAGTCAGCAGAACTGTATGTTGCACTTGATCTCTTGGTAGTTTTAAAAGCTTCTCAGTGTCTAATCTGTTGAGTTAACTCTCTAGTCTTTTGCCACAGATGGTATTGATCAGCAAGAATAATAGATAACTGTACTTAAACTGCGCCAGGGGAAGCTTAGGCTCAAGGTGAGGAAAAAGTTCTTCACAGAGAGAGTTGTTAGCCATTGGAATGTGCTGCCCAGGGAGGTGGAGGAGTCAATGCCTCTGGAGGTGTTCAAAAAGGGGACTTGATGATCTTTGAGGTCTTTTTTAACCTTATTGATTCTAACTGTATGTTGCCCTTGATTTCTTGGTAATTTTAAAAGCTTCTCAGTGTCTAATCTGTCGAGTGTAACTCTCTAGTCTTTTGCCACAGATGGTATTGATCAGCAAGAATAATAGCTAACTGTACTTCCCAGTATCACAGTATCACCAAGGTTGGAAGAGACCTCAGAGATCATCAAGTCCAACCTGTCACCACAGACCCCATGACTAAACCATGGCACCAAGTGCCACGTCCAGTCCCCTCTTGAACACCTCCAGGGATGGTGACTCCACCACCTCCCTGGGCAGCACATTCCAATGGCGAATGACTTTCTCAGTCTCTCTCTCAGAACTTTCTCCTCACCTCGAGCCTAAACTTCCCCTGGTGCACCTTGAGACTGTGTCCTCTTGTTCTAGTGCTGGTTGCTTGAGAGAAGAAACCAACTCCCTCCTGGCTACAACCACCCTTCAGGTAGTTGTACTTAACCTCCCATTTTGTAGAGCTGAGAATAAAGTTGGGATGTGGAGGGAAGAAGGTGTTACATAAATCAGAACTGATTACAGAATGATGACTCTGGGTCAAAAGCCTCCTGAAACTTCTGGTTAGTTACTTTTCTTTTTATTTTTAAGGTGGTTTTTTTTTTCCTGTAGAGTTGTATTCAGGACAGGAGCTGAACTTCGTCTTCCAACTTGCTTTGCCAGTGTCGGTCAGTGGGGACACAGCTTTGTCAATCTGTGAGTTTGGAGCACACTCAGAACTTTATAATCACAGTGCCCAATAGAGGCTTTTGTAGAAGTTCTTTGTGATCTTTATTGGAAACTGATTTCTGTGTGACAGATAAATTGTGGATGGCTTGCCATTGGGCAGTTGAGATAGAAATCTCAGTACTGTTGTGACTTTGGATAAGTGGAGATTTTTTTTTGAGTAGTCTCAGAAGAACAAAATTATGTGCCAGCTAGTAGATGTTTACATTTGAAAGGGTTTTCTCACTTGGTTCTTACTCACTTCTATCTGTCTATCTGTATGAAAAACACCTTGAACATCCTTAAATTGTCTCTCACAATAGCTTAGCTCTAGAATTGTTCTCAATTTGTGCACATTTATTTTGTCTTTGTCAAATGTCGTCTTAGTATTTCAATAATAGACTCAATCATGCCTGAAGTTCTCACAATCCATTTTCAGGGGTGGATCATTCACTTGGGGGATAAATCCCTCTGCTTGCCTTATTGGTTTTTTTTTTTTCAGGATTGCTGTGTCTTTAGGATCAGAAATGCCCAAAGCTGCTTTTGAAAATGAGTTGTAGATGACAAAGTAACTTTGGTCAAAGTCTGGAAATTCTCAGCTGTGGCTGATTCATTCTCCTAAATGGGAGTGGGCCAGGAGGGTGAGTTCAAGCACATGACCGTTGTTCATCTGTGCAGTTCATGTGTAGGGTCTCCCTGTGTCCAGTTCTGGGCCCCTTATTTAGGAAAGATGTTGACTTGCTGGAACATGTCCAGAGAAGGGCAACAAAGATGGTGAGGGGTTTGGAGCACAGCCCTATGAGGAGAGGCTGAGGGAGCTGGGGTTGCTTAGCCTGGGGAAGAGAAGGCTCAGAGGAGACCTCATTGCTCTCTACAACTACCTGAAGGGAGGTTGTAGACAGGTGGGGGCTGGTCTTTTCTCCCAGGCAACCAGCACCAGAACAAGAGGACACAGTCTCAGGCTGCACCAGAGGAGGTTTAGACTGGATGTTAGGAAGAAATTCTTCATAGAGAGAGTGATTGCCCATTGGAATGAGCTGCCTGGGGAGGTGGTGAAGTCGCCATCGTTGAAGGTGTTTAGAAGGAGACTGGATGGGGTGCTTGGTTGCATGGGTTAGTTGATTAGATGGTGTTGGATAATAGGTTGGACATGATGATCTTGAAGGTCTCTTCCAATCTATTCTATTCTATTCTATTCTATTCTAGTCTAGTCTAGTCTAGTCTAGTCTAGTCTAATCCAGTCTATCCTATCCTATCCTATCCTATCCTATCCTATCCTATCCTATCCTATCCTATCCTATCCTATCCTATCCCTCCACTTTGTAATTTCTCAAATAATTCTGCTCAAGACAAGTCTTCTGTAGGGACATTTTAGCTCTGAGCAGTGTGGCTATGAACCAGTCTCTGGCATGTAGGCTTAGGAGTTTGGATCACTCCCAAGTTTAAAACTATTTTAGGCTGCTGTAGAGACATGTGTGACCAGAAATCATCTGCCTGAGGCAAAAGAGGGAGACAGCCCCAATGTCTTTAGTAAGTTAAGAATGGGGTTTGTGACACTAAAGATTGTGTTGAGGTGAAACAGTGGTTCTTTCCTGTGTCATGTGTGAATTGAGAATCTGCCCTGTCATATGCTGATTGTAGGTGTCCTCTTTTATCAAGAAGGTAGAACAGAAGCAGATCTTGTTGACTTGAAGGATGTCTGTTCACCTTGATGTTATTGAGGCACTCTGCTACTATTTGGGGATTCTCAACTGAACTTAGATGGAGTCTTGAGGACTTCTCTGCTATAAAAGTTCTACTGTGCTAGTGAGTTTGTGAGTAAAAGGAAGCTCTGTGGACTGTCTGCTTCCAGCATTAGACAGGACAAAGTAGATGGCCGAACAATCAGATGTTTCCTGTGAGCTTCCATCCACGGTCTCTGGTGATTTATGCCAGCTGAGTATCTGCCTGGTAAGGTTGAGTCAAAATGTGAGGTTTCTATACTGGCCCATATGCTTTACTTCTGTTTATACGCATCTGGGCAACTCTTTGTCTTGCATATGAGAAGAAAAAGAGGATTTGATTCATCCTGTTGAACGTAGTTGCTTGCTTTCCTTCTCAACGTATTTCTTAGACCAAGTTGAATGTTCTTTAGCGGGTTCCTGTGGAAGGCATTCAGTGGTAACAATGTTTTATTCCTTGGGAAATGTTTAATAAACATGAATAAAAATCCAGCACAATCCAAACACCAGTGGTTTCTCTCATGCAACTTTTTCTTGTTCCTTGAATTTCATTGTCGTTGCTTTTAACCAAATCCAGCCAGTTCAAAGTCTACATGAAGCCCACATTTAGGTCTAACTTTGTATTTTAAACTATAGTTTGGTAATAGGAGTATCTGATTTACAAAGAACTATATAGTTTAATTTTCCCCCCCCCCCTCTGTGTAAATTAAACACAACTTGATGGGTTTAGGTGGGTTTGGTTTGTGTAAGTTATTTTATATTGCATAGTAGTGGTGCTGGAAAACAAGTGAAAAGAGCAGAAGCTTCGAATTCAGGCTGGCAGGCTGTATTCCAGATATATAAAAGTACCATTTGAAACTTCTGGAAGGTTTAGGTTGTATATTAGGGCTCAAAAATGCAAATAAATTTAGAGATATTTCAGGTTAAATCTTTTCAATCTGCTGTTCTCCATGGTGCCTTCCAGCATCCTGTGTTTTCTTTTTGCATTCCATTCCCTAAAAGCCTTTTCTACTTTCAGAAACTGTTTAAATGCTTACTTTATGACTAGCATAATGTTCAGAGTTCTCACAACTGTGGTGGCACTGAAAATAATGTTATGCTCTTCACTGCAGTTCCCTAAAAGTCTAGGAGAGAGGCAGAGATGAGAAGAATAGCTGCTGTGCATGTATCCTGCAGCTTTTGTCCAATGTGCCATAAATTTCATCCAAAACCACTCTTGGCTTTTAGCATGGAAAGTACAACCAGTTAGATTTAAAAACATAATTGTTCAGTCTTCAGTAACAGGGAATGATGCCCCTCTTACCCTTCTATTTACTAACAGAGCTTTAGCATGGTTAGCTGTGCAATAATGCATCAAGAATAGAGTGGCCAGCGGGAGCAGGGAAGTAATTGTGCCCCTGCACTCTGCACTGGTTAGGCCACACCTTGAGTCCTGTGTCCAGTTCTGGGCCACTCAGTTCATGAAGGATATTGAGACACTTGAACGTGTCCAGAGAAGGGCAACGAGGCTGGGGAGAGGCCTTGAACACAGCCCTGTGAGGAGAGGCTGAGGGAGCTGGGGTTGTTTAGCCTGGAGAAGAGGAGGCTCTGGGGAGACCTCATTGCTCTCTACAACTACCTGAAGGGTAGTTGTAGCCAGGAGGGGGTTGGTCTCTTCTCCCAGGCAACCAGCACCAGAATAAGAGGACACAGTCTCAAGCTGCACCAGGGGAAGTTTAGGCTCAAAGTGAGGAGAAAGTTCTTCACTGAGGGAGTCATTTGCCATTGGAATGTGCTGCCCAGGGAGGTGGTGGAGTCACCATCCCTGGAGGTGTTCAACAGGGGACTGGACGTGGCACTTGAAGCCATGGTTTAGTAGTCATGAGGTACTGGGTGACAGGTTGGACTTGATGATTTTTGAGGTCTCTTCCAACCTTATTGATTCTCTGATTCTATGATTCTTTCACTCCTAGGAAAGAAGGAACAACATCTTATGTCTTATTTGCTTTGAAGTGAGCTTTCTGTGTTTATAGACAGCCTGTTTGCATAGTGGAACTTAGTCAAAGAAGCTGGTGAGTGGTTTGGAGAGCATGTCATATGAGGAGGGGCTAAGGGAGCTGGCATTGTTAAGTCTTAAAAAGAGACTAAGGGGAGACCTTAATGCTCCCAACAGCATCCTAAAAGGAGGTTGTAGTGAGGCTGGTATTGGCCACTGTTCCAGCTGTTACTGCAGGAGTGAGAACTTCTGAATTACCTCTGATAGCACTGGGCCCAATATAAACCTCTGTAGTACTTCTCAGATGACTAAAATTTCTTGTGATGACTGAAATTTCTTGCTCCATGTCCTCTGTGCTTAAACCATCCTGTGTTTACAGAGGTGCCAGAGAAAGCTGTGCCAGACCTGGGGACTCCCAGGCCACCTGAAGGTCTGTTTGGACTCCTGTCTTGTATTTAAAGTCCCTTTCCTGTTTTAAAGAAAATTATACTTTCCTTAAAATTTCCTGAGATTTCCAGTGGAGCTTGGTAGCCAGAAAAAAAGACTTGCAAACAAGTCTGTGCAAACATGCTTGCAGAGAAAGTGATCACCTCAGAGAAACTGCTATTTAATCATTATATGTGGTAATATTGACATTAGTGGAGATTGCATTTGATGTCAATGTTTTTAAGGGATATTGCCAGATTTCATTAATGATTTCATGGGGTTTATAGCCTTCCTTTAAAAAGCCTAGTCAAAATAATGGGAACTTTGAGAATCCAATTAGAATGGTCAGTTGCCTTACAGCTGAGGCACTTTGCCTGAGATGGGGAACAAGTTCTCTTTTTGAATAAGACAGCAAAGTTCTGTCCCTGAGCCTCATGTGCTTGAAATTAAGTCTGTTTTACCTTTCATATTCTTTCCATGAAGGATTCAAGAGAACATGGTTCTCTTCTGATCCAGAATGGGGACAAAATTACACTGTAAAGGCTCTTGGAACAGGGGGAGGGTTCTGCTGTGGTCTAGAAGATGCTGAAGCAATGCTATCACTATTAAAGCAAAAAGTGTTTCGTAGGCCAGCTATATTGTAGAGCAGGAAACAGAATCCCAGACTTTTGTTTCCTTCCTACTAAGTTAGAAGGATCTACTAAAACAGAGAGAAAAAGTCATCAGGCTTAAAGGAATGTCTTGAGAGGCATCTCTAAAGGGAACTGCAGTGATTTCAGCTGAGTTGTATATGACTGCAAGGTAATAGCGTAGAGTAGAGTAGAGCAGAATAGAATAGAATAGAATAGAATAGAATAGAATAGAATAGAATAGAATAGAATAGAATAGAATAGAATGGATAGGATAGGATAGGATAGGATAGGATAGGATAGGATAGGATAGGATAGGATAGGATAGGATAGGATAGGATAGGATAGGATAGAAAGAATAGACCAGGTTGGAAGAGACCTTCGAGATCATCACGTCCAACCTATCACTCAACACCACCTAATCAATTAAACCATGGCACCAAGCACCCCATCAAGTCTCCTCCTAAACACAAGGAGACAGAATTGCTCGCAGGATTGGGACCTCCTGACTACATGGGCAAGCAATGAATCTTTTTATTACACTACTTGCATTGAAAACTGAGCAATGGCTTCTGCCACTGTCTTTCAATTTGGTTAATTCTGACCATATTAGGTGCAAAAAAATGCAGACAATACAGGCTGGGTTTTTTGCTTTTGATTTCTTTGTTTTTTTTTTTCATGGAATCAAGGTTGGAAAAGACCTTTGAGATCAATAAGTCCAACTGTAACCTAAATACCATGACCACTAAACTATATCCTGAAATAACACATTTATACACTTCTTGAACACCTCTAGGGATGGTGACTCCACCACCTCCCCTAAGCAGCCTGTTCCAATGCCTGACCACTCTCTCAGTAAAGAATTTTTTTCCTAATATCCAACCTAAGCCTCCCCAGGCACAACTTAAGCCCATTTCCTCTTGCCCTATCACTAGTTACTTCAGAGAAGAGATCATCACCAGCCTTGCTGCAACTGCCTTTCCAGGTAGTGGTAGAGAGCAATAAGATCTCCCTTCAGATTGCTCTTCTCCAGACTGAACAACCCCAGCTGCTCCTCGTACGACATGCCCTGCAAACCCCTCACCAGCCTCTTCTCTGGACACCCTCCAGGACCTCAATGTCTTTCTTATCCTGTGGTGCCCAGAATTGAACACAGTACTGAAGCTGTGGCCTCACCAGGGCTTAGTGCAGAGGCACGATCATGTCCCTCCTCCTGCTGGACACACTGGTTTTCAAGTGGTAGGTACTTCATTATGAGGAGTTTTCACTGGTGTTAATAAATCTACTTAAGTATCATTCTGCTTTTTATTTTTCAGTGGGCTGAGAACACGGCAGTGCAATTCTCCAGTAGGGAATTTTACCCACAAATTCATTTTCCATACCTTACAGCCACTCTCCTTTCCTCCCCTGAAGTGCATGACATGATTGTGCTTTTTGTTTGTTTGCTGTGGCGGTCTAAAAGGAAGATCTTGAGTGAGGTGGAAAGGGAGGAAAGTACTACTAAATAATGATGAGACATTTACATACTCCATTTTCTTTTCATAATGCCCATTTCATAATGACTGCAAGCAAAGGTGCAGTTATTCTTCTTCAGTGACATTTATTTGATCCTAGTTAAGTAGGGATTTTAAGATTTTTTTTCCCTGAAACCACTATCTGCAGCAGAAGAACATGAATCTGCAAAGAGGGATGTAATAATACAAAAATACCCCTCAATCTTACCAGAGTAGAATATAACCCATCTAGACACTGTTAGCTGATATGTTTCCTTTGTTATGGTGTGTTCATTCGTCACTGGAATGGGCTGCCCAGGGAGGTGGTGGAGTCACCATCATTGGAGGTGTTCAGGAAGAGACTTGATGGGGTACTTGGTGCCATGGTTTAGTTGTTTAGGTGGGTTGGATTGGTTGATGAGTTGGACACAATGATCTTGAAGGTCTCTTCCAACCTGGTCTGGTCTGGTCTGGTCTGGTCTGGTCTATTCTATTCTATTCTATTCTATTCTATTCTATTCTATTCTATTCTATTCTATTCTATTCCATTCCATTCCATTCCATTCCATTCCATTCCATTCCATTCCATTCCATTCTAAGGAGAGGCTGAGGGAGCTGGGATTGTTTAGCCTGGAGAAGAGGAGGCTCAGGGGTGACCTCATTGCCCTCTACAACTACCTGAAGGGAGGTTGTAGCCAGGAAGGGGTTGGTCTCTTCTCCCAGGCAACCAGCACCAGAACAAGGGGACACAGTCTCAAGCTGCACCAGGGGAGGTTTAGACTCGAGGTGAGGAGGAAGTTCTTCACCGAGCGAGTCATTGGTCATTGGAACGGGTTGCCCAGGGAGGTGGTTGAGTCATCATCCCTGGAGGTGTTCAGGGGGAGATTGGACGTGGCACTTGGTGCCATGGTCTAGTCATGGGGTCTGTGTTGATAGGTTGGACTCGATGATCCTCGAGGTCCTTTCCAACCTAAGTGATACTGTGATACTGTGATACTGTGATATTCTATTCCATGCTATTCTATAGTGAACATGCATCAGCCTTTTTTCTCTTTCTCCCCCATATCCTGGTAGGCTGGAGGTGAGGAGAAAGTTCTTCATTGAGAGATTTGTTAGCTATTGGAATGGGCTACCCAGGGAGGTGATGGAGTCACCATCCCTGGAGGTGTTCAAGAGGGATTGGACGTGGCACTTGCTGCCATGGTTTAGTCATGAGGTCTGTGGTGAGAGGTTGGACTCAATGATCTTTGAGGTCTCTTCCAACCTTGGTGATACTGTGATACTGTGAAATCTATTAAAACAAATACATCTAAGAAGTTACTAGAATTGCACAGAGAAGTATTTAGAATTCAGAGAGTGGAGAAGTCAAGATTTAACATTTTATTGCCAAGGGGAGACTGGCAGCTTAAAAGTATCACTTTTCTCTGTTAGTGTTGGTAGCTGCATGTAGTGCCTTTATAGCCAAATGCTGAAGAGAAAATTCTGTATGTTTTGTGCCTTTGCCTCCCCATGTATTTTGCATTGCACATTGGCGTCTCACACAGCAATAAAAGGAGGAAAAAAGCAATAAGGAAAGTAGTAAAATACAGGTTGTGGAGGGAAGAAATAAAGACGTGCTTGTAAAAACTCTGAACATTCATAGAGCACCTCGGGAGAAACAGCAAACTCCAGCTCCCTGGCTAGCCAATTTTATAATGAAGGACTAGATTTCACATAGGTGGCACATCAAGTGGCTGTATGGTATGACTTAAGTGGGTACTGGGGTGGATACACACAATCTCTTGTAATGGTGAAGGAGTATACATAGTAGACCTTGTATTTCCTGCATATGCTAGTGATTTCTTTTACAGGCATTGAGTTTATCTTGACTGACCCACACTTTTAAGAAAATGATATCTCTGAGTTTTCTCCTCTAGTGAGAGTGGTTATTTTTGTATTTCTGCTGTACATTGCAGTGTTTTGTCAGTCCACACTGCATCTGTAGCGGGGCAGTAGTGCAGAAAGCCCTACATGCCACCTGCGTGGGCATGGAGGATCTTGCGAGGAAACCAGGGCACAGAAGAGCAGCGAGGCTGGGGAGAGGCGTCGAGCACAAGCCCTATGAGGAGAGGCTGAGGGAGCTGGGGTTGTTTAGCCTGGAGAAGAGGAGGCTCAGGGGAGACCTTATTGCTCTCTACAACTACCTGAAGAGAGGTTGTAGCCAGGTGGGCACTGGTCTCTTCTCCCAGGCAACCAGCACCAGAACAAGAGGACACAGTCTCAAGCTGCACCAGGGGAAGTTTAGGCTGGAGGTGAGGAGAAAGTTCTTCACATAGAGAGTTGTTAGGCATTGGAATGTGCTGCCCAGGGAGGTGGGGGTGTCCCCATCCCTGGATGTGTTCAAGAGGGGATTGGACATGGCACTTGGTGCCATGGTTTAGTCATGAGGTCTGTGGTGACAGGTTGGACTTTATGATCTTTGAGGTCTCTTCCAACCTTATTGATTTTGTGATTCTGTATTTCCTGCATGTGCTAGTTATTTTTGTTACAGGTATTTTACAGGTATACATTGCAGTGTTTTGTCAGTCCACAATGCATCTGTAGCAGGGCCAGTAGTGCAGAAAGCCCTACAAGCCACCTGTGTGGGCATGGAGGATCTTGTGAGGAAACTAGGACATGGGGGAGAAAAAAGGCTGATGCATGTTCACTTTGGTTTGGAATTGAGATGCTGTGCTGAGCGTTCTTCGAGGAACTGTAGTGAAGTCCTGGGTGCTGTGCCACTCATTCTAGCTCATATCTCTGTGGCCTGGGAAAACTCATCCTCCCCTTTCTAATGCTGGCTTTTGGGAGTGAGCCAAAGAGAAGAAGAGCTCCCGAAGCAGTGCTCACCCTTGGAGAATGAGGTACCACCCATGAGATGCTTTTTCTAGTACATCATCTAACATGAAGAGAAGAAAGCTAATCATCAGTCTTCTTCTCTTGAAGTCAAACATAGAGTCGCTGTTGCCTCTGGTATGACCCAGGTCCCAGCCATGTGCACAGTGTCCAGGGGTCCTTCCTGGCTCTTAGCTCCCTTTCTCTGCATTCTGACAGGGGGACATCCCATCAGTACATTGCCTCTGCAGTGCAGTCCTCCTAACAGCTTTTGCCATCCATCTTCCACCTCCCTCTGCTCACCTCACCCCTACCCCAAAAGCAAAAACTTAGCTTGATTAGTATTATTGAGTGGGGAGTTTATTATTATGTAGACTTATTTTATCTGAAGGCCTGTTATTCATTCTGGGTGGAGGTGTTTGGCTTCAGTCACATTTATCTCTCTGTGTCCACATTTCAAGGATTTGCATGGTATTGACATTTCCATTACAGGAATTTGAAGAATGTTCAATTCTATACAGGCCATGAAACATATTTACCTTTTTTTTCACACACACCCCCACCCCCCCTCCCTATTTTATTTTTTCTCCTACTATCTGCCAACTGTTCCCTGCCCAACATTAAACTGGGCTGCTAATACTTGTGAGAGATATAGTTCTTATTTTGCTTTACCTATCTGCTCCCTTGTAACAGATACTCCTAGTGCACATGCAAATCAATGCTCGTACCATAGCATTAGAAGACCGCACCAGATTTTTATCTGGAGGATTATTGCAGGCCTGTTTCTCATTTGTATAATGCTTTTGTTAATAGCAGTACCTCTTTAAAATGCCCAATAAAATAGTGCCACATTAATTTACATAGGAATTTCAGTCATTGTAGCTATCCCTCCATTGTAACAGGTCAGGCTCTCAACAGATGTCTCAATAACTTTGCTATTACCAGGAATATTTCACGAATTAAAATCAGGCCTCTTTGTCTCTGTCACTCATTGAAATGACCTACATATTTGGCAGATGGATAGGACTTGCTTGTGCATTAGCACTGATGGGATAGGGGTTTTGGGTGTTTTTTTTCAGTTGTGTATTTTCGGAGAAGAGAGGAAGATTTAACATAAGTTAACGTCGTTTATTTTTTATTAATACCTTCCTGCAGCTGCCCTTTACAGACAAATCATATTAGGCACATCTTGCCTTTTAAGCATGGAAAACATCTAGGTCATTTCTCTTGGGCACCAGACTTCTGCCTTAATGTAAACCTCTCAGTGAAGCAGAGGACAACTTCTTTGCAAGTGTATGGACTAATGGAGATGAAGCAGAAGATGCAGTAACTCAGCTGCTGCTGAGGTTCTAGATGAAACCTCTCCTATGAGGACAGACTGAAGGAGTTGGGGCTGTTCAGTCTGCAGAAGAGCAGGCTCTGAGGTGACCTAATTGTGGCCTTCCAGTATCTGAAGGGGGCCTACAAGAAGGCTGGGGAAGGACTTCTCAGGATCTCAGGGAGTGATAGGAGTAGGGGGAATGGAATGAAGCTGAAGGTGGGGAGATTCAGGCTGGATGTGAGAAGGAGGTTCTTCACCATGAGAGTGGTGAAGCCCTGGAATGGGTTGTCCAGGGAGGTGGTTGAGGCCCCATCCCTGGAGGTGTTTAAGAGCAGGCTGGATGAGGCTCTGGCCAGCCTGATCTAGTGTGGGGTGTCCCTGCCCATGGCAGGGGGGTTGGAACTAGATGATCCTTGTGGTCCATTCCAACCCTGACTGATACTATGATACTATGAAACCTCCTCCAGAGACCTGAGGGCTTCCAAGCATTTCTGGGGTGTTGATTTTCATGCTTAAGTATTTTCATTTCCTTTTCCTGGCATAATGAGAGTTTTCCATCATTCTATACTAAGGGTCTCACTTTAAATGGTTTACTGAGATGTTTTTATGTCAGCACATGTGTCTGTATTCTTTGAAGAATCAGAAAGGACGTCTCGAGTGAAGATTTCATTAACTCTCATGACAGCAGGGCCTGAATCATGCTGTGAAAAGGCAAGATATGTAGAGAGATTTAGTTGCATATGTGATCTGCTTATCTACTGCAAAATCACTCTCTGGTGTCCTTTGTGCCAGTGCAGGTAGAAATTATTTCTTCTTTATTTTTTATAAGTTTGATTGGAATGTGACTAATTACACAAACAAGGGGAAAAGCTCCACATATAAATGTGCTGCCTGAGCAAGCAGTACATTCCACAGTTGTTAATCAAGAGGTATAAAAACCAGTGGGATCCAATGGAGTTACTTAAGGGATACATTTGATCCCCTATCTTTGCTGGGGTTTTTGGTTTGTTTGTTTTCCCTGTGTGTACTAAGGGCCTAAGTCAAAACCAGATACTAAGACTGCAGTTTTCAGTGACTTCAGACTATTTGAATCATAGAATCAGAGAACTGTTTTGACTTGAAAAGTCAAATCAGTTTCAAGTCAGTTTCAGCTGTCAACCTAATGCCACCATGGCCATTAAACCGTGTGCCAAAGTGCCATATCTACACAATAGTGGTGATTCCACCACCTCCCTGGGCAGCCTGCTCCAATGCCTGACCACTCTTTCAGGAAAGAAATGTTTCCTAATATCCAATCTAAACCTCCCCTGGCACAGTTTCTGGCCATTTCCTCTTGGAGGGAGAAGAATAGGATAGGATAAGATAGGAGATAGGATAGGATAGGAGATAGGATAGGATAGGATAGGATAGGATAGGATAGGATAGGATAGGATAGGATAGGATAGGATAGGATAAGATAGGATAGGATAGGATAGGGTAGGGTAGGGTAGGGTAGGGTAGGGTAGAGTAGAGTAGAGTAGGGTAGAGTGGAATGGAATGGAATAGAATAGGATAGGATAGAATAGAATAGAATAGAATAGAATAGAATAGAATAGAATAGAATAGAATAGAATAGAATAGAATAGAATAGAATAGAATAGACCAGATTGGAAGAGACCTTTTGAGACCATTGAGTCCAACCTATCACCCAACACCATCTAATCAACTAAACCATGGCACCAAGCACCACATCCAGCACACCAGATGGTGGATATAGGAACTTCCACCATTTCACTGAGCCTGTTCTGTGGTATGATTTGCACCTGTATACCATCAGAAGAAAACAAATGAAATGAAAGCATGCATTAGTTTTTTTCAAAGGAAAACCAACTATTTTTGAGGTAAAGCCAGTAAATCATTGGGTTAATCATCATCTTGCTTTGGGTATTAGTGTTTTCTCTTAAATGGGAAAGGAAAGTTTTGATTGATTTGAGGTCATTCTGTAAGAGGGACTGGAAACACAGTTCCATAGAATATCACTGGATGTTTGCTATTTACACATCTAAGTGTAAAAAAACCAAACCCAACAAACAGTAGTGATGCTCCTTTAAAATTACCTTTTAACTCATTCTCTCCCTGCCCAAAGAATGACTGTAAGGATTGAGCAAGGCACTTAGGCAGAGAAAGCAGGGGGTAGGATGTGGTACACTCTACACCCGTTAGCACTGTCAATTAGCACCATTTATCTTGAAATTTGTCCAGCTTGGAACACAAAGTATGTACATCAGGGTTTGGAGCAGACAGAAACATAGGAAATGATGGTATTTGTGGAGACACTAGCCACTGTAGGGGAGAGAGAGCAAAAGCACACAGTAAATCTTGAAAAGAGATGCATATTTGTGTGTGTGTGTGTGAAAATTTGCTTGTAAGGTGGTTCTTTCAACATAAACACAATTCTCTCAGGACTTATTAATGCTTAAGTAGCATAGTGGAAAGAGTCTAGTGCAGTCCGCTTTAATAGCTTTCTGGCTTGAACGCCAATACATAATGTTCTAGTAATAGTTTATGGGTGACTGCAATAAATTGGTAGCAAGTGTTTCCCATTTTTTGGCTCTTCTTATCAGATCTGCTGGTGGAACATTTTGTTCTGAGAATATTGCAAAGGCAATTGATCTGCTTTGGATGTGTGCTCCGGAGTTTTGTGTCTTTTAAATATATATAGATGTATATAGGAGATTGCTGGTTGTGTTTGGAGATGTACAGTGTAAAGGTGGGGGCCAGCGAAATGTTACAGGGATCTGAGCAGTTGGTTAGACCCAGCAGGACTCCACCTACCCTAACTAATGTTCTGTGAGTACTGCCAAAAAAGGCAGAGCTTTCCTTCCCCCCCGCCACCTCCCTCCCCAATACTTTCATTGTTCTGGTCTTTTCATGCAGCAGTGGAAAATTTGTTCCTGTCCGTGCAGGAATAAAGATCCTTCAAGCAGGTTCATTTTAGACCCAAATGGCTTTTTGAAACAGAAAGAAATGTGGAATGTTTTGCACTTAGTGCTGAGGGAAAGAGCCACTTTTGATTAGAGGTGGGCCTGATATGGTCACCTTTCATTTCTGTTGGATTTGGAGCTGAACTTAGCTGTAATTACAGAGTGAAATTCCATGGCCTCTATTATGCAGGAGCTGTCCCTCTTGGTCTTCAAGTCAATTAATTCACAGCTCCAGATCATCTCTATAGCCAGCCTAATTGAAACAGCCTGCTTTCATCTCTGCTCCCACCACTGGAAGAGTTTGGTAGCTGAACCGAGATCAGAAATGTCTAGCTACTTCTGTGTGAGAGGCCAAACAAAAAACATCATTCTGATTGCCTCTTGGTTTTGATCCTCTGGATATGAGAAACAAAGCCAAAGGTGCTGAGTATTGGAGAGTAAGCAAACCTTATCCAGTGAATTGTGCTACTGAACATCCTGTGCTTGTTCCTGGCTCCATTTTGTTTCTTTAACCAGCTAGCATGCTGTCTCTTCGCACAATCATCCAGCATAGATTAGATTCAAAATGAAAATGGATACGTTGCTCCAAGATAACATTAAACACATGTAAAACTAAAGGACAGCTGAGTACCTTCTTCAGTCCTTTAATCTTCTGCATGTACTGGAACATTTGTTTTATATAAAGGTTATATTACAGAAATGCTGGACTTGGGGCAAAAAAGCAAACCTTAAGGAATATAAACTAAAGTCTGGAGAGCTCTAAAGCACGGAATGAATAGGCACTCAAGAAGTATCTGAAGTAACAGAATGTGGACTTTGCCCAGTTAATGTTAAAAGTATCCCAAATGACAGCAGGGGAGTCAGTTTGGTTGTCATACAAAGCTGCAGAGAAAGCTGGAGATGAACAGAAAGTACTGAAAATCTGGCCCTGAGACAATAAATGGGAGTGCTAAATGGATGAGAGTGAGAAGTGATGAAGGAAGTAGGAAATGGAGAAGTGCAAAATGAGGGCTGTTACACTAGAACCACTACTAATGGTATTTACAGCCTAATAAATGTGGATATTTGGTCTCCTGATGCAGACTTGCTACATTGTAAGAGCGTGTTAAGGACTCACATAAGAAGAGCATCTGAATAAAAGGGTATGCAGGTTGGACTCTGACCACAGAGTTTCAGTGTGTTGAATAGAATAGGAATAGGAATAGGAATAGGAATAGGAATAGGAATAGGAATAGGAATAGGAATAGGACTAGACTAGACTAGACTAGACTAGACTAGACTAGACTAGAATAGAATAGAATAGAATAGAATAGACCAGGTTGGAAGAGACCTTCAAGATCATCGCGTCCAACCCATCAACCAATCCAACCCACCTAAACAACTAACCCATGGCACCAAGCACCCCATCAAGTCTCCTCCTGAAGACCTCCAATGATGGTGACTCCACCACCTCCCCGGGCAGCATATTCCAATGGGCAATCACTCTCTCTGTATAGAACTTCTTCCTAACATCCAACCTAAACCTCCCCTGGTGCAGCCTGAGACTGTGTCCTCTCGTTCTGGTGCTCCAATCCCCTGGTTTCACAGGAACCTTTTTTTTTTTAACTTATTTAACCAAGTTATTAAGATAATACTATCAACTACTTGGGAGCACTGCCTGAAGTAGTTGGGGAACAAACCTAATCCATGTTCAGACAGAGTCCTGGGAATCCGCTGCGTGTTGTGTTGATGTAGGAGCCGCGGTTTTCCATCCTTCACCGTATGCAGTGGGGGACAGTTTTCAAGCACTGCTGCTTATGATGCACTAGGCTGGCGCTTTCTCTCCACAAATACAAATCTGTCCCATTTTCTGCTAAGGATTCTAGCCAGGGCTGGTTCAATAGGTAATTTCCTGTAGTAAACATTACAATAATTAGAGTCATCGTTCCAGAGCACTGAACTTTCAGTGTCTTTTATTACTGCATCGCAGAAATCATGCAAAAAGCAACTCAGTCAGATGTGGCTATTGTTATTAACTTCGGTTGTGCTAAAGCAAATACACAATGTGAAAAATGAAGAAACTGGATGGTTCAGTATTTGTAACCTTTTATATTATTAACATGCCCTTAAAATAAAAGAGCAAGCATGCAACTGAAGACTGACCGAGAGTAATCCAAGACCACAAGGCCACAAGGATGATCAGAGGGCTGGAGCACCTCTCCTATGAAGACAGACTGAAGGAGTTGGGGCTGTTCAGTCTGCAGAAGAGAAGGCTCCGAGGTGACCTAATTGTGGTCTTCCAGTATCTGAAGGGGGCCTACAGGAAGGCTGGGGAAGGACTTCTCAGGATCTCAGGGAGTGATAGGACTAGGGGGAATGGAATGAAGCTGGAGGTGGGGAGATTCAGGCTAGATGCGAGGAGGAGGTTCTTCACCGTGAGAGTGGTGAGACCCTGGAATGGGTTGTCCAGGGAGGTGGTTGAGGCCCCGTCCCTGGGGGTGTTTAAGAGCAGGCTGGATGAGGCTCTGGGCAGCCTGATCTAGTGTAGGGTGTCCCTGCCCATGGCAGTGGGGTTGGAACTAGATGATCCTTGTGGTCCCTTCCAACCCTGACTGAAACTATGAAACTATGAAACTATGAAAAGTTAAAACTCCAGTTCCCAAAAAAACCCTCACTGCTTTCTTGTGCTTCTCTTATTTATGAAGCAGTTTGTTGGTTTATATTAAGGAACAGGTTTGTAAGCACGTGTTTAGGAAGCTACTCACATTACAGACAATTCACAGAATCACCAGGTTGGTAGGGACCCCAGGGATCATCTGGTCTATCCTTTCTAGGTAATAGTGTCGTTGTGTCCAGAGAAGGGCAAGAAAGCTGGGGTAGGGTTTGGAGCACAAGCCCTATGAGGAGAGGCTGAGGGAGCTGGGGTTGCTTAGCCTGGAGAAGAAGAGGCTCAGGGGAGACCTTATTGCTGTGTGAGGGAGGTTGTAGCCAGGTGGGGGGTTGGTCTCTTCTCCCAGGCAACCAGCACCAGAACAAGAGGACAGAGTCTCAAGCTGCACCAGGGGAGGTTTAGACTGGATGTTAGGAAGAAGTTCTGCATAGAAAGAGTGATTTGCCATTGGAATGTGCTGCCCAGGGAGGTGGTGGAGTCACCATCACTAGCAGTGTTTAGGAGGAGACTTGATGAGGTGATTGGTGCCATGGTTTAGTTGGACTCGATGATCTTGAAGGTCTCTTCCAACCTGGTCTGGTCTGGTCTGGTCTGGTCTGGTCTATTCTATTCTATTCTATTCTATTCTACTCTACTCTACTCTACTCTACTCTATTCTATTCCTATTCCTATTCCTATTCCTATCTATTAAATATAAATTATATGTGGTTATTGTATTATGTAACCATAGTTTAAAAGAAATGGCCCAGCACCCTGTTACTCTTAGTCTTAAAACTGTGTAGCATATGGGAATTCTTTAGTTCCTTTGTGAGATTGTTTGGATGGTAAAGTATACTGTAGTAGATAATATTAAATTTAGCAAAATCCAGAGAAGTTACAATGGCAAAAATGTGCAAGAGAGGAGCCCTGCAGGAAGACTCAGTGAGATTTGGTTCAGATTATCTGCCCTGTTTTATAGGCTCTCGAAGGTCTTTTCCAACCTGGTTAATTCTATTCTATTCTATTCTATTCTATTCTATTCTATTCTATTCTATTCTATTCTATTCTATTCTATTCTATTCTATTCTATATTTTCCTTGATTTTTTTTTCTTTTGATAGGTTGGAAGCTGAGAATCTGAGGGAGAACACTCTGTTTAGAATTAGTGAAAGTGAGCATAGAAATTCTTGAGGTTTGTTCCTTTTATGTTTACTGTATTTCTTCGCTGTATAAAGCGGTCTACTTACAGTGCCATGATGTGTTTGGAATAAACAGTAGAATGCTATATTTCACTGTAAGGTCTGTCTATAGAAAGTGCTGGCTCTCAGATCAGCTGTTTACATTTTTGGGGAAAAGCTCCCATCTGTTACAGCAAACTTGTTAATATAGGGTCTAAAGGATACAATAACATTAATGCTTTAAATATTCAAATGAAATGCCAGAGTCCGGTTGCAGATACCAGATTTAAACGTAGCAGTGTCCTGAATCCACCTCTTCTACTAACAGGCCATTTAATAATCTGTGTAAGTATCTATGGATGTCTGAGACTTTGAAGGTCTGAGAGGGGCCAGATGTACAAATGCAGTTACAACATCAAATCCTCACAAAAGCTTTTCCACCGCACTGGCATGACCACATAAAATCTGGCCTAGTTTTTTGTTGTTGGTGGTGGCGTTTGGGGTTTTTTTTTTTTTGGCTCTGCAGCTACAGCACCATCAAGACCTATTTAGAGTGAAAATAGGCTTGGTAAGGGAAGCTTCTTGCTGTTCTCAGTGAAGTTAAAGGCAAAGTGATTGCATAAGTAGACATAGTCCTAACTTCCACGTATATTTTCCCTCTATTTGTAAAAGAACCAAACCATCACTGGCTGTGAGGGATTTCTATGTTCCTTTATTGTCGTGGTTTGCATTGTTTCAATTTGAAATGTAACTGGGTCCTCAATATTTTTATTTCTCATATGAGCTACTCTAATTTATTACTGTAGTGGCCATCTGACTAGAATGAAGATGTATGCCCCTGTTTTGATCCTTGTAGTGATGAGGGGGCGAACTGTAAGTTTGTTATATTACCTTTCTTGTTTCTACTCTTTTGTATCCATGGTTTTTTAATTTACATTGCATTGTGAATGAAAACCCTTATCTTCTGTTATGGTTTATTTTTTTTCCCTGCCACTCAAATTTTGCATCAGCACAAAAGGTTTGTTCTTCAGTTCGTGTTCAGTGTTTGGTCATGTTCATTATGAGGTGTATCAAGAATACACAGATCGCATATTACACACAAAATAGCATTTCTCACCGCGTTTTCCTTGATAACTTATTATTAAGGGCTATTTTTTTCAGTGGCTAGAAACCCAGTCTATGCATAAACTGTATTCAAATGAGCTTTGCACATCTAATCACATCTATTTTTACTCCCAAATGCTTGGTGATCAACAGTAATTTCAAATACAATGGCTATAAATCATATTACTTGTAAGCATACTGAAAGTGGTTAACTAGGACCGTGCGGAGGGTTAATAGTCCAATAACAATTAAACTAATCCTCTTCACTTCTGTAATAACTTTGGCCACCTGCCTTCATCCAGCCCCCAACACCACCCTCAGTACTCCTTAAAAAAATATTAACATTGCAGACAATCTTGTGTAACAGATTAACATAACATATCTGGAACATTACTCAGATTTTTGGGCAATGGCAATCTGAATGTGTTCCTAAGTTAAGCTTTTTTCTCTCGACAGCATCCTGCTGTTAACTCTTGACTCTGTTTCTTTTGTTGGTTTCTAACTGATGGGCCTCTACGTAACTGGAAAATGCTGTCTGTGATATCACAGGGAGGGTTATGCAAGTTGTGCATTGGAGGCACTCTGCTGAACAGAAATACCCAGTGTTTTAAGGGGTTCACGCAGATAAACTCAGTATTGTACGGACTGAAATGGTGCACTCAGTGTCCTATCTGAATGGCAACGACACCTGTGTGATAGATCATTTTGTTCTCAGGTAGTGATAGGACTAGGGGGAATGGAATGAAGCTAGAGGTGGGGAGATTCAGGCTAGATGTGAGGAGGAAGTTCTTCACCATGAGAGTGGTGAAACCCTGGAATGTGTTGTCCAGGGAGGTGGTCGAGGCCCCGTCCCTGGGGGTGTTTAAGAGCAGGCTGGATGAGGCTCTGGCCAGGCTGATCTAGTGTGGGGTGTCCCTGCCCGTGGCAGGGGGGTTGGAACTAGCTGATCCTTGTGGTCCCTTCCAACCCTGAATGAAACTATGAAACTATGAAACTATGATAGCAGGTTACACAAATATGGATGCACAGGTGTGCAAGAGGGACTTAAAAACGCAGGGGTTTTCTTTCTTTAAAAAAGTAAGATGTAACATCTCTTTATCAGAGACTCTGGAAGTTAGGAACCCTTTTATTTTCTTCTGTTCATTATCTCACCCCAGCTCCTTTTTCTCATAGGTTCTTCTCGCTTGAAAAGCAGGAATTGTATCACTTGAAAAGTAGGAATTGTACCAGTGAGGTTTTTTTTGATGAAAAGTGCTTGGGACATCCGTTATTATTGTTGGAGCATGATACACTCTTCAATTTATTGTCCCCTTTTTTAGATGACCAGACCTAGAAACAAAACGGCAACTACAAATGGGATTTAACATATAAGTCCCTTTGTGGTTGTGCTAGGGTTTTTTCTTTGTTGTTGGTTTTTCTTTTATTTTTAATTATTTTTTGTAGTAACAGACTCTGCCTTGACTGGTGGTAGAATAATTGGCCTCTGACAAGAATCAGTAAGCAAACAGCCAAGCCATTTTTGCTAGTACATACTGCAATTCCCATTTTAATGATTACCTAATAAAGATTGCCTTTCAAATAGAACTGTTTGGGTATATCAGGAGCATGTTACACTAAACAAAAACAAGGGGGGGAAAAGATCCCTCTGTCATTTGAAATAGACCACTTAGCCTCTGAACCTATTTGTTCCACACTAGATAATAGATGTTATTCTCAGATAAATAGAATATGGTCTATATCCCTCTGCTGGAAACTCCTTAGGTTTGTCTGAATACTTCACCCGCTCCATCCACCTGCCCTCAAAACAACAAACAGAGTTGACTAGTGTGTGTTGTAAGTAAATTTTAGGAGTGTCACATAAATTATTAATTCAATGAAGTTAATATTTAACTAACCTTTTAATCATTAACAAAAGTGGAAAGTTCAGAGTTAAGATTATTCATCTTCCTCCTCATGAAAATAAACATTAACAAATCAGTTTAATTCCTGTGCATAATGTCAGTTACTCTGGTTTGGGAAGTTAACTTACCAGCAGTAGATGAAGATATTACTCTGGCAAAGTATTAAGATTACTTTTATGCCCTTAATAAAATTGTCCCAAAGTGTTATTGACAGGTTAGTACCTGCAGTAGAAATTACTGGTGTTAACATTGTCAGCACCTGAATGGACTCATAATTCAGTTAACTGGGAGCTTCTCCATTTGTTTTCTCATCCTGTTGCCTGGAGAAAAAGTTGAGGGCACTGTGGTTTTTTGATAGGTCTTGTTTCTTGGTTGTAGCTCCTTTTGGAACAGGCAAGTCAAGTAAATAAACTGTGCTCGTATGGTAAGATCTGCAATGCAGATTTGTTCCTGGGAAAGGCCATTCCCCTACTACTGCCCTGGAAGATCCTTTTGCTCTCATCTAAGTGAGCGGTTTGGCTGCTCGCTGCTGCCGTGCTTCCTGGTGGCAGGATGTGTGGTCGGAGTCCTGCTCCTTAGCGTCCCTCTCACTTCTCTCCCTTCAGCCAGGAAACAGCAAGAGCAGGTCTTTAGCTGCTGCATTAAGTATTGATTCCTCTCCGCCGGTAACAACCATTTATAATAGCGATGCAAACACTGGTTGGGGAACTGTTAGCGCATGGCTTTCGTTTTACAGAGTGACTTGCTGAAGCTGAGCGGGAGCCTGGTAGCGGTGGTTCGCTTCGAGCTGTTGGCTCAGTGCTCACTGCTGGGCTTGTGGTAAGCATTGTACAGCTCAGGCTCCTTCAGGAACACAGCGGTGCTTTGTTTTAAAGCAAGACTTTAGTGCTTTTACATGTACCAAATAGGTGCTTTTTTGACAGTGCTGAATAAAGAGGAGAAGCTGGAGTTTGCAAAATCTGATTCTTGAGGGGCTGTGGCTTTCTCATTCCTTTTAGGACTTGGAAAATGTCTGAGCAAAAGTGCTGGTATTTTTTTTTCCTGCAACTCTACTGGTTTCCTGTGACTTCTTTAGAGAACTCCTAGCTTTTATTTGGCAAAAACAGCGAAATACATTACTTAACTTTCAGTGCACAGAATGGAAGCTGTTAGTCTAAGTCACTCCTTTGTGAGAGAGACAAAACAATGCATCTTGCATTCTCCTTGTCTGTTTCAATGTTGGAAGAGGCATCGCTTTAATTGTGTGTTAACCAGTTTTCATTTTGGAAGAGCTCTTTGAAATACCACTTCACAGTTAGTTCAGAGCTTCGAGATCCTATCATGTAGGATCGTGCCAGATTGTTCTGATATGTGCAAATGTGCATAGAAAAGCCAAGCATTTTTTGGATCTCCAAATCTGATCTGTGGGTTGACAGAGAAAATGCTGTAAGCATTTTAAAAGTTATTTCAGCCCCAGACAGATTCGTTTTCGCTGGGATTCAGAGGTATTTCCTTTTCTGAATAGTGGAACTTGTGATCAAAGTCCTGATAGCAGACTCTTATCACCGTTCTTGGGAGGGGGGGAGTCTCATTTTGATGTGAGGGCTTGGGGTTTTTTTGCTTATAACCATTATTTATATTGTAACAGCACCACAGTATCACAGTATCACAGTATAACTTAGGTTGGAAAGGACCTCGAGGATCATCGAGTCCAACCTATCAACAGAGACCCCATGACTAGACCATGGCACCAAGTGCCACGTCCAATCTCCTCTTGAACGCCTCCAGGGTCGATGACTCAACCACCTCCCTGGGCAGCACATTCCAATGACGAATGACTCGCTCGGTGAAGAACTTCCTCCTCACCTCGAGTCTAAACCTCCCCTGGCGCAGCTTGAGACTGTGTCCTCTTGTTCTGGTGCTGGTTGCCTGGGAGAAGAGACCAACCCCTTCCTGGCTACAACCACCTTTCAGGTAGTTGTAGAGGGCAATGAGGTCACCCCTGAGCCTCCTCTTCTCCAGGCTAAACAACCCCAGCTCCCTCAGCCTCTCCTCATAGGGCTTGTGTTCAAGGCCTCTCACCATGGGTGCTCCTGATGGGCTTCCACTGTGGGCTAAGAGCAGCACAAATCTCAGCTAGACCTACCAATTTACAGCTGTTTCTTTGGCCTGCCAGTAGCTCAGGAAATGGTGGTCAATTGGTACACCACCTGGAATGAGTTCTGTTTAATTTGCTAAGGCACTAATAGGTCTAGCAGTGTGCACCCAACTCTTTTGCACAGGTGTGCTGAATAGTCAGCACATACAGACCTTGACCCATCACCATTCTGCTTCTTAGAAAAGACACCAAGGGAACACTGAAGGGAGATCTAATTTGTGATAGGATAGGAATATATACATAGCTCACTCATCTAAAGGTGAGGCAGTTGGTCTTGGCATCTAGGCTAAATTAAAGGAATAGGCATAGGAAAGGGAAAGCCTTCCCTGGTGGTTGACTGTGTTTGAGAAGAGAATCATAGAATTGTTAGGGTTGGAAGGGACCTCAAGGATCATCTGGTTCCAACCCCCCTGTCATGGGTAGGGACACCTCACCCTAGATCAGGTTGCTCAGAGCCACATCCAGTCTGGCCTTAAAAACCTCCAGGGATGGGGCTTCTGCCACCTCCCTGGGCAACCTGTGCCAGTGTCTCACCAACCCATTTCTAGTTTTGTTTCATTCACCTTAGTCCTGGCATTACCTGGCACCCTAAAAAGTCCCTCACCAGCTTTCTTGCAGGCCCCCGTAAGAAGGCACAATAAGGTCTCCTCAGAGCTGTCTCTTCTCCAGACTGAATAGCCCCAACTCTCTCAGTCTGTCTTCATAGCAGAAGTGCTCCAGCCCTGTGATCATCCTTGTGGCCCTTCTCTGGACACATTCCAGCACCTCCAGATTCTTCTTGTAATAGGAGCTCCAGAACTGGACACACTACTCCAGGTGGGGTCTCACCAGAGTGGAGTAGAGGGGGAGAATCAGGAGGAGGAATTACTCAAGATACTCACCTTGTTCTGAGCAGTGAAAGGAGCAGCTTAGGCAACACTGTCCTTTAGATGACCAAAGTTAGATGAGATGTCTTGACCCTTAATGCCTACATGTTTTTATTTTGCTACTTGCAAAGAGAGGATAATCTAGTTCTATTTGGTTTTGCTTTACAGTGCTTTGAGATTCTTGATGTTATGCAAATGCAAAGCAGCATAATGTTTGGAATTGCTGAATTATTGGGGCAGATGTAATAGTGGGATTTTTTGGAGTGAGCTTTATATTAATTAATAGGAAGAAAAGCTTTATTGTTAAAGCATTAGAATATATCCTGAGTGAAAAGTTCAGCACTGTACTCTACTGCAGATTTCCTAACTTAAATCTATGTGTCCCAGCTCATCTGAAGAAGTAGTTCCTGCTTTTTCACTCTTTGGCTGCTGTGTCTGAAAAGTTTTTTATAGTGGCAACTGTTTCTCAGTCTCTGTCACTGCAGTGCATTGAGCTCACAGTGATCTCTAAACTCTTCTGCAATATAAATACTTTATTGTCTCAATGTACTGGACACTGGTGAGGCCACACCTCAAATCCTAGGTTCAGGTTTTGGTCCCTCACTCCAAGAAGGACATTATGCTGCTGGAGTGTGTCCAGAGAAGGGCAGTGAAACTGGTGAAGTGCCTGGAGAACAGGTCTTTTGAGGAGCAGCTGAGGGAACAGGGATTGTTCAGTCTGGAGAAGAGGAGGCTGAGGGGAGACCTCATTGCTTCCTACAAATCCCTGAGAGGAGGTTGGAGTGAGGTGGGTGTTGGTCTCTTCTCCCTGGTATCAAGTGACTATTTAAAATATTTGTACTAAAGTGTTCTTACTTTAAAAACTCTGCTTTGTGATGAGTGGTAAATTAAAATCATCCTTGAATCTCACTGATTTCAGTAAGATTACAGCACAGGTTAGTTTGATCCACAACTATCCCTTCGGGAGAGGGTTGGTCTCTTCTCCCAGGCAACCAGCACCAGAACAAGAGGACACAGTCTCAAGCTGGGAAGTTTAGGCTGGAGGTGAGGAGAAAGTTCTTTGCAGAGAGAGTTGTTAGCCATTGGAATGTGCTGCCCAGGGAGGTGGTGGAGTCACCATCCCTGGAGGTGTTCAAGAGGGGGTTGGATGTGGCACTTGATGCCATGGTTTAGTCATGAGTCTTGGTGCCATGGGTTAGCTGTTTGGGTGGGTTGGATTGGTTGATGGGTTGGACACGATGATCTTGAAGGTCTCTTCCAACCTGGTTTGGTTTATTCTAATGAGGTCTGTGGTGACAGGTTAGACTTGATGGTCTTTGAGGTCTCTTCCAACCTTGGTGATTCTGTGATTCACTTTTTTGCTGGTGAATTTTCAGTTAAAAATGTGGAGTCCCTTTTGGGTTGTTCCCTTCAGATCTTAATCTTTGTATTTGCTCCATAAAATACAAGGCATTTTTATAATGGAACTGTCTGCTAGCTTGCCATACAGCTCCCAACATGGTTTTAATCCAAGCGCTGTATATCAGTATAGCTCAGCTAAATCAACTGTCCTCAGGTCGTTAAAGCAGGATGGATGTTAGGACTAAAAATGTCCTGCTGGTCTGAATATCTCAGCCTTCATATTGATTAATAGAATGGTTATTTTGGTGATGATATTAATGTTTAATTAGACCAGTTCTTGTTACTTGCTTTCTATGTACTAATTTCTACGTATTAATTATTATTAAAAATCAATACTGTGTCTGCAATGAGTTACAGGAGTTATAGGAAATACAAGGGGGAAGGTGATGTCAGGATCCGAGATGCACTGTGAGTGTCATAGCGTGGTTTCGAGTGTGTACATCCAGTTCCTCTTATATTTAGAGCAGAGGAACCTATTGCAGCATGAAGGAGCTGTTTTCTGTCCCAAAGTCATTGTAAAGTGGCAAACATTGAATTTTTAATGTTCCCCCCTGAATATAACCGTGGAAAGCTGCAGTTTCTAAAAGGTTTTGTGGATTGTTTTGTTTTGTTTTGTTGGTTTTTTTTTTTCTCTTTTTTCCTAGAGGAAATGTGAACTAAATTTCTCTATTGTGAAGCTTTTTAGGGTCTGCCATGTAAGTGATGCACAGGTATTGGAGTAATGTTGAAAAATTCAGTAAAGTGCAAGAATAAAAGGAATGTGAAATAGGCTCAATTTTGTTTTGGTTTTTGTGTTTCAAAATACGACTGTTTCTGAATGTCACTTGACAAATATCAACTGAAGATGCTGAGGAACGCTTTGGAACTGATATTTTGTCAGGGATTGCAATAAACAGTAAGGGTCCTTTGTAATAATACTGAAAATACTTCACCAACCAGGAAAAGAAAAAAATGCCTTTAGTGTGAGCATATATTTTTGCAGAAAAGAAGTTTGGTATTTGCTCAAGTTTTAGCATCTCTCATAGCTGCCTCGTTATAAAACGATTCAAAGATACACTCCCAAATTACATGGCAGAAGAAATAGGGAAAGGCTAAAACATACTTGTTGCAAATAAGATTTCTTGCCTTTAGATGGACTTTTCCTTCTTAACTGGGGTATCATGAGCTTCAGCAGCAACTGGAGACAACGTGTCCTGAGAGGTTATCTTCCCTCCCTTCCTTTGCTTCCCTCTCTTCTTTCCCTTCCCTTCCCTCCCTTCCTTCCCTTCCCTCCCTTCCTTCCCTTCCTTCCCTTCCTTCTTCCCTTCCTTCTCCCCTTCCTACTTCCCTTCCTTCTTGCCTTCCTTCCTTTCCTTCTTGCCTTCCTTCCTTTCCTTCTTGCCTGTCTTCCCTTCCTTCTTCCCTTCCTTCCCTTCTTTCCCTTCCTCCTTCCCTTCCCTTCCCTTCCCTTCCCTTCCCTTCCCTTCCCTTCCCTTCCCTTCCCTTCCCTTCCCTTCCCTTCCCTTCCCTTCCCTTCCCTTCCCTTCCCTTCCCTTCCCTTCCCTTCCCTTCCCTTCCCTTCCCTTCCCTCCCCTTCCCTCCCCTTCCCTCCCCTTCCCTTCCCTCCCCTTCCTTTCCTTTGTACTTCCCTTCCTTCTTGACTTCCTTTCTTTCCTTTCTTTCCTTCCTTTCCTCCTTCTGTTCCTTCCTTTCCTTCTTCCCTTCCTTCTTCCCTTCTTTCTTCCCTTCCTTCTTCCCTTCCTTCCCTCCCTCCCACTGATATATTCACTTGTTGGGTAATTGGGTATTTCTGGTGGTTGTTAGTGGTTCACTTGTTAGAGATCAAGAGCTAAAGTTAGGGTTAAGGCATAAGCCTTTTTCTCCCCCCAGGGATAGTTACTATAACTACTCCTTGCAAAGGTACACGGCACACAGAGCCACCTGTATCTAGAGGGGCTGAAATAATTTGCAAGAGAAGCAGGATCTGCCTGAAGCAAATGGACTAAATCCCTTTCTCTGGACTGTTTATGGGCTTTTCATAGGCCTAAAATAGGCCTAATTCAGGTGAGGCTGAAGGATCCATTGTGCAGCAAGACAAGTGCATGGTAACCATCGCAGAAATGCGATGGGACAGCTCACATCTGGAGTGCTGCATTTGAGGGATAGTGACTTTTTGGAAGGGATAGGCAAGGAAGGAGAAGTGTTGGGGTGGCCCTGTATGTCAAGGAAGGATAACATGACTCAAACACAAGTCTTATGAGGAACAGCTGAGGGAACTAGGGTTGGTTATCCTTCAGGAGTGAAGGCTGAGGGGAGATTATCTCAAAGGAGGTTGGAGAGAGGTGAGAGATGGAGGTTAGTCTCTTCTCACACACAAGAAGTGACAGGATAAGACCTGGTTTAGTTGTTTAGGTGGGTTGGATTGGTTGATGGGTTGGACACGATGATCTTGAAGGTCTCTTCCAACCTGGTTTTTATTATTATTATTATTATTATTATTATTATTATTATTATTATTATTATTATTATTATTATTATTATTATTATATTCCCTTCTATTGGGAATTAGTTTTCAAATTCCCCCACTTGGTTAGCAAAAGCATTTCCATCATCTGGAAACACTTTTCAATCCATCCTGCCAACCTATGTAAAAAGTCTCAAGTTGTGCCAGGGAAGGTTCAGGTTGGATATTAGGAAAAATTGCTTCACAGAAAAGGTTATCAAGCATTGGGACAGGCTGCCCAGGGAGGTTGTGGAGTCCCTGGAGGCATTTAAAAGATGTGTGAATATGGTACTTGGAAACGTGGTTTAGCTGTAATGGCTTTCCAGTAGTGGTGGGATTGTGAGTTCAGGAGGTGCACTCAGACTTGATGATCATGAAGGTCTCTTTCAACCTCAACAGTTCTATGGTTCCATGATTTTTCCTGGTCTGTCTCTTACAAATGCCTGCTGATGTAGGTTTGATTGACTTTGTAAATAGGAGGAGCATGAAAAACAGTGAAGTTAAAAATCTTTCCAGTGTTAGTTTCTGAACATCAGTACAACCAAATGACTGTGGCTATCCCTAGATGAGTCTCCAGATCTTCCAGGAAAACTTGGATCTGTGATTAATTCTCCTTGGGTACCACCTGCTGCTCATACGCACTGGGCATCCTTCCCTGGGGCTTCCAACTAGCATTGTGTAAGCACACACTGGAAAGGCTGCATAATTCATGAAGACACAGCTAACTTACCTGCCTTGTGAAAAATGTCCTGAAAGTACTCCTAAGCTCAAAGATATATCTTAAATGTCTATTAGGTTTGGTGAAAAAAGGTTTTGGAGGAAAGGCTGTATGCTTTGTTGCAGTTGTCTCCACTGTGGGACTTCAGTAATTAAGAAAGTCACCTTTTCCTTCAGCTGGATGTCTGCTGAGGCTTCTGGGGGAATATTTAAAACTGGAAGTTAAAGGAGGGATGGGCATCATGCATATATCCTTAATTCTGTGTCTTTGGTCTCCTGAAGCATTTATGAGCTAGCCTTTAACTTCATCAGATACCTTTTTGTCTTTTCTCTGCAAGTCTTCAGTTTACCCTTCTTTTCTGTAGCATTGGGTGCACTCAGAAATACATGTATTACTTATATACTGTTCTCTATATGTCAAACAGAATTTGTAAGCCATTTATGTGAGCAGCACACAGTAAACCATGTTCACACTGTACTAAATATTAAATATATACGGCATAATGTGCTAATAAAATGTTGCTAACATAAGTAGGCCACCTAAATTAGAGTCTAAGCCAGCTCTGTGATTAACTGTCTCATCTCCTGAATTGCACCTTTGGAAGGCCTTGGTAGGCAAAAAAAAGTACAGCACACAAATACTGGGGGGGAAAAAAAAAAGGCAACAACCAACTGTGAAGTTCTAAACCCAGGAAAAAAAACCCAAATTATGTTGGGCTATTATAGCAATTAAGAGTAGATTAATAAATACATTATCAGCTGGCATATTTGTGCATGTTTGCAGCCATGATGAGGGAATAGCAGTATGTGAATACCTTGTTAAATGTTGTTGTTAATGCTCTTGTGAAGACTTCTGCTTCTGTGTTGAGTCCTGTGTCCAGTTCTGGGCCCCTCAGTTTAAGAAGGACATTGAGACACTTGAATATGTCCAGAGAAGGGCAACGAGAGGCCTTGAGCACAGCCCTATGAGGAGAGGCTGAAGGTGCTGGGATTGTTTAGCCTGGAGAAGAGGAGGCTCAGGGGAGACCTTATTGCTCTCTACAACTACCTGAAGGGTGGTTGTAGCCAGGTGGGAGTTCGTCTCTTCTCCCAGGCAACTAGCACCAGAACAAGAGGACACAGTCTCAAGATGTGCCAGGGGAAGTTTAGGCTGGAGGTGAGGAGAAAGTTCTTCACTGAGAGAGCAATTGGCCTTTGGAATGTGCTGCCCAGAGAGGTGGTGGAGTCACTGTGCCAGGACATGTTCAGGAGGGCACTGGACATGGCACTTGAAGCCATGGTTTAGTAGTCATGAGGTGTTAGGTGACAGGTTGGACTTGATGATCTCTGAGGTCTTTTCCAACCTTATTGATTCTATGGCTCTATAATTCTACTATCTACCAAGTTAATTTCCTCTTCATTTTATGTACCATAACTTTAATTAAACAGAAATCATCACCTGGAACATGAGAAGCAAATGGCATTTTTAATATTAGAGGTACTAGCAACTAGCCTGTGTATTTCTGCAGAAGGAAATACCAAGGCAGACAGTGATTTAAAACATGCCATGGTAACAGATGAAGACTTTGACTGTCAACAAAATCAGGCTATTAATTCGCACATAAACAGTCTCCTGAAATCTTTGATTTTTAATACACAGTCCAAAGATCACTCTCACATTTCAGCAGCTTTTGTCTTTTAATGCCAATCACTTCAGCTGCCTTTCCCCCTACCCTGTGCTTTCCTTCCCTTGTGGAAAAGGTGAGTGAAACTATCAAGTTATGTATCTTACTCTGCCAAGACCAAAGGAATAGTTCAGACATGGGGGGAAAATAAAATAAAAATTAGGCAATGACTTTGCTTAAGGCAGGGAGGGAATGTGATTAGCAGTGGAGTGGATCACTGCTTGGCAGGAGAGGGAGAAAAAACAAACCCAAACTGAAATTTCTTCTCATTCTCTGTTTCAATCGATGTTCAAGCCCAGGCTATGTAAACAGCAACTGAAAATTGCTGGATGGAAAACACAGAATTATTTTCCTGCTTATCATGTTCTTGCCTCAAGTGATAGATACTGAAATTCAAGGGGAACCTGGGAGACTAGTGGCCTGTTCCCTACCACTGAAAGCAAAGATACCCAGAAAGATCCAGTTGCACCAAACTATCACCTGCTGCAGGATAGGATAGGATAGGATAGGATAGGATAGGATAGGATAGGATAGGATAGGATAGGATAGGATAGGATAGGATAGGATAGGATAGGATAGGATAGGATAGGATAGACCAGAGCAGGTTGGAAGAGACCTTCAAGATCATCACATCCAACCTATCAACCAATCCAACCCACCCAAACAACTAACCCATGGCACCAAGCACCCCATCAAGTCTCCTCCTGAACACCTCCAATGACGGTGACTCCACCACCTCTGGCTGCCTGGGATGATAATGATTTTTTTTTTGGACTAAAGCATCACCTCTTGTTTCTACTTTGTGATGCCAGTGACCAGGGATGGAGGAGTCTGTCTTTGTTATGAGGTGACATTTGGTTCACCTTAGTCAAGGGAAAGTTTCAGCCATGTTCTGTTTCAGAAATAGAATAGACATTTGAAGGGAAATTCAGGTAACAGCCACGCTGTATATCTGTTTTCTTGTTGTGAGTTACAGTCTGGGGACAGCTCTAAAGACTGAAGTCTTCTTTGTCATTTGAGGAGGTACAAAAAGGCCACTGGCAGTGAGGCAGCTTTCACAGACACATTTAGATCTGTCCATTGTGAGGCTGTAGACAAGTGGATGTTGGTCACTTCTCCCAGGCAGCCAACACCAGAACAAGAGGACACAGTCTCAGGCTGTGCCAGGGGAGGTTCAGGCTGGATGTTAGGAAGAAATTCTATACAGAGGGAGTGATTGCCCGTTGGAATGGGCTGCCTGGGGAGGTGGTGGAGTCACCATCATTGGAGGTGTTCAGGAAGAGACTTGATGGGGTACTTGGTGCCATGGTTTAGTTGTTTAGGTGGGTTGGATTGGTTGATGAGTTGGACACAATGATCTTGAAGGTCTCTTCCAACCTGATCTATTCTATTCTATTCTATTCTATTCTATTCTAATCTTTAAAATTCACTTCCCTCAAAGCACTGGAGAATGAGGAAGGGAAGTGAGAGATGGCAATTCTCCCTTCTCTCCAGAGACTCTGCATCCCCACAGATTGGCTCCTGGGCAGCGCTTAACTCCTTGATGCCTCGTCTCTTGTGAACTCTTCCTTGGCAGAAACTTCTTCCCATTTAAAACTCAGAACAGGAGCCAAGTAAATAAAAATAAATAAATAACGCTCAATGCCTATAAAAAGTACACAGACTAACCTGCTTAATTATTAACAGGTAAACACAACAAATTCTGAATTATTTACTTAATCTTTTTCAGCTACAAACCTCAGACTTTTAGAGCATGAAATACATGCTTTAATTTAGGACACAAACCAGACATTTTATAAGGCTGGGGACTTTTTTTCCTCTTTTTTTTTTCTTTGGAGGTGGGGCTGTTTTGAAGAATACATATTTCTTATCAACCCCAAAGTACCTTCCTCTCACTGAACCCTGGTGGAATTTTAAATACAGAAATAAAACTTTTAGTATAAAGATCCTGTATTCATGTGTTTGCTAGTGAATGAGTCAGCTGTTTCTGACTTGCGACTGAGAGGGAGATTTCTGAGTGCCCTCTCTGTTTCTGTACATCTGCGAGGAAGACACTAGGTTGAGAGGGAGAATCTGGTGAAGGCTCCAGTCAGAAGATCTACAATGAAGGATAAAATAGTCCCAGGTCTAATCTAAATCTGCCCTCGTCTAGCTTGGATCCAATCTGCATAGTTCTGTCACTACTTGACATCCTGAAAAGTCCCTCAGCAGGTTTCTTGTAGACCTCTCAGTTTAGGAAGGAGGTTGACTTGCTGAAGCGAGTCCAGAGAAGGGCAACAAAGTTGGTGAGGGGTTTGGAACACAGCCCTATGAGGAGAGGCTGAGGGAGCTGGGGTTGCTTAGCCTGGAGAAGAGGAGACTCAGGGGTGACCTTATTGCTCTCTACAACTACGTGAAGGGAGGTTGTAGACAGGCGGAGGTTGGTCTCTTCTCCCAGGCAGCCAGTACCAGAACAAGAGGGCACAGTCTCAGGCTGCACCAGGGGAGGTTTAGGTTGGATGTTAGGAAGAAGTTCTATACAGAGAGAGTGATTGCTCATTGGAATGGGCTGCCTGAGGAGGTGGTGGAGTCACCATCACTGGAGGTGTTCAGGAGGAGACTTGATGGGGTGCTTGGTGCCATGGTTTAGTTGTTTAGGTGGCTTGGATTGCTTGATGGGTTGGACGCGATGATCTTGAAGGTCTCTTCCAACCTGGTCTATTCCATTCTATTCCATTCTATTCTATTCTATTCTATTCTATTCTATTCTATTCTATTCTATTCTATTCTATTCTATTCTATTCTATTCCATTCCATTCCATTCCATTCCATTCCATTCCATTCCATTCCATTCCATTCCATTCCATTCCATTCCATTCCATTCCATTCCATTCCATTCCATTCCATTCCATATAGATGAGTTTTCCCTTCAGATACTGGAAGGCCATAATATGGTCTCCTCAGAGCCTTCTCTTCTCCAGACTGAACAACCCCAACTCTCTCAGTCTACCTTCATAATCTTGTTCTGCTTCTGGTTCTGGAAGTAGTGTCCTGGAAAGGAGAGGATTCCTGTCACCAAGCCTGCCAGATCAGACTTTTCCAGAAGCATTCAAATCACACCCAAGCTTTGTTTTAAATTATTTTTCCAAAAGAGCCTTGCAGCAGGATTTGCTTAGGACATACTTTACCCAGTGGTTGTGCCAGGTTGACTGAATCTCAAAAAAGGCCAAGAGATTTACTGGTTGTCTCCCAGTGAATCATTCATTATCTGCAACCCTTTTGGCTTCTATATTCGTAGCGTTAATCAACAGTGATTATTTTCCTCCACTCGCTACCAGAGTTTAGTCTGTATGATGTCTGTGTTTGGAAGGAATTGAACTGGAGAGATGCTAAAATAATACATCTTGCTGTTTGCATTTTGTCCTGTGAATATAGAGTCTTAAAAGGAGAAGATCCTCACAGTTATCATCCTATAATATTTCCTCCCCTCTGGGTGAAAGCTCCATAACCTTGAGAGGAAATGTAAATAAAACTGGCAAGTTCCTTACATATTCTTGAATGGAATGTATTTATCTGGGTTTCACTTAAGCTGATGGTAGTTCCCTGAGTGTTTTTTCTCTCATCAGGAGCAAATGTCAAAAGGCCATGCAGCTCATAAGGCATTAACATAAGGAAATGAACAAGCACATATAGTTCTGTCTTGGCGGCATTCAAACAGCAGCACAGTGTGCTGGTGTTGCTGCACAAGCAACTGGCATTTACAAAGAGGCATTTTTCATTTAGAACTGCTTGTTACCCATTTGTGTCTTTCTTTCATTCTTGGTAGACCTTGTTCTGGTTCGATATTTTTCAAAGCAGAGTTGCTAAGTGTCCCTAATTTGTTTCATTTAGTTCTTCTAGGAAGTTACCGTGATGTACATTGGGTCTCTCGGAGTATTGTGATGTATTTTAAGACTTTGAGGTCAGTCAGCCTATTGTCAGCCTATGCAGTAAAGTATTCACTTTTGCTTACTGTATTTCAAGTGGACCAAAAGCGGTTTCCTGAGCTATGTGCATACTTTTCCACTTCATTGATATCGTGTAGACGTGTCAGATTTCCTGGCTATTTCCTGATATTGTAACATATGAACCACTGATAAGCTCTTGGATGGGACCTTAAAGATCATCTAGTTCAAACTCCCTCACCATGGGCAGGGACACCTTTCAGTAGACCATGTTGCTCAAGGCCTCATCCAACCTGGCTTTGTACACCTCCGGGAAGGGAGCATCCACAACTTCCCTGGCCAGCCTGTTCTGCTGTCTTACCACTCTCACTGTAAAGAATTTCTTCCTAATATCCAGTCTAAATCTACCCTCTTCAAACTTAAAGCCATTGCTCCTCATCCTATCACTACAAGCCTTTGTAAAAAGTCCCTCTCTAGGTTTCTTGGAGGGCACTTTCAGGTGCTGGAAGGCTGCTGTAAGGCATCCCTGGTGAGGGCTTTGGAGCACAAACCCTATGTAGAGAGGCTGAGGGAGCTGGGTTGCTTAGCCTGGAGAAGAGGAGGCTCAGGGCAGACTTTACTACTCTCTACAACTACCTGAAGAGAGGTTGTAGGCAGGCAGGGGCTGGTCTCTTCTCCCAGGCAACCAGCACCAGAACAAGAGGACACAGTCTCAAGCTGCACCAGGGGAGGTTAAGACTGGATGTTAGGAAGAAATTCTTCATAGAGAGAATGATTGCCCATTGGAATGGGCTGCCTGGGGAGGTGGTGGAGTCACCATCACTGGAGGTGTTTTGGAGGAGACTTGATGGGGTGCTTGGTGCCATGGTTTAGTTGATTAGATGGTATTGGGTGATAGGTTGGACTTGATGATCTCAAAGATCTCTTCCAACCTGGTCTGGTCTATTCTGTTCTATTCCATTCTATTCTATTCTATTCTATTCTATTCTATTCTATTCTATTCTATTCTATTCTATTCTATTCTATTCTATTCTATTCTATTCTATTCTATTCTATTCTATTCTATTCTATTCTATTCTATTCTATTCTCTTCACAAATCTTCTTTTTCTGCAATTAAATGTAAACATGGAGGTTGGAATTGGAAACAAAATATATTTTGCATATAGGACACTCTAGGAGCTGTCTTGGTCCAACAAATGACCATCTGCAGTGTGAGGCTTGGTTAATTTAAATAGCATATTAAAACAGTTTTTAAAACTAGGTGGCAGAAATGTTGCCATTAATTAAGCTCAGGCATTCAAACACTTTGGAAGGATCAGTGAATGACTGTGAAAAACAAAGACTAGTAACCATGACAGTTATACAGACTTTTGTATAGACTTTTCTGGCAGGATTCAGAGGATGGCTGTGTGCATCATGGGGACTTGTACAAAGTTTAAAATGCCAGTAGACCTGAGAAACAAGACCTGAGACTTTTGGCTGGGATTTTATCCTTCACACACCTTGAGGACATAACGTCTCATCACCACCACGAGTCTGACTAATCAGTGATTTTGAAGTAGGAAATAGTTACTTTCACCTTACATTTTCAGCTTCTGGTCTCTTCCAGGCTCTCCAGCGCCACCCTCTCTTTACTGGGCTCACTTCAGCAGAGCCGTCTCCTGCTGCAGCATGTAGTGTGCCAGCAAGTACAGAGTGGTTCAGTTGTTAGATGAGTTAGCCGTTAGGCAGACAGCGCAGTTTCAGACCTAATGGTATCGCTTAAATCAAACATATCCTCATGCAATACATCTAGCAGCATTTAAAGGTCAAAATCCTATCCTCATTACTCAATATTTTAGGCCTTCTGTTTTGCTTTCTTCATTGTGTGTGCAGAACTGACAGACTATTCCAGACCGTGGTTGTGTAATGCTGGAAAATGCTAACAGCTGCTGTCCACTGTGTGTCTATTCAGGCAACTGCAGACCTTATGATAGCTGAAGCACACACTACCCAGCCTTCATTCAAGCAAAACAAACTTTCATCTCTGAGAAGAGTGGGAGCTACCATTGAACAAACTGTGCTGCTCACACTCAGGACTGATCCGTGTAGGCTGGGGGATCGGCATAGGGAAATTTCCACAAATGCTGAACCTGAGGCACTGTTGGATTGTGAGAATCAGAGATAAAAAGCACCCAGAAAACAAGAGAAAGGCTGCAGACAAGAGAAGCAATTATGAGCGTGTCTCTGAGAAGGCAGCAGAGGCAACTGTAGTAGCCAGGAACTGTTGGGTAGCTGAGCTTGGAAATCCTGAGCCCGAAACCCTGGTGGTCTTTCATCTTTTTTATTTGAGAAAACAAAACGTTGTGTCCTTTGCTTCCAAATCAGCAAATCTCCACAGAGCAGTTCTTTCTGTTAAATAGGTAACAGGTCACAGGTCCCTTAACAGATAAAAAATATCATCTGAGCTTTGAGAAGGCAAATAAGTGCAACTGAATCAGTTCTGCAGGGTGACAGAGGGGTCAACATCTCAGTGATTGAAATGTCTTTGTGGCGGACTCTGAAAACTCCTCACCAGCAGAGAATTAAAGAATACCAGTAGGTTTAGTTAGTCCAGCTCTGCCATACTTGAGCTGGTATTAGCTTTAGACAAAGATTCTTAGGTGGAAAGTCAGCACTTGAGGTGCTTGAAAGGATCTCACTGCTTCTGCAAGGAAGGAAAAAAGCCTGGCAGGAGTGGATTGGGGCATTTTCATCAAAGCAAATATCTTACAAAGGGATTTGGAAATTATGCCAATCAGGTCCTTAAATCATATTCTGAATTGGTGGAAGGAGAGTGCCTAAGTCTCATTTTTAGACTTCAGAATTCTTATTGTTTCCTCAGCTGTTTGGCAGCCAGTTCTGAACACACACCCCCCCCCCCCAAAATACAGCCTATAGTTTTCCTGACATTTTAGTCATTGAAGCCATTTATAACTGAAAGATGCAAAGACACAATTTTTCATTAAATAAAAGTATAATAAAAAAATACATAGATAAAGAACCTCTTTGAAGGTGACCTGCAGGTAATACTTACCTGTAACTTTCTCCACAAATGCATTTGGATGGCAAACATAAGTGGCAGAACTTTGCTTGGGGCACCCATTTATTTTTTTGCCTCTGACAGCAATGAAACTACACTTAGTGAAGAAATCAAGATCATTTCTTTCTTAGTATGGAGCCTTAAAAATTGCTCCCTGTTAGTTTGGTGTTCAGCTGCGTAACTCTTCTCTCTGAAGGATCACAGTATCACAGTATCACTTAGGTTGGAAAGGACCTCGAGGATCATCGAGTCCAACCTATCATCAACACAGACCCCATGACTAGACCATGGCACCAAGTGCCACGTCCATTCTCCTCTTGAACGCCTCCAGGGATGGTGACTCCACCACCTCCCTGGGCAGCCCGTTCCAATGACGGATGACTCGCTCGGTGAAGAACTTCCTCCTCACCTCGAGTCTAAACCTCCCCTGGCACAGCTTGAGACTGTGTCCCCTTGTTCTGGTGCTGGTTGCCTGGGAGAAGAGGCCAACCCCTTCCTGGCTACAACCACCTTTCAGGTAGTTATAGAGGGCAATGAGGTCACCCCTGAGCCTCCTCTTCTCCAGGCTAAACAATCCCAGCTCCCTCAGCCTCTCCTCATAGGGCTTGTGTTCAAGGCCTCTCACCAGCCTTGTTGCCCTTCTCTGGACATGTTCAAGTGTTTCAGTGTCCTTCAATGTGCATAAGATGGCATTTTTGGGTACTATCCACTGCTTGTGGGACTATTGCTGCAGTTTGAGGATTTGTAGGAAGGAATTCAGTACTATTCTGTTTTTCAGTTGCGATTTCAGTTCTATGATTGGTATTGCGGTGGTTTGGCTCTGGCCTGGAGGCCAGATGCCCACCAAAGCGTACTCTTGGGGCAGGGAAATGTTGAAAGGACACAGCCTGGATACTGGATTCAGCAGTAGCCAAAACACTGCTGTGTTATCAACTACTGCTGCAAAACCCACAGCACTAGAAAGATGCTGTGAGGAGATTTAACTCCAGCTCAGTTCAACCCAATACAGGTATTTTCTTCATTTTGGTACAAAACCCTATTTATTGGTAAAAGCCCTATGAGGAAAGACTGAGGGAGCTGGGATTGCTCAGCCTGGAGAAGAGGAGACTCAGGGGTGACCTTATCACTCTCTACAACTACCTGAAGGGAGGTTGTAGACAGGCAGAGGTTGGTCTCTTCTCCCAGGCAGCCAGTACCAGAACAAGAGGACACAGTCTCAGGCTGCACCAGGGGAGGTTCAGGTTGGATGTTAGGAAGAAGTTCTATACAGAAAGAGTGATTGTGCTATGGAATGGGCTGCCCAGGGAGGTGGTGGAGTCGCCGTCATTGGAGGTGTTCAGGAGGAGACTTGATGGGGTGCTTGGTGCCATGGGTTAGCTGTTTGGGTGGGTTGGATTGGTTGATGGGTTGGACGCGATGATCTTGAAGGTCTCTTCCAACATGGTTTGGTTTATTCTATTCTAAATAAAGTTTATTCTATTCTAAAACCCCCACCAGTGTGTGGTTAGAAGCCTATCAGTTGCACATTTTTTTGCCTGTATGCCAGCCCTATGAATTTCTGAAGTCACACGTGAAAAAGGCTACTTCTACCCTTACAGAGAAACAGCACTGAAGCATCTTACTCAGAAATCTCGAGGTCACTGCCGTGAGCAGCTACAAATGAATAATACTTTAGAGCCACAGAAAAAAAAATCAGCTGATGAGTGGATTTCAAGAGATCACATAGGTCATGCTCTCCTGAGATGCAATTTCAGTGCATCAGGCTCAGTCCTGATGGACACCTGCCACTTCCTAAACATTTCCTGCAATGGAGGTGCCACCACAGCTTAAGCAATGTATTGCTGTGCGTCACTGTCTGCACTGTGTTAGTTTGAAATTCAGCTTGGATTCTCCTCTTTGTCCAGTTCACTTGGATCACAAAGCACCATGTACCCTTTTCAGCAGACTTTAAGCAACCTTAATATAGTGCCCAGGGAGGTGGTGGAGTCACCATCCCAGGAGGTGTTCAAGAGGGGATTGGATGTGGCGCTTGGTGCCACGGTCTAGTCATGAGGTCTGTGGTGACAGGTTGGACTCGATGATCTTTGAGGTCTCTTCCAGCCTGGGTGGTACTGTGATACTGTACTGTGAACTTACTTATCCATCACCTGTGTACTAGATGTGAATGTGTAGGACTTTGGTTTGTGTGCTTTCAGATAGCTGCGTGTGTGTGCATATTTATATATATATACACATGTATATACATGTGTGTATATATATATATATATACACATGTGTATATATACACAAGCCCTATGAGGAGAGACTGAGGGAGCTGGGGCTGCTTAGCCTGGAGAGGAGGAGACTCAGGGGTGACCTTATTGCTCTCTACAACTACCTGAAGGGGGGTTGTAAACAGGCAGAGGTTGGTCTCTTCTCCCAGGCAGCCAGCACCAGAACAAGAGGACACAGTCTCAGGCTGCGCCAGGGGAGGTTCAGGCTGGAGGTCAGGAGGAAGTTTTACACAGAGAGAGTGATTGCCCATTGGAATGGACTGCCCGGGGAGGTGGTGGAGTCGCCGTCCCTGGAGGTGTTCAGGAGGAGACTTGACAGGGTGCTTGGTGCCATGGGTTAGTTGATTAGGTGGTGTTGGATGATAGGTTGGACGTGATGATCTTGAAGGTCTCTTCCAACCTGGTTTATTCTATTCTATTCTATATACATACATGTGTATATATATACACATGTGTATGTATATGTGTACACATGTGTATATATATATATACAGAGTATTCCACCCAGTTTCCCCACTGAACACCTAGCTATTTGACTGGTATGAAACCCCAAAGTGTTGTCTGTGCAACTCTCTAAACATAAGCTTTCTTGTGTTTTGTTTTGTCTTTACAGCAGCATAAGAAAGAAGTGTTGAGAGCTGCTCTTAACCCTTTTGGAGTACAAGTCAAAAGGTAAAAAACCAAACGCTAGCGTTTGGCTTGCTGAATGTGTTGTTATTGTCATTGTTTGGAAAGTCTATTTCCTCATCCCATTTGAACTGAGATTTCCCACAGGAGAAAAGCAAGGATATGGTAAGATGACTCAAAACATGATTAGACCTATTTAACAGCACCAGCATATCTGGGCATAAATTACACAGGTAAGTTACAACTGGTAAACTGCAATTATCTATTTTACTTAATATGAAAACATTGGTGTTAAGAGTCAGTGGGACTTTCAGTAGGGTTTAATATTGCTAAGGATTTAATGATTTTTTGTCTCACTATAACTTGATAGTTTTTATGATATATAAAGTGGGTTTTTTTTTTATCAAATTACAATAAGACAAATCCTGTAGCTCTTTTCTCAGGCAAGAGTCCCTCAATGGGAGTTTTGCCTGAGTGAGAACTGAATGAGGTCTAAATAATTAGCAATTAAAATATTCAGTTATTGTGCTACTGTATATAACAAAGCACTGGAGGTATTAAAAATTGCTAATCTCCTCCTTATTAAAATGTTAACTGCTAAACATAACACAGTTTTGCATTTTCTATCATTCATTTTTGCAGTTCATTAGTAGAGGTGAAATGTTTGTGACAAATAGTCATTTGAACTTTTAAGGGATTGACTTTGTTTTCTTGGCAGTTTAGGTAATTTTTCTGAGGAAGTTAATTTACAAGTGGAAATATTTGTGGAAGCTGAAGATTTTAGTTGAAAACTAGATAATGCACAGAGAGTAATTTCTGATAGAGCATTCCTGAGTATTTGCGGAAGAAACCGGGTGGGAAGCTACGCATCTAGGAGACAGAACAAGGCAATTTGGTTATCTGGTTTATATACATTCTTATCAGCAGCTTCTTGTCACAAACTCCAGTAGCAGGTTAAGGATTGTCTGCAGTTTACTGGGCAAGCAATTTTCAGTGAGACACTGGAACGTTAAGAAGCAAAGTTGGTGAAATCGTTTGGTTGTGCACCCAGCTTGGTTAATTACTATGTTTATTACTATGCAAGTTATTACAAGGGTCACGCTGTGCTCTCATCCTACTTCACTGCACAAAGCATGCTGGAACGTGTCCAGAGAAGGGCCACGAGGATGAGCAGAGGGCTGGAGCACCTCTCCTATGAGGACAGACTGAAGGAGTTGGGGCTGTTCAGTCTGGAGAAGAGAAGGCTCTGAGGTGACCTCATTGTGGCCTTCCAGTATCTGAAGGGGGCCTACAAGAAGGCTGGGGAGGGACTTCTCAGGATCTCAGGGAGTGATAGGACTAGGGGGAATGGAATGAAACTGAAGGTGGGGAGATTCAGGCCGGACATGAGGAGGAAGTTCTTCACTGTGAGAGTGGTGAAGCCCTGGAATGGGTTGTCCAGGGAGGTGGTTGAGGCTCCATCCCTGGAGGTGTTTAAGAGCAGGCTGCATGAGGCTCTGGCCAGCCTGATCTAGTGTGGGGTGTCCCTGCCCTGCCCGTGGCAGGGGGGTTGGAACTAGATGATCCTTGTGGTCCCTTCCAACCCTGACTGATTCTATGATTCTGTGATCTTGTGTCTCCTTCCTCATCACATAGCAGCAGCAGGATGTGTGGAGGAGGAGAGTGGTATTTGATGAATGAGAAAGGAGCGGTAAGTGAAGGTGATAACTGGTAGAGGAAGAAGGTGAAGGACGTTGGAATAATCACCTACAGGATTCCCCTACCTTGGACAGTTTTAACTCTCAGCTTGACAGGGTGCTGGGCCACCTCATTTAAACTATACTGTTACCTAGAAAGGCTAGACCAGATGATTCTTGGGGCCCCTTGCAACACGGCATTCCGTGATTCTGTGATTTTGGGACAGGTGAATTTCCCAAGGGAAGGCAACTCCCTCAATACTGTTTCTCCCATAGTCACTCCCTGGAGTAGATTTGTTACTTATTAGACCTAAAGATTTTTTTCTCCCACTAACCTTTCTGAAGAGCCATTCTACATCCAGGCATTTAATTGTGGCATCTAATGTTGTTGGCAATTCAGGCCATGACTCCTGCAAGGATTTACACGTGTATTTCACTTACAGCATTATGAGTAATCCTGTTGAAGTAGATGAGATTAATTGCAGGACATAAAGCTAAGCATGTATATTAGTCTTTGTAGTAAAAGATGTGTAGTTGTGTTTGTTTATTTCCAGTGTGGGAAATAGCTTTTGAAAACATCCAGAGATACACAGGATTCTCCACCCATTTTGTGGCAATTAAAGAGGAGGTGGGTGGTAATAAAATCAAAGAAGATTTTTCTGCTTGTTCCCCAAATCCACAATTTTGTCAGGTTTCAGCTGCAAGGTGTGAAAAAGAATAGGCTGCTCTCATTTTCCTTTTTTACCATGCACAGTTAAACCTCCAGCTAGAAGGAGGTGATCATATAATTTATTGTAGAGGAGGGAAGAGGACAGAAATCAAACAGGCATGCCTGTGTACTTGTGTGGACTCTTGTTTATAATTTCATCGGATTGGTGCACACCTCAGACGTTTTATTTAGTGATAAGATATGCAAATTGTTCTGGAGCCAGCAGCAATACTTCACCTGAATGTCAAAACTGACAGAGACTTTTAAATCAACCCTCAACAGCAAGTTGTGTTTTAAAGCAGCTCTTCCTCGAGGTACGACCACCGACTACAGGTGAGTAGAGCTGGGTTCCAACTTCCCTTCACACTAATTTCCTCCTTCACTTTTTTGCCTCCATGGAGGACCAGGCTTACATGTAAATACTGGGTGTAACTATAGGCAACAGTGCAGAGGAGCTATAAATGAATATGGAAGTGTGTGTAAAGCACAGGAAGGCAAGTTGAAAGTGGGGAGATTTCAACATTATATTTACCAAAGAAGGTATCTTCTGGTTTTCCAGATGCTTAAAGCACACCTTCCATGGCTGTGAAGGTATGGAAAGGGAAAACTCTTTGTTTTAACTGTTTTCTCTGTGGTTTTAGTTTTATTGAATTTCTGTCCTTAAATTGAATTGTGGTAGTAGAAGCCTGTGGATACAGTGGGAAGTTTGAACTCTAGCTGGACCTTGAGACTGAGAGCTGATATACTTCACGGTGCTGGATGTGTAGATGCTACACACAGTCATGGGAGAAAAGGGTGCCATGGAAAATACAGCTGGGGATTTAAATGTTAGATGTGTTTATTTTCTGAATCCTTGTTCAAGTCAGTGTCCTCTGCCTATAAAGTGATATTCCTGTTTATTTTCCCCAGATTCGGTTCCTTCTCTTCCTTGTATGGATGTGTGCATGTAACTGTGTCTTCCATCTGAAGTTTTCCTAGGGGTTTTTGGGCTTCTCTCCTTTTTGTTGTTGTTTATTTGTTTGGCTTTTTGGTTGGTTGTTTGTTTTTTAAGGTTTATGTACCTATTAGCCAGAAAGATGTCTGTGCTGAAAGCATTAACAAAGGGAATGGGATGGGATGGGATGGGATGGGATGGGATGGGATGGGATGGGATGGGATGGGATGGGATGGGATGGGATGGGATGGAATGGAATGGAATAGAATAGGATAGGAGAGAATAGAATAGAATAGAATAGAATAGAATAGAATAGAATAGAATAGAATAGAATAGAATAGAATAGAATAGAATAGAATAGAATAGAATAGAATAGAATAGAATTAACCAGGTTGGAAGAGACCTTTGAGATCAAATCCAACCTATCACCCAACACCATCTAATCAACTATACCATGGCACCGAGCAACCCATCCAGTCTCTTCCTAAACACCTCCAGTGATGGTGACTCCACCACCTCCCTGGGCTGCACCTTCCAATGCCCAATCACTCTTTCTATGAAGAACTTCTTCCTAGCATCCAGCCTAAGAGAAACAACTTAAGTGTTCTTGTATTTGTGCATGAGCATATGTGTGTGTGTGAGGGAGCTGTGATTAGGCAGGTTAGGAAAGATTCTTATTTAGTTTTGATTCCATGTTTAGTTGTGTATGTTGTTCTGGCTCTCTGCATTCTCTCATATCACTTGGTTAGTGTGTCCTAATAAATCCTCCTGTATGACAGGTTAAAATGTCTGGTTGGTTTCTTTGGTTGGTACCAGTCTCTTACAAGTGGTATTTTGCTTTCCACATTTAAATAAAAGCAACATTTTTGTTTTCCTACAAAATGAGAAGGCTTGATGGGTGTTCATGATTAGAAAGATATGAGCTATGTAAGTTCCATAATCCATGCTTTTGGACCTGGGTCCCATAGATTCCAGGATCTTCACAAAGACCCTGTGGAAAAGGACTTCCAAAACTCTCAAGGCTTGCTACTTTGCAGATTTAGGCCACTGCAGAATATTCTGTTTGCAACAAATAATTCTAGGAGCTATTTTGGTGTTGTGGATACTTAAGTCCTACCCACTCAAACTGAGACACCTCAAAATAATCAAAGCAAATGAATAATCCACACACAGAGGAAAGCATTTCACAGGGTGAGTTTATTGAAAGGGATAAAAAAATGCTTTTCTCTTGCTAAGTGGTTCCTTTCAAGGTCTTCTTAAATAAGCAGAAAGTGCTTTTATTGGAAAACAAAAAAGAAAGCTGAATCTTTGATAGCCATTTCTTGTGTGGTTGATGAAGTTAAATCATTGAAAGCCAGAAAAAATCAGGTGAAATTTGATTTTCCAAGCTGAAGTCCAGGCAGTAGTGTATTCCCTCTCTGCAAAATCCTGACTGAGGTAGCAGTGAGAGAAACACAGTGGGGGTTGCAGTATGCTCACCATAATGCACTACTGTAAAGGAATAGAATAGAATAGAATAGAATAGAATAGAATAGAATAGAATAGAATAGAATAGAATAGAATAGAATAGAATAGGTTGGAAGAGACCTTCAGGAATTTGAAAGATTTAAAAGGATTTAAACAGAATTTCTGGAGCTTGGTGTGGACTGCAGGGGTAAAAGTACCAATGGGCAAGCAACAACCATGATGACTTTTATTTTCTCCTGACTGAGGGATACTCATGGTTTAGTCTTTCACCTAAAAGGCATTCTAACCATCTGCTCCACTCCTGACTCCATGAATGCAGCCATCAACATTGATACTTGCCAGTTGCCATTAGAGTTGATTGTTTGCTGCTCTACCAGGGAATAATTGCCTATAGCTGATAGCATAACCTTACTAATAACCTTACTAATAACCTTACTAATCTTACCAAAATACATATTTGATGATGTTGGAGTCTGTCATATTCTTTCACAGTATCACAGTATCACCAAGGTTGGAAGAGACCTCAAGGATCATCAAGTCCAACCTGTCACCACAGACCTCATGACTAGACCATGGCACCAAGTGCAACGTCCAATCCCCTCTTGAACACCTCCAGGGATGGTGACTCCACCACCTCCCTGGGCAGCCCATTCCCATTTCAGTGTCTAGCTTAACAGAAGACCTCTGCTCCTGCATGTCTGCCTTACATGCAAACTCCAGGAGGTGAAACTCAGCTTCTTTCTCACGCTGATGTTATATTTGCTGGGTTTCCTGTGCTGAATTTGATTCCAGGCATCTAGCAGCATTCCAGAGGGAGAGGCAACCAGCATCTCAGCCTGCATTGCTACTGCTCTACTTGTCATGAATAATAGCCCACTGGGCTAGTTAATCATCACACTAACTTTTTCCTGTTCCTTCAGAGTTGATTGCTGCCCAGGAGACATGGGTTACCGCAGTCTTGCTGCCAACGCAAGTTCAGTGTTGTGCATGCCTGTGTGTTGGTGTTTACCTGTATGCATATGCATTTTGTTGTTCAGCTGGTGGTCTTGTAAAACTGACAATGCAAAGTCAGTGTGCCTGTTTTTCTACATAAAAGGTAAAAGTGGGTGGGCTAATTACCTCCCTCTTTTACCAGGTTTGAAAATGAATGTGAAAGAATTGGTCACTTTATCCAACACCCTGGCACAACAGGTTTACTTTAAGAAGTGAACAGGTTTACTTTAAGAAGTGAAATTTCAGGCTGCTGAAACTCTGTTTGCAGGAGCATGTGTTGGAATTGTGTGGCTAGTAATTCATCTTGATTTGCCAGAGGCCATGATCTACTCTGTGAAGAAGACAACATCCCTGTCCACTGAGAGTGAGAAAGTATGGGCAAGGAATAGATGTCAGTGAAGTATTTTCTGATTTAGAAGAAGGTCTTTAGCAGATGAAGGTTTTGCTCAGATGTATGGAGCTGTAGTGATTGCCAGGGTGGAAGCCAAGAAGAAACTTGCCTTTCAGTCATCCTGATTTTCTTCTTCATATTAAGTGCATATAATCTTGTAATATCTGGAGGGTGCAGCACCGGTGACTCTTGGCATTTTTACCACATGGAACAAAATTTGGTATTAAATTCTTTCTTCGGTGCCAGCGAGCCAGTTTATTTTCATTGGAAAGAACAAATAGCAATTTCACTGTCCAGATGTCAATATTCAGGTGGCCAGACAGATTAAAGTACTGATCTTTAATATGTCTGGCATTTGTTTTGGGAAAGTTAATTTTCTTCAATGAGTAGCTCAGGACAGCTTCTTCCTGGTCGAATTTCTATTCTGTTGTTTTTTTTCAACCTAATAGGCCCTTGGCTTCCATGGTTTTCCATAGAAGTAGAACTTGAGTGGACAGGGGACTGACTGGAAAAGTATCACAGTATCACAGTATAACTAAGGTTGGAAGAGACCTTGAGGATCATCGAGTCCAACCTATAAACACAGACCCCCTGAGTAGATCCTCCACCTGGTAGTAGAAGATCTTAATGTCAAAATGTTATTGTTCAATGGATACATCTTTCATTGAGTAGTACTCTGCAAACCTTTTCCCCATTTCCCCCTCCCATCTCCTTTTCCTCCCTTTATATCTGTCATTTTCACTCTTTTTCTTTCCCCCTCTGTTCTTTCTGCTGCTTCTTTCTCTCCCTGTCCCCTTTTTCTGTCTAGCTCAATCAGACATTCATGTGGTGACTTTATGGTGATGCTGCTAAACACCTTCCATGTGCCTCGTTCATTCAGTCAAAACCCACCCGAAGTTATGCAGTTGTATGACTAGCAGAGCATCATTACTGCATAACTTGGTGTTAATCAGCAGCACAGGTCATTATAAGAGGGAAATGGGATTGTTCAGTCTAAAGAAGAGAAAGCTAAGGGGAGATCTTACTGCTCTCTACAACTACCTGAAAGGAGGTTGTAGTGAGGCTGGTGTTTTCTCCCTTGTAACTAGCGATAAGAGGAGAGAAAATGAGCTTAAATTAGTGCCAGGTGAGGTTTAGATTGAATGTCAGGAAAATCTTTCCTGTAAGAGTGGTGAGGCATTAGAACAGGCTGCCCAGGGAGGCAGTGGAATCACCATCCCTGGATGCGTTCAAGAAGTGTGTAGGTGTGGCGCTTCAGGTTACAGTTTAGTGATCATGTTAGTTGAGTTCTGGTTGGACTTGATGGTCTTAAAGGTCTTTTCCAACCTTAATGATTTTATGATTCTAAGACCAACCCTCTCTTCTTCCAGTACCAGCAAATAAAATAGTAGACATCACAGTGAGAGACAGCAAGAAGTCAACAGTAGAATGACCTGAAACATTTATGAGACAGCAGCACATTTTAGTGCCAAGTAGATGAGGCAGAACAATCTGACTGAAAAACAGCTCTGAGGCCATTTTAGCCATTCCTATTGTCTGTTGGTTGGTTTTGTTTGGTGTTTGCTTTATAATCAATCCTGTATAATTTTTACTGAAATTAGTAGTGCTTTGGGAACGATACAAGCCTCTTTGCCTTCAGAAGGCATATCTTAAGGATGGCAGAAAGAATTCACAGAAGTAGGCAAAGGGTCTTCTAAGAGAGAAGCATGTGAAAGCTTGTGTTTTTTCCTGGCAAGAAATCAATATTGAAGAAAACAATAAAGAAGCCTGAAATGTTGCTACTCAGTGACTTTATAGAGCATTTTAATTACATAAGGAATGTTCCTTTAATTTTTTAACAAGCTGGATTATGATCATTTGCAGAACTTTGATCAGAAACTTTTTGCTTCCTCTGAATTAAAGTATCTTTACAATAATGTTTATAGCCACAGGTAAATGTTCTTTATGAGATGGGATTTCCCCAAGACCTCACTATCCATGTCCAAGAGTTCTCTTGTAAATGTATGTTCTAATGGTTTGATTTGTGTGTAACTAAAACAAAATGTTCCAGTCACACCTGCTTGGCTGTGCTATGAACATGAAATGAATCATAGTCATAGAATGCTTTGGATCAGAAGGGACTTGGATCAGCAGAGACACCTCCCACTAGACCAGGTTGCTCAAGGTCCTGTCCAAACTGACCTTGAACACCTCCAGGGAGGGGACATCCACCACTTCGCTGGGCAACCTATTCCAGAGTCTCACCAACCTCACTGTAAAGAATTGCTTTGCAATATCCAGTCTAAGTCTTCCCTCTTCCAGCTTAAAGCCATTCCCCCTCCCCTATCACCCTTGTAAACAGTTCCTCCCTAGCTTTTTGATAGGCCACTGGAAGTCTGCTATAAGGTCTTCCTGGAGCCTTCTTGGGGTTGCTTAGAATCATAGAATCAGTAAGGTTGGAGAAGACTTCAAAGATCATCAAGTCCAACCTGTCCTCATAGGGGAGGTGCTTCAGCCCTGTGATGAGATTAAACATTTCAGTGTAAGCTTTAAGCCTCTTTGAGATTCTAGTGGCCACCAGGCTGCCTGTCTGTCAGGATTCCCCACCAAGACTTGAGAACCTCATTGTTACTTCAGAGTATCTTTCTCTTTACTGAGATGCTATGCTGGATGTGTGGGGTGAATGAACCTCCCTAGATCTTGGGGAAGGAAAAAAAAAAAAGCTTTAAAAGCTTTTCTTTGGTTATTTTGCAATAACCAAGGTTCTTCTTTATGACTGGTGAATCTAAGCAGAGAGATGTGTGGAGGCAACACTAATGGAAAAAAAAAATGGTTGTTATCCAATCCCTAAACTATGTCTGCGCAAAAGTCAACATTTCTCTGATGTGAATGAAATGCAGAATTCACTTCTTACTCCTTTGGAAAAAATCAAATTAACTATCCTGTCCACTTGCAGAATAATTTCTCTCTGTGTTCCACTTCCCTTACTTACTAGAAATCATCAACTTTGTTTTTCATCACTTTCTCCTGTAAACTTAGTCCCTTGTGCACCCGTACGCAAAACCCCCTAAATCCCTGCATCCTAGGGAATCAGAAATGTAGGAAGGTACAGGGTTTTTTTTCATAGCTAGTTATAAATATGTATAAAAAAAATTTCCCTTGCATTAATTTCCTAAGAGGATAATGCATGAACTCACAAAGGAAAATGTTATGGCCAAAAGTAACGAAGTAAACTCACACAGATCTAGATCTTCCTTTTAGGAACAAGCAGGCTGAAGTAGCAACATAGCACAGAGGCTGGAAACAGCAGCAGAAGTAGAACTGGCTTGGGAGCTGAGGTTTTGCTTTTGACCTTTTACTAATACTGAGTTTTAAGTTAAGATTGGTGCTGCCTTTAGTTGCCTCTCAAATCTTTTTAGTCGTGGAAGATACCTGTTTGAAGAGTATGAGTACGACAATAAGTTTTCCTTCTTTGTTTTAACTCGAGGGTATTAATTGTTAGCAGAGCTTCTGATGAACTGAAAGAACATAGTCACTCCTACAGGAAACATTCTTGGGGCTGGTCCCTGCAAACTGGGAAGAAATGCTGTATTTGTGTACTTTTTAAGAGGAGAGGCTTGGGGAACATCTGTTGGGTTGGGTTGGTGTTTTGTTTGTTTGTTTGATTTTCTTCTCTTTTCTCTAAAGCACTTCATGCACTAAAACACAGGACAGTAAAACTTTCTTCTTATATAAAGCTGTCCTTATTTTAAGGCCGTTCTGCTCCCTCCAAACCTGTGTTGAAACAGGTGCCTCACTTGCTTGGCTCTCCTGGAGCAGTTTTGTGGATTAAAGAACCACACATACCTTGCACAGTGGCACTATTAACGGTGCCAAATGAGGCTGAGAGAGAATCTCATATAGGAACTACACACCTAGGTGCAGTTAGTAAACAGAGACAGTTACCCTCATTAAGCATAATTAAACCTAATATTGACTGTAAACTGTTACATACCTTAAACTTCTTTGCAGACATTGTGAGAAAAGGATTATCTTAGCGGATGGGTACACTAATTACTACCTTCCTCACATTAAAGTTACCACCAGGAAGGCCTGTAGTCATAAATAAAACATAATAGGGGATGGCAGACTGAGAAATATGTAAATTCATTTGCAGGGGAAAGAGAGGGAAAAAAAAAAAGAGACCAAATTAAAAAAAGAAAGTTGAGTGATGCTACTGGAAGCAAAATGGCACTCTAGCTAATTACCATGAAAAGTATGATAAATCATGGACGTGTATCCTTGACTTCTGACTGATAGAGCCTGCAGAGTGCAATCTCTCATGCGTAGCTGCCTCTGACTGATTTAAACCCATACCACTATCAGGTTTGATGGGAAAGCACAAAAGTGTGTTATTTCCTTGGGTATTGTTGCTCCCTCTTTCTCCTAGAAATGACTTACAATTATTGAAGGGGGGGGGGAGGGGGGAGGGAAATACAGTCTGATTTCTTGTCTGCAGAATTGTTGTTTGATGCAATTGACAAACAAAGACTCCGAAGATGGCTTAGTTACGGTTTAATAGCTGTATTTTCAACGGCAATTGATCTGGTGTAGGGAGACAATTACAGAAATATAATGAAATGTCAAGGGAGGGGTTGCTTTTGCTTTGGGTATTTATTCTCATGGGGCAGATCCCGTGTCCTGCAGAGAAGATCAAAAGTCAGGAACGGATTTGGTTATGAATTTCTGCTTGTTTTCTGTAGAATTTCCAGTGAGTCACGTTGCCGCTGTGTGCTGCGTTTTTGTGGTCTGTTTCCTCCCAAATTTCATAGTTTTCTACACTTTACAGTCCCTGAAAAAGACTGCACACCTTCAGGTTATTCAGAGGAGAGAGGCTTGCAGGATGAGGCTGTGCTATCCGGAACAAACTGCCCAGTCTTGATCTCTGGAGACACTCAAACCCTGCCTCGATGTGTTCCTGTTGTGACCTTCTCTAGGTGAACCTGTCTTGGCAGGGTGGGAGGTTGGACTTGATGATTTCCAGAGGCCCCTTCAAACCCCTGCCATTCTGTGATTCTGTGGTCTGTTACTGGGGCAGTGCTGTTACTGCTTAATCCTGTAAACACTTTACATTTGAATATGTAATAATGATGTATTTGCTCTTTGTGGGGTATTTTCTGTTTCCTTGTATATCTGTCTGGAGTTCTTTATGGCTGAATCATACTGAAAATAAGAGTCTCTTCTGCTGAGCTAGAAGACAGCCAAGTGATGGGAAGACAGACTTCTCCTGAGCTTCCTGAGCAGATCATTGCCTGTGCTACAGGTACAGGAGAAAATTGAGTGCACCAGTATTTAGCACCCAAGGTGAACATTTACCATCACAGTGGTGTTCTTATTATGTGGATGTTTTAACCCCAAATTATTATTGGCTCCTGCTGAGCATTGCCTTTTAACTTTTTGTGAACTTCAGTCACTGGGCACATCAGAGGGAAAATGGAGTGTTTGCAATGCTCACAGTGAAGGGTTTTGCAGAAAGGAGAAGTGGGGAAAGTGAAGTTGCTAGTTCAACATCTGCAGATACTACCTAGTGAGTCTCTCTTAAATTTTGTTTCATTTCTCTTTTTGGTCTCCTTTTGCTTTGAGATTTACCCCTGTAATATTGATGTGGTGCACAGGCAGGAATGTGTTGTTTCCAGGTATGGGTATTGTGTTTCAAGAAACAATGATAAATAATTAACAGTGTTTTCCTGCTCTGGTAGCCCTTATTCTTCCTCTACAGCTTTTTGTGTACCCATCTGCAGTGTTTGTAGATGTGATCTTCGTATCCTTTTTGCAATCTCTCTGATTATTTTTTTTGACAGCACAGGATTTGAAGGAATACATCAGAATTGAGTTTCAGAGCTGCAAATTAGTTTTAAGATTTACGTGGCCAAATTCTGCAATGATGTGCACGTCACAACAGTTAGCAAAGCAAAGAGATGTTCTCTGAGCAACAGGGCACGGTTATTACTACCTAGCAAAATCACACAGGTAAAAGTAAGAGCAATTTATTGGAGTAAATACAATTTTAGAGGCTAGGCTGTGCCAGCCTAAAGGGTGTCTGCATCCATTCCCATGTTTAGGACTACAGAACTACAGCAAGAAGCTTTCATCTCAGATTCACATTTGTGGAACCATTTGTTTTGTCTGCTGCTTCAGGGAGATTTAGAACAACTGTGTTATGGGCTGTTGCTCTATTCCAGCCTCCTTTCCACATCTGTTCAAAGGGAAGAAAGAGGAGAAAGAGACTTAAGACATGGAAGTCATGCGGCTGAATAGCCTGTATATTTCTTCTACTATCAAGGTGCCTGGCCAGATTTCCCCAGACCTATCATCTAGATGTCACAGGGAGTCAATAGAGGAGAGGAGAGGAGAGGAGAGGAGAGGAGAGGAGAGGAGAGGAGAGGAGAGGAGAGGAGAGGAGAGGAGAGGAGAGGAGAGGAGAGGAGAGGAGAGGAGAGGAGAGGAGAGGAGAGGAGAGGAGAGGAGAGGAGAGGAGAGGAGAGGAGAGGAGAGGAGAGGAGAGGAGAGGAGGGGAGGGGAGGGGAGGGGAGGGGAGGGGAGGGGAGGGGAGGGGAGGGGAGGGGAGGGGAGAGGAGAGGAGAGGAGAGGAGAGGAGAGGAGAGGAGAGGAGAGGAGAGGAGAGGAGAGGAGAGGAGAGGAGAGGAGAGGAGAGGAGAGGAGAGGAGAGGAGAGGAGAGGAGAGGAGAGGAGAGGAGAAAGAGACGAGACGAGGTTGGAAAAGACCTTCAAGATCATCGAGTCCAACTTATTATCCAACACCACCTAATCAACTAAACCATGCAGTCAAGCACCCTATCAAGGCTCCTCCTAAACACCTCCAGTGATGGTGACTCCACCACCTCCCTGGGCAGCGCATTCCAATGGTGAATGACTCTTTCAGTGAAGAACTTTCTCCTCACTTCTAGCCTAAACTTCCCCTGGTGCAGCTTGAGACTGTGTCCTCTTGTTCTGGTGCTGGTAGCCTGAGAGAAGAGACCAACTTCCTCCTGGCTACAACCTCCCTTCAGGTAGTTGTAGAGAGCAATAAGGTCTCCCCTGAGCCTCCTCTTCTCCAGGCTAAACAACCCCAGCTCCCTCAGCCTCTCCTCTTAAGGCTTGTGCTCAAGGCCTCTCCCCAGCCTTGTTGCCCTTCTCTGGACACATTCAAGAGTCTCAATGTCCTTCTTAAACTGAGGTGCCTAGAACTGGACACAGTACTCAAGGTGTGGCCTAACTAGTGCAGAGTACAGGGGCACAATGACTTCCCTGCTCCTGCTGGCCACACTATTCTTGATGCAGGCCAGGATGCCACTGGCCTTCTTGGCTACCTCTTTCCCTCCAGTTCTTCTGCAAGCACACTCAAGATCCCAGTCATCTCTGCAAAGCATTGGCCAAACCCTGTGAATCCATACTGAGGCAAAATTTCCACTGTAGTCAAAATTAGAAGCTTTATCACTTGCAGGCTTTCTGACAGGCAGAAATTCCCTACTTTCTTCCCCTGCGGAAAGGATGACTAAACACATTTTTGGATTGTCATACAATTTGGACACACACACACAAATAAAAAAAATTCTTAAATTATAGTTAAATGAAATAATAGAGGATTAACATTTTCCTTTTCATCAATATCTGAACAGATGCATCCTGAGACAGACTTGAGGCAAAATGAATCAATACAGACATATTTCCTACCGAGTATGATAGGTAAAAATGGGAGAGAGAACTTTTGAAGATGGATGATAATCTCCATGTGAATTTAAGACATGCTCTTAATCAACTGTTTTAATTTTGAGTTGGGCAGAATATGTCTCCTGGAAACTTTCTTACATTTTTCTATTGGATGTCAAACCCAGTAGGAGATTTCAGAGCTTTCAGAGCTAGTATAGCTGAGACAGTAATTCGCCATTGGAATGTGCTGCCCAAGGAGGTGGTGGAATCGCCATCCCTGGAGGTGTTCAAGAGGGGATTGGACGTGGCACTTTGTGCCATGGTCTAGTCATGAGGTCTGTGGTGACAGGTTGGACTTGGTGATCTTTGAGGTCTATTCCAACCTTTGTGATACTGTGATACTGTGATTCAGATTCAGTCAGGTCTCATTTCTTCATCCAAAGTTGTTCCTACTGAAATGCTCTCAGAATGTCAGTAGCAGAGCTTCCATCATTTATAGTGTCAGAGCCTAATAGCAAATGTGTGAGGCTGTGAAGACATTTCATCACAGTGGGATTGTTTTTTCAATCTGAGGACACTTCACCAGCCTTTTGGCATCTTCCTGGTATGTAAGCAGACAGCCTCGAGAAAATGTGGCTTTAATGTGACTCCTTACTTCTTGGTTGCAAATTTTGCTCATCGGCGGGTTAATTCAGCAGTCTTCTGATGTTACTTCCTTGCTGAGCTGGAGCCTGATAGGGAGAAAGAGAGGCTGTTGCTGCCTTTTCATAGAATCATAGAATCAACAAGGTTGGAAAAGACCTCAAAGACCATCAAGTCCAACCTGTCACCATAGACCTCATGCCTACTAGACCATAGCACCAAGTGCCACATTCAGTTCCCTCTTGAACACCTCCAGGGATGGTGAATCCACCACCTCCCTGGGCAGCACATTCCAATGGTGAATGACTCTCTCTGTGAAGAACTTTCTCCTCACCTCTAGCCTAAACCTCCCCTGGTGCAGCTTAAGACTGTGTCCTCTTGTTCTGGTGCTGGTTGCCTGGGAGAAGAGACCAACCCCCTTCTGGCTACAACCACCCTTCAGGTAGTTGTAGAGAGCAATGTCTCCCCTGAACCTCCTCTTCTCCAGGCTAAACAATCCCAACTCCCTCAGCCTCTCCTCACAGGGCTTGTGCTTGAGACCTCTCCTCAGTCTTGTTGCCCTTCTCTGGACACCTTCAAGTGTCTCAATATCTTTCTTAATTTGAGGGGCCCAGAACTGGACACAATCCATTACTAGCAGGAGAAAAGAATAATTCCTTATCAGCAAACTGTTTGGATGAGAGCTAGAGGGGCAGCCGGTCTATGAATATAGGTGGAGGAAGAGTGTGGGAGAAAGTTGGAGACTGCCATGTTGGTATGAATGAAAAGAGGCAGCTTTTCCAGGTTTATATAAGTAAATTGGGTTACTCATCTTTTGGCATGTTGAGTACTACTGTGTATTGAGCAGGGAAACTTGCAGTCGATCCTGTAAAAGCTTTAACAAATCAAAACATGCCTATTTCTTCTCCTGTTGCCTTTGCACTCCCTTGACATTTTCCTGTTTACGCTTACCCATGCGTTGTCTTCTTTAATGTTTCCTTCTCTCTCTGTTTTAATTCTTTCTCTGTTTCCTCTTTCTCTTAGCTCCGCTTTTTTGTGGCTAAAGCCCTGAATGTCATGGTCTGTCCTTACGTAAGCAAAATGCCTGTTGAAGCCAGTCAAGCTAGGATTTATCTTCCCATGTTTTGGCCTTCACTTGTTATCAGGTAGTTACAAGATATCCATCGCAGTTTGTGTTTTGTACACTTCAGCCAACACGAGGCTGCTGCTTTTATGTTTACTTGTCAAATGAGTCTGCTTACTTCCAATCCCCCGTTTGGAGGCTTGTTAGGAGTAGTCATGCTGCTGTAGTGTGCAAGTTCTAGTGAGTAGGTGGAGAATAAGTATATTCTTGCCTGGTAAGTTAGTACTTGCACCCATAAAGACAAAGGTAAGAATATTCTTGTTAAAAATGTTCAATAGGATCTCAATGCTGAGTGTCCAGGAGATGTTCGTAGCCTCACAGAATGCCAGGTTGGAAGGGACCTTAAGGATCATCTAGTCCAACCTTTCAGTTTAAATGAGATGGCTTGCACCCTGTCAAGTTGGGCCATGAAATTGTCTAATGTAGGGGAATCCACCACCTTCCTTGGGAGTTTATTCCAATGTTTGAAGGTGAAAAAACATTTTCTAATGTCCAGTCTGAATCTCCCCAGTAGCATCTTGTACCCACTACCCCTTGCCTTTACCTTGTGACTCTTTGGGTGTCATAGGAGCTGAGTAAATAATATGTAAGAGGAAATATTGTGAAGGGCAAGGAATGCAAATGAAAGTAGGCCATGATCAAGTCAGTGCCAGAGGGTAACTCCTCATTTACCCTTCTCTTTAATCACAGAATAATAATCACAGAATCACCAAGGTTGGAAGAGACCTCAAAGATCAAGTCCAACCTGCCACCACAGATCCCATGACTAAAGCATGGCACCAAGTGCCACATCCAGTCCCCTTGTGAACACCTCCAGGAATGGTGACTCCACCACCTCCCTAGGCAGCACATTCCAATGGCCAATCTCTCTTGCTGGGAAGAACTTCTTCCTGACATCCAGCCTGAACCTCCCTTGGCACAGCTTGAGACTGTGTCTTCTTGCTCTGGCGCTGGTTGCCTGGGAGAAGAGACCAACCCCCTCCTGGCTACAACAATAAGGTCTCCCCTGAGCCTCCTCTTCTCCAGGCTAAGCAACCCCAGCTCCCTCAACCTCTCCTCACAGGGCTGTGCTCCAGACCTCTCCCCAGCTTTGTTGCCTTTGAATACCCTACAATAACCTACTTGAGTTAAAGAACATTTTGCTGCATATGAAATGTTGATACAAGTGATTGTTACTTCTGCTGGACATTTGCATGTCTGAGCCTAACCTTGTTATTTGGCATCCCCAAACACTTGTTTCTCTTGGGTAGAAAGTAGGAAATGCTATGTCACGGGATGTGTTCATAAATTGGGAAGTGTGTCTGAGGCAAGGGTTCTCAGACTGGTTTGAGAAATCCAAAGACCCTATTCCAACTGCTATTAAAATATAGCTAGCTAGCTCTACAGGGCAGGTGGCTTATCAGAAAAAAAACACCACCACCAACCCCTTGCAACAACAACAAAACAACAACAGCAACAACAACAAAATAACAACAAACCACAAACAAAAAACACCAAAAAAACCCAGAAAAATATGAATACAGAAAGACTGAGAGAATGTTCTGAGTTCTGCTGCCACTGTCTCTCTGGACCTTAGAAGACTGCCTTCCATTTTCTGGTTCCTCTGCATTCTGCAGGGGAGAATGATCATAGATTAATGGAATCACGGTATCACAGCATCACAGTATAACTTAGGTTGGAAAGGACCTCGAGGATCATCGAGTCCAACCTATCAACACAGACCCCATGACTAAACCATGGCACCAAGTGCCACATCCAATCCCCTCTTGAACACCTCCAGGGACGATGACTCCACCACCTCCCTGGGCAGCACATTCCAATGATGAATGACTCGCTCGGTGAAGAATTTCCTCCTCACCTCGAGTCTAAACCTCCCCTGGCGCAGCTTGAGACTGTGTCCCCTTGTTCTGGTGCTGGTTGCCTGGGAGAAGAGGCCAACCCCTTCCCGGCTACAACCACCTTTCAGGTAGTTGTAGAGGGCAATGAGGTCACCCCTGAGCCTCCTCTTCTCCAGGCTAAACAATCCCAGCTCCCTCAGCCTCTCCTCATAGGGCTTCCAACTATCAACCTAAGAACACCATGGCCATTAAACCATGTCCTGAAGTGCCATGTTCACACATTGCTTTAACACCTCCAGGGATGGTGACTCCACCTCATCCCTGGACAACCTCTTACAATGCCTAACCACTCTTTCAGTAGGGAAATTTTCCCTACTATCCAATCTAAACTTCCCTAGCACAATTTCAGACCATAATGTTACACAGTTACCGCTGTAAAGCTTTTCCTAACAGTTCAGTTTGAAAGTACAGGTGTCTTTTGACCTGCAGCTATTATCTCAAGCATCTTTCAGTTTGCATTTCTGATGTGCTGTTAGTTTGTATCAGAATGCTTACAGAGCAAGGTGTATTTACCCTCTTTATCCTAGCATGAACTGCTGGCAGTGGGTCTCAGGTTTCACAATTAAACAAATTTTTGTCTACCCCAGTTTGCTTTTTTTCTACATGTCTTTTTCTACATGTCAGGAGGTTGTAGCCAGGTGGGGGTTGGTCTCTTCTCCCAGGCAACCAGCACCAGAACAAGAGGACACAGCCTCAAGCTGCGCCAGGGGAAGTTTAGGCTCGAGGTGAGGAGAAAGTTCTTCACAGGAAGAGTTGTTAGCTGTTGGAATGTGCTGCCCAGGGAGGTGGTGGAGTCACCATCCCTGGGGGTGTTCAGGAGGGGTTTGGACATGGCACTTGGTGCCGTGGCTTAATAGTCATGAAGCCTTAGGTGACACGTTAGACTTGATGATCTTTGAGGTCTATTCCAACCTTATTGATTCTATGATTCTATGATTTTTGATACAGCAGCTTGTGTGGCTTTAAGGACACAGCATAGCTACTGCATGCCTTTGAGTTAACCAATTTTAAATATTTGAATCACACAGGAAAAGGAGAAATGCTTTCTCCTCTGTTTGGAATGACTAGTAGCTTTACAGCCATCAAACTGAGCTTGGAGTGCCAGCTGACCCTTCTACTTTGTATTTGGTGTATTTGGTGGCAATCAATGAGAAGTCTTTCCACCCCTGCCATGAGGTTATGAGACATGGCTATGTGGTAATTAATGCAACTGTATTGTTTTTAAACTGCTACAGAAATATAATATCAGATGCTCAGATGGCATCAATTGGCTTAGCTCCATTGAAGGCAACAAAATGCGATGCCAACTTATGCCAGCTGAGGATCTGGCCCACAGTTAAAAGGATAGAAGGGACAGGCTGCCAATATGGCAGGGAACATATTGAGATTTATGGTAGTGACTTAATCAGTAAAAAGTTCTGCTTGAAGTGGTTGGCTCTCTGCACATTCATATTAGTCACTTGAAGACATCTGAACCTCTTAGTATGACCTGCATGGGCACAGTCTGTGCTCTTGAACATCATAGAGCGTGTCACCTCACTCTCTTTCTGGTTCCTCCTCTCAGGTCCACCACAGATTCAGGATCATGCTCCTTTAAAACAAAATACCATTTTAATTTGGATGCCCTTTTTTTCTTTCCCCCCTTTTCTCTGTTTTTGCTTCTATTTCTGCTACTGCTTTCTGAATCATACCTAAAAATGGAGGGAATTTCACACATTGCTCTTGGAACTCTTATCTAGCTGTCCTATTTGCATTGAAGTATTATATTAATCTTGATAAGAGTAAGAAAATGCAGTTTGCTGCCTTTGTGTTAAAATATGTAAGTAATTTTTTTTTGTACTTGCAGATAAGGTGACTGTAGGTAACTTAATGCTTGTAAATTTTTATCTGCTGAAAATATGATTGAATACCTTGGTGGATAGAAATTCTCTTCTCCATAGTACAGAGTTAGTGAATGAAATACTAAAGCTGAAATGGCTGTATCATAGTATCATAGTATCATTCAGGGTTGGAAGGGACCACAAGGATCATCTAGTTCCAACCCCCCTGCCATGGGCAGGGACACCCCACACTAGATCAGCCTGGCCAGAGCCTCGTCCAGCCTGGTCTTAAACACCTCCAGGGACGGGGCCTCAACCACCTCCCTGGACAACTCATTCCAGGGTTTCACCACTCTCATGGGGAAGAACCTCCTCCTCACCTCCAGCCTGAATCTCCCCACCTCCAGCTTCATTCCATTCCCCCTAGTCCTATCACTACCTGAGATCCTGAGAAGTCCTTCTTTTCTCTTTCAGCAACATAACTATTGTAATGTTTGCTCTATAATGGGTGGTGTCAGATGCCAAACTCTGACATCTTGGGTTTGATTGTTAATAATGTCCAGAGAAAATAATCTTTCAGGCTTGGCATTTTCCGTGCTTGGTCCCATCTGTAACGTTGATTATTTGAGAAACTGTGATCCATTCCTGTAATAGAAAGTAGAGGAAAAAGCCCACTCCTGCTCTGAAACACCTGCCTTAAAAAACCCAACTAAATGATTGATGACTTGAAATTTGACCTACAATCTGTGTCAGTCACTTTTGGATTATACCCTGAAAATACATATTTAGAATCATAGCATCATAGAATCAATATGGTTGGAAAAGACCTCAAAGATCATCAAATCCAACCTGTCACCACAGACCTCATGACTGCCAAACCATGGCACCAAGTGCCACATCCAGTCCCCTCTTCAACACCTCCGGGGACCGTGACTCCACCACCTCTCTGGGCAGCACATTCCAGTGGCTAACAACTCTCTGTGTGGAGAACTTTCTCCTCACCTCCAGCCTAAACTTCCCTTGGTGCAGCTTGAGACTGTGTCCTCTTGTTCTGGTGCTGCTTGCCTGGGAGAAGAGACCAACCCCCTCCTGGCTACAACCTTCTTTCAGGTAGTTGTAGACAGCAATAAGGTGTCCCCTGAGCTTCCTCTTGCAGGAGAAGGATAAACTTTCAGAAATGGAAAAAATTGAGTGTATAAAGGCTGCACAGTCTGTGGAGTTTTAAGCATGTAATGAATTTGCTCTTCTGTGCTCTAAAAGTACAGAAAAATAAACTAATAATTAAAACATGTCCAGATAAAAAGCTCAGCTGCAGTTTTGATGACGTTTCAAAGGATGGATGGTTTGAATGACAGTCTCTTACTATATATATGTTCCTGCACTTCAAAGTCAGGGTGTCTTCTGTGGCATCTGTATCACCTAGGTGCTGAAAAGGATGACAGGGAGGCAGGACACAATGTTCATCTCTTTTCTTTCAGTTTCTTAGTTACTGTATGTTTCAAAGAAGGCAGTGCAACCTCAGCTGGAGGGCCGAGGAAGAGGAGTAGATATCTTATTGAGGTCCATTGAAGGATTTGTATTTCAACCAACAGTTTCACGTTGAAAATTAAACACTAGAGGTATGATAATTGTAGTCGGATCACTTCAATAGTACATATAAACACTTGACAGCATTATAAAGTACTTACCAGAAAGCATGACTTGTGTTAAAATACTGCAATAAACATTTAAAGCAATACCCACTCCTGTATTCTCAGGGGTGGGGCGGGGGGGTGTAGAAATTCCAGCACACTTTACAAGTTTCCAAATGATAATATGTGGGTTTGGGTTTGGTTTGGTTTGTTTTCTTTTCTAAAGAACCTTAGAGTGGTTTTACAAAGTATCCTTGCCTGCATTTGATAGCTGGGAAAGCTGAAACCCAGAACAATTGAGCAACTTTCTCAAGGTTGTAGAATAACTGTCTACAACTACATGAAGGGAGGTTGTAGCCAGGTGGGGGTTGGTCTCTTCTCCCAGGCATCCAGCACCAGAACAAGAGGACACAGTCTCAAGCTGTGCTGGGGGAGGTTTAGGCTGGGTGTTAGGAAGAAGTTCTTCATAGAAAGAATGATTGGGCATTGGAAGGTGCAGCCCAGGGAGGTGGTGGAGTCACCATAACTGCAGGTGTTTAGGAAGAGACTGGATGGGGTGCTTGGTGCCATGGGTTAGTTGATTAGATGGTGTTGGACGATAGGTTGGACTTGATGATCTCACAGGTCTTTTCCAACCTGGTCTGGTCTGGTCTGGTCTGGTCTGGTCTGGTCTATTCTATTCTATTCTATTCTATTCTATTCTATTCTATTCCATTCCATTCCATTCCATTCCATTCCATTCCATTCCATTCCATTCCATTCCATTCCATTCCATGGTAGGTATAGATCATTTCTTAGCACTGAGTGTTTGATGCACTATTCCACCACTTCTCTGTGCTAAAGAATGTTGCAGTACCTCTATGATACAGTTTAAAGAAGCAACCCATCCAGTGGGCTCATGTTTTCAAGAAGTGTCTGGAAAAAGCATTTCTTTAGCTGAACATCTTCATTTGCCATTCTTGCATTTAATAAGAAATCAGGTTGTTTCACACACACACACTACACACTGCGCAATAGAGAGAAAGACTGAATACCATCTTTGACTTGTATGGGACTGCAGTCAAAAACAGAGGGCAGAATCTGCCTGAGAAATACTGAGTTGAAATACTTATAAATGTAATTCAACCCTCCAAGTACTGTTTCCTGTATGTTGGACCAGAACAGAAGGTTAGTAGGAGATGGATGTCCCTGGTTATAAATAATTGTGACAACTAGCAGTGCGGTGCACTTGAAAGTACAGTTAAGTCTTGCTGCAAAATGCATCCTGACTACAAAAAATGACAGCCTGCAGGGTGCTGTGGATAGAGGGCAGCTTGTGGCGCTATTCAGAATAATAATATTTGCTTAGAATATCCCAGAGTTTTGTAAATATATCCTAGAAAGTAATCTGATGCTTCTTATTCTGGTGTTATTTTTAGGAGACGTGGTTTATCAGAAATCCAAAGTCAGGTTACAGCACTTCTGGGGTGGGATTTTTAATTGGTACGCTCTTAAAATCGCAACAGGTTTTGCCTTATTGCAGAGTGTTGATAGTACACTCTTCTGGGCTGGCTGGCACCAATGAAGACTATGATTAATCCAGTTTCTTATTTTACAGAAACCACTGCAGGAAGGATACATTCTTCTTTCTCTCAGACTCCCCTAAGCTTTGTTGAAGTGTATAGACTGGATGTAGTTTGAAGTAAGATTTCAGTTTACAGTGTTACTTCACTGTAAGATTCTTGCCAAAATAGTGTCTCCTTCCCTGTTCAACAGTGTCTGTGAGCCTTACTTGGAGTTTAAGGAGAGGCTTTTGAATCACTGTTGCCATTAAACTCCATTGCACACTGTATACTTTCTGTTCTTGGACAACCAAACAAATGTGTTTGCCTGTCGCTTGGTCACTGGCAACCATGGAGGCAAATCTGGGCTGCGTTTACCTTAGAGTCCTTCCTAAATGTTCCCACCATTCTCTTGCCATTTTGAGCCTTATAAAAGACATTCTCCAATGAAAGGGAACACACAATCTCTCCTACCAGTGCAGGCTGTATTATTACTTCTGGTGATAAGCAGTATTATGGTGTGCATTGCTAGGGTTACTTGTCACCTTTGGTTCTCCTAGCTGAACAGATCTTCCTATTGAGCAATGGAATGAATAGGCAGTGTCTTTTGAGACTTTAATTCTCTTTTAGATGGGATAATTTTCTGTTGTCACCATCTCTTTACCAGAGGGTCGTGTTTATGTGCCAGGTAGTGGGATGCATTGGGTGTTGCCAAGTACAGTTCTCCTACTGTGTTGACAATAGGCATGTCATGCTTCCACATCTGTAGAACGGGTGGTGCTTTAAGGAGAATGAAAAGTCCATCTCTGTCAGAGGCTGTACAGCCTCTGTACAGGCATAGAAAGGGAGGAATGTACCCTGCCCTTAACACAGAGAAACGTGAAGTAACTTTTGTTGATGTCTCAAGATCTTGGAACAAATCACAGAAATAAAACTGAAATGGTGGCCACTAAAATGACTTCTTGCAGCTTCATCACTGTGTATGCTTTCTGAAGTCTGTGCAGAAAAAATAGGTAAGAAGCTTTACTGCTGTTGAGATTTTTTTGTTTTGCTGAAAAATTTTGATGTATCTACTCAAAAAGAAAGTAGCTCAAAATAAGCTGAGAAATGAGCCTATGTTAAACATACCTATAGAAATTACAGCCTTTTACTCTCCAGCCTCTTGGCAGTACTAGAACTGTCCATTGTTTATCAGATGTCCTAATTCATGAACTAGTCTTCTGCTTGAGCAGCAAAGAGAGATTATTTGGGTTATTTAATTCCCTTTCCACTACAGACCCAACAACATACAGGACACTGTCATTATCGGGGAGGTGGTGGAGTCACCATCCCTCAAGAGGAGATTGGACGTGGCACTTGGTGCCATGGTCTAGTCATGAGGTCTGTGGTGACAGGTTGGACTCGATGATCCTCGAGGTCTCTTCCAACCTTAGTGATACTGTGATACTGTGATTATTCTTCACTGGAAAAGCTCTAATGGTTTGGGATGCTACATACTTTACTACTGGGAAAATCTGGGTCAAAAGATCTGTTAAGATAAGAGGGTAAGTTAAGATAGGACATGAAAGTTCATGGAATCATAAAATTGTTTCAGTTGGGAAAGACCTTTAAGATCATTAAGTGCAACCATTAACCTAAGACCACCATGACCATTAAACCATGTTCCAAAGTGCTATCTCCACATGTTTCTTGAGCACCACCACCACCTCCCTGGGCAACCAATTCTGATGTCTGACCACTCGTTCAGTAAAGATTTTTTTTCTCATACCCAATCTAAAACTCAGGCGCCATTGGACCAAAAAACAAAAGGAATAAAACCACTGCAATGCTTAACTCTAATTCAGGTTTGTAACCTCAAATGGATGGCACCTCTAGGCCTTACAATATTCAGCTAGAGCCTAACCCATGGCAATACGATCCACAATATTTATCTGCTACTACCAGCTATCTTGAGGATCAGTTTAGGAAGAAAGCAGTTGCTTTGCCCAGGGAAATTTAGATTAGAGGCAAAATTAGGTTTTTCATAAGGACTTGTTTTTACCTAGCTACGAATGTTTCCTTAGCACAAGTGAAAACTTTACACATTTTAGCTCAAACTGTACTCTACTAAGCCTCCCACATTTATACCCATCTTCTTGGCAGTCATCCCAAAATATGTTTGGGTTGAGGCATTACACGTTATATTTGGTGAAGCTTTAGCATTCCCTGTTGCTCACATCAATCCTTATTTCTGTTTGCTCTTGTAATTTACAGTTAATGAAAATTCTAAGTTTACCTTTGTTTTTGTTGGCATCCGTACAAGAGAACTCTTTAGCCTTTCCAGCCTCCCATCCAAATGGAAAGCTGAATCCAAAAGGGAAGGTAAAACTTATCCGAGCAGTTTCATTTTAAACAGAAGCCCTTAGCATGCATGTCAGCATTGTGACATTGCTGAACCAACAGCCAAAGAGCCTTGCTCAAGGTTTGACCTGTGCCTCTTCTCCTAAGTAGGCTTGTAAGTAGCAGGTAGGCACCACACTCGTAGTCGATCGTAACATACGAGTGCCAGATCTTAATGGCCATCTGGTTAATAGTGTTAACCAACTCCTGCTCCCCTCCAATTCAGGCAAGATTCCGCCTGTAATTAACAGGAATTTGCCTGATTACCAACATGGGAACGTGGCTAATAAACTCATACTGATGACCTTAACACAGTGTAGGCAGTATTGACAAAACAAACCGTTCTGGAGCTGCTGCAGTCTTTTCTAACAAGGCTGTTACAAATTGCCTCGTGGATTTTCAGTTCAGGAAACACCTTTTCAGTCTACCTAGGGTACCACCTATGCACTGAGCTGTTTATGTGCAAGTTTAGAATGTTGAAGCAGTGGGTTGCAAACACATGGCACATACCTACTTTGTGTACACACACAAAATTAGGTAACTGTGTGATTTATGTTATGCCCATAAATACACCTATTTAACAGATGGCTTTGAGCATTTAAAAAATCCCTCTACAGCCATGAAAGTGTTTTAAAAGTAAGCTTTAAAACTTCACCTTTTTTTTTTTCTCCCTTCCCATTTCTTTTTGGTGCTCATTACATGTCCTGAATCATGCCACGTTGTGAAACATTACCTCCAATATCAACAAAATATTTTGCAGGTGAGAAATACTGTCAAATTTAGAGGAAAACAGGTAACCCAGAGTTACAATGCTGCTTGATTGTTTCTGAAAAGGCAGCTCTTCACAAAGGCAAGCCTGACCAAGCCTTTCTGCATCTGCTTAGTGCCACGCACAAGCCTTTTTTCTCCTGTCACGGAAAGTGTTGATTATCAGCAGAAACTCCGACCGCGATTTAAAAGTTCATTTCCTGCTTTCTGGTTCTTCTTGTGTTGCCATTGCAGAGGCTGTGCAGTCTGACGCTCTGGAGGACAAACCATGGGAGAAAAGCGCTGTTTGCACCTGTTTAAAATCTCCAGCGCTTTGTGTGGTTCCTGGGCAACAGGCAGGAATCCTGAAAAGCTAGGCTGCACTTGCTCAATTGTTGCTGGCAGCTGTGACTTTGAGAGAGCACATAGCAGCTCGTTAGCAGGTTGCTTGTGTTATGTGACACGCACTGAGCATGGTAAACTCTCAGCTGAGCTCCCTGCCCTCTGCAATGGAGGCTGGATTGCCTGGGGTTGCAAACTTGGCCAAGGAAAGCATTATAGAAATGCAAGGTGAGTGCCTCGATGGAAAAGGGGCAGGGAGGCAAAGCAAGTAGATGCGAATCAGTGTTTTCTTATTAGTAAAGGGCAACAGTAGCACAGGTTCCCTGCACCAATGGGGGCTGTTTTCCTCCATCAGTTATGCTCTTTCAGAGTACATTTGCAATGGTGCAACATACAAATGCAGGAGTAACATGGATTTGAGTGTGAATGTGTGCGTCTGTGCACACGTGACACATGCACTGCAGTGTGGAAATACAAGATGACATGGGATGATTTTAGGTTTTATTATCAGCTTTGTTTTCTGGGCCTTGTTTGCTTTGAAGGATCAAGAAGAATCAAATCATGAAGAATCAAATCATGAAGAATCAAATTAATCCTTGCAATCTTGATATTGGCCTGTTTAGGCAGCATCCAAGCAGCAGATGCAGCCACTGGCTAGTTACAAGCAAGTAAGACCATTTCACCTTCATATCAACTTAGTTTGTGACCCTTGGCTCATGTTCTTCGTTCTTGTAAAGGAAAGTTAGCATGCTACAAATCATTGGAAGCAAACCACAAAGCTAAAGCATTGTTATGATCTGCTGAAATCTTCATCGTGAGACAGGAAGAGATCTGACGCTGTCTTCAGATCTGCTTATACTCTACTCTGTTAGCTTAGCCCAGGAAGAGTGATCTATAGACCAGTCTCTTCCTTATGTTTGTATTGGAGATCTCTTTTCTGCAGCTCCAGAAAATCTTTAGGCTCAGTGCAAATATTAACAGTAGAAGTCATTAAGCCAAGATGAAGAAGAAGATGAAGGAAATCTGTCTACTAAGTAAATTAAATACACTCATGAAAGAAAAGTCCATCGAGGGCGTGTAACACAGAGGTACAAATATGACCACAGAAAATCCCTAGCCAGTGGTTTGCCAGCAACTGGGAAGGGCAACAATACTCTTCATTTGGCCTGCCCACAAGTTCAGTAAGTAACTGCCATGTTACTTGTGTTAGGAACATGCTGTTGAGCCTGTCTGTATGGTCTGCAAGGGGACATGATATGGATACAGCAGGTCTTCAGATGACCCATGCTCCAGTGCTTGCCTATTTTTGGTGACTTCTTAGCTGAATACAGGAGAGCTCTGGTTGTCAGGTACTGAGGGTGAATGTGATAAAATCAATTGAAACCAGAGTACAACGTAATCAGGTGTATGTGGTATGAATCTCTTGATTTATTTTGTGGTCTAGACCACAGCTATTTGTTTCCTCACCCAGAAGATGGAGATAATTGGTGTTTATATCTTACACTGAGATATAAACCCGGTATACTGTAAACTTTCTTTTCACAGTTATCCTGTGTTTATCTGTTGTCACTCCATCTCTGCCTTAAATGTGGGTTTTATTCTGTCTTACCATAGAGGGTATTCTGAATTCATCATCTGACATGAGTTTGGCTATCAAACAATAGAAAGGAATAAACTGAGACTTGTATGTAAGTCTCTGTGCTTTTTTAGCCATCTTTTGTCATGCAGGCTGAAAAATGAAAACTTGCAAATTGATACCACTTTAGTCAGGAGTTGTTATCTGAGTACAATATATATAGGCTGTTATTCTCTAGGAAAGTGCTTGTGATCCCTTTCTTTGGCCTTGTTCGTGATGCTCTCTTCTCCCAGCTAACTAGTGATAGAATCATACAATCATAGAATCAGTAAGGTAGGATGAGAGGAAATGGGCCTAAGATGTGCCAGGGAAGATTTAGCTTGGATATTAGTAAAAATGTCTTTACAGAATGAGTGGTGAGGTGTTGCAACTATCTGCCCAGGGAGGTGACCTCATTGCCCTCTACAACTACCTGAAAGGTGGTTGTAGCCAGGAAGGGGTTGGCCTCTTCTCCCAGGCAACCAGCACCAGAACAAGAGGACACAGTCTCAAGCTGTGCCAGGGGAGGTTTAGACTCAAGGTGAGGAGGAAGTTCTTCACCGAGCGAGTCATTCGTCATTGGAATGTGCTGCCCAGGGAGGTGGTTGAGTCATCGACCCTGGAGGCGTTCAAGAGGAGATTGGACGTGGCACTTGGTGCCATGGTCTAGTCATGGGGTCTGTGTTGATAGGTTGGACTCGATGATCCTCGAGGTCCTTTCCAACCTAAGTGATACTGTGATACTGTGATACTGTGGTGGAGTCACCATCCCTGGAGGTGTTCAGGAAGCAGGTAGATATACTGTTTCAGGATATAGTTTAGTGGTCATGGTAGCTGGGTTATGGTTGGACTCAGTGACCTGAAAGGTCTTTTCCAGCCCTAATGATTATAGGATTCTATGATATCATCTCCTCACTGCAGTGAGAGAATTGCATGTTTCCTCCCCCTCTGCAGGTACAGGGAGCATTGGGGAAAATCCTCTTTATCCTGCTCCACTGTTTTAAACATTCACCAAAATGAACTCTGTAGGGCTTGTGCTGTTAGTTTAGAACACGTTGTTAGCTGGTGACAACAACTGCGCTGCACAGCGCACACGAGCCACAGGCTGGCTGTTTATGAAACACATGATAATAGGTGTTGCATTTTTGTGTGTACTGATTCATTTTATGTAGACTGTATAGCACCAAAGCCACCCACTCACAAATAAACTGCAGTAGAAAAATGGCATTCAAATGTTAAGGATATGACTTAAAACTCTTGCAACAAAGACAACAAAACTGAGAGACTCATTCTGTTTATAAATCATATTGTTGTCTCAGGCATTCCAGCTCACACAGTGGAAAGGACAGCCCCTACTATAAGAACAGTACACAGAGGAGGGCCACAAGCATGATCCAAGGGCTGGAGCGTCTTTGCTATGAGGATAGGCTGAGGGAGCTGGAGTTGTTTAGCCTGGAGAAGACTCTTCTGTCCTTGTAGCTGCCTTCCAATACCTGAAGGGAGACTGTTGCTATCTTTTCCCTGGACATGTTCAAAGCCAGGTTAGATGAGGCCTTGAGCAACCAAGTCTAGCTGAGAAGTGTCCTTGCCCACAGCAGGGAGGTTGAAATAGATCATCTCTGGAGTCCCTTCCAACCTAAGCCATTTGTGGTGGGATGAAATCCCCCCTCCCCCCCCCCCCCCCCCCAACATTCAATTTGCCAGACCAGCCCAGTTGGAAGCAAATGAAAGCTGTGTTTACAAGCAAAACTGCAATCTAAAGGGAATGCAATGAGTATGTACAAAACATACAGGATTTACAGTATGTGCAGGTATTCACAATTAACAAACAGCACAAGAACCCCCCTGGTCAAAGACCAGGGGAAGCTACTAGCTTCTCCTTTCCTGCCTCCCCCTTACCCCCCAGTACAGAAGGGAGAAAAGACAGAAGCAGAGAAATTCATACCAGTCACAACAAAAGCAGTGCAACCAAGGTCAAGCAGAAGCAAGTTAGTATCTCTCCCAGAGTGAAGAAGTGAGAAGAGAGAAAGATTGTTTGGGGACAGCTAGGTTTAGTCCCTTATCTCTTCCAATGGGATTGTTTGGAATTATCATTATTTTCCTTTTACACCCAGTAGTGATTTATTTACATTTTACTACTTTGCAGTTCAAGATCTGTGAAAAAACTTTTAAAGGCATAGCCCAAAACTGCCACCACCATTCTATGATGATGTGGCTTGCTAAATGTAGGTACAAGTAAGATGAATACAACAGCATCAAATTTTAGTGGAGATTATGTTTGATTAGAGTCTCTCTTTCATTTCTAACTTGGGACCACCAAGGTTTAATTCATTCTGTAAATTACTCTCATTTTTTTAACATCCCTAGGTGCTGGCAGTCTGCAAAATGAAATGTCCCCTGTCTCAGAGTGGCCTCCTTGCTATGTTACTAGGGGAGCGTGTCTGCATTCATATGCCATGCCAGATCTTTCACCATTTTCCCCCTGAACAGAACTGTGGAAGGAAGATGTGCTTCTGTGGGAGCCTTGTAATGCAAGAACAGCATGGATAATTGAGAAATAGCAGCCAGTCTTCTTTCCCACAGGCTCCTTGGTCAGAATTCAGGGCTACCAAATATAAATTGGACAAGTTAGTGTGAAAATTGACAACTCTGAAGTGGCTGGGTTATCAGCTGAAACTCCTGAAGCATTTTAGTGACTGTAACATGGGCCACATCTGAACAGCATTTTAGAGGGAGAAGAGGAAAGAAAAAGAGTTCAGACTCTAGGGACATGAGTGTGGGCAGAGCCTGTCCTTTCACCCTGAAATCTCCTGTCATGTTTCTTTGGGGAGTTTTTGGGTTGATTCTATATTTATTTCTTGGGGGGTGGGTGCCTTGTTTTCCACACTGCAGCTTCCACATGTCCAGACAATGGACTGTAAAGACACTTCAGAATCACAGAAATCACCAAGGTTGGAAGAGACCTCAAAGATCATCAAGTCCAAGCTGTCACCACAGACCTCATGACTAAACCATGGCACCAAGTGCCACGTCCAGTCCCCTCTTGAACACCTCCAGGGATGGTGACTCTACCACCTCCCTGGACAGCACATTCCAATGGCTAACAACTCTCTCAGTGAAGAACTTTCTCCTCACCTCCAGCCTAAACCTCCCCTGGCACAGCTTGAGACTGTGTCCTCTTGTTCTGGTCCTGGTTGCCTGGGTGAAGAGACCAACCCCCTCCTGGCTACAACCTCCCTTCAGGTAGTTGTAGAGAGCAATAAGGTCTCCCCTGAGCCTCCTCTTCTCCAGGCTAAACAATCCCAGCTTCCTCAGCCTCTCCTCCTTCTTCTCTGTGGTGCTACCATTGCAGCAGGTAGTAAGTGACACCTGCTGTCACATATGTGGTCCATAAGATTAGTCAGAGGCTAGTTTAGCACTTGAATACAATGCTATCCATCTCTGGCTTTTACCTTCTGGCATGGTTTGTTGTAATACATATCAGGTGGAGGAGTAGGAAAGCAAAGAAGCCAAAGAAAGAGGTATGTGAAATAATTTAATAAGGCTGCACTGATAGATGATATAAAACTCAAAAGTCAGCTAGAAGCTGAACTTTCCTTCTGCATAGCAGTCCTCCTTTCCCAAGTAGCTACCCTGTTTCACCATTGAACTTCCTTTTCAAGTATTCCAGAGCCTGGACAGCACTAGATAGCATTATTACTCCACTCTTCATTGTGTGTCAGTTGCAGGTCATCAATTCTACATGGCCACTGGTGGGTCATGTCTTCAAACAGTCAATCAAATCAGTGCTTTAAAAGAGAGCATAGTCCATCTGAGAACTGAAATATCACAGCATCACTAAGGTTGGAAGAGACCTCAAAGATCATCGAGTCCAACCTTTCACCACAGACCTTATGACTGCAGTATCACAGTATCACTAAGGTTGGAAGAGACCTCAAAGGTCACCATCTCTGCTACAAGAATAATATGATGATAATAGCTGAGTTACATTTATTGGCATTTGCTGTGTTATTGTTCTCTTGCATAGTTTTGTTCTGTTGATGATCTGCACAGAAACTTCACAGCAAAAAGTTCTGCTAAGAAACCAGGCCCTTAGAAAAGAGATTTGCCCAGGGTAATTTCCTTCTCCAGGAAGGGGAGATTATCTTGCCCAGCCTGCTTGTGGCTTCAGCTGGTGTCAGTTCAACTAAATTATCCCAGGGAGGGTGAGGCTAATTGTCCTAATTAGTACAAGTGGGCCCAGGTGGGGATAGTGGGAGCTTGGGACGAGTCAGGTGGTATGGGCTTGAAGCCCTCCGACATTTGAGAGCTGGAAGCAGAATGGAGGAGCTGATGGTACTGAAGATTGCAATGTCCTTTTGGTAAGTTTTATTGCTCTTATTTCTGCCTGGATTGTTCTGTGATGCAAGCTTGATGGATGGATTGTTGTCTGTTTGAGGTGGTGTGTGAGTGAGTAGGGGTTACACTGAAGAAAAAGCTCCTTTTCAGGGCCAAAAGAATTGTCTGGTTACTTCAGCCTTGTAGCTTTTGTTGATCCTGAAGTAGTCAGTATTGTGTTTCTTACTGTCAGAATAGAGTAGGTTGACCCAGTAGCTGGAGATGTGTGGATTAGTCACTAGGTGAAGAATGCCTTCCAAGAGAGAGTGCAGGATTGTGTGGTGTTTCTGCTATGCTGTAGCTCTAAAGTGAAAGCTATGATAATACTAGCAAGGGGCATGAAGGGAAATTTCTCTTTTGTAACAATTTTTTTTTTCATAGAAGTGGTTAAAGCAAACTTGGAAACCTTTGAAGGTGTAATTTTTCTGTAGGGGATGGCAGAATATTATGCTCTTCTAACAAGTGCCTATCTTTTCATCGCTGTTTGCTCTGCTCCTTGATCATCCCTCTCCATTTCTGAGCTACCTCTGTGTCGGTAGCTGTCACTAAAGCCTTCTACTTGCTCCCTTGCATCTGACAAAGATTGTAAACAGGGCAGATTCTGGTTGTTGACTTTGAGAGTAGATTTTAGCCCAATTTACATAGATAAGATTTGGCGTGCTCTCCTACCCCAAGTGTCTGTTCAGTGCAAAACATGCCGTTCTCTCTGCCTCCTATCATTTCGTTTGCCAGCAACCTGGCAAGCAAAACTCCTTTCAAGTCCTGACCTGGCTGGTGGCTATTTGATGGCATAGAAAAAGAGGAAATAAGCAACAGAGACAAAAAAAAACCCATGAATTAGGTAACAATTTAGACTAGCAACCTGCAGTTCAATATCTCCATCAAAAATCTCATTGAACTGCACTTCTAACCACCACACCTTGTAGAAACAAATCTAAATACATAGTTCTTCTTTTTGGAAAACTCTCCAGGGTAGCACATTGGATATGGCAATAGGAGTAATTAGAGACTCAAAAACATTGTCAGCATGGAGAACGAATGTGTTGCATGATCAGGCAGAGAAAAACTTAAAAGGATAACAATTCCCTTCAAATTCCCTACCTGAAGGGTGGTTGTAGCCAGGAGGGTTTGGTCTCTTCTCCCAGGCAACCAGCACCAGAACAAGAGGACACAGTCTCAAGCTGCACCAGGGGAAGTTTAGGCTCAAGCTGAAGAGAAAGTTCTTCACAGAGAGAGTTGTTAGCCTTTGGAATGGGCTGCCCAGGGAGGTGGTGGAGTCACCATCCCTGGAGGTGTTCAAGAGGGGATTGGATGTAGCACTTGGTGCCATGGTCTAGTAGTCATGAGGTCTGTGGTGACAGGTTGGACTTGATGATCTTTGAGGTCTTTTCCAACCTTGTTGATTCTATGATTCTATGAACTTATTCTATGCCTACAAAGGTTAACGCTGCCATCTTCATTTTTATTTAGAATAAACCAAAACCAGGTTGGAAGAGACCTTCAAGATCGTTATGTCCAACCCATCAACCAATCCAACCCACCTAAACAACTAACCCATAGCACCAAGCACCCCATCAAGTCTCCTCCTGGCAATAACACTGTTAAGAGGATATGGGAATAACTCAGCCAGCGCCTGATATGGTCCTGTAGCCGCAAGTCTTTCCCTTCATATCAATCTGCCTACAGTATTGTTGCCTGCAACTCACACTGCTTCGAAAAGCAGTGTGAATTGTATACATCTTGCACATCAGTTTCACTGTCTTAAAAAATGAAGAGTGGGGTTTTTTTTTTTTCCTTTCCTCCTTTTTCCCCTTCCTTTGAAGTTTTAAAGCAGAACTTGCTGATGACCCACTTTTGCTAACAGTTCTCTTAACTAACCCCTGTACTCGCTTATAGGTTTTTTTTTTTCCCCCCTCTTCCACCCACTGTCTGTCTAGCCTGCTTTAAAATTTTTATATATGTACTTTTAAAAAATTGATTAGTTGGAGAGCTGCCCGTTCTTCTGCGCTGTATAATAAGGATTTGAAAACTGCACACTGAATTCTGTATAGTGTAATTAAAACTGACCCAGATTTGGACCTGAGAACACCAGGATTTAGCCAAACTTGCCATGAGCTGAGTTCTGATGGCAGATGGGAGCTAATGAGGACACACTACACTCCAGAATTTCCCAGCTGCTTGGCCCCTTTTTGTACAAACAAGGTTTGGAGTGAAGTCCCAATCCCAAGAGCGTGTTCAAGCAAATGTACTGCACCCAGTGTTTTGGGAAACAAGGCAGTGCTGTCAGCCTGCTTCAGGAAATTTCTGAGGTGTTATTTCCAAAGAGCTTTTACTGTGTGTCCCAGTGCCACGCATATGCTGTCTCCCAGCTTCCATCTTAGCCTAGGCTGAGTGTGGTCACATGCTTTGGACCCTTTCTGAATATCCTCCCCCAGTTTCTGCTGGGGGACTTCCACCTCAGTTTAATGGAGTGTTAACATCCCACACTGCTGGGTCTCCCTTTGACCTGTGATTCCCTTTGGTGGATTCAGTGTCCTGGGACTGTTCAAGCAGATGTAATTGAATCAGTTTGAAGCAGCTGTAGCTGGCATGTGGTCTCTCAGATTGCTAGCACCTGCTTGGTTGGTTTGGGGTTTTTTTTTTGTTTGTAACCCACTAGAGTGAAAATAGTGCCAAAACCAGCGTTGGTCTTGGAGCTGATAAAGCATTCCAGATCCTATATCCCTTTCCCCTTCTAGCATAGCCACCTCATTACTGATGCCGGCAATAATGTTGTTGGGAGTGTGCAGGAACAGGTTTATGCTTCTCCTCCAACTGCCTCCCTCCCCTTGGAGCCAGGGCATTGCCAATCCTGACTCTATCCTTCAGCAGCAGTAAGACTTAATTGTGCTCAGGTGTGCAGAGCGTCTGTGCCCTCCTTAGAAAATTGGGCAGCCCTTCCTTTGCTGTGTCTGATGCAGGCTCTAAATTTATCTGCTGCTTTAATTGCTGGCATGGCAAAGTTGCTGTTCATGTCTAGCAAATGACCAGCTAGTTCCATCCTTGAGCTCCCTTCCTCGGGTGTAGCATACTTAGACTGTAGTAGGAACACAGTAACCAAAATCTAAGTTTTAATAGGGTAAGACTTCAGAAGGGACTGAGAGTCACTTGGTTGCCTCCCTGTATTGTGTGTTTTATTGCCATCAATGTTCAAATTGAACACAATGGTGCCTTTGGCCAAATACAGTACCAGACACAGTCAGGTGGATTTCAATGTGATATTACAAGCTGACATATTGAAACATGTATTTATTTAACATATGCCATCACTGACTTTCTCTTCCTTGTGCATGAAGTTTATGTGCCTCCCTTGGTTTTACTTTTTGTTTGTTTGCTTGGTTTGTCGTGGTGTTGGGTTTGTTTTGTTTCAGTCCCTCCCCCTGGGCCCTGAGACAGATGCTGCATCTGAATTCTTCATTCTGTGTTTCCATTTTTTGTTTTCCACTCTCCAACTCACTTCTTGCTCTTTTCCTTCCTTACTTTAGTTTCTGTTTCACAGTCTACAGTTTTTTGACTTCTTCTTGAAAGATGCTCCTGTACAGTGGGATCCTGACAATGAGGAAGAGTGTATTTCTTAACACAAGGGGGATTATGACCTCTTGTTGTTTTGTCTTTGGCTTTAAATACTTGGGTAGGCTTCTGTATTGTAGAAATCCTTATATTTGCCTATTCCAGTGCCTCTCCTCATTTTTTTTTCCCTCTTCCCCTCATCTTTTGGGTGGTACAACATATTTCCAGGACTGGGGGGGGCCTTGTCCTCTGCTGATGCAGGAGACAAGTATGTCCCTGTGCAAAAGCTTTAAAAAATGCTGTTGGAGGCAATTAAAAGTCTGTCCCACAGAATGTTCCAGGTGATGCTGAAGCTGTTTCTTTCTCTCCTTTTAACCTATATCTGTTATTTATATTGCATATAAAAAGATGATGTGATTTGCCTGCAGATATTTGTGATGTAGGCAAATTCTTTCCTCTCATTGAATATTCCATCACTTCTCCAGCCACATGCCAGGCTACAGCTTTCTGCATTTTACTGACCATGGGCATTTGAAGGGTGTTGTTGAAGGCAATTTCTAGGGTCCAAAATACAGTTTAGAGGCAATAGAAGTGAAGTACCAGCTGGAATGCATAGAATTAATTGTTTCTGCTTTTTCAGAGTGCAGCACAGGGGAGCTGCTCCCCTTTATTTCCTTTTACCATACAGAATGCTACTACTTTTAAGTTGCATTAAGTGTGCTTAGATACAAGTAATAGAAGATAGTATATCAGGGTGTTTGTGAAAGTGCTGCAGCTAAATATTTTTATAGCTGTCTAATGGAAATAAAAAGAGGGGGAAAAAAACAACCAACAACTGGAATTCCAATCAAGGCAGAATTGTTTTTACTAACCCAGTAAGGTGATGTCACTACTTGATTTTTCTCTTGTCCTGTTGTGATTTGTAGTGGTTTGTTTGTTTGGGGGCTTGCTTTGTTTGCTTCCCACCCACGATCCTGCTTTCCTCTTCCTTTCAGGCTAGTCACTTAAAGCATCTTCCAGTGAAACCCTCTCCATGTGTAGTGATAGCATTTCTAGGTTTGTTACCTGGAAGTGCTGCAGCTACAGATGTCTTATGCATAAAATGTCAGCCACCAATTCTAAGAGAAGGTTACTAAAGCTTAAATTCAATGGCTGGGGACTGTGGTTCTCAGTGTTCAGAGGTATTGTTTTAAAGCATTTGCACTATAAGCAGTGACACTTGGTGTGAATATAATAATGGAGAATAAACATGGAATATTTATCTTGTTCAGGTGTTTTGGTTACCCTGTGTTCTTGTTGAGATCGGTAGCAATATGGAAGGAAGAAAAGCTGGTTTTGAGACCGCAGTGAGTTGGGGCTGTTCAGCCTGGAGAAAAGGAGGCTCTTGGGAAACCTTATAGCAGCCTTCCATTACCTGAAGAGGGCCTACAGGAAAGCTGAGAAGGGACTTTTTATAAGGGTTTGTTGTGATAGGACAAGAGGGAATGGATTGAAGCTTGAAGAGTGTAGATTTAGACGGGAGATTAGGAAGAAATTCTTTACAGTGAGGATTGTGAGACAGTGGAACAGGTAGTCCATGGATGCCCCCTCCCTGAAGGTGTTGAAGGCCAGGCTGGATGAGTCCTTGTGCAACCTGGTCTAATGGGAGGCGCCCATGGCACTGGGGGTGGAACCAGATGATCTTTAAGGTCCCTTCTGACCCAAACAGTTTTATGAATGTATGAATACAGCACTTGTGAACATCTAAATAAAGAGCAGTAGCACAGCAGAAAATGTTGTTTATGTAATAAAAAAATACTTGTTATTAGTAGTGGCAGAGGGGGGGATCAAGCAGAGAGTAAGTATTCAAGTGTTTGTCTTAGGATTCCTTGGTGCCCTTTGTAACCAGCCATAACATAAAGCATCTGTCAGTCTTATGGTTGTCTTGAAAATAAATATAGGTTGAGGTCAGCAGCAACTGCTAGCTGATATCTTTTATTCCTAGAATGCTTTTTCACTTGTGCTAAAGTTTACTTTAGAAATGTAGGCACTAAATAATTGTGAGTTCTATGGTAAGTGCCAGAGGTAGTGGAAAACAAATGGGATTTATGTTATTAAGTCTGTGTGGCATAAGTGAAGAGAAAAAGATAGAGATGTTCTGTTCAGCCTGCTACCACCCTGGCTATATGAGTTATGAATTACGTGGTGTTTGTAGTGCTGAACCATCCTTTTTATAGATTTAATTTTAAGGTGTCTGTTTACAGACTCTGTATATCTTCTACTTGGAAACAGTTAACTGATTAGTTTAGCTTTATGTGAGGTAGGCTAGCTTTTTGTGCGTGTGGAATAGAGTGCTTCTCAAACTAAGATACATTGGCGACTGGCACAGGAGGGTGACAAAAGGACAGCAAAGAAAGTTAACAAATTAATAATGCAGTGGGATTATAGAGGATTGAGCATGGATATTAGCACCATTTCAGGCATACTTTTTAATCACTACCACTCTGCTCTGATTCTGTCTAGCAGCTTTCTCATGGCAACACCCTGAAGTGCATTGTTGGATATTTGGAAAACAGCCACTTGACTTGTGGCTTATGGGCAAGGATGTTCACATCCTTGATGGAGGCCAAGAGGCTAAATGAATGATAAATGAATGATAGAGATGAAATTCTTTGGTTTGCCGTGCAGTTGGTCTCTCCAGAAGAGTCTTTAAATGAGTTGACAAAAATATTTGGAGTATTTGCAGTATTATCTGTGAACAAAGCTTTTATTTTGTGGGCCTTTCATTCCATCACAACTCACAAACGTACAAAATCAGGACATCAGTGAGCAATTTAACACTAAAGTGAGTAGAGAGGATACCTTAGTGTGCTTACAGCTGACAAACAAAACTCTGTGAAGGCATCAAACTAATACAAAGTACGGAGGAGGAGGAAGCGTTAAAAAGGAAACCAGGTGTTAATCTTGGTGCAGTTTCAAGGAAGAAACCCCAGTTCAGGTCTTTCTGTTCTGTCAGGCGGGCAGGGTTTGGAAAGAATTGTTGTGTCCTGCAGTGCATCTAACTCCCAGCCGCTTCCCAGAGCCTCAGCTTTCACTTTGCCCAAATTTCTGTGCTTGACAACTGGGCAGAAGGCTACGCCGAATTAAATGTTATTGTTCTGGTGCTCTCCATCCATTTGCAATGCACATAATCAGGAATTCAGCTATGTCCCAAGAAACCTATTTAACCTAATGAGAGCAAATGGCAATGGGTGTTCCTTGCTCAGGACAGCAGTGCCAACATATCTGCTTAATTGGGACATATTTGGCCGGTCCCGGTGTTTCAAGTGGTTTTTAAACAGGTGTCTAATGGGTGTGGAATTCTGAACTCTGCCCTTTCGATACAGAAGTTGCCAAAGAGGGACTAACAGAAATCAAAATTATGTATTCTTTATCCTACCTTTTTATCCTGGCATATTTACTCAGCACAATTTTTACTTCAAGTTGCGGGTTGGGGAGGAGGTGTTTCTTCTCCTAATTGAGAAAGTCCATTAAATGGAACAACAGGATGTCTTAACAGGATGTCCTAATTAAAATTAGCCTGTGATTTGAACAAAACATTCATTTGTGTGTAGCTAAGGTTGACCTAAAACCCATCTAGAAGGGGGGGGGGGGGGGGGGGGGGGGGAATTACACTACAGATTTAATTTCTCTTTTCTTTCTGCATAAAATGAAACTTAGCCTTCTGCCAACAAACAACGTGATGCTGTTTGGGTCCACAGCATTCAAGAGTCAGGATTTTCTCTTTAGTGTTAAAAAAATTAATGTTTTGAGGGGAAAATCAAGCCAGATTTCTCTCCAACCTTTGATAATATTCATCTGTAGTTGCACGTTGAAAGCAGAGACGGTTTTGTTCCGCGTGCGTACCGTAAGCTCATCGGAAGCCTTTGGTTGTGGCTAGCGTAATGGTGAACTAATAAGCAACTGAGATAGCAGCTGCTTAGCAGGACTGGTTGGCTCAGGCTTGACTTTGTGATCTGTGACTACAGAGTTTCTGACTGGCTTGGAGTGCAAGCTGGGTAATTTTGTTATCTCAGAGAGTGTGGGCTTGCATACATAATCTAGCCTGTATACACAACTTTTATGTGTAAAAATGACCTAGCCGTGCTCTGACTGTCGTGGTTTGAAATGCTGCTGGGGCAAATTGTATTAAATACAATTTATCAAATGAAAGGGAATGTTTGAAAGACTTTACTAGCTTCAGAAAGATTGTTTGTATTTAAAAGGGATTTCTCAGCATCTTTAACTTGACAGAACAGCAGAAGCTGCAACTTGTAGGTGTTGTTTCCCAGACACAACGTGATGGAATTTTATTTGTTTCTGCTACTGTCTAGGCAGCTTGTGAAGGAGGAGGATTTTCAAAAGCACTTGAAACTGGCCTGAATGTGCTGCTGGCGGATTCAACTTGAGCTGGGATGCTCAAGAAAAGTGTGTCCAGCAGGTCTAGGGAGGTTTTCTTCCCCCTCTGCTCTGCCCTTGTGAGACCAGACCTGGAACACTGTATCCAGTTTTGGGCTCCCCAATTCAAGTGAGACAGGGATCTGCTGAAAGAGTCTAATGGAGGCTGTAAAGGTGATGAAGGGACTTGAATATCTCTCTTATGAAGAAAGATTGAGAGACCTAAGGCTGTTCTATCTTGAGTAGAGAAGGCTAAGATGGGATCTTATTAATGTCTATAAATATCAGAGGAGTGGGTGTCAAGACAAAGATGCCAGTCTCTTTTTGATGGTGCCCAGTAATAGCACAAGAAACAGTGGGTGTAAGCTGGAACACAGGAGGTTCCACCTCAGCAGGAGGAGAAACTTCTTTCCTGTGAGGGTGCCAGAACACTGTAAGAGGCTGCCCAGAGAGGTTGTGGAGTCATGCAGACTTTCAAAACCTGCCTGGATGTGTTCCTGTGTGGTCTGCCCTAGGTGATCCTGTAGAGGGGTTGGACTAGATGATCTCTAGAGGTTCCTTTCAACTCATAACATTCTATGATTTGAGTGGAAAGAGAATCCTGCCCCTATGCCTTTGGATTATCCCACCCCAATGTCTAATGCAAAATGTAATGAGACAGCTGTTTACAAAAAGTGGATCTTCATAAATGCCAAAATTCAGTAGGTTGATACTTTCCACTGAATTATGCTTCTGTTTATACCAGCTTCCACATTGTCATATCTTGGCTTCAGCAGGGTATATAAGAACAAAAAGGAAGGGGGAAATCTGATGAACTGCTTTTAGCTCCAAGAGGAATTGTTAAACTGAAGATAAAATTTGAGGCTGGTATTGTGGCAATACACTTTTAAACCAATCAAGAGCACTTGAATGGGAATTATTCAAATATTGGCATCATTTAAAATTCTTAGATTCTCATCATCATTCTAAAGACTTATCAAAGCTGATGTAGGCACTTGTTGTAATCTGGAAAGAATAAAATTAATTTAATCAAATAATTGTGATGACAAGCCAATGATACTGTCATAATGAGATATTAATGGCAGGTATTTGCCCAAAGAATTTTATGTACTTCTGCATATAGAGTCATAGAGGTCTTTTCCAACTGAAATATCCAACTGAGATCATTGAATCCAACCATTGAGTTAAGACCATCATGGCTGGAGGTACCTGTGTACCGTGGCATTGTGGATGTGGCTTCACCATGTGTGGTGGTATGTAGTGCTGTGTATGAAAATGTTATTTGCTTATTGATGACAGAAGGAAAAATAACAGCAACAAAAAACTAAGAGAAATTCTTCACTCCTGTCTGGTCCTCTGTCCTTAAGGCCAGAGTATAAAAATTCTTACTGCAGTACTGAAATAGAATAGAATAGAATAAACTAGGTTGGAAGAGACCCTCAAGATCATCGCGTCCAACCTATCATCCAACACCACCCAACCAACTAAACCATGCAACCAAGCACCCTGTCAAGTCTCCTCCTGAACACCTCCAGCGATGGTGACTCCACCATCTCCCTGGGCAGCCCATTCCAATAGGCAATCACTCTCTCTGTGTAAAATTTCCTCCTAAACTCCAGCCTAAACCTCCCCCGGTGCAGCCTGAGACTGTCCTCTGTTTCTGGAGGTATTGGTTGTTGAGCTGGTCAAAATGGGTGAAGATCAAGTGTCCACATTGATTCTTATATTCCTCTGAGTTACTGCAATTTCCAAATATAAGGAACTTTACAGTGAGGGTGGTGAGACATTAGAAGAGGTTGCCCAGGGAGGTTGTGGATGCTCCCTCCCTGGAGGTGTTCAAGGCTGGGTTGGATGAGGCCTTGAGCAACCTGGTCTAGTGGAAGTTGCCCCTGATCATGGCAGGGGAGTGGAACTAGATGATCTTTAAGGTCCCTTCCAACCTAAACCATTCTATGAATCTATGAACTTGCTAGTGAAGCTATTCCTTAGCAGTTCCTTCTCCTGAAGACGTGTAGATAACAGTGTTGGGTTATTCCATACGACTAAAAGATCTTTCTTGTAGGGTTTAAAATGTTCTGATTTTTGTTACACCTAGAGCAGCCAAATCTCTTTCCCTAAGAGAAAAAGAAAAATAATCTTCCACGTTCAGCTGGCATCCAAATACACATCCCACAGCCTCCTGCACCGCTCTGGGGGAAATGTGACTTCAGAAACGCTTAGGGTTAGGAAATTTGGTTTCTATTCGGGAAGGAATTGAGACTTGTGCTCCAGGAAAGTTGCAAAAGAGACACTTCGTACTGTAACTGTGGAGATGTAAAAGGAAATGCCTGTGCTTTATTTCCAGATGTATTTTCTGAAGTCCTTGAAAGAGTTTTATTATTTTTTTTCAGGAGCTTCTGGATGTCCTGGTAACAGTGGCACTTAATCATGCACTTTATCATTTGCCTTTGGCAAGAAAACTCAATTCTTTCCTGTTGAATGTGGGACCTTGCTTTATTGCCTCAGGGAAGCGTTGCTGTAATGCATGTCACTTGAGGCTAATTCAACCTGCCACTTGGAAATTGCCCCTGGTGCAGATTGTAGCAATGCACCATTATCTCAAACTATTTTTCATCAGAAGCAGACTGCATCTGTTCTGTATGATCTCTATGGCTTGCCAGTTTATTGTAGTTAGGGCCTTTTTTAACCTATAAACCCGTGGTTGGTTTGGCTTCCAGCTATGTGATAAGAGCCTGTCTTCCATGTCATACCAAAGCAGCCCCAGACCTCTCAAGATGTAGGTCTACAGCAGCTTAAACTGATGGATGCTGACGTGGCTCTGTTGCTGTTCCTCCAGTTGTACTGCTCTGCAGCTCTCTTGGCTTTAACCCTCAACTTTAATGCCTGGATGCTGAGCTTCAACTGGGAGATGATGTGTCAGAAAACACACAGAAAAGAAATGTTCATTCAGCTGAGAGCTGTCTGAACCAAACATTTATCCAGTCCTGGTTCAGGCATGGACTTGTGGACATGTAGTGAGGAGAGAAAAGAGATGAGGAATGAGTGGGATTGTGGCAGGTCCAATTAAAATCAGCTTACATTGTAGTGCAGTCTCACTCTTAATGTTCTGGAAATAATAACCCAGTGGTTTCAGCAAGATATAGCTGTGAGCATAGGATGTGATAGTTAAAGGGCCTGTGGCTTTGGAATTTAGTTTCTCCACTGCTTTCTGAAAATCTACATTTTTGTACACATCAGAAACTCTGGAGATCACACAACTGAACCTTTCCATCCTTGCAAATGGAAAATAATATGAAGGCTTGATTAATTTCTCTTATGGGCTTTGGCTGCTCTATGTCATTAGAAGCAGATCAGGTGGGGAAAAAGAAAAAAGAAAACATTTTTTTGTAAGCAGTAGGGAATTCTCCCCTTGGAAAGAGAGCTAGAACTTCATTAACATTTCAGCCAGCTTTAAGTTAAAATGTGTGTCTGAAAATAATCTATAATGTATTTAAAGTGCCAGTGAGCACATCAGGGCCATAGCACAAGTTTCTTCTGTGTGTGGCTCGTGAGGTGAATCTTGTATCTTCAAGCACAGTGTTACTGTGCTGCATATGCTGGTGGTGAGAATGCCCATCAAATTAACATTTGGCCTTCTGCTGATTGTAGAAGGCCAGTCTGCCACACACCATGTGGCTAGCTGGGGCAGACTGAAAGGGGCAGATGACTGCTGGACCCTGATGAAGGAGAAATGTATAATCAAAGAATATAGAATCAGAAAATCAGTGAGGGTTGGAAGGGACCACAAGGATCATCTAGTTCCAACCCCCCTGCCATGGGCAGGGACACCTCACACTAGATCAGGCTGGCCACAGCCTCATCCAGCCTGGTCTTAAACACCTCCAGGGATGAGGCCACCTCCCTGGACAACCCATTCCAGGGCTTCACCACTCTCATGGGGAAGAATTTCTTCACATCCAGTCTGAATCTCCCCTCCTCCACCTGTTCTCAGAAAGCTAATGTATGTTTTTATCACATAAATACCTGTGTGTACTGGCTTAGGGCATACCGGTTTGGTGGAAAGATCCCCCCCGTACCCAGTGCTGTAATAAACATACCTGCTTCATAACTCTCTTGGAGTTGTGGGGTTCATTTCCACAGATCAACCTTAAATACTACATCTGCTTTGTATGCAAGCTAACTTGTTTTAATGCTTGTTTGCCATGAGGGATCCCATTCTATTAGGCTTCAATAAGTATGCTTACACCAGAAAAGGTTTCACTCCTTGTGTTTATGTAGGACAGTCTCATATAACATGCCAGCAGAGTGATTTGGTCTTCTTTCCCTGATCCCTGCACCACTGAATGTTGGTACTTTACATTTTCTGTTCCACTGAGCACAAGTATGATGCTAGGAAGGAGAAGAGTTTGGAAGTGAAGCTAACGGCTCTGTTATGCAGGCAGTAATAAGTGGCAGACCATTCTGTTTTGCTGGGTTTCACAGGTTTGAGGGGACGTGGAGATGTGCAGCGTGCAGCCTGAAATCACACTTTCTTTCCCTGAAAGACTTATGTTAAGTCCCCATGGATTAGATTTGTAGCTGTCTTCTGAAATTGGTTGTCCCACCACAAAGCCTTTGGAAAAAAAACCTTTCTCAATGTATTGTGCTTTTGGTAGGGCCTGTATTGGAGTTGCTGCCAACTGTTTTTAAAGGTTTTTGCTTCATGTGAGATCTTAAATATCCTTTTCTCCTTTTAGGGAACTAGAGGGCTTGACACATCCTTTACATCCTGCATTTACTCTGACCACAGTCCCTCCCTGCTCTCACAAGTGGAGCTCAGCCCTGCTTCCCTTCCTGTTGATTCCCAGTCAGCTCCATGGTAAGTTTTCATTATCTCTGGACTTGTTGCCACAAGGTAAAATTCTGGCAGACTCTCTCAAAAATCCATTAGCACTGGGCATGGAGGGCAGAGTGCTTCATGCCCATCAAAGATTTCTTCAGTTGTATTCCAGGCTTACTGCAAGGAAAGGAAGATAGTGTTGAAATTGGCATTGGAGCATAGATTGTTACAGGAATAAAATATGAAAAAGAAAATATGTGGCAGAATTAAATCCATCAGTTCTAATAAAGGAGACGGAAGAAAGCAAAGAAATATTGGACCCTTAAATCCCATTAACCAGGCCAGAGAGAGAATGTGTTAAAAGGAAGCTGCACTGTATCTTTTTTCATTGTTTGATGAAATAATCTTTTTCACCCTTTAAGTGGTGTGTTTAAAAATCCTGGTATTTCTGAAACAAAGAGAATACACAGCCACCGAGGGAGCTGGTTTTTATACCTTCCCTTTCTGAGTATTGTCCTTCAGTACAATGCAGAGCCATTTCTTTGTTCTCACAAGCTAGCAGTTAAATTGTATGTAAATGTATGCAAATTAGATGCTGTCTAATAAAGAGAGTCATTAGATGGAAGAAATATTTAGTTTGGGGAGGGGGGGTGGTGGAAGAAAGAAAAGAAAGCAGGTGTATTTTCCAATATAAAAATGGGAGATTGCAAAAGCCCTTCAAACTTTGGGTCAGGGCTTCTCATAAAGCCATTAAAATGTTTCCTAAAAGATTTGCCCCTACTCTTAGTCATTTTTTTTTTCTTCAGGGTTTTGTTTTTTTTTTTAATGTATATGTATGTACACTTCTGTTATCTGAAAACTCACCCTGGCTGTGCTGTGCATGCACACATGAATAGACATGCAAAAGGCTCATAAATACGTTTTCTTTTAGATCATGTGGCTCTGAATTTGCACCTTGTGTTAGGGTGTGTGGGGGGGTTGTGTTTCTGGAGCATGTACAGGTGGAATCCACATGGTAAATCTTATTTTCCTGGGCTGATTTATCTGTCATGTGCTCTGACTGCATACATTCTTCTCACTAAATCATCTTCCTCCATTTTGCCAAGCCCCTCCTTAATGTTTAATGCTTTTTGGGTTGGTTTTTTTTTTCCTTCCCATTTTATTTATTCACTGAATCTCAGTGCCAGCTATGTTTCCATTCTTCCCTTTACATTTGCTACCAAGTAATCCCTTCTGAGGTAGGGACCTGACTTAAGCAGCAGTGACCTTTCTAAACATGATGTAGTATCATAGTTTCATTCAGGGTTGGAAGGGACCACAAGGATCATCTAGTTCCAACCCCCCTGCCATGGGCAGGGACACCCCACACTAGATCAGGCTGGCCAGAGCCTCATCCAGCCTGCTTTGCTGCCAGGTGTCAGAGCACTGAGGTGCTGGGGATGCGAAGCTTTGTGTCATCAAAAGCTGGAGATTCCACACCTATGGATGCAGCACTCAGCATCCATCAGGCCTCTCTGCAAGATTTAAAATTGATGAACCTTATGTTCTTGCCACCTCTGAGGAGATGCAGTTTAAGATGTTAATCTCTCTGCCACAGGATCTGTAGTCCCACTCTTTCTGGCTCTTCTGTTTGGGTGGACAGGTTGATGACACGTCTCAACTGTTTTGAAGGCTTTGTTGTGTTTTGTTTCTGCTGGTCAATTATTGTGGTTCAGCCAACAGCTGCACATCGCCTGGCACATGTTGGTTTTTTTTTCTGTTGCAGTTTTGCAAGTCTGGAAGTTCTAAAGATGTGTGTATATATATATATGTGTGTGTGTGTGTAGAAAAATATACATATATAAAAATAATGTTGTTTAAATATTTACATATAAAGCCAAGAGATTGGCTTCCTTCCCAGAATTACTGGAACTACCTTCCCCAGGAACATTTGGACTTGAAAAATCTCTACAGCAACACTTTTTCTTTTTGAAACTAAGCAACTTGTGAAATGAGTGAGTAGCTCTGCAGCCTTTGCTGTTCAAATGGGTTCTTCCAGCTTGAGGTCTCTGGCATGAGCAATAGATCTCCAGTTAATTATGTTAAGATTCTCTTCTGTTGCTCTTTCCCCTCACTGTTTCTTACTGGCTTACTTTGATAGCATTTATAAGAGAAACTCCAGCACAGTGGGGGATATTTTTGTCACTGTTCTAGGACAAGTCCATGCAATTGATCTCAAAGGTCTTTTCCAACCTGGTCAATTCTGTATGTGTAATATAGGTGAGTATAGGTGGCTGTCTTGTAAATTTGCTGCATCTGGGTTGTGTGCAGTCCAGAAGCAGCAATTCCAGTCTGGGCAGCTGCAGGGCAAGTGGACTGATCACTCAAAGCAACCTGACTCCCTAGTGCCCAATGTCCCAACCATAGTGGCTGGGGAGTCAGCAGAGAAGCCATAACATGTCTGCTATCCAGGAGGAACCATGGGCAGGGTCGTCATAAGGAGCTGGTGAAGGGTTTGCAGTGAATGATTTGGGTACTGTTGAAGGTATAATAGATTATATAAGTTGAAAATTGCTCTGTAGAGAATGGAAGGAAACTCTGAGCTGTAATACAAAGATGCTAGAGAGAGATGAGATCAATAAAGTGAGAAGAAATAAGGTGCATGGTGGTTGTTGTGAGTGATGGGGCCACATCAGTAAATAGAAAATGTTAGTAGTTTACCCACTCACTTGGGGCACTGCTGGCATTGAATGTCCTAGGAGAACTGAGCCACTAGTGATGCAGACGTTTAACACCAATGCTATCACACAGTTTAGCTACACCTAGCTAGATCACACGTTGGGAGGTGGTTGGTAATCCTGAAACCTTGTCTGGGACATAACACTGGAGATTGTGGGGGAAAGAAAACCCCACCTCTGTCTCTCCCATTATTGAACAGGATACAAAACAAACATACAAGAAGGATGCTCAAATGGGGTAAGAGTGATACAGGCTTAGGGCAGGAATCTGATGATGGTCCTCTACCAGGTTGGAAGAGACCTTCAAGATCATCGTGTCCAACCTATCATCCAACACCACCTAATCAACTAAACTTTCAGCTTCCTGTGGTCTGGAGTAATTGTTTAGGGCAGGAGAGACTTCAGTGCATATGCACTTTTGAGGATATGCATCTTCCTACCTTGCCCATCTTGACAATAACAATAATATAGCTGTCCTGCTCTTGGAAGTATCTTGAGAAGATACATGCATTAGAAGGCACAAGGCTTCTGTTTCCTGTGATTAATGAATCCAAAAGCAGTACTGTAGATGGATGTGGGAATTGGACCAGTGCTCCATCTGGTCAGGCATTGTCCTGTTAAATGTCCCTTGGTGCCATGGTTTAGTAGTCATGAGGTCTTGGGTGACAGGTTGGACTTGACAATCCTTGAGGTCTTTTCCGACCTTATTGAGTCTATGATTCTGCTGCTGCAGAGGGAAGTGTAAGAAATCCTGACTTGAAGTGGAACAACCAATATTTTCACTAGTAATCTTGAAAGCAAATAGGAAACTTTTGTGTTAGCTTGTGCATCTTAAAAAAGGAAAGTTTTAAGGAATAAAATATTGCTGCACCAAACTAATCCTAACGAACAGGCCCTGGGACTAGCAGCTTTTGCTATTACCTACTGCTTATTATTGTTATTATTATTATTTCTTTTTAATTATGCAAAGTGCTAATCAGTTTGATTATGCACAGTGCTAATCAGGTTAATTATGCAAAGTGCTAATCAGTTATTCTCCAAGCACACGAGGAGAGCAGAGGTGCTGGCAGCGAACGGTGGTTCTAGATGGGGGTAGTCACGGCAGTCATTCCTTATTAAAAGAGGAGTAGGTGAGATGACAGGGGGCTTTGCTTCCATTAAAAAGTAAATAACTAAATAAAAAAGAATTTCAGAAAAAAATAAAAGAAGAAGAAGAAAGCAAGCCATTGAGTGTGCTAGTTCTGGTGGGGTTAATGTCCTTTCACAGCAAGGCAGACTTTCTTCCAAGCCATATCACGCTGTTTGATAATTTCTCCAGGAGTTTGAGTTTGCTGATTTGGGCAAACACAGTGCAGAGGAGTCTTGCAATGGGTGGAATACAGGTTACCCCACTTGATAAGTCAGGATGAATAGCAAGAAAATAAAAATGAGGGGAGTTTGCTCAATCTAATGTAAGAATGCCTTTTAAGTGCTGGTAAGTAGCGCTGCTAATGTAACACGGGTGGCTGTTGATCCTGTGTTTGTACGGTTGAAGGTACTGCATGAGCATGTAAAATGTGTTCCTTTCAGCCTTTCCAGACTGTAAGAACATTGGGTCCTTATCAGTACATTAGGCTGTGTTTCTTCTTCCTCTCTAGTGCTAACTTATAAACTGGAATTTTGTGTTCCTGTGAAACAGGGTCTGTTAGCAGTAAGCTGTGTTTTTCTAACAATTAACTGAGGATTCAGTGTTGCCTCTCAACTGTGCTGTGTCTGATATCTAACCACTATTCCTTATTCCTGATTGTATTTCAGGGTTGGTGTGGTATACACTTCGTGTACATACCCAGAGGAGAGGGCTACTTGCTTGGAAAAGTCTTGAGTAAAGGGTGCTAAGAGATTGTTTTGAAGTCACTAAACCAAAAGCACCTGCTTCATTGGTACTAGAATGTTACTGCACCAACAATGCCAGAGAAATTGTCCTTGAGAAATTAATTGTTGAAGGTGCTCACATATGGGAAGTATGGCTAGGAAGTGAAGCAAAGCATCAGTAAATTATGGCTTAAATCAGAGCCTGGAAATTAGTAACATTGCCATATTGGTTTTGTGACTACCCCAGGAGACAGTGACCCTCCTAAGAGCTGTACTCCCAAAGGTGCAGTCACAAATACTCATCTATTGTTGCAAATTCATTCTGGTGTTAGGAACCTAGACATACCAATGCTTTTAATGTGGAGAAGGGGCAGAATATGTGACACACATTCTAAGCCAGAGGGAGATACAGCAGGCACCAGTGTCCTGAGACATCAAATGATTTCTGTCTGATCAGAATCCTCTGGAGTTAATGTGCAGCTTCCTATGAACTGATGGTGAATCAGGTCACTGTTCTCTCTAGGTGCCGTTCCAGGAGAACTTGATCTGTTTGCCTCAAACCTGAATTTGTCTTGAAGTAGTCTGATCCACAACCAGACTACTTCCATAGATTTACTATTTTGCATCCATTTATTGTCAGTGGCTCTAATGCCTTTTTGTACTTTCAGTGCATTCATCTTACCTTTCATCAGCTTTTTTTTATGGGACAACATAGGAGAATGTGTGGTCTACCAAAACAGAGGAAAGACTCCAGCTTCTTCAGGTGATCCCTTGGCATCACACAGCCTTTCAGGGAGCACATGGCTTGCTTAGGTTGCTGTACTGACAGAAAACCAGCAGGCATGCCCATTCTGGATTATTTCTTCATCTTTTGGAGGCTGGGCATATTGTACCATAAAGGAATTAATTTGAAAGTCATTGTAATGCTTAAGGTATGTTGTTTGCTATCCCCCACATCTTTTCAAACAGAAGTTTCATCATGTTGAAGGAAGCTCCCAAAATTTTCTTGTTCCTGTGAGTATTTCCCCATTTAAAAGCTGCTCTAGAGTCAGAGGAATCTTGAAAGGCCAGCAGCATAAACCACACACATTAGTGTTTGCATGTTAGAAATGTAAATTTACCTGAGGCACAACCATGACCAGTGTTGAATTCCACTCAACTAGGAAACTAAATTGTATTCCCTTGCTCTGCATTCATTTTTCTTGATGGTATGGATTGTGATACAGACCTAACACGGCAGGGGCAGTTTGTAAGACAAATGGATTGTTTGTGATGGCTTAAAGGGGTTATGTAAGCGCTGAGTACTATGGGAGCTTACTGTGTTCTCAAGAAGTATCAACAAATCTTGTGTTATTGTGTTAATTAGTGCAAGGGGGCACCAAAGTATTTTTTTGTATTTCTCAAAAGTGAAGTAAGTGTGTGGTGCAAACTTGGGTTCTTTGCCAGTAGGCTAATGGGCTAGCAACAAATGAAGAAACCCCAAGAATTCTGTGACTCTTCTGCTTTAAGAAGCAGGTCTCAAGTAAGCAGAGAATTCATTTGCTTCTGTGGTAGACAGTCACTGCTTCTAAACTCCTTTCTCCTCTACTTGAGAACCTGGTCTTCTGAGGTGCAGGCAGACTGGTGCTTAGATCTGTCTAGAATCATAGAATCAATAAGGTTGGAAAACACCTCAAAGATCATCAAGCCCAACCTGTCACCTAAGACCTCATGACTACTAAACCATGGCGTCGCCCGAGACCTCATGACTACTAAACCATGGCGTCGCCCGAGACCTCATGACTACTAAACCATGGCTTCAAGTGCCACATCCAGCCCCATCTTGGGGTGACCCCACCACCTCCCTGGGCAGCCCATTCCAATGGCTAACAACTCTCTCTGTGAAGAACTTGAGCCTAAACTTCCCCTGGCACAGCTTGAGACTGTGTCGTCTTGTTCTGTGGATGCTGAGTCTGCTTGTTGGCATTCACAAAACTGGGAGCTGGTGGGGAATGAGTAGCAAAAAAATATGTAAATATTCAGTCTGACCTTTTAAAGTTACTGACCTGCATTCAGGTTACAAATACACAGCAATTTTCTCTTGAGCTGTGGAAGACTCCAAATGTTAAATCAGTAACTCGATCCAGCTAGCAGCCCTGCTCCTCTCTGCTCGCCTGTGCCCAGCTGCCATGACTAGACTAAAGGAACACGACTATCTAAACACATCCATATCTTACTGTGACACAAGTACTTGGAAGGAGCCCCACTGACATAAACTAACACAAAGTGACATTTTGTTTAAAAAGTTGTTTTGCATGTCTTCTCCCATTGATCTTCTGCAAGGGAGATAAATAAACACTGTGTGGGGTGCAGCCAGGCTGAGTATTTTTGCTCCTCCAAGTGTTTATACATTCTCTGGTGGTAGTTTGTATTGCTGTTTGTTTGACTGTAAATTCCAGACCTGTATATTTGTAATGTATGCATTTACAGGAGCAGTGCAGTTCTGGGAGTGTGGTCAAGGTAGTGCTTTTTGTGAACACAACTGGATGAATACTGGGTGAGTTTTAGGTTGGTTCTTTCTTTCTCTCTTTTCTTTTATTTTCTTTTTCTTTTTTTCCTCTTCTTCTTCCAGAGTAGTGAATTCATCTTTGTGCTCTCAATGAAAGAGGGTCATAATGGCAAGGCCGTAGTTAAGCTGAGCCTTCTTTGCTCAGATTAACCCAGGTAGGTGTGTGGGGAAAGTCATGCAGAATTCATCTGGTAGGAATCAAGTTAGTTTAGCTTTTCACCTCATTAAGAAATAGGGGTGTTGGGCTCTCAGCTTGTTCAGTGATGATCATCATAGAATGGCTTAGAAACCCCAGAGATCATCTACTCCAACCTCCTTGCCATGGGCGGGGATGCCACCCAGCTAGACTTGCTTGCTCAAGGTTTCATCCAACCTGGCCTTGAACACCTCCAGGAAGGGAGCATCCACAACCTCTCCTGGGTATCCTATTCAAGAGTCTCAGCACCCTCATATTTAAGAACTTCTTCCTAAGTACTAGTCTAAACCTACTGCCCCATAGCTTAAAACCATTTCCCCTTGTCCTATCACTGGACACTTGGGAAAAGTCCCTCTCCAGCCTTTCTGTAGGTTCACTTCAGATATTGAAAGGCAGCTATAAGTTCTCTGCCTCTGGAGTCCTCTCTACTCCAGGCTGAACAATTTCAGCCTGTCCTCATAGCAGAGGTGCTCCAGCCCTTGGATCTTCTTTCTGTGCCTCTCTACTCCAGGCTGAACAACCTCAGCTTCTTCAGCCTGTCCTCATAGCAGAGGTGCTCCAGCCCTTGGATCTTCTTTCTGTGCCTATCTACTCCAGGCTGAACAACCTCAGCTCCCTCAGCCTGTCCTCATAGCAGAGGTGCTCCAGCCCTTGGATCTTCTTTCTGTGCCTATCTACTCCAGGCTGAACAACCTCAGCTCCCTCAGCCTGTCCTCATAGCAGAGGTGCTCCAGCCCTTGGATCTTCTTTCTGTGTCTCCTCTGGACTCACTCCAACAGTTGTACGTTTTTCTTATGAAGAGGATGGTGTGTGTTTTCTCTCTAAAGGAAGTGACTGAAGTTGTTACAGATGACAAAATTCCTTGTGGCCAACACTCTTCCCCACCCCTCTGTTGCTGCTTCACAGTTGTCTCTTGTTTTTGAGCAAAATCTACTCCTTTTTTTTCCACTTACTGTTGTAGTCAGCATCTCAATCCCTAGGACAGTAGGAGTGCCACAGAAAACATGGGAACTGATGCAGGCACTTCACTGTCCACCAGACTGAATGGGCATGGATTCTTGAACTTGATGTTATGTGTAAGAAGAGTTCAGCTTGCACCATTTAACGTATTAGGTGGATTTTTCCTTGAATCTATGTTTTGTCATGTTTGTGCAAGTTAAAATTATGTTTCTGCTGTTCCCAATTGTTTAAAGAAGACACTGCCTAGTATCTTTTTTTGCTGTGTCTCATGCACATTATCTACATCTATTATATGCAGGTTTCACAGCCTTGCAGTTACTGTTACAACCTCTCTCAATTGCTTATAAATTTTACTGAGTATTAAATATTTGTAGATAGCCTTCCTAGCTTTAAGCATAAGAAGAGTTTATTTTGCTGTGAATGTACTGTTTACAAATCTGAGTCTAGAGGAAAATATTTGGGTTTGTTCATGCTAAAATATTCTGATAATATTATCTAAGAGTTCTTGCTTTTCATGGTTTGGAATGATGTTTAATGAAAAAATTAGCTGAATGACATGTGTGGCAGGCAGGTATTCTTGATGCTTATAGATCAAGACCACCCTGACAGTAGTTCATGAGGATTCATAGAACAAGAATTCTATGAAAATAAGGAGGACCAGTTCTGGGCCTCTCAATTTAAGAAGGACATTGAGACACTTGAACGTGTCCAGAGAAGGGCAACGAGGCTGGGGAGTGGTCTTGAGCACAGCTCTGTGAGGAGAGGCTGAGGGAGCTGGGATTGTTTAGCCTGGAGAAGAGGAGGCTCAGGGGAGACCTTATTGCTCTCTACAACTACCTGAAGGGAGGTTGTAGCCAGGAGGGGGTTGGTCTCTTCTCCCAGGCAACCAGGACCAGAACAAGAGGACATAATTTCAAGTTGTGCCAGGGGTAGTTTAGGCTTGAGGTGAGGAGAAAGTTCTTCCCAGAGAGAGTTGTTAGCCATTGGAATGTGCTGCCCAGGGAGGTGGTGGAGTCCTCGTCCCTGGAGGTATTCAAGAGGAGATTGGATGTGGCACTTAATCTGTGGTGACAGGTTGGACTTGATGATCTTTGAGGTCTCTTCCAACCTTGGTGATTCTGTGTGACCTGCTACCTTTCTCAGCTTCTTAACTAACTGAAGAGGCGGAGGTCTGCCTGGTGGGTCTGAAGGTTGCCAAACCTTGATTAGCACAAAGCACTGATCTGTGGTGTGTAGCAGATTCTCTTTGTCACTTGGCTGTTTGAAAATTGAGGGAAATAAGTACACAAAAAAGGGGAACGAATATTTTGCTTATCTATAGTAAGTATCTGTAAATACTAGAATTAAAGCTGGCAGGGCAGCCTTAATTCAACTTGCTTGTGCTTTGCCAGTTTTGAATCATGTGATCACATGCTGTTTTCTGTGGGAACTAGTCTTCTCATAGTACACCTAATGGACCTGTTCTGAGGCTGAATAGCAGCTCTTTAATAAGAGGCTATTTTCTTTAACATCTGTTGCTTCACTTACTGCAAACACAGGTAAATGTTTAATAAATGAGGCAGGTGATAGTGGAGAAAGAAAGGTTGCTCTTTTTTCTCACCATTATGGTGAGAGCATGCATGTGCTTAAAGCCAAAAATAGGCTTCAGTCAAATTACTTGTAAAATCAGGCATCTTTAGGTAGATTACAAATAAAGCTACTCTTTCTGCCTTCCCTTGCCAGTTCCCTTCTTTTAACCCTTCACTATTTGAGAGGGACTGGCTTGAAGCCTGAGGAGGGTAGATTCGGACTGTATATTAGACATTCTTTACAGTGAGTGTGATGAGACACTGGAATGGGTTGCCCAGGGAGGTCGTGGGTGCCCCCTCCCTGGAGACATTCAAGGCCATATGGACAAGGCCTTGAGCAACCTGGTCTAGTGGACGGTGTCCCTGCCCATGGCAGGAGGTTAGAATTAGATGGTCTTTAAGGTCCCTTCCAACCCAAACCATTCTATGATTCTGCCATTTAACACATTCTGTTCTTTTTACTTAGGAGGAAAAAATACCAATACCAGTAGTAGCAGCAGCAGCCTACCCTGGTGGTGTCACCTTTCATGTGACTTTGTTGGTATCCAAAAGACTTTCTCCCTTGTTTGTTTGGGACTGTTGGTTGGTTCATTATTTTTGTTTCCCCCCCTTCCTATTTATAAAACAGCAATTTCCACAATTTTGACCTAGAGTTGATAGGAAGTGCACTATGTTCCACGCTATTCCCTGACAAAAGTGCACACAGTGCTTCCTGACACTTTAGTTGGAGATGCTCCTCTAAGGCTCTCTCTGTCTGTAGCCAGGTCCATTTTCTAAGCACTGGGAATTCAGCTGTTTTTCTGTACATTCTTCTTTTCATATTTGAATACTATGAAGAGAACACAAAGAGTGCTTGTTTCTTTCCTTCTCTTTTTCTCTCTCCTTTTTTTTTTCCCTCTTCCAGTTGACACAATCAGTATTATTTGAAGGGAAAAAATTACACAGAGAATGGGAAATAGGGTGGGAAAATGTAATGGGATCTGCAAATCTTTTCTGTCTTGTCTGAGTAAATGAGAGCTGATGAGAGATGCAGCACAATGAGGGCTAGGGAATGCTAGCTGAACTGGTGTATAAAGATTGTTTCATTTTGCTTCATTTCATTTTCCTGGATTGGATTTGAAAGGGAAAATTGCAGCAGGCAGGAAGGTTTGCTGTGGAAACACCCTAGATTGCTGTACCCTTGACATGAACCTGGGCAAACATGAAAAGGAACGTTAACTAAAGTGGTGTATGAATTGTGTGGGTGTGTTTCAAAGCTGCTTTTTGAAGAGTGCCCCCTCAGAAAGAGTGGCCTTACCTCTAAGATTATTTTGCTGCTTCAGTTTTAATCACTTTTATTGTCCACCTGAATTACCAATTTAGGAAAGGTGGAACTCTGTTTTAGTCTTTTTTTTTTTGTTGTTGTTGCTTTGGAGGTATTTTTGAAGCTAAACCATAAACATTCCTGATTTTCATGAGCTGGGCATGCTTGGTGAGCATTTGCCTGGCAAGCAGTTTGCCTTTACATTCATTCCCTTACCAAAGTCCTTGAGACTGAAGAGGCTGGGAGTCTGGGGAAGAGTTGGTGGGAATGGGAAGAAAAATTGAGGGGGGCTGATTCTACTTTTCTCCAAGTAAAAGGATGGTTTAATGGCCTTGTATAATGTAACTTCTCTTCCATTCTGAGGGTAAGGGAGACATTGTGTAATTTATTTTTTTAATCCATCTAGTCATTACTAGAGAATCCCTCTCCCTCTTTATGGAGACATGGCAAGTGCTAGGGTATCCATATGGAAGTGAGTGTCTCTGGATATGATTCATTCCAAGGAGCATCTCCTGAGCTCAGTATCTGAAATCTGGCTGTAACTAAATGCCATGGAGTCATGTTACTAGTTTAAGTAAAAATCTCCTTTTTAAGTACAATCCACTTTTTCCCTAGCTGAGGTTTTGGAAGTGGAAGGGTTGCTCAGTTTCCCCTCATTTCCTCTCACCTCTCCCTCAGGTAAATCTCAGATGACAGAAGAAAAGTGAAGAAAATAGGCAAAACCAGGAAGTTCTTCCCCCTCTAGGAGCAGGTAGCACATGGAAGAGGACGACAATGGTATGATGAGTAGATGTAATAGCTACACAGCATTAAGAACAGGTCTGAGAACTGCATCCTCAGCTGCGTTAAGTATGGCCAGCAGATCAAGAGAGGTGATTCTGGCACTTTACTCGGCTCTGATGAGACCTCACTTGAAGTACTGTGTCCACCTCTAGGACCCCCAATGCAAGAGAGAAGTGGGCCTGCTGGAACAGGTCCAGAGGATGGTCACAAAGATGATCAGAGGGCTGGAACACCTCTTCTATGAAGACTGGCTGAAAGAATTGGGACTGTTCAGCCTGGAGAAGAGGAGACTCCAGGGACACTTTATAATTACATTTCAGTATCTGAAGGGGACCTACAGGAAGGCTGAGGAAGGACTGTTTAGTTTGTAGTGATAGGATAAGGGGCAGTGGTTTTAAACTGGAGCAGGGTAAATTTAGGATGTGTATAGGGAAGAAATTCTTTGCAATATAAGGGGTAGAACACTGGAACAGGTTGCCCAGGGATGTGATTAAGGCCCTGTCTCTGGAGATATTTAAGATCAGACTCGATGTGACCCTGGGCCTACCTAATTAGAGGTGTCCCTGTTTACTGCAGGAGGGTTGGACAAGATGACCTTTAAGGATCCCTTCCACCTGGATGCAATCTGTGAATTAAAAAAGCTATTTGAAATCCAGAACAGGTTGGGGGGGGGGTTGTGGGTGAGGTAAGGAAGAATGCTATATGCTGACCAATCTTTTCTGCTAACTCCTGTGCAGCCTTGAATAACTCTCCTATCTCCTATACAATAGTAAGGAATATTCTTTTTAGAAGAAAAAACACATTTTTTGCTGCTTGACATAGGAAGTGCTTGTACAAGTAAATTCAACAGACAGCACCTTCCCCCCAATATTGTTTTGTCTGATTGTGCAACCCTGAAAGTTTCAAAACTGACTGGTTTACTGTAAGAAGCATTAAGTAAATGCAACCTCTCTGTTTTTAATAACAGTAGCTCAAATTTCATGTGAGATCAGAGTGGCCCTTCAGAGTAATTAAGTTTATGGTTTTCTCATGCACTTCAAATGCCTGTGATGTACAGTTAATAGTATTTTTTCAGAGGAGTATTAGGACACTTCAGCAGTGATGCCAATGTGGGATGTTGTCTATCAGCAGTGCAGACACCACAACGTAATGGAAACTGCAAGACACTCTGCTATAATTTGTCTAAAAATATGCATGACAGCAAAGCTGTTTTTTCACCTGAATATAGAAAGTGATCAGGCTCTGAATTAGAGTGAAGCTTCATAAATGAATCAGGCATGAAACAAGATATTTCCCCCCCACCCCCACCCCCCCAAGTTTGGCTCTAAGTCCAGCGTGTATTGAGTGTGGAGTATGGCTCGAGTATAAGAGAGCTTCTGCATCTTGGCTCTTGTATAATGCCTGTACATTGAGTCTGGTCTTCACTACATCCATTTCAACTGTAAGATGATCAAAGACTACATAAGGATTATTTGGAGATCAAAAGTTTTTCCAAAGCTTTTCTGTATGCATATATATATTCATATAGAATATATATGTATTCTATATATTTATATACAATCAATAAGGCTGGAAAAGACCTCAAAGATCATCAAGTCCAAGACACACATTTGTTTTTTTCTTAGGAATTGTGTTTTGTTCTTTTTTTAATACAAGAGAGGGGTTTTGTTTTGTGTTTTTTTTGTTGGCCTTTTCATACAATTTATTTATGTAAGGAAAATTTCTTTCTAAGGAAAGAAAATGTTCCCAAAGATGCCTGAGAATTGCCAATTAAATGGTCTGAAGTTATTGAAACCAAGTCTTTCCTTTTAAACTAGTGGAGATTTTTCATTTACTTCAAAGAAGTTTTGATTTTTCTTTTCAAATGTTTTTAAGATGAAGGTGAAACCTTAGAATAGAATAGAATAAACCAGGTTGGAAGAGACCTTCAAGATCGTCATGTCCAACCTATCATCCAACACCACCCAACCAACTAAACCATGCAACCTAGCACCCTATCAAGTCTCCTCCTGAACACCTCCAGTGATGGTGACTCCACCACCTCCCCAGGCAGCACATTCCAATGGGCAATCACTCTTTCTGTGTGGAACTTCCTCCTAACCTCCAACCTAAACCTCCCCTGGTGCAGCCTGAGACTGGTACTGTTCTGATACTGGTTGCCTGGGAGAAGAGACCAACCTCTGCTTGTCTACAACCCCCCTTCAGGTAGTTTAGAGAGCAATAAGGTCACCCCTGAGTCTCCTCTTCTCAAGGCTAAGCAACCCCAGCTCCCTCAGTCTCTCTTCATAGGGCTTGTGTTCCAAACCCCTCACCAACTTTGTTGCCCTTCTCTGGACATGCTCCAGCAAGTCAACATCCTTCCTAAACTGAGGGACCCAGAACTGGACACAGTACTCGAGGTGCAGCCTAACCAGCACAGTGTACAGGTGTAGAATGACCTCTCTGCTCCTGCTGGCCACACTGTTCTTGATGCAGGCCAGGATGCCATTGGCCCTCTTGGCTGCCTGGGCACACTGCAGGCTTATGTATTCCTTTGTATTCCTGAGAAGGAAGGATGTTTCTGACTCAGCTGACATGCTTGTTGAACCCTGCAGGTTACCATTATACTGAGGGAGATTTGGATGTAGAGCTGGATCTCTGTTTGCAGTGTGTGTCACAGCTCTGTAAATTGGAACAAGATCTGATTATTCCACTGCCTTGGAGTGTTTGGGCCCCAAGTCTGTGGTAGCAAGATTGTGGGAGTCTTGAGGTTCAAGTAGATTGTGTATGGAAGTACTGAAATTGAGCCCTTAATCTCCTTCTGAAACCATCTCATCTAATACGATATTTCTATTGAAAGTATCAGCAGTAATGACAAAGTTCTCCCACATCAAGGAAAGAACTCTCCTCCTCTTGAAAGCTGAAATACAGCATGTTTTATGTAGGTAAAGACACAATGAAGACCTGTAGGTAATATGTGGGGCAGCTTCTCAATGACCACCTTTGCAGCTCATGAGCTATCTCCTGTGCAGTTCTTGGCTGCGTTGTGGAGACAGCAGATCTGAAAAATCTCTGGCAGGTAGCCACGAATTAGCCCTTCCCTTCCTTTCTTAAACCAGCACATGCAAATGCTAGCCAGATGTTTATTTTGTTCATCCAAATTTTTTGTTCATGCAAATTTAGGCTGCAGGTTTCCTTTGTTACATGTAAAGAGGTTGGGATGTCCCTCTGAGTGGGGAATAATAGCAAGGATAGTTTAGCATCACTGTTTCTTTTCTGTTCTCTCCATAATCATGTGAGCATTATACAGACTTCAGCGAGTCCAACTGCATCAGTGAGGACTGCAGGATTTGGTCCCCCCAGGTATTAGCTTGTGCCAATCCTATGAGGACCTTTCTTTGCCTGCCGCCTGCCTTCCGAGGGGACTGATGGGGCAGGAATGTTCTCTTGCTGGCTGGGAACTGCTAGCTGACATTTGAGAGAACGAGCTTCATATGAGAAAGTGGATGTAAATTAAAACAAAAGGGTTGAAAATGGAGCTGTGATCAATCTAGCCCAGTACCTCCATAAACCAGTGACATTTTTTCATCGTGAGTTTGGGGCAGATACCGCAGTAAGTGCCACCATAGCGGGGTCTTTCCCCCCCCCCCCCTCCTCCCTCCTCCCCTTCCATTAAATCTACATTTGGAAGGTGGATGGTGCTGACTCATAAATTAAATTTGAGTAATACATACAGTGTATATATATTTCTGTCACTTTGTCTCAAATTAAACACGAACCTTCTCCCCTGACAAGATGATAGAAAAGTTAATTGCTCGCCCTGGCTTTAAATTGGAATTTGAATTTGCAAAATGCTAAAGGTTTATGAGATCTAAATCATGAGGAGCTTAAATTACATTCCTGTGATAAAATATTAATAAATCAATTAAAACATAAGCCGAGTATAATATTACTTCTTCTTCTTTTTTTTTGGGTAGGAACCTTGAACACAATAATTCATTAGTGTGTGCAGTAACAATTATTGTATCTCTCTTTAATTTTCTTCTTCTTTTTTTTTTTATTAGGTTTTGGGGTTTTGGTTTTTGGGTGGTTTTGTTTTTTCAAACTGAGGAAAAGGCAACATCAGATGGGAACTCGCCACACAATGGTGGAATATTATCCTGGTACCAAATCGAGTCATCTCCTAGTAACGCTGCTCGTACGCACAAAAGCGGCTCAGCACCCTGAGCACCATGCATCACATCGTGGCTCCAGTATAACAGGATGTGTTCCCTGAAAGCTGAATGCTTTTGCTCTGCTTTCCACCATGGGAAAGAAGAGCAGTAGCACAGGAAGAAGGGAAGAAACCTGCTCGTGGCTGCTTTTTTTTCCTTTGCCTCCTCCACCCCATGTTCTTTTCCAGCCTCTTCCCATGCCATATTATTCTATTCTTGTTCTCCTTATGTTCTCCTTTCTCTTCCTGCATACAAGATTGGTATGATTTTAGTGTCAAACCAATCAAATATTCACAGACCTTTCTGTGAAGCTGGCCTGAGTTTTGTGTTGACTAGAATTGGATTTCATTGCTTAGATTTTTCAGTTATGTTGTGAAAAACTCTCACAGCTCTAATCTTTACATAACCCATTTCTGTGTACTATATAAAGAGCACTTCAGGCACAGTATGAAACTTAGTTATTATTTGAGGAAGGAGGTGTAATGCTAGCTCAGCATGCTTTTCTTATATGCAAACATTAATACACAAGAAATGCAATTATTGCATATACCTGCACACCACTGGTGCCTGTGATGGTGCAGATCCCTTCATCAAGTGCTTTTACCTTCTGTGAAATGACTGGACTGCAGGTCTGCTACAGCTATACCTGGTAAAGGGTCTAATTGCTATGATTACATTATTTGTGTTGAGTTCTTATTTAGTACAAATTACATGTTGGTGCCAAATTGGCAGGTCTGGGGACTGAAGTCTGCTGTATGTATCCATAGAGTGAGTGCCACGGCCAGGGAGGTGAGGCACTGGAATGGGTTGCCCAGGGAGCTTGTGGATGCCCGCTCCCTGGAGGTGTTCAAGGCCAGGATGGACAAGGCCTTAAGCAGTCTGGTCTAGTGGAAGGTGTCCCTGCCTCCCCCAGTGTGGGGGTTGGAACCAGATGAACTTTAAGATCTCTTCTAACCCAAACCATTCTGTGAATGTGCTTTGCCCACCTGCCTATGCACTCCAGAGTCTTGCACAGCCATTGCTCCTGCTAGCATCAAAGGATCTATTTTATAATATCTTGGGCTTTCTAGTTGCAGTCCTGTTTGTTTATCTTTTAAACCTATATACTGAATTAATTTTAAACAAATATTAAACAACCCCCCCACTGCTTATCGTACCCTCTCCTCCTGTGGGCCATCTGTGCTGCAGCCAAGAGTTTTGACTGATCTAGGGGATTTAAATAGAAGCCCAGGTCAGGTACCCCTCATAAGGCGTGAGTGGCCAGTGGAGGAGAGAACCCAGGCTAGTAAGCAGCAGGGAAGGGATGCACAGCTGCTGCCTTCACCCTCCCCGCTGCCTGCTAGCAGCCTGAAGCCATCTCGCTCACAGCAGTATGGGGCAGCTGCCGTTGGCCAGCTGAAAGCTGTGAGGGCCAGAGTCAGCTGGGGAAAACAGCCAGAAGAGATCTAGGAGCAGGTGGTGGCTGGTGCTTCTAACCACCTGTCTGAATAACACTTTTGTGTACTGCCCAGAAGCCGTGGGCCAGCTCCGCTTCTCCCTGAGTATGGTCCCCCCCATGGTGGCACCGTAACCAGTGAATTCACAGATCCTGCTTCTGGCTCTCCTGACTTGGGAGTGCCTTCAGCTTACAATTAAACCCTTAGTTTCTACAGGCTTTTCCATTTGCTGGTAAGACCAGTCAGGATCTGTTGTTACTGATGAAAAAATACAATAAAATGCTGTGTTTATGAGCACGTGTACCATGTCAGTGCTGCTAAGCTCTTCATCAATATTAAAGCATCAGTTGTTAGTGTTAATATGCCTTGCTTTTTCATTATCCTCTTTTTAAGAAGGGGGATGTCAAAAAAAGTCACTTTTTACCAGCTCTGATTCTTGTAGCAAGCCAGTGGTGGAGGTTCATGTAGACTGTACTAAAATTTCAAGAGCCCACCATTGCACTGGGCCTCACCAGCACTGGAGAAATGCTGAAGAAGTTGACTCCTGTTCATCAGGAAGTGGAAGGTGATCACTGAGCTTGTTCTATGCAGACTGAGAAGTAGATGCAATACCCAAATGTGACCTGGTCTTTAAACCAAGAAGCTAAAACTGAAGGCTTTATATCACCAAGATGGTCTGATCGTTCTTTATCTTGATTCTTTTATAGCAATAGGTTGAGGGTTGAGCCACTGTTGTTTATTCATGGCACTTGATAATTGCATTTCCTCAGTAGGTCCCATACTTCACAAATTCTGTTTTAAAGCATGAGCATTTCTGTAAACAGTTTGTAAAAATTGGGTTGGTGGAAGTTTGTGTGTGTAGGGAGGTGTTCCACGTTTCTCTTATGCACAAGGATGACTTCCAGTAAAAGTTAAGAGAACTTCTAGTGCCAAGTTCTTTGTCACTGGTATCTTTCTGCAAATCATAGGAGTTACACATTCAAAGTGCTTTATGGCACACTGTCCTTGCTGGTGGAGAAAGTAGGCTGTTTGCCCAAGAGTATTGTTGACTCCTGCCCCACCCTCCCCAGAGCTGGGAATGTATTTTAGCCCTGAGTGACTGAAGATGCTTGAGGCGGTGATTGGAATCTGGCATATTGGCTCACAAAAACGGAGAGGAGGTTATGAACTGGCCAGTGCTATTCCAGGTGGTACCCTACAGCTTTGTGGATCATCTTGCCCAAATCTTTCCTTCCCTGTCTCACTCTGGGATCACCATCCCTAGCCCAAGGGAGGAAGGCTGCAAATGGATGGAGGGAGGGAGGGAGGATGTGGTGAGGATTTCCATGTTAGGGTTGTTTAGCCTGCAGAAAAGAAGGCTTTGACAACATCTTACAGTAGCCTTCCAGTACTTGAAAGAGGCTTAGGAGAAAGCTGGGAAGGGCATTTTTACAAGGGCCTGTAGTGATAGGACTATAGGGAATGGATTTAAGCTTAAGCAGAATAGTTTTAGACTAGATATTAGGAGTAAATTCTTTACAGTGCGGGTGGCGAGACACTGGAACAGGTTGGCCAGGGATGCCCTCTCCCTGGACGTGTTCAAGGCTGGGTTGCATGAGGCCTCAAGCAACCAAGTCTAGTTCAGAGGAGTCCCTGTCCACAGGAGAGGGGTTGAAACTAGATGATTTTTAAGGTCCATTCCAAGCCAAACCATTTTATGAATGTATGAATCTATGCCTGTTGGGGGCACTGAGGTTCTCGCCGTTGATGGTAAACATGATTTGGCTTCTGTGCTCTCGTAATCAGGCTTACTTGTGCTGAAACAGAGATTGCTCTATTGCAGTGCCAGGCCTCTAGCAATACCAACTGTTAAATAATAAACAGGCCCTGGTTGTTGGCAGCAGCTGCCCCCCTCCCCTCCCCTCCCGCCCCAGTCCCTGACAACATGGAGTGCCCATTCTCTGGGTTTACCTGCCTGCCTGTGCTTGAAAGCACAAACCAGTGCCCATGTTCAGTGGAGGTGGAAGCAGCACAGAGACATCAGTCTCTGTCTAATCTGCTTAGTTTATTATTCTCTGAGGACCTGGGGTGATACAGCAAACATGCAGCGCCTTGGCAGCACTAACAATGGCTGTGCTGTTGTTCTAGACAATATTACAGACTTTTGCCCAATTCATGGGATATTTTTTTTTCCTCTGTTCATCTGCCCATTCTTTAAGGCCTTCTTTTCTTTTATTTTAACCCTTTATTTGGAGGAGTGGGGGTAGCTGCTGGGAGGGACTAGTTCCTTCTCCTCCCTGGGAGGGACTATTCACCTTTGGTTTTTCCTGCAAATGAAACAATAAAGCAGCGTGTTTAACTGGTTTATTCTCCTGATGGCAGAATGGGACTTATTGGGTTTTTTACTGCATTAACAAGCATTGCCAAACCTTTTCCCTGTAGTTATGCTTCTCATTCCAATGTCTATTTTACCTATTTTGGGGTTTATTGTTTTTTTTCCAGTGAAGGGATTCCATTGTGGAAGTTACTCCACCAGTGGGGGGAAAAATATTGCCGCCAAGAAGCCCCCATTCTTATCTCCATTGTGGCAGCTTCTATAGTTTTCATTTTATTTCCTTATTACTGTGTACACTGCACACTTGTAGAAAACAGCATGTCCTGTTTTATGCAGAAATGAAGTTCAAGAGCTTGGAGATAAGTTAGGAAAAATATTGTGATATGGTGAAGAAGGCGAGATTGCATTGCAGAGTTAAAATGTAACTGCATGAATAGGCTGGAATGTACATATTAATTTCCCTTTCATTCTCTAAAGCCTTGAGTAGAGCATGAGCCAGAATTTTCACTTGGTGGGATAATGATTATTTTTGGGGGGAAAAATAATCAAGCAAACAGCAAAACCCCCTCCAACTTATATATGAAATGGATTTGAAGCAAAGTTTTCTTTTCCCCCATTCCACACAATTAAACAATCCTGTATTTGCAATCAGCTAAGCTTTGTACCATAGAGATCATTTTTTTGTTCATGCAATGGGTTAGCCATGGCATGGATGCTATGAAATATCTTTGTGCATAAAGTGTGGTGTTTTCCTCTAGTGTGAGGAGTTCTATCATAAAATTTTCTGTAAACTCTACCTGAAACTCCATCCTTTATCATAATCCTGGCAGGTACAAATATAAAGAAGCACATGTAATTAGGAGTCAGACCTGGGAGCACTGCCCTGTCACTGGCTTTTTATTTTCTCTGTGTGGCTTTGCAGAGGATTGAAAGCCCTTTAAAGCCCTTCTATAATTAGTGTTTAAGAAACACAAGATGGTGAAGTCTGAGGCACACTCTTGCTGTTCTGTTTAAAATAGGTTGCATAATATATGTATGCCTACCAATTTTCAGTAAGTGAGTCAAGGTAAATAACCATAGAATGTCTTAGGTTGGAAAGGACCCCAGAGATTACTCACTTCAACCTCCCTGCTGTGGGCAGGGATGCTTCGCAGCTAGGCTTGGTTGCTTAAAGGCTCATCCAGCTTGGCCTTGAACACCTCCAGGGAGAGGGCATCAACGGTCTTTCTGGGCAACCTGTTCCAGAGTCTCATCACCCTTGTACAGCAAAACTTCTATATAAGATTCAGTTCAAACCTATTATCCCTCAGCTTAAAACCATTTCCCCTTGTCCTATCACTAGACACCCTTATGAAAAGTCCCTCTTCAACTTTCCTGTAGCCTCCTTTCCAGTGTTGGTCCCCTCAGAGTCTTCTCCAGGCTGAACAACCCCAGCTCCCCCAGCTTATTCCCATAGCCAAGGTGCTCTAGCCCTTGGATCGTCTTTGTGGCCCTTTTCATGTCTCACTCCAACAGTTCTATGTCCTTCTTATGATGTGGACACCAGAACTGGATGCAGTATTCAAGGCGGGGGTCTCATAAGAGCAAAGGTGAAAACTTGAGTTTGTCTAAATTCTTGGGCCAAAGCTCATCAGATGGGATTTTCAAACCATCTAAATGGTGTTAGAAGATCACCTCTCTTTTCTTCCTATGGTATTTGTGTTCCTCACATACTTGAGCACTTCTGAAAATTCTTGTGGGTTTTTTTCAGTCACCCCTGAAGTCTGTGGCCTAATCAAGCATTTGGCATGAGATGCAGTCTCTACTGAAACTGCAGCAATGACTTCTTTCCTTGTTTGTTGTTCACCTGAGTGGATCTCTGTGGATAGACTTTTGATGATTTATCAATGGGAGCAAGCTGGAGTTTAGTGCTTCCAAAGGCCTTCAAGTAAAGGAGAGAAGTATTGAACAATGAACTCTTTGGTTAATGTATTCTTTCTGCACGTTGTAGATTGTTAGGGGGGGGTTGTTGTTGTTTTTTCCTGGATTTTTTTTCTACTTCATAAGAATGTTGAAGTGATGCCAACAGATAATTTTCAGGGGACTAGAACAGGGCAGCTACAGGTATGCAGGGAGAGGCACTTGGGAGATTAATGAAGTGCCTTTGCAGCTGCTGTTGTAGAAGCTGGAAACCTTGTTTCATTAAGCAGAAAAATAAACTACAGAAACAGAAGACTCCCTCTCCTTCTTTCTAAAAGTGTTTCCTTTCTTAAAATGCACATTTTTAATCCAGTGGGAAGAGTCTTTTCTTACTGCTGACATACTCCTTAAATCATATTGTTTTCAGGCAGTAGGTAGAGTGTGTAGATGAGTGACATTTGCTTGTAACTGTAACTAAAACAGTTTTAGTGACATCAAAAAAAAAGGAATATTGCGTTTATAAGCTGAACCCTTTAAAGCAGGTAGAAGGAAAATTCCAAGCTGGAGTTAGAAATGAAAAACATCCCTTATCTCTTTCAGTGCCTGCAGCTATGCCATCTTGGAGTGTGATTTATTTAGCTAAGAGTTGTCTGGTCAGTAGTTGGTCAAGAGATTTGCCAGGAAGGACTGGAAGGAGCTGTGGGAGTGATTCAGTAGGTGGTGCTGTTCCCTTGAAGCCAGCTCTGATGGTGGGCCCAGCAGGATATTCAGGGTCTGTTTCTTCCTGTAGCTCTGCCTTTCAGGTAGGACCTGAAAATCTAGCTATGTGTTGCCATACAAATCCTGCTAATGCTTTTTGCTAGCTGTAGCAGTGTTCTAAGATATACATTCTGGGAGCATAGGGGTGGTAAATAGTAGAGAACAACATCTAAAAGTTTGAGTTGTGTATATACTTGAAACTGAAGCTTGAAGCAGGTTTCAGGACCTGTGAATTCCAGGAGTCATAAATGGAAACCCCCACTGTGGCAACAAATGGTCAGATTTTTGCCATGCAGTGTGGATAGCATTCCTTCAGGTAGCACCAGACTTGGCTTCCAGTACAAGGTGAAGTTGAATCCAGAAGCAGACCCAGAGAGGATTGCAAACATTCCAGCAATGGGAGGTGTTTGAATGTGAGCTCTCACTGATAGCTCTCCACTGAGCCACACTCTGGTGAAATGCATTCACTTAACAAACAAAGCAAGTAATGCACTTTTTCAGAGGATGTGAGCAGTGTCTTTCCAAGCTGTCTCCAAACTTCAGAGTTGTTCTTCTCAGAAATCTTCATAAGTAGTGAAACCTATTGTGTTGTTCAGGGTCTTAAAAGAGTGTTAGCTCATCCACTTTGACCACCTGTGTGTTGACAGCTATTAGATTTGTCTGGTCACCCATGTTTTGAACCCAGTTATGGACAGACAGCAGCTCTCCATCTTGAAACCATCAGGAGTTTAAAGCTCCTCCCTTCTATTGATAGTTTTGTTCCAATGCAGCTTCCAATGTGAAATGTGTTTCTGGTTTGATTTGACTTTTCTTTCTTGGCTTTTCATTCCAGACTTTTGTTCTCATTATGCCTTCCTTCACCCAATTGAAGAGCCTTTTGGAAATCAATGCAATAATGAAAAGTAAAACTGCCTTCCCAAACCTACCCACTGCCTCCTGCTTATGCCTCCAGGGAATGTATTAATCACTTTCATCATGTTGCACTGGGTGTTGAAGTCCAGTTGTTTCTTTCTTCTGACCTCCAAATCCTTTTCACAATCGTTGTTTTCCAGGGTGTAGCACACCCATACCACACTTATGCCCAATCCCATGGCTACAGTGTATGTTATTTCTTTACTTAAAGGTAGGCTGTACTAAAAAGGTTTTGTTTGAAAGAATAGAAGCTTGTGCACATGGTTGATGTTCCCCATCTGTCAATACCCTGTGCTGATCTTTTATCAGTCTTTGTGCCACCTGGGAATTTTTGTCAGCAGTGATTTTATAACTTAAGAGTCCTTGATCAAAATGCTGAATAGTGTGGGGTTATTACTAATTTTACCTGCATCTTACTAAAATCACTGATGTTTGAAGACCCCTATATAATATATTTATGGGGACCTTCTAGTAGTTAGCTTTTATGTACTTTCATTGACAGAACTGTAATGTTCTGTAGTAGTGCCAAGTCAAATGCTTACAGAACTGCAAGTTCTAACCCTAACCCTTAGGGTTAGAAACTATGTATACCTACCAACGAGTGAAATCAGGTTTGTTTGATAAAATCTTTTCCATAAGCCCAAGTTGACTAACGTTAATGATTTCCCCACGATTTAGTGCTTCATTAGGATATTCAGTGTTAGAATACATGTGTCAGAAGATCTGTACTTTTTGCTCACTTAGTGTGTTTGCATTGAATGTGTATTACTAAAACAAAACCAAAACAAAACACAAACAAACACTACCACCACCACCCCCCACACACACACACAAACCAGCAAAAAACAACCACAAACTGAATAAAGCAAAAATCAAGCTAAGGGTGCAGCCACATAAGCAAGAGACCATTAATGTTTGAAGGAGCAATCCGTAATTTCTCTGTGTGGCTGTGGATGGAATGCACTGCTAAGTCTCAGTGAACATAAGCAGAGTGGACAGTGGTCCTGCTTCTAACTGGAATTGTAATCCATCAAAACCCATGTGGGATTTCTTTCAAAGCTGATGTTGGTTCTAAACTCTTCTCTGGCATAAAGCATATATAGACTAGAATAGAATTAACCAGGTTGGAAGAGACCTTCAAGATCATAGTGTCCAACCTATCATGCAACGCCACCTAATCAACTAAACCTTCAAACAATCCCCACTTTCTTTCTGAACACTTAAATGTCTTCTTGTTCAAAGTATGACATAGTGAAGGCCCATGTGTCCAGAGAACATTGTGTGGCAGGCTTATGTTATCCTTGTTGAAAATGTATGGGGTAGGGACTCTCTCTTTCCAACTTGCTTTATCCTACTCTACTCTACTCTACTCTACTCTACTCTACTCTACTCTACTCTACTCTACTCTACTCTACTCTACTCTACTCTACTCTACTCTACTCTACTCTACTCTACTCTACTCTACTCTACTCTACTCTACTCTACTCTACTCTACTCTACTCTACTCTACTCTACTCTACTGGTTTTTTTCTGCTCTGACTCTCTGGACATTGTTGTGATGCAAGTATTTTGATTGCCATGTTATATGGATCAAAGAAGTAGAAGCAGAATTTAAGTGATTTACATGTTGCAATAAATTCATGAATTTCAAACCTCCTACTTTAGCATTAGGCTTACTTTACTCAGTAGGCATTTTCTGAAATTCAATGAAAGTATTCTGGTTTCAAGAGAAGATTCCTTTACAGGGAAGTTCTTAGTGATAAACCATTTGAAATAACGTGGGGTTTTTCCCTAATTTACTTTTTTCCCCTCCCCCCCCAAATTTATTACCATTTTCCCATTCTTCATGATGAAAATGGCAGTTTCTGTCTTAAGCAGTTTATCTATATATTCAGTCTATAAGCCCCCTCCACCTTAAAAGCTCATAGGAGATTTGGTGAGATACTCTGTGCCTTGGGAAGCCTGAATGATTTATTAAAATCCCCACCCTTCATCCCCTTCCAAATACGACAGTCAGAATTCAAAGTGAGAATAATTACAGCTGTGCAGTTACAGCAGTTCTGAAAGACAGGGTAATATGAAGACTCCAGAGGAAATGTTAACAATTCTAATAGTTTTTTTTTTTTTTTCCATAAAAGACAGAGAGAGACTGTCAAACCAGAGGTTTAAACAAAGAATAGGTTAAAATAGAAGAGAAAGAGATGAAAAATATAACACGCAAGGGCCAGTTGATGGTAGCCTATGGCACCCAGGATGAGTAACAAAAAGCTTGTTGTCTAAAATATTGATCTCTTGCTAGCAAAAAGGGACCCTGCTAGATAAGTTGGGGGGGGGGGGGGAATGGAGGAGGACACAGAGGAAAGAAACAAATCTCTCTCACTACCTCTCTCTGAAATCCTAAATTAAGGTTAGTTGGCTACATTTGACAAAGAAAAAAAAGGGTTTCGTGTGCGCTGCACGTCGTGCACGATGAGTGTGACTGCTGCATTTATACCAACTGAATGGCAATGCTATTGTCCATCATCTTCCCCCCCCCCCCCCCCCCCCCCTTTTTTATTTCATCCTGGTTTTGAATAATTCATGGGAGGGAAAAAACAAAAAAAAAAATGATCACTTCATAATGCCACCAACTCGCAGCAGGCAAAACTAATTTTACACGATAGGAAAACAGATTTTATTTATTTAAGAGTAATATTTAAAGAAAACAACAACTCTTTTTTTTTGTGTGTGTGTGTGACACCAGCTGCTGGGAAATAAATAGAATATTTTATGACAGGGGGGGAAAAAAAAAACCCAACCCAAACCGCCACAAAAAGTCCAAATGCATTAAAAGCTGCTCCTGAGAGATGGATTAAAAAATGAAATACAGCCGTTGGGCAGATAAATTTAACTTGGTGGTCACTGATGTAATTCTGCTCCTTCGTGGAGCGAAGGATATTTTTCTGTAGGAAACTTCGGCAGAGCGCTCAGCTGTGCACAACAAGTTCTCTGAGTGGCCCGACTCTGCGTGCTTCTGACTGGGGACAGCGTAGGTGACAGCTCCACAAGGCCTCTCACATCCTCTCGACCAGGTTTTCTTCCTTTCCACAGCGAGTGTCAGTTGCGTGAGAAGCAAGCCTCCTTGTCTCTCTGGTGTTGCCATATCTGACCTTGGCTCTTTGGCAGGAGGAAACGCTGAAGTGGTAGGATGCGATGTGAAGCTACAGCTCTTTTTTTTTTTCCAATCTTTTTCTTCCTGAGGTGGCTTGAGGAGTGATGCAAGAGGTGTTTGAGAGGGGAAAAAAGAAGAAGAAAAAAATCTTAGTGGCGCTTTTCCTTTGCTTTTTGGAGAAAGGGGACACAGAACTGCCTTGCAGTGGGGGGGGGTGATGGAGGCAGGCAGTGCTGGGCATGCAAGCCTCTCCCCTCGATGAGATCTGGCAGCTGGCCTGGGGCTGGGCCGGGTGCCACAGGCAGCCCTGGGCTTCGTCCCGGCTGCCCGAGAGTCCAGGGAACAACGAGTGGGTTGGTGCCCGGTTCCGGCAGCGCGGGGAGGAGGTGAGCAGGAGGAGAGCTGTGCCGTGTTCTAGCGCAAGAGCAGTCAAAAGAAATGCCATTGGTAATACAAATGTTGTTTATTGCATTTTCATGTAAAACTGTTTAACTTAAAAACTCCTAGTGACAGGGGGAATGTAAATCTGAGGCTGAGAGCCTGAGTCACCAGCAGCAGTTTATTATTATCCCTGATAACAGCTGAATTCCAGCCTTCCTGCCTCCTATAAAATGGGGCAGTTTTGTCTATTATTGGCGCCGTGTGCACTGCTATGGGAAGAGTTTGTCAGCAGTTGAGCTGTAAGCCCCTATTTTCACGGGTTTATAACTCAACTGTTAAAAATTCACTCCAGGCTAAAACTTGGCACAGGAGATGAAGTCTCTCCAAGTTATGCTGAAACTTCGGCTGTCCTCAGGCAGCTTCCTGACAGCGTTAAAAGAGATGAGGTGCGTACAGCTCCTTTAAGAGGCAGAAAGGGAGCAAGGACAAGGGCCCAGCATTTTGTGCCTTTTATTGCAAATGGTGCTGTGGTTGGTTTCTGGCTTGCTTCAGAAGGAGCACCCTGATGGCCCTCTGTATTCTTGCACGTCTCAAATTTGGACGGACTTGTATTTGAATTTTACATAACTTCTCTGTTAGTTTTATGTGGAGAGAAATCCATCAAGCTATTTGTACATGTCTGTTTAAATTGGAACTAAAGGCACTGAGGTTTTTGATACAGTTTAAGGTTGAAATACCATTTAACATATACATTTATTTTCTTTTTAATAGCTACCATTAATTAGTTAACACAGTCTCAAGCTGTGCCAGGGGAGGTTTAGGCTGGATGTTAGGAAGAAGTTCTATGCAGAGAGAGTGATTGCCCATTGGAATGGGCTGCCCAAGGAGGTGGTGGAGTCACCATCCCTGGAGGTGCTTAGGAAGAGACTGGATGAGGCACTTGGTGCCATGGTTTAGTTGATTAGATGGTGTTGGATGATAGGTTGGACTCGATCTCAAAGGTCTTTCCCAACTTGGTCTGGTCTGGTCTGGTCTATTCTATTCTAATAGATACTGGGCAGTATAATAGGCTCTAAGTGTATGAATTATATTATTATTTGATACTTTCAGTAATATTATTTTAAGAGAGAGATTTCAAGGGTGTCATGCAATTGTAACTGCTGGGTGGTTGTAATGAGGCAACCTTTGATTTGACCCAGTGTCACCTGCTACAAAGCATGCTGTAGTCATGTGAAGAGAGCACGGTTTGCTGTGTTTATATGCTCTATCTCATCAAGGTAAGAGGATCAACCCTTTGGGTCTTTTTCTGAAGTGTTCATTTTACAGAGTGGTTGAATGTTTTTGTGGGGCTGTCATCTTGGAAGTAATACCATCAAGTTAGTTTTGATTTTTTTGGTAGCTAGTTGTGGCCATCAGGGAGTGGCCTTTAGTGCTGCAGGCTGGCAAGAATCCTTTAAAGGAAGGAAGTGAATAGCAGTAACTCTTCACATGGTTATTGTACAGATTTATAAATACATAGGTCTAGCTGTGAAATCTGAAGCTGCCCTGGAAAAAACAAACTTTTGTGTACATCAGAACCAAAGCATGGGCAAAAAAAAACCAATAGAGAAAGTCAATTGGAGGTACAATATTTAGTTAGATTTTTTTATAGCACTTGACACATTAAGGATCAGAACAAGAGGACACAGTCTCAAGCTGCACCAGGGGAAGTTTAGGCTCGAGGTGAGGAACAAGTTCTTCACAGAGAGAGTTGTTAGGCATTGGAATGTGCTGCCCAGGGAGGTGGTGGAGTCACCCTTCCTGGAGGTGTTCAAGAGGGGATTGGATGTGGCGCTTGATGCCATGGTTTAGTCCTGAGGTCTGTGGTGACAGGTTGGATTTGATGATCTTTGAGGTCTCTTCCAACCTTGGTGATTCTGTGATTCTGTGATCTAATTCTTGGCTTATATCTGTTAAAGAACAGCACTAGAAAGGAAATTGGCCCAGTGAAACAAATTCTCTTGTCTTATGTAGTCATAAATCAGCAGTAGCCCTGGGTTGTCATACAGGTGTCAAGTGTTCTGGATTTACACTACCACAGATCCAAAACAGAAATTTGGCCAGGTATCTAAAAATTGTGAATTTCAGTTTGGGTTGTGAGGTAGCTGCTTGGCATAGACCTCTTTGCTGAGGGCATCTGCTCTGTCTGCCAGCATCCACACCTGCAAAAAAAAAAGGCATTATTTTAATTTCCACCTTTTTTTGATAGATAACTGTCCTACCTGGCCTTGGTTATCTGTCCTACCTGGCCTTGGTTATCTGTCCTACCTGGCCTTGGTTATCTGTCCTACCTGGCCTTGGTTATCTGTCCTACCTGACCTTGGTTATCTGTCCTACCTGGCCTTGGTTATCTTTCCTGGGTTCATCTCGAATAGAGTTAATTTTCACAAGAAGCTGGGAGGGGACACAGGGGGTTGGAACTAGATGATCCTTGTGGTCCCTTCCAACCCTGACTGACACTATGATACAGGACAGCTGACCCAAATTAGCCAAGGGGGTATTCAGTACCAGATGACATCATGCTCAGTACATAAACTGGGAAAGCTAGCTGGGTGGGGAGAAGGGATGATGGCTTGGGGATGCTAGGTTCTGAGTGGTGAGCAGCAGCACTGTGCATCACTCACTTCATATATTCTCTTAGTACTATTGTTCTTCTTATTCTCTCCTTGTGTCATCCTCTAAAACTGTCCTTATCTCAACCCAGGAGTTTTTACCTTTTTTTTTCCAGCTCTCCTCCCGATCCCACTGGGGCTGGGGGAAGGAGTGAGTAAGTGGCCGTGTGGCATTTAGTTGCTGGCTGGGCCCAAACCATGATGTCATCTCCAGAGAAAATGGTTAAATACAATCTTCTGGGATTTGCCACCAAATATTTAAATGCTTTATTGCACTGGAAATAATAAACCCATGTCAGGAGCTGCAGCTAGCAATGAGGCATCCTCTGCTTCTAACTTTTTGCTAAACTTTATTCAAATTCAGGTGCTTTTGGGGGAGCATAGGAAAGAGTTTGAGGTCAAGGGGGTGCATAGCTGATAAGAGTTCTGTGTGATCAGTCTTTGAGGTCTCAGTTTAAAAAAGCATCATTAACTCAGTGTTGCCTTTCAGTGCCTTTCTAAAAATCTTTCATTTTCAACACCAGGCCTGCGTGCAGAATTTAAGAGGCTTATTCTCTTACACAGAAATAATGCTGCTAAGCTGCTAGAAATCTCTGCAGCTTAATATAAATGTTCAAATAATAATAATAAAAAAAAAAAAAAGTTAGTATTTTAACTGTATAACCTTCAAATATAATTAATAATGAAATCTTAAGCAGGAGCCTAGGGGAAAACATTTGGATTCTTTCTATTTGTGGAATAGGTGCAGGTCTCTAGTGTGCAGTTGAAAATAGGGACTAAATATGAGCTGATGATTTGAAAATCACTAATGTGTGCCTCTGAATACAGTCATAAGTTGGGATATAAAGTAGAGCACAGAAGAAAATGAAAACAGAGGGACCTGAGCCAGCAACTTCATGCTCAGATAAAGTTGCATACTAGGTGTGGTGGGTTCAGATTTCCACCCCCCACCCCCTCCCACAACATGAATTTTGCCAGACCAGCTCAGGTGGAAGCACATGAAAGCTGTATTTACAGGCAAAGCTTACACTCTACAATGGAATGAAATGAGTATGTACAAAATAGACAGGATTTACAGTATTAACAGATATTTACAAGTAACAAACAGCGCAAGAAACCCCCTGGTCAAGCACCAGGAGAAGCTGTTAGCTTCTCCTTTTCTGCCTACCCAGACCCCCCTGTAGAAAAGAAGGGAGAATGGAGCAGGGAAAGTTGCTGTTAGACTTAAGTAAAACAACGCAGCCAAGGTCAAGCAGAAGCAAGTTAATATCTCTCCAGAGCAAAGAAGTGAGAAGAGAAAACTGGTTTGGTACAACCAATCTTATGGTAAACATCTCTCCAAGGGGATTGTTTAGAATTATCTTTATGTTCCTTTTTTCACATCCAATAGTGATGTATTTACGTTTTACAGAATCACCAAGGTTGGAAGAGACCTCAAAGATCATCAAGGCCAACCTGTCACCACAGACCTCATGACTAAACCATGGCATCAAGTGCCATGTCCCATCCCCTCTTGAACACCTCCAGGGATGGTGACTCCACCACCTCCCTGGGCAGCACATTCCAATGCCTAACAACTCTCTCTGTAAAGAACTTGTTCCTCACCTCGAGCCTAAACTTCCCCTGGTGCAGCTTGAGACTGTGTCCTCTTGTTCTGGTGCTGGTTGCCTGGGAGAAGAGAACAACCCCCACCTGGCTACAACCACACTTCAGGTAGTTGTAGACAACTCCCCTGAGCCTCCTCTTCTCCAGGCTAAACAACCCCAGCTCCCTCAGCCTCTCCTCATAGGTCTTCTTCTCAAAATCTGTGAAGAAACTTAAAGGCATAGCCCAAAACTAGCACACTAGGTGGAGGGACTCAGATGAAGAGTTTGGTTTTCTGTTGTTGGGTTTTGTTTGTCTGTTTTCCATTTGGCTTGAGGATTAAATTATATTATCCTGCCAGTGCAGGAGCTACTGTATTAATTACTTTTTTTCTCCATTCCTTTAGCAGTGCCCTCCATCCAGGAGCATAATTATGGGAAACAAAAATCACAGTCAGAGGGTGTGTTATGGCCACCTGTACGATGAGACCATTAAAGATTTTTAGCACAGCAAGATGCTCTCCAGAAACAATGCCTCCCAGAGAAAGATGATGTTGTCAAGAGCTAATCAGAACATGGATTAGAAAGAAAGTAGGCAGAAAAAAAGTGGTCAGGTAAAAAGGCCCCTCTCAAGAGTGGTGTGTGTGCTCCAGTGTGGTGGGAATACATTTCCAGAGCTTTTCTCTGCTCTTCTTCAGAGCCTGTGTTCCACTTAATGCTTGCAGGATGCAGGGGAGGGCCACCAGTTTGCTCCTTGATGCAGCTCTTAAGCTCTGCAGCCGCGTTAGCTGTAAACAGGAACTGTGTGATTACATGTCAGAATTTTGGCCTCAATAATGAGATAAGCAGAAAGGAACACTGTCTGCAGGTACTTCAAACATGAGGGCTGTCCACACAGTGCTCTTCCAGAGTGCAAGTGGAAGAGGCAGAGGCCCTGAAAATGACTGGTTATTTCTTTGTGTTTTCCAGCTCTTTAAGCAACTTGCTGCACACGCTCTAGGTCTGATTAAGATGGTTGAGGGTCACTACTTTAAAATCCTTGGAATCACATGGCTGGAAAAAAAACCCCACAAAATAAAAGAAAAAAAGAGATGGAAGTGAAAAAGAAGGTTTGGTGTGCACAGAAATGAGCATTTGCATGTCACTGTCACGCTGTGTGACCTGAGCTATGGCAGTGATTTCCTTTGAAGGTGTCAGTTGCCATTTTACTGGCACCTTCCAGAACAGTGATGGGATCAGCTAATGGAATAATCCTACTACTTTTCAGAGAAGAAAAATATTCTTAAGCTTGTTTTTTGTAACAACACCCTGAAATGGTTGATGGTGGCTAAAAGGGACAACAGAGAAGTCAAACTGTTTCATCACATAATGTGTATTTCATAGAATCAATGAGGTTGGAAAAGACCTCAAAGATCATCAAGTCCAACCTATCACCCAACACCTCATGACTACTAAACCATGGCTTCAAGTGCCACGTCCAATCCCTTTTTGAACACCTCCAGGGATGGTGATGCTTGAACATGTCCAGAGAAGGGCAATGAGGTTGGTGAGAAGGCCTCGAGCACAAGCCTTATGAGGAGAGGCTAAGGGAGCTGGGGTTGTTTAGCCTGGAGGAGGCTCAGGGGAGACCTTATTGCTGTCTACAACTACCTGAAGGGAGGTTGTAGCCAGGAGGGGGTTGGACTCTTCTCTCAGGGAAGCAGCACCCGAACAAGAGGACACAGTCTCAAACTGTGCCAGGGGAAGTTTAGGCTTGAGATGAGGAGAAAGTTCTTCACAGACAGAGTTGTTGGCCGTTGGAATGTGCTGCCCAGGGAAGTGGTGGATCACGCTGCCCAGAGCCTCATCCAGCCTGGGCTTAAACACCTCCAGGGACAGGGCCTCAACCACCTCCCTGGACAACCCATTCCAGGGCTTCACCACTCTCATGGTGAAGAACCTCCTCCTCATGTCCAGTCTGAATCTCCCCACCTCCAGCTTATGCTGAATCTTTCTCTGACCTCAAGCAATTGAAGGATGTACTGATGAACTTCAGGTTGTTTATGTAGTCTTGAAGTCTTTTATGTAACCTTTCACAAGTGGTGGTCATGTCTTAGTGTGCCTTGTGTCAATAACACAGTTACCTGTTTTCTGAAGCCAGAAGCTGACTGGTTTGGTGTTGCAGGAACAGAAATAAAAGTAGTAATCAACTTTCCCCCTAGCTCTGCATTCAGAAGAACGTTGTGGACATCTTAAAACATTAGCAGCTAAAGACACCAGACATCGAGGGCATTAACAAATTCCCCTAATAGCTTATTTTCGAGTTTTGTTTGAGATCTTAATTTTCTGCAGCAATGTTTGTTAAGCCTCGTACCTCCGTAGGGCATACAAATTGTTCATCTGAGCCAAAATCAGCTCTCAAGTGCTTAGTAGATCTGGAATGCAGATCTAGTCTTCAGATTTCTTTAGCTGTCAGTTAAAAGCAGAAGCCTTTTTCTTCCTCTTTGCTTTATCAAAATGGTGTTTCTTGGTGATATGGAGTCTTGAAGTTGAGGGGGGCCTCCCATCATAGGGTATATATGTATCAAGACTGCTGAAGGCAGTAGAGAATGCACATTCAGTAACTATCAAGAAAGCATTTCTTCAGTGAGAACTGCAGTTCATGAATCTAAGTTTTCTATGTATCAGTCTTATGGTTGATTGACATGCTGCCTAGGAAGGCATGACCTCTCACTGAAGTGTTTTGTGTTTTTTGAGATGTTTATAAATCCATCTCTGTGATGCTTGAAGTATGCACTGGTGCTGCTGGTTCTGTCTGTGGGGAATGAATAGTGTCTCTCTCTAACCCTGCTTTTGTTTTCATGACCCTTGTATGAGTCAGCTTTTATTATTCATAGAATCAATAAGGTTGGAAAAGACCTCAAAGATCATCAAGTCCAACCTGTCACCACAGACCTCATGACTACTAAACCATGGCACCAAGTGCCATGTCCAATCCCCTCTTGAACACCTTCAGGGACAGTGACTCCACCACCTCCCTGGGCAGCACATTCCAGTGGCCAATCTCTCTTTCTGTGGACAACTTTTTCCTAACATCCAGCCTAAACCTCCCCTGGTGCAACTTGAGACTGTGTCCTCTTGTTCTGGTGCTGGTTTCCTGGGAGAAGAGACCAACCACCTCCTGGCTACAACCTCCCTTCAGGTAGTTGTAGAGAGCAAGAAGGTCTCCCCTGAGCCTCCTCTTCTCCAGGCTAAAAAAATCCCAGCTCCCTCAGCCTCTCCTCATAGGGCTTGTGCTCAAGACCTCTCCCCAGCCTCGCTGCCCTTCAGGATTAGATCCCTCTTGTAAATTTGCTTGAAACTGGTAAATTAGCAGTATTAGTGAGAGAATGTGTCTGAACTGCACAGTTTTAGCCTTAAGAAGACCTAGAGAAAAGCTGGTATGCAGAGATAGGATATGCTTAGTTACTCTCGGTTTAACCAACAGTTTGCTCTATGACCTCTGGCAAACCACTTGTCTCTTTATGCATAAGAAAATATTGATTGATCGAATCAATCTCTGGGTAGGATTGAAGGCCATTTTTAGATTCCCAATTTGAGGATCTCAGAGCTTTTTATTATCAAATGCTGAGAAGGTAGCAGGTAATGGTAAACAGGCTGTCAGTATTCTCTCAAGATATGCTGGCATATGTCTTGATAATGATCCACAGTGAAGGGTTTGAGCAGGTTCTGTTGATTCAGTAATGCACGTGAAAATGTTTCTCTGAATTAGGAGAGCTTCGTTTAACACTTCACGTGCTATCAGCTGGCAATAAAGCACAGAAGTTTGCCATAAGAGCAAGACACCACACAAGTTGTCTTGCCTGAGGGTTGAGGGGGTCTTGTGGGCTTGTTTTTCTTTTTCTTTGTTGGCCATACAATGCAAATCTGTGAAGTATCAAGGCTTCTTTTTCATTCCTTTCACCTGTCTATAATGTAGGCTGGAGCAAATTCTCTCCTTTTCATACTTGACCACGTGATGTCACATGAGATGTGCAGTGGGCAGCAGGGTATCAGCATCAATTACAATGAACAAGTGTTTAGGTAAGTCAGGCCAGCTTAAAAGCAGGTCTTGTCTTAGAGTGACATTCATTAATGATACCTATAGCAAACAGCTCTTAAACATCTTCAGTTATTGTCACTACATATCCAAACAGCTAGTTCTTAAGAACCTTATTCTACATTGTCTGCAAGTGTACAATACTACAAAGTTGAAGGGTGCTTGTAGCCAGGAGGGAGTTGGTCTCTTCTCTCAAGCAACCAGCACCAGAACAAGAGGACACAGTCTCAAGCTGCACCAGGGGAAGTTTAGACTCGAGGTGAGGAGAAAGTTCTTCACAGAGAGAGTTGTTAGCCATTGGAGTGGGCTGCCCAGGGAGGTGGTGGAGTCACCATCCCTGGAGGGGTTCAGGAGGGGATTGAACGTGGCACTTGGTGCCATGGTCTAGTAGTCATGAGGTCTGTGGTGACACATTGGACTTGATGATCTCTGAGGTCTTTTCCCACCTTATTGATTCTATGATTCTATTCTATGATTCTCTTCTATGATCTTCTCCCAACATTATCTTATAAATAAGACAAGCCCTTGCTCTGTTTCTATCAAATTGTTTTTTACCAGCTTGATCTTCAGGATCATTCCGTTGCCAGCAGACACCTTTCCTGCCAGTAGTGTATTTTTCTTGTCCTGTAGATTTCAGTACTTGTCACATTCTTTTTCCTATAGCCTCTTTTCTGCAGCAATAACACAAGTATCCATTTGTTCCGTCGTGATTATATGTTACGTACGTACTGGCGCTTAGCTGTGTTACAAACTGTTTATGCATTTGGTCCAATTATGCTGTTAGTATTATGGTCTTGCAAAATATTATATACACATGTCAGTGTCTGATTGCAGTGTACTTGTGTTTGGGTTCAAGGCAAGCAAAGATCAATTATCTCCAGCCATGTGTACTTAAGGTGTGCAACAGCTTCTGCTTTGCCAACACACTTTCAGACTTTCTGCAACAGACTTTCTGCTTGGGCCAAGTGCTGTCACAGAAATGGTTTGATTTCTTTCTGGGGATGTGGGAACTTTCTACAGTGCTCCTTAGGTTGGGAGGATAGTGGGAATAACAGGTACAGCTTTGCCTTAGAAGATGGCTTGTTGTTCTTGCTTTTAGCTGGCTACACTATGACCTCAAGGAGCCCCAGATGATTCTGATTAACTGAGTTTTCGATCCATGTGGTCCTTGGAAGTTAATCCATTTGCACACACAGATTTTCAGCTGTCTGTCAGGCATGAGGCTAACTATTTGCTATGTCCTAAATTTAGTGTTTCCTGATTGTGCAATGCAATGGTTGATATTTGCAGAATTTGTTATAGCACTTCATAAAAGGGAGAGTGTTTTGTAGTGGGCTTTGGGGATTTGTTGGTTTGCTTTGTTTGTTTGTATTTTGTTCTGTGATATGGAAGGTTGAGGTGAAGCTGCTTCCTGTACAGGGGCATGCAATGCTATCAAATTTTCCAGAGTTACTTCTGACACATAGTTTTCTGTACTCTATGGTCTTTTGGTCTCTTTCCCCCTTCCCCACCCCCTATTCTGCGGGGAGTCTTCAGTGAATATCAGCCAGAAGGCTTAATGCAAGAAATCTCAGGGGTTATCAGCCAGAAGTTACATTAGACTATGTAAAATTATATTTAATATTTCTTTTTTTTTTTAATCAACTCAAGTCCTTGCTTTATTTTGCTAACAATTATTAATAGAGGGCCTGCCTGTCCCAGTTGTCAAAAAATGATGGGGAGATGTGTGTGACAAGGGCCACGTAAGAATGTCTCTACAAATCAGTTGTGAAGTCTTGAACTATATAGCCCTTATCTCTTGTGGAGAAGAACAGAATACCCTGGAGGTGTTCAAGAGGGGATTGGATGTGGCACTTGGTGCCATGGTTTAGTAGTCATGAGGTGTTGGGTGACATCTTGGGCTTGATGATCTTTGAGGTCTTTTTCAACCTTATTGATTCTGTGAATGCCTCCAAGTTAATGATAATCATCCAGTGTTCTGCACCCACCAACCCAGAAGCTGTCCACAGTGAATTTCAAGGAGGTAGTATTGTATCATTAAAAGTGCAAAGGGAAGGTACAACTGAAAAGAAGAAAAAAAAAAGTATTTAGTAAAGGAAACTATGGTAGCATTGTACTTAGGACCTCAGCTGTGTGAATTTTGTCTTTCATAACCCCTATCTGATGAAATGAAAAGAAGGAATTTGCATAAAATTTGGGATTGGTACAAGCCATGTCAGAGATGCATACAATGTTATGAAAAAGGAAAGAACACTCACATTTCTTAATGTATCTGTGTGTAGAAACAAAAAACTTTCAAAGCAAAAGTGAAGAAGTTTCTTTTCCATCCACTTAGAATCATAGTATCAGTCAGGGTTGGAAGGGACCACAAGGATCATCTAGTTCCAACCTCCCTGCCATGGGCAGGGACACCCCACACTACATCAGGCTGGCCAGAGCCTCATCCAGCCTGCTCTTAAACACCTTCAGTGATGGGGACTCAACCACCTCCCTGGACAACCCATTCCAGGGCTTCACCACTCTCACAGTGAAGAACTTCTTCCTCACGTCCAGTCTGAATCTCCCCACCTCCAGCTTCATTCCATTCCCCCTAGTCCTATCACTACCTGAGATCCTGAGCAGTCCCTCCCCAGCCTTCCTGTAGGCCCCCTTCAGACACTGGAAGGCCACAATTAGGTCACCTCAGAGCCTTCTCTTCTGCAGACTGAACAGCCCCAACTCCTTCAGTCTGTCCTCACAGGAGAGGTGCTCCAGCCCTCTGCTCATCCTTGTGGCACTTCTCCCATCCATACTATTTTTAGTTCTTTCAGCCTCTTTTTCACAGAAAACAAAAGGCACAGATTTCAATTTCTATGGTTGCAACCTGTCTTTAAAGATCACTTCCACTTTAATATTTCTGGCTTTGAAACAATTGCCATTTTACCTGAAAGGGCAACGTGTTTACAGATCGTATGTGAAATCACTTTTGAGAGCCATGTGTTTCCTGAACATCTCTATTTTTAGCATAGTGTTAGCTCAAAGCTAAGAACCCTTCTTAATTGGAGCTGTACTTGTGGGAACTTAAAGATAGGGTTCTTTAATACTTTTTTTCCCCCTGTTATGGACACATGTCATAATGTGTGAGAGATCTTAGGAAATCTGAGACAATCCTCCTCTTATTCATAGCTGTGAAGCTTCTCTTCCCTCCAGGTTGGAATCTATGTAGTTTTCTATTTGAGAACTAACTGGGGTTGCTTCCAGTGCCAAGTTAAATGCTGAGTGTATTTTTAATGTATTTATTTTAATGTACTTATTTCTAATGGTTTTTAGGTTTGGGGGTGGGGGTGGTGTTTGGTTTTGGTTTGGTGTTTTGTGGTGGTGTTTATGGTGTTTTGTGGTGGTGTTTTGTGGTGATGGTGTGTTTTTTAATGCAATGAGGGTTAAGATGAGCCAAAACAATGTGACTACCAAGTTTTCTGCAGGACATCAGCAAGAGCCTCACCAGTGGTACATGGACTGCCAGGCTGCTTTAAGAGTAATGGTGGTAGCGCATGGCTCCTCAGAAGGTCCTACAAATAAACAGCAGCCTGGAACATTTTGTTAGCATTTTAAGAACAATAAGGGAATGCAGATTTAATAGGCTAATATGTTGAAGTGGCCTTAGTACTATCTCAACACAGTGGGATTTTCTGCAGCTTGCAGAGGCAGGAAATAGTTCTGTACACATTTACTGTGTAGGACTTCCTCCTTTTGGACTTGGTGTGGCTTACTTAGAAAAAAGTGAAAACAACTTTACTCCTGTAATTCACCAGCAGAAGAAGCATTTAAAATACCATACAGAGATCTTAATTTTTTCTCTGTGACATAAAGACCCTCCTGTACTGGTTATTTTTTATGAATAACATGGCAGAAAGGAAATCACTGACTACATAAAAAATCTGGACTGATTTTAGTCGTAGCTCAGGAGATGGAAAGTTCCTCTCCTGCCCAGATATGAGATTCACCCACGGTTAGAAATACAAAGCCATTAATGCTGCAGGGCATTGTTAAAGAATAAGAACTTAAGCTAAAAGAGAGAAATGCATGAAGGTCAGTCCTGTCTTAGCTGGTTACAGAAGAGGATCCTGGCAGCTGGACATCTGACTTGTACTCCAGCATACAGCTGCTGATGGTGTCGCAGTTATCTCCTCACAGGAAGGAAAGCATGTTTGTAAATAATTCTGAGCTTCAAGGAGGAAAGGCAACAATCTACCACAGAGTGGCATGGCAGTTAGTGTTTTGTTTCCTGGCAGGCTGAATGTACCATTGCTGTAAAAGGGACAGGTTCAAAGTTTGTTCCATATGCATTGCTTAGTATTGGGGGCAGTGTGGAGAGTGAGGTGATGCTGGTCTGCATTGTTTGAAAAAGAGTTCCTTAGCATATGAAAAGGAATTAAGCAGCTCCTCCATGACAGACCCACTTTCTTTGTATAGTTATTTGTAGAGAACATGCTTCTAGAGTGCTGAGCTCTTTCTGGAGGAGGTGCAGAGGAGGGGAGGAGAAGGGGTGTTTAGAACTTCCATGCAAATGACAGGCAAGTTCATCTATGGTGAATATAGATGCGTCTCTGTTATCATGACAAAAAAGTCTTGAAGAAGCTCTGATTCTAATTCCACAACGATATGTTGAAGAAATAGAACAGTTGTGCAATATGCAACTGATTGGGATTTTTATTTGTGAGTATTATTTTTCACTTCCTTAGCAATTAGGCCTGAGATATTTTTCTGGGCGTAGTGTCAACATAAAGGCAGCAGATCATGCACGCTCCAAGATTCAGATTGGCTGCTGTTTGCTTATATCACCGTGACTGAATGTTACCAGTTTCATAATGCATTTTTGTTCAGGAAATTTCAAAACAGCTTTGATTTCAAACATAAAACTTGGCAAGTGACTGGTCCATAATGTGTTCTAATCACTTCTGGTACTTTAGGGAAGACTTCAAAAAGATTGAAGTTGTTATTTTCTTAGAAATCCACTCGCTATTTGCGTATCTGAACTTGTTTTTCGTTACCTGGAGCATAATAATCATATGGTCTTGTGGTCCCTTGTCCAGTATTAGTGTTAGCAGGATGAAACTTAATCTTGTATTTTGCTCTGTGTTGTTTTAGTTTGTTTGCTGCTACCAAAGAATGCACAAGTTTCAATTCTGTAGTTGGGTTGACCACCAGAGGGGTGCATTTGATCTCGTCTGCTTCGCTTAAACATAGATTAACAGCAAAGTTGCATACCCAGCCTTAGTTTTCTAATTATACTATTTTATTGTGTTAAAGATGTTTGGGGCTTTGTAGTGAAGTTTGGTCTCAGCACTTTGAACAATCCAATTATTGCAGCAGCTCTGCCAGCCTGATCTCAGACCGAGCATGTAGTCTTCATCTTATGGATTTGAAGCAGAGATATTGCATAGATTTAAGCGTGCGCACACTGTAGCTCAAGCCCCTGGAATGACAGCAAACATAATTTGTATTGGACCAGGTCAGGAGGATGCTGAGGTCTCTGAATCCAGTCCTGCAACATGTTTAGATATACTTTGCCTCCAGCAAAAGTAGTCATCCTTTTTAAAAATCCATTTTAAACTTATCTTGTAATGATGATGTTCCTTTATTATCTAGATTTTGCAGGATGTGGCTGGCAGTACAAAAACCTTTTTGTTGTTCTTACTAATATTGGAAGTAAGTGGAAGTTAAGGATTTTTTTTTTTTCTCCTTTTTTCCCCCCAAATATTATTTCCTGTTATGACACAGTGATCAGTTCAAATCATTGCCAATATATTCTCTTTTCCTGTATTGTTTCTGGGGGGAAATATTATGATAGAGCTTTGTCAAATCCTAATGCAGGAACTGAACTTTCCTGAGCTTTTGTATAATTCCAGCTTGGTCTAAATTTCACTTCTTGTAGGGTGATGTCTAATTATATAAGGAATATATATGTGTATATATATATATGGACTTTACTGAGAAATATTTGATGCTTCACATTGTTGTTACATGAAAGGTTTAAACCACAGATTTACAATACAATCCAAAGGTCTCAAATCCTCTGGTACTGAATTTCCAGAGATTTCTGAGATGAATAAAACTGGGGGTGTTGGTAGCATTGTCCCTGTAATATTGAATCTCAATAGCCTGTACAATAAGATATTGTTTGGTGTCCTCCTTGGGCCTGGAGCTTAGTATGGCAGTTACATAAACTGGAATAATGTGAAACTTCTGGCAGTGGGGTGTGTGTGACATGTGCAAGAGGAAGCTGGGTTTGGACTTCAGGTTAATGGCTTAGTGGCAAAGGAATAAATAAACATAGAGTCATAGAATGTTGGGGGTTGGAAGGGACCTCTGCAGATCAAGTCCAACTCCCCCAAAGCAGGATCACCTAGGGCAGGTGGGTCTTGGAAGTCTCCAGAGAAGGAGATTCCAGAACCTCTCTGGATAGCCTGTTCAATTGCTCTGTCATCCTCACAAGAAAGAAGTTTCTCATTGTGTTGAGGCAGAACTTCCTGTATTCCATTGTGTATCCATTGCCCCTTGTCCTATAACGGGACACCAATGAAAACAGACTGATCTCTTTCTCTTGACACTCATCTTTCAGACATTTATAAACATAACTATTATCCCCTAAGTAAAAGAGTGCATTTATTTGTGCTTCTGCATGTGGTAGGATCAACTCAGTCCATGCGTAGTATAGAAGAGTCCTGACATCACTTGAGGTGCAGTTGCTTATGTCAAGTCCAAACTTAACATGTAGTCCTAGCTTTGCTTTCTATTAATTGGACTTTCTATTAAAAGGTAGCATATCCCTTCTTACCTGTCATAATATTAAATTCCTCCCAAGCTCCTTGATAAGTCTATAGACTCCTATAGAGTTCTAAGGAAAAGGCAGAAAGCCCTTTTAAAAACTGCTTTTCATTGACAAAGGAGGTGGCTGGTTAGGGTAGCAAAGCAGTGATGGACCTCCTGTTCTGGCTCGTGTACATTTCCATTATGGACTAAAACTGTGCCAGGGAGGAAAGAGTGGCCAGGCATTGAAACAGGCTACCCAGGGAGGTGGTGGAGTCACTATGCCTGGAAGGTGTTCAAGAAATGTTGAACATGACACTTTGGGATATAGCAGTCCTAGATTGAAGGGTGGGCTCCATGACCTTAGAGGTCTTTTCCTCTATCCTGTGATTCTATGATGACTTGGATCTTAAAATTTTGATGTTTCTTATTTCTGAATCCTCAAGTTTGGATGCTTCTTTTCCTATCCTTAATGTGTCTGCATAAAGATAATATTCCTAGCAGTCATTATTTTGCAGTGGAGTAGATTGTTCTTTCTCTTCTTATCTAATACCATTGATTAATAACTCATTGCTTCCTATCTTTCAGTCAGTTTTTATCCACCTTATTGTATTATTATCCAGACCATAATTCTCCAGTCTCTCTTTGAGCTTTCTGTGTCAAAGGCCTTGCTAAAATCCAAACAAATTATATCCTCTACATCTCCTTTATCTACCCAGTTTGTCACTGCACTGAAATACGCATCACAATGAAACATTTATTGATGTAAGTTTCTGGGTTAAGCCAGAATAAATGCGAAGGTTCTGCTGTGATTATATGATAGAGCCTGCTTCTTAACAGGTATTATCATTTTATGCACTAAAGATAATTTGAGCCATGGGAGATGATACCATTCAACAGGAGCAGTGAGGCTGTGAAGATCAAAGCACTATGAACCTTGAAAAGAAGTGGGAGAAGCTTATATGCTACAATAATTTGTAAAGGGCATAAGCGAAGTCCTCAAGCTGTATTCCAAGCAATGCTCAGAGAATCTCAGCTTCAGAGCAGCTTTGCAAGAAAAAAACTGTATCTGTAGAGAAAGAATTGTTTGGGCAAGGCCTCATGAAAGCTTCATGCTGTCACTGTTCCTGTTCCTTGGGAACATAAACAGGATCTAGGGACAGCTTGTGCAAGAAAACAGTTGGAATAGGGAATATCATGATTTTCAGCAGCCAGCTTGATTACCATCACCGCCCTTGTGTAGGAGGAAAGCTTCAAGAGGTATTTAGAAGGATGCTGGGTCCCACCTGGCTGTAGAAGAGCTACCAGTTAAACTGTGCATTAGGAGTACGGGTCAGGCTTTGAGTGCAGTTGTAAAGAGACTAAGTCTTTGGCTGGTTGAGAAGTTCAGCTTCTAATGTGCTTGCACAGCTGGACTTCTCAAGTGCTTGTTGCTTACTCTGTTAGCAGTAGGAATAAATGAGAGGGGTGGACTGTGCTATTAAAGGATCCAAGACACTTAATGGGTATGAGGGCTCCTGTTGTGAAATTACATCCAGTACCTGTTTTGAAATGACCATTAGGATGGATTATGCATCACAGTTTTTATTCAGTTGAGTGTCTCTGACTTCCTAAAACCCAAATTTCAAGGAGTGCTAGTTTTTGCCCAAAGGCAGTATTTTTCATACTTGAACAAAAATAGTTCCAACACTACTGGAGGGTGTGTGAAAAGTAGCCAAAAATGCACCTTTTTTACTTGATTAAAATGATTTTCTAGCTGAAATAGCTGTGTTTTGAAAATTAAAAGTTGAAATAAATATAGTCTTCACTGGGAAAGTAAACTCAAAAGATGAATGCTAGAAGGGAGGCAAAATGTCTGTGGGCACCCAGCTTTGCAGTGAACTGAAAACAGATGGAGATTTACCATTTTGACAAAGAAACCTTCAGTCTCCTGTTGTCCATTCCTGCAGGAGCTTTCACTCCCTGCACAGTGCCATAGGTTGTCCCCTGCTCCTTTTTTACTCACTTGTTGAAATACCCTCAGAATTCTCCCATCAGCAGCACTGCGACCCTGCTTTAAGCCACTCCTAGGGTTTTGAAGCAGCCTAGTTCAGTGCTGCTATACCATACAAATGGCCATGAGCTCAAAGACAGAGCTCATGTGTACTTGTGGAATTGCACAAAGGGCTTGAATAGAATTAACCAGGTTGGAAAAGACCTTTGAGATCATCAAGTCCAACCTATCACCCAACACCATCTGACCAACTAAACCATGGCACTAAGTGCCTCATCCAGTCTCTCCTTAAACACTTCCAGTGATGGTGACTCCACCACCTCCCCAGGCAGCCCCTTCCAATGGCAAATCTCTCTTTCTGTGAAGAACTTCTTCCTAACATCCAGCCTAAATCTCCCCTGAGACAGTGTCCTCTTGTTCTCTTGATGGTTGTCTGGGAGAAGAGACCAACCCCCAGCTGGTTGCAACGTCCCTTCAGGTACCATTCATTCTGGGGAGGTTTCTTCAAGCACAGGCATTGCCTTTTTTTTTTTCCTTCCCTGTCCCCTCAAGGCAAGACACTGGTGACAAAATAAACCTGTTTATAGAGAACTAATATCAACTGAAGTTCATCCACCTTTAAAAAAGCAGCAGTAATGCTACATCTATATTAATAAGATTTGTTCTTTTGCATTACTGATGAGCCTAGACAGAGCATTCTGCTGATGTGTCTATACTAGTTATAATTTCAGAGTTTCCTTATTTATTGTTAGATGAGGGGTCTGCAGTGCATCAACCTTCCTCCCTCTTTGATTTCTGTGACACATTTAGTCCCTGGCTCTGCTTATGTTTTCAAACCTAGAATGTTGGAAAGTAGTCTGGGGCATTTCACAAGTTGTTATTTGGATTCTGAAGTGGGAATGAGCTCTCTTGACTGGACTCTCAGCTTATTTGAAAATTATCTCAAGAGGTGATTCTACCATTCTGCTCTGCTCTGGTGAGACCTCAACTGGAACACTGTGTCCAGCTCTGGAGCCACCAGTATGAAAGAGACATGGACCTGCTGGAGCAGATCCAAAGGAGGGCCACAAAGATGATCAGAGGGCTGGAACACCTCTCCTGTGAAGACAAGCTGAAAGAATTTGGGCTGTTCAGCCTGGAGAAGAGAGGGCTTTGGGGACACCTTATAACTACATTTCAATATCTGAAGGGGACCTACAGGAAGGCTGGGGAAGGACTGTTTAGAAGGGCTTGAAGCAATAGAATGAGCAGCAGTGGTTTTAAACTAGAGTAAGGTAGATTTAGGTTGAACATAGGAGGAAGTTCTTTACAATGAGAGTGATGAAATATTGAAACAGGTTGCCTAAGGGTGTGGTTGAGGCACCATCCCTGGAGACATTCAAGATCAGACTTGATGTGGCCCTGGGCAGTCTGATCTAGTTGGAGGTGTCCCTGCTGACTGCAGGAGAGTTAGAATCACAGAATCAACAAGGTTGGAAAAGACCTCAGAGATTATCAAGTCCAACCTGTCACCCAACACTTCATGACTAACTAAACCATGGCTTCAAGTGCCATGTCCAATCCCTTTTTGAACACTGTCCAGGGACAGTGACTCCACCACCTCCCTGAGCAGCACATTCCAATGGCCAATTACTCTTTCTGTGATGAACTTTCCCTTCACCTCAAGACTAAACTTCCCCTGGTGTAGCTTGAGACTGTGTCCTCTTGTTCTGGTGCTGGTTGCCTGGGAGAATAGACCAACCCTCACCTGGCTACAACCTCCCTTCAGGTAGTTGTAGAGAACAATGAGGTCTCCCCTGAGCCTCCTCTTCTCCATGCTGGACAAGATGACTTTTGAACATTCTTTTGAACACAAAGCAATCTGTGCATCTGAGTTGGACTTGATTTTTATGTTGGTGGGCCTTTTGTTTGTTTTAGTTGTGGTTTTTCTGGTTGGTTTTGGTTTTTTCCCTTTCCCTGCTTTTTGAAGAAGGCTTTTTTAATATAATCAGTGAGGGTTTTTTCCCTGAGTAACGACGTCATCATCTCACTTCCCATGAATAGTTACTTGTGGCAGTTGCTTCATCATTGATCAGAAGTGAGAGCAATGATCTGAGCAAGTACTCTGAAAAAGATCAATTGGCTGCTGTAAATTCTATGTAGAAAACTTAAAAGATATCAGTAAGTGCTGTGCTATATTCTCTCTTAGCCTTCCCTCTCATAACTAATCAGCTGTATACAATTCTCATTAACCTGCTCCAGCTGACTTCAGGTATTCAAGGAAAATCAACCCCTTAGAGATATGGGACTTCCTTATTGCCAAGAGGTTGCAAAAGGCTGACATTTTCTGAAATGTTTTCCCATACTGAACAATACCTTACCCTCTCTAATTTTTTTTAGATGGAAGGAATGCGGTTCTTACGGAGGTGGAGGGACTAGACCATGAGTCAGGCACAGTAGAGTCAGGTGCCATACAAGTTGTGGAATACTGATAATGAACTTCAGTTGTACAGTCAGTAGCTTTGCTCTCACAGTTTTCAGGCTCTGCATAAACTTTATGGCAAGGAGGAATCATGAGAGAGCAAAGTAAAACATGTTTATCTTCAAATACTTGTTTCGAAAGCCTTTACTGAGAGCTAGCACTTGCTCTCCTGTTAACACTAGTGATGTACCTCATTCCTCACCTTGCCATACTTGTCATTCTTGCCATTCCAGCTCTTGGGCCTCTCAATCAGAAGTTCACTGGCTATTACATTCCTTGATTTCCATGAGGGGATTAGGATACCCCTTTCAGACAATGGCCAGTTCTAAGCATTCTCCTTCCTGCGCAGGAATGTGGACCGCCTGTTGAAGAAGCTACCTCTGTTTCTACCTCTCACTCCGACAGACCTTTCCAAATCATTTTGTCTTGAGGGCACAGGTTTCTCAGTTCATAAAACAAACTGAGGGAAAAGTTCTTCACAGTGAGAGTTGTTAGCCATTGGAATGTACTGCCCAGGGAGGTGGTGGAGTTCCCATCCCTGGAGGTGTTCAAGAAGGGATTGGACATGGCACTTGGTGCCATGGTCTAGTAGCCATGAGGTGTGTGGTGACAGGTTGGACTTGATGATCTTTGAGGTATTTTCCAACCTTATTGATTCTATGATTCTATGAAATGGCCATGGTTGTTATTCTGATTTCAATGAGTTTTTCTGTAGGTTCAGTTTTGGGTTTAAGTCCAACTTGTAAATAAAATAGCTCTTTGAAAATGCTCAGTCTGTGTGCGTTGTGTAGCAGGGCGTTCTGTTCACTACAGTTAAGTTTAGATTGGATGTTAGGAAAAATTTCTCTACTGAAAGAGTGGTGAGGCATTGGAACAGGCTGTCTGGGGAGGTGATGGGGTCACTGTCCCTAGAGGTGTTCCAGAAGAGTGTAGATGTGGTGCTTCAGGATAGGTTACGGTTGGACTCAGTGACCTTAAAGGCCTTTTCCAACCTTTATGATTCTACGATTGAAGTTGAATTTCAAGATGGCAGTGAAGGTGCTCTCACAGTTAGCTGTTTCTGAGGCCCCATTTCTTTTAGTGGGGGGATTGTAGCATGTGCCAGGTAGGCCTGCCCTGAAGAGAGAGGCCACTTTATCTTCAGGCACAGTGCCTTGGTGCCTAACTTGAAGAATAATGCTAGAGGTTGCATTTCCTCCGTTTCCTTTCCAGTGAGAAGAGTGTACATGAAGCAGGAAGGGCTTCAGCTTAAAACTACTAGGAAAATACACCAAAAAGCAGTTGTCAGGATGGTTCTCAGTATGAGAAGGAGGTGCTATAGCTTTGTGCTTTGATAGAAGAGGGCTAAATGCTTCCCCATTCTCCTCAAGAGAATGGGGGTTGGGGACAAAATTCACTGTGATGAAGTCCATGCACCAATTTATTCCTATTTAGGTCATCAGAATAGGGCTTCAGTGGTGCAATCTGTATGCTGGCTCTCTATACAGGGATACATTTCACCCTTCGTGAATGCTTTTTGTTTTCTCAGTTGAGGTCAGTTTTTCATTGCATTCATTAAAAGAAATAGCTTTGGACTGCAAATACTGCTACCCCTCTCCTTCTGTGCCAGCCAGCCTTACAATTCAGAAGATGTTAGAAAAAGGGTGAATTTGGAAGGTGAAGGAAGTGAAAGAAATGTAAGTTTAGAGGCTGAAGCCTGTTGTCTTATCTGGCAGTTGTGCTGGACTTAGCAGTTCTGAGGGACTTAGGATTTTTTGCCTGGATTTCCCTGCTCTTCCTCTGTCTGTATTACTAAATGCCAATCAGGAGAAGGAAGGAGAGGTATTTGATAGTCTTCATATCTAAAGCACAAGGAACATGTTTCTCAAATGATTCTTTCAAGAGAAATTTCATCCAAGCCTATAAAGGTTCTCTTGTGGCAGCATTATCCTAGTGCCTCTGTCAACGGGTTCTTGTTCCTTCATTCAAAATGCTCCTGAACTGGTACTGCAAAAGATTGAATAATTCTGTCAGTGCTGTCCTCTTCTCTGCTCTCTGCTTCCCCTCCTGCTTTTCAATACCTCTCATCTTGACAGAGTGGGAAAGTTAAACCTAAAAATACATTACTGAGGTTGTTCTCATTTGTGGTATGTAAGCGTGTTTGTGTGACAGGGTATTGTCTGACATAGTACATTTCATTTTAACATCTGTGGGGATGGATTAGGAAGGCACATGTAACACTGGAATCTGAAGTACTGGGTCTTTGCTCATAGGAGAACAAAGGGAGGGGGGAAAGAATCACTTGGGAATTGCCCCCAGCCTGTGGGATATTCAAAATCAGTATTAGATTTGCACCCAGGATTTATTTGCAGGTCTCTGTTAGTGTGCTGCTGGTGAAGAGAATAGCTTTGACTTTGAATGGGGTAAATCAGGCAAGGTCTGCTGTCACCTTTTAAGAGTGAAATTTAATCAAGTTTTGATTTGTTCCTTTAATGAATCATTGGTATATTGTGTCTGTATATATTGCTCTATGGCTTGTTATTACCAGGCCAAGTCCTGACAACGTATTGCAGAATTGTTTTAATTTATTATTAATATTTTTTTGTTGGTGCTGTTGTTGTTTTCTCATTTCTCCTGCTTTTGGAGCCTTTATAATTAGATATAATTAAAACCACAGGTTTTAAACTCCAGTCTAACATTTAAACTCATATTTATGGTGCAACCCCTGGAGTTTTATTGTCATTCCAACTGCAGTTTGAAAAAGGAAAGGAGGGGTGGGGGGCGAGGGGGGGGGGGGGGGGGAAGATTTTTTTTTGCATCTGCTCAAATGCTGTGTCTACAGCTACCACTTCTTAATCATCTCCTGTGCACAGCAAAATGACATTTGTTTTACCTGGGAAGAAACCTTGCCGTTTTATAACGGAGGGGCTGTTTAGTATCCGTTAACAGAAGGGCGCGAGGCACCTTTTGCCTCGTGCCCTTCAAAACCAGCTTTCCTCCCTTCCAAACTTCCCTTTCCCTGCTCCCCCCCATGCAACAGTCTGAAAGTGCTGCACGCTGTAGAACAAATTCCTGAAAAAAAAAAATATTGCTGGCTGGCATTATGTGAAACCATATTTTCCCTTTAGCTGCGTATGTTCTGGTCCTAGCAATGTCCTTGTTTTGCTGAAATTAACATTTTTTTTTTCCCCCCTCACAGTTGTTGGTATGTGATGGTGTTTTTCTGTCTGCTTTAATTGTGATGCTGCTTTTTTTTTTCCTCCCCCCTTCTTTTTATTATTTCCCTTTTTTTTTTTGTGGGGGGGGTTTAATTAGTCCAAGGTTGATTGTTGAAAATTAAGTGGCAGAAGGCTTCTTTCCAAGTTATTCAGAAAGAATAGCTGAAGAAAGATATTTTGCTACTCTGAATTGCCTTTTCCCCCCCCTTTTCTCCTTTCATTGCAAACTCCTTGCAAAGAGCTGCTTTTAAGAGAGGGGAAAAAAAAAAAATAAAGAGGGGGGGGGAAAAAAAAAGGAGGAAAAAAAAGGAGGCTACGCTTGACTGATAATGCATTGCTTTGGATGGTGAAACATTATGAAAGTTTAATTTTTAATTAAATCTGAAATACCAATTATAACTGAAAGAGATTTTTAACCTGTTTCTTTTCAGACTGCCTGAAGTTACACAGTAGATGCTGAAATCACTGCACCTTAAAAACAAAAAGATTAAGCTGCACTGCATTCCTGTAAGTAAAAGCTTTTCCAGTACCTTTTGTCTGTATTTTCCTCTATCTGCGTCCAAAGTGTTAGCACAGTAGCTGGTCTTGGATAAAGGTCAGAGTCCCCTTGAATGGGATTTAGAAGTTCAAAGGATGTTTTATGTAAAAATTAAAACCAAACTTGGATCTCTCAGATCTTTAATTTCAGACCCTTGAATAGATCATTCTTTTTTTTTTTTTCCCCCTGCTTTGTTTTGAATATGATTAAGAGTGTACATCTCTCTGTTTGTTGACTTTACTGCTCCTGTCGCTTTGTCAGGGAGGATTTCTGCACTTTGGGGCAGAGATAACAGAAAGTAGCAGAAGATTCCTCATAGCATAAAATATACTTTATTCTCTTTTCCTGATGTCATAACAAATTCTTGTCCTCTATAAGAGAAAAGAAAAAAAATACAACACACACACACAAAAACCCCTTCCTGATGACATCACAGGGGGCTTCAGCTGCTTTGGGGGGTAGATGAAGGCATAAATGCCTAATTCATCTTTTCTGTGACACAACAGAACAGTCAAAATAACGTTTTCCTCCTCTCAGCAAGAAAGGAGTCTCTTTATAGCAGCACAGTTATTCCATAAACACAAGTCAGGTTGCACATCAGTCTGATCTACCCTTATTTAGAATCTGTTTATCGAATGCATTTGGGGCAGTAATTAATATTTGGAACTTCAGTGGCTGAACAACAGGCACACAAAAGAGGACTGGAAAATACAGTAGATTCAGAAGCTCTGAATTTAATGAAATCATATATGAATACAAATCCAGGATCTTGTGGATAGCAGGGGGGGAAAAACACAAAAGGTTTTTAGTTGGACAGTGCAAAGCTGTGGATTATTACTGTGCAAAGTCAGTTTCTTCTTCAAGATGAAAATGTGCAGTCTGGAATGAAATCCCAGAGCCTTCTTCCAAAGTGGTACTTTTGTGCTTTGGTATTAAACTATTTTAACTATTGCATAGGAGTTTTCTTTCTCCCCTTCCCCTTTTCTAAATTGTATTTTAATGATTTATTTTAAACTAGCTGAAGGGTACAGTACACTGTGGGCAGCTAATGCATGCCCCTTCCAGCACGGAGCGCCAAGCATGACTCAGGCAGGCAGATTGTGCCATTCTGGCTCCACTCCATTGTGTTTTTACATTGCTGGCAAGGGCCATGCCATTGTGTTGTTTAAATATTGTGTATTAACTGCAGGCTGTGGCCACTGAATGGTGTTTAACATTTTCTGCTCATCATTCCTGAACGTGAGCAACTTCTCCGGCCACCGGAGGCTAACCTTGCAGTTACACTGGTGAGGGGAGTTGAAAACGTTTGTGGATTTCCTGGAGACAGCAGCAATCTAAAGGGAGGTGTGGAGGGAAAAATGAGGGAACACTTCTAAATCTGTGAGTAGAGAATTTCAAAGTTGTCTTGCAATTTTGTGTGAACAACCAGGAGAATTTTTTTTTTGGTTGGAAAGTAGAAGTAATTCTCTTTCCAAAAATGCAGCAGCAGAGTGAGGAGTGAAATAAAGCAAGTTCTTTTAATTCTTGGGATCCAGATGGTCAGCAAGTCCTGCATGGACAGCCTTAAGGCAAAATACTTGGGAGTAGTATATGGGCCTGATGGTCAGGGCTGGCTGGAATAGGCTGTTTTTCAGTTATATGAGACTCTAGGCTTTGAAGGGGGAATAAATACACAAGTGTGAAACTTGTGTACAGGAAACTTGTGTTTTGAAGGTCTTTTTTCATCGAGGGTGGCAGGCACTTAAAGGCAAAAATGTTGAGCAGCTTGCTCAAGGTTAGAGTAAATCAGTGATCAAACTGAGAGTTGAATGGGGGATCACAACTCCTGTGTTTGTTCTGTTGTGCCCAGTTCTTCTTTCCATTCTGTGAAGTAAAGGTCCAAGTTTGGCTTTCTTGTGCCATTTGATTTGGAAAGAATAAAATACCTCTCTTGTAAAAACTTCTAGCTGTTCCTGAGTTCTGTGGCCTTGGCATACAGCCTGTCTCCGGAACACAAAAGAACAGAGTGGGGGAACTGCACATGTGTGCTGTAAAATGAGGATGTAGTTCTTGCTATACCTTGTGTCCTTGTAACTACTAACTTGGCACATTAAAAAACCAACAGGGGCACCTTCTTTATAGAGGAAAGTAGGCTTTAAGAATTCCCTTTGTTTACTGTGTATGTTTGCTGGAATCAAATGTCTCTAATTATAAGATCTTTAATAAAGTGAACTTCTCGGTATGGTTTTCCTGTATTAACCTAGAAACAGCAAGGAGCAATGGAAAGCCAGGCTCTAGTAGTTTTCTGGGGTTTTTGAATTGGATTTCTTTGACTGAAGGGTGGAAAACTTGCTTTGGGGTAGGGATGTCCCTAAAGCAATTGATTAATATAATTTGGGGCAAATTTTTGGCTGCTATTAAATATGCTTGATTTGATGCATGGCATTAGAAGAAAACAGATTCACAACACGTGAACATCTGCCATGCAGCTGCATAAAACCACAGCCTTTTAAATGTGGTGCAGGCATACCCCTGATAGGAAAGGTTTGTTAGCTGCATTCTTACTACCTTGGGTTCTCTGGTCATGTTTTGCTATGTGCTAAAGTCATGTGGGTTGATAGGCAAGTAGCTCACATGAGGTCCACAGGACTATTCAAATACTTGACTTTAAGGATGTAGTTAAATACTTTATTTGCAACTAACCCCAAATAGGATGAAATGAAGGAGGAGGAGTTACCTGAGCATTTGCTTGATTTTTGGCACAAGACAATGGCAACACGTTATGTGGAAGGAAAAAAGATTCTGTATGCACAGTCTGAAACCTGTACAAGAGACTTGGTGGATGTGCTTTCAGAGCAATGTTTTTGAGCTACATTGCCACTGGCTAAGGCAAACAAAGAGCATGCAACACATTATTAAAAAGAGAGGTTTGTCAAGGTTTCAGCCTTATGCAGCCCTGTGGTCTGATTACTGACCAAGATATCCAGTACTCTGATCTTAACAAATGCTGGCTCATACAGTAGCATTGGACAAGTGATTTAACCTCATTGTGCTGCGTTCAGCAGATTACTTTTTCAGTCTGGTTCAAACTGATTCAACCCTGTGAACGTTACTGAGTTTGTGTTTGCAAAGCTCTTAGAGGAGAAATAGTAACCATTGTTACATTAATAAGTGTATTGTGTAGACAATTCACAAGGGATGGAGATACAGCCACTCATGGGGTTGATCTTTCACAACTCACTTATGCCTTTGTTTGATTCCATCACTCAAAGGTATCAAGGCCAACTCCAATTTACAGAAGTATTTCTCATGTCACTCTCCCCACTGCTGAGTATTTTATTGTTGGTGTTTGTTCTCCATCTGTTTCTCTGCTACTTTCCTCCATGCTGTATTAACCTTGCATACCAAACTTTATCCTCGCCCGTTTTTGTTTCTGTATTATACAGCAGAGACTTTTGTGTAGCCTCCAAATTACAGAGAGCAAATTCATTTTGTCTAGTGATTGTTTGCTGATGATGTATGAAACAGACAGAAGACAGTTTGAATTTTCATAAGTTCAATTGAGCTTGCAGGCATAAGGAAAAGAACAGGCAGAGCCCAAGTCAACGTGACACAGTAAGCTGGCATCCCCAGAGTGCATGCTGCATATGTAGCGTCAGGATGTCAGGGCTGAGAAGGGCTTCGTCCATCACAGTAGTGCTTTTAAATGAAGGAAGAGGTTTTTAAGCAAGAAACAAGTAACCCTACTGTGTTTTTTACAGCTGAGGAATCCTTGCTGTTCCTGATGGATATGGGATCTCTTTTGTAACTTGCTGCTTTACCTAGAATTGCATGCTTAAGATGGGCTCTGTGGAGCCCTACAGATTTCCAGTTCCTGTTCCTCTGACAAATTGTAAACCCTCAACAACGTGTTAAACCAAGTGTTTTATTTCTTTAATGCAGAAGACATTGGTTTGTAGAAGCTGTGCTGGAGAAGATGTGTCCTTCTGTAACTTGCTGTTTCACCCACTATTGCATTCCAAATGTGGGCTTTGTTGAGCCCTGCAAATTCCCAAGCTCCTGTTCCTCTGACAAAATACAACCCCTCAACAGCGTGTTAGACCATTTGTTTTTGATGCAGAGGACAGTGGAGTGTAGAAGCTATGCTGGAGAAAACACAGAGAGAGTGATTGACCATTGGAATGGGCTGCCTGAGGAGGTGGTGGAGTCACCATCGCTGGAGGTGTTCAGGAGGAGACTTGACAGGGTGCTTGGATGCATGGTTTAGTTGCTTGGGTGGTGGTGGATGATAGGTTGGATGCGATGATCTTGAAGGTCTCTTCCAACCTGGTCTGGTCTATTCTATTCTATTCTAGTACAGATGTGATATTAAGTATGGAAGTGTGCTTCCTCTGAGCAAAGATCAATGTCTTGGGGCTGACTGTCACCGAGGAATTGTGTTATCAGTAACAAACAGAATTAGTTTTGCCTTTTCCCCTTCCTATACCAAGGCATTAATCCAGGAACTCACAGGGATAAATTCTGCCCTGATTTCCACCTGTAGAACCCCAGTGGAAATGTGGAGAGGTCAAAAATATTTGTCAGGGCAGAAATTGTCCCAGTGTTCAAACTTTTGAGGAATCAGAAACTTGTTGATTGTTAACTGGTACAGGGGCAAGAGGGAACCCTACGTGCCACTATACACTACTGAAAGTGTTGCTTTAGTTGTATTTTAAGGAGAATATATATATAAAAAATAATTTAGTGAGTGAAAAGTTATAATCAGGAGCACAGTGATTAATTGTTCTTCATATCCCCTGGGAGAAAGACCCAAAGAAATCAGTTCAACAAGCAGTGAAAAATCACCAAGTTGCATATTAAGAACCACGTTCAGACTGCATTGGTTGTAAAGTGCTGGGATGCACAACCTCTAGGGACTGTGGGAGCAGGGGAGAATTCTTGTTTTTTTAAGGAACAGCTTGGAAATCCATCTCTCAGGGCATGCTAGAGCTTGCCATAAGGTAAAAGACCAGCCTGGATGGCTTCTGTTGCTGCCTGACGTTTCTGTGATTCAGCGTACCGTTTGGGAATGTTGGTATGTGGCTAATACATTCCTGATTAATAAAGCTTAATGTTCCTGAAAGATCCCCAGGGTTCTAATTTTTCCATCCTCTCATAGCTGCAATCATAATGTCCCTTCAAAGATTTCACTGGGCTGCCAGCATTTTTGCTTTGACCCTTGTGTTTTTTTCAGGGAAGGGCGGGGGAGGGAGTTGTATAGACACCAAAGGACAGATTTTTTTTCCACTCACCATGAGCCTGTGTGGTTTCTTTCAAGTCAGTGCACAAATGCTGATTGTTTCAGTTACCAGTTCTTACAATTTGAATGAATGGAGATACTCCAGGCATCACCTGTGACAAAGGCCTCTGACACAGGTCATGGACATTATTGTAAGCTGTGAATAGGTTTGAGCAAATATGTAATGGAGGCTGGAGTAAAGCCTGCTACAAAAAGGTAAATGCCTCAGGAGACAGGGAGTGTTGTGATTGTCTGTTTTCTGAATTTTCATATAGACATCCTTAAAAGGTGGTGTCACTTACTGAAGCTGCAAATCTCTAAATGCAGTTAGAGCTTTAACACATCTAAGTGCCGGGTTCTGCACATTGGCCGCAGCAACCCCATGCAGAGCTACAGGCTGGGGTCAGAGTGGCTGGAGAGCTGCCAGGCAGAAAGGGACCTGGGGGTTCTGGTTGATGGTAAGCTGAATATGAGCCTGCAGTGTGCCCAGGCAGCCAGGAGGGCCAATGGCATCCTGGCCTGCATCAGGAACAGTGTGGCCAGCAGGAGCAGGGAGGTCATTCCGACCCTGTACACTGCACTGGTTAGGCCACACCTCGAGTCCTGTGTCCAGTTCTGGACCCCTTCAGTTTAGGAAGGATGTTGAGTTGCTGGAATGTGTCCAGAAAAGGGCAACAAAGTTGGTGAGGGCTTTGGAACACAAACCCTATGGGGAGAGGCTGAGGGAGCTGGGGTTGATCAACCTGGAGAAGAGAAGGCTCAGGGGAGACCTTATTGCTTACTGCTCTCTACAGCTACCGGAAGGGAGGTTGTAGGCAGGTGGGGGTTGGTCTGTTCTCCCAGGCAACCAGCACCAGAACAAGAGGACACAGTCTCAAGCTGTGCCAGGGGAGGTTTAGGCTGGAGATGAGGAAGAAATTCTACACAGAGAGTGATTGCCCATTGGAATGTGCTGCCCAGGGAGGTGGTGCAGTCACCATCACTGGAGGTGTTTAGGAGGAGACTTGACGAGGTGCTTGGTTGCATGGTTTAGTTGATTAGGTGGTGCTGGATGATAGGTTGGACGTGATGACCTCGAAGGTCTCTTCCAAGCTTGTTTATTCTATTGAGTTGGCCAGCTTGAAAATTTTGTTGGTTTTCATCAGTCACATGCACAGCTTAGCACAAAAAAAAGCCCAAACCAACAAACAAACCACACCTACCCACCCCCCCAAAAAAAAACCCCAAAACCAAAACACAAACCAACCAACCAAAAAGACTTGGAAATTATTATTGGTTAAATCTCATGGGGTTTTTTTTGTTTGGGTTTTTTTCTGTGTTCTTGCAAATGTTTAAAGTTTGGGGGACGAAGAGAGGTTGTATGGCACCTTTTTTTTTTTCTTTTCTTTTTCCTTGCTGTAGGTTTCTATGTTAAAAGCATCAGTTGTAGTGCACAAATGGGTAGAATCTTGACCTTTTTCATAGGTAGGAGCTCTTGTTTCTGCAGAGTAGTGGCCACAATAGATGAAGATAAGAAAATGGCTCTCTAGTGTGTGGTTGCTTTATTACATAAAGGAATATGGGTTGTGATTCACTCATATTAACAAGGCACGGGGATATTATCATTGTTTCCCTGAGTAGTCCTGCTTTGGAAAGTTGTAAAACACTTCAGTGTTTCAGCACCTGCAGATGTTACAGTGAAAGTGGAAAACCTTTCACTCCATTTATCAAAGCATTTGTTGATCTACTCCAAGATGTAAGAGTAAATGTTATTCAGCAAAGAAAGTTTTCTTAGACAAGAGGTGATGCTAGATAAGGTACAAGAGGGAAAAAAATACAATACAGACCTGGTCATTTCCAAACCTTGGTACTCTTATTTTGTCCTATCCAAAATGAATCAATAAGATTGGAAAAGACCTCAAAGATCATCAAGTTCAACCTGTCACCACAGACCTCATGACTACTACACCATGGCATCAAGTGCCACGTCCAGTCCCTTCTTGAACACCTCCAGTGATGGTGACTCCACCACCTCCCTGGGCAGCACATTCCAATGGCCAATTACTCTTTCTGTGAAGAGCCTAAACTCCTCACCTTGAGCCTAAACTTCCCTTGGTGCAGCTTGAGACTCTGTCTTCTTGTTCTGGTGCTGGTTGCCTGGGAGAAGAGACCAACCCCCACCTGGCTATAACCACCCTTCAGGTAGTTGTAGACAGCAATAATGTCTCTCCTGAGCCTCCTCTTCTCCAGGCTAAACAGCCCCAGCTCCCTCAGCCTATTCTTACAGGGCTTATGGTTGAGACCTCTCACCAGCCTCATTGCCCTTCTCTGGACATGTTTAAGTGTCCTTTTTAAATTGGGAGGCCCAGAACTGGACACGATTCTTCAGCTAAAACAGGCTATGATGGGAAGGACTCCACAGGAAGGCATTGTGGTTATTCTGCATTTACATCAGCATCCCTGAGGGCACTCTCATCATTTCAAATTCCAGATTCTGATCTAGGCCTATCTGATGAATATAAGTTACCCAAAATGCCTGCTCTGTTTTCTTCATTAGTGTAAGTGGTCTAGCTCTGGGTTTTACTATAGAGGATCTGTTTGTTCTTATCGCACTCTTTCCCGTCTTTGCTTCTGCATCTAGATAATAGATTAGGAAAGATTTTAATCTCAGTTGTGTCAAAGCTGGTCTGTTGTTTTCAAGTTTCCCTTCACTTGACAGAGATCAGACTGTTTGTTTATTTATTTATTTATTTATTGAAATAAATCATCTACAGAGCTCTGCTGCTGACATGTCTGTGGCTTTGTTGCCAGTGGATGCTCTGCAAGGCCGTCAGAAGTCTCGCAGGGAACGCTCTCCTTCAAATATGTATTTTAAAAGTCCTCTCTCTGTTTCCTCAGGAGAAAATAATTCCTCCAGCATCTTTTCTTCTATTAATCCTTTCATTTTAGAAGGACCTAGTTCTTTTTCCTTGCTTCCTTCTCTTATTTCTACCGCTCTCCTTTAACAGCCTGCAAGAGCTGGCACCAGCATAATTGAAACGGAGATACTGAGTGCTTGGCAGACTGGTCGGTGCTATTAAAGGCTGTTGGAAAAGTATTTGGCTTCATAAGACCATAGAATGGTTTGGGTTGGAAAGGACCTTAAGTATCATCTAGTTCAAAGCTCCCTGCTATGGGCAGGGACACCTTCCACTAGATCAGGTTGTGCAAGGCCCCATCCAGCCTGGCCTTGACCATCTTCAGGGGCATCCACAAGCTCCTGGGGCAACCTGTTAACCTGTTCCAGTGTCTCACCACCCTCACTGTAAAAAGATATTTTGGTATCAGTAACAACTGATGGCACCTCTGAGTCAGAACCTACATTAACATTTTAACCTATTGCTTTCCCTGGTGGAATTTTTTTTCTTGGAGTTGTCTTCATAATGTTTTCTCAGAAGTTCCCTTCTGGTTCATGTAATGTTCTCAAGGCAATTTTGGATAATGAAAGTCTTTTGTAAAATGGAAGACTGTTATGTCTTTCAAGGCTGGCAATAAGTAGTGGTGAATCTTGCCATTTTTAGCTAATTCCTTGAAAAGGTTCTGCTGCTCTGTATTTCCCAGCAGCGATGATAGCAGCTGTGTGCCAGAGCGCTGCGTGTCCTCTCCGAATATGAATCGGTTTAGGTCATGATCCTGCAGTCTCAGTTCTTTTAGGTAGGGTGCAATTCCTGTGTAGATAGTTTGCAAGATTAGACCATCAATAGGAAAAATCTGCTGAACGTTAAGAGTCTGAGCCAGAGGCAAATGAACTCTCATCTTTTCCCAGTTTCTTTTTCCATTCATTAGTTTCAAGCAAGGAGGGTAATCTGTTTTGTCATGTCTCTTGCCCTGTTTTAATACACAACTAACCTTCTTATGTCTGAGCGGCTGTCACTTCTCCAGAACAAGTGATACTGGATCCCTGAAGCAAAAAACTATAAAATGATCACCCTTTGGGGCAGACTTAGTGTGTGAATGACAGCTTTTGCCTGGATGCAGTTAACAATGAGGGAAATTCCAGCCATTGAGACATCACACGAGCCTGAGGAATGCAGAAGAGAGGATGCCGGGGGACCCAAAAATAAGGTGACCAAGAGGGTATAGAATTGCATTAGTCTGCCAGCCTGGTGGGAAATACAGCACAGCTGTGATTATAATATGTAACAAATATAAAATCTTTTACATTAATGTCTATGTCCCTGAACTTCTGGGCTTCTCAAAACTTCTTTCCTTTCTCATATATGAAGTCTTAGACTTGCAGAGATAAGGAAATTGAGGATGAAAGGCCATTTTGCTCTTAGGTCCAAATTTAGGGGCTTTATATCTAGATGCAGTAACATCTAGATAGAATAGGAATAGGAATGAGAATAAGAATAGGAATAGGAATGAGAATAAGAATAGGAATAGGAATGAGAATAAGAATAGGAATAGGAATGAGAATAAGAATAGGAATAGGAATGAGAATAAGAATAGGAATAGGAATGAGAATAAGAATAGGAATAGGAATGAGAATAAGAATAGGAATGAGAATAAGAATAAGACCAGACCAGGTTGGAAGAGACCTTCAAGATCATCGTGTCCAACCTATCATCCAACACCACCTAATCGACTAAACCATGCAACCAAGCACCCTGTCAAGTCTCCTCCTGAACACCTCCAGTGATGGCGACTTCACCACCTCCTCGGGCAGCCCATTCCAATGGGCAATCACTCTCTCTGTGTAGAACTTCCTCCTAACCTCCAGCCTAAATGAATTCAAAGCCTGTAGTTAGTGTCTTTTTCCAATACCTGGGATGTACTAAGGGCAAAAGGAAGTGTCTTTTTTGGGTGGAGTGTGGTGCCAGAGGCAGACAAAGGGAAGCTCTAGAGGCTAAAGGTTCCAAGATTCTTCCTTGCACAGGTTTTCTCACCAGTAAGAAGCAGAGAAAGGATCTTTTCCTCACTGCAGTCTTTAGTGTCTCAGAGAATTCTAAATGTGCCATGTAAATACTGCTTTTTAGGAAATTATCAGCCATTAAAATATATTTTTCTCTTCCCCTATAGAATTTGCCTTTCAGCAGCATGAGATAGGCATAGATTTCCCGTGCCTTAGGATTGTGGAAACCATCTCTGATGTTTCTGTTTTGTCAGACTGTCAGAAGCACAGTTTTCTGTGTGATTGTCTTTGTTATTATTTAATTACATTTTAAAAGCATTTAATTTCTAAAAATGTCTTCCACTGTCTCTGTCACAATGTTTAGAATGTATCTATACCATATTGTAGTTATTCTTTTAAGCTTCCTTATAGCTAGGAAACCTCATATAAGGAATAAACTAAAGCAGAATAGATGTTCCTTAATGCTGGCCTAATTGTTAAAGCTACATTGTGATTAATCATGCTTGCAATGGTGGAAGTCTAGAAAGGGTAAAAGGCTTTCTCTGTTGAGATGCTAGGAAGCCCAAATATTCATGGTGTGAAGCAGAGTCTTATTTCTACTGCTACCAGTACTTCATCTCACTATCCAAACAGGATAGGATCTTGCCTGTTAACTCCCCTCTGCTGCTTCCCAGAGCTGGCATCTTAAGGCTGTTGAACTCAGTGAAATTCTGGGCTGTGGGTGAGCAGTGTGACAAAGTAGGTTTTATACATAGTGCCCAGAGAGGTGGTTCACACACAGTATCACCTGCAACCCCTGCCAGAACTCTGCACACCATTTCTGTATTGAGTGCAGCCATTTACTGATGACTTCTTTTACAGAGAGTGAAATCCTGGCCCCAGGAAAGTTAGTGAGATTCTTCTATATTACTTTCTGTGGAGCCAGGATGGTCTTGCTAGACCTGCCCCATTACCTTAAGTAAGTTATGGTACACTTGGTGTATTTGTGTGTATATATATATATATATCAGTTCCCACCTTTCCAGCTACTGACTACCCTGTCTGCCACCATGTCAAACTTGAGGTACAGCCAGAAGCATCAGACTTTCTTTAGCTGATGTAGGTGAAAAGGATTTACAGTGGGAGAATAATGACATCATGCTTTCTTCAGAGAATTGTTGTTATTATTTATTATCACCTTTGTTATTGTTACTGTTGAAACAACTAGTTTGCATAAAATCATAGAATTGTTTCAGGTGGAAAAGACCTCTAAGATCATCAAGTCCAACTGTCAACCTAATACCACTATGGCCATTGAACCATGTCCCAAAGTGTGATGTCCACTTGTTTCTTAAAAACCTCCATGCACAGTGACTCCACCACCTCCATGGACACATGTTCCAATGCCTGACCACCCTTACAGTAACTAAACTTCCAACCTAAACCTTTCCTGGCACAATATCAGGCCATTTCCTCTCATTCTGTCACCTGATACCCAGGAGAAGAAACCAACATGCACCTCACTCCAACTTCCTCAGCCTCCAGGCTTAAGAACCCCAATTCCCTCAGCTGCTCCTCCTAAGACTTCATGTTTTAATTTCAAAGTGCCATAGAAGTTGTCTTATAGAATAGAATAGACTAGACCAGGTTTTGCACAGTAGTGGTTGAATGAAGGTTTGTTTTGGTTTTAATCTCCTGATTTTCACAAAGTCACAGAATGCCAGGTTGGAAGGGCCCCCAAGGATGGTCTGTTCTCAAGTGTTTGTAAGTGATAGTGTGCTTTAAATGGGATGGCCCATCACCATGTCAAACTCTCCAGTGTAGAGGAATCCACCATCACCATGTCAAACTCTCCAGTGTAGAGGAATCCACCATCACCATGTCAAACTCTCCAGTGTAGAGGAATCCACTACTTTCCTTGGGAGATTATTCCAATGTCTACCTCTTCTCATTGTGATTTTTTTTTCTTCTGGATTCCAATTGGAATCTCCCCAGGAGTAACTTGTACCCATTACTCCTTGTCTCTTCCATGGAACTCTGTCAAAAAGGAGTCTTCATCCTCCTGGCAGACACCCTTTATGTGTCTGTATGGAAATATGGTCTCCTCTAAGCCTTCTCTTCTCAAAGCTGACCAAACCCAGTTCTCTCAGCCTTTCCTCACATGGCAGGTGATCATTCTCATGGCCATTCTCTGGACTCTTTCCAGCCTGTCCACATCTGTCCACAGCCTGTCCACAGGGGGGGACTAAAACTGGATGCAGATTCTTTAGGTGGTATGGAGTACTCCTGTGAACATTTGTAAGACTATGTTAATTAACTGTCACCCCCCTCTCCCATGTTATCTAGCTCAGTGTTAATACTATCTTACAAAAGGGTTCTTTCTCTTGTGGAGCCAATGAGGAACTGACAAATTCAGTATAAAGTTCAGACAAACTGGTGCTCTGCTAGACTGGGTTTGGGCTCTTGCTTGCACTGAAACCAGGCATAAAATTCCCAGTCTCTCTCTCAGGTTAGCTTTTCTACTCCTCTTCAGCACTGATATGCAAATGCAAAGTCCAACACTCATCTTTCTCAGTGTTGAGAGCTTTCAGAACTGAGCTTGTATTTGGCTTATATGTGTTTAAATATATTAATATATATATATAAGAAAAAGAAGTAGAGCTTGTTCTACACATTTAAAGCCTCACTCTTCTCCCTTAAAGCTAGGTCAAATATTCTGTTTGCAAGTCTAACACTAATTCATGTGCCTAAATTGACAGCAATGAATGAATATTAAAGATGAATGATCCTTTCAGTGGGGCCTCCATTTACTTCAGTGGGATCCTCACCAGATTAAAGGTTTGGAAGTTTGGGGGTTTGTGTTAGAATTCTCCCCCAGTTCATTCCTAATGGCCAAGTCATTAAGACTTTTGGCTTATAGTGGGTTTTTGATGATGTGGAGGGCAAGAAATGGTAATAAATGGAACAAAAAAAAATCCCCATGCAAATCTTACCTAAAACAAACTGCAGGAATTGATGTCACTCATGATGGCATCCTTCTTGCTGCTGTGCTTACTGGGGCTGCCCAGTTTGCTAACCCAAATGAAAATGTGTTCTCCTTTGCCCAGTAGCTCTAGACCAGTAGAGAAGAAAACCAATTGTGTCCCCTCCCCTGCCCACTTCACAAGCAGAACCCAAATTATCTTTTCAAAGAGAAGTTTTTATGGGGGAAAAAGGTAACATATCACCACAATAACTCCTGAACACAGCTCATGCCTCAGGACTCGATGTAGCACAGAAGGTCTTATTTTACCTCTAGGCCCTGTACAAATAGAAATGCCTTGAAAGTGAGCCAGCAGAATGGGAAATTAAATAGAGGCAAATGTACATTCTTATGTACAGTCACATTAATCAGACATATCGTTTTTCTTTGGAAATGCATGTTTCAACAAAAGCCAAATTCTAACCATTGGAAATGTAGGGAGAAAAAATAATGTTGATTTTTGTTTTGTGGGGCTTGTTGGTTTGGGTTTTTTTTTGCTTAATTTCATGATAGGTAAGTAGTAATGTGTGTGTGTTTTGCTGCACATCAATCTGTTTGTTAGCCTGCAAGAGATGCTTAGGTCTAGCAGAAGTGAAGGTTCGGTAAGCAGCGAGCTAATGCTTGGTGACTTCTTTCACTGCACAAAACTGCAATAAGGCAGATATCAAAATATAAAAGAATGGAGGAGCTTACTTAGAAATTCTAATGCAAGGCACTTTCAAAACAAATTTATTTTTGGCTTTTTAATTATGTGAGAAGGTTCAGTATCACTTCTTTCTGAATTACGATTCTGAAAGGAAATGGGAGCTCAAAATTTCTGCCTTGAGTTGTAGATCTGAATTGCCACAACAACAGGCCTGGTAGCTCACTGGTAAAAGTAATGAATTGCCCTAAGTTAAAACTCCTTGAGGCACAACGAAAAAGACCTGGGATCTGCTGTGTTTTGAAATTCTATAGGGATAAATTGTGTGCTCTTTGCAGTGCTGCAAGCTGCATCTCCCTCTCTAATTTTCCCTGTAATTTCCCATCATCATTCTTCTGTCTCGCTACCTCTAATTGTTTGTCTTCTCTTAGGTCTAGAATAGAAGAATTAGGGTGCCAAGGTCCCTTTTTGCTGACAAAGGCTACTGTAATATATAGCTGGGTATTTCTTGTGGGTGCCAGGAGGAATGACTTTTTTTGTGGACAGATATTGTAGTAGACAGAAGTATTGATTTGGTTTCATTGTAATAAACATTGCCAGATGTTATCTCAGTGTGTACTGTTTGCTTTGCTAAATAAATAAATCCTCCAGAAAAACAACTCTTCTCTATAATGTTTGGTTTTATTCTCAAAAGTTTGGGGTTTTTTCTCCTTTTATATGCCTGAAGTGAATTTCTTTTGCTTTCACAGAATCATTAAGCTGGAAAAGGCCTTTAAGATCTGTAAGAAAAAGACCTTTCTGGGCAGCTTGAGAAACAAAGCTAATTGTAATACTGAAATATTGCTATAGGTTCAGAGACCATGTCAAGGACAAATCTGGCATGTATATGTGATGACATCTTCACTTTGGGTACTCTTTCTTCATCTGAGGCTTTCCTCTGTAGGAAATTCTTGGAACAGTTGTAGGTTTGGCTTTTTTTCCATTTCTGTATTACTATCCATACTGGTGAACATCTTGTGGGAATGGCACGTGCCTGCATCCTGTGACTTGTGGTAAAGACTCTCAGCTTGTTGGTCACTTGATATGCAAAATGATGAACAGATTCAAAAGTACATGTAGTCACTGAATAAGATGGTTAAATGCCCATGCTTGAAAGCTCAACCTGTCAGTTATCAAGCAAGTTAAAGCAGCTCTGAGTAAGGATCTGTGCTTCCACAGAGACTGAGAATCATGAATCCAGATTCACTGATCACATTGTGAAGATGCCATCAATGTGAGAAGCACATAACACATCATCACAGAGCTCAGCACATTGGTGCAGGCCTGTGTGCAGCTCCTCCATCCAAGATCAGCTGCTGCTATGTTTTTCCTCACAGTAGGTGAGGCAGATTGAAGCATACTTAGGTTTTGAATCCTCTCTGATCCCTGGTGTTACCAGCAATCCAGAAAAACTTGAACAAGTTCACAAGTGGTATTTTTTGGGTTTGGTTTTTAAGCATAGTCAGTGTCTATAAAAAGGAACCATGTTAAATGAGAGTTGAAATTGCCTATGGAGAATTCTGAAAGGGTTTGCTTTTTGTTTTCAGTGAAGCCCTACCTGTTTCACTGAAGTAGTGGTTCCTTGCTCAGCTGGACTAAACCATCTTGTAATTTATGACTTTGAGTCATACATGCTGGCTGACTGCTGGCTTCCACAGTTACAGGTTCCCTTGGTAAGTTGGCTCCCTTTGGAGCCTTCCCTAAAACCTACTTAGAACAATGCCAGGAGTTTAGAAAGTTGAAATGTGCATTTGAAGTCTCTGCCAGTGGGATCAGCTTTATTAACCTTCTGACTCCTAAATTAAATCACTATCCTTGTGTCAGATCTCAGGTTTAATTTCATACAAGAGATTACTTTTTTATTAATCCAAATTATTCCTGCTTTTGCTAGGTGCTGTTTCTCAGTTTCTCCCAGTTTGTCAGCTGAATTAATTGTATTTATTTGATTTATTTAGCTGTGTTTAGAACTTTTTATACATTTCACTGGAACTTGCTGTGATAAAAGCATTTGCATCTGTCTGTGCATTTGCAGGTGTCTTTTGTGACTTGTAAGGCTGCAGGTTGGACTTGATGATCTTTGAGGTCTCTTCCAACCTTGCTGATTCTGTGATCTTAAAACCTATTTTGGATGAGGACCACCAAATCCATACTTGTTCATTATTCATCAGTGTCTTCCTTTCCCTTCCCACCAACGTTTTCTTGTGAATACTTTCAGTGATATCTCTGAAAACTTTGCAGAGAACTTCATGCTTCCAAAATTCCCTGTGTAAAATTAGGGATACTTGGCCATTTAAAATGCAGCTCTATTTCTAATCTCCCTTCCCTTTGATTAGTCAAGTGCATGTCCCTGCAACAGTCAATTTCAAGTTGCATGCAAACATGCCCCATCAGCTGTGTGTTTTTCCTGTTTCAAAGGATTAAAGATCGCAAGTGTGAAATGAAACATAACAGGGAGGCACCGGAGTGCAGATCTGAAGGTGGAATTTGCATTGGCTGCACTTCAGCACAGATGGTGGAAAAACTTAAATCTACTCTTGGGTCCTGAGACCTTTACTCCCCTCAGGTTAGCAAATGCATCCAAGGGAGGAAGCTGGAGTAACTAATTCCCAAGTGGGTTTAATGATTCATTTTCCCTAAAAGAGGGAGCCATGGGAAATATGCCTGAGTATTGCTATTTTGCTGTATGCTATAAGATGTTTGTTTAGGAAAATAGCTTTACTAATAGCTTTGTTAATCAGTCATGTCCCAGATAAAATAAGAAGTGCAACACAGCCCTCCTCGGGTTTGGTCTTCTGCAAAATTAAATGCCTCGTTTGCTCCTTTTACCTAGGTAGGAAAAGCAGACCAAAGCCTGCAGTTGCTCTGTAGCCCTTTGGGTTTTAAGGGGTAGGAAGGGCATAGGCTTGCTGTGACTTCCTCAGGAGTTATGATGGAAAACTTTTGCTTTATTCTTCTGCTGCTTCCCCTTTTTCTGAGCTCTGAAGTGAAACAGGGGCACACCATAAGAGGAAGGTTAGGACTGCCGAAGTCTTGGGAGAGCCCATTCATGTTTCAGGTAAATAATGCAGCACCTAGGTGATGTGACTGTAGATGAGTGAGTTTGTTTTCTGTTTGGTAGATAGATAAATACATTTCCCTCTGCTCCAAATATGCATGAACCAACCATGTTTTTTAATGATCAGTTTCCAGGATATGGTGGGAGGTCTATCTCCAGGACCAGTTTGGGTTTTGGCATTTCCTCTGTTACTGTGTGTAGTGATGCCAGTTAATGCTCATTGAAGCAGTGGATTTCTGATTCTGGTTCTTGGCCTGAAGTGGATTGAGATTCATCAAAAATAATCTCAAATCACAATGCCACCATGGGAGGCTTATAGCTTCTGCAACTATCTCACTTGGGCTAGATTTGAATCGGCAATCAGGAGGTGAATGGTTTTGTTCTTATCCCACTGCCAATTTCCTGAGCTAACAATCGAAGTGTGTGTGTGTGTGCGTGTGTGACAAAACTTTATTGTCCAATTGACTGCATCCATCCTTTAAAAACAGGTTACAAAATCAGAGACAAAATGTAAAGGAAATTTAACATCCAAAAAAATGCAGAACAGTGCTCAGGACTTTGAAATATATGTAAACATCAGCTCCTGCCAAGTTAGTCATACTAAGAGTTGTTAACACGGGGGATTGATTGAGAGAATGATTGTTGCTGTAGAATGATGATTTAATAAGAGAAAATCTGATAGATTTGACATGCTACACAAAGTGTGCAGAAGTGTTATTCTGCGGGAAATTGCAACTTTGGTTTGTACCCCTTACAGCCCTGTTTGTTCTGTGCCTTGCCACATTCCCCCTTTTCCCCTGTTATTCTCTTTCATTGCTAGAAATGATTAGTATTCACCATTGTTACATGTGTCACCCAGCAAAACATACACACACACACACACCATTTTCCTTCCCCTTCTTGCCTTCTCTCGCACCTCTGCCTGCTCTGTTGTCTCGTGCTCACCTACCACCTGTGATCTTCAGCCGGGCACTGCAAAAGGTCCTGCTCCCCATCTTGCAAAAGATTGGCTCAATTTTATTTGCACTTTCTCTCTGTGCATCCTCTCCTTGCTCTTCTGGCTAATTATTATTTATCCATTACTTAGTCCTAACAACATGTTTGATGCTTTATAAACCAGAAAATGAAGGCTGTCTCAGCTCAAGGAAGCTGTTGCACAGGACAAATAGATGAAACAGCCTTTCTATTGTTCTCAGCTTCACTGATGAGCTGTATTCTGTCCTTCCATTTTTCAGCAATAATTTATGAGATATTATTATTGTACTTTTTTTTTTCTCCCCTTCTACATCTGAAATGCTTTATTTCCCTCTGAAAATCCCAGTGCAACAGGATATTTGGTCTTCCTGTGAAGCTTAGAGTCTCATGCAGGACATTGCCCAAATCACAGTGATCACCTTGACCTAAGCTGCTGGTGGGCCTTTTGCTGCAGACAGGGTATGCTGGTGTCAAAAGCTGGGCTACAGATGGTCTCCTGCTTGCCTCAGAAAAATATAGGGCTAGCCTTGGTGCTTGTACTCTATGAATAATAATAATAAAAAACAATCCTAGAGTCTGATTACAACAAATGAATTCCCTAACACCCTCTGCACTATATCTGTTGTCGTGCCAAAGAGCATAACATAAAATGACTGAGAACAACAGCAATTCAAAACAACAGCACACAATAGTGTAATTGGACCCTAAGCACAGAAAAATTATGGTTTCAAAGAAAGAAGGGGGACAAAAAAGGGGGAAAATGGGACTGGCATCAGGGACAGTGTCATGAAACTGCAGTAAGATGCGTGAGCCTAGTAGAACGAAAGAGAGAAGGAGGTGGTGGTTGGGGGGGGGGGGGGGTGAGTTACTTATGAATCAGTACAACTGTGCTTTGTTCTGCATGAGTGTTTTAATAGAGCAAGTGTAATATAAGGATCAGGTGGGCTCGTGGGAATGGAACAAAAGGTTTTGTAAAATTAAAGCAAAATAATTATAGCTCTAGGTGTAGAGTGAGCACACTCCAGCAGTTGATAGCAGGAACCTGCTCAGAATGGAGAAGGGAGGAGGGAGGAAGAGGCAGTTGTGGAAAGGTTTTTCAGTTTGTGTTTGGTGGTGTTTGTTTGGCTTTTAATGTATATATGTACAGTGCACATGTCCATACACATGCATCTATGATATACACAGGTTTGCATATGTACATTAGCAAACACTTTAAATCAGTGACAGTTGTATGAAACTTTGGCAATGACTAATATACCCACACACACAAAAATGCATTAAAATGAAAATGTAAGGAATAATCTCGAATTAATTAGCAACAACAACAAAAAAATCATGACAGAAGATTGTCTTTCTAATGGAAAATAAGGATTAAAGTCTAAACCAGGGACCATCCTGTGACATGGCATTCAAAGATACTGTAAAAACCCAAGGAGCAATTTATACCAAGTTCCCACTACACTGATAAACCAACCTTGAACTTCCAGAAGGAAATGGGATGTTCTGGGCACCACAAGGAAGCTGTCAGAAAGGTAATTGTCTTGCAGAATCTCCCACATTTGGGCAAAGCCTACTGCTCTGCTCCCCTGCAGAAAAAAAGCTGTTTCCTACCTGAATTTAAGAGTAGTTTTACCTGCAAGATGAGAGCTTGGTTGATCACAAGGTGGCCTCCCTGTATCTAGTTGTGTGCTTTTTCTTTCCCTTACCATCTGCAGGGATATTTACCAAACTGCACAAGAATGGTATGTGAAAGTTAAAAAAAAACCAAACCAAACAAACCCCAAACCAAAACACAACCACCAAAAACCCCAAACAAGCAAAAAGCTGAACAAACCCAAACAAACAAAACCCAAACCACAACAATAAAAGAGACACCAAAAGAAAACCATAAAACCCCAGAACAGCTTCCCATCCCAACAAACATTTTTCCTCTCTGAGTTGCTGATTGTCCTCAAAGATATAACTAAGGAGGTGATGTCCAGGATCCTGAAATGGAGAAAGATTGTACTGAGGTGTGCACCTGTCCCTTTCTAGGTATGTTGCGTTAGGTTCAAAGTGTTCAGTGTCTGCTCCTATTTTGAGCAATGACTTCCAAACAAATGCATTGGTTTTATTTCTATCCATATAATGAAAAAGCACTAGTGAATTCTAATCTTAGATAATTCCCCCCCTGCTATTCCCCACGGCCCCTGTGGATTAGGATGGGTTTCCTCTGCTTATTCACTCCTACGTGGAGTGATGTAAAGATCCTGAGCAGCTACCTGTGGTAAATTGGACCCAAAGGAAAAAAAAATTGGGTTTTGTTGCTTCCCTCCCATGGTGAGTGGTTTCTGAGGGGTGGAACAATTTCCACCTCGTGGCAGTGCATGATGCAGGCAGTCTGTGGAAAGGAGGTTCAGTGGAGCCCACAAACCGTAGTCACAGGCACAGCTACTACAGATGGCTGGCGTGCGAGGGAGGGGGGCGACTAGCCTGCCTCCCACCACATTTCCCCTTAATCTGTAGTCAGATTTTCCTTCTTCAGAGTTTGTTCAGGATAATTGTTCACAGACAATATATTTCTGTGCTTGCAGTGCAATCAGAGGCTGTTCTCACTTGAAGCAGAGCACATCTCTTAGGTAGTGCTTTCTGCCAGAATGTGGAGGCTGAGATCAGAGTGAAGCTTTATGAGCTCCATTTGGTGCTTTTTACTTCCGTCTTGTTTCTCTCTCTGCAGGGGATGTGAAACTAGATTTGTCCTGTTTCCACAGCAGGGTTTTGGTTTATTTTGTTTTTTCCAAGGCATTTCATTTGGTGGCGCAAATCCAGAGGAGAGTGTGTTGCAGAGATAGATTTGAATGTCAGACAGAAAGAGTTGTGTTTAATAAACTCTTTGTTGTAAATTATAGAAACTAGAGAGCAGGAGTGCCCTGTTTAATACAAACATTCTGTGGTTAAATTATCACTTGGAAGTATTTACCCCTTAACATAAAGAGCAAGGAGACAAGGCAACTTGCTAAAAAATGAGCTGCTTATGGAATCTGAAGCCCAAGACTGAAATTCTTTAGTTCTGGGTACTCCTTTCAAACTCTTTACCTCATTCATCTGCTTGTGTCTTTCTTCATAGAAGTGGCTGCCAAACAGAACTGAGTGAAAGTATAGGACTAGTTAAAACAATAGCAACCAACCAGAAGAACCTCAACCACAACCACCACCAAAACCCAAACCAAAACTAACAGAACAACAAAGCAGCAACTGCTACAAAACAAACCAAACCCCAAAACAACAACCAAAAAGACCCCCAACAACAACAACATCCCCCCAAAAACAGAGCAAAAATACCTACCAAAACCCATAACAAAATTAGTTTATAGGCTTTTAGAAAATAAACAGAGATGCTTTAGTAATAGGATGCAGTCCCTGAGGGTAATAGCCTGATGTGCAAACAGTTGAGCATGTAGCACTCTTTATGCATGCTGCTACTGCTTATCTCCTCTGCTCACCAGCATCTGAAAACTCCTCTCTGCCTGTACCTATCTGTGTCGGTTCAATTTCAAAGTGATTTGTCAACGTGAGCCTATTATGAAATGAAAGGTCAGTAACAGGACAGGTATTCACCAGAGTAAGAGCTGCACAATGGAAGGAAGAGGTCAAGAATTGCTGGTCACATCCCAAGCCTTCAGATGCATCTCATGAGCAGTGTGTTTTGCTGTTTGGGAACAGTGATGCTGTGAAGCTTCAGAGTTAAGCTCTTATTCACAGCAAGACACAATATGCCAGTGTCTGTCCCTTTCCAAGTCCTTGCAATGCTATTGAAGTCAGAGAATTCACGTCTCGGGTTTTTCCCTTTTTTGAGATGGACTCATTTTCTTCCTTGCCATTCCATTAAACCCAGCATACATACATGTACATGCATACTCATAAACAGGCTGGCATTTTCCTAAAGCATATAATTCAAAGGGAAGAAAAGTGTAGGGCTTTTTTTTCCCCTTGTCCTCTCACTTTCTGACAAAAAGCAACTTTCTGCCTAGTTTATATTCCAGCTGTATTTTGCTGCATTCACTCTTTGCTGTGAGTAAAGTCTAAAGGATTAAGGCAAGAGCAGCCCTGTATTATATCTGTCTGTTATTTTAGATACATACATTATTTATATTATAAAACCTTTTCTAAATTGTACTTTAAAAAAAAAAAGAGAGAGAAGGTGGTGTTTCCACTTTCACTCAGAAAGAACTGTTGTGACACTGCTCACATTTCTCTGCTTTGCCTCCATCTATCTTGAAATCAATAAGCAATAACATACAGGCATCGGTAAAGGCTGCTGTCCTTCCCTTTGCTCTTTTGTCTGATTTTCCTTTTCACAGCCTGTAGGAGAATGAATCCAGTCTGGCTGGAGAAATTCCACCCTGGTTTTCTCGTAAGGCAGATGAAGCCTTTTGGATACCAATAGGGACGATTTCTGCTCTTATTGAAGTTGTTGGCAGGTCTCCAGATGATTTGTTATGAGATTTGGCCTTGAGAGAAAGGATCAGTCACACTCATCTCCTTTTTATTCTGAACTGGAGTGACCCATATCACTACCCAGTGATGGCTGCCTAGGATACTAGCAATGAATTTTTGGAAAATGATCAAAAGTCCAAATATATGCAAGAATGCATGAGACTCACTGTCTGAGAGACCATAGAGAATGCAGTTGACCATGGCAAAATACGTGATTAAAAAGAACCAAATAAAACTGGAAGCTTGTTAAGAAAGTTCAGCTATATTGGCTTTACTTTCCATTTTTTTCTGTGCAATGTCATATTAGGATGAGGCCTGGAACAGCTTTCTCAAACCTAAACTTATGTGTACTCCTTTCAAAACTTTTGATTGCAGAGCACTATAAATGGTGCAAAGCAAAGTCTCTTTTCCAAGTTCCCTACAGTGAACAGCTTAGGAGCATTTACTTTTAGCTTGTGTTAGGACTTCATGTCCTCAGAGAACAGATTCTGCCCCTTTGATCTCTAGATATAAAAATCACTGTTTCTCAGTGCCTACAGAAGATGGCTGGGGCCCCAGAAGAGAGCTGGGGAGACACAGAACGAGGACCTTACTGCTTCAGTCCATTCCCAGCATTGCTGCTGGTTTCTTATATAACTGGGGGAGAGGGGGGGGACATATTAGTGATCTTTAATAATCCCTGTTTCTAAAATGAATTTAAGAATACTGATCTGATTTTACAGGCTTTAAGGAAGGGGGGAAAAAGTGTTGAGGAAAGAGTCATACTCTAACCTTAATATCTTTCATGTTTTTATTTGTGCAGGTACTCCTTAAAGTAAAGTTGCAGGAATGTAACTACGTATCTGTATCCCACGTAGTGCCCCATCCAATGAGAAAGGAGTTGATCAAAAACAGCTCAAATGAAACTGTTTCCCCCTGTCTTTTGCTGGGAAGGACAGGTAGCGAGTCAAAGAGAATATAAGATTTCATGGTTTCATTGCAACACAGTTGTGTCTGTAGCTGAAAGCATTTCACTAACATGTTGCTATCCCCAAGTTTTCTCTTTAAGTATTTCTTGCAGGAGGTGAATTTTCCCCTTGGTTTGATTTTTGCTGTCTAAAAAGTCAAGCTGATTTTTCTCCCCCCCCCCCCCCCCCCCCCCCTTTCCTCTGATTAAGTGAATAAAACGTTAAGGGTAGTGAAGCCAAGAAGAGTTTTAACTCTGGGTTCATTTTGGGTTTTTTTCCTCTTCTTAATTTGTAACCTGGTAAACAAACTGCTTGCATCTGCCTTTACAGAGATAACTTAAAACCACTGTGTGGAAAGTGCAGTGTAAAACCGCCAGTTCTCACTTCAGAGGCAAAACCACTTTGACAACCTTCAAACCTTGTGTGTTAAACTTACAAGTGAAAAAAAAAACCACCCCATTTTTCATTATTCTTGTTACTTCAGGGCTAAGATTTCCTCTGAAGATCAAACAAGAGGCTTTTTTTTTTGTCTTGCACATCCTCACTTATGCCCAGATTATGCCCTCTGTGAAAATACTAAACCACAGACTACATGGCCTTGAAGCTGGAGGGAGGATTGTTTGGCACTTTTAAGTCTCTGATCAGCAGAGCAAGAGAGATCTGGCTTCTCTTTTCCTCCCTGGCTCAGTAACCTTGGAAAAGTCAATAATATATTTGTGCCTACATTCCCCAGCAGTAAAAGGAAGGGGATGCTATTTCTCTGTTGCAGAGGTCCTTTGAAGATAAACATGCTCTCTGAAACTAATAGCGAGCCCTGGAAAATGCATGCGTGGGTCAGGTTCCCAGCCTGCACCGTGAGTGGCAGCTTTTTCTCCCAGTGCACAGCTCATCCACACTTCAAAGCAATCACAGTGGGCCTGTGTGGTCCTTCCTGAGCACACCTTGTCAGCAGCTGTTTCAGGAAGCCTCCACGTCTCCCTCTCTGTTGAGTAGGGTTGTTGACATAGAGCAGAGTTCCGTGTGCTCCTCTCATCCTTGCAAGGTGCAGTGAGTGAACTTTCCCAGCCTGGCTCATTACTTTGAAAGTTTTGATCCTGTTTACTGAGTGAAGGTGCTTGTTACAGAGCTGCAGTGTAGCAATTCATCTGTGATTTATTGTCTGTAAGTGCCAATGTTCCTGATACACTTCTTGTTCAACGATTTTCTTGCACACAGGCTGAGCACATGTGCCCGAGATACAAACAGGAAGACAAAGTTTCCAGTTCCATCTGCTGCAGTCTAGAACAATGTTAAACACCATTCACTGGAGGAAGGCAATTCTGATTTAAATGCCACATAAGCTGTGCATTATCAGTCTGATAGGATAAAGTATTGAGTCTTTTTCCTGGTGGGTTATTAAATGTGAGCTGCAAATAAGTGCGCTGTGTGAACTCTTGAAGTGGAGATGTATTAAACGAAAACAATACTTGAGAAATAGCAAAGGCTGGAACTGCACATCAGTGATAACCTGCTTAGCACCTGTTTGTTAAATCTCTCCTCAACGATTTTCCCCCCAAAAAATGTCTGGCCAATTAATAATCATCATCATCATCATCATCAACAACAACAACCACCAGGTTGGAAAAGACCTTCAAAATCATTGTGTCCAACCCATCAACCAATCCAACCCACCTAAACAACTAACCCATGGCACCAAGCACCCCATCAAGTCTCCTTCTGAATACCTCCAATTCTTCTCCATCAACTTAGAGCAGAGGTAGGAAGGAAGCCTCCTCAAAAAATGGCCAAGGAAATGCAATGCCTTTTTGGCCACAGCAACCCCGTGCAGCGCTACAGGCTGGGGTCGGAGTGGCTGGAGAGCAGCCAAACAGAACAAGAGGACACAGTCTTAAGCTGTGCCAGGGGAAGTTTAGGCTCAAGGTGAGGAGAAAGTTCTTCACTGAGAGAGTTGTTAGCCATTGGAATGTGCTGCCCAGGGAGGTGGTGGAGTCACCATCCCTGGAGGTGTTCAAGAGGGGATTGGACGTGGCACTTGGTGCCATGGTTTAGTAGTCATGAGGTGTTGGGTGACAGGTTGGACTTGATCTTTGAGGTCTTTTCCAACCTTGTTGATTCTATGATTCTATTCTATGATTTAGCCACCACTGTTTGGAAATGAACAATTAACATCAACTAATGCACCCTCTCCAGTGGTGCCTTAAATTCCTTTGTCACTTAGTAGCAGCCTGTGCAAACCACGACTCTGTGCCTGGCCTAAGTTTTACCATATTGTCATGTCATAGAATAATCTTCTGTTGTTTGTGCACAAAAAATGGATTATAAGATTTATTTAGGGAGGAAAAAAAACTACTTTGCTGTAGAAAATGAAATAAAAAGCAGGTTCATGTGCTGTGCTTGGACTGTGAGATGTGTCCCCAACGTACCTCTGTAGATTCCTAATGCTGCTAGTTGGAAATAGCCATAGTGTTTATGTCCTCCAAAAGCCCTATCTGAAAAAGTGCTCTGCTACAGTGGACCTTGGTGCATGCCAGGAGACAGCTTTTCAATGGAGAAATTTCCATAGCAAGCTTTCTTACTAAGAGTAAGATTCTTACTAATCAACTGGTCAGTCTTCCTTAGAGTATCACTACTTTTGGTCAGGTTTGTGGCCAGGTTTGTGCTAGCAGTATTGATTTTAGTAGAAGTAGCTCAGGTTTGTATCTGTGTTACTGACCAGAAGCTCATCCATTTACTTCAGTAGAAATTTCCATGGATGAAAGCATAATATTGAGCAGTTAAAGTTTAATTGTTCTGGATTGGTTGAATCCTTGATGTTACCTGGTTAATGTGTTTAAATGTGGGCTTAATTGGAGGGAGATTTTTTTTCCTCTCTTTTCCTCAAAATGTTTATGGTTTGAAGTTCTACTTTCCTAGATTAATAGAATGGTTTGGGTTGGAAGGGACCTTAAAGGTCATCTAGTTTCACCCCCTTCCACCATGAGCAGGGATGCCTTCCACTAGACCAGTTTGCTCAAGGCCTCATGAAGCCTCGCCTTTAACACCTCTGAGGATGGGGCATCCACAGCCTCCCTGGGCAACCTGTTCCAGTGTCTCGCCACCCTTACTGTAAATAATTTCTTTCTAATATCCAGTGTAAGTCTACCCTCCTCATGTTCAATCCATTCCCTCTCATTCTGTCACTACAAGCCCTTGTAAAAAGTCTTTTCCCAGCTTTCTTGTAGACTACTTTCAGGTATTGGAAGGCTGCTGTAAGGTGTCCACAGAGCTGCCTTTTCTCCAGGCTGAACAACCCCAACTTCCTCAGGCTGTCCTTGTAAGGGAGGTGCTCCAGCCCTCTGATCATCTTTGTGGCCCTCCTCTGGACCTGCTCCAGCAGTTCAATATCCTTCTTGTGCTGGGGGCACCAGAACTGGACACGGTACTCCAGGCAGCTTTCATGAGAGCAGAGCAAGTAACTAAAGATGCTCAGCGGTAGCTAGTGTGTAGTGGTGATACACATTGCATAGATAATAATGGGAGTTAATTCAGTGGAGAGATGGGATGGAGTTGTTAGTGCTGGGAGCCTATATGACACAGAAGAAAAAGCACTGAGTTGTTTGGAGAGAGATTGTTCTTGCTGGAAAAATCACAGCAGAAAACAGAAATACCTTTCGAAGTGAAATCAAATCAGGTGTTGCAAGCAGCGAGAAAATAAACATGAAGTCAAAAAGTTAGAGTGACCACATACCCTTCTATTTGGAAGGAATTGCTACTAAAAGGTGCACACGTTAATACTGAGGGCCATATTCAGCCCTGCTTATAAAACATGGTGCCACGTGAGCGCTTGCTCCCCAGGCCAGATAGAGAGCAGGGGCTGCTGAGGCTGCTGCGCTCCACTGTCATCCCTCAGGGGACGAATGTGAAGGAAGGAAGCGGATCACGGCGTATGAAGTCTGAGAAGTGACAGTGTTTTGCACTGTAGGCAGCTGCCTGAGGTTACCTGAGGACAATGTCTGGCTCCACTAGCTGATTGCTCAGAGCACTTAAAAAAAAATGCAGTTAATGGAGGCACCTCCTAAGCAAACCAGATATCCCTTTTATAAATACATACATACAGTCCCTGTTGAGAGGAGTATAATTTCACCTTAATTGCATTGGATAAGTAAGAATTGGTTATGTTTTGACTTTATCCAGTAAATTCCCATTGAACCCAGTTGTCCCTATTAAGTGTGTCAGCTTTTCTTTCAGAAGCTCTGCTGTGCAAAGACAAAGTAGTACAGGAAGGCTGGGGAAGGACTTCTCAGGATCTCAGGTAGTGATAGGACTAGGGGGAATGGAATGAAGCTGGAGGTGGGGAGATTCAGGCTAGATGTGAGGAGGAGGTTCTTCACCATGAGAGTGGTGAAGCCCTGGAATGGGTTGTCCAGGGAGGTGGTCGAGGCCCCGTCCCTGGGGGTGTTTAAGAGCAGGCTGGATGAGGCTCTGTCCAGCCTGATCTAATGTGGGGTGTCCCTGCCCATGGCAGGGGTGTTGGAACTAGATGATCCTTGTGGTCCCTTCCAACCCTGAATGAAACTATGAAAAATGTGAAAATTCGTAATTTAAGACCACAAAAATGGGGGAATCCTTCTCAGTTGTTTGGTTTGTTGTGGGTTTTTTTTGTTTGTTTTGGTGTTTGGTTGTTTGTTTGATTTTTTTTTCTGGAAAGAATTCTAGTTCACACAATGTTGCAACAACCTCTGCTTGCCTACAGGTGTTTAAAAGCATTAATTTTTGTTCACACTGTTTATTTTTCTACTGCTGAGCTTTAACAGGAGAATTATTATCTGTCACTTCCATGTTTTTTTTAATGTACTTCAATTTTGTTTAAAATTTATTTGCAAGGTTCATTTTCAGATTCAGATGTTGAAAATTTTACCTGAAAGCACCTCATAAGTCCTACCCTTCTCTGCTCTCTCCTTAACTTACATGTAACATACTCTAGACAGTATTCAGGTATTATTTTCCTTTTGGGGAATGTTGTCTTGCATGGAGGAGGTGGTTGATGGTAGGATGAACATGAGCCTGCAGTGTGCCCAGGTGGCCAGGAGGGCCAGTGGCATCCTGGCCTGCATTAAGAACAGTGTGGCCAGCAGGAGCATGGAGGTCATTCTGCCCCTGTACACTGCACTGGTTAGGCCACACCTCGAGTCCTGTGTCCAGTTCTGGGCCCTTCAGTTTAGGAAGGAGGTTGACTTGCTGGAACGAGTCCAGAGAAGGGCAACGAAGTTAGTGAGGGGCTTGGAACACAGCCCTGTGAGGAGAGGCTGAGGGAGCTGGGGTTGCTTAGCCTGGAGAGGAGGAGACTCAGGGGTGACCTTATTGCTCTCTACAACTACCTGAAGGGGGGTTGTAAACAGGCAGAGGTTGGTCTCTTCTTCCAGGCAGCCAGCACCAGAACAAGAGGACACAGTCTCAGGCTGCACCAGGGGAAGTTCAGGCTGGAGGTCAGGAGGAAGTTTTACACAGAGAGAGTGATTGCCCATTGGAATGGACTGCCCGGGGAGGTGGTGGAGTCGCCGTCACTGGAGGTGTTCAGGAGGAGACTTGACAGGGTGCTTGGTGCCATGGGTTAGTTGGATGATAGGTTGGACGTGATGATCTTGAAGGTCTCTTCCAACCTGGTCTATTCTATTCTATTCTATTCTATTCTTTCAAAGTTCGTGGATCTCCTTCTGTTGTGTTGCTGTTTGACAGTGGGACTTGGATGGGGAGGAGAGGGAATCATAGAATCAATAAGGTTGGAAAAGACCTCAGAGATCATCAAGTCCAACCTGTCACCCAACACCTCATGACTACTAAACCATGGCTTCAAGTGCCATGTCCAATCCTTTTCTGAACACCTCCAGGGATGGTGACTCCACCACCTCCCTGGGCAGCACACTCCAATGGCCACTTCCTCTTTCTGGGAAGAACTTTCTCCTCACCTCCAGCCTAAACTTCCCCTGGTGGAAGTTGAATAATGTCTAACATCAGCTAACAATCAGTTTGGGCAAATGGCACTGCAAGATACACGTGTACAAGAATCCCAAAGATGACTGGATTGTTTAAGCATGTTTCTTACTTGTCTGCTTTTTAGCAGCTGATGTATAGTATAGACAAGTCATAAATGCATTTTAGTAGGGGTGTTTGGTGCTTCTGATGGTCTTTGTGCTCAGAACGTGGTATTTTAGAATGCATATTGTATGTGAGGAATTATTATTGCATTTTATCATCCTGTGGTTTGAATTTGTGGACATTCCATGGTTTTCTACAATGTCACTGCATCAGATGAAGTGCACACTGCAGTAAAACATCCATGATCTGATGTTGATTTTTCAATTTTGGGCCCACAAGTTGTTCTTACTCGTGGAGCAAGTAGCCAGACCCAACCTGATTTTGAGAGATGACAGAATAGAATAGGAATGGAATGGAATGCAGTGGTGATGAGATGGGATGGGATGGGATGGGATGGGATAGGATAGGATAGGATAGGATAGGATAGGATAGGATAGGATAGGATAGGATAGGATAGGATAGGATAGGATAGGATAGGATAGGATAGGATAGGATAGGATAGGATAGGATAGGATAGGATAGGATAGGATAGAATAGAATTAACCAGGTTGGAAGAGAGCTTTGAGATCATTGACTCCAATCTATCACCCAACACCATCTAATCAACTAAACCATGGCACCAAGCACACCATCCAGTCTCTTCCTAAACACCTCCAGGGATGGTGACTCCGCCACCTCCCTGGGCAGCACATTCCAATGGCCAATCTCTCTTTCTGTGAAGAACTTCTTCCTAACATCCAGCCTAAACCTCCCCTGGCACAGCTTGAGACTGTGTCCTCTTGTTCTGGTTGCCTGGGAGAAGAGACCAATCCCCACCTGTCTACAGCCTCCCCTCAGGTAGTTGTAGACAGCAATAAGGTCTTCCCTGAGCCTCCTCTTCTCCAGGCTGAGCAGCCCCAGGGCTTTACATGGATTCTTTCTTCTGCCATTCAGTTCTAGGTGGGTCTTTCTTCTTTTTCCCTCTTCTACTCCCTGTAAAGGTGTTCCTGTTTTGTAATTCAGAACCTAGATTTTCATTTAGCAATTAATGTGGGTGATTCAAGTCACTCCTTCTGGATTTGATTAATTTTTTGCCAAATATAGTATTTCTCTGCCTACCGTTGATTGAGCAGAGTGAAACTTGCCTACACAAAATTTCTTAGGAAATACAATTTGTACATCCAGATTTCTAGCTACACCCACTCTCCCCATTATTGAAAGGTGTTAATCTAGTTGTATGATGCTGCCTGCACAGATGCATGCATACATACTTCTTTAAAAATAGGTTGTGTCCCTAAATCCTTATGAGGGAGCTCAGATACTGAGCTTCTCCAGGCCTGTGTGCTCACTGAACGTTTAGCCCTTCTGCTTGCTGCCACAGAGCTTTCTGCAAGGCTGTTCCATGTTTTTTTAGAAGGTGCCTTCAGTGAGCAGTTTGATCTTTTGCAGCAAAAACTGGCCACACATTTTAAAAGTCATTTAAAATTTGCTCCTAGATGTTTTAGCAGGACTTTCAGTTGCACAGTTCTCTTCCAGAAGTCTACCCTGGAGAAAATGTTTTTAATCAGGTTAAAATGGAAGCAAGTTGGGGTGCGGGGTGGGGGGTGGGGGGGGGGAGGTGTTTGCTGTGGCTTGACTGCAGCAGTGCTAATGAGCTCTGCTTTAATACATGAAGGAACATATGGCCCCCATCTGAATACAAACTGGACACAAAGCAGGAATTCAGCTGAGATGTCCTGAATATTGTAAACTGGGCGAATGTGGTCGAAGGTGTTTATAAACGGTGGCTGAATCCCACACGCTGACTCACTGCCTTCTAATGTCCAGGCCTCAAGGTGCTGTTTGTAAGAGTATAGAAAATGACCAGTAGAGGGAATTCTTAATTAATGCCAACAAAACAGCAAACTGAGTGTTATGTTATGAAGAAAAGACTTCTTGTGCTCATGACGCAGCAAGAGACGGATTATGGAGAGGGCAAGTTAGGAGAAGAAAAATCACAGGACAAGTAAATTGAGTATTTACTGGCAAATAATTGCTCTCTTAAGCTGTGGCTCTCTTCCTAAATTCTTGGCATTCTTGAGCACTGGAACCACTTTCCCAAAATGCAGTGTTGCAAAGTAGATGTGAAAAAAAAACCCACCCAAACTCTTGAAGGCTGATGGTACAGACTTGTACAGGTAAGAATGTGTGCATTGCTGCACATGTTTCCTCTGAAGCATTAGATTGGCCATGGTTTGCAGCGCTGCTGGTTTTCTCTTTCTGAGAGAACTGGTTGTTTTGCTTTCACAGCTATATTTTGTCTGGAAATTGGGGAAGCAGAGATAGGCTTCTAGGCTGCAGTGTATCCTTTTGCAGCACATGGATACATCTGTGCTGATAGAAAACAGTAAGAGCTTGTGGGGGAAAAGTATACAGCCCAATTTTATTTAGTTTAAATAGGCTTTGTTTTTCACAGAGATGCCTCTAGTTAAAAAGTGATGCCACAGCTTAACGTGGGGCAGGAACAAAATCCCCTGTGTCCTTGTGTCTGGAGGTGGTCTGATTTTACTAGACTTGTTTGGTGATGCAGAGAAGGAACTTTTTCTAAGCAGCTCTTAGGGATTGCCTGCAGCTCTAGTGCTTCTCCAGGAGTGGCTTCCCAGGGAAATAGGACGTCTGGGAACCCACTCTATTCACTCACTCGTGTATGCAGATTGCAGACTAGTGTCAAAATATAACCATTTTCAGCCAAGTTGGGTGGGTGGGAATCTCCAAAGTACCTAAGTTTCCATGTGTTTTGTGGAAGTAGGCAGTGGTTTAAAGGGAACAAGCTCTTCTAATGACCCCGCTGAGGGAAAGGCTGCCTTACACACCAGACCTGATTTGAATAGAAATCCATAAGTTAGGAGGCTCTTTTGGCTCTCCATGAATTGGCTCAAATTCACAGAGGATTTGATTTGTATCTATTCCACATGCAAAAGTCATTGTCTAACACTAAAAAGAACTGTTAGAGCATGGAAATGTACAGACAGGTAAGAGTACTCTACTGTAAAGTACTACTCTTATCAACAAATAGCAGTAACCTCACCATTTTTTTTGTCAGATCCACAAAATATTGTTCTTCATTTCTACTCCTCATTTCATCAGATGTATTAAAAGGAATGGCCCGAACAATCTCACTTTTCACAAGCAAATGCAAATATCTCATGCCCCTGAAGAGCAGAAATGTGCCTGTAATTTTACAGGCATTATATTTTGGTTGTGCAGATCCTTGTCAGACAGGGTGTCCAAGCTGAGTACTTGATTGGTGAGCATATATGCATTGCAGACAACCCTCTGAAAGCCACCCAGTAAGCATCACAAGAGATTGGACGTGGCACTTAGTGCCATGGTCTAGCCATGGGGTCTGTGGTGACAGGTTGGACTTGATGATCCACGAGGTCTCTTCCAACCTTAGTGATACTGTGATCACAGAACACAGCATCAGGTCCTTCAGAAAAAGTGCTGAGTTCCCCATAAAGAGAAGTGGTGATTTAACCTTTCCCACAGGGGTAGTTTCTCCTTAATAGGTATCAAATTGAAGTTGGCTTATGTCTTTAAACACACAATTTTCAGTCCTTATACTTTATTGCACCATAATTGTGAATATTCTGTTTATTCAGTTCTGGGCTAATTACGTCTGTAATTATAATATATTTAACGTTATTACAATGGGTTTTTTATTATTGTTATTATTATTATTATGGCAATAATTAGTCCTTTTTAAACTCATAAAAACTTGGCCCTTCTGATGTCTTGGGTAGAGAGAGGACTGCAAGTTAATTATATAGTATGTGGATGAAGAAATAATAATCCTTTTATTGGTTTTAATGTTCTGCCTTTTAGTTTTAATGACTGTCCCCTCTTTTCTTTGGAGGTCAGAGTTATTTTATTTCCTCTGTGCAGTTACATTTCTATCACATCCCCCACGTTCTGTCCTTCTCATTTTCTCTGTCAGTTTGAAGATTTCTAAACTTTCTTTCTTTTTGCATATGGGAAGCTCTTGAGGGCTTCAATGAATCTTTTTACTCCCTGAACCCTTTTTTGTTTCTTCTCTGTCCTGTTTGAGACAGGGTGACCAGGGCTGGCTGCAAAATCCAAAGTGATGGCAGGACACCAATTTATGTAACTGCTTTAGAGTATTCTCAGAGGTATTTCTTTTAGACCCCCTGCCTGTGTGAGGCACTTGAACGAGCCCACCAAATCCCTTGGTTTCCTTTTCCTGGCTTGGCTTCTGTGAACTTAACTGTGCACTGAAAGACAGAAGAAGTGCAAGTTGTGTTTTTATTTATGGCAGAGGGAAAGGTTAACTGCAGAATCCTCAGGAAAGCTTTCTAAAAGCAAAAGAGAGAACTGCGGAGAAGGATCCTTGTACCTTGCATATAGCAAACTGGAAGGATTCCATAAGATGGGGATGGCTGACATGGAAAGGAAGTACAGCTTGTTCTGTGGCTTCTAGACCATCTGCAAGTGACTTGCAAGAGATGAGAGGGTGCCAAACAAAAGCACAATTGTGATATAATGGAATTATGAATCAGTCATTGGTCTACTCTTACTGGAAAAAACAGGCAAAGCTCGGGACTGTTCCTCCAGTGACATTAAGATACGTCGTGCTTTTGAAAGATGTGCATTTCAGGCACTAATTCAAGACTCAGTCACATTAAAGTGTCTGAGAAGAGCTTTTTTTCAGTTTAGATTGTCAAATTTTATCTTTTTATTTCTGCATATATATAGAGGCCTGTTGTAAAGCACATAATACAAAGTCCCCAGGTCCGAGTAGAGCAGATCAAGTTGACTCTTGCTGGAAGCAAGTGAGTTTTATTCCCATTCCTTTCCTCTTGCTTCACCCCCCCTTCTCCCTTCTTTTACCTCCTTTTCTTGTTCCTCCCTGCCTTTCACCAGGAATTTTCTTTCTTTCTTCCTTACTAAAAACTTCTGCCTGGCCTGATATATTTTTCTAGCATAAGTGATCACTTTCAGCATTAAGGTGATAAAACACACTTTATGCCTTCATGCTTGCCCAAGAGATAACAAATAGATTTTGAAAAGCAGATGGTTGACTAGAGAGCCCTGAGGTATTGCAGAGCTAACAGGTGCAGATCTCTATTCAGATTCTGCAATGCAAAGAAATCCTATTTGCCAGACAAATGAGGGGTAAAAAGGAGAAACAGTGAAAAGATGGACTCAAAGAGTGCAGGTGCATAGATTTATTTTTTTCTTCAATTGTATTTATGGTAGATGATGCAGGGACAGTGTTTGTGTGCTGAAAGTAGCCATCCATTGCTAAGAACAAGGCAAGCTTCATGGCTAAAGCAGAGCGCTGGAAGGTAGAGACCTCTGCTGAATTCTGTTACTGCTGAGTAATTTGCAAAACTCTTTTCATGCCTGTTTCTCACACAAAAGCAGGACAGGAGCAGAGGAATATCTAAGGCATCCTTCTACAGATCATTGTGAACCTTGTATGGGAGAAGCTAAGGAAGGACAAGTGTCTTACAGTTTCAATTAAGTTACAGTAGCTTTGATAAAGTGATTGTGTTACTTGATGCAGATACAACTAAAAACACATTTCTGAAGTGCGTCAATTGTTGAATACCTCAAGCAAACAATGCATGTAGGTTGTTAGCAAAGAAAGAAGAACCATACTGTTACCATTACCTCTTTGTAGTCTCAACTGTCTTACCTTCAGGGTTCATATGGGGTTGTCAAAGTACATAGGCAGCCTTCCAGCTTTGAAGCAGTTATGTCTGCACCCCTTCATAGAATCATAGAATGGTAGGGGTTGGGAGGGACCTCTAGAGATCCCCAAGTCCAACCCTGCTGCCAAAACAGGATCACCTAGGGCAGCCCACACAGGAATGTGTCCAGGTGGGTTTTGAAAGTCTCAAGGTTTTAGACAGGTGGGGGCTGGTCTTTTCTCCCAGACAACCAGCACCAGAACAAGAGGACACAGACTCAAGCTGTGCCAGAGGAAGTTTAGGCTGGAGGTGAGGAGGAAGTTGTTAGGCATTGGAATGTGCTGCCCAGGGAGGTGGTGGAGTCACCATCCCTGGAGGTGTTCAAGAGGGGACTGGACATGGCACTTGGTGCCATGGTTTAGTAGTCATGAGGTCTTGGGTAACAGGTTTGACTTGATGATCTTTGAGGTCTTTTCCAACCTTGTTGATTCTATGATTCTTGGGATTTCAGAATACTATGAAGTGGTGTAACCTTTCCCTAGAGATCACAAGAGTTATCCTTGCAGAAGCAAGTAATTTATACAAGGCAACAAAATTACTTTCTTTCATTGCTGTAAGTACTAAAATCAGAGACCCTAACTCCTGGCCTTCTAATTTGAGTGCTGTGGAACAGAGTTTTGTATTTCAGGTCAAAGGAAAGGTAAAGGAAACCAAGAGAAGAGCTAATCCATTTTAGCTAGTAGTGTGAAATGAAGAAAGGGCAGATAGTGAAGATGACTCTTGCTGCCCAAACATCAATTATTAAAGCCTTTACATTCTAAATTGCAAGTGAAGTGTTTCAGTGTGTTTAGTCCTATTAGAAACCAAATTCACCATAACCATAATCACTTTTTTAGAGCTTAGGAGTCCAGGAATAAGAAGGTCTAATAGCTCAGTAACCTTAGGCAAAAGTTTCTCTAGGAGTTATGGAATCTGGTACATCATACTCTAAATTTTTCCTTCAAAACATTTTTTTCCATTAGTCATCAGGTTGGAACAAAGTTCATAAAAATTGGAAAAACAAGTCATAAGGGCTATAAAATATTTTGAAAAGCTAAAGTGAAAGAAAAAAAAAGATGAATTGGGATGGAAAACTTTTGAGTGCTTGGGAGAAACGAGAGTTATGGGGACATTTTTTCGCTGCCTTTTGTTTAAAAGATGGGGTCTTGATGGAGATTTAAGCAGGGAGGATGCTGTAGCCAGCTGTGAATGTGTGATACCATTAGAGAAAAGATTGTTCTCCTGTTCCTATTTTCAGACAAATTGCCTTGGTGGTCCTGGTCCTTTGGTTCCACACAATTATCAGCCGAGCTGAAGGAGATCTCCCTATAGCTGTGAGTAGTAATGAGGCTTGAGCATTTCTTTGCACATTACTACTAGAATGTGACCTCTCTCACTAGAAGGTTCACCTTTTTCATTATAAAGGTGTTGCTTCTTTTCTGCATATTTAAAGCATTGGTTAGGTTACTATATGATCCCTTAGCTGTGAAGCAGTAGAAAATTCAAACCAACAGAAGTTCCAGAGAGCTTCTTGAAGCTTGGATGTGAAAGATGGTAACTGTTGGAGGTTTCAGTGTACCAGGGCAGGAGTTTTGAAGGGCAGTGAAAGAAGAGATGCATTTAGGATTGTACTCAGAATATTGTGTAAGTGATAACAGCAAACAGAAATGCAACAAGTTCATCCACTCAGGGAGATGGCAAAGACAGAATGAGAGCTGCCGTCCAAAAGTGGGAGAACATCTGAAATATAAGTAGATGTAGGATGGTGATAGTGCCTCTTCATGAAAACATTTGTTCTTTCCCTGATAATTTTCTGCCTCACACCAGTTCTCATACTGTCCCGTGACACAGATTTAATGTGACCTCATGAAACTCCAAGAGTGGAAATCAGACAGAATGGATCTTTTCACAAAGAACAAATGAACCAGCCCTCTCAGAAGTAAAGGCATAATGGTGTGAGTCAGTCCTTGGAAAAAGATGCTGGAAGTGAGAGGGATAAAAGGTACTTGGGCACAGAAGCTCTCAGTGCTGTGAGGAGTTGATACTGTGGCAGATTTACCTGGGATTTATGTGCTGGCAGGACGACAGGTTTGGGGAAGGCTTTTTATGATCAAGCAGCATAGCTCAAAGCAGCGCTGATTTTATGTGTGTGAATGATAGACAGTGGTGAAACAGAGTACAGCAGAAGCCTAAACCAAGTAATTGTGATTGGGCAAATTATAGGGGGATTTATGCTCTCTGCAGCTATAGCTCAGATGATTTGACTATGCTCTTTCTTTTTCTCACCCTTTCCCCAATTTATTTTGTATTATGTATCATGCCTGTAATGGTGTTCTCTGTTGTTTCTCTCCTGACATGTTTAATCCCACAACACAGTCTAGTCTTGATGTTTTCCTTCTCTTTCAAAGAGTCCCAAGAGAGAAAAGCAAGGAAGGTAGATGTATTTGACTTTGGAAAATGAGTTGATGCCAGTTGCAAAGGAAATAAAATATATCACAGGGGTCTGCTGCGGGGTAGAGTGTGAAAAATATTGCTCATTTGTGACAAAAGATTGCCTTGAAGACTGCTTCAGCTTGATCAGTCTGAAACCCATGTCTCACTGTTTCCATTACAAAGGCTTTTATGTTCCTGTTTCTTTTGGAAAAGGACTTCATCTATTTTGAAACAAATCCAAGGCTCCCCAAATGTACTGTTTGCTTTCAGGCCCAGCACATGAGAGCTGTGCATTGGGGTCACATTGCAAAGGGGTTAGGAGAACATATGTTATTTAGGTCCTGAGCCAGGATGGTCAAGGAGTCTGCGTGTGACCAGCCTCAGGGCAGCAGATTAGCTGCAGTGAATCTGACACACCATGTGTTACTTCTGCCAGGACTTGGAATGTGGGGACATTTGGGCAGGACAATCGTATTGTACTGAAGAGCTGTGGCTCCTCTGTAGCCCTGGGCAATGGGTGCAGTGTGCTTAGCACACCAGAGGACCAGCTGCCAAGCTATGCCTGGCACAAGGGATTGCAGAATGCTAAACTCATAGAATGCTAGAATGCATCAGGTTGGTGGGGACCCCCAGAAGTCATCTTGTCCAACCCTCCTGCCATTAGCACGGACATCTCCAACTAGATGGAGGGCCCCACCAAGTCCAACCTTGACTGTCTCCAGGGGTGGGACCTCCACCACATCTCTGGGCAACATATTCCAGTATGGGGATTCCAGGATGGGGGAGAAGCTAAAGCATTTCTTGCCCAGGTTGCTGTGCTGTGGTGGGTGACTGCAAGACTGAGTCAGATGAGGGAATCTCAGCCTGAACAAGCAAAACCCAGTAGGGCTTTATTTTGTACGAAGGAGTCAGCATGTTAGAGGCTGTATTTTGCATGAAAGTAGAGTAGTATTCAAATGATGTTTTTCTTGCTTTCAGTTCTGTAACAATGATGATAATTTCTTCAGAGTCTCTCAGTCTCTTCAGAGTCTGGGTCCCTTCCAACCCAGACCATTCTATGATTCTATGATATGTTCGTTGGAATTGAGAATTTCAGAGCATTAGTATATTAATTAGAGTCCTCAGAAAGCAGTGGTTGTGTCCTCTCCCAAATCCCTGTGGCTTCCTATCCTGAAGACATGGCTTTCTCACGTCTTTTCTTCCCCTACTCCTGATCTATCCCTAATCTCTCCTGAGCATCGATCCCCGTTTTTCAGTTTGCAGCAGAGAACTTTTCCAGTGCTGTGGAGCCCAATGCTTGAGCTGTCATTTTGGTGTTAATAGTTTAACCCAATGTTCAATTAGTGCTACAGCCTTGATATGTAGAAAGAAAGAAAATAAATGCACCCTCTGGAAAGGGGCAATGCAGTCTAAGTTAGTGGCATCCATCCCTGGTGATATGTTCTGAAGTTCAAGGTCTTTTTGTTCTTTATTTAGCATGTTTCTCTGTTTGCATCCCCTGCTGCTGCTTCTACCTTAGTATTTTTTGTTGTTTATAAAGCATACAGGGTGGATTTGTTGTTTGGTTTGGGTTTTAAATTCTCTCCCTCCAATTCAGCTTTGAAAAGAAATTCTGAAAGAGTTTATCTTTTATTTTTAAGAGAAAGCAACTCTCATGAAAGGCCAGCTCAAGTGAGCTGCTACCAACTGGCAATTGCTTTGTACTGTGAGTGACCTTTGTATTTCACATGGGATAACCATCACAGCCTGCAACAACTCTGGATCACAGTCCATGAAACCAGGAAAATGCACATAAAGGTGACAGAGATGTTCACATTTGTAAGTTGCAGATATGAGAAGATGCCTTGTTTCAAGACCGCTCTCCTTCTCCCTTGTTAGCTTGAGACAGTCTGGTTTTAAGCAAGGTTGGCAGAAGGTTAGAGGCTGCAAGGAAGCCAAATTCATTGATGTTTTTTGAAAACCAGTAATGAGTCAGAGGCAGAAATTACTTCTGCCCTGTGAGGGAGTTTGCAGTGTGTACTGCAGAGACCTGTGTGAGGATTCTCCTGCCAGCTGGGACAGTCAGCTTTCCACCTGGTCTGGTGTTTAGCACATGCATTTCTTGCTCTTGAGCATTTCTGGGTGCCTGGCCACTTAATGTGAAGGAAAGAGCTGGAGGTGCTGTGATTATTGGCCAGGGGGAAGAGCAAAAGAGTGTGAGAGGAAGGAGTGGTAGAGCAGGAAAGTGCAGTCACAGCTGGGAAGTCGTGGGGGTATCATGGGTGGGGTGTCATAGAGTAGGGCAACCAAATCAAAAGGAATCCAAGCCTCACTGATGCTGCTACTTGTGGGGTGACTCACTTAATTCATAAACCCTCTTGTCTGTCACCATATACAGAGGTATTTTAGCAAAGAAGTATCACTTTGAGATTAAAAATATTAACTGGAAGGGAAAAAAAGGACAATTTCTGCTCTTTAGAATAGATGTGTGAACTTACAAACTGATTGTAACATCTGCTCTTGAATTCTTTATCTCTGAGAGAAGAATAAAAATACATGTGTGCTTCAGAGGGGAGCTGAGATACTTCATCCATTTGGAAATTATTTTTCTCCTTTAGGAGACAGATGCTTTACCTTTTCCATGAAAAGTTGTAAATGTTTCAGAAACAATTAATGAAGCTTCCTGACATCCTCTTGGGTGAGGAAATATGATTGCTGTGGGAAAACTGAGGCAAAAATCTGTCATGTGAATATTTTATTTTAATAGTTAATGAACAGGGAAAAAAGAAACTATTACTGTAAAGCACATGAGCAAGGGTGTGAAAAACTTTGGCAGAGAAAGGTACTGAGATAAACTGTCCTGATTGGCATCTTTTGAAGGTCAAAGTGTCTACCCAGTGTGTAAGGCAGGATTAAAGGCAATCAGAAGACTTACCTCTTAGTATACTTAACTTCAAAATACACATACTGCACAAGGCAGTCTTGTAGAATAGAAGTAAATACTTTGGAAAGTGACTACATGAAAAGGTAATCTCCTTTGGTTTCACATCATCAGTAATACCATTCCTTTTTAACATTAAAACCTCAGTATTTTCTACAAGCACTATCTGATCCCCAGACAGCATGCCTCTTCAGTCCATGGCAAAGGAACTTCATGAAAATACACCCCACCATCTTGGGGCATTGGCATTGTCTTATCATTTCCTATTTAAGGATTTGGAAATTGAGACATGGAGAGGTTAAGCTGGACACACAGCACACCAGACTAGATTAGATCAGTTTAGATCAGAATATCCATAGTCCTTAGAAGCATGCACAGTTCAAGCTAATTTTTGTTCTTTCAGGCTATGTGTTACCTCAGATGATTCAGTTGTTTTGACTCTCTCATAGAATCCAGTTTGACCTTAAATATCTCTAGGGATGGGGCCTCCACCATCGCTCTGGGCAGCCTGTTCCTGTGTTTCATTATCTTCATTGTGAAGAACTTCCTAATGTCCAGCCTAAATCTACCCTCTTTAAGCTTCAATCCATTCCCTTTCATTCTACCACCACAAGCCCTATCAAGTCATTAAAAAAAAAAAACTATAAAAGAAGGGGGGGAAAAAAAGCTTCAGGTGGTAAGAAATGAAAAATTTATGGTGAGAAAAGACAGAGCCAACTGTAAACATCAGATACATGCTGACACTAAAAGACTTTAGATTTCTGGGGATCTTTTTAGGCAGCAATGATTTTCTTCTATATCCAGAGAGTCAATGTAGGGTTTACCATACACTTAAGATGAAACTTATCAGTGCTGTACAATGTGAAAATCTCATGCCTAAGTAGAGCCAGGTTCATATGGAAAAACCCCAAACAACAACACCTCCCTCTCCCCTACTGAGTAATTGATACCCACCTTTGCTTTTGTGTTCCTGAATCAGGTAAGGGAAGACAACAGAAATTATTTCATATTCAGAGAGAGTTGGTGCTTTCTAGCACACTAGCCTTATTTCCAGATTGCTTAGGACTTTAATTGTCTTGCAGCCCAAGTCATCTGTATATGCAGAGGGCTTTCCTCTGGCATTTGTGAATCCATGAAGTTGCTGAGTATGCTTGACAGGAATGCTTTTCTCTTCCTAGTTGCTTATTCAATTCCTAACTGGGAACTCCCCCTCTACTCCACTCTGGTGAGACCCCACCTGGAACACTGTGTCCAGTTCTGGAGCCACGAGTACAGGAAGGATCTGGACAAGCTGGAACATGTCCAGAAAAGGGCTACAAAGATGATCAGAGGGCTGGAGCTCCTCTCCTGTGAGGACAGACTGAGGGAGTTGGGGTTGTTCAGTTTGCAGAAGAGAAGACTCTGAGGAGACCTAATTGTGACCTTCCAGTTTCTTAAGGGGAGCTACAAGAAAGCTGGGTAGAGACTTTTTAGGGTGTCAGGTAATGATAGGACTAGGGGGAATGAAACAAAAAATAGCAATGGGTAGATTCAGATTGGATGTTAGGAAGAAGTTCTTCCCCATGAGGGTGGTGAGACACTGGAACAGGTTGCCCAGGGAGGTGGTAGAAGCCTCATCCCTGGAGGTTTTAAGGCCAGGCTGGGTGTGACTCTGGGCAACCTGATCTAGTGTGAGGTGTCCCTGCCCATGGCAGGGGGTTGGAACTAGATGATCCTTGAGGTCCCTTCCAACCCTAACGATTCTATGATTCTATAACTCGAATAGAATTATAAGTCTGTGAAGTTCTCCTGGGAGAGGCAGGTAGGTAAGGAGAACATTTTCTAGCTTTCTGAATTCAGAAATCATAGACTAATTCCCCAGTAGTGTCACAAGTTTTGGAGTGCTTGATTTCCTCTCCCTGGACAAGGGAGGTTCTCTCCAGTTCTCGAGTTGTCTAGGTGCCATGTGTGCCTGATCTCTGATCATCTGGTGGAGTTGCTTATGATACCTAAAAGTTATTCTGCTGTTACTGTCTTTCTGTTGTTCAAAGTATGTTAAGTGGCTGTAATTTCCTCTGGCACTTAAAATCTGAATGCTCCCTTATTTTGTAGATGAGGGGAAATACTGATGGTGTTCATGGCAGAAATATGTGAACTGTCCACTTCCATTATGGCCATATTGGAGCCTGGATTCTCTAATGACTGCATCAAAAGCAGGCTTAAGATGAAGGAGATGTGTCCACCAACTGGTCTTTACTCATAAAAAATAGACATTTGCATTCTTTGTATCCCTGAGTTGTAAATCAGGAGGGGCAATCCTCGTTCTGAATGCCATGCTTATTCTCAGCATGATGTGTGTGGTAAAGAAGGCATTGAAAGGAAGCATTAAGGCTAGGATAACATCAAAGAAAATGCTTCCATTTTTATTCTCCCTTCCATGGTGGATTAATTAAGACAGAATGAAACACCAGCTAGCTTGAAAGTAAAAAGCAAATGCTTATATGTAGACTACAGCAGTTTATAATGAAAAATCAAAGCAATGTCTTGCCTTTCCCAATCCATATCTCCTATAAAGTAATCTTCTACCTTGCTTGCTTTGATGTAACCTCTCAAATTCACTGGCCAGCCCATATGGTTGCTTTGAGATTTTTGATGTCCTCTGTTACCTGGTTGACTCTGCTGGACCCAGTATCTGCTGATGTTACCTTGGGCTTGGCACAGGATGTAAAGGGATGCTACATTACTGCACCAACACTGTCTTTAGGCTTTGAGATAAAAAGTTGCAGTGTCCCCACTGAGAACTCAGCACGTGGTGGTGACTATAGGAAAGTGCAAAGCAGGAGCTTTTCAAGCAGAAGGGAGCCTAAGCAGGCTACCTCAGTCTGTGCCCTCCTTTGGATTAGAGGTTGCATGGCACAGTATCTTTTTATCCTAAAAAAGTGTCTAATCCTATTTCTTTTTTACATAGTTTTGTACTTTATTGTATTTTATGATGACTACACCCTGTGTGACGACATCCTGTCCAGCAGGCAAACATTGCTGCAGAACACAATCCTAAGCTTCCAAGCCATTCCCAGACAGGGCTGCCTCCTGCCTCAGGACACACCAAGGCAGTCACAGCACTGAATTTCATTCAGCTGGAGCTAAGAGAAGTTTTTACTATTTGACAAAAATAGTAAATCCAGGGAGTGACTAAATGAGTTCTTGAGTAGCAGTCAAGGTACAATAGGGATGTAAGAGACAAATCCAAGGTATGTGATGTGGAAGCCAGTGATAACTTCCACATGTTCACTGAGGAAACATTCGACTGTTTCCCCAGATTTATGAGGCAAGGTGCTTCACAATGTGTTTCCCCCCATGCATTATGAGGCAGGGTGGGCTGCTGGTTGAGTTCCTCTCTAGTCTTTGGTAAATTAGTGACTCTTTGGGTTTTGTTAGCTGAGTGGAATGGGCTTCTGCCACAAACAGCTTGTAAGAATTGTTGATGTATCAGGGGACCAAGCACGTTGATCTGAGTAATACATTTGTCTGAATAAGTGCATCAGTATTTGGTACATTGTTCCTAAAACCCTTGTGCACTCCTCTTCTTTCTCAGTGTGCATGCAATAAACAAACTCACATTTATTTTTCCCTTTCAGTGCTGAACATGGGAACAGAGGAGAGACATCCAGTCATAGAAATCTGCTAAGGATGTCCTCCATTATTTGTGGCAAAATTAGGCTTTCTGACCCAGCTGATTAGAAGGAGACACGTAGTTGTTACGGAGGATATCAGCTGTAGGAAAGAAACACTCTCTCAGCTTTATACCACATATCCCATTCTTTTGTCAGCTTACATTATAAATAAATAACAAAGCAATTTGACACATGCCCATTGATTAAAACTAAAAGTTGTCAGAGAGGAGAAAGACAAAAATATGAATTATTAATAACAATATTAAGCAATGCAAAAAAGATGCTTAACATGCAGGAAAGTCCCTGAAAAGTCACTTAGTGAAGGGGAAAGAAAGGACAGCCTTGGGGACCTTCCCTCCACTGCTACTTTGTGGCCTTTTCCTTCCTGCTTCAACCCTTGGAGGTCAAGGTGACCATGTGAAAGAGAAGGATGATTCCATTAATGTATGTAATCTTGTTTACCTCTTCTCTGCTATTTCTGAACTGCACTACCTGCAAGCCTGGAGTGATTGCCCATTGGAATGGGCTGCCTGGGGAGGTGGTGGAGTCACCATCATTGGAGGTGTTCAGGAGGAGACTTGATAGGGTGCTTGGTTTCATGGTTTAGTTGATTAGGTGGTGCTGGGTGATAGGTTGGACACGATGATCTTGAAGGTATCTTCCAACCTGCTCTGCTCTGCTCTATTCTATTCTATTCTATTCTATTCTGTTCTGTTCTGTTCTGTTCTGTTCTATTCTATTCTATCAAGTAGGGAATAGAGTGAATTTAAAGCTGCATCATTGTGTCATGATTGGGGTTGGCCATTTGATATTTCTGTGCCGTCTTCTTGGCAGTGGTGTGTGAACTACCCATTGACAACCCCGACACATCAGTTGGAGAGACTAAGCTAACTTATCCTCTCTCTAAATTTTATATACCACACATACCTGGAATTTAGCAGGCAGATGTTAAGGCATGCAAAAATGCTAGTAGTAGTTTGTGTTCTGTGTACTTTGTGATGCTCCAATTGATAAAGCATAAACAGTACCCTAGTAGCTGGCATAATTATGCATTTCTTTTCCCACCTTCTGTCACTTATTTTGGTTGCAACTATTTAAATGCTTTCATTTATCAGACCAGTTTGAATGGCTGTTGGGTATATTGACCATCCTGGCAATACTTAATTTTCCATCTGTGAAGATTACATTTCTTTTTTTTTTTCTTGCCACTGAAGAGGAAAGGAGGAAAAAGAACACTTGGAAAGAGGCAACTGTACAACTTCTGGTTCGGTTCTGTTCGGTTCTATTCTATTCTATTCTGTTCGGTTCTATTCTATTCTATTCTATTCTATTCTATTCTATTCTATTCTATTCTATTCTATTCTATTCTATTCTATTCTGTTCTATTCTATTCCTATTCTATTCCTATTCTATTCTATTCTATTCTATTCTATTCTATTCTATTCTATTCTATTCTATTCTATTCTACAAAAGCTGTAGCAAGCCCCTCAGTGACAGTTGCATTGGCAGAAGAATGCTCTTGCTCTGAAGCAGGTATGGTGTGTGTGTGTGTGGAACAGAAAAGCTAATCAGGATTTTCTGGTTGGGTAGCACCAGAGGTGCTAACTGTGAGTAAAGTGTTTGTGCCTCTAGATGAGCATCCTATGTTAGACTACCTCCTGGCTAGTCTGAACATTGTGTTACTTGGAGCTGGAGAGATGACATCATCTTTAAAAAAAAAGAAAGACTGCAGGAGCAATGAGGCTCCTGCCCTATGCTTATGATGTTAGTGTTTTGAATTAACAAACTGTTAATGAATTCACGACATGATCTCCCAATTACTGTGCTTTAATTCTGGAAGGCTCCTTTTATGCATCTTTGGTTCAAGTACGGGCTAAGCCCTTGTAGCTTTTATGGATTTCATTAGGTGCCAAAAATGCTGAGAACTTCTGAAAACCAGGGTCAAAGGACCTCCTTGCTGGCACTTAGTTGCATATGGTGCAGGTACCTCCATTCTCATTTGGTCTCCTTTTCCAGACAGTTGTAGAATATTAGGCCCTAAGAGGTGCAGTTCAGCCTGTCACAAGAAAGGGCATCTGAAATAGACCCTCAAACAAGGACTGACTTTTGTTCACAGACTATAAAGAAGGTCTGGATGAAGACTGTAAGCAGTTAAAAAATTATCTGGGACTTTTCTATGCATGGTGCCTCAAGCTGAGTCACTGAAACTAGGTGGTTGTCCTAGAAATGTTTTAAGGCTTTGCTTTTTGGTTTCTGTGTGTAAAGTGGCAGCACTGTGTGTGCAGCTTTGCAGGTTATGAAGAGATGGACTTCTCTTACTTGGTACATAATTATGATGATGAGACTTCTTATTAGCTCCTAAATGGTTTACATTTACATTTTATGAGCTCTTTTTAGTTTCACTTACACTATGACTACAGATTAGCACTGAGTGAATGTCTGTTAGTCTCAGCATGGGTACCTTACACTCTTGCTAAATTTGTCTGTATATGAAATTATTGGTCTCTCTTAAATATTAATTGGTGTAGCCTGACTCCCCTTAGTTCTTCTAATATGCTACATCTGGTCCTGGGGGATTTGGTGAACATTAATTTGTGCATTAAAGGGCTGAATTTAAGATAATTTCATAGGTTTGAAAAAGTTACACAAACCAGTAGATGCTTGACAGAGCACAAGCATGAGCCTACCAGAGTGAAATGGCTTCTGGGGCAGGACTGAGATGATGATGATGAGGGAAACAGCTGTTCTTTTTCTCATGTACCCAGAACGATAAGCTAAAGTCAGAGGAAGACATGACATGTAAAGAGATCCTAGCATGTTATGCCCCACTCTGCAGAGATTTGAAGGCAGTCACTTCTTAAATTGCTTTAGTCTACAGGCACAATATGTATCTGTAGTCTAAAATCTGGTACAAGTGTATGCAAGGAAATCTTTAGACATTCAAATTTGCTCTTTTGAAAAGGAGAGCCGTAAGAAAGTGCATAGGCTTTAAAATTCAGCAAGGATGGTGAAGAGAACCTTTGATAAGGAATTTTGAGAATCTAGGAGAAAGCACTTTAATAATCCTGTTGTAGTACTTTTCACCAGTCTTACTGCCCCCAAGTGCAGTATTTCAGCTCTGTAAACTGAAGCATATTTATGTTAAATGATTTGCCCAATATCTTATCACGGGTAAGTGGCAGGCTAGGAATGGAACCCTAGAGTCCTAATTTGATTTTTTTTGTTGTTGAATTCAGAGACAGTATGCTGCATTTCAGAGAAAAGCACTCAAGAATTCTAGTAGCACTCTGCATGAAGAGTCTCCCATTTCAATAAACATGCAGTTATAATATGTCTGTGCTCCGCTGACCGTGGTCCCTGGGCTTGCTAACAGTCCAAACCCCTATCTCCTTGGTGGGTGCACACTGCTCTACCAAATCTTTCAATGCTCTAAACCCAAAAGTCTTGTTCTTCATGGGTGTATTGAGGAAAATACAGCCATTAATAAGCACCACCACTGCCAGTGAAATGAAAAGAAGCTGTGGAGTCGTAGGAATAAAAGCTGCAGTTTGAATGCTCCTAACAGTGTTGGGCTGCTTTCTGTTTTTTTCAGAGCAGTGAAGGAGAGACAGCAGATGATATTACTCCTCTTAAAACTCCTGTCTAATAGTATTTACCATCTCTGTGAGATCTTGAATAAATATGGATAAGCCTCTGTATTTTTAAGGCCATATTTTTTGAAATTTGACAACACAGTGGGTGAGCTTTACAGGGAGGTGTTTCTGGGGTGGGTTTTTTTTTTTGAGACAAGTCTCTTCACGTCATCTTGTCTTCCCAATAGCTTTCACAGCGTGCGAAGAAGGAAGGTGAGAACAAGAGCAAACAATACCAGCCCGCAGCATCTGGGCAAACATTTGTAATCAGTGGGTTAAGCTTGCAGCTGATAGAAGAGACTAGCCACAGACTCTGGATCTAGTCTGGAAAATCCAATCTCATAATCTCGACAGGAAAATTCAAGAGTCACGGGAAACGCGGTCCAACACAATTTGTTCAGTCAGGACTTTGCTCATAAATTCCTGTCAGGATTGAGCTCAGGGTATTTATGAAATGTAAAAGTAATGTTCTTTCTCAGAATTCCAGATTTTTCCCTCAGTCAGAGGAAATTTTGCATGTGTTACAGCCAGTTTAATTTGCAGAGATGGAGTATAAATTTCCACAGACAAGACATGAAGGGCATAAAGTAGCCTTCTATGAGCTGAGTTTTGCATTAATATTTTATTTTGTGTTTGGCCAGAAACAGAAGGGATTTGAGTCTCTTACATTTGTGTTAAGGATAAGAAGGTCTGAAAGCAAGGAGTAGATGGAAAGGTACACATGGACCGTCTGTACGGCAAGGGCTCAAACACAGGTGTCTGGTAATGTGTGGGATGCTGTAGGACATATCTGGCCTTCAGTTGCTATTCCCAAAAGACAGGTAGCTTCAGAAGCAGTAGTCATGCCTGCTAGCCATGTCCAGATATGCTTAAGCCCTAGGGCTTTTCTGATGGTGCTTAAAAGCTCTGTTTAAGCAAATGCTTTGAGCCCTAAAAATCAAACTTTGCATGCTTGTAACCACATCGGGCATATGATTTATTGATGCTAATCCTACCATATACCACTTGAGGAGAAATCCTTTTATGCCATTTGTTAGAGGTAATTTCTGACTCTGTTAAAATGGTGTCATATAAAGAAGGGAGGCCAGGCTGATTACATCAGCAATCCTCTCCTGAGCCTGCAGACCAAGATTTTTACCTATAAACGATCATTGTGCCATATGCTGGGGGTATGGTGGGCAGTTAAGAATAATTGAGTTCCCAGATTGCCTATTAATCATGGAAAATTTGGCTAAAGGTTGAATTGTTGTATTTATCTGCTGTGTTAATTACAAAGCAAGTGAATCAAAAGTGGAAAGCAGAATGCATGTCTATGTTACTGAAATCTGTGCAGGATAAGAGAAGGATGTGTTAAATACCTGCAGTTTGTTAGATTTTGGAGTACAAAGGAAACATGTGTATTGTCTGAAGTTAAGGTGTATACCATATGTTTTAAACAGTTGGATTATAATTCTAGATGATATGTAGCATGTGTTGATCTTGTCCTGTTCCACAAGTATCACTAATGGCTTTTTGTATAGCTGGTAACATAAGGTTATATATCCTGTCAGTCAACTAATCAGACATGATCAGTCTGATCCCTTGAGTCCTTTTTCTCTGAAGATATAATCCTTATTAGAAGCAAGACTATGAGGTCTGAACCTTTTTCTTCCATGCCATGCACTTTCTTCTGCAGCTGTGTTCTAGCATGTAAACAACAGTAAAGTCCTTTACAAGCTCTCTTCTCAGTCCTTATTCCAGGGAAGCTCCCTTTGTCTTCGGTAAATACTTTACTAAGCAGAAACCAAATCAAAAGTTACCCAACTATTTCAGCAATTTGTGTTCTGTTTAGAGGGAACTGAAAAGACAGAAATCTGAGAAGCTCTTGGATATTGCTAGTCCTGTTTAAACTGTTTCCAGAAAGCAATCTGCATATATTTTCGGCAGCAGAAACCTATGTTGTGCTGACAATCAAGGCTGAGAGTTTAATTCCATGAAACTTCACCTAGGACCAAATGTGGAGAATAGAAATCAGCAAGATCAGGGTTTGTTTATTCCATTCTCCAATTTGTTCATCTTCTGCATTGGACAGTCTTTTTGTTGACTGTAAGGGCAGCATAGGAATAAGTGTGGCCAGCAGGAGCGGGGAAGTCATTGTGCCCCTGTACTCTCCATTGGTTAGGCCACACCTTGAGTACTGTGTCCAGTTCTGGGCCACTCAGTTTAGGAAGGACATCGAAACACTTGAACGTGTCCAGAGAAGGGCAACGAGGCTGGGGAGAGGCCACGAGCACAGCCCTGTGAGGAGAGGCTGAGGGAGCTGGGATTGTTTAGCCAGGAGAAGAGGAGGCTCAGGAGAAACCTCATTGCTCTCTGCAACTACCTGAAGGGTGGTTGTAGCCAGGAAGGGGTTGGTCTTCTCTCTAGCAACCAGCACCAAAACAAGAGGACACACTCTCAAGCTGCACCAGGGGAAGTTTAGGCTCGAGATGAGGAGAAAGTTCTTCACAAAGAGAGTCATTCATCATTGGAATGTGCTGCCCAGGGAGGTGGTGGAGTCACCATCTTGGAGGTGTTCAAGAGGGGATTGGACATGGCACTTGGTGCCATGGTCTAGTCATGAGGTCTTGGTGATACTGTAAGAGACTGTAAACCTGCCTGATTAGCATGTAGCAGAGTAAGATACCATTACTCTGGCAAAGGTGGTGTTAATTTAGAGAATTGTTAAGTTGTGCTTTTTCTTTTAGTTTTTGAGATTTCTGGTTTTCATTCATTTTCACCTTGGTAAATGCAAAGTTAATGAGCTCTACCTACGCTGACAAATTTACTTTGATTGTTCTCAGTACTTGGTGAATTTGAGGAAGCCACTGTCAGTCAGTTTTAGTATTGATGATTTGTCTTCTGGTTAAGTCTTGGTGTTGGAGGTAAGAATACTGAGGATCACATCCCAGGGTCATTGAGTGGACTCCAGCCAACTCTTTCCAATGCAGAGGTGATGGTAGCATTGATTAATTCATGATAGCAAAGTGCTTTGGGCTCTTGGGAGAGAAAAACAGAATAGATATGCAGAGTATTATTAATGGAACAATTCTTGACATCCTTAGTATACAACATTAAATATCATTTGAGAATGGATGTATTACATGAGTGTGACTCAACTGGAAGTAATTATGGTTATGTCTTTAATTGAGAAAAACAGGTTCTTAATCAGTGCTTCAGAGTTTCATCCCTCATGCTAACTTCCCAGTTAGGCTTATGGATTGGTTTAGTTCTTCTGACTACCATATGGCCTAGGAACTGGGTGGTGACAGCATCTTCTGAGTCTGGAGAACATATTAATTCATTTTTTGGTATTGACAGCTGGGAATTTCTCTTTCTCTCTTAGCTGGACTGATCCAAGCTTGCAGATGTGATTTGATTTCAAAAAGCAGCATCATGCTGCGAGACACATTTTCCCCTTTTCCAGGTAGCTAGTGGAAGAGGTTTGTAGTTGTTTAGGAGTTCTGTAAAACATATTAATGTGTGGTTGTATTTACACTGGGAACAAATTTTGCCCTGATTTAGTATGAAATGTCATAGAATCAATAAGGTTGGAAAAGACCTCAAAGATCATCAAGTCCAACCTGTCACCCAGCACCTCATGACTACTGCATGGCACCATGCCATGAACACCTCCAGAGATGGTGACTCCACCACCTCCCTGTTTGCCACTGTGTGTCCCCAAAGTCAGGATTAGGAATTCTGTGGTCGAGCCCTGGATAATGGGAAGTACTTGTTGATCAGTCAGTTTGTGAAATCATGCATGTTGTGATATCCAGCTGTTCTTCAGAGCAACTCACAACTATAAGGCTCTTCCTGTAGAATTTCAGTATTTATGCATGATGTGAAAACCAGAGGGATGTGCACATCTCGATGAGTGTTTTACTTTGCTGGCAGTGGTTGCAGCTTTACTGAGAGTGTCAAAATACCTGATGTCTTTTCTGAAAGCTTCTACTCATGAAGTCAACAGATAATGTCAAGATCTTTGGTTTTGGGGTTTTTTTGTTTGTAAAAGAAGTTTCTCTAGTCCTTGTGATTGGAGGGAAGAGGCTGAATTTATGATCAAAGCTGTAATACAAAGACTCAGAAATGGGGGAGGTGGGAATATAAATATAGAAGCTGGTACTTATTAGATTGGTTAATAATGTTGTAAAAATATGTTGGAATTTATGGAGGAAAACAGGGGAAAGTAGTGCAAGGCAGGAGGGAAACAACATGAGAGCAGGATCAGCAGTAGTTCATTTGCATGATGTTTTCAGTTGGGTCTAAGGAATAATTCAGTGGTCTCAATGCTAGCTTTGGAATCCCTGTGTGAGTTGAATCTGTATCTACAGGATCAGCAACTGGATTGAGACTAAAATTCTCACCTTCACACCTCTACAGAGAGCAAGTATAGCAGTGAGGTTTTATTATCTTTTTTTGCTAACCATTTAAACAAAGATTGCTGAAACTGTACTGTCTGGTATCACTTATCTGTCTTTATTAGTTGACCATGCACTGTTTGCCGTTGGTCTGTTTGATGCTTCTGTGCTTCTGCCTGTTTACTTGGCTGGATTTCCTCTTCTCTTCCCATTTATAAGTTTGGACAGTGAAAGTACTTATTAAAACAGTTTTCCAAGGTATTTTGTGATATTCTGTTGGTTTAACTCCTTAAATTGAGATCATATGTGCTAGTAAATGGCATGTGCCCCCTCAGACAAAAGTCATTAGAATTGTTATGGGAATTCCTGGGTGGAAATGTATGTTCTTTGTTGTATGGGAGTCAGACTGCACAACACTGAGGGTCTTCTCTGGTTATGAGAGCTGTGAAATAGCTTTCAAGATTTGAAATGAATGGTTATAAATAATTTGGGTTTCTTTTTTTTTTTTCCTTTCTCTGTAAATTCCATTAGAAAAAGTAACAATAACAATAAAACTGCAAAGAAAATAGCTTGTTTGCCTAGGGAATTGTTTAGTCTGTGATTTGGATTGTTGTACTAGCCAGTCCCCAAACAGAAACGGGATCTGTTTCTGGTCAAATGCTTGAGTAGAAATTAAGGATTGCCTCTGCTTTAGATCTTTATAATCCACATCATAACTTCATACAAATGAGAGGAGACATCGCTATAGGCAAAACGTCAAAGGACATTTCAGAGATTATCCTGTTTAGAGATGGGCCAAGCTATTCTGAATCACATCTGAATTGTGCAGAATGTGGTAGGCACAGGACTGTTTTGTGGATGAAACAACACTGTGGTTTGGGTTGGCTGATTTTTTTTTTGTTTGATGGGGATTTTTTTGAAGGCTAAAAATTGTAAAGAATCTGTTGATGATTGACTTCCAGAGAGAATATTTTTTTGCTTTTCAGCTGAGAATGTCCCCCCCACAAATTCTTCACCTTTTCAGTAAAGGCACTCATCTTGCAAAGAGCCTGGTTCAACTGCAAATAAAATTTGAATTGATGTTTTCACAATTATTTCTCTCTTTTTCATCAGCTTTTGTTGGGGAGCAGTAATAGTGGCCTGTGGCTCACTGCTTTTTCTGACTGCCATGCCTTGAAAACTTGTTGAGAGGAACCTAAAAATGTATGTGACTTCCCAAAGGCAAATGACAAGTTACCCTCCATACACTTTTGGAAGCTTTAAAAATCCCTGCTGGGGTATTCCCCCTTGGAGTCTAACCAGAACCAGCATTGTCTGCAACAGATTTTAGTCAGAGGGTATCTCCAGAACTTGAAGTCAAACCCTAACTCTGTTTTGCTGATGGGAAGGAGAAGTGGCATTTTTCTTCCTCTCTCCTTAAATTTTCTGTTTCCTAAACATAATGGCTGCTTGCAGAAGAAAGTAAAAAGATATCTCTGTGGCTTTACCCTGTCTTGCTTCAACCTGCAGACAATCTCCTCTAGCGAGTTACTCAGGGCAGGTGCTGGGAACGCTGCTTCCCTAGCCAGCAGCGTAAGGAAACCGTCTGTCTGTACAGAGAAAGTTTACTCAGCTCTGTTTTTATTAAAGTTGTGAGGAAAAGCAGAAGCTTTTATTTTTTTAAACTTTAACCAAACAAACCCCTTCAAAACCCAAAAAAAAAACCCAATCCCCTTCCCCCCAAACAACAACCAACCCACCTACAAAAAAAATCCCATCAGCTGGCATTTGGTGTATTTGGTGTTAAAGGATCCAAAATCCAGAACCCAGAACCTCAGGGCTCTATTTACATCCCATAAATCTTAGGAGCTCCTTGAAAGCTTGAAACTTGATTTGCTAGACCGCTTTAGAGCAGCTGTTAAGGTGTTGTCCTTCGTATTTGTATTGTTCTGTTTCCCAGGGTCAGGTGGATTGTTTTGGACCCTGAAGAATACAGGTAATGACACAAAAAAATAGCGTAGTTTAGGATAGGGAGAGAGTTATATGTTAGCATGACTTAAATGGAAATCATGCTGCCACAGAAAGGCAAAAGACACTGTAATATTTAAATCAACCTGAATTTCCTTCAGCTAAGAATAAAACAGAGGAAATGGTGCAACTTGACAAATACATCTTGACCTCGTGCTATTTTTACAAGTCGGACGTGCAGCCACTGATAAGCTGGTACCCAGGACAAGCTATCAAATCAGAAATCTGTGGACTCACTCTTCAAATCCCAGCTCTAATCGCAATGATAAAGAGCTACCTTTCGATTAATCCTGCCCTGGACTTTAGACAAAGATACTGCAGTTTAATTACTGAGTGAAATCCACTTTGTCTGATCTGCCAGTCTGCTCTGTAATGTCATAATATAATCAGCTTCACCCCTGTCTGAAGCTCTAGGGCTCTGAAGTCCAAGGACTTGTTTGATTGGAAGAAATAAAACAATGTTCAAACAACCACCAGCCACAGCCAGTCCTGTAATTACCAAAATCTTGTTTGCATCTGCCTGTCATTTCCACCATTGTTTTTTTATGACACGGAGAGGCGAGGCGAGATCGTGGTGGATAAGAACAGCAACCTGACAGGTGACAAATAAGATGTGGGAGGGCTGGCTTGTAGAAAATAATCATTGTAAAAAATTCAGGCTAATTAAACTGGGTCTCTTCCTTACATATTTCCCATCGGCTTCGGTGCCACATGCTGGTTCAAGCAAAGCCAGCCATCGGTGCTGTCATCTCATAATTAAAACCTGTAACTGATCTGGGAGTGTCTCTACCAGAGGTTCCAGTGCAGGGATAGAGTCTTGTGAGTATGAGAAATCGTATTTCTACCCAAGTGAACATCACAGTGTGAGATGTTCCCTCCCACCTCCCCTCAGGAGATATTAGCCACAACTTGGAGGGAGTATTTCTTTAGACAAAGGAAGAGGCCAAGGCTTGCTGAAATGCATTACTTGCTGTGTCTTGCACAGGTATATAGAATCGTAGAATCAATAAGGTTGGAAAAGACCTCAGAGATCATCAAGTCCAATCTGTCACCCAACACCTCATGACTGACTAAACCATGACTTCAAGTGCCACAACCAATCCTTTTTTGAACACCTCTAGGGATGGTGACTCCACCACCTCTCTGGGCAGCACATTCTAATGGCCAATTACTCTATGGTTCAGTTGCCACAGTTGTGCAAGAGTTCATTCAACGAGTCCCACCAAAAGCTAAGGGAGGATTTAGGATGCTCCTGATCTCTCAGTGACAGGTGTTCTTTCCCTGACCCCCTTCATTAAGGGTGCAACCAGAAATTTCTTTCCACTGTACCATGGAGTGTTTTGTTTTGGAGAAGTGCATGGCATTTTCCAGGCTTGTTTCACAGTATACACTTTCACCTCAAGGCTTTCTTCCACCTCTGACCTCAGCAAAACTGGATCAGTAATGTGAGGTGAGATGATCCAGAGTTGCTGATACATGCTTTGTTTGACTATTTTTGTGCCCACGCAATGGAGGTTGTGATAGTGCTATGGAAAAAAAAAGCATCTTACAAAGCCTTCAAACGTGTTTTTCTCTCAAATTGTTGATAAACATAGATTCTGATGACTGGAAAAGGACACAAGGGTTTCATCTTGCTGCAGTTTTTAGGGAGGGCACTTCATTCTGTGACTTCATTTGGTGAAGACCAGTTGAATTTACTGACATATTTTCAATGCTTAGTCTTACTTCCCTGAACCACTTGAAAATCCTGATTTATCTCATCTTACTTTCTCATCATTCAATGTTCTTTGCTTTTCCCTTTGCATCTTCTATATTTCTTAACCACTTCCAGACAGATATTCCTTTTTCTTCTCCTCATGTGATGTATTCTGTACAACCCATACCAACTGAGTTGCACTTTTGACTCTGCTCTAGCTTTCTAACATGGAGATACTGTGTTGTCACTCTTCTCTCAGCCCCCCTCACCTCAAAACACTTCCAATTTCCATTTCTAACCATCTGGTTTCTATAGAATGAGCTGGTAGACTAGCATAGTGAATCACAACCACAATTTGATGATGATCCCTGTACTCCTCAAAGGATGGGCTTGTTCAGCACCTATGACTAACGAGACCAAGCATGGGATAAAATGAGTACTTTGTAGGGACCTTAGAGTTGCAGCCTGTGGATAGATTTTGATGCAAAGACCAGCTTTCCTCTGTATTGCAAAATGAGAGCAATCTCTTGGGGCAGAGACTGGGAATAAAGAAGAGTATCAGACAGCAGTTGTTAGCTGTATGTGTCTGCACCTTAAACTTGCGATACATTTACTTTCTTCCTCTTCCTTTTGTACCCTGTAGCTGACAGCGGTGCCTAGCATTGCCTGTCACCAGGGATGGCATGCAGGGTGTTTTGCAATGGAAATCTGGCTTTAAAACTAACTGGGTTTGTCACTAGTGTTTTAACTTCTGAATGGTATTTAAACATTACAGTCTACAGACTCAGTTCCAGCAGGATCTATTCAGAGGAAGCTGTCTGGAGAATCTACTCTGAACTAGCTGTGACCAGCAGCAATGGCCCTAACGCTTTGTTTGCACAGTACTCTTGCCCTCAGTCTAATCCTTTGCTTTAGAAACAGAAATGTCAGGAGGAAGATGTGCACAGCTTCTTTTAAATCTCAGGAGTATTTTTCAGCATGAAGGAGTCCATCTAGTTACACAGCCTTGCTAATACCAGTCTGCTGCACTGATGATCTTCCTCCTCAGGGGAAAAATATCAGGGGGACCTGAACAATAGTTGTGTGGCCAGTTACTGCAGAAGTTATTTCTTCTCCAAATGTAATGGTAATGAAGGGCATAGGCTAGTGTCTAACTGCTTAAAAACAGAGGAAGAAATTGGTGTGTACTGATCAGCATAAACTGGGTTCCTTTACCACAGGAAAAAGGTGCATGCACCTTAGCATGGGAAAGCCTTGTTATATTTCCAATGACATGCAGTTCTCCCTTCCTAAAGACCTCAATTCACACTGAAGTGTTGAGAATGCTTATAAACATTAAGGCAGAACATTCTTAATGTCTTTCACATACTTTTATGCATGAAGTTCTGTGTCCATGGAGCGATACAGCCACCCAGATACAACTTTGGGCTTCTGTGGGGTAACTTAAAATTGCTAGTGTACTATTGGGACTGCTGCAAGAACTTCTCAGAAGGCCTGAATCATAGTGTTCATGACTGTATAGAGTATTTCATCCTCTTATTTGCTCTGGAGAAGTGAGTTTCTCTTCTCATGGTGATATTTGTTGGTCCCAGTTGTAGATTCTTAGATTCATAGAATGGTTTAGGCTGGAAGTGACCTTAAAGATCATTTAGTTCGAACCACCCTGCCATGGACAGGGACACCTGCCACTAGACAAGGTTGCTCAGTGTTGCTCAGTGTTGCTCAAGGCTCCATAACTTCTAAGAAACTGTGCTGCTACGAGCCCTAGTACTGCATGAACAATTTTAGTTGTGCAAAAGCAAAGCAGCAATGATCTGTAGTTAGAGGAGATTGCACAGATAGGAGGAAATCATAAAAGCAAGCAGAGGACTGATTTAAGGACAGGAGGGGAGAAGTGGTGTGGTCAGATCTCACCCTTCATTACCCATGATGGTGTCTGTGCTGTTTCTTCAGTATTTATTCCTTAGGCCTCATACTGCTTGCTTACTCATGGTCTTGTACCCATACTTATATTAACCCCACAATTTAGACTGAACACAAGCATGTAGCTTGAAATGACACATATGCAAGTGTGTTCTGCTTCCCAAATTAATGTCCAGTTATTGAGACATCTCCTAATTTGGGGGCAGGATTTTCCTGGGTTGATGAAAGCAGATTTTAATTTAGGAAGGTGCCAAAAGAAAAACCAGGAATAATACAAAGTGTTATCAACATATTCCTAGGCCCCACATGGCATAAAATCTATTGGAAGCAGAGTGGTATTTATATATACTAGGAACAGTTCCTCTCAGATGCACAAATCCAATCCAACTCATGGAGAATCAGGAGCAAGAGCTGAATCTCAAGTCTGCTCCTCAGATATGCAAGTTATGGGGAAGTAACTCATTTTCTAATTGAAAATTTCATCATGGTGCTGCTGCATTAATTTCAGAGCTGTCAGAGCACTATTGACAAGGTGTCGTTTCATCATAATGCTCCCTTTTCTTCTTAGCACAAAGACTTTGATGAAGAGAACTTTGTGGTCACTTCTGGTGACAGGAAGATTGAAAACTTCAGGTTTTAGGTCTGAAGGCATTTGGCCAGCTTATTCTTTAGAATGTTCAAACCCTATTATTTCTGTCCCGATGAAGAAAGCAGAATCCCGTCCACTGGCCAACTCTAATTAAAGTTACCCCCTCTCTAGCAACAAGCCTGATGGCAGTGCACTCTCCTTCTTTGAGCACATCACTGAGCACCAGGCAGACAGCTGCTGTGCTGAGAATCCCAAGGAAGAAGAGGATTGAAGTTCTCTGCTCAAAACAGAGAAGGTAGAGCATACCCTCCAGCCATGTGGGATGGCTCCTCATCCATTCACTAACAAGTGCCTTGTTCATATGCCATGGCCATTGGCCAGGTCACCTTGGCGTTCACCAGAAAGCGGAGCTGTGTTTGTCTTGCTTGTGGCCAAACTTAGTCCACTTCTTACATGGAAGTTAAATTAAAGCCTCCAAGATTCTGCTAAAGCCAGAGGAAAGTTGATGGGTTTGGTCTCTGGCCCTGCTGATGCTACTAACAATGTTCTAAGGGCAGAAGGCAACTGCTAATTGTGATGTAACTTGAATGATTTCATCGCCTTACTCCTCTCACCCGATCGGGACATTCATCAACTCTTTCTGGTCACTGTTGACCTGAGATGCCACCCATCTGGCAATCTTGAATAGCAACGTAGCCAGCCTGGAGTTGATTTATCCACTCTGGTCCATTTCAGTAGATGTTTCTCTTACCCAGTCATATGCAGAATATTCTCATGGTTTTAGAATTGTGCAGAGACTTCTGATGTATTTTGTGTGTGTGCCTGTGTTTTATGACTGGGGTTTTTTTCTGCACAGTTAAACTACATCACATCAAGGGTGAGGAGAAAACTCATTGTAGCATCTTGTTGTCAGTCCCCAAAGCTACAGGTTTTTGCCTAAACCCACTGCTCTTGTAAGTCATAAAATACCCTGTTTGGAGTAGTTATCACTTGTAGAATCTTTCTTCCCTTTAGCATAGAGTACTTGGGCGGGGGGGGAGGCAGGTGACTTGGCTGTCAGAGCCTGTATTGAATTTATCCACATGTCTAAAGAGATCAAAATTGTTTGAACTGACCCTTTCTGTTCCCAGCACGAAGAGAAAACCTTTAAGCTTTTTGCTTTCTTGTCATGTACAGTCTCCCTTTGTCATTTCAGGTCCAAGGTCCCTGTTTTCATATTTTTGGCGGGGGATAAGCGAGAGCTCTAGCAATATCTCTCTTTATAAAGCCTACAGTGAGCGAGGAAGAGACTGAGCAGGAGGGTGTGGGGAGAAGGGTAAAAATACACCGAGTGAGTATCTGACCCTGGAGTACCTTACACTGTCTCCGAGAACCACAACCTTATCAAGCATCACGGTTGTGGCTTCTGTGGCAAAGGTTGACAAGAAGAAGCAACTTTGCCCACCACAATTATTATTCAGATTCGAGGCCTGGGCTCTCAAACAAATGCATTTGGAGCGGAGACGTGGAAAGGAGGAGAAGCGCAAGTGTTGCTTACTGGGGGCCCTGCAGACAGAAAATTATTGTGTTTCTAAGGCTATTGATTTTTTGCAGCAGCTGATATTTCAATCTGGGTGCAGCATGTCTGAGAGTCTACGCACACTGTCAAGAAGAAATATGATAGTGTCTTAAAAGATTAATAATATCGCTGGTCCTCAGGAGGCCTGTCTTAATTCACTGGCCTGTTCCTTGGCATGTACTGTAATTTATCTAGTCTGATTTGAATAGCAAATGGCAATCGGCTGCCATTAGGGAAATAGGCATCAGTCTTATTGATCCAGGATGGGCTGGATTTTATTTAAGGAGAGCTGCAAAATGTTATTAACTTCCGGATGAGAGGCTGGAGGTGGAGAATTTTATTTTTTTTCCAGTGCTCCAAGGGGGTTGAATTAAACTGAATCTTGAAAGACCTGAAATAGTAAGAGAGGAGACCTGGGGAGAGGGGGCTCAAATGCTGCCTCTTTGTTTCCCGAGACACCAGTTATTTCTAGGACAGCTGATCTCTTCCCTGGGTTCTTGGGATGGCTATGTCATGGAATAATAGAATGGTTTGTCTTGGAACAGACCTTAAAGATCATCTAGTTCCAACCCTCCTGCCATGGGCAGGGACACCTTCCACTAGATCGAGTTGCTCAAGGCCCCATCCTTGAACACCTCCAGGAAGAGAGCATCCATGACCTCCATAGGCAATCTATTCCCTCACTGTAAAGAGTTTCTCCCTAATATCTGATCTAAATCTACCCTTTTCCAGCTTAAAACCATTCTGCCTTGCCCTATCACTACCAGCAGTTGTAAAATCACAGTATCACAGTATCGCTTAGGTTGGAAAGGACCTCGAGGATCATCGAGTCCAACCTATCAACACAGACCCCATGCCTAGACCATGGCACCAAGTGCCATGTCCAATCTCCCCTTGAACGCCTCCAGGGTCGATGACTCAACCACCCAGCTTTCTTTTCATGTCAGTGATGTACTCAGTTGGTTTTGGGTGAAGGCAGGAGTACTCTGCATTTGGGGAGAAGAACAAGCAGGGTGTAGATCTTCCTGTGGATTCAGGTGAAACTGAGTTGCCTCTTTACTGTGATGCATTGTTAGTTTTCCAGTTCACCTCACTGTGCTAACAGGAGCTATGCAATTTAACCTCCAGGCATCACGGGGAATAAGTAATTCTTGCTGATGCTCTGCCTTATGTGTTTGGAACTGCCACCAGTGCTTCTTGAGGGGAGCAACTGACGTGGCTAGAAGACAGATAATATTGTAGCAGTTGTGAAAGTCCTGTCTTGGTGCCCTGTTTGTACCAGTTCTCATTGGAAGTCGCTGTGGAGAACAAAACCAGTCCTTGCATAATCTTTAGTGCAAGTACAGCTCTTTTCAGTGGGCAGTGTTATAAAAATGTCATGCTGAGCTGTGGATGTGAGGAAGACTGGTGCAGTCCTACTCTCACACACTTGCAGAATGGTAGGGCTTGGAAGGGATCTCTCCCATTTATTGCAGTGTCAGGAGTCTGAAAACTAATGCCTGCTAAATAAAACTAAACTTGAAGAAGTAAAATTATACTGAATACCTTGGGAAATTTCCAGTCTTGTGACATATCACTGTGGAATAACCTCCCAAGGGAAGAGGTGAGAGCCCAGTTATTTGGCACTCTTTAATGTTGGACTGCATTGAACATCAGAAAAAAATAGTTTAAGGGATAGCCCAGCTCAGGTGGGAGGATAGAGTGAATGATTAAATACCATAGGTCTTTCCAGCTTTAATGGCTGTAATTCTTTGATCCATCAGACTCTCCCAGCAGGAATCACTAGAAAGAAAGATGCAGGAGTGCCATCTATTAAAAAGCTTATAGATACTTCTGTTCCAGCAGGAGACACTGTAAGGAACAGTGGAAGAGTGTTGTGTGTAGGGGAGTTCAAAGCTACCCTCCTGTCCCACTCCCACTGTTTAGGGAGTAGTGGAGGAATGGGGGAACTCTGGGAACTCACAGGCTCACAGACCGTCCTGTGTTAGACTCCCTGCAGAATGTACTGGGAATGGACTGGACAAAGATTGCTCTTTCAGGAGCTGGGAATCATGTAGTAGATAAAGGATGGGCAAGGGAGGGTTCTTATAGCTGGTTAGTACTGGCTTTTTCCCTTTGAGAAGCTTCTTTAGGCATACAGGAATATCACAGAATCAGAGAATCACAGAATGTTAGGGGTTGGAAGGGACCTCTATAGATGTTGAATCCAACTCCCCTGCCAAAGCAGGATCACTTAGGCCAGGCCACACAGGAACACATCTGGGTGGGTGTTGAAAGCCTCCAGAGAAGACTCCACAACCTCTCCGGGCAGCCTGTTGCAGTGTTCTGGCACCATCACAGGAAAAAAGTTTCTCTGCATTTTGAGGTGGAAACTCCTGCGTTCCAGCTTATACCTGTCATTCCTTGTCCTGTCACTGGGCACCAGAGAAAAGAGCCTGGCACCTTCATAGAATCAGAATCAGTAAGGTTGGAAGAGACCTCAAAGATCATCAAGTCCAACCTGTCACCACAGACCTCATGACTTGACCATGGCACCAAGTGCCACATCCAATCCCCTCTTGAACACCTCCAGGGACGGTGACTCAACCACCTCCCCAGGCAGCCCATTCCAATGATGAATGACTCTCTCGGTGAAGAACTTTCTCCTCACCTCGAGCCTAAACTTCCCCTGGCACACCTTGAGACTGTGTTCCCTTGTTCTCCTGCTGGATGCTTGAGAGAAGAGACCTTCTTACATTGTTTTCTAGCAGCATTCACAGTGAAGAGAAAAAGGCACAAGAACATTTCAGAGAGGTAGCTTCTCATTCCTTGCATTCCTTTTCTTTTGCACCTAAAAGAGGGACAGAGAACAAAATCACACTATCACAGTATCACTAAGGTTGGAAGAGACCTCAAAGATCATCAAGTCCAACCTGTCACCTAACACCTCATCACTAAGTAAACCATGGCTTCAAGTGCCACGTCCAATCCCCTCTTGAACACCTCCAGGGATGGTGACTCCACCACCTCCCCAGGCAGCCCATTCCAATGATGAATGACTCTCTTCGCGAAGAACTTTCTCCTCACCCCGAGCCTAAACTTCCCCTGGCACAGTTTGAGACTGTGTTCCCTTGTTCTGGTGCTGCTTGCCTGAGAGAGGAGACCTTCTTACATTGTTTTCTAACAGCATTCACAGTGAAGAGAAAAAAGCACAAGAACATTTCAGAGAGGTAGCTTCTCATTCCTTGCATTCCTTTTCTTTTGCACCTAAAAGAGGGACAGAGAACAAAATCACACTATCACAGTATCACTAAGGTTGGAAGAGACCTCAAAGATCATCAAGTCCAACCTGTCACCTAACACCTCATCACTAAGTAAACCATGGCTTCAAGTGCCATGTCCAATCCCCTCTTGAACACCTCCAGGGATGGTGACTCCACCACCTCCCCAGGCAGCCCATTCCAATGATGAATGACTCTCTTTGTGAAGAACTTTCTTCTCACCCCGAGCCTAAACTTCCCCTGGCACAGTTTGAGACTGTGTCCTCTTGTTCTGGTGCTGCTTGCCTGAGAGAGGAGACCTTCTTACATTGTTTTCTAACAGCATTCACAGTGAAGAGAAAAAAGCACAAGAACATTTCAGAGAGGTAGCTTCTCATTCCTTGCATTCCTTTCCTTTTCCACCTCAAAGAGGGACAGAGAACAAAGTGCTACAGGAAACGGCCACGCACCAAAGCAATAAAATAAATGGAACCTGACTTGGAGGGCTTTTTTTTTGAGCAGTGGCAATTGCTATAGGTTGTGATGTTTGCCTAAGAAATTAGTTAATGTGTAAGGGGAATGACATGCGATCCATTTTATTTGCCTGATGACTGTAGCCTCTGAGTGAATGACTTATTAAGGTTAATAAAAATAAAAATCTGCTTGTGACTTGTAATAATCCAATTGCTAGGATTTAACATCCCCTTATGCACAGTTGCCTAAAGGGTGGAAACTAAATTATACATAGGTTCTAATGACCGACTGGCTATGCTTTTCTTTATTTCTTAATGGCGGTCTGAGAACAAACAATGTGTTCCCGATTGTCGGTCTGTCTGTCTTTCTGCCTGCCTGGGCAGGAACGTTATGGCTTTCTTAATTCTCCTGCGTGATTTATCATCCCCAATTCATTGTTTTGCATAACTCTGCTCAAAATGAAGAAATGTCATTATTTTGCAGTGAAGGGAAAAAAAAAAAAAGTTGTCATTTGCATAATGCCTGCCATTAATTATTGTGAGCCTAATGCAGTTGTTGATATTTTTAGGGCACAGTGGTACATCCTGCACCTTGTATAATGTCATCCTGCAAACATGGGTAGTTAATAGGTGCCACAACACTGCGCAAATGCAAGAAAGGAGCAGAAGAAGAGAAGGAGGAGGAGGAAGGGCACATGATGGAACAGGCTGTGATCTTTATTTGGTTAGTTTTTCTTTTCCTGAAATACATGGTGAGAGACAACTGTAGACAGAAGCAAAGAGTAGGAAGCTGTGACACTAGCCCTGGAATGGGTTGTCCAGGGAGGTGGTTGAGGCCCCATGCCTGGAGGTGTTTAAGACCAGGCTGGATGAGGCTCTGGCCAGCCTGATGTAGTGTGGGGTGTCCCTGCCCATGGCAGGGGGGTTGGAACTAGATGATCCTTGTGGTCCCTTCCAACCCTGACTGATACTATGATACTACACCCAGGAGGATGAGAGGATGAAGAAACTGGGGTGTTCCTTTCTGCATATGCTAGTCAGGATGGACCTAACTAAAATTCTCTCATGCTGATCATCCCTGGAGTTTGAGGAAATGCATGGCAGTAGTTAGTGGCTGTTGTGCCATAGCTGTTTGGTTTTTTTCCTCCTAGAGAAGTAATTTATTTGATTTAGTGGTTGGGTGTTGTTTTTTCGTGGTGTTAGGTTTGTTTGTTGTTGTTTTTTTTCCACAGTCAAGGTATTTTATGATTGTTTTTCAACCATAGAAAGGAAAAGTCCCTCCATAGACATCAGATAATTTTAAAATGTGAGTTCAAGCCTGCAGTGGGCAGTAGTCCCTGAGGAGGTCATGAGGTTTGTGCTGACAGGTTGGACTCGATGATCTTTGAGGTCCCTTCCAACCTTAGGAATACTGAACTACTGAACTGAACTAAAATGTCCTTTGCATCTGTAAGGGTAGAACACAACAAACAGATCTGGCCACTGTTAAATAACTGTAGTTACTAAAGTGTAGTTCATGATCTCATCTTTGCATCTGAAGTTCACTGCTGTTTGAGAGGGTCACTTGATTCAAGCCACCAGTGGTTATGGAAAAATATCCTTGCCTGGCTAGGTTTACACATTGCCAGAGAAAACATCTTTCTTCATCCTAAAGGTAGTGGATTTGGCCCACAGGTGTTGGAAGTGGGGAGAGAAAGAAGGGCAGTCTGCCCATAATTCAGTGAATTCTATAAATCAAGCCCATGGGACAGGACATTTTCAGCTGCCTTTCCCAAGGACTTCCATTGCTCCCTGAGTAATTTAGAGCTCCTGGTTTCGGAGTAACTGTGCACAACTATAAAACATAGTAGTTGGGTGAAACAAATATTTGGGTCTCAGGCTGGCAGACACTTTCCTGTATGTTTTGTGTAATTAATGTTGCTACTGCAGGATAGCCTTCCTGTGATAGCCTTTCTTCTCCTGTATTTCTTTTTCAGGCCTTCGTAAGAGAATGGTAGTGAGCAGTTTCTGAGCCTGTAGTTGTGATTGAATGCTAACGGGGAGAAATTTGTTCAGAAGGCTATAAAACATCAACAGATCATAAGGCTTTTGGTATCTTTACCAGGAAATGAGAAGCTCTATGTCCCTCTGCCATTCTACAGAACTACTAGGTCCTTTCTCTGCTGATGTATCTTAAAATGCCAGAAGGAGAAAACGTGGCCATTTAGTCTTCAGATGCTGAGATTCACTGCTTCCAGAGGGATGTTTTTTCTTCTCCTGTTTTCTGCCATTAGAATTAGAACAACAACAAAGAAAATTAAACCACAAAAGTTCAAATAATGCTAAGAGTCTAGCTGAAACCCACAAAGGGCAGGAAATTCATCTCCAGAGATTGCCAGTCTGTCCTCAGCTCACCCTATTGTCACAGAGAACTGAAAGTTGTTGCTTCAGTGGGTGATCTTGCAGACCACAAATGCTGCAATATGTAGGCACAATAGAAAACACAATAGAGGGAGAGAGACTGAGATTTATCCTCAGCTTCTTGGATTTGGTAGGTGTGAGACAGACCCTTAAGGTAGCAGTACGTCAGGCTAATTTGTCTGGGGGGGTCTTATGCCCTTAAAGCACAAGTCCAGTATATAAGTACTGTTTCATAAAGGTATAAATAATAGTTATGAGCTACACCACAACTATACATTGCAATCTTTAGCACTGCAGAAACAGTCTCTGTCCATCTTTGATTTCTTACACCCATACCACTTGCTCTTGCTTGAGGCTTTAAAAGAACATATTATATAAAATATGTTGGCAAGCATCCTAGAGAATGCCAATCAGGAGAAGTGTCTGCAAAGCACTGTAGCAACTAAATTCCAGTCCTTTGCCCTTTGCCATGATGATGATTGGAGTGTCTCCAAGGTCTTTGTAAATCTTGCAGCAATGAGCTGCTCTTCCCAGTTCACAAGGTGGTTGTGGAGGGAATGAGGTCCCTGTCCATGGTATCCTGCCCCTGTTTATGCTACAGATGCACTGCTGGATGAGCATGAATCCATGGCATGTTCCTTCTGTAGGATGTGTTTAGGAGATGCTAGACACCACACAGAATGAACAGACCTAATTGTCTTCCTGTCTTTGATACAGACTTCCTGTGTGGCCGTGAAAAAGTCACATCATTTCTCTCATAATTTTCTTCAATGAGGAATTAAAATAATTCCAGACATCTGAGAGTACATTGTGAGGATTAATTCACCAAGATTGTTGAGATATTCAGACGCTATAGTGATGAGTACCACAGAAAAGCCAGAAACAAAAAAACATCTTATTTCATGCAAGACTTGGATGCCACTCAGTAAACAAGGCTTGGGGCCACACACTGAACAGAGAGGATAAAAAAAGAGTATTTGAATTAGTCTCATTCCCTGGATGCTCTCCATTATACAGAACACAAAATATACAATCATAACATGGAAGGCTGTATTGTAACACTACAGCTGTTGTGACAGACTTCAGTTTGATATTTTCATACTTTAGCATACTTTGCTTTGTGACCTTAATGTTTTTACTTGGTTTTTAAAGGCATTTTTGAGTTTAAGATTCAAACAGGCTAACTGCAGCTACCAGAGTAATCACTACTGTGAGTGGTGAACACGCATTGGAGCCAAAGCAGGTGTCATCGCTGATAACTAGATAAGGTCAATGGCCTCGAGGCCACACCTGGAGTATTGTGTTCAGTTTGGGGCACTTCAATACAAGAGAGATGTGGGAATGCTGGAGTGAGTGCAGAGGAGGGCAATGAAGGTGGTGGAGGGCCTGGAGAATAAATCTTATGAACAGCAACTGAAGGAGCTGAGGCTGTTTAGTTTGAAAAAGAAGAGGCTGAGGGGAGACTTCATTGCTCTCTACAACTGGCTGAAAGAACATTGTGGAGAGGTTGGTGCTGGTCTCTTCTCACCGGTAATTAGTGATAGAACAAGAGGGAATGGTCTCAAGCTGCGACTGGGTAGGTTTAGACTGGACATTAGGAAGAAGTTTTTTCCCAGCAAGAGTGGTCAGACATTGGAATGTGCTGCACAGGGAGGTGGTTGAGTCACTAACCCTGGATGTGTTTAAAGGTCGTTTAGACCTGGTGCTTGGGGATATGGTTTAGGGGTGAACCTTGTAGAGTAAAGTTATCAGTTGGACTTGATGATCCCAAGGATCTTTTCCAGCCTGAAGATTTCTGTCATTCTGTTTTCATCTCAGGAATGAATATTCCTTACTGGAATCTTATCCAGGAAAACCTCTTGTATCCATGTATCACAAGTGTCCTGAAAGAATACCTTGTTCTCCAAACATTTCTCTGTTTCGTTCTTAACTCTTTGTCCTTAACACACACTTTAACTATGGTTATTCCTGGGGAAGGAAGTTAATAAGCATCCAGTAGCTTGACAGTTCAATAGTAAATCATCAGCTACAGCCTACAATCCATGTGCTGCATAAATTCATTTTAAAGCCAGAATCTCAGTGATCTGTGTGTTAGCTATGTTGGAGCTTAGCTGCTGATACATGTGTCAGATTGGTCCATTCTGCTCTTCAGAAATGAGCAGATGAGCCTTGCCATTTCTTAGTGTGGGGTAATAATGTTTTCTCCTTTTGGATCATGGTGTTTAATAGGCCTGGTAGAAAAAAAAAAACCCTACTGAAGCCCAAGCTTTCTTTTCTGATTTTGTCCAGTTGCTTTTTGAAACAATTTTTGCTTTTTCTTTTGGCATCACAAACATCCTTTGCCCCTGAAGTCCACAATTTAATTACAGACTGTGTGAAAACCTACTTGCTTTTTTGTTGCTTTTAATGTGGTGCTTGGTAACTTCTTTGGGTGCTTCCTAACAAATATGTAATGAGAAACAGAGAGCAATTATTAATGTTTCACCTTGTCCCTGTTTGTTATGATTTCATAAAACTCCTTTATATTCATCTCAATCATTTATTTTCCAGGCCAAAGAACTCAACTCTCTTTAATCTGTCCTTGAGCAGAAGTTATTCCGTGTTTTGAACAGTTTTGTGCCCTTTTCTGCATCTTTTAAGCACAGAAGAAGAGAATTAACCAGGTTGGAAAAGACCTCAGAGATCATTGAGTCCAACCTCCCACCCAGCACCATCTGATCAACTAAACCCTGGCACTAGGGGCCACATCCAGGCTCTTCCTAAACACTTCCAGGGATGGGGACTCCACCACCTCCCCGGGCAGCACATTCCAAATGCAAATCTCTCTTTCTGGGAAGAATTTCCTCCTAACATCCAGCCTGAACTTCCCCTGGCACAGCTTGAGACTGTGTCCTCTTGTTCTGGTGCCTGGGAGAAGAGACCAACTTCCACCTGTCTGGAACCTCCCTTGAGGTAGTTGTAGAGAGCAATAAGATTTCCTCTGAGCCTCCTCTTCTCCAGGCTAAGCAATCCCAGCTCCCTCAGCCTCCCCTCACAGGGCTGTTCTCCAGACCCCTCCCCAGCTTTGTTGCCCTTCTCTGAACATCTTCCAGCATCTCAAAATCTTTCCTAAACTGAGGAGCTCAGAACTGGACACAGGATTCAAGGTGTGGCCTCACCAGTGGCAGAATGACTTCCCTGCTCCTGCTGGCCACACAGTTCCTGCTTCTTTTAGGATGCACATATCCTCTGCATTGAGAGTGATTTGCCTTTGGAATGTGCTGCCCAGGGAGGTGGTGGAGTCACCATCCCTGGAAGTGTTTAAGAAGAGACAGGATGAGGCACTTGGTGCCATGGTTTAGTTGATTAGATGATGTTGGGTGATAGGTTGGACTTGATGATCTCGAAGGTCCTTCCCAACCTGGTCTGCTCCATTCCATTCCATTCCATTCCATTCCATTCCATTCCATTCCATTCCATTCCATTCCATTCCATTCCATTCCATTCCATTCCATTCCATTCCATTCCATATCACTTTGTTCTTTTGTTGCCCATGCTGATCATGTACAAGACTTCCTGGTTAACTTTTTCATGTCTGAGTTTCCTTTTACCTTTTTAAATGGGGACACAGTCTCAAGCTGCGCCAGGGGAGGTTTAGACTTGAGGTGAGGAGGAAGTTCTTCACCGAGCGAGTCATTCATCATTGGAACGGGTTGCCCAGGGAGGTGGTTGAGTCATCGACCCTGGAGGCGTTCAAGGGGAGATTGGACGTGGCACTTGGTGCCATGGTCTAGCCATGGGGTCTGTGTTGATAGGTTGGACTCGATGATCCTCGAGGTCCTTTCCAACCTAAGTGATACTGTGATACTGTGAACCATTTATTCTTTCCATTATACACATCAGACTTGACCTTCTAGAGAAGGGGGTTCATTTGCAAACCTTTTTTAAACTTCTCCACTGTGAACAAAGTACAAAGAGTTTATTTGGGTTTTTCTGTTCTTTGAACGTTCTTTCTGCACCTCATCTGTTGGCAGAAGTGGATTCGTTGAAAAGCATTTAGAAAGGTTATTTATGGCTTTCAAAAGTTGTTCCTCAGTACTTTTAAGGGCCTGCTTTATTCTACATCTCCCTGTTATTAAAAAAAATAAGTGATCAAAAAGTGTTCCTTTCTGCATTTAGATGTGAAGTTCTCTTTTTGGTTGTGGCTTTTTACTTCTAGTAAATACCTTCACATGGCTTATATTTTAAAAACCATTGTTTTCTTTTTTCCACGTTTTTGTGTGTGTGTGTTCTGAGCAATGAGCAGAAATGAGTTACTGTAGGACAACTTCAAAGGTTCCTGCATCCACCAGAAGAAGAGGACACAGTCTCAAGCTGTAATAGGGGAGGTTTAGGCTGGATCTTAGGAAGAAGTTCTTCATAGAAAGAGAGATTGGCCATTGGAATGTGCTGCCCAGGGAGGTGGTGGAGTCACCATCACTGGAGGTGTTTAAGAAGAGACTGGATGGGGTGCTTGGTGCCATGGTTTAGTTGATTAGATGGTGTTGGGTGATAGGTTGGGCTTGATGATCTCGAAGGTCCTTTCCAACCTGTTCTGTTCTATTCTATTCTACTCTATTCTACTCTACTCTATTCTATTATTCTATTCTATTATTCTATTCTATTATTCTATTCTATTATTCTATTCTACTATTCTATTCTATTCTATTCTATTCTATTCTATTCTATTCTATTCTATTCTATTCTATTCTATTCTATTCTATTCTTTAAGGGATTCTGTTCTGTTCTTTTCTATTCTTTAAGGGGTTCTGCTCCATTCCATTCCATTCCATTCCATTCCATTCCATTCCATTCCATTCCATTCCATTCCATTCCATTCCATGTGAAAGAACTGTATCTTGCTTTTCTTCCTGAGATTTTTGCCCTCTTGCAGACAATTTTCATCTCAAGTGGCAGCCAAATTGTGACAGTTTACAACCTAGTATATTCAGGTAAATCAGAACTGTTTAGGGATTTCTTTAGTACCTCAGGCTTTAATTTGATGTGTCTGGCAGACAAACTGCTGAGATGTTCCTCAATATGATTGAGGCAGAGAACTGGGGGTCAGGATTGTTACAGCTATTCTCAGGTCAGGCTTTCCTGTTACTTGTAACAGACCTGAATCTCAGCACATGCCTTATGAGGATAGGCTGAGGGACCTGGGGCTTTTTAGTCTGGAAAAGAGAAGGCTTAGAGGGGATTGTCCAGGGAGGTGGTCGAGGCCCTGTCCCTGGAGGTGTTTAAGCCCAGGCTGGATGAGGCTCTGGCCAGCCTGATCTAGTGTGGGGTGTCCCTGCCCATGGCAGGGGGGTTGGAACTAGATGATCCTTGTGGCCTCTTCCAACCCTGACTGATACTATGATCTGAGGGCTGGGTGTCAGGAGGGAGGGGACAGGCTCTGCTGACTTGCTCCCTGGGATAGGACAAGGAGCAATGGATGTATGCTGCAGCGCAGGAGGTTCCACCACAGTGCAAGGGGGAACTTCTTTACTGTAAGGGTCACAGACTGCTGGAACAGGTTCCCCATAGAGTCTCCTTCCCTGGAGTCTACTTCCCTGGGGACTTTCAAGGCCTGTCTGGATGTGTTCCTCTGTGACCTGAGCTAGATTATATCACCCTGCACTGGCAGGGGGGTTGGACTTGATGATCTCTTTGGGTCCCTTCCAACCCCTGACATCCTGTGATCTCTGATAGTAGCATCTTAAAGCATTTTACCCTTATCTGCTTCATGTTAATTTTTTTCCCTCTACATTCCTTGTTTTAAATAGGAATTTCTTTCCCCCTGAAATGGCATGTTGCTGTAGTGGATTTTGTTGTTAAATTCAGTTATCTATAGGACTGGAAAAGTATGTGTAGAATGTTAATTATCACAACATTACTACACATATATAAAAGCTGGTTTAGTGATCTTGGCACTAAAACAAAGTTTCTGCTTCTCCCATAGGTTTTCTGAGTAGCTTCTGCCTCTCAGGTCTTCCAGGTTTACATTTCATAGCCACTGTCAGCACGTTGGTAGGATATTGCTTAGTATGATTCTAACACCACTCTTTTTAGGAATCAAGACCTATGGAGATTTTATAGTGCTTTTAATTTTCATTTATTAATTGTGTTTTTTGTTATATATGTTTTAATTCACAACAGGAGTCCCTCCCTGGTGCATTCTACTCTCTGATTATTATGGAATGCACCATTGTCTCATACATGTTCTTCTCCAGCCACTAAATTGTGCTCTATGTAAGACTTTTCTTTAAGGAACAGGCATTGAACTGTTCCCAACTTTTCCCATCTTAGCCTTGAGGTTCTGCATTGAAGTGCTTCCACATTTGACCTGGCACTCTGTTTAGATACTCTGCTCAAAGTAACAATATGCTTTGTCTGTTGAAGCAGTTCTTTGCTGACTTCAGTGTTTAAATTGCATCAATTTAGACCCTTTGATTTTTCCTTTTTCCACTTTTTTTTTTTCCCCAAAGATACAGAATTCTTATGATTTCACCCATAGATGTGCATCATTCTGGCCTGCATGCAGTTTTGTACCTCTAGCCTTAAAATCTCTCTGATAGAAGGGTTCATTTTGTTCTGGTTGAAATAATTTCTCCTTAGTAGGACCTCTTGCATTTAAAGGATTCTTCAGCTAAACTTCTCTTCCATTGAAGAGAGACCAGACTCAAAAAAGAGTAAGTTTAATGTAATACCTGACTTGCTAGCATCTTGTTCAGACAACCAGCCACTCATCCAAACTAATAGACTGCTGGGATTAGAAATTATCAGATTGAGCTCAAGAAATAGTTTTGGGCTTGTGCTAATTATTGGCTGATACACTTTCCTGTCTTCTGGCTTGTGAGGAGTGCTGCCTCCCACAATCTTGGGGATGCCTCTACCCCAGAGGACCTACAAGACCTGGAAGCTCTCCCAGTAACACATTGTAAAAGATGCTTTAAATGGTTTAAATGGTTTCAAATGGTTTTCAGAGTACATCAGAATCCCAATTATCAGAAGAACATGGGAAGAGCACTGAATAGAGCTCAATAATCACGTTTACCAGTAACCAAAATGCCCTGCATGCCCATGGATCTGTGGAAATAATTAGTAATAGAAGCAATTTACCATTTAATTAATAAATGACAAGGGGCAAAACCTTGTCTGGGTTCACTGAATTTGGATAATTGAGGCTCCACTGTATTTTAAAATCTGAAATATTAACCATTATTCTGTGTGCTTGAGATAGTGATCACTCAAAAAATGTGCACATAGCAGGATCTGAACCTAGCTGTATTATTGCAATGAAATGAGGAAGAATTTCATAATGTCCTACATGCAAAGATTTGCTTTGCAAGAAGAGATCACTGAGTGGGCTTTTTTTGTTGGGTGTTTGGTTGGTTGGTTTTGGTTTTTGGGAGGTTTTTAAGGTTCTTGAATCTGTGTCCTTAAATGTATAGATTTGTGTCAGCTTTGAATCTGTAACTACATTCAGGGGCCAGTAAGAAATGTCAAAGGGCAGTGAATAACCTGTCACCAGGAGGGAGAAGAACCAGCTTAGCAGAACATCTTCAGACTGGTTCTTATCTGAGCTGCCCACTTAAATGTTGTAATGAAATAGATTAGAATTGGGCCCCTCCATAGAGAGCCATTCAGAATATGCTGTAGCAAGTGGATTGTGGAAGGCTGGGATTGAAGACAGACATTCTTGGTTTATGGCATATTCCAATGGGTTTATCTGCCATAAAGCACTGGTTTGCTGCCTCTTCAATTATAAGTCTTTGTAAAAAGAGTTCCAGATTTCTGCTTTCCTGTGCTTTTTTGTCATGCCATCTCACATGTTTAACAGCCCCTGCCTCTGAGACACCAAAGTAGTATGATAGAAGAACAAGGTCTGGGTCCCTAAAAGGCAGCATCCTTTCCATCACTCTTAAGCTGTCAAAACCCCAGGTGATTCCCTTCTGTTTTGCTCATGTTGTTTGTTGCATTCTTTCTTTTGGTCCCTCAAATCTTCTCCATTCTGTCATGATCCTAAAGATTACTGCAGAGGAAAACAGGTATGCTTATAAATGAGGCTGCATTTGAATTTGAAAGTAAGGAGAACAGGATGAATCTAATCTTCTTCACAGGCACAGCACACTGCTAGAAACCTACTGCTGGAAACATTCTAGTCCTGTGCTCAAGAGACTTACTGTAAATGAGTTTTGTTTTGCACTACCCTTTTCTATTATAGAATAATCATCAGAGGATAGGCAGTCCTTGCTGAAATTCAATTCCAGCCCTACCCAAACATTTCATTCATAAAGAACTGGAGGAATAAAACCGTGCTATGAAGTTCTAGGTGTCAGAGTCCTGGCTGTTGCTTCTGAAGAGGAGAGGAAAACTGAAATCAACTATTTCAATTGAGTTATTGTTGTGCTCACATCAAAAATACAACAGTATCACAGTATCACAGTATAACTTAGGTTGGAAAGGACCTCGAGGATCATCGAGTCCAACCTATCAACACAGACCCCATGACTAGACCATGGCACCAAGTGCCACGTCCAATGTCCTCTTGAATGCCTCCAGGGACGATGACTCAACCACCTGCCTGGGCAACCCGTTCCAATGACAAATGACTCGCTCAGTGAAGAACTTCCTCCTCACCTCGAGTCTAAACCTCCCCTGGCACAGCTTGAGACTGTGTCCCCTTGTTCTGGTGCTGGTTGCCTGGGAGAAGAGACCAACCCCTTCCTGGCTACAACCACCTTTCAGGTAGTTGTAGAGGGCAATTAGGTCACCCCTGAGCCTCCTCTTCTCCAGGCTAAACAATCCCAGCTCCCTCAGCCTCTCCTCATAGGGCTTGTGCTCAAGGCCTCTCCCCAGCCTTGTTGCCCTTCTCTGGACACGTTCAAGTGTTTCGATGTCCTTCTTAAACTGAGGGGTGCAGAGTTTTGTTCTGCTTGATAGATCCATTACCAGAAAAGCAGAGATGGTTGCATCAGAAATGTTGAGCTGGCACCGTTCATGGTGGTAAGGGAAGCTTGGTTATGCAATGAGCCACATCCTGCTCTCCAGGCTCTGTGAGTAGCTCTGTTGAAGTCGATAGTAATTACATCTACTAAAATCACTGGAACTACTTGCATCAATAAGATAAGTAGGATTTGGCCCAAAGGTTGGTTAATATCAACGTTTTTAATCTCTCAGTTTCATACATGCTATGTTCATTCAAGCAATATGAAGTGAGGTGAATAAAGAACATTCTGTGCTTTGAATAGTTTGGCATCATATGTGGACAGGGCATGTGATTAATACCATATTGTTGCCTTTGTTCTTTGCTTTTCTTATGTGGTTGGCAATGTCCTTTTCATAATTGCTGGTATCCCCCTGAGCCTATATAATCACTCTCTCCAGCTTTTCTATGATGCCCTTAGATTTTCCCTCTACTCAGTGTAATATATTTCTGTATCCATTTACCCTCCCATCAGAATCGTAATGTGTTTCTGATGTGCTACTCTGACATGGTCAGAGTTGACACGGGGCAATGTATTCACCTGACAATGTGTCCCAAACCAGAGATGTAATCTGTATTTTCTTTTGCATAACCATCACACTGCAGAGTCGTGCTTTGTAGTTGTGCCTCTGGGAAAACCTGTGGAACTGCAGCAAACTGGTTCACTCGCTGCTGTTAGACAGGAAGTTGTGCTTGAGTTTCAGACAGTGTAGTTAAGCTGGCTGCCTAAAATAATAGAATTAGGAGCTAAGAAATAAAAAATGACCACTCCTGTTCTCATCATAGATGTGCAAACATAGACTTCTTGTTAGAGCATGGTAATGCTCCATTGAGACACTTGAACGTGTCCAGAGAAGGGCAACGAGGCTGGGGAGAGGTCTTGAGCACAGCCCTGTGAGGAGAGGCTGAGGGAGCTGGGATTGTTTAGCCTGGAGAAGAGGAGGCTCAGGGGAGACCTTATTGCTCTCTACAACTACCTGGAGGGAGGTTGTAGCCAGGCAGAGGTTGGTCTCTTCTCTCAAGCAACCAGCACCAGAGCAAGAAGACAGTCTCAAGCTGCACCAGGGGAAGTTTAGGCTGGAGATGAGGAGAAAGTTCTCCACAGAGCGAGTTGTTAGCCATTGGAATGTGCTGCCCAGGGAGGTGGTGGAGTCCCCATCCCTGGAGGTGTTCAAGAGGGGATTAGGCGTGGCACTTGGTGCCGTGGTTTAGTCATGGGGTCTGTGATGACAGATTGGACTTGATGATCTTTGAGGTCTCTTCCAACCTCGGTGATTCTGTGAAAGCTTTCTACTGAAAACAGTCAACATATGATGCTACTCTTAGAGTAGAACTAGGATTTCTGCAGAAATGTTGAGGGGGGGAAATGGAATTGCTGAAGTTCCACTCTAGTGTCAACGTTGGTAAAGCTGCATAGTGGGAGGTATAAACCTCTATTCTTTATATCTTTTCAATAGGTAATATGTAGTGTGTTTGCTTTTCTCCAGTGAACTTCCCGACAGTATGTAGCTTCTTGGACGGTCATTTGTCGTTACCAGGAAACTTCTTTGGAAAACAAAGCAACAACAACAACAAACCAACCAAACCAAACCAAACAACCAATCAAACAAAACCCCCATACCAGTAAGGACTGGTAGTTGTCTGTGCTATTTAATGTGTGTCAATTAAATGAAAGCCTTACTGCAATCAGAAAGGATTCATTAATGTGCCATGAAATTCTGCGATGCCTTCTCACAAGAGATTTCCATTTTCTTATGTTCTTACTGACGTGACATTCAGGACGAGATTCTACTTTCAATGAAATGTGAGGTCATTTAACTGACATTAAAGGATTTTTACTGGTTTAACAGCAGAATGCATAATTTATGACTGACTACACAAGAGTAAAGGGAGAAATATTGTCAATAGTGTAATTGTTACATGGGTAAAACTTGTGTGCGTTTGTAGTAGTAATCCATTTATTGGTTAAGTTCCTTAAGGAGAAACAAAAAGTTCCCCTACTCATATGCACCCTGATGTTCCTTAGGGTGGAATTTCCTATGAGGTTTTGACAGTCTGAAGTTTTGTGGCCTCTATTGATGCTGTGGGAGTTGATATTCCATATCTCACTACAGGTGCAACTTGCTCCATTTGCAGAGATATCTGCAGGTGCTGTGCAGGAAGGAGCGATAAGATTTAGATCACCAGCTGAGGGATGAGAAGGATTAATCCCTGTGAAAACAGAAGACTATTACTCAAGCCTTTACACAATGAAGTATTATGACTTGCAAGTTCTTTCTTGGATTGTTTATCCAGCTACACTTACATTGGTGACACACTTTATAAACAATTCATAAAAGCTTACATAAGATTTATCAATATTCCAAGAACATTTTCAAGATGGATAATATCTATTACACATTTTCACAAACACATCCCAGATCTATCTATAGGTTAATGTAAACATCAATTGCCTTGTTTCACTTAATCCTTTATAACAGCTAATAAGCTTTTATTGAACTCTTTCTTTGTGTTTTTCTAAACCTCAAAAGTAGCTCTCATAAGACTGTGACCTCCTGGCTGTATAAGCAATGTAAAGGTTCTGAGTTGAGAGTGAAAAATGGACAATCCAAGTGCAAATTCTTCTTAAAATAGAATTGGACAGCCAAGGGTGAAAACTCTGTCTAAATTGCACTGCTGGCCAAGCATTTCTTCTAATCAGTTGTTGTACAGCATTTCACATCTTTTAGCAATCACATCTGGAAAGATTCTTACCTGTAGGTACTTACAGAAATCCCAAGAATGTAAATTAATTTCAGTTCTGATTAGCTGAAAGTTCAGTAGCACTGTGCTCCAATAAAATCTTGGGAGCATTGATGTGCCTGAGAAACACCATCTCTTAAAGTTAGCATCTTTTATTGCTCACACTGCTCTGCTATGCAGAGAGGCTCAGTTGGTAGCACATAAGACCCTTAATGGGAAGGTCGTGAGTTCAAGCCTGCAGTGGGCAGTAGTGGTCCCCCCTACTCTAATCATGAGGTCTCTGGTGACAGGTTGGACTCGATGATCTTTGAGGTCTCTTCCAACCTTAGTGATACTGTGATACTGCTCGTCGCTGGCATTGCCACAAGAGTTTTAGGTTGGTAAAAAAGCTAAGGAATTCTGCTGTCATTGTTGTATTTATCATTTAGTGCTTTCCCACCTATTTCCAAGGAGATTAGAGGACCAGAGGTCATGAGTAAGAAAGGAAACTGGCATTTGCTATATTTCTTTTCATTGCTTTGGCCTGTTTGACTTTACATTTTACAAATGTAGGTCTCTCTGTATGCATCCAATGGAGACTCTCCAGATTTAGTTTTTCTAGTTGGGGTGGTTAGTATCTGCCTGTGCTTTTCTCACTCTCAAACCTCAATGGAATGATTATTGCTTCATCTCTTTCTGTGCTGCAGGTTGTTGTGCCTCATTCTAGTCCTTACTTGTACCAAATGGAAAGGCTTTTAAGACTTCTAGGAATTATATCATTCTTTTATCATGACTTGTAAATAATCATACTTTTTGGAAATGTAATATAAGGTAGGTAAGAGCTTGCAGATTAGTGCTAATGATGTAAATCATTGGAGTTGGATCTCTTCGTACTGCAATTTCAGAAGTTTCTGTTAGCCTTGGAAAATATATCTGGTCAAATGTGTACAAAAGATCATTGCTTCTTTCATGGACATGTACATCAGATGCATGAAAAAGCCTCTAGGCTTTTGTGAGATGCAGAATGAAGTTGTGATTTCTAAATTAAGGTGTCATGCAGAGAGAGAGAGATCTGATAGCATACAGATTATGGTGACTTGAGTCTCTGTCTCCAGCAGCTATCATAAACAAAATACATGAAAAAGAATGTGCCTTGTGCTGCTCTTGAAACTCTTATAAAAAGCATATTGATACCTTTACCATATTTTCTGTTAACCTTTAACAGCCTGGAGTCAAGCCATATATTTCTGAGCAGGACCAAGTCAAAGCCATGCACAGGAACATGGTTTAATATGTTTTGGTGTAGCTCCTAAATTGGTGTCTTGAAAGAAAATGTTGCAGAACTACTGAGGTCAGAAGGCATCAGTGGAGATTGTCAAGAATGTGTTTCTGCTGCTTTCCAAGGAGGACTAAGCCTGTGTTCTGTGTTCAGAGAATCACAGAGTGTTTGAGGATTATAAAGAACTAGGAGCTCGTGAAAAGTTGTATCAAACTCGGTGCTAAAGCCCTGGAGCAGTGCTCTTTGGGAAGGTCCTTTGCAGTAGTTTAAAATTCATCTGTTGATATCTGAGTTTTGAGAGTATATTTTCTTCTTAAGCCATCTCTACTACTTGGAGGTGCTTAACAAAAAAATAGAGAAAGAAAAGCTGTCTGTTGTGCTCAGCTAGGCCTTCTTGCAGCATTCAGATGTTAGCACAGCTCTGTTGTTTCCGTTACTGACTGTTCTAAGTCACACTTTTAGTCTTCTGTTATGGATAGGGGTTAAATAGTTGAGAAAGTGGTGAAGTAGCATATTTCAGAAAGCATTCTGCCTGGTCCCATAGAGCTTCTACTGCACAGAGAGATGGTGACAGTGCCAAGTTGTATATCTGCAAGTTTTTGTTTCATCAAATGCAGAATTGATCAGGTTTTGCTGATGAGATTTCAGCTAAGAAAAGCTGGGAAACAGACTGACTTGGTTTAGAATGTCCATGTCATTCTTTGACTTTGTCCCTCTAAACCCTTTTGCAGTTTCTCAGTACTGTTTGTTGATAAATTGAACAAATGTTTTCTTTCCGTCTTTAAATGCTTATTGCTGGGCTCTGGAATTCTGATTCTAGACACTAGTGCACATTTTCTGGGGTTTACTTGCTTTAAGTCTGGTATATTAGGGTCAGTTTCAGCTCCCTCTAGGACTAGGGGGAATGGAATGAAGCTGGAGGTGGGGAGATTCAGACTGGAGGTGAGGAGGAGGTTCTTCCCCATGAGAGTGGTGAAGACCTGGAATGGGTTGTCCAGGGAGGTGGTTGAGGCCCCATCCCTGAAGGTGTTTAAGAGCAGGCTGGATGAGGCTCTGGCCAGCCTGATCTAGTGTGGGGCTGGAACTGGATGATCCTTGTGGTCCCTTCCAACCCTGACTGACACTATGATACTATTTGTTGCAGTTAATCAGGAATTGTGCACCACTGGAATGGTCTTTACCATTTTGATGTTAGGAGATCTCAGGCATCTACTAAAGCTGAATACATGCATAGATTTTATACTAATATAATTGTTCTATTTGAAAGGATTGATGCTTTTACTGAAGTAATTACACTAGATCAACCTCATGCATGGATATTGTTACACTAATGCAAGATTGAGTTATAAACCCATACAGTTACATCAGCACAACATAACATGAGTCTTTTGTTGAGGCAAGGATGGGGCTTTAAGCTTTTTTTATTTTAATTTGTTTGGAAGTGGAAGGTTGCTTTATCTAATTTGAATTTTAACATACCATTAAATCTTCTCCAAGAAATAATACAGCAGGTTTGAGATCATAGATATCAGTTAGCAAATCTAATAGAAGGGTTCCTAAGGAGGGATAGATGTATGTCAGACATTGAGATCTATTGACAGACAATGTGCCAAGAATTGAGAGGTATTTATGTATTAACATAGTATTCCTTCAAGCAGTATAAGATATATTAGACACTTGTCCCAGCCTATATTTTTTTCAGTGCATTGTATACAGAGAAAAGGATGCATTTCTTGAACTCTAGTAATATTCACTCTGTCATAAGAAAGGAGAGTTTGCATTAAACAGATCCCTTTTATGTTCTACCTACAGAATTTCAAAGAATGCCGAACAAATGAGGTAGGAGTTTGTACATTTGTGCATCAAAGAAATGCTTAAATAGTTTCTTATATGTCTAAAGGTACATTGTAGGGCACCCTCAAAGGGAAACTATAGTCTGTAAGCAGTCTGTTGCCACCTGAATAATTAAATTATGTTTTTCCAATTTAGAAATGCTCTTAAACACTCTGAAACTGTAAAATACCCTCCTGAGGGTGGGGGGAAGCCAACAGAATGGACTGGTTCCTAAATAGTCACAGTATCACAGTATCACTTAGGTTGGAAAGGACCTCGAGGATCATCGAGTCCAACCTATCAACACAGACCCCATGACTAGACCATGGCACCAAGTGCCACGTCCAATCCCCTCTTGAATACCTCCAGGGACGATGACTCAACCACCTCCCTGGGCAACCCGTTCCAATGACGAATGACTCGCTCGGTGAAGAACTTCCACCTCACCTCGAGTCTAAACCTCCCCTGGCAGAGCTCGAGACTGTGTCCTCTTGTTCTGGTGCTGGTTGCCTGGGAGAAGAGGCCAACCCCTTCCTGGCTACAACCACCTTTCAGGTAGTTGTAGAGTTGTAGTCACTGCTAAAGGTAACATAAAGTCGTTATAGATGATCTTTGAGGTCTCTTCCAACCTTAGTGATACTGTGATACTGCGATAGTTATGACAAAACTGTAATTCTTAACAGTGTGGTAGCATTTTTCACCATGAGGCCAATTAGACATTGGAATAATCTCCCAAGGGAAGCAGTGGGTTCCCCTACATTGGACAGGACTCAGCTTGACAGGGTGCTGAGCCATCTCATTTCAACTATACCTGGAAAGGTCGGACCAGATGATCCTTGATATCCCTTCCCACCAGGCATTCTTCATTTTCTTAACAGACCCTACCAAACTGATGGTGCTGAGATAATGCAGAGTTAACTGAAAATCCTTTATATTACAGTATCACAGTATCACAGTATAACTAAGGTTGGAAAGGACCTCGAGGATCATTGAGTCCAACCTATCAACACAGACCTCTTGACTAGACCATGGCACCAAGTGCCACGTCCAATCTCCCCTTGAACGCCTCCAGGGTAGATGACTCAACCACCTCCCTGGGCAACCCGTTCCAATGACGAATGACTCGCTCGGTGAAGAACTTCCTCCTCACCTCAAGTCTAAACCTCCCCTGGCGCAGCTTGAGACTCTGTTTCCCTCTTTCAAATTAGTAATTAAGTTCTAGGTGGCAAAACAGGGGATTGGATCCCCTGTTGCTGGATAAGTTGTGCTGATCAGCTAAGAGGATGGAATTAGAATTTTTTTTAGGTTTTAAAATGGTTGTGTCAGCCATCAGGGGATAAGGGGGAACCTTACCAGTGAGGAAAACACAAACACAGTTCTATTCAGCAGCTGCAGTGCAGTGTGATAATTGAGAAATGGGAATATTTCAAACCCAGAAAAATAAACCTGAAGCTAAGATATGTAGAAAAATCTGTCTGTGTGGGAAGTATGTGCATATTATGTTTGAATATCTCAAGAGGAGATTGGACGTGGCACTTGGTGCCATGGTCTAGTCAAGAGGTCTGTGTTGATGGGTTGGACTCGATGATCCTCGAGGTCTCTTCCAACCTTAGTTATAGTGTGATACTGTGAATAGCCTCCTGTCTGTAGATTTTTCTGCAAACACTTTCAAATAGACCATCTAATAATGGATAAGCATGAAATGCCAACAGGAGCAGCTCCTCGGTATGATCAAGTGAAGGAAAGAATTACCCAGAAGCCTTTGATTTAGGACGCAGGATTTCCGGTTTGGTTACCCAACATCATCTTGACTTAAAAAGTCTCCTTTCTGATTTTTGAGTTACCCAACGTGACCTTGACTTAAAAACGTCTCCTCAAGGTATTTTTTTAATTTCTGATTTTTCATTTACAGATCTTCTTTTACCCTAATGATTTGCTTGTTCATTAAGTTACTAGTTAATATACTTAATACCTGGATTTCAGACGAGCCTTTTTCTTAGCCTTGAGTATGTTGGGTTTTTACCTCTGTAAAATGCTGAAGTTGCTTGGTCATATTAGAAGTTTTGCAGGACTTCAGAAAGCTTATGGGTAAGGCTCTTTTTTCAGCTGCCCTTGATACCCAGTGGGCTCTCAGTGTCTCATTTCTTTAGCATATTATATCCAATTATATATTGACAGGGTTTCTTGCTTCCTACAGAAGAGCCCAGAGGTCAGGTATTAAATCAGCAGTTAATTTTCACTACTGTATAAGCAAGTGTGAAGTCAAAACAGTGAGTTTGTTGCTTAGCTTTACTCTGAACTTGTGGAATCTCCTCATACAACACCCCTTTAAGATGGCAGAATGTGAATTAATAAAGTACTGATTTAAGATCATCCAGAGGAGACATGCTCAAAACTGTTTACATAACTGACCTAATGCAGGCTTTGTCACATTCTAGCATCATACTCTATGGCCATACTTCAGTGTCACACACTTCAGTTCTGTCATCTCCTTTGGCAGTTCTGATAGATTTGGCTAGCAAGAAAAAAAGGTTGAGGCAGTCTAAGTGATGAGACAGAATACCTGAATCTCTGTCTTGTGATTCGGGGAAGTGTGGCATGCTGGTTTCTCCTCATGTGAAGGTGAATACCCCCATTTATCCTCTACTAATCTGAGGAAAGGTTGTTTAGTCTTAAGGCCTAAGGAATGTTTGGTCTTAAAATTGCCAGATTGACCTGGATCTGGAGTTGCACCTCGTTCTTTCCCTCTAGGGGATGGTCTCCTGAACTGGCACAGTGTGGCTTAACTCTGGCTTTTTTAATGACTAGCCTGAGGGAAGGTGCTAGTGGTAGCAACAGGGAATCAATCTACAGACAGGATGGCAGTGATTTCACAACTGTGCCAAGTAAGCTCATGCAGTAAAAACTCCAGGCAAAATAACAGCAAAAACTGCTACTGCTTGCAAAGCTACAGGAGCAGAATAATGTAAAGGAAACTAATTGTTGCATACAATCCTCTTGACTAGGCAGCCTGCTGAATAATCAACCTTTCTAAAGCCAGCAAAGCATATTCATGTAGTTGTTTATGCTTTTCTTTGTGCGTGTGTCTTCCTTTATGCTGTGTATATCACATATGTTTATATTTATACAAGTCTTACTGTCGAACAGAAGCCTACTGCAAGCATGCATATTCTTGGGTATGCCCGTATGTGTGTTTATATATGTCTGTATATTTGTGTAGATGCACACACGTGTGTGTGTGTGTATATATGTCTGTCTGTATGAGAAACAGATGCACTGTAGGCAGATAAAGCAGATAAATATAGATCCAAATAGAGGCATAAGCCTATAAATATAGGCACTATATAGAGGGAAAGCAAGCAGATCAGCACAGTTTCATTATTACTTGCATTCTGTACAATAAAAAGAGTAGCTGACACTGAAATGTCTGAGGGGATGACACTGTTGGCTCTCAGCAAATGTAGTAAAAAGGTAAGAAAACTTCTTTCCATTATGAGCAATGATTATGACAGAAGATTTCCTGTCTTTAATAATTTTCTTAATACAAGTTGTGTATTTTCTTCTGAGGTTGAAGTCAAAGATTGGAAACAAAGCCTAACAATTTCCCAACCTGGTCTGGTCTGGTCTGGTCTGGTCTGGTCTATTCTGTTCTGTTCTATTCTATTCTATTCTATTCTATTCTATTCTATTCTATTCTATTCTATTCTATTCTATTCTATTCTATTCTATTCTATTCTATTCTATTCTATTCTATTCTATTCTATTCTTTCCATTCCATTCCATTCCATTCCATTCCATTCCATTCCATTCCATTCCATTCCATTCCATTCCATTCTTTCCATTCCATTCCATTCCATTCCATCCTATCCTATTCTGTCCTGTCCTGTCCCCTGTCCTGTCCTGTCCTATTCTTCTATTGCATTCCATTCCAATTGTAATTTTACATTACAATAAGTAAATAACCTCAAAAACCTGACCCCCAGTCTGAGCAAGTGCAACCTCTAGTTTCTATTTTACAGTAAGCCTCACACTCTGTCATTGTCAACTTTCTGCTTATCCCATAGAAGAGATGATCTTTGCTTCAGGTCCTACAGTCTCGCCAGATGAACTTGGGTGGCTGAGGGTTAGGAACATTATTTAAGTCCATTATAAAATTAACTTTCAGCAATGATGTTGGGAGTGTGCCTATGTGTAACTTAGCATTCTCTTTGCAAATCTCTGATGTCTGTTTTAACATCCAGCTTTCTTTTTGTTGCAGCAATGTAATTTTGGCTAATCTATAGCTGTAATAAAGTAGTTAAAGCCTAAAAGATTTTAATCTTACTAGATAAAAGAGAACATTGCAGCTGTTCAGAGGGGGCTTAAAAGTCAAAAAATCTTCTCTGTAACGTTTTGAGGAGAGTATTCAGATAAATCAGAATTGCTGGGAAGTGCCATAAAATTGCCTGTACTACATTTTAGAGGGTTTGTATTGGTTTGGGTTTGGTTTTGGTTTGTTTCTTTTCTTCTTTATAGAGTACAGTTAGTATTGATGTGTTTATAGCAAGAAGCGAGCAGCTGAGAGTTTGGCATTTTCTCTCCAGCCTGCCCACATGCTTCGAATGAGGTCTTGCACAACTATTTTTTAAAGACCTATGTACTCGTTTCCCTGCTTGCAAGTAGAATTGAGAATAATTATGTCACAGAGTTGGGTAATTGAATAATACCTTATTTTGTTAATGGAGCTCATGATTTCGTTGGAATTGCTTATGGTGCAAGGTATTCAATCAGAGTTTATCTTTTTAGAAAGTGAACTGGCAGTCTTGAGGACAAAAAAAAGAAATAACCACAGAAAACACTATTGCTGTGTTGCAAACCCTTCATTTAGCTTTAATTTATTTGTTTTAAAACCATTCTGTTCTCCTGTAAGTATTGCCAAGTTCCTGTATTCCGAGGAACTCACGGCAAAGCAGAGGAAAGACGAACGCCGGCGTGTATATATTCATACTTAGACCAACAGTACTCAATGCAACAAAGCATAACTAAAGACAGAAAGTTAAAATGTCAGGTGGTGGAAGCCTTGTTCTGGTACTCTGCTCAAGTAACACTATTTTCCTTAGAATGTCTAGTCTCAGCTAATTTTTCTCTGTAGATGAAAAGAGAAAGGCAGCTCAGAACATCTGGGTTCTGCTTCTGAACTCGTTGCATGGTTTGGTGCAAGCCAGTTTTTACTCACACTTCTCATTTTGGTATCTGAAAAGTAAGTACTTCCACATGTACTTTTAAATGTTATTCAGGTTAAACCCTAATTTCCAAGCCCCTATGTGCTCTCTGAAAATCTAACCATTGAGTCGTGAAGTTCTCTGTGAGGTTAATTATTTTTACACTCTCTATTGAGATACCTGAACTAAACACAAAAAGGAGCCTGAAGTCACAGTATCACTTAGGTTGGAAAGGACCTCGAGGATCATCGTTTCCAACCTATCAACACAGACCTCATGACTAGACCATGGCACCAAGTGCCACATCCAATCTCCCCTTGAACGCCTCCAGGGTCGATGACTCAACCACCTCCCTGGGCAACCCATTCCAATGACGAATTACTCCTAAGTATACGAACAAGGGGAAGTCTCTAACTGATTAGGATGTGTTGGCACTTTCTCTCGTCCTTGAGCTAATGAAAAAGTTTTATGAACCGGGGACCTGCATGCTCGTTGTAACTGTGGCAGCAGCAGCCGCTGCTCTCCCCTCTGGGCTGAAGGATGTGAGCACTCTGGGCACAGTTCTCACATGGTTCGTGGGCACCTTACCCTCTGCAGATTGGAGACTTCTCAGGAGAGCATGGTACCTGATGTGTGAATATGTCTGAGTTACTCAAAATCCCACAGGATAAAACCTGTCTTGTTTCAGAGTGATATTTGAGAGGTATAAGGCAAATGAATATGATAAATCACAGTACTTCAAAAACTAACTGGCCTAACCAGTAAATTCCTCTGAGTCCCTTCTAGATTTTTTTTCTTCTTTTTTTTTTTTTGAGTGTGCTGAATATGAGAACAGCCAAACATGCTTCAAAAGAAGATTTTGATTTTAGGCACAAACCCAAACATTAGGGATTGTTGAACAGGGGTTCTACCGAGCTCCCAGTTACTAGAGAAACCTGGCCCTTTCAAAATCCTGTAAGGGAATATCTGGAAGGGAAGTTATGCAATCCCAGGAAGCATTCACTGAGAATTTGCCATTTTGTTTTTTCTCTCTCCCTGCTCCTTTATATCCCTAATTCTGATAAATTAATAATTCTTTACTGGATGAGATTACAAGATTAAATTGTATTTGCAGTAGGGGAAATATTTTGGGGTTTAAAAAAAAAAAAAAGCTACTTATTTGCTCTTGTTCTGAAACCTTGCATGTCTTAATTCCAGTGTGGCTCAGATCATTGTAGCTGATTTATAGTCATGAAAACTGAAGTTTATTATGGAAACTGACATAACCTCTATTATTTTGGCAGACATGGCAGAAATGTCCAAGACCTTGTTTTCTCACTGAGTTCTTAGCTGGTCTCCTCAGATTTTGCTTTCTGAGTCTTTGCTGATTTTTCTGCCATTCATTTTGACTAAAACGGTCTTGGAAATACATCAGTCTGTAGGAACCATTAGGAAATAGCACCATTACACATGTTTAATAGGTTGGTTGAAGGGTGGGGAAAGTTTAGTCACTTCTGCTGTGTCATTGTCATTCCAAAATAGAGGAGTCCAAAAGGTTCATGTGAAAGAGAAATCAGCAGGAGAAAAAAAATAAGGTAAACTGCTACAAAAGTTACTTTGTGAGTTTCATTCTTTGCAAGGACAGTATTGCTGTAGGAGGTCTGTTAAAGGTTTATTGATTCTTTAACTAGCAAGAAGAGATGGCAAGCATCTCAAATGTTTGGGTGGGTTTTTTTGGTGTGTCTGTAATTTTAATATTCTTTTATTATTCATTTTCCCATTAAAAGCCCATGGCAACCTAGCACTGTGCTTATCTCCTGCTACAGTCATTAAAAAGACAGAAACTGTATTGAGAAACATTAAGCTTACATGCAACGACATGAAATCCTAGGGTAATAACTTGTTTATACTTTAGTCTCTCCCTTATGATACAGTCTTTACTGAGCAGTCATTTGATACGTGCAAATGGCATCTACTATTAATGGACATGATAATAAAAAACATCAACAAAACCAACCAACCAAGACCAACCTAAAAAACCCCTCCAGACCCACTGTCTGGCGCAGTAAAAAGATGCTACTTTGTAGGTGAGGTGTTGTCTCGGTCCAGAGAGGGAAAGAGACTCAGTTCTTTTGAATATTCCCATGTTGTGAAATTAGAGGCACAAATGAGGCCAAAATATCGACAGCTAGACTAGTACACAAATAAAATGCATGGATCAGAAGGGGAGAGAGAGAAAATAGAGAGGGAGAGAGAAGAGGAATGGAATTATCTTACCACACCCCTCACCCCCCAAGACAGTTTGAGTCTGTGGAGGAAAGGTGCTGCAGCTTTGGATATAGAGGAGAAGTTGGGTTTGTAGAGGAAGGGTGCTGTAGCTTTAGCTGTAGAAGAGATGTGGTCCTCTGGGCAGCCTCTTCATCTCCATGAGTTGCAGCAGGTGGAACTTAGGACACGGAGAGAGGGTTCATCTTGGTCTGCTTCTTCCAGGCTCCATGGTGATGTCTCTGTCATTTTTCTCTCCTGGTATTCTCTCCGTTTTTCTTCAGAGCAGCATTGTCCAGGTCTTTTCCTTCTCCTGTGTTTTCTTTCTACTGAGCCAGTAGTTGCTCAGATCTTTTATACAGTTTTTAGGTCGATTGGCCTCTGCCCTTTTCCAGGACAGCTGCAGTCTTGTGAGCAATCCTTATCCATGCACCTTACCAAGAGTCATTCTAGCGGCTCTGCCCAGTACACATCAGCTATTGTCTGGGCAAGCAGCAAAGGTGATTTTATTTTTGTTGAGTCACATCAGAAGAGACAAGATTTGGTCTCACACAGTTGTCTTGTAGGAAGGAGATACCAGAGACTTAAACTGTTACACAGTAAAAGGTTGGGTTTCCTTAGGATTTTCTGTATGCATCCAAGATACTCTTTGTAAAATATTTGGTAGGATTTTGTAGCTGTTTGGACTTTCAAAAGCTTCATTATTTTCATCACAACCGAAAACTTCTCCTGGAAACCTGAATCTAGCTAGTCTTGACTTTATAAGCAATGGATAGATTTTCAGTTGTTAATGCTTTTTGCTTTAATACTTCAGTATCTCCCTTTTTAAAGATAATTTGATAGCTCCTTTTTTTTCCCCCTTTTCTCTGAAATCTCTGGAAGTTCTTTTCATGGGTTCCCCCATCCCCTCCATTTTCTGTGTACAAAACAGGTGAACTTTTGTTTATTCAAGTCTTCCTGAAATTTCAGATTAGGTAAACATTAAGAGTAGAAAACTTATATAGTGAAGTTCCCAAAACTTTTGATTATAATGGGAATTTTTATCAGCTTCAGTTTGTAGCCCTCAAGTACAAAGTATATCAGAATAAAACTCCCTGATTTGACTCCCCGTATTTTTAGGGGATTCAGATCTCTGGTTGAACTTGATACATGTAATCCACAACCAGTTGCTTATAGTCTATCATGTAAACAAGAGCAAAAATATACATGTGCTCTGGACAACGATGGAGCAAGCCCAGCTGTGTTAGATCTGTTACTGATATCTGAGATTCATTTCCCTTAGCTGGTATTTCTTTACTTTCTGCCTGTATCTCTTCTGTATAACATCTTAGGGCGTTTTAAGGTTCTACACTGAATCCCATAAGATGAGGATCCAGAGTAACTTCAAGTATATAAGTGTTGAAAAATGTTGCTCTTCATATGCAGTCTCTTCAAGAGAGTGCAGACATTTTTTGATAAGGTGACCCTACAGTCCAGTCTTCCTGAGACACTCCCCTTGCATAGCATCAGAGTATGATTGTGAAGCAGCATTTCTAGTGGACCACATAACAGTGAAATAGAGTTTGTGTCTTCTGTCACACTTCTTTCCCAGAGTGTTCTCCTGGTGAGCATAGAAAACATGCCTGAACAGGTTTTGAGCTGACCTCATCTGTATTAATGAATGCTGAATACAGGTTGCACACCTAGGTCCCTCTTTATGAAGACGTTAATAATTTCCCTGAAGACAAATCAAATGAGTTAGGCTGTAGCCAGGTGGGGGTTGGTGTCTTCTCCCAGGCAACCACCAACAGAACAAGAGGACACAGTCTCAAGCTGCACCAGGGGAGGTTTAGGCTGGATGTTAGGACGACAGAAAGAGAGATAGGCTATTGGAATGTGCTGCCCAGGGAGGTGGTGGAGTCACCATCACTGGAGGTGTTCAAGAAGAGACTGGATGAGGCGCTTGGTGCCATGGTTTAGTTGATTAGATGGTTTTGGGTGATGGGTTGGACTTGACGATCTCTGAGGTCTTTTCCAACCTGGTTAATTCTATTCTATTCTGTAAAACATTTCTTGGTATTTTCAGTGCAATTCCAGTTTTGTGCAAACCAAATGAATAAGAAGGTGCAAGAACGTGAATTGCTGTTTCATATTTCTAGCAGCCCACCAGAGATCCTAGCTGCATGCTAACTGGTAGTACCATAGTTAATGTTCGTAGATGTTGATCTAGGGGAGATAGGAAGGAAGGGAGGGAGGGAGGGAGGGAGGGAAGGAAGGAAGGGAGGGAGGGAGGGAGGGAGGGAAGGAAGGAAGGGAGGGAGGGAGAGAGGGAGGGAGGGAGGGAGGGAGGGAGGGAAGGAAGGAAGGAAGGAAGGAAGGAAGGAAGGAAAGGAGGGAAGAAGGAAGGGAGGGAGGGAAGGAAGGAAAGGAAAGGAGGGAGGGAAGGAAGGAAGGGAAGGAAGGAAGGAGGGAGGGAGGGAAGAAGGAAGGGAGGGAGGGAAAGAAAGAAACCATCAGGAGAGTAATCAGAAGCATTGCATATCTGTGGAATTTGCTGTAAAGTAAGGGTCGCATTTCATGTCATACAGGGGAGGTGCGGGGTGTGTTGTTTGCTTGCGTTCTTCATTTGCAGCCTATAAAAATGCCTGGCACCACACCTGTAAAGCAAAAAAAGTATTTCAAATTATATAGAATGTGAAGAAAAAGATAATGGGAATGAATGTCTCTCAGTAAAAAAACAATGCAAAAGAAATTTCAAGGGCATTGATAGTTGATTTGTTGTCAGCGTGTTCCCTTTCATTGCCGATACTAGGCTAGGTGTCTGCCATGGCTTGTAATAGAACTCCTTTTAGTCTTCAGTCTTGCAGTGTGCTTTAGAAACTATGTTAGCAGCCTTTAGAATCCCACTCACATTATTAATAAAATGCTCAGCCCAATATGAATAACCCTAGTGGATACCCAGCAGTCCGGTATTGTGCCAGCCTGTTGGTCTTTCCTTGCTTTGTAGGACCTTATGTCATGTGGGATCAGAGGGAATTTAGAAACTCATGTCTCCCCTTGGAAGCTGAGAATTCAGTAATTCACTTGTGGGAACAAGATTTCACCTTGTTGGCTGGATTCCTATTACAGAGCTAGGGGCCTGCCTGTGCCTAAACTGAGAACTCCAGGTTTGTGCTTGTGTAGAAAATGGAACAACAAAGATATTTTGGCAGGCCTAATGAGTGACCAAAATAGGTCAAGTGTTCCTTGTTTTCAGTCTCAAATTCCCATATTCCCATGTCACCCTACCACCTCAATAAATGCAGGGCTTTGTATTACATACCGTGCATTGTGCCAGTGATTTCAGTGCTCCTATAAGCCTGTAGGTCCTGATTGGAGTAAGTCAGAAGCTGATGTATAGTATTGCTAAAGAAAGAGTTCTCTTAGTAACCTTATAAAGATGCACAGGAAGCTTTTTAACTAGCACAAGAAGTACCACAGTGGCATTAATACTTTTTTTCCTTTTTTTTTTGGTAGTTTCTAATAGGATTTGAGCCTGGATGTGGGAGGGGAACTTGCTTTTGGATGGAGAAGTTCGTGGGATTTGTTAAGCATCCACTCTTCCAGCAAAGGCCATGCAAATGAAAAGATTGGGGGAAAGCATGTTTAGTTCCGAGGAGCATAATTCTGTTTCTAAATGCTTTGCCTTCCCTCTTTCCATGGCACCCCCTCTTCACACATACCTTAAACCCGCTTCTCACCCCTCTGCATTTCATCGTCTGTGTCTCTCCCTTCGAGCTCTGAATTCATTATACACAGTGGTGTAAATCAATAGTAAATGCTAACCGCCCACTCTGTGCTCAGTTACGCAATATCGCATACCGTGTACACAGAGACAAAAAGGGAAAAAGCACACACAGGCTTTACATTCAAAAGCTCTTGCATAATTTTGCTTTTCTACAGCCAAAAGGGAAAGAAAAAAAAAAAAAAAAGGGAAATAACAGATGGGGAGACTTGCAGTTTTTTTTTCCCTTTTCTCAGACTGTACCGAGAGGAGTTAGTTGAACATCCGTGGTCATCTCTGATTGCCCTGTGCTGCAGATAAGCAAAGCAAACTTGCTTGTGCTTTAAAATAAGACTTCTTGGTGTTTGGTTGTTGTGTTTTTTTTTCCCCAGCTTCCATGATGTGGTGCACTTTTCAGGTAATATGAGACCAAAAAAAAAATAACAAACCCAGCAAACTATTATGAAGTGCTTAAGGCTGCATGGGTTATTTGTTTAGCCGTAATGGAAAAAGGGAAAGCAAACGCTCACTTTTAACTACTCGCTCCGTGTTGCAAAGCAAGAGAGGGGCGAATAGTGAGGGAGGTTGGATTGAATTCTGCGGTGTGGTTTTATGCCTTTCTGTAACATCTTTTTGCCTTTCTAAAAAGCATAAAAAGAAAAAACCAAACCCTCACCCAAAACCTCTTCTCTCAATGCAATATTTATGTAAAAAGCCAGTTATGTAACTCTCGCCTGCCTTTCGCTTTTGTTACCTCTCTGGACTGTGCAGCTCTACTGTTTTTCCTCACGACAGATTGTATTAAAACCTGCAAATCCTGATGAAAGGAAAGAACGACCGGGTGCCCACAGCACAGACTTTAATTCGAGCCTTTTTAAGGGCTTCAAGCTGGAAGACAATGGTTCTATTTAAGATCTGTTTTTTTGGCTGGAGGAATTCTTATTGAGTATTTTCCTGTCACAGTGCGCTCTGGAACATCCCTGGCTTCTGCACAGTGTTTCTGTCTCTCTTCTCCTCTCTCTTCTCCTCCCCCCAAAACTTTGGATATATACAATGAAAGCTTTTTTTCCTTTCCTCTCCTGACCTTAATGTGACAGTCAGGTCAGTCTCTGTATAACAGCAGCAAGTGCAGAAGTACAGTGACATTTTAGATTGTGCTGAACTTGATTCATTTTTATTTCATTTAAGTGATTGATGTCCATAAAGATCCAGAGATTCTTTTGGTTAGAATTGGTGAGGATATTTTAATAGATTGCTGTCAAATGCAAACAAAAAAAGACTGTAACTCTGCTAAAAGAATAAAATATGAGAGATTTCAGGGGTTCAAAAAAGGGAAGGAAAAAGCTCAGCACTAAGAAGTGCTCATACTTTTTGGTTGCAGGGAGAAATTATTCCTGTACTTATTGCAACCAATTTATTCCTAGTTGTATCCTCTGAGGATCTGACCTGTTTGTGGTTATGAGCGTTTTATTGGGGTTTGTTTTCTTTTGCCCTTTACAAGTCGTTCTCTGCATGTACATTCTTGGACAGATTCTTCCCTAGTGTAATGCTGCTAATTCTGTTGATATTACGTCAGGAGTCTATTAGGTCAGTTATAAAGTTATAGGGCTCGATTTTCAGTTATTTTTAAGTGTTTTTCTGGCATTGGAAAAGAGTCATAAAATGAGCCTGAATGAGAATTATGCCCACTCCAGGCATAATAGAAAGAAAAAATAGTTAAAGCTGACATCTTTCAACAGCAATCCCTGAGACAAGCTTTAAACGAAATAGGGTTTTGTGAAAACAGGAAGTGGAATATTTTAAGCTCTATAAGTATATTATAAGCTGAATATTTCCCAAACTGCCAGGGAGTACGTGTGTATTCAAAAGGGCATTGGAACACCTGGATTCACTGCTTGATTCTGAAACCAGCCCTTGCTTTGGCTGTGGGCAACAAAAGCTGCTTCTGCCCCTATTTCTGTCTCAGTGCAGAATGTCTTCGTAGAAGGTATATGGATTTTTGTGCCCTGCACACATATTCTAACGCTATGTTACTTCTGTTTATTAAGTGGATTTAAATGCATGGGGAGACAGTGTTGAAATAATTTGGAGAGGTTAAAAAAAATCATTCAAACTTAAGCCTGGTATTACCACAAAGACCTGATAGAAACGTTAGCTGGAAATGAGTAAATGACCCTGGTCATCAGAAGATTAAATTCTGGAAGACTATCCTTATAGGAATTACAGGACCTGGAAATCTGTGTAGTTGTAAAATGGGGCTGAATGAATGTGTCAATAGTAGTTTATGACATGGTTGCATGCAGTGAAGGGAGAGAACCTCCTTGAAATCCCTTATCCCAGAGTCCCTAATATTGTCAACCCTATATAAAATGCTTGCAAGATGTAGCCTGTGTTGTGTTACAGAAAACATGAGAAATAATTGTTGCAGTTTAACTTCATCAAAAGATGGATCCTGTGCCTGTGAATGAAAATTATTATTGCTTGTCTTCTCAGAGTTGTAGTCTATAGGTTTGGGTTTGCTTTTCGTTTGTTTTCAGTTTGGTTGGTTGGGTTTTGTTTGGGGTTTTTTGTGGTTGTTGTTGGTTGGTTTTGGATAGTTGTTTTTTTTTGTTGTTGATGGGTTTGGGTTTTTTTGTTGTGTTGTTGTTTTAGGGTGGGGTTTTTTTGTCTTTGGTAATTACAATGGAAAATTATTTAGAATGTGTGTACAAATTCTAATGACTTTTATCAGTAAACAAGCAAATTTTCCTCTTAAAGTCATTTGCATGCATTTTAATTACTGAGGAGTTTCTTTGCATGCCACTAGGTTACCTCAGACTTCCTTGAATCTTCAGTCCTCAGCTTCGCTTTCTGTGCTTAGGTGGACTTGTAGCAAGACTCTCACCTTCCTTAACAGTCAAACAAATGATTAATTATTTTCTGACTATTTACTAATTAAACAAGTTAAAAGAAAACTTGGAAATGCCTGCTGCTAAAAGCCTGGTTATATATACACAGTTGAACAGTGACCAGAATGGTGGGATTTTGTGTTTTCTGCAGAATGGAAATCTAATTTTAATTTATGGAGGAGAGGGTGATTTGACTTGACCAGATGCTAGACATGCAACCTGTGAAATTTCTGTCTTCTTAAATTCATAGGAAAAATAGGCAAAAGGGATGCTTTGAGCAGTTTCTGAAATGAGATGTTAATATTCAGTTTTGAGGAAGAAGTGTTCGTTTCACAACTTAAAAAGACTGGTATTTTATTTTTAAACATAAGCTGTGTGAGTCCTGCCACTATGAAGAGCTGTGCCTTAATTTTCTTTAAACTCAAGTTTATTGTTTTGAGGAAAAGGTTAAATATGAACCTTAAAGGATTAGAGAACGGGGAAGGGGGGAAAAAAAACAGACAGAAAGAAAGAGAGAACTCTGCATTAATTTTTATTTTAAAAATTCATTATTTTTCTTCCCTGACACATGCTTGGGGTTGGATATATTCAAAAAAATAACTAATATGATTTAGCTGTATCCAGCAATGTGCTGAATTAGCGACAGTAGGCTTTTTTTATCTAGTAATTATTCTGCAAGATTTCCTCTCTCTCTCCCTCCCTTCCTCAGAGCGGTACTTTTTGCAACTGACACTTTGGTTGAGGTTTATGACAGTTTTGTATCCTTCACTATCAGTAATTCATTGCCACTGCCTTCAGTAATCTGACGAGTCTTTTTGTCTTACAGAAGGCCCTAAGAAGTGAAACAAGAAGCATTATTTTTAGAGTAGTTGTAATAAAAGTATCAGGCCTAGCCTCACTGAACGTTCCTCAGCTCCTCCTTTCCAAAATTACCGTCTTAGACATTCACAGCAAACAAAGCAGAGAGTCCATTTCTCCCACCCAAGACTCTGTATGTTCTTTACTTCGCTGTTAAGCTCAGTCTGTGCAGGTGGGCCTTGACACACACAGAGAAGTGTGAAATCCAGAGGTGTAGAAGAGTTGTCGGGATGGGCGTAGTGCTTTGAGCAGGGTTGGCACCTGGATGTTCCTTGCTCTTTCTTTCATGCTGTGGTTATAGTTTACTTCTTGTTGCTAAATGAAGAGGGCTCTGGGCTGAGTGCCTACATCAGTGTGAGCCCTGCAAGACAGTGTATGGTGCAGTCTGTCATACACGCTTTGGGAAAGGAACGCGTCCTCATTTGCTCATGCTTTCATTTCCTGGGCGCCTGATCTCGTCACTGCTAACTATGGAATGCTGTTGGCTAGGGTGGGAAGGATGGATAAAATCTTTTCACTTTATTGATGTGAAGGCTTTAAACCAGCTCTTTACCATGTGTCCTTTATACCTGTAGTATAAAAGACAGCAGAGAGCTAGACTCGGTTATCCAGAAAGGGTGCTTCAGGGTAAAATCTTGTAAGAAAACTAAATGTAAACAGTTCAGTTTCTGTGGGGACTCAATTTGGGGTATTGTTTCATAATTTCAACTGAAAAAAAAACCTCTGACTTATTTGGCTCTTTAGGACTCATGATGAAACTCGCCACTTTAGGGAAGTTCTTGCAGAGACAAAATACAGGGAGAGTTTGCCTGTGTAAGCAGCAGAGAGGAGTGTTCACTCCTGAGTTTTGGTGATTTATATGTGACTGAAGGCAGCAGAATAAATGGACTCACTGCATTGACTCTATGTGTGAGCAAGAGAAAAACACACTTAGCTGATAATGTCTTCGATAACAACATATAATAATGCTTTTCATGGGAAGACTGTGCAAAGACATTAGCACAGAATGGTGCAGAAAACATCTGAAACATTCTTTACCTCAGTTTTCTCAGTTTTCAGTACTGTTCTGACTGCACTTTGTATAAAATATCCTGATTACATTAGGATGGATGGATGGATGGATAGATAGATAGATAGATAGGTAAAAATAAATATATCTCACAGGATCACAGGATGTTAGGGGTTGGAAGGGACCTCTGGAGATAGAATCATAGAATCAATAAGGTTGGAAAAGACCTCAAAGATCATCAAGTCCACCACCCCTGCCAGAGCACAACCATAGAAATTAGCACAGGTTGCACAGGAATGCATCCAAATGGGTCTAGAAAGCCTCCAGAGAAGGGGACTGCACAACCTCTTTGGGGAGTCTGTTCCAGTGCTCTGTGACCCACGCACTGAAGAAGTTCCTCCTGATGTTGAGGTGGAACCTCCTGTGCTGTAGTTTATATCCATTGCCCCTTGTCCTAAAATATATAAAAAATAGATAAATACATATATAAATATAAAAAATATATATTAAGTGTATATAATGCAATATATACATAAATATATCTGCTATATATAATACACTATATAATAATATATATAATACATGTAAATATTATACTATATTATGTATATGGTTAAATATACATATATATGTATACATAAATATACATATATAAATATGCATATATATGTATACATATATATGTCTCATATAAATATATGAGACAACATTTCAGTCTTGTCTTCTGGGATCCATCTAAAACCACATTTCTGATTAAAAATTGTCAGTCACCGCCGAGGCTGGAAGTGGTCTGTTCTGCTTTGAGGAGAGGCGAGGCAGACCCATAATGGTTGCTCAGGCTGTCATGTTTCTGAGAATCAGCTGTTTTTTTCTTTATACTGCAAAGATTAAACAAAGAATGTTAAACATTTCCCAATTTAGCATTTATAATGGGAAGCGGCTGTAGGGCCACAGCCTGCTGCTGCAAGGGCAGGCGTTCGTATTAGGAGTTGCTTAAAAAGACTTTTATTTTCTTTGAAGGCCTTGTCCGTTTCTCTTGCACCCCGGCTGCTGCGCTTTGCAGTCAGGTGGAGGCAGCTTTAATTTTTTTCCTTTCATTTAAGTAGGAGCTAATTTACTTTTGGAAATGAACATTAATGCGGCTCAGCCATCTGCAAAGTAGAGGAGGAGTCAGTGGGTTTCTTTAACTTTTCAAACCTCTATGATTCTATTTCACACCAACAGGCAAGCAAAAATTGCCTTCCTGAGCTCCTACTAATAATATGTAGCATTAATGATCTAATGTCTTAGCTTCAACTCTTCACCTGGGTTTCCAAAAGATACCTGTTGGCTGTGTTCTTTATATTTCCATCCAGCTCAGGAGCTTTGAAGAAAAAAGTTGTTCTTGAGTGCAGCGGAACCGCGTATTTTGACCTAGCTTTTTCCATAGCATTTCATTAGGGATTACGTGGAGAACTGAGATTTTCTGTTCCTTGTATTAACAGTGCTCAAAGGTGACTGGTAAATCAGGTAGTGATAGGACTAGGGGGAATGGAATGAAGCTGGAGGTGGGGAGATTCAGGCTAGATGTGAGGAGGAGGTTCTTCACCATGAGAGTGGTGAAGCCCTGGAATGTGTTGTCCAGGGAGGTGGTCGAGGCCCCGTCCCTGGGGGTGTTTAAGAGCAGGCTGGATGAGGCTGTGGCCAGCCTGATCTAGTGTGGGGTGTCCCTGCCCATGGCAGGGGGGTTGGAACTAGATGATCCTTGTGGTCCCTTCCAACCCTGAATGAAACTATGAAACTATGAAATGGGGGGAAAAAATGAGGAGGGAGCTGTATTTTGATATCCTGTTATATATAGTTTTATTGTGGTTATCAGCCTTTCTTATTTGTTTTAGTTCTACCAGAAGAGTCTATATTCAAAACATAGACATTGCTCAAGCTTTCTTAGCTGAAGCTGAGGAGAATTTCAGCTTTATGCCACTACATATTCCTTATCAGAATGAAATAACTATTAATGCAGTTAGTTGGGTTTTTTTTACCAGTCCTTAGTCTGCCTCTCCATTGGCTAATTTTCAGACATTCAGTAGTTCTCTGTCATCATATGGGACCAGGTTGAAAGATCCTACATAATTAAAACTTCTTCTGAAAAGTAACATTAAAAAAAATCTCTGCTTTTTATGCATAAATTGTCCACACTATAAAGAAATCAGATATCCCTTTTCTGCCTTCTCCAGCCTACCTGCAAGTATGTTTTTATCTAAAGGAAACAGCCTTGCGCTCAGAGCTCACAAAGATTCGTGTATTACCCAGGTATCTAAATAAATGAGTCATTTGATTGGTCTCTTATGGTAGCTTAAACACGTTCATAGATGTTTGCTTACCTTTTTGCTGCTTAAAGGAAGCTTTTTTTTTACAATTTATTCTTCTGGAAATAAGTCTGGAGTTTAAACTGGAGTTTTAAAAAGTGTTTCGATCTTCTTGTGATTGCATTTCTTACAGAACGTTGGGGTTTGTGGACTGTGCATCTGTTTAGGCACGTGGAGAAAGACAAGACTGAGATCATGTAAGTCATGAAACTGAGGGTGAATAATCCATACTTTGTTCTCTCACCATTTTTTACAATTTCTACCCAGATGCAAGTCATAAAAAAAATGGGGGGTGTGGGGGGGGGGGGGTGTGAGGGGGTAGGAGGAAATCTAGTTAGCTTTTATTTTTAAAGTGATTAATGAAAAGCAAAGTTCAAATGAGGCCACAAATCCTGGTGGTGCACAATGGGTTGATTTATTTTGTAAATAGACCATGGATAATTAACCACAAAACAAAACTTTTTTTTTTTTCTCTCTCTCTCTTTTTTTTTTTTTTCTGAAACTTGCATAATGACACTGGTTCCTTTTAGTTGCACTGGGTTGCATAGAGGGATAACAACTTATTCACAACTGGTTGCAACTGGTTACTGCCAAGAAAGGAAAAATCCCAGAGCGGCTAGAGGAAAAAGGCTGTGAAAAAAAGCCCTGCTACAGTTGCAGTTTTATACTAAGGCATTTACTAACGACTACAAAATGGGCAAAGCTACCATCCTGCAAAACCAGCAAAAGAGTAGATGTGTGCTCTGATGATGCTTGTCATGGTATCCCAAACTTTGCCTTCAAACCCACGAGCGAGAGTCAGCCCTTGGAGCTGGCTTCGTAGTTCAGAACTTTGCACTGACTTCTAAATAGCATTAGCTTATGCTTTGTTAGAAGCTTCCATGATGTGTGTGTCTTACTACTCTGGCACTGGGGGAAGAGTCTTCTGGATAGTCAAAACAGTCTGACCTGCTGCCAAGTCCTCTCATTAGCCAGAGAGTGATGGTAGCTTTTCAGATATGTTATACGGAAAAACTGCTTGCCCATCATCCCCCAAATTTGTCTCTTCGTATTCTATAGTCATCTGTGGAAGGGATCGCGCCCAAGAAGGAGAAGGTCCAACTTGTTGTGAAAGTACATTCACTACTAATTAAAACTACCAGCTGGGATTACAGCCCTGGAAACTGTAAATAAACTGGAGCAGGAGATGTTCAGATGACAATATGGCCGCTTTTGTGGTGGTTTATATCAGCTGCCTGTACTCAGATTTGCTTATCTCATGCCGGCTTATAAGGGTGAAGAGGTTTATGGAGGTAACAATCAAGATGTAAGAGGTTGGATTTGCCATACAGACATTGCCTTTAAGGACACTTTAGCTTGCTCTCTTACACCGCAATGTGACTTAAAATACATTTTACCATATATACAAGGTCTGTGGTTCACATGGAGCTAAAATCTGATCATGCTGCCTTCATGTAAGAGCTGGCTATTGGTGCAGCTGTGCTGTGTTTCACAGATGGTGGCTCTAAGGTACTTGCAGAAAGCCCTCTTCATTCCAAATAATAGCCTGAGCAGAGCTAGTGGATAAAAATGCTTAAAACCAGTATTGTTTTGTATGCATTGAATCAGTTTATTGCATCAGTGTTAGAGACTGATGTTTGTAAGGGCTCTGTGCCCTAAATTCTTTCATACATGTTTGGTTGTTTTCTGCAAATTTGGTGTACTGCAGAGACTGAGGAGAGGAGAACCAGGTCACTAACATCAGACCATCACCTGCTATCAGCATGAGTTTAATGTAGATAACCAGGTATATGGGCTGACTGTGTCTAGGTCCCAGTCACACTCAGAGAACATCTGAGTCCCCACTGTGTTACTGACACTAGTAACTACAACACACAGGCTGCCACTTACAATCTTTTTTTAGGCTAAAGAGTCAAGTTAAAATAGCACTTAGGTTGAGCAAGAGACTTCTATTGTGGCTGGGAGTCATGCTGGGGGCAATATTAGCATTGTACTTTCAAACAACATTACACTGAAGACAAGACTCCAAAAGTAAGTTAACTCTCTCAGATTCAATACAGTCTTGGGCTCCTTTTCAGGTTCTGTTGGAAGGGAAGCCAGCCAGAATCATAGTGCTAACTGCATCTGTCTGTTCCATGAGATCTCCCTTGTAGTGCTCTTTGTCAGGCTTTTGCTCCTGGGAAGTGTGGCAATGTATGGAATCTACTTCGAGCTGTTTATAAGTTAGAACTTGATTTTATTGACTAACTGAATCCTTGTATCTTAGGACAGCCTTTTTCTGTGCTCTGTGTCATGCCAAAGAGACAGGGGAGTGGTGTTGGCATATCTTTTTATGAATAGGTCTGTCATTAAATATTTGAAAGAGAAACATCTGAAATAGATCTTGTCTGAGGAGAACAATGGGGCAACTAGAGAAAGCCAGTTTGCTCCAAACTTGCTTTTGGGGACTGGAGTTTTAAGCAAACAGGGGGAAAAAAAAGAGAACAAAGAGACCAGGTATTAGTGCCCAGGCTTAAACCCAACAAATCCTGGTGGTATGAAAGGAAAGCACAAGGAAAGCTGAGAGAAGGGAGAGGTGATTAGCACAGGGAGGGTGTAGATTTCTTTTGTGTTTTGGTTGGGTTTTTATTAATTTATCAATTTGTTTTTTTCAGTAACTAAGACCAGCAAAGGGAGTGGGAAGCTGGTAGCAGAGGACTGAAAGTCCATGATTCAGAGCAGGCATTGTGTTTAAGAAAAGGAAACTTTTTCCCTATTGTGAATCTAAGCCTGAGGATCACTCACTGCTAGTGCTGACCATGCTAAAGCACGGAAGTGTATTTTTTGTTTACTCTGATCTCTATATCTATATTTTTATGTTGTGAAGAGTGAGGGAGTAAGTCATCTTCCTTGGGCTCTGAAATCTTCCTGCTAGGAAGGGGTTGCTTGTTAGCTGAAGACACACACAAGTTAAAGGAGAGAGTGTTCAACTGCTTTCAGACTGTGGAAGTTAGGAGCACATGGGCCCAGTGTGCAAAGCACAAATCCAGCAGTCTCCTTGGTGTGCAGCCAGAAGAGCTCTGTTAAAGGTAATTGTAGTTCTGGGTTTCAAACAAGCCTCTGTATTTCTCTCATATGGTAAATCTCAGGCTGGAGGTCAGGAGGAAGTTTTACACAGAGAGAGTGATTGTCCATTGGAATGGACTGCCCAGGGAGGTGGTGGAGTCGCCGTCACTGGAGGTGTTCAGGAGGAGACTTGACAGGGTGCTTGGTTACATGGATTAGTTGATTAGGTGGTGTTGGATGATAGGTTGGACGCGATGATCTTGAAGGTCTCTTCCAACCTGGTCTGGTCTATTCTATTCTATTCTATTCTATTCTATTCTATTCTATTCTATTCTATTCTATTCTATTCTATTCTATTCTATTCTATTCTATTCTATTCTATTCTATTCTATTCTATTCTATTCTATTCTATTCTATTCTGTAATAACCTATTTGTCAAGATCCGCAATCCAAGCTCCTTTTATTTTAGCCACCGTATCTCTTCCCAGATACCACTTCCCAAATGTAATACTTTCAAAACCCACAGGTGAGGTAATTCCAGCAGTTTTCCCCAAGATTTTCCTGTCTCTGCTTTGCAAAGCATGGCACTATCATAGGTACATTCAAATGCTAGTCAGTGCTTTCATGAAGAACTAAGCACAACAGCTGCTAGAACCCTTGGACTTGTGCTCCAAGCAGCGTTCATAAATTTGCTTTGTATGAAACAAAAATTATTTTGAGCTTGCTGAGATTCTATGGTGCATAAAAAAACAAACCCAAAACCAACACCTTCACCAAATGACACAGGAGACAAACACTTCTCATCAGCATCTCAATGCTGAAGGAGCCATGGGAGGCGAGTCACTGGGAATGATGTGCTGCCGTTGTTGAAGACCTAGCTGTACTTTAGCTCTCCTGGTCTTCCGAAGTGAACAGTTTTGCACACTGGCACTTGCTACTTTCTGATCAAGGTGAAATTTCTGAATTGTTACCTCTGTAGGCCAAGATGTGTCTCACAGCTTCAGTCAGGCTTCCCATGACTTCATGTTATTTTGCTTTTTATTCATGTAGAAATGTATGGGCAGTGATCAAGAGCTTTCTTAGTGGTTAGAGTGAATGGTTAAAGAAAAAGGAATTCTTAGATGCTAAGCATCTCATCAGGTCCTGCATTTCTCTACCAGTGAAGTTTAAGCTTATGGGGACATAGCAGAAGCCACTAGCATCCCCTTCACTTTTCCTCACTCCAGATTCCTCTGTAGGACTCCCTGTGACTTTCAGTCTGCTGCTTTATCCTGCTCAGAACTGGTTTTATTGCTTCCCCAAATGGTAACAATAATTAAGAATACTTGACCCAACAAGACATGTGTTAGTTGTTACATAAATGACTGTATGAAAAAGCCTCTTACCTTTCATACACCAATAAGCTCCACCGGGTCTTGGACAAGAACAACATGCCAGCTGGATTATTAATAACAATTAGATTGTCACTGATATATTAGAATAGAATAGAATAAACCAGGTTGGAAGAGACCTTCAAGATCATCGCGTCCAACCTATCATCCAACACCACCTAATCAACTAACCCATGGCACCAAGCACCCTGTCAAGTCTCCTCCTGAACACCTCCAGTGACGGCGACTCCACCACCTCCCTGGGCAGTCCATTCCAATGGGCAATCACTCTCTCTGTGTAAAACTTCCTCCTGACCTCCAGCCTGAACTTCCCCCGGCGCAGCCTGAGACTGTGTCCTCTTGTTCTAGTGCTGGCTGCCTGGGAGAAGAGACCAACCTCTGCCTGTTTACAACCCCCCTTCAGGTACTTGTAGAGAGCAATAAGGTCACCCCTGAGTCTCCTCCTCTCCAGGCTAAGCAGCCCCAGCTCCCTCAGTCTCTCCTCATAGGGCTTGTGTTCCAAGCCCCTCACTAACTTCGTTGCCCTTCTCTGGACTCGTTCCAGCAAGTCAACCTCCTTCCTAAACTGAGGGCCCCAGAACTGGACACAGTACTCGAGGTGTGGCCTAACCAGTGCAGTGTACAGGGGCAGAATGACCTCCCTGCTCCTGCTGGCCACACTGTTCTTAATGCAAAGGTATTACAAGCTTCTGAGGCTCACTAAAGAATACTGAAGGTCAGGACTGAAAACAACCCCACTACTGGCATTCTTTTTTTAAAATGAACTAGTGGAAACACTAATTCATTTAAAAAAAAAAAAAAAAAACCAAAAATAAAATCAACCTCTTTCAGGACTAATTCATTTTCATTTCATCTGGAAATATGATTAGCTTTTCTTTTTGTTTGGCACAGCAATGCTTTTGTTTCAAACTTTTATTTCAAAACTGTCTTCTGTGTTCTCGTGCAAACTTTAAATCAAAACTGAAAGTAACAATCACAACGAAATTATTTTGTCACAACAAAACATTCAGCTGATGTAAATGATTATTTTTGTTTCGTGGGCAACTTTGCAGTGCGGTGTTTAAATCAACTGTGAAACGAGTACGTTTCAAAGTCTGTAGTTATCCTCTGACGCAGGAACTTTGGGTTGTGTTTGGGCTCTTTTAGGTGGTAAATAAGGGAGTACTTCATCAGACTTCTTCTAAATCTGTGTGGTTTTTTTTTTAAAGCTATTAATTCTGTCATGAGCTCTCAATGTGCACTTGCAGCCCACAAAGCCAATCAGATCCTGGTCTGCATCAGGAGAAGTGTGGCTAGCAGGTCGAGGGAGGTGATCCTCCCCCTCTACTCAGCCCTGGTGAGACCCCACCTGGAGTACTGTGTCCAGTTCTGGAGCCCCTATTACAAGAGGGATGTGGAGGTGCTGGAGCGCGTCCAGAGAAGGGCCACAAGGATGATCAGAGGGCTGGAGCACCTCTCCTATGAGGACAGACTGAAGGAGTTGGGGCTGTTCAGTCTGCAGAAGAGAAGGCTCCCAGGTGACCTAATTGTGGCCTTCCAGTATCTGAAGGGGGCCTACAGGAAGGCTGGGGAAGGACTTCTCAGGATCTCAGGTAGTGACAGGACTAGGGGGAATGGAATGAAGCTGGAGGTGGGGATATTCAGGCTAGATGTGAGGAGGAGGTTCTTCACCATGAGAGTGGTGAAACCCTGGAATGGGTTGTCCAGGGAGGTGGTCGAGGCCCCGTCCCTGGAGGTGTTTAAGAGCAGGCTGGATGGGGCTCTGTCCAGCCTGATCTAGTGTGGGGTGTCCCTGCCCATGGCAGGGGGGTTGGAACTAGATGATCCTTGTGGTCCCTTCCAACCCTGAATGAAACTATGAAACTATATCCTGTTAACAAAAAATGTTAAATGTGTGAGGACCCTGAGATTATGCTGTTGTCTTCTTCTCTTGATGTTATAATGGGACTTCCTATCTCCCTAGCAGTTAATCAGAATCTGTCTCTGCAGCTACATCTTGAGCTTCCCTCAAAACACTCTGTTTCTGCTCAAGGAATCTGGAAGTCTTTGATACCATTTCAGCTCTCCTAGCTTCTGCTCTGTAGGCTGGTCATGGACCAAACCTTTTGAGTACTTTTCAAACTCTAGGTTCCTACCTTGATGCAGTTACTTGCAAAACCAGCAAATAGTTGAATGTAATGATAGTGTGGATGTAGAATGGAGTGGAGTGGAGTGGAGTGGAGTGGAGTGGAATGGAATGGAATGGAATGGAATGGAATGGAATGGAATGGAATGGAATGGAATGGAATGGAATGGAATGGAATGGAATGGAATGGAATGGAATGGAATGGAACGGAATAGACCAGACCAGACCAGGGTGGAAGAGACCTTCAAGCCTATACAGTTGATACTGGTGCATTCACTGCCATTTGTTGCTTGTTAGATTTAATTTAAAGGGGACCTTCCCTTAGTGGAGTGTTTTCTAGTTCTTGCTTTCAATCTTTCCTTGTCCTGTACAACACCCAAGATTTTTCTTCCTAATGTATTGAAGTTTTTTCCTCTCCATTCTCGTGAATAATCCATATACTTGAATAGTAAGTTTCTTCTGGCAGCAGTCTTGTCCAAGGCCACAATATGATACATGCCTTGAAGGCATATTACTTTAGATTATGGGTTTGGCTAAATTTAAATTGTTCAGGATTGGCCTAAATCTGTCTCAGAGGAAAAGCACTCTGGGAAAGAAAAATAAAAGAGAAAATGAATTTAAGGTAGGTATTTTGGACAAATAGAGCAAGTGTGAAGAATGAAAGCAAAGAACATAGTTGTTAATTGCTCTACCACTGGAAAATGTGAGGTGTCTGACCTTGTCTCAGAAGTGTGGTGATCCTTATCTTTTGAACAAGGATTGAGATACTAACCTTCATCAGCCTTGGTTATTCAGAACTGGCTTACTTAAAGTTGGCTAGATACAACAGTGTCCTACTCCTTGAGACTATCAGCAGTGCAAGTTTTGTATGCTAAGGACAGAGCAGTCAATATTCAGTCACCCATTCAGTGGAAATTTTCTCTCTTCAGACTTTTCCATTCTTTAGACCACCTAACCAGCTGTTTCTTTTCAAACCTAGGAAAGCATATTTTGTCTGTGGACAATAGTGCTGTTGGTTTGGTTACAGGCTTGTGACAAGGCAGGCAGGAAAATGTCCTTTGCCCAACATCTGTGTCCTGTATTTCTTTAGATGTTTTTTATTACATGACCAAACATGCAACCCACTATGTCACTATAAATTGAGTTTAGACTTAAGAAGGCTGATTTAATCTGAAAATTATATTTTGCACTGGTCTTGGACATGAAGAGCTGGAATACTGCTGTGTTTAGGCCTTAAAACAATATAACCTCCCCCACTTCTGAGCTCTAGAAATAAATCAATAAAGCAGCTTGTGTTGTAGATACACTCACAGTATTTCCTATATGCTAGTGGAGCAGCACACACCGAAAGGTAACAATATAAGCAGTAAAATATCCCAAGCAAACAGAAAGCATCTGTAGATCTCACAGATCTAGCTGGCTAAATACTATTGGGATGTTGATTTTTAGCTTACAATACCATTAATGCTTTGCAAATGTATATGTGCATGCTGAGGGCTGGCCAGGAGTTGGACTGCCTTTATAATGGTTATATTCAATTGCTGCGCTGTGCCTGCATGCCTACAGACGTGTAAGAGGACAGGAAAGGTAGTCAAGAAAGTATTAGACCATGCAGGATCTGGTCTACTGGCTCTAGTCACAGGAGAATGTAACATGATATAAACAGGATGTAAGGAAACATTTAGAAAGGTGTTTGGAGAAATCCTGGGATGTACCCAAAGCGTTTGTTATCTGGCATCCCACGATGATAGAACACATCAAGATGTGTTTAAAACTCATCATGTGTTTAAAACTCGTGCATCAAACTCAGAGGTGCAGTTTAACTGGTAAGATTTGTGTCCCTAAAAACTTGTGAATGTAATGAGAAGACTATCCTGCCCCCCCTTCTCATCCAGTACCTGTGCTTTTTCTCACTATTTGTAATAGTTGAACACTGACACTTCTCTCTAGGCCTTCATTTCTATCTGATACTCATTGCCAGGCTGCCTTCTGAAAGCCAAGGCCATTTCTGCAGCGTATGAGTGAAGGTTCAGCAGTTATAGACAGGCAGTGTCACTGCATGGGTTTTGAATGAGCAGTGTTTCACTGTATATGGGATTTCTTGTACCAAAAAATATGACATTTCCTTAGAGAATGTATTGAGCCTGATTTAAATTCTGTCCTTGGCTTTAGCAGACTGGAGATCAGGTCCATACTGGAAATTCTCCATTCAAACTGCCAAATGCAGTCAGAACCTGTGACTATCATTCATGATTTTGCAACCTATGGTGCCCTCATGCCAGAATCAACACTTGTAGGGCTGCTTTGATTGCAGATACAGAAATTAGAAAACTTCTGATGGTAACTGGATATTGTTACTTGAAGGAAACCCAGCTTGGAGCATGAGCTTTGGAAACCTTGAGATTTCCTGGTCTGTTTGTTTGATCTATCCTTACCATTTCTAGAGATAAATGGGCCCTTTTGCTGGAAAATCGAGGCTCTAATCATTAATCAGAAAGGCTTCCTAATAGGAGGACATTGCCAACACAAAGAAGGCAGCCCCCTTTTCAGGAGCCAAAGGTCTTTAGGTCAAGAAGTCAAAGAGACTTTGCCAAAAGTTAATTTTTGCATCAGTATGTTGTGGATCATATCACTTCCAAAACTATTCATTCACAGGTCCCAACAGTCTGATGTCACTAGAGATCCTGCTGCATGCAGCATTGCTTCCAGTGGTCGTTCCTGGGCAAGAGGGATGAATTTATCCCACCACGGCACCCACTGTTAGCGGTACACCAAACACTCATCCTGTCTCTGCCGTGCATTCAGGTTAACTTTGGATTCCCTTTTCAAATTCAACTGTTCGATAGCGCTGCAGTGCGAGCCCCTGAAATTGCTGATTTCTGTCTCAGGAATGACAAATTTCACAGCATATTCTTGAATTCCTCTTTCTCTAGCAGTTTGTGAAGCATCTTCACTTACAGTTTTCAAACATTCAGTGAGAAATAAATAAATAAATAAGGTTTTTCAGCAAGGAGCCTGTTGCAGCAACCCTTTGATCATTACATTGTACAAGAACTTAGGATTTTTACTCTTGAAAGTTCTGATACAAATATGAGATTGCTGTATTTATGGAAAAAACATTGATAGGATCTTTCTGCTGTATGGGGTGTTTAAGAGATGCTGAAATGTCTTTTGAGATTAAACAATGGGAAGCTTCTTACCTCTTGACATAATGAAGCATAATAAGGTAATGAAAAAAGTCGTGGTTGCCACACCAACAACAGAGATAAATGAAATATTTCCAACAAATAATTTAGTTGTCAAATACAGCTTTTCATGGCCTGTCCAATATCCACAAGTTGATCTCTGATTCAGGTATCATTGGAATTTATTTGATGACTGCCTTCAAAACTTATATTCTTTGGACCCTGTGTAAATGGGGGTGAAAGAGGGATGGTTGTAGTTTTAATACTGTCTGCTAAAGCCTATTCTGTAATTTTTCCTCTCTGGAATCCATCTAGTAAATTTGCATGATGCTAGACATTTAGGAGTCTGTAGTTTTGCTGAAAGATGGGAGCAAATTTATTGTTCAGACAAGAAGAGTTAATGTTTAGCAGATAGGAGGCTTCACACAGGTTCCTGAATCCTCACACATGACATTTATTTTCTTAATCTGAAATGGTATAACACGAGGAAGAGCAAAGGATAAAAGAGATCCTGATGTTGCATGGGTGAAGTGGGGAATGGAGTGTGATTATTTCATGAGTGCACTGATTCAGAAGATCAGTGTGAAGCTAGATGCTTCTCTTCGCTGCACAGAAGGGTAGAAACATGTCAGAAGTTGTTGCTGGTAGTGCTGCATTCATAAAAGGAGCGTGGCATTCGCTTTCCAGCCACCAGAGAGTAAAGGAAAGACTGAGAGCCACAGCCATCTGTTATTGTGTTTGCTTACCTACCCCTGTTCCTGGAGGTTTTGAAGTCAGATTTGAAAACTGCATCTGACAGTTGTTGTTTCTGACCATACTTTATGGTGTCCTACTGGCTTTAAAAAGCCAGAATTTGGCCCTCTGTAATTTAGCCAGCAATATACCCGGGGCGCTCTGAGCGCGAGGGCTGGGAACGAGAGTTAGTTCCTGCTTTCCTGCCTATTATTTAGTACGTATCTGATTCAAAATCTGTTTTCTGCGTACCCTTGTGTGCCTATTCCTTGGCACATGTGCTTCTGACCATTATGGGGCAGATCCCATAGATTTTCTGCGTCATTAGTAAAGAGAGCCAGTCATTAGAAAAAAAAAACACAGCTTATTTGCCTGAGCCGTTAAGATTTTTTCTCACAGTTCTGCCTGTGGCGCCTGTCACTAGCAGTCAAATAAGGACAATTTTACCATTCTCTCCTGCTGCTCTAATTTTTTTTTTCAGTGCCAGTACATGTATTTGTTATTCTTTATAACTCCCTTTGAAGTTGGGAATCCAAGGGGAATCTAAAACCGACCAGATGTTTCTGCTGCTGGAGACACAGAAGACAGCGAGGATTAAGTTTAGCTGAAACTTAGTTCTCTACAAAACCCATTGCAGTGAGAAATTTTGCCTCAGATAGTTTTATTTATTATTTATATTTGCACTTGCCATCCTGGGTAGGTGATACCTCAAGTCATCTTGCCCGAGAGAAAAATGGATGATTTATCCAAGTAAATAGTGTATCAGCAGCTGCCTGCGTTGATTTCCCTTATGGGGTTTCAGTTCCATTACACTGCATATTTCCCACCCACACTCTTTATACAGCATTTCATGTTAAGGAAAATCGTTCCCATCTCTGTAACTTCAGAGGACAGATATGTGGAAGCATCCAGAGGGAGGGCAGTGCAACTCGTGCATGTGTGGGGAGGGGTGACGTGCTTGAGAAGATACTGGCCAGAAAGTAGTCCAAGGTTTTAACTCCTTCTCCTGTCGTGGTTGGAAGAGGAGAGAAAGGAGTAGAAGCCAGCATAGGAGACTGGCTATGGGAAGGAAGGGATGTGCTAGCCTCTGCAAGTGGAGGCAGAAGTCTCTGGGGTGTAAAAGGACAGGAAGAAATGTTATATTGATTTCTCAGCTCAAGTTAGGTGCTTTGGAAGATGTAGACAAGAAAAAAGAGTTTTTATATAGTCTATGACATGAAATAGATTAGGTTGTCCTGTGGGCTAGCCCCATGTCCAAATCCCGCAATGGGAGATCCAGCTGATCTGCTTCTGTAGTCATGGCCATAGGATCAAATAGCATATGGTGAAACCTCATGGAAGTCCGAATGGGGAGGCATCAAACAGAACAAGGCCTTCATCTCTTTCTGACCTTAGGCATGGCTTAAGCTAAAGTTTGGATCCACTTCCAGATTTTAAACACCCCAGATTTGTGGAGTACTTGCTGCCAAGTTATCTCATCTAAGTTTATGGGACTGTCTGTCCCTGTGCCTGCCTGTCACACCCATACGTAGCTGTTGAGCATGCCGATTGCTTTCAGCCAAGTCAGAAAGAACTGAAAAGATAATTTGTTTTCTACAAAATGGGTATCTGAGGAGAGGAGAAAAACTCAAATTAGTGCCCCTGCTGAGGGAAAGACAAGCAGAACTTATCAGCTAAGTATGTTCAGTGGAGGACAGCTGGCTGGCCAGCACAGGCTTCGCTCCAGAAGAGCTATAGCACATGCTGTCTCTTGCTCACCGAGAATTTTATCTTTGTTGTGGAAGAGGAGACCTATGATAATTACTCTCATATTGTGTAGCACTCACAGGCTCTGATCACAAATCTGCAGGAAGATGGACTTTACTGGTATATGTTTTCTTTAAAAGTCAATCCCCTTGGACCATCTCTGGCTGATAGTGCTTCCCTTTCCTCTCTGCTGTGGGGCTGCAGCAGCTTTCCCCAGATTTTACTCTGTGTGGATTCAGTTTGCTTCACACCCAATCTCAGTGCTTCTCAACTCTCAGTGTCACAGCCACCATAATTGAGAAACAGTATCAGGCTCTGCTAAGTTACTCTTTAATTGGCCAGATGGATCGCTAACGCCTTCACCGAGGCACTGTCCTCCATCATTAGCTGTTGAAGTTACCTCCTCATACTGCAAGGCCTTGCACACCGTCCTAATTTGTTTTTAAACAGGAAAATCAAAACCTTGGTAATAATACAGAGCCTCCTAATAGACATGAGGTAAAAATGCATGCACAGTAATGAGCACTTTTCAGAACAGCAAAAGGGAGTGGAGAAAATCGTTTGCTAATGCTTACACTTACTTAATGTTGCTTTTCTGGTTTTAAAATATAAAAAGAAAAGAGTTCCTGGGAAGGCTGGGTGATTTTAGATGTTCAGTGAGGTTTTGAGGAAGTTTCTTTTGTTTATCACATGTTTTTCATTTTGTATCTTTAAGACCTGTAATTCCCAGCTTTATATGAAAGGGAAACAGATTAAAATCAGAGAATTTTGGACCTACGTATTTTCTTCTCTATTTTTTTTGTCAAGGCATTGAGGCAGATGGTATGCAAAGCATTTATATTGGTCTCTCTGCTGATGGAGCTTAACCTAATAATCCAGGACTTGGAACTGGGTGCTTCGATAAAAACACTTTCTGAGAGATTTTTCCATTCAAAACACCGGGAGAAGTTTTTTTAATTGACAACATCAGAAATTAGTATCCTGCCAGGGCTACATTTCTTTTCACCTTATTGCTCAGAACAAAAGATTAATACATACTCCTTCCAAGCATGAGAGTTTTCAATATTTTTTTTGTCCCTAAATTAAACCAAAGACGAAGTGAAATGATTAACCACAGGATTGTGAGAGTGAAAATGGGGGAAAGTCCCAGTTCCATGTCAGTTATTACTTTGCCCTAGTTTAAGCACTTGACTCTCTTCTGGTGATTGCTCCATTTTCTCTCTCTCTCTCTCTTCTCTCTCTCTCTTTTTTTTATAGTGTGCTAGATACTTTGAAATTTGCAGACTTAGCTCAGTCTTTGAAATGAAGAAATCTCAGCTCTGAAGATGCCAAATTAAACTGTGATTCTGAGCTCCCCTTAATTGTGAACAACTTCACGTACAGAAAAAGCACTTCAGTGTGGTTCCCCTTTGTTCAGCTTTAGTCTCAACTTTGTCTCATAACCCAGCTGTAATGGGGCAAAATGAAAGACCAAAGCCAACATGTAAGAGGATAACGTTGGTTGCATCTAAAATTTGGAGCTCAGCTCTGTGTAGATCCCACATACATTCTCAGATTTTTTTGTGTGTGTGTTCTTGAGCCATTGCATTTGAAATATATACAGGAAACTAAGCCTAGCTGAGAAGATTATGACTTGTAAACATTTCCCTGTGTGTGCTATGACAGAATGGTATGGGGGCGAGGGGTGGGGCTGTGTATTTAAAAAATATTTTAATGCTTTTGTAACACAATCCACAGTCCCTTTTAGACTTAGTTCTGCCTAAACAAAGATATTCAGAAGTTAGCAAATAATTAAACAGGTTCCTTAGCCTTGTGGCGTCCGCACTCCAAAGCAGCCTGATCGAGTGGGTCAGGATATTCCCTACTTTCTTGAGTCAGTTTGTGATTTATTGCCCATCTGCTTCAAAGGTTAAATTTACAGTTGTCTCCTTCCATGTAGGAACGCTGCAGGGAAAAGTGTGCAGTGGAAAAGGCCAGTTCTGCAAACAGCAGGTGCAAGGACATGGCTTACCTATTGTCTGTGGCATACTGTCTTACACGGTCAAGCAGGAATCTCTCTTTTTATCTCTTGCAGTCTTAGGCATTAGAGTACATAGGCAATGAGTCCAAACCAACAGGGAGCCAGAGGGTAGATTGCACATCTGACTGTGAGAGTCATCATCAGGCCAAGTACTCCATCAGGCCAGTTGGAAAAAGCATCTTGTTACTCAGAGGTAGGGATGGATTTATGTTCTGCCCAGCACGCTCATTTAGAAGGGAGAATTAGATAGCCCATAATATAGCTGTTGCTACTTTCAAGCACTGAGGGATTACCAGTCATTTCTGCTGTGCTCAGGGTAGTGAGAGTGTAAGCAGGGTCAGGACTTGGATGCAGCCCCAGCACACCCAAACCAGCCACATTATTCCACCAAAGTAGTGTAGACCTCTGCGGAGCACGTTCTCCTGTTCACATGCATTTATAGTCTGTTGGTCTTGGAAAACACTGTGCCTCCTGTGATCGCTTTCTCAAACAATGCTCCTACTTCCCTCATGATTTAACAGCTGCCTTGCAGTTGTGGTTCTTAGATCTACCTTTCTTAGATCTCCAGTTTGCCCCATGGCCTCTTTCATCTTCCTTTCCCAGGGCCCAGGACAGATTCTGAGCTCCCTGCTAGCTTGCTGTTGCTTTGTATCTGCCCTCGGATTGCGGGTGCTGGTGTTCTGACAGTCTACCCAAATCCTTCGTTGCTCAGCGGAAATAATAACTCTCATTCAGCTGCTTTCTTAGCAGTTATTGTGACATCCAAAGACAAATGCAAACTCATCTCTAGAATCATTATTCTCTTTGAAGAACAACGGATTGTCAGGGGAGACATTTTTTGTGTGTGGATTCACTTAGAAGTTCTGTCCCCCAGTGTGGTTCTCCAGCTGCCCCTGTCATATCCTCCGTTGTTGTTTATCCAACTCTTAATAATTTTCTTTTCATGCTAGAAAGGGCCACATAATTTTCTCTCTGTGTGTGCATGTATTTGTATCTACTTCATGTTTTTTCATTCCTTTCAGTTCACAACGTACAAAATACATAGGAAAAGGCATCCAGTGCATGAAACACATGCATTATTTATCTATGTTTTATATACTTTTTGGCCTAAATTTCACTAAATGCCATAGGATTTTGTGCACCTCCATTTTAAGTGCCCTATTACAGTCTTTAAGGTATGGCTTAATCATCTCACATCATGACTGATTTTTGGAAGGGATGTACTGATAAGGGAATAGCTGCTTCTGTGGAGAAACAAATGGAGGGGACGCTTACTGGGGCTACTGAAAGTAATAGAGACTATGGATATTGTTGTACTGAATCAAAAGAGAGAACAGCACTTAATATACTATGGACAGCATCACATCCAACACCTGGGCATCAACTATTTATTTATGTTCTCTGAATCACCAGAGGGACTTTGAGGTACCAGTGGCTTGAGTGCCTTTGGGTAACTTGCTCGTCTCCACTTCAGATGGGAAACCAGGTCTGGCCTGGAACTAGACCAAGCTGGTGTGAAACTGCGTAGCTTAATTTGCTCTGCTAACATAAGCTTTCACCTGAAAGTGTTAAGGTGATATCAGCACAAGATTTGCCATTACAGCTGTGTGCACAAATATGAGGGTGGAAAATTGCTCAGAGAAACTGTCACTCAAGTTCTTTGGGTAAAGTAGGAAGGTTGTTTATTCTTCTGGGAATAACAGTGACACCTTTTTCCTGTAGCAAAAGAAAGAGAAGGAAGTAACAAAGAGAATGTCCTTCCAGTCATGACTTTGGGTTCAAGCCTCCAGTGAAATGAGTATTTAAGCAGTGAGCTGCAGTCTCAAAAATAACAATGCAATGACTTGCAAGTAGTCATAGGTTGGGGACAGGGAGAAGGGGAAGAAAACCAGTGGATAATATGAAAAAATGCAGGCCTTGTCCCAAAGGAGTGAGTTGGATTTTCTCTGGTATCTTTTTGTCAGCTCTGTGTCCATAGAAGAAAATGCAGCCTGTGCATTTGTGGCAAAAAAAACATGGAAGGTGAAGTTGTCAGGGGACTGACCTAAAGCACATGAGCCCTGGGCTGTTTCCCATGCTTTCTCATTGCTCTCCTAGAAGAAGCAGGATGCTCTGCTTCTGGGGGGCAAGGAGATGGAGACATTGCAGGAGCTCAGACAGAATGGTAATGGTAGCCTTCAAAGGAGGTTAGACAGATATCAGTGTTCAATGGGGTGAGTAATGTTAGTTGAACTGAAGGTAGAAAGCATAGATCTGTGATGAAAATCCCCATTCTGGGATCTGGTGTGTGTGCACCAGGTATGTGCCTGCCTGTCAGTTGCTTTTATTTCTATGCTTCAATTAAAATTTATACCAAAGTGTTTGTAGTGTAATAGTGGCATTAACCCTAGTGTAAGCCATAGATTGTATCTATAATTCATCAGTGTCCTACAAACAGAGGCACCTTTCAGTTTCCTTTTCCTCCTCTTCTGCATTTATTCCACACAAAGAGCTTACTAAAGCAGCTTTAATTTGCAGAAGATTTTTAAACCTTCTCTACATCAGGACACATTTTTAACTGCTGCATCAAAGATGAAGAGGAGTTCTGTGGCTGGAAGCAGAGGAATACGAAAGGTGTAGTAGCCTTCCTGTGAGAGGAATATGATAATATTCTCTGACAGAACTATGAGGAACAATTATCCCAAGCTGTGTCTTTCAGACAATGCTGTCAGATTTTCCACTTCCATGAGCACAGCTGGGCATGTGGTGCCAGGGTGAGAAATTCCACAGCGGCTAGAGGCTGAGTGCATTGGGTGCCGGCCTGGCCAGCAGTGCTGGAAGTCAGGAGCTGAAACTGGAGAGAAAAGAAAGATGACTTTCTACAGCTTTGAGACTGTAATTAAAACAACCCCCATTTTGGAAAGTAAGGAAAGAGACTTTGAAAGATGGCCCTTCCCTCAGAGACTGGGTGTGATTTTGGGGTTCAGATTCATGCCTATAATGCTTTTACAGGACATTTGCTCCTCTACCTCTGGGCAAGGATTTGGGTTTGTGCCAATTTGCAGCTTCTTTATGTGCTGAAAACTGGGGAGTTTATTTGTCTGTTTGTTTATTTGGTTTGTTGTGGTGGTGAGGAGGATTGATACACTTTTTTTGATAACCAGAGTTTTTTCCCAGCGTTGGCTGACTGAATCTGGGAGCTCAGAAGACTGAAAAAGTGATGCAGGGCATGTTCTGATGGACAATGATGCCTGAGGTCTGCTAGGATGCAGAGTTTCAGTCTCACCTGGTTTCATTTTGGTTACCTAAGGATATTGATTCCTGAATTTGTATGTGTAACAGTGTTTGTATTAGCTATACTTCAAGCTGATAAAACTGCTTGTATTTGGAGAAGAGGTGAGGAGGTTCTGAAGAAGTAGAATAGAAATAGAAATAGAAATAGAAATAGAAATAGAAATAGAAATAGAAATAGAAATAGAAATAGAATACAATGCAATACAATACAATACAATACCATACAATACAATACAATTAACCAGGTTGGAAAAGACCTTTGAGATCATCAAGTCCAACCTATCATCCAACACTATCTAATCAACTAAACCATGGCACCAAGCGCCCCGTCCAGTCTCTTCTTAAATACCTCCAGTGATAGTGACTCCACCACCCATGGAGGCAGCCCATTCCAATGGCCAATCTCTCTTTCTATGAAGACCTTCTTCCTAACATCCAGCATAAACCTCTGCTGGTGCAGCTTGAGACTGTGTCCTTTTGTTCTGCTGCTGGTTGCCTACGAGAAGAGACCAACCTCCCTTCCGGTAATTGTAGACAGCAATAAGGTCTCCTCTGAGCCTCTTCTTCTCCAGGCTAAGCAGCCCCAGCTCCCTCAGCCTCTCCTCATAGGGCTGTGCTCCAAACCCCTGCCCAGCTTTGTTGCCCTTCTCTAGACCCGTTCCAGCAAGTCAACATCTTTCCTAAACTGAGGGGCCCATAACTGGGCACAGGACTCAAGGTGTGGCCTAACCAGTGCTGAGTACAGGAGAGACAGTGAATTCCCCATTTGCTAGTGCTCCATGTACTAGCGACTCTTGTATCTGTTAGGTCTTATGTGTTGTTGGAAATGTAGAACTGCATAGCCATGTTACCTCTTCTGGTTGGAGCACTATGTGCTGTTCTTCATAGCTCTTGGGGTTGCTGATTGTTTAAAAGTGGTTTACTGAGTATTTGAGTTTGATAATCTTTGGGACCCCATCAAAAAGATTACCTTTGTAAATTAGCTCGCATGCTGCTTGTTACATCAGCTTACTCTTGACTTTTACTTACTGCCTGGTCTAAGTACTTGGAAGGAATGGTCTCTTTCCTCATTCTTTGCACAAGCTGTTTCATAGAGCAGTTCCCTGGCCTACCTTTTTAATGTTTTCTAATTTCTGCATTGAGAACGTGGGAATTCTGGATAATTCCCTAGTCAGTCAGACAGCTGAAATAATGGACCCCAAAATGTGGGCTGTTAATTATTTTTCAGCGCAATGGCAACGTAATGTGTGACAACGGAGCTTTTTGGTAACAACTGAAATCATTTTGGACATACTGAAGACTAGAGTGATCAGCACTTAAATAACACCATGCTTCTGAGGACATCAAAACACTTCATAGCATTTAATGAAGAAGGCCTTCCTTACATACCCAAAGGATGTACTTTCCTGCTGCTAGCTCTTTTCATAGGGAAGAGAGGAAACTGGTTCAGGGAGAGGTGAGGGATGAAGCAAAGCTATAATTAGTAGCTATATTGTGTGATGATGGTCTCAGTCAAACACAGACCAAAAGATGCTGCACTTTAGTCCTTTGCATGAGCCCTAGATGGGCCTATTGCCAGTGTGGAGCTGCTGCAGCAACTACTGCCTCACCTGGGTTTTCCACAACCTGACACACAGAGTGGCTCTTGGGAAAAAAAGCCCTTTAGGGAGATCATGTGTTGGCTAAAGAGGAAAGTGAGAGCATGAATGCCATATCAAACCACATGTAGATAGCTTGTTGTGGATAGAGAGGCTGGAGGAATGCAAGGGCAAGAGAGAAAGTAAGTGAGAATGTGTGTTTTTGAAGGGGAGAACCAGTGCCTGTGTAAGCACTAAACATAACAGGTGAAGGACATAAAGATGTGGAATATGATCACATTTGCTTTCAGCTACTGCGACACAGAAACACATTTTATTTCCTGTGTAATCAGCACTGTCAAACTGACTGGCTCTTACTGCTCAGCTCTGAAAAGCCATATTCTCTACCTGTGTTTTGAAACACTTCCAACCTGTACACACAGAAAAACTATCACCATGTGGGGGTCTAACAGGAGCTGTTTAGCCTTTATGTAGAAAGGGTTGAGGCCATTGCCTCATGGTTGCTCTGGCTTATCTTCTTCAGCAATGTAAGAGTGCTATACTGGGAACATCTTTCATATGTGCTGGCACTTGGTGCCATGGTTTAGTCATGAGGTCTGTGGTGACAGGTTGGACTTGATGATCTTTGAGGTCTCTTCCAACCTTGGTGATTCTGTGATTCTGATTCTGTGCTTAGCCTATCCATGAGATAAGGCTATCAAACTCCAGTCTCTCTTAAATTCCTATGTAAATAGCTACAGCTGGTTTGCTATTATTTTTTTCCTCAGTAATTACAGCAAAATGTACTCTAAGTTGTATCAAGTCTTAATCTGTTGGTATGTTGTTTCTGTTTTGTTGTGGGTTTGGTTGTTGGGTTAGCTTGTTTGTTGTTGTTTCTTTTTAAACTTTGGCTTCAGCAGTAATTGAAAAGCTGTGAACCAGAGATTTGGGTTTAAATTTTAAGAGAAACCCCGCTAAGTGCAGAAATACAGGACTAGATGTGCTTTTATGTGCATTAATATAGCTTTAGAGTAGACTAAGTGGGCATGGAGAGCAGTAGCTGTGCAGAACTCTAAGGGCAGCAAAGGTGTGGAAGGATCTGGAGAACAAGTCTTATGAGGAGCGGCTGAGGGAACTGGGATTGTTTAGTCTGGAGAGGAGGAGGCTGAGGGCAGACCTCACTGCTCTCTACAACTCCCTGAAAGCAGATTGGAGTGAGGTGGAGGTTGGTCTCTACCCCATAGTATCAGATGTGGCTTAGTTGGTAGTGCATAAGACCCTTAATGGGAAGGTTTGTGAGTTCAAGCCTGCAGTGGGCAGTAGTGTCCTCCCTACTCTAGTCATGAGGTCTGTGGTGACAGGTTGGACTCGATGATCTTTGAGGTCTCTTCCAACCTTAGTGATACTGAATACTGAAAAGATGACACAAAAAGAGGAAATGGCCTGAAACTGTGCCAGGAGAGGTTTAGATTGGATGTTAGAAAAAAATTCTGTATTGAAAGAAGTATTGGAGTAGGTTGCCCATGGAGGTGGTAAAGTCACTACCCCTGGAGGTGTTCAGAAATGTGTGGACATGGCACTTTAGGACATGGTTTAATGGCCATGGTGGTGTTAGGTTGACAGTTGGACTCAATGATCTTAGAGGTCTTTCCCACCAAAGCAATTCTATGATTCTGTGAGTGATTTTTTTCTGTGGCAGATAAGCTACCTTTTAAATGCAGTATTCAGTTTTAGGAATGGCCAGTGTGCAAGGCTTATATCTTCAGACATACAAATGTGACATTTGAAAATTGTACTACTTGAAAAATACCATCACTGTTGCAGTTTATTCCCTGCTGTAGCATACATATAGCTGAAAAGGGTCTGTGCTGATTAGTAAGGCAATTATGCACATTAATGCCAGACTAATCAGACCTCATACTCTTAAGACAACAACAAAAAGACACAAACACATTTCTGAAAAGCATTATCCTAGCTGTAGTTGTCACTGGCAAGTTTTGCTAAGCTGGACATACTGATAGTTGGGCTTAACAGTACTAAAGCACTGTCTCTTGAGATGTCTCTTGTGCATGAAAAATGAAGCAAATAAAACAGTGATAATTTGAAAGACTCAACTAAGCCCATGAGGCAACTTTCTGTCTGGTCAGAACACCTTGGGTTCTCAGCTCTTGTGTCCAGAGTCCTGAATAGGGCCAAGGTGAAAAGGCTTTAACTGAAAAATTTTATCCTGTCTTAGGGATCCATATGAAGATCAGGTGGCTCAGTTGGTAGCACATCAGACCCTTAATGAAAAGGTTGTGAGTTCAAGCCTACAGTGGGCAGTAGTGTCCTCCCTACTCTAGTCATGAGGTCTAGTGGTGACAGGTTGGATTTGATGATCTTTGAGGTCTCTTCCAACCTTAGGAATACTGAATATTTTGTAACATCCTGGCTCCACTTTCCTGCTCCTTGTGAAGGCTGTGGCTCTCAGGCAGGTGTATTTGACACTGACATGACATGATATTAATGTGAAGTAATGAAGGTTTTATCAGAGTATCGGAGGTTACCAAAGTTATCAGAGGTTTAACTATGAACAAACACACATTCAAGTCCCACTACTGCAGTTAGCTGGGAAAAGGGTGCCTCTGAAAGCTTACACATTCATTAGGTAAAACACGTTTTCAGGGAGAATAACAATGTGTTTCTTTAATTCTTCTGCGATAAAAGATGGTCCTTGGCCTGATTTCACATTGTGTCTGTGCTACAAAATTGATTAACCTTGAGCGTGTAGCATTTGCAGCTGAGTTTGAAGGCAATCTGCAATGAAGAACACTGGTGTTACTTATCTAAGGAATTTTTCTGAACACCAGTGCTGTGTTTGGTTTTGAATATCAGGCTGCACCACCACTCTTTAGAGTTGGCTTTAGTACACTTCTGTGGCTTCTCACTGGCTCCTGAGAGGCCTTTCTGGCTATACGTTTTATAATTTGTATTTATTATTTTGAGTTTTATTGCAGTTTTCCTTCTCAAACAGCAGACAGCTGACTCAACTGCTGGTAACTCCATGACCTGCTTCCCATTTCAACCCTCAACCTGCTTAAAAAGTTTAGTAGTTAGCAATATGTCTCCATTAAATAGCAGAATGAAAACTCTGGATCTGGAACTGAACGCCCTCTTTGCCATCACTGAACCTAGAGAAATGAGGAAAGAGGAGGAATATCTTTCCAAGCAAATTGGCCTGCTGAAAGTCAAACACACACACACACACCCCATCTTCCTTGTTGTTTTGTCTAGTAAAGAGTGCCAGTGAAAAATAGGGTTGATTTTTTTTCCTTCATATAAAACACATTGAAACATCAAGAAGAAACTAAGTAGTTCAGAGAGGAGTGAGTGGTGCAGGCTATGGATTTTATTTTGGTTTCATCATCTGCTCACTGCGTGACTTTGATCATGTGTCTTAGTTTTCCCCTGTATTAAGTTAAGGCTGGAAAAATAACATAGTGTAGTTTTTGATGTTACACTTGATTTATATAGATTTGAAAGAGACCCACAGTACTTTGCCTACTGTCCTCCTATTATGGAAGTGTCGTGTAGACTTCCACATTTTCCAGTTTAACTGAACTGTGACAGGTAGAACCTTCATTATGCTAACCGTCCCCACAGCTAACTTTTCCCATCAAAAGCAAATCTCTCCTCTAAGCCCCAGTGAAATAACACAACATTTCTGAATGTTTGAAAAGGCTCAAGCATAGATGAATGAATTTATTAATGATGTATCCCCTCACAGCAAACAGATTTGTGCTCTCCCGTAATTAAGCAGTGCCGAAGCAGTGCTTGTCACCTTCCCTTTAGAGAGAAGGAAAATAGCACCCTGCGATGTTAGACAGTTTCCTCCAAAACTAAAGTTTTACTGCTGAATCTTTGTGAGTCTCACATTAACAAAAACACATGCTTTATTTTCTAACACTTCAGTATAGCTTTTTGTTTGGCTTGAAATGTTCTTGTGGAGTGTTTATACCGCTCCGAAGGAAGAGCATTGTTCGCACACAAAAATCTGTAAACGAAACCAACTTGAAGCAGAAGTAAATCTACCACAGCTGTTTTAATAGCCCAGAAAGTAAACCAGCTGTGTGTGTATATATAATATATACATGCTAGTAGTAGAGGTTAAATTAGATTTTAGGAATTTGTTTCAGCTTAATAGCCTAAGATGTTGCTAGTAACATAGATAAGGAAATTACTTAATAAAAAATATATGATTTTTAAGCTGACAATGTCCCTCTTAATTAAGTTATGAGATTCTCAGATGAATGATGTTATAAAAGTGCAGTGTGTAGCTTCTATTATTTATAAGAGAATGCCAGAGAGCTAGCTCAAACCGATTAAAGCCAGGAAAATCTCACTGAAACTTGCCACTCTGAGCAAGCTAATGGTGAATCTTTCTAGAGAATTTGTATGGCCTTAGCATCTCAAACAGCTGGCTCTTTTTTTGATGCAGGAATGGCACATGTTGGGGAAAATCACTATAATATTAAGCTAATAAAAAAGGATGGTTGTGGCATGTTAAGGAATGTGAACAAAATCAAAGTGTTTCAGGTGTGGTGTGGTGACTGATGACATTTACATTAAAAGTCCTGGTATCCTCACCTAGCTTACAAAGGGAACCTTGCACTGAATTCTTTGTGTTTCATAAAATCTTCCAATATTCCTATTAGGCAAATGATTGAGCTCCCTTATTAAAGAACCCTGTGAGGCTTATTTCTGCTTGTGCTGAGCTGACCCAGGTATATCTACCCTTCAGGGCAGCAAGCAGGATAAACGTGCAGACCTTTAACCTACAAGTTTCCTAACAGTGATAGCAAAGATTGTAGTTTTTAGCTGCACTCAGGCACGTGAGCAATTTGAGTTCAACCCAGTTGCAGAACCAAGGAGGTATGATGTTATGATGCACAGCAGGGCTGTGCTGGCACAGGGCACTGCTGAATCATTTCCGTCCCTCACTGAGGGGACCAGGAAAGCCAACATCAGCAACTCACCCAGCATTCCAGCTGCAAGCTCAGCTCAGCTCAGCCCAGTTGTGCAGTAAAACAGCAGGATCCTTGGGAGAGTTTCTGTTCTCCAACCTGTGAATTGCTTTTGGAGGTCCCAAGCCTCATGTCTGTCTTTGTCTGTTGAATGTCTTTTGACTTTCATCTGCACAGAGGTTAGGTGTGGCACATGGCTGCAAAGGCAATAAGACTAATTAATTGCTCTTGATGTAAGAGAACTAAGAGGATAAATATTGGTTTTGTGGGTGGTTAACTTACTGTTATCTCTAGCCAGTTATTTTATCAATTAGGTAATTTAGTAATTAAATTATCTACAACTTAAGCAAATAAGACAGCTGAAGTCCCAGATACATTGGAATGGTAAATCTTTTGTTTCTGGTTCTATAACTCCATCCTGAATATCCAAACCATTGAGGTAAGTTTGCTTAATACCTCTCACTTTCCAGTGCTTGCCACTTTTCTTGAGGATTATAAAACTCATAAATTATGTGGAATTTCAGTCAAAATGTGTACAGTGCAAGGAAGTTATCGAGAGCTTGTAACATTTGTACCTTTTTTGCCTACTCTGCCTTCAGAAAACTCCTAAGCAACACAATTGATGAAGTAGTGAAATGCATTATTCTGGGAATATTGTTGAAGCACTCGAAAGACAGAATTGCTAAGCACATCTTTAAGAAAACACATGCAATATCCTAACATGATTATAATTTTAAGCTAGTTTTCTATAGTATTTCAAGCTATAACCCCTAGAATTGATAAAATATAATCAGGTCTTATGATGATCATGCTTGGCATGGAAAATGAATGTACGCAAGGCTTTGGCTTAGATTAACCATGCACCACAGATGTGTTCAATGAGCCCATTTCCTGTTTTGCTTTGTAAGCCCCCCAATCCAGTCCTTTTCTTTAGAGACATTTTCATCTGCTAATAAGCATAATTACAGTGATTCCTTCTGTCATTTATAAAATTGTAAGACATTTATTTAGTCATTTGTGGCATTTAAGGCTGCTAAGTTTCCCTGACCGGGATCAAAGCACTACTGGTCAATATTTCAAGACTTCAGTGGTACCCCTGGTCTCCCAGTTCTCTCTCTAATATATCCATTAGCCTCTGATAAGCCATTCACCATGTAGAGGTTTGCACCAGCTACACAAAAGTCAGAATCACAGAATATTAGGGGCTAGAAGGGACCTTGAGAGATCATCTAGTCGAACCCCCCTGCCAAAGCAGGATCACCTATACTAGGTCACACAGGAGCTCATCCAGGCAGGTCTTGAATATCACCAGAGAGGGAGACTCCACAACCCCTCTGGGCAGCCTGTCCAGTGTTCTGTCACCTTCACAGTGAAATAATTCTTCCTCCTGTTTCCATGGAACTTCCTGTGCCTCAACTTCCACCTATTGCCTCTTGTCCTGTTATTGAGCATCACTGAAAAGAGCCTGGCTCCATCCTCTTGGCACTCACCCTTTATGTATTTATAAACATTGATGCAGTCACCTCTCAGTCTCTTCTTCTTCAAGCTGAAGAGCCCCAGCTCCCTCAATCTTTTCTTGAAAGGAAGATGTTCCACACCCTTAATCATTTTTGTGGCTCTGTTCTGGACTCTCTCAATCAGTTCCCTGTCCTTCTTGAACTGAGAGGCCCAGAACTGGACACAATATTCCAGATGTGGCCTCACCAGGGCAGAGTTAGAGGGGGAGGAGAACCTCTTTCAACCTACTAACCACTTCCCTTTTAATACCACCCAGGATACCACTGGCCTTTTTGACCACAAGAGCACATTGCCGGCTCATGGTCAGTCTTCCATCTACTAGGACCCCCAGGTCCTTTTCCCCTCCACTGCTCTCCAGCAGGTCAGTCCCCAACCTATACTGGTACAAGGGTTGCTCTTTCCCAGGTGCAAGACTCTACACTTGCCCTTGTTAAACTTCATTAAATTTCTCCCTGCCCAGCTCTCCAGCCTGTCCAAGTCCTGCTGAATGGCAGCACAACCCTCTGGTGTGTCACCCACTCCACACAGTTTGGTGTCATCAGCAAACTTGCTGACAGTGCACTCTGTGCCCTCATCCAGGCCACTGATGAATATATTGAACAGCACTGGTCCCAGTACTGACCCCTGAGGGACTCCACTAGATACAGGTGTCCAACTAGACTATGTCCCCTTGTCCACAACTCCCTGACTTCTTCCCTTCTACCAGTTCTCAATCCATCTTACTACCTGATCATCCAGACCACACTGTCTCTGCTTAGCCGCAAGGATGCTGTGGGAGACAGTGTCAAATCCTTTACTGAAATCAAGGTAAATCACATCCACTGCTTTACCATCATCTATCCATGTGGTGATGTCCTCATAAAAGGCTATCAAGTTTGTCCAAAAGTTCTGGTTCTCTTAATTTCTCTATCCACTTCATACCATTTATGATAGCATAGAGAAGATCTGATTTGCCTTTGAGTCTTGCAGATGTGAATCTAGACCCTGAAGCCTGGAGGGTTTCAGTGCTGTACATCTCTGCAAGAAGAAATGCAACTTCAAGGGATTTCAAGCAGAGAAATGGGGTGTTCAATGTCTTGCAAACTGGGTGAGATCCTTCAGAGGAGTGAAAGTGCACTGAGGTTACTGTTTTAAACAGCACATCTTGAGTGTTCTCAAGGGAAGGAAGGCCATCTTGTAGGCTCTCTACTGCTCAGCATAGGTAATTGAGCTAGGTCTAACTTCACCCATCATTTCTGCTTCACACCATTTAAAAACTCCTCTTTTTTTTGGTCTCCTACCATGTTTTTTAAGCTGCAAATAATCAATGCTGTTTGATAGATACATCCAGAGACTGGAATTTCATTATATATTCCAATGTTATGCAGGGAGTGTTTGACACTCAAGCTAAGTTCACTATCTCGAGAGTTGAGCATACCTTTTTTAAATCAGTAGGGATTTTGCCATTTACTTGAATTTAAATTGTTGAAAAGGCTCTTGTTTTGAGGGAAGATATCTGAAAGTTCCAGAGCAGGCACATCTGTTAGCCAGACGTCACTTCAAAAATCCTGAGTTTAGTAGGAAGTTTTAGAGGCTTTGTGGGAAATAACAGACTACTCTAATGAACTGCAGAGTGTTCAGATTAACCATCTAGACAGAAGTTTGTGAGTCTAGGAACTCCTCAGCACAGAAATGCTGGAAACACAAGCAAAATGTTATGCTAGGTCACTCAAACCTGAAAATACATAATCCTTTAAACTTGTGAAGTCTTACTGCCTAAAAGTGTGTCAGAGTAAAATAGTTCAGGCAGGGTCAGCATCAGTAAAAACTGTGACTGTTACTAATTTCACCCTCACTGGTATTTATCCCCTGCCACTGTTGTTTCCTCTTCCTAATTCATATTATAGTGGAGGGGCTTTTTTGTTTATCCGTATGAATAGACAAGCTCATGAACTGGACCCAAGCAGCAAATGGCATTGGAAGGCAGACAAAGTGAACTAATCTCCAGTTTATAAATGTATGGTGATGCTGAAAGATCAAATGCTTCAGCAAGCAACTTTAAAGAGGAATTGGGGTGTGGAATTTCTGAAGGAAAGGAGCTGGAGGTAACAGAGCACAATATGGCCTGAGCACAATGACACACTCAGTAGAGAAATTTAATTATATAAAGAGGGACAATGGATGAATCAACTAGAAAAACAGACACCAGAGAGCAGAAAGAAAAGAAGAAGAAAAGAACCATTTGACCATAGGAAAACAAAATGAAGAGAACTTTGCAGTTCCTAGTAGCCAGCCTTGGAAACTAAAGAGTATATAAAACTTTTAAAATCTCATTTGTTTCCTAGACTGGCAAGGAAAAGAGATTGCGAGAGAAGAACTGGCTCTGCTATCGTGCAGCTCAGACTGCTTCAAAGGTCTGCCTGGTGTGACAAATAGTGCAAAGCCCTTTGTGATCACTGGATGAAAGTCATGATAGTAAGTCCAAAAGATCATTCGAAGGCCAAGCCCAACAGCTCTCAGCCCTGATTCAGGCAAAACTGCCATTGTTTCACACATGAGTGTCTGGAAAACCAAGGATACAGGGGCACCAAGCCAACTGTTTTGTTGTTTTCTTTTTTCCTTTCTCTCCTTCCCCCCCTGCCTTTAACTTATTGTGGGGGGGAAAGAAGAGAAAAAAAGGCAGGCAGCTTTTCAAGGTGGAGGAAATTATGAGAAAGGGAGGGGGGCCACCCACTTGTAATTCAAGGCTAAGCAGATCCTCCACTACTCTTTCCACCTGCCCCCAGCTTGTCTTATACTTCGCATCGTTCATTTGAGGCCGGTCTGTCAGCCCCAAATGAGAACTTTGCAGAAAGTTATGGGCAAAACAGCCTGAATGGAAACTGTTCTGCAAACTTAATTCTAGCACTTGAAGTCAAATGCAAACTAGAAGCAAAGCAGTGGGACTAGCTGATCGTTCAGGAGAGATCGGTCAGGTACAAATGCTTTGATAATTACATGGATACAAATTCGAATGAAATGTCTTTTTAGCATCTTAAAGGGAGCCATCTCTCCTCTGTTTCAGGATGGTTTGTTTGTTGTTTCGTGGTTTGTTTTTCTTTTCTCTCCTCCTCCGCCCCCCCTCCCACCCCCCATCCCTGCCTGTGTGTACTTTGCAATCATAGTCAAAGCAAGCAACTATGTTTGGTTCTCCTTAGGGCTATATTGAAAGCAATGAAGCATCTTCATGATCTATTGTTCTTAAAAATGTACACGCTGAGTCAGTCTATCAGCATCTTCTTGCAGCTCCAGGAAGGATTTCACATCGGGTTTCAGTGATTGTTTGGGAGGCTGGGGGAGGATTGTGGCTGCTTTACTTTTCCCTGGGAGTAAGCTTTCCTACTGCTGGTAACCTTTGCAATTACTAAGTAATAAGAAAGGCAGTTATTTGGGTGCCGTTCTGTTCAAGCACTGAAGCCACTGCGAGTTTGGAAGAGCTCAGCAGAACGCCTAACACATTGCAGAGATGGGCATCATGCTGTGCTTCACAGGCAGTCTTAACTCAGGCAAGCTTGCATTGAAGTCAGCTGAGGCTTTCCCCAAGTGAGAAATGAGTTAAAAACTGAGGTAAGATCCTGATCTTTTACCCAGGCACAACTCCAAAAACTTTAGAAGGGCTGCTTTTGATTTAATAGCATTTTAACGGAGATCAGAATCTGGGCTTCAATCAGGACTTCAGCATTTGGCTCCACTCCTGTTTGGGCCTTTATTAATTAATTTATTTTTTTTTTTAATGGTCAATTAGGTTAACTCTAATAACCCTTACCTCAAAGTTCACTTGAAAGAAAACTTAATAAGGCTTTTTATTTTAAAAAGGGGGGTGGGGGGGGGGGAAGCAAAACCCTAAAAATAAGTTTAGCTATGGTCAGCCAGGGTGGGAAATTCCATTGTGGCTGCAAGCCCATGGCAGGTAGAGTGGAATTTAATGAAGGAAACTGCTGTGTTTTTGTGTCTTTCTGTATGTTTTTCCTTTAAAACCAAGAGCTGGGCAGGCTTCCCATTTGACCTGATCTGACCCAGGCAAATTGCTTCTTATATAAAAACAACTGCAGACTTGGAGAATGTGAAAATGCACTGTATCCTTTTTCCAACTCAGGGAAAATGAAAGCCTGAGAAACAGGACGGCCCTGTCGATACTCGTTGAGCAAAACTATCACTCAAGCCCGATAAAGAGAGATTAGAACAGGATTCCTTATGCCAGAGGGATTCATTATAAGTTAGATTTCTTTATGTGCTTTTTTTTTTTCCAAGCAGACACACTTACCGTCAGTAAGAGAAAAATCCATTTCCCAGGTATTTTGTGTGTGCGAAGGGAGGAGAAAGAAACAAGAGAGAGGGGTGGGGGGTGAGGAAAGAGTTTTTTAACTGATGCACCCAAATGAAAAGAAATAAATTGATAGTTGTTAAAATGTAGGCAAAAGGCCCAGGTTTTTAGTGTTTGCTGTAACTGGGGAGAGCAGGCATGGGGATTCAGGGTGTGTCTGCTGATATTGTATTCAGATGTGTTGCCTTGGCATGTGTACTGACGGATTTACTTAAAAAAAAAAAAACAGGGGAAGAAGGAAAAAAAAAAAAAAGCATTGTGTGCTTGTGAAATGACTTCATAAAATCCTTCCCTTTATGAATTATTTTGATCACAGGGCTTGTTGTTTAAATTTCTAAAGTACCGTGCTTTTTTTTTTCTAATTGCCTTCTTTTCAGAACTGTCTGTTCTGAAGTTGGCACCTTCCACACAGCAGCACGCAGAGATTAAAGGAGAGGGGAGGTGCAGAGGCTTTCATCAGACCAAGGGGGTGACATTGTGCATAAGCAAACTCCCATCTGCGGGTCACCCCTGAAATGAGGCTTAAACTCGCAGTCTCTCTTCTCCCTTATAGGCACCTCTAATCTGCAGCACCTACGCTGAGGAGAGACAGGCAAACGCTTGAACCATCGCTTGCTGCCATGTCGTAGGAGACAGAATAGACTTTTGTTTGCTGTGTCTTGCTTAAAATGGAGGTGAAGGGCCTCCTACTTGGGAAAGCAAGATGCTGGAATACTTTCTGGGTTCACTGGGGCCTACCTTTCCAAAACACAGATTTTGCTTGTTCTCTGTGAGCTTCCATCACTTGAGGCTTTTTTCTTGCTGTGGCTCACGAGTGCAGCTAATAGAAGGAAACTCTTGACCATTTTTTGCTCCAGCCATTGTGTCAAGGACCTGCAAAGTCACCTCCCCAAGATCAGAATCGTTGCACAGATCCTCTATTTGTCCCAAAGTTACGGTGGTATTTTCAGACTAGACATAAAACCTAGAATGTTTTACTGGATGAGAACATGGTGCTGGTGATCAGGAGAGCTGGAGTTCAGTTGCTGCTTGTTCTTGTTATTTTCTGGGGAACATTCACAAAGTTGTTATTATATTTGTTATTACTCCATGGAGTCTGAAGTAAGGTAGTACTTGTGACAGCCCTCCAAGACTATTTCTGCTTGTGTAAAGGAAGAGGTCAGAATAGTACTGACCTGAAAAGGACTTTCAGCTTTTTATTCTAGAGTTGTATTTGGGACATTAGGATTTCCAAAGAAAGGTGATATTACTGTCAGGAATGCTTGTGTTTTCAGAATGATGAGCCTGGCACTGTTTTGAGGATAGGATTAGTAGTTTTATGTTACATATATTGATTTATCTGGGTCTCTTCTCATTGCCCTGTCTGCTGAGAAAAAAAGATGACAGCTGCACATATAAATAGGTGTAAGATAACAGCGAATGATAAGTCAGGGTTCTAGATTATAGTGAAGAAGGTGCTGATTCCCATGGAAACAAATAATCCTTGTTTGCCTGACTGGATGTGGTGTTAGAACTTTACCTCAGCCTTTAATGACAAGTGTAGTTGTTCTTGGGGTACCCAGTCCCCTGAGCTGGAAGACAGGGATAGGGAGTAGAAGGAAGTCCTCATAATCCAATGTTTAGCAACCTGCTACACCATATAGACATACACAGGTCTACCCTTCAGGTAGAGGAAGGCTGCTATTAGGTCTCCCTGGAGACTTCTCCAGGCTGAACAAGCCCAGCTCCTTCAGCCTGTCATTGTAGAATAGTTGTTCTAACCCCTGATCATTTTCATGGTCCTCCTCTAGTCCATGCTCTTTCTGTATTGAGGGCTGTACACAATGCTCCAGGTGAGGTCTCACCAGAGCAGAGCAAAGTGGCAGAATCACCTGTCTGGATCTGCTGGCCACGCTTCTATTGATGCAGCCCAGAATGTGAGTAGCCTTCTGGGCAGCAAGCACACACTGCCTGCTCATGTCCAGCTTCTCCCCCATCAGCAGCCCCAAGTCCTTTTCTGCATGGCTGCTTTCTGTCACCTCATCCCCCAGCCTGTATCGATAGTGAGGATTGTTCCAACCCAGATCATCTTGAGTGCCATCACGCGGTACATATACACCCAGTCAGCATGGGTCCTGTGACAAGGTGATTGACTTAGTGTATGAGGGAAAGGCTGTAAATGTTGTCTATTTGACATTAGTAATGCCTTTGACATAATTTCCCACAGCATTCCCTTTGATGGCTGAGCCTAAAGAGTGGTGATCAATGGAGTTAAATCCAGTTGGTGGCCAGTCACAAGTGGTGTACCCCAGGGCTCAGTATTGGGGCTGGTTCTCTTTGATATCTTTATCAATGATCTGCATGAGGGAATTGGGTGCACCCTCAGGATATTTGCAGATATCATCAAGTTGGGCAAGACTGTTGATAACCGTGAGGATAGGGAGTCTCTGCAGGGAGATCTGGCCAGACTGAATTAATAAGCCAAAAACAGTGGTACAAGGTTCAACAAGGCCAAGTGCTGGATCCTTGCACTTTGGTCACAACTCCATGCAGCACTACAGGCTTGGAGAAGTGAGGTTACAGCTCAAATACTGCAGTTTTGGGCCCCTCAATGCAAGAAGGATATTGAGGTGCTGGAGCATGTCCAGAGAAGGGTGAAGTGTCTAGAGAGCAAGTCTTGTGAGGAACAGCTGAGGTAACTGGGATTGTTCAACCTGGAGAGAAGGAGGCTTAGGGAAGACCTTCTTGCTCTCTACAGCTCCCTGAAAGGAAACAAGATGTGTGTTGGTCTCTTCTCTCAAGTAATGATTGATAGGTGATAGGGCAAGAGGAAATGGCTTCAAGTTGCACCAGGGCAGGTTCAGATTGGATTCTGGGATAAATATCTTCACTGAAATGGTTGTCAAGCCTGGAAAAGCCAGAGTGATGGCTGGGTCACCATCCCTGGAGGTATTGAAAAGATTTGCCAACGTGGTGCTTAGGAGCATGGTTTAGTGGTGGACTTGGTAATGTTGGGTTGATGGTTGGAGTCAATGATCCTAAAGGTCTTTTCCAACCTAAATGATTCTATGATGCTGTGATTAATTTTTGCTGTATGGACTTTTTCTGTGGGTAGCATAGGTTTCAAGTCCTGGTAGACAGGAAAACTCTGGAGACAAACAGTGGAAACCCTATTAGAAACCTTTTGCTTCATATTTTAGAGACACTTTGTTCCCAGAAACTCTTTTCCATACCTTATAATATATTCATTTTGATGCAGAGAAATAAGACTATATGTAGAAATTTTCTGTTTATTTCATGTTGTTTCCCTTTGCAGCTTAGATATCACTCTAATCTTCAGCTGCGCTTTAGGCAACAGGAGATGAGTGCCACTCAACAACCTTTCCTTGATGGCAGCTCTCCTTGGCCCTTCATGACAAGGGTGTATTATCTTTGTCATTATGAAATTTATGTAGAACTCCAGTGATTTAAATGTGCATTTTTGCTTCCTGTGTGTAAACACTAGAACCACGGTGCCATGGTTTAGTCATGAGGTCTGTGGTGACGGGTTGGACTTGATGATCTTTGAGGTCTCTTCCAACCTTGGTGATTCCGTGAACCATATCAGGCATACTCCACCATGGGCTGGAGACTAAGCCATCTAAATTTTTAGTGCATATATGAATCCTTTTATCCATTAAAAGCTGGCTGTATACCTATCATGAATCACTTGTTCTAAACACTGTTTTCTGTTGCACACGCGATTGGTTTGAGTAGTATCTTGAGCGGGTATTGCCAATGCACTGACATATTTTTCAACTTGGACTGTTTCTGTGGCATCATCAACAAAATATGACACTCTTATTATGCAGACTTTAGGGAGAATTCCTATTTTAAGAGCTTGTTGGAACATACTAACATTCCTATGAAATACATGCACATTTTCCTGTTGATTAGATGGTGTTGGGTGATATGAATGATCTCGAACGTCTCTTCCAACCTGGTTAATTCTGTTCTGTTCTGTTCTGTTCTATTCTATTCTATTCTATTCTATTCTATTCTATTCCATTCCATTCCATTCCATTCCATTCCACCCCATTCCACCCCATCCCATCCCATCCCATCCCATCCCATCCCATCCCATCCCATCCCATCCCATCCCATTCCACCCCATCCCATCCCATCCCATCCCAACCCATCCCATCCCAACCCAACCCAACCAAAACCCAAACTCAGTACCACTTTGAGGATAATAAACAAGAACATTATTCTCTAACCTAAAGTAGAGAGGGAGAGAACTTAGGCTGTTGAAACTGTAGAATGGACTGAAACAAGAAAATTGTATTTACCCAGTTTGGAATCTGGCAAGCACACTTGAAATGCATTTTTCTTACTGCTTTTTATTTTTCTTATTCACAAAGAGTTGGAGGATTTCAGTCAGGTCTAAAGTCAAAATAAATATGATACCTCCCTCCAGCAGATCTTACCTCCTTTAGCTCAGAATTTGTATAGAGCATTCAGTAGGGTTGAATAGTATTTTATCTGGTTAAATTAGGCTTTGAGGTTTGTAAAGTTTAAACTTGGTCCCCTTTTGAGAATGATTTAAGATAGGAATGCTATAATCATGTAGTTATATGAGAATGGAGCAGGTGCAGGCTATGGAAAAATGTTCTTTTCTCCTCCCATCTGTTCTTTGAAGAACTATTTAATTCTTCTTGCAGGAATCTGTTAAAAGCTTTTCCTAAGGTTTCCCTGAAGGCAGACAATTTGCTGCAGAACCCCACAGGCAGTGTCTTCGGATGTACTGGGAGTAACTTGTGCACAGTCTCTTTCTTTTGCTTCTCCAGGTGAAATGAGAAAGCCAGGAGAGTATGCTTAGGGATCCTCTCTGTACCCTTCTTCCCAGTATGACAGAGACTGAATGAGTAGTAGCGTCCTGTTTCATTTCTACTGATGGGAATAGCACTCTTTTCTGTTGCATTTAAAACAATGAATGGAATTGGGTTGCTTTTCCTCCTGTATGAGCCTCTGTCAGTTATTCCAGTTTTGGTTTTTGAATATCCAAACAAATGATAAGAGAAAGCAAAATTACCTCAAAAATGTTTCATTTGTAATAGTTTCTGCTCCTGAATAAAGGCTACCTAAGTTTATCAGGCGAGATGTCCAGTTGCTGGGGAAGTAAGCTGTGCTACATTTCTTAGTTCTTTGTTTGTCTTTGTGGCCAAGGGTCCCCAGATGTCTGAGTTTTGAATGTTTTTAAACTCAGGGTCATGTTCTCTTCTTAGTGCAGATTTCTTTGCAACTCTTTGGCTACCATTAATGGAATTTGTACATAAATTGCTTTTGTAGGTGTAGAGGAAGTGGTCCCAAATGATTTATTCTTCCCATCTGTATATTGGGAATGCCATCAGATGGGCAGGAAGAAATGAGTACCAGTTTACAGCAGAAAAGTATTAGTGGAATTCCCCCAACACACAGCTCCCCTGCAGCAAGACAGAAGCATGTGCGTACAGGAAAAGTCTGACAAGTTTGGTGTGAGCTGGGATTTAAACTTCCTTCAAACTCTGAAGTTCTGGAATCCAGAATTCGTGTCCAATGCATCACTGACAGTGTTGAAGTCACAGCTAAGGCTAAAAATCCTTCCTGCTTAACCTTTGCAATCTGAAAGTCAGCACTTTAGAATTTTCTCTAAATTAACTGAAGAGAAACGGGCCTTTCAGAATGTGATTCTTGTTCTCCTTCATCAACAGATCTGTTGTGATGGGACAAATATCTCTGTCTGCCAGTTAGCAAAGGCACCTGGCAAAGTGCAGACTTTACAGATAGCTAAAACAAGTGAGCTGAATTCTCCCCAGCACTGCCTCTCTTGGATGTGTTCAGAAAAATGAGAGTGGGTGTCTTCATCTTTTGAGCTTTCCTGTTGGGTTTTGTATGAACTGACACTGATTAACTGAAACAGACCTTTAACTCAGACAGTGATCAGACTCACAGAGAGTACAGAAATCCTCCATTTTTCCAGTGTTGTTTTGATGTTCTTGTTTTGTTCAGTTGTGGGGTTTTTTTTAATGTTTCTATTAGATACTGCAAGACAAATCTGATCTTGCTACTGGGGGAGTTAGTCCAGGAGATAGTAGAAAACTGGGCACTAGCTGCACAGTTCAGAGAACCCGTGTTAGCAGGGAACAAAACACCTTAAGAACTGAGAAGTGGCATGAGTATGATGGCATGGTACTATCTACTGCATTCTCAAGGCATGTTTTCAGTATGACACTGTAACATATTTACTGTGTTTTGTTACCACTTTTGGATATCACTTATGGTTTTGGTTACTAGCTTTCCTGGTTCAATGTAATCCCACCTCTAGGTTTAATGGAGCACGTGGTTTAGTTTTAGGTAGTCATGTGTGGAGCAGGAAGTTGGACTTGATGATCCTTATGGATCCCTTCCAACTGGAGATATTCTATGATTAGATGGTACAAGCCCATCAGTTAAATTACTGAGGAGAAGGAAAAAATTCTAGGAAGCTATGACAAAGACCTTGAATTGGTTTTATACCTTTCCTTCTGGATGCACAGCTGCAGGGGATCTGTGTGTTGGGGGAATTCCACTAATGCTTTTCTGCTGTAAACTGGTACTCATTTCTTCCTTCCTATCTGATGGCATTCCCAATATACATGTTTTTATACCTTTCCTACTGGATGCATGTTCTTGGCCTCCATTGCAGAGGAAGGGCTGGACTAAATGGGACATCTGTATCCCCATGTTATTCAGGAGACTTCTTGTCTGTACACAAATACTCACATGCCTATGTCAAGCCTTCCAGTCTCCCACACTCTGTAAGCAGTTGGGTTTGGCCTTTTTCTAACATTTAAGTAGGTAAGTGGAAACACAGACTTGTCATATGACATGGGTAGCAGGTCCCAGGAACATATGGATCAAGAGTTTCTTGTTTTCTAGTTCAGCTCAAGCTCAGTTCCTCTTACCTGCACAGACATCCTTCCTGTTTGAATGTACATCCTTCTTCAGAGGCAATTTGAACTGTCAGGCCAGTTCCTGATCACTGTATGGGACTAGACTGCTATATGGGACTGTTAAGACATTAAAGTGAAAGGAGAGCATGTAGTTAGTGATCATCCTGCTCAGGTAGCAGCAGTGCTACATTTTGCTTTCCAGTTCTTTTCAAGTCAAGAAAGAGCTGGGCAAGCTTATAGAACAAGTCCCAAGCATGCAGTGCTACTACCATGCCTAATACTTACCCGAGTCACTTTATATTGTGTATGTGTGCTTAGATGTATGTATAATTTATGTATAAATATATGAAAGCATACAGATGTACCTGTGTTTACCCAAGGGAAGCACTGCATTTAGCTGCTTCACTTTGAAAGACCTGGTAGTTAAGTCTTAAAAGTAATTTAAATACTCATAGCAGTCATAGAATCATAGGATGGTAGGGGTTGGAAGGGACTGCTGGAGATCATTCAGTCCATCCCCACTACCAAAGCAGGATCACCTAGGGCAGGCCACACAGAAACACATGCACGTGGCTTTTAAGTCTTTAGAAACTCCACAACCTTTCTGTGCAGCCTGTTCCAGTGCTTCAGCACCCTCACAGGCAAGAAGTTTTTCCCCACACTGAGGTGGAACTTTCTGTGTTCCAGTTTGTGTCTGTTGCCCTTCATCTTATCACTGGGCACCACTGAAAACAGACTGGCCCCTTCTTCTTAGCACCCACCCTTTGGATATTTGTAAACATGAGTAAGATCCCTTCTCACCCTTCTCTTCTCCAGGCTAAGCAGCCCCAGGTCGCTCAGCCTTTCCTCATCAGACGGATGTTCCAGTCCCTTAGTCATCCTCAAAGCCTCCATTGAAGTCTCTGTAGTATTTCCCAGTCTCTCCATTTTGCTCTGCAAAAGGACCATGCACATTGCATATTTGCCTTGCAACTTTGTTCTTTCCAGATGCTTTTGAATAATAGGATCAGGACTGTATTTGTCTCAGTTATTGTCTTAAAGAAGTGTGAGTGATCAGAGCAGTCATTTCTATGACAAGGAAAGCATGTTTCAGATGCAAGAAAGCGTTCTGTTAATCCTGGTTTCTAATGGTGCTGTCTCTGACAATGTTTTCCTTTTGTGGCCTTAAGCAGATCACATCATCCCTTTGCCACCGTTTTCCCATCTCAGAAAGCCCTTGTGAGCCCTGACAAAGTAACACTTGGAAGGACTTTTGCCAATGAAAGTCGCTTGTAAAAATGTACGGACTGAAAAGCAAACAGTGTGATTCTGGACTGGCGTTTTGCATAGGCATCCTGGTGAACTTTACCTGAAACTTAGCTCTGTATCTCTGAGCTTTCAAAAAGCAGAGACAGCATCTGTAGTATTACATTTAATTTTATTAATTAGATGTTTGAAATACATTATGCTGTGAGCAGCCTCAAGTGAAGTGATGTGTCATGGGCTGCACCCCGGGATGAAAGCACAAGAGAAATTCCTGTTCTGGTTTTCACACTGTGATCTGACACTTTGCCATATTGCATAAAGCAGATTTTGAGCACTGCAGCTTCACTGACCTGAGGCTTGACAAGTATTTTTTTTTTCCCCCTTTTACTTGATTTTTGTCATTGTCTAAGAAGTTAAACGCTCTGTACTATGCAGCTCTTCCCAGGTTGCACAGAAAGGCTTTGTCATAGACTCTTGATGAGATTGATCTGTTACTGTTTGCTCATTTCCAGCTTTTCAAGACAAAAAGAATGTGTACCTGAGTTCAACCAAAATGGTTGTGTCTGCCTGATTATATCATCTGTGGAAGCCAAATAATCTAAGGTATGCACGGTTTGATAGACTAAGCATCCAACAAAAGCTTACTTAAAATGAGTCAGATCTGTGATTCAAGAGCCACATTAGTTGAAATGAATCAGTCTTGCTCTTGTTGGTGTTGGGAAATTTAAGAAGAAAAGCAAAAGAATTGCTGCAGCATAACAATGCTATCCATTGTAAGCCACTGCCAGCCAGGGATACCAGGCAGCAACCAGCCAGGCCAAATCAGCACTTATTTGTTAATTCCAGGAATGTCTCAAATATTTGAGGGCATTTTCCTGACAGAGCAGTGATGGTGGAGGGTTCTGGCATAGCAGTTCATCAAGGCATTATGGATCCTCTTGTTTGAAAGCGTTCACATTAGGGCACTCCTTTAATTGCACCTGAACCCTGATTGTTCTCCACGCTGTTCCAGCAGGAGTGGTATAAATCCACATGGACAAATAAAGCAAACAGCAATTCTTGCAACATCCCATCTGGAAGCCAAGTTCACTTTTTCTTTCTCTCTCCTTGGAACTTATTTTTTACAGCAAGCAAGAGGTCAAAATTCAAACACAATAGTTCAGATGTGCTCACCTATCAAATACGCTTCATAGTTAGTACACCCTCGGTCATTTTTAGGCATAAAGGGAATTTATCTTTATCTTTCTTTATTCCCTTGGTGTCCTAGTGCTCACTTCTCTGTATTTGCATTACAGATTTATCAGGTCTTTTGCAAGTACCTCCACTCAGTGTACAGACACCTCTTCCTTCAAGTGTTTCTCTCCCTTCATTACATCTCCTTAACTGACAGTTGTTCTCCCATGCCAGGTCAAATCCTCATTTCCTTCATCTGTCTCTTAGTTATTTTTTCCCTTCTGTTCTTACAATTCAAAGAAGTTGCTCATCTTATGAATATAATGCAGACATAACCAAGTGAAATTCTGTGTCTCCTATTATTTAGGAGGTAAAACTGTGCTACTTGGACAGACTATTTGAGCCATAAACCTATTAACTTATTCATTTTGATTCCATTGACAAGTGTTTCTTCCTGACCTCTATAGTTGCATCCAGACTTTTGCACAAGCAATATTCCAGATTTCTTGGGCAAACAAGATGGATACACTTCAGTGAGATGCATACACATCAGTCAGATGCATACACATCTGTTCCAACCTTGATATGATAAATTCACACAGGAAATATTTAAATCTAAAGAGCAGTTAAATAAAAGGGGGGGGGGGGGGGGGGGGGAATCCATGCCTGAGAAGAAAAATATTCAATTCTGTTTCATAGATCATCATTCTGCAGTCATAGTGTTTGAGCATATCCCAAAAGTTCATTAAGCAATGCAGCTAATATCTGATGAATTCCCATTCTTGTTTGGCTTTTGGTTTTCCTTATCCAGCAATAGAATCTGGTACCCAACTCATACCCTGCATTTTTGTCACCTTGCCTTTTTCAATTCTGTTTCTGGTCCAGTCTGTTTACTTAGCTGTTTCCTCTAATTTAGTGAATATAGGACTGGAATGTTTCTGAGAAAAAAAGATTCTCAGTATCCTTGGAGTAATCTTTCTGGGCTGACACAAGCAATATTCTCCTTGTCCACATCTTTTTTATTCAGGCTGGTATTAGGCCAGATCCATTGTTCTTCAGAACTGAGCATGTGATGTTCATTGTAACCCACTCATCTGCTGAAAAATTGCCTCCTGCTTAATTCTTCTCCAAAGGCTGATGGAAATTGTGGAGCTCTGTTTTGCACTGTGTTTCAAGCATTGGTTGAGGAGGATTGTTTAGGCTCGAGGTGAGGAGAAAGTTCTTCACTGAGAGAGTCGTTAGCCTTTGGAATGTGCTGCCCAGGGAGGTGGTGGAGTCACCATCCCTGGAGGTGTTCAGGAGGGGATTGGACGTGGCACTTGGTGCCATGGTTTAGTCATGAGGTCTGTGGTGACAGGTTGGACTCGATGATCTTTGAGGTCTCTTCCAACCTTGGAGATTCTGTGACTGTTTCCCCACATGATATTAGCTTGGTCTTGTCTGTTATACTTCTCCCTTTCAATCATGAAGTGCAAAAGAAGGTTAAGAATAATTTCTTACCCACCAGCAGTCTCCATTGTCAAGCAAGACACACAACATAAACACAGTTTCCTGTAAGTTCACAAACTGCCCTGAGATTGGAGCAATGCAGGTTTGCTGGGATCCGTTTGGGGAGGGAAGGCAAATGCAGGGTGACCTTAGAACTAGCCAAGAATTATGAATACTGTCTGACATAGAATCATAGTTTCATAGTTTCATAGTTTCATTCAGGGTTGGAAGGGACCACAAGGATCATCTAGTTCCAACCCCCCTGCCATGGGCAGGGACACCCCACACTAGATCAGGCTGTACAGAGCCTCATCCAGCCTGCTGTTAAACACCCCCAGGGACAGGGCCTTGACCACCTCCCTGGACAACCCATTCCAGGGTTTCACCACTCTCATGGTGAAGAACCTCCTCCTCACATCTAGCCTGAATCTCCCCACCTCCAGCTTCATTCCATTCCCCCTAGTCCTATCACTACCTGAGATCCTCAGCTCAACATGAGCTCTCAATGTGCTCTTGCAGCCCGCAAAGCCAAAGCCAATCATAGAATGGTAGGGATTGGAAAGGACCTCTAGAAATCATTGAGTCCAAACTCCTTGCCAAAGCAGGATCACCTAGGGCAGGCCATGCATAAATGCATCCAAGAGGGTTTTGAAAATCTGCAGAGGAGACTCTGCAGCAGTGTGATCCAGTGTCCAGCACCCTCATGGTGAAGAATTTTCTCCTCCTATTGAGGTGGAATTGCCTGTGTTCCAGCTTGTACCTGTTCCTTGCCCTATCACTGGGCACCACTGAAAAGAGACTGGCACTTTCAATTTGACTCTCACCCCTTAGATATTTATAGACATTAATAAGATCTGCCTTCAGTCTTCTCAAGACTGAAAACCCCAGTTCTGTCAGTCTTTCTTCACTAGAAAGATGTTTGAGTCCCTTAATCATGCTCATAGCTCTCTGTTGGACTTTCTCCAACAGATCCCTGTCTCCCTTGAATAGAGGAGCCCAAAACTAGGTACAGTACTCCAGGTGTGGTCTCACCAGGGCAAAGTACAGGGGGAGAAGAACCTCCCTAGAGCTGTTGGACACACTTTTTGTGATGAACCCCAGTATACCATTGGCCCTCGTGGCCACAAGGGCACATTGCTGTCCCATGGATAACTTAGACATGGAAAATAATCCCCCCAAATCAGTCAAAAATGAGAGCAGCTATAGATTACTGTTTTATGAGCAACAGGGAAATAATGAGTATTCTTCCTTAGTAGGCTGTTGGCTGAAAGAGAAAGTAAGGCTTTGTTTCTGAATGTGTATGTAGGTCTCAGACTGGGCAGGCTGTCTTGCTCCCTGTTTGTTGATGTCTTAACCAAATGTGTAAGACATTAAAACTGTGCAATGAATGGTGTTTGCTCTCTGCAAATGCAAGAGAGTGCATGCTCCTGGGCACGTGCAGGTTTTATATTCTTTTCTGACTAGCACCTTATGGTTTCATCTTCAGCCAATAAATGTATGTGTTTTTAATATATATATACACACACACACACATATGCACATATATATCATTTAAGTAAACAGCTGTGGACAGGAGGAGAAAGAGTTATAAAAATAAGCACCCTGAACAAGCAAGCTTAGTGTATAACTAAAGGAAACTTTGAAGAAACAGGCCTTCATGAAGGAATAACATTGTTGAAACCATATGTTTTCCATGTACCAGGAGACTGTTTTAATAGTTTACAAATGTATTTAACCACAGAAAGTCTAAAATTAGTCAGGGTTTTAAAGGGCTACAGATTGACACAAGTCATTCTACTTAGCAAAGGACTTCTTTTCATCCAGATCCAGTGAATAAACTTATGTGACTGAGCAGCAGGAGGTATCTGAGGGGACTGGTATGTCTACAGCTGCTGATTGGAGCTGTATAAAACTTCACAGCTAATTTGCAGTATCTGTTTTTTCAGGCATGGGTGTCTGGTGGGATGGATGTATGTATGTTACCACAAGTAACGAGAGTTCTGTCCCTGCTCTGCCATTAGTATACTCAACCATCTTGAATGGAGCATTGCACCTTGTTGTACTAGTTTTGGCCTTGCAAAATAGGAAATCCCTTTGTAAACTGCTTTGAGAGCTACTGAATGGTCCTAGTTAGGAGCTTTGCCCAGTCTTCTCACCCAGAGTTTAGTAACATAAAGCAAAACTCAGGTGAGTATTTAGGGCCTCCAGGGTTTGTGGCTGAAGTTGTTGGTTCTAGCTAGGAGCTTTGCACAGTCTTTTCACCAATAGTTCAGTAACATAAAGCAAAACTCAGGTGAGTATTTAGGGCCTCCAGGGTTTGTGGCTGAAGTTGTTGGTTCTAGCTAGGAGCTTTGCACAGTCTTTTCACCCAGAGTTTAGTAACATAAAGCAAAACTCAGGTGAGTATTTAGGGCCTCCAGGGTTTGTGGCTGAAGTTGTTGGTTCTAGCTAGGAGCTTTGCACAGTCTTTTCACCCAGAGTTTAGTAACATAAAGCAAAACTCAGGTGAGTATTTAGGGCCTCCAGGGTTTGTGGCTGAAGTTGTACCTTGAACATGGCACTTTGAAGATAATTACCCCCAAAATAAAATTGCCAGACTAGCTCAGAAGGGTTTGGAAGCAAATGAAGCTCTATTTACAAGCAATTGCAATCTAGAAATATGAAATGCAATGAATATGTACAAAATACACAGTATATGTGTGTGTATATATACACACACACACACACACACATATATAAAATTTATAAACAACACATAAACTCCTCAGACCCCCCCTGGATGGATCCAGGGGACCTGTTCACCTCTTCTCTCACTCCCTCCTTCCTTCCCATTACTTTTACACAGTAGTTAAAACAGAGATACCCTGCAGGGCCATGAAAGAGAGAGAGAGAGGAAAGTTGCAAGCAGAAGTAGCAGAAGGAGAGAAGAGAAAGAACTGTTTATGCCTCTGCTCTATATTCCCATTAGCACTCTAATGAATTATATAGACCTTATCATTATTTTTCCTTTTACATCCAGTGGTAATTTATTTTGCTTCTTTGCAGTCAGGGACTAGGATAAAGTTCCCCCTTCAAACTGTAACAGGCATGTGTTCACTTTAACAGCTCCAGGGTTAGTTTGAGCTGGGTCCCTCGTAATTAACAAGGTTTGTGAACCTCAGGGAATCCTTCATTGTCTGATCAGAATGATGGGTTGGTAATGAAATCAACATCTTCTGTTGAGAAGTGGTTTTACAAGCCTGTGCAATGCTGTGTCCACCAAAGCTTAGCTCTCTTTTGGCGGTGCTCAAATGCCAGCTCTGCTCTGCTACGCACCCTGTCCGTTCTCCTGTTCATCCTTAGGTGAACTTCATCCCAGATGGCTTCATCCTTAATTGATTCTGGACTGTGTATAACTGCAACTGAGGCATGCATAATGATGTCACCTTCTTCTGTAATATCAAAGGCCTCTACTGAACATGGCCTGTGTTCCTGCATCTGTGAGACTGTGTTCTCAAATGTAGCTTTTGCCCTGTTGATCCAACTGGACTTATTCCCCGTCACGACAGCTATTTTCATTGTGGTTTGAGCTGTTTGCTGAGAGAACTATGTCACAGAGCTACCTGACAATGTCAGTCATTGAATAGTGTTTGAGCATGCTTCCCTGCTAGCTGTGTAGTCGCTTTATGCTTGCCTGACAGGTTTTCATCCCAGTGGCTCATGGGTTTCAAGTCTGTAAGGAGCTAATTTTTCTTCTGAATAGCCCTTGGCCAGAGCAAGCTTAAGAAAAGAAGATGTACTTAGAAGAAGGGAGGAAGGTGGGTTTGGTCCTCAATAGGTAGTTCTGGTGCTTTACCAGAAATCTGAATGAAATATCTCCCCCCACCCCCCAGCAAAAGTACATTAATACAAACAAACATGCAAGCAGAAAAAAAAACTTACTAGAATTTCTGTGTTACTAGAAATCCTATCCAGGTGTTTTGTTTAAAATGTGGTCAAATGAACCTAAGAGGGGGGAAAAAAAAAAGCTCTATTAGCTCCTTTAATAAAGCATTCCTTTCATAGTCTGTTCCAAATGGTCACATGGTAAACACTGGGCAAAAAAAAAATAATTGAAATGTTGAAGGAATAAAACTCTTCAGGGGATAAATTATTTTTACAACTGGCCAATATAAAATAATACAGTCCAAGTCTCTTAAAGTAGGAATTGATAAATGAATAAAAGTGCTAAAAGAGTATATTTTTCACTCGCTGGATCTAACCGTATAATAGCACTCAGCTGTAGTTAATCTCTGGGGGCTTTTGGAACAGGCACAAAAATGAACGTAGCTTCAGATTGACATGAATGATCTTTCATGAGATCTGTGCTACCTGCTGCCTACTGTCAACAGCCATGTTACTGCAGCAAACCTACTCACTCAGCCCCACAGTGCTTTGCCATTCTGAGCCTTTCTTTTTTTCTTTTTCATCTGGATGTTAAGTAGATCATTCCCAAGACAACCCTATTACATGAAGAAGAATTATTCTTCCAGCCTGACACTTGGGGAAACAGAGATACAAGGAGGATAAAGCTTTTTCCCAGGGTCACATTGGTTTGTTCTATCATGTAATCACAGAATCACCAAGGTTGGAAGAGACCTCAAAGATCATCAAGTCCAACCTGTCACCACAGACCTCATGACTAAACCATGGCACCAAGTGCCACGTCCAGTCCCCTCTTGAACACCTCTAGGGATGGTGACTCTACCACCTCCCTGGGCAGCACATTCCAAAGGCTAACGACTCTCTCAGTGAAGAACTTTCTCCTCACTTCGAGCCTAAACTTCCCCTGGCACAGCTTGAGACTGTGTCCTCTTGTTCTGGTGCTGGTTGCCTGGGAGAAGAGACCAACTCCCTCCTGGTTCCAACCACCCTTCAGGTAGTTGTAGACAGCAGTAAGGTCTCCCCTGAGCCTTCTCTTCTCCAGGTGAAACAATCCCAGCTCCCTCAGCCTCTCCTCATAGGGCTTGTGCTCGTGGCCTCTCACCAGCCTCCTTGCTCTTCTCTGATGTGGCTGTTGCCCTTCTCTAATGTGGCTGTAATGGGCCAGAGTGCTGGACAAAAATGTGCTAGAATAACAATTTTAAGTTTGGGGTTCACTGGATACTGTGAAACATGATTACAGCCATGTTGGAGCCATGTCCTTTGACTTCCTGCAGTGTGCCCCAGAATCTCAGTATGCAAACCAAGTATCCATTATATATAAATAACTGGTTACTTAAAGAGCTTTTACAATGTATGAGCTACATGAGTGGGCTTCAAGGACTGACCTCACATGGGCAAAAAGAGCATCGCAAGAGGGAGAAATTTTTCCCACCACAGGGCTGTAGTGGGATTCTTGCTTGCCTTAGAAATGGGTCTGACCCAGAAACTTTTCAAACTTTCATTGAGTAAAAGATCAATTTTTCATTAGGCAGCTACATGCAGAATGATTCTTGGTTGAGGAGAGTGGAAAGAAAGTGGAGACAGGGAAGAATGCACACAAACAGCATTTCATTTATTCTTCTTATGTCTTGGTGGGTCTTTGAGAGGCCAAGCGATTTCTAGCTCGTGCAGGCTTCATCCAGTGGTGTTCTCTCCCTGAGGTCTCTTTCTGGTTTTCCATCTCCTATTCAGACTGTCTGTCCCTGCAGAACTAGTTTGTTCTTGAGACCAGTTGCACTGAAGCAGTTGTATAGAATTAGGCTTTTGTACTGTGTCTTTCAACTAGTTTTGGGTTTGCTGGCATTTCTCTCCCACCTCCTGCAAGCTCATTCTCTGTAAATTTAATCAGAAGTAAACCCAAGAGCTTTTATCTGAATATTCTTAACTTTCTATTAAAGTTATGAAACTACCTTCTTTTCACAGTGCTTCCTTATAAAGCTATTGACCCAAGTGTATTACATTTTAAAGACATCTGAAACTTAGAAATGGATCTGCACTTTACAGCATTTTGGGGTTTGCTACTCCCTAAAAAAGAAAGAAAAGAACTCACCTTCTTTTATCTTCTGGCATTGATTCACTTGGTGTCATGGTTTAGTTATGAGGTCTGTGGTGACAGGTTGGACTTGATGATCTTTGAGGTCTCTTCCAACCCTGGTGATTCTGTGATTGTTTAGCTCTAGAGCAGAATGCAAGCAACTTTGGATAAAACCAGTAGAAGGTAAAGGTGGCTTTGTAAAGCTCTATGCCATGTGTTCATCTGCACCTGCATCGTGGAATATACTCTCCTAGCTGGGTAAACAGACTGCATTCATTCAGGAGTAGTAGCATGCTTTTATCAACAGCACATAGACAGTTTCATTTATAATCCACAGTATTAATTTCAGTTTTCTGTCACTAATTCTTTTAGGGTTGTGGTGGTTTTAGGCTATGCCTTTAAAATTTAGCTGCAGATTTCGAGCAGAAAAGTAGAAAACTGTAAATAAATCACTACTGGGTGTAAAAAGGAAAACAAAAGATTATTCTAAACAAGTTCATTGGGTAAATGTCTGGGATAAGAGAAGCTGTATCATAACAATCCTTCATATTTCACTTCCATTCCCATTCCTTTTCTCTTCTTTTGTGATCTTGGCTGGTTTTGCTTCGCCCGGGAGATAACATGCTGTTTCTGGCTGGCCTTGAGATAGACTAACACTGCTGTCTCTCAACTCCTCTCTCTCTCGGTACAGGGGGGGTCTGGGGGGTTTGGGGGGGGGGCGGGGAAGGGGCAGTGAAGCAGTTTCCCTGGTCTTTTTGTTTTGACCAGGGCGGGATTTCATGTTATTTGCTAATTGTAAATACCTGTATAATATTGTAACTCCTGTATATTTTGTACATATTCATTGCATTCCCTTGTAGAGTGTAGTTTTTGCTTGTAAATGCAGCTTCATTTGCTTCTAAGTGAGTTCGTCTGGCTAAAAGTTAATGCTGGGGGAAACTTCAACCCACCACAAGGATAGAAAATGTTAGACTGTAAGACCTGGGGGAATGAAATAAGAAACAAACAAAACCAAACAAACAACCCAAAAAGTGCTAGGAAAAAAGCTTCAATATTTTCTTAGTTTCTTTCTTTTTTATAAACATGATTTTAAGCATATAGAGAGAAGTGAGGAAAGAGAGAATGAAAATAAATTGCAGTATTTCTAACATACTCAATATATTTTGTACCTGCCTCCCTTCAAAATGACCCAAATGAATGTTGTTTAAACTTAGCTTATTTTGTAGATTCCCTTGAGAGCCTGGTAATAAATCAAATGCCAAACAAGTTAGTTCTGTAGTTTCAAAGTGTGTGTATACATAATATATATAGACTGAATATCGCTTCTGCCTCAACCTCACTATTTTTCTCAGTTGAGATCTGTCTCCATTCTCATGGAAACCAAGCACTGATTGACAGTAATGCTGTGAACTTCCACTTATTAGCTAATGCATTTTTACTGACTTTTCATGAAAATAGGAGCTGAGCAGAGCATTATGGAATATTCATGGAACAAAATTCCAGAGAGAGAGGTCTCAGGGTCAGGAGGAGGGAGGGAATGGGAGACAGATGCCAGATTGCCTGTAGAGAGTCCAAGCATGTGTTTTTATTTGTAACAATGATGCACATGGATTTTGTGAGTACAATTATTTGCTTCTGCCTTTGAAAGTTTCACCATAAATCTGTTTCTCAATGTCCCTTCATTTTTGACCCAAATTAACCTCTTCTCCACACCATTCTGTTACTTAACCTCAGTTTCTCTTCGGAATGTCCATGCACCACCCTGCTGTAGGTGTTCTCTCCTGAATTTGAGAGATCACTAAATTCAGATCTGTTTCTGGACAGATTTAACTCATTAAGTATTTCTGTCTTCATGCACTGGATTTTACATTTCTCTGAGTCATTGCAATGAGCAACACAAAAAAACCACTCGCCCTTTATTTTTGGTCTCTGCCTACCATCCAGCTTAAAGCAAAGGCATGCAAGCTGTAAGCAGCTGAACAGTGAGACCTGAAGTATTTGAATATCCATTTAAGGTATCATGACACTTTCCTTTTAATCTATCAAACACTTAAAAATCTGATTTCTCTTGTTCTAGCAATAGCTTGTCTTACTTGAATGACACCTTGGGTCTAATGAAGCTGACTGCAGGTGACTCACAGCTAACTGTGCAACAGATGTGAGGTGAAAGCTTTTAGCAGCCGTGCACCTCCAAGTGGGAATTCCCAGCCTGTAGTATCTGTGACATTGATACTGTGCTGTTTTCCCATGTCAGACTCAGGGTTTATTGTGGACCTGACAGGTTCAAAGTCACATAAGCTACGTCTTGTCTTTAAATGTTTCAGAGAAGAGGGATTTAAATGTGCTAGCATTTATTTGTTTTATTCAGGAAATGGACCAAGAATTGCATCAATATCCTTGTAGTCTTGGGGAGCTTCTGTGAGTTTTCTAACTTTGGCCAAATCCCTAGGATTGTATGGTAACAAGTGTGCTTCAGCTTGCTGGGTGAAGACACTGCAGTTAAATTCAAGTGCTGAAGAGAGTATGCACTGCTTTTAAATGTAGTCTAAGTTACCATAAAGAGTTAAGTATGAGAATACAGAGTTGGATCATACTACGTACAAAGTCAGGCACTTGCAGTGCTGTGCCTTCTCATGGAAAGAGAAGATCTTTGATCACAGGAGATTGTTTTGGGGAGAAATAGCATGCTGCCTCCAATGTTCCTCAGGTGCTTGAGATACTTGTCCTGTGGTACATCCTGCAACATGTAGGACTGATGCTGTGAGAGTAAGAGCTGTGAGTAGCTCAGAAATGTGAACCTTGCGGTGCTGGTTTAGTTAAGAAGGGTCGGATGGGTTGGCAAGGTTTCATGACTTCTGGTGTGCTGCCCACAGTGGTTTGAAGTAACTGCAGCCTGCATAAGTTCTGCCAAGGCTGAGTGGTAGACTTGATCCCACGTGGGATGCAACCAACTAAATAAGGTTGGTCACTTGGGATAGCTACTGTGTATGGATGCCTGTTGTCCTAAAGGCACCATGAACTTAGCAGGTTCCAGCCAGGAGTTCTCTGCAGTGCTATTTACCAAGAAATCCATTCTTTTGAGCTACAGGTATGTATCTGGGCCCTCAAAACAGAAGTCATTTAAATGCATATATATGTATTTTTATGTTATTTTTTTTATGGGGTGAAGTTGCCTGAAGCCTGTTTATTAGCTAATAACCCCCTCCAGGTTACCATCTCTAATCTTGTAATGAAATTGAGTTAATAAATCCAAGATATTATTAAATAAAGTAAGTATTTAATATTACTTGTCCTCTTTGAATCCAAGTTGCAATACAACAGAATTTCATTTTATAAATAACACCTTTCGTGCTAGCACCACAGGGCATGATTCAAAAGAATCTAAATAGAACATGAATGCTGTAATCAAATGCAGACCCCAGGAAGGCAGATTAAAAAGGCATGTTGCTGGTTAGCGCAGCAGACAGGGCAAGTATAGCGGGTCGCAGCAGCAAAGCTAGTTACAAAAACAAGGGCACAATCAAATGAAAATTGTTTGCTTGCCCACTCCAAACCAAGGCTGACTGCTTCTGTGTCCCTGACCTATTTTTTTTAATAAAGGAAGATTTTGAGAGGTTGTTACATTTTAATTGCTTTGTGCTAAACAAGGAAACAACAAAAATCTCGGCTCTGTGTTTGCATCTGGAGGACACTGGGAGAGTCTCTGTTTATAGATAGACACACTACATCTGGAGAAGACTTTTCCACTAGGTTTATCTTATCTCTCTGTTTATCTCATCTGTTTGCACCCACTGCCAAAGGCTGTGTATCTGCTGTACAGAGGGACATACAGCGGAGGGGAAAGCTGCAGGGAACTGCCATGAAGCTTCTCTTGCAGACATGCTCCAAGAGTTCAGCGCTGAGGGCAGGACTGGCAGGAACAAAGGAAACCAGTCTCCAAATCCTGTGAAGCTCAGGATCCAGAGGCAGCCTTGTCATGCTTGTAGTGATGCCTGGTCTGCTGCATGTGCCTGGCTCTCCTGCCTGTGCCATCTTGCTATTTTTCCCCATTGATGGTGTCACTAAGGTGGAGCGGAGGTTAATGGAACAATAAGCAGAATTAACCTCCATGTGCTCATCTGCAGCTGCTCCGAAGGTCTGGTTGCAGCACAGAGCCTTAGCTGCATGGAGGGATGCATTGGGAGGAGGGAAAAGTCAGGGTCTTCAAATACCCACCTCTGCTGGGTTTCTTCCCTGTTTCTTTGCTGAGATGGGGGAGAGAGCGTCAGCCTTTGTGAGGCTTATCCTGTGTAGCCTGATGCAAGACAGGCAGAGAAACCCTGAGATTGCACTGTTTTTAACAGGATTCTGTTTAGCTCTGTGTTTCGTGTGTATGCATATGTAGAATTGCAGCCAAACATTTCAACTTTCCTAGTTCAAGGGCTAACAGCCAAGCCAGGAGGTAGAAATAAACCTCTGAATGATTCCATTTCTATATATGTGTGTGTAGAGATGTGTACATTTTTATTGGTGTGTGTAAAACTGCAATGAGTGGTACAAAATATTATAAGGGGAAAGCATGTGTTTTAATTGCTACCACCTCTGAGACTCCCAGTTATTTGCATATAGGTCCCAAGAAGAAGGAGCATTAGCACAGTTGCCTCACCAAGCTCTGTAAACAAAGAAAATATTTCTGTAGGCAGTCTATTGCTTTTACTTTTAACAGGTAGGAGCAAACCAGCCTAATGCAAATAAGGAAACACAAAAACTGGTCTGTAAACAGCATCATGGAAAGAAAAGGAAAATAAACCTTCCAGAGTGGTCTGCTGTGCTCAAGGTAAATGAAATATTTAGTGGTGGCAGCAGCAGCAGCAGCAAAAAAAAAAGAAGAGAAAGAAATATGAGATCGTGCATCCCAAGTTATTAGTGACTTGTTAAAAGACAGGCTGAAACGTGCCTTTGCCAAATTAAAACTTTGAAAAAGGGCACAAATGGAAAATGTCAAAATAAAAAATTGGAGGAAAATGATTGTCCTCCTGGCTCTTATTATTTCCCCCCCCTCCCCACCCAGTTCTGAGGCTGTGGCCACTCTTAATGGCAGTGAAACAGGAACGGTGCAATTCCGTCTCCTGAAATCTGTAACGGAAATGCTCTGTCCTGACAGGCAGGCAGTTGGAATTTGCTGAGAAGTTGATCGTAATTTTGTCACTGTTCACTGTATGTGGGTTGGGTTTTTTGGTCTTTGTTTGTTTGCCTGTATTTTTGTTTGTTTGTACAGTCTAATTTTCAGAAACTTGCAAGTATTGTTTTGTTTAGATAGAAGATTTTGTTTGTTTCGCCGCTCCCTGTTTTTACAGTACAACCACCCCTGATGCTTTGTAAGTCTGTGGTGACAGGTTGGACTTGATGATCTTTGAGGTCTCTTCCAACCTTGGTGATTCTGTGATAATAGGAAAGCCAGAGTGCTTAATTTGATGGCTGCTATTGATACCTGGATTGTCTAGCAAATTATTTCATAAACACATAGGGCATATACTGCCCTCACTTCCATCTATGTAAGTCCCTCATGACAGCTAAGGTGTTGGGAACCTAAGGTGAATTGATCAGCATGCTTAGAAATGTTGAAGATTTTCCTTGGCATGGACAGGAATTATTTTTTCCAATTCTTTTCCATTATCCTTTGCATGCCACTCTGCTCTCTGAGCACTTGGCTCTCTGGACACCTCTAAGTAATACGGTTTCACTTGAAAGAGCTCAAATTTGTCTCAGTTTTGGTCAGTATTTCTGACAACGCTAGTGAAAATGCAGGTAGTGAGGGGTGAAGGAAGAGCTGATCTATAAATGAGCAAAGGATTTCTTAATGAGGTCAGATCAGCCAACAGTTTCTCTCTGTTACCTGAAGTCCTTTCATGCTAAGGACCTCTTTGGTATCAGCATATATGAGCTAGCTGGCCAGATGTAGAATCTGCTGATTAGTGTAGTAAAATCAACTCTCTTGCCCACAGTTTGCCTGGTGCTATATTGCTGACGTCACTTCTACTGCTTTGTCTTAAGCAGTCTCTTGAAAATGCTTCCTCCTTTTATTAAGATCACCTTGGTATTGTAGATCTAGAAATGCTTTAACAATAGCTTCCCCAAAAGATCTGAGTCTGAAGAAGCTGCGATTTACTATGAATTTTTCATTAAAGGCTCTCAGCTTTCATTTTCAACCATACTTCAATCTTAAGCTTTGTGTCTGCCTTATCCACCTGCATCACAGACTGAGGGCTGCTAACAAGAGTCTATGACAGCATTACTTTGCCAGCAAGAACAGACAGATGTAAAACCAATTAGATTCAAAATAAAGTTTTCATTTGTGTCTTGTGACTATGGTATTCCTCAGGAATTCAACAGATTAGGCAATTTCCTTGAGAACTGGGAAGCTGAGTTTTGGGATAAGCACTATAGGCATTTGGCATTGTAGCTCTGTCTCAAAAAAAGAAGGCTCTCCTATAAATTAACTGCAGATAGAGACTGCCAGGATATTTTCAGTCATCTCATGATGACTTTTGCCCCAGTTTGACTCAGAAGCAGGTCTTCTGCTGTATTTTGCTTTCCTAGTTGTGACACAAAACCATCACATAGTCAGACACTCCAGTTCTCATCAGCAATCTGTGATCTTCTACTGCTGCACATGCAAGGCAGGTTTAATAAGCTCCCTAATAATGACTTGTAGCATACTGGTTTCTCACAGGCTTGAGCCATCCCCCATTCTAGGTCTCCAAATGTGCCTGATAAATTATTTGAATTACTCTTTCAATTGCCATCTGTAGTTCCTCATAAAGAGCCTGCTATTTGCCGCGTGTTGTGCCAAATCATGCAATAGTTTTTTTGCAAAGCTAGGGACTGTGCTGAAATCTCCAAGCTCACCTCGCTTGTGAGCTTCAGTACGATAACGTGAGCTTTACATAGGCTGCAGTTGCAGTCTTGTGAGATGAGAATGAAGGCACCAGTACTCCCACCCATAAATCTCAAATGTTATGGGGAGGTACAAGAAAAGAGAATTCCATGTACCTCACGGTTTTAAATGCATATGTAAGAATACTCTGAGAAATAGACTTCGTGAAATGCATGAATTGTTCACATTGTGCAGAAAGAAGTATATAGGTACAGATCCACACAGACACATATATGTACTGTAACTTTCTCCTCCTTCCCCTTGCCTTGAACTTCCTCCGCGAGTGTGTTCTAACAGCAGAGCGATGACCAGATCTAAAGGAATTGGAATAGTGACATCTGCTGAATTTGGGCAGTTTAGTTTGTCTACTGGGAAATCGCATGAACTTCCCAATTATTCTTTTTTTAAGTTCTCTTCACCCTCCTCCTCCTCCTCCCACCCTCCCCCCCCCCCCCATAAGGGAGGGTAGCTTCAGGAGACATGGCTGCTTTTCTTGCTTTCTGGTGTGGTGTAAAGTTTTCCGTCAAGAGACAATAATGTACATTCCTCTGGCAGGACGGGATGGATTTTTTTGTTTCTCTTGCTGTTGTTTATTTATAAGACGTTTCCTCTTGCTTAGTGGAAGTTTGATCGTAAGAGGCTCCAGTGATTTTCCTTCCCACCTCTCCCCTCCCTAATTTCTCTGCCTCGGCACTCACTCTGGAACAGAGCGAACTCAAAAAGCCCATCGGCACAGGGCGCGCTTCGCAGCCAAGCCCTGCCACTCTCCAGAGACTGTGAGGTGATTCTCCTTCGTCACCGCTTGGACCAGGAACCACAGCCCTGGTGAGTGGTGAGCTCCCAGAATTTGATGTGTCAAGGCTTCTATTCTCGGGGCTGCCACAGCGAAGCAGGAAATAAAGGGTTTTTTTTTGTGGTGCTTTGCCTTTTCTTTTTTTTTTTTAAGTGCCTTTTTTTTTTTGCTTTTGCTTTTCCTTTTTTTTCTCTTTTTTTTTTTTTTTTCCTTTTTTCCCTTTTTTCCCTTGTCCCCTTTTTTTCCCTTTCCTTAAGAAAAACAAAATCAGGATCACAGAAGAATATGGAGCTTGGAGCAGAGACTACCGAGCAGAGGGCAGGGGGGGCTGTACCCAGCGTGGTATCCCCACCAGCGGGGGTCAGACTGGGCAGCTGTGCCCAGCCTGCTGGGGGGGGGGGGGAGCGTGGGGTAAAGGATGAGAGGGGCTGGGGGAACCGGGGTGTGTGTGTGGGAGGGGGGGGAAATGTTAATCCTGTGCTTGGAGTTTCTGTCTGGCAAGTTTTTGTGCCTCTGTGTTCTGAGCATTTACATTATGTTCTGAATACCTGATTGCCCAGCCAAGCAGAAAGAAACTCTACAGTGGATGCATAGTAAAAGAAAATGCTGCTGTGGAAGCCACCTCTGGGAATAGAAAGAACTAGTCGGTTTATAAGCTGCTGGTCCATTTAAGGAGGAGGGAATGGTTGGATTTTATTTTATTCATTTTTTTTTTTTTACATTATTTTTAACTCTCTGACTTCTGTTCTCTTCATGTCTACGTGGGGAACTTGAATCAGGAAAACAAAATTTACTGTGGAGAGCTTGATACGCAAAATCTTGGATGCGAAAGAATCAGGTGTTTCAGCCAACATTTAGGTTACTTCCAGCTGTTGGATAGGGAAGTTGAGGCATAGAAAGCTGCAGTGATCTGCTCATGGCCACATGGGAAAGCCAGGGAAAGAAAAAGGAGGTGGATTTGCATCTCTAGCTGCAGGTCCAGGATGCTCAGGGTCTTCTTTTGTCCTCTCCTGCTCTGCTGGAAGTGTAATTTCTGTTAATCTTTTGCTGTCGTAGTGCTAAAGAAGTTCAGGGCAGTGCGTGGGCTGTTCCATTCATCCTTCATCATCTCCCATATTATCTGTCTCGAAGAAATGAATAATTTCTTGACTAACATTTTCTACTCTTAACAGAGTAGACATAAGAAACACAGAATAGCAGTCAAAATATTTGTATTTTGTGGTATTATCCTGTTCTTCGAAACATATCTCTGGCAAAAGAGAAGATGCTTAATGGCACCAAGATATCTCACATGGGGTATTAACTAGGAAGCATTTTTCTCACCCTTGTCTTGCTTTTGAGTTGGATTCACTCAGCAGGTGTATCAACAAGCATGTCTCCCTGAAACCCCGGGGAGACAGCCCCTCTCCAAATGATGCTGGTCACCTGTGACATACAGAGAAGTCTAATCACCTTTTCCCTTGATTCATGCCCTGTGTAAGGCATGAGGACAGCACATAAAGGCTGGCTGTGGTCTTTCACTGCAGTTACAAGAGGCTCTGATGCTGACTTCAGAACCAAGCTCAGTATCAAATCACATCAAGTATTTGCTATTTCTTGTAATCAGTAAGTGCTTTTACTGCTTGGCAATTTTTGCCAGTATTTTTGGTGGTTGTGATCCATGTGGGGTTCTCGGTACCTCCCCCTGCTCTCCTTTCAGCCTGAAGTTTGGCTAAGCCTGAAAACTTCAAACGGAAGACAGACAAAATCTGGTTTTGTGTCAGAACCATAAAAACTATAAAGTGCTCTCTTTTTTTTCTGTTTATTTTTTTCCATATTAAAAAAGAAAAACATAAGTTGACCACTGAGCTTTTTCAGCACTGAGCAGCAAGGATTAGCTCTTTCTCTTCATTCCCTGATGCTGTGGAACCTCTCTCACAACCTCAGCTAATCACTAGTTCTTAACAAACCCCGCAATTAAGTTGGCTGATCCCCACAGTGGAGAGTCTTACACACACAGCGAAATAACCTTTACATACATCAAAGCCCCAGTCCATACATCAAATCCCCAACCCAAATGGTCCCAGCTTTTGACTAAATTGATGTTAAGATCCCGACGTGGCTGTTGCATCACCTTTCTGCAGTGTACTCAAAGCAGCTGACAGATCAGAGCATCCCAAACTTTCAGGCAGTTCACATCACAGATAGAAACATAATGGTATTTTTTTTTCCCCCTCTCTTCTCTAAATGGCCTATACTGAACGCCCACACACACTTTTGGGTCTGATCTTTGAAGCTTATCTCTGATTTACTTTCTCCCTCCAGGCAGTGTAAGTCTGAAAGACATAAGTACTTCTGAAATGGAAAGTTCTCAAAGCACAGTGCTAAATGTCTGAAACTTCAAACTTCTGCCTGTATAACACTTGTTCTCTGGATATACTGAAGTCAAGGGCTGTCACTCTGGCAACTTTCACCAAGAAGGCAAAAAAAACAACATTTAATCTCCTTTTTTTAAGAGTCTCTGCCTCGCTCTAAACCTCTCAGTGTTTAAATTATTTAATTAATGTATTTATTCTGCAAGTCTCCGTGGTAGCAAGGGAAGCTTGTCTTCCCTGGTATTTCTGTACAGCAGTATGGAGAAAATCAGCAGCCTCTTTTATTATGGTATAAGCTCCTTACTGACTGTCGTCCAAGGTTATAATGCTTTGTCTGTGGCATAAAAGTCATTAGGGAGAAAGTCTTGGATCTCAGATCACATTTTAATTGTCTATTTTAAACACTCTGGGATGGTAAGATGATGAATTGTCTCGGTAGTAGTCGCATCTTTGTCTGTCATGTAATAGTTTACCACTGTTTCTTTAAAAAATGGAAATTAATACATATGGTTGTTCTTTTATAGATGCACTGTTTGCACTTCTAGCTGTAGCTGTTTTAGCTACAGCACCCCTTCCAGCTCGTAATCCTGAAGCGCTTTACATGCTCTTCTGAATTAAACCTCCTTCTTTCACCCATAGATGAAGTGGGAAAGGTGTTGTTTCTTGCCTGAGAAGAGCAAAGGGAAAATGGTCAGGTTTTTTGCTCGTGTTGAGACCCCCAGTTTGCACTCTTGGAGATGAGAATGTATGTTTATGTAGCAAAATCAAGCCCACTGTTTGCTGCGCCACAGTGCACATTGGGTTTTGCTGTGATATATTTGTTGTTCTGTGACTGTTAACTGCTTCAGACAAGAACAAAGCACAGAAAAGTATGTAATGATAAAGATAAACAGATTCATAGGTAGTGGAACACTTCAGAAGTACAAGAACTTAAGCTATATCCAGAGACAGTTTTTACAGTACAAGTACTTAAAAGCAACTGCCTTGTTTTGAGTACATTGCCCATCTTAAAGCAGTCTGATTTTTTTCCCCCTTATTTTATATTCTAAGCCTATCTTTTCCACAAGTTGAACAACAACTTGTTTTCCAAGGTCACAACATTGAAACAGCACTGATTTCCCTTCCTGTTAAATCTGAAAAGAAAGTGAAACTTGAGTTTGAATCGAGTCATATGACAGGGAAGGCAATGAAAGTAAAAGGGATCTGAAAGTTACTGAGGTGAAGCAGCCACTAACCACAGATGGCTAATTATCAGTTGCAGAGTTGTGTTGAGACATGGAACCTTTGAATGATTAAGCCATGTCCTCAGCTAAAGAATAAAGGAATAGCAAGGTGCATGAACAGTGAAATGAAAGGTTTTCTCTTTGTCCTGAGCTGGAAAGGGTAACATAAATGAAGGGAAATGGAATAAGCTGCAGGAGTCCTTAATCTGTGTCCCGGATCCATGCTGGGTGATCTGTACCTCTATCTGTGTCTCATTTACCCACCTGTAAAATGGAAATATTTTTTCCTGCCCTCACAAGGCTACTAGGAAAGAAAACTTGATCAGATTTAGCCAGGCTCAGATATGCTTGAAAAAAAACAAACCAACCCTGTAAATATAGCACATAGATCCCCCAGTTGCTGCCTTGTTTGTATTTTTCCCTCTGTGCATGCTTCATGTTCCTGGAGCTGAGGCGAGTTCCAGAGCTAGCATGGGTCTGTGCTGCTGGCAAAACAAAGCAGGTGCAAATTATGGTGGAAATGAAATAGCTGGTGCTTGGAGGCGGTGGAGTGCCCAGTTCACCTCAGGGTATATGTCTGCGTTCACAAAACACGGCTGTCACGCACACCCTGATTCGTTAGATGTGTTATCCAGCAAACAAGAAGCCTAATCATATTTTAGCAGGAACATTCTTATGATAAACCCTGCTTTAGTGAAACTCCTCACATAGTGCAATTTCTCCCGGCCGTGTATATTACACGGTGAAGAAAAGCTACCCCGCTGCGTATCAGAAGGCTGTAATTTCATTTAGGGGTTCTATTGACATCATAAACTGCAAGAGCAGAGCTCAAGTGGCTATTTAAGTCATAGGAACTTCAGACTGAAATTACTGCCAGGCAGTAACCAACCCTCCCCCCACGGGCCCCTGTGTATGTATGTACTTTGTGTTTTCATCCCTCTGCCTATAAATAATAAATCTCTTCAGTGGCTTCAGAAGAGAATGGTTCCAAAATACTGGTGTTAGCTGCCACCCTCCCCATTGGTGGCACCTTCCTGACAGGCAGGGGAAGGAGCAAGAGTTCCAAGCCGAAGTGCCTGGAGATGGCTCCACTCTGGCTCGAGAGACATTGGCTGGCTGTGAGCAGCAGAAGGTGAATGCTGCCGTGCTCGCTGGAGAGGCTGTTTGTTGCCATCATAGCAGACATACCTGACCTTTCCCACTCATAAGCTGTAGATAGTGGCCCTGGCACATGGGAAGATAAATGCACCGTGCCACCTGCGATGCACCAGGCTACAGCCTATCTCCTATTTATACTGCATCTCAATTAAATTGCTCACTGCAGCCCCAGCGCTGCCCTGCTGCTGGGAGAGGGCCTGGCTCTTCCCCAGGTCTGTGCCTGGGAAAGCAGAGATGGACTTCTCAGTGGGACCAAAGCAAAAGAAATGTCTCCATTTCTTATTTTAGGTAATGCACAAAGCAGCAATTGCATTGACAGAAGGTCATAGATTTCATCTATATGGGCTTGTTTCAAGAAAAGAGTGAACTCAGGGAGCATTTGCTCTTTGTCAGGAAAGTGAGACTAACCATTCATTAGGGCTTTTCAAGGAACCTCAGATTTAAGCCAGGCAAAGGAATAAACTTTCAGTAGGACAAAGAAGAAGAATCATTAGTTTTGTGTGCTGTAGATACCCAGCACAGGCTTTTTAATTTGACTATCTGAAAACCAAAGCATCTCAAGTTCATGTAAATGTTAATCTTTGTTTCCTTTAGCCTCATCTTTTTTTTCCAGATAGTGGGAAAGAAGTATTTTTTGTAATCAGTGTTTCCGAGAACATGGGGTGCAAGATCGATGTTAAATTACCAGTGGGAACAGAATATTTATGTTCTCTGAACCAGTTTGTCCCTTCTTGCATTTCATCTAGCAGAATGATGGTTCACCATGGTAAATTTTAGAAAGCACTCAGTTATGTTATTGGTGTCTCCATTCTTTATAAAGGAAACTTTCTTTTGCTTTTGGACCTAGCTTTGTCCTGGAAAACCAATTAAATTGTTGCCTCTCCATTCTTTAAATGCCACCAGCCTGTGATTTCTGAGACCGTGGTAGGGCATAAATGAAACAGCAGCTTTGAAATTAAATAGACAAGGTTTGTATGGTTATTAGACGTGGCAGTCTGCAGTAGCAGGGCAGATATTTCTGGTCCGACGGTAAGCCGTTCGCGTTTGCGTTTCATCTGACTGTGAGCAATAAACTGCACTTCTGAGTCTGGAGAGGCAGTTATCCTAGAGAATGTGCTTTCCGTATTCCATGAGAGCAGCTCACACACCGTGCAAATGGGAGAAGCAAATTCTGAGCTCTGTCTTGCTGACTCTGTGGGGGCTAGGGGTGCAGGTATCAGTAGCATCTCTATTCCTGTCCAAAAAAGCTCTAGCCAGGTCTTTTTGTGCCATTTGTTACCCACTTCTCTCTGCTTTATGGACTTCTGAACCTTGTTATGACTGAAGTGACTATGGTGGCTGTGTGCATGCTGCAAGTGTGAAAAAAAATGAAGTCCACAAGCTGTGGGTAACAGCAGATCCCACAATACAGTGAAATCAAAATAGGATGTTCTATGCCAAGACATGGAATTCTCATGGTCCTTATCTCTGTATGGAATAACTGGAAGTGGTTACAGTTTCCTTCATTTAGTATAACTGAATGTATCAAGGGCTGAGTATCTTCAGTGAGATATTGACTGCTTGATGGCATGCATCCTAATTTCAGGACATGATGTCCTGGCACGAAGATAGGGTAGCCTTTTGTCCCACTGAGTCTCGAGTGCCTGAAATCTAAAGCTATGTTACTGTATTGGTGTCTGTCCAACAAAGATGTGTGTTCTACTTGTACCATGTGGAAAAATGAATAAAATATCTAAAGTTAAAAAACAATCCATAAACACCATATGCACATACATACTGCATGCACAACTTCTCTTTGAAAATATTACAATGGGACACCCTTCCAGATTCTGGTTGTGAAAGACTCTAACTTAATTTCTTGTACAGGTTTTCAGTCAAAAAATAACTGCAACAGAGTCTGTTTTCTTTCAAATCAGCAAAAGTTATGTAGAATGGAGAGTGATCTTTAAAAGGAAATATCAATCTGTCTGTCTAACAGACAGTGCTTCTAAAGCTACCAACCACTCAACTTTTAGGTGCCAAAAACTAATTCGTGCTCAGGGATACTGAGGCAGAAACTGGTGAGGTGACTAATATAATGCCATGCCTCGGTGGAGTCAGACTCTCAGTCTCCTGCTTTAGCTGCTTTTGTTAACTTGCCAGAAGAACTGACGTAGCCTGTATGTGGACATGGGAGTGAGGGGCTCTGCAGGTTCCTTAGTGATGTTGTGGAGATGAAGCTGGCTGTTTCAGAGCCTCTCTGAGCAATTATACCTGGTCATAGGTAAGAAAAGGGGTTGTTCTCAGCTGTGGAGCATCAGGCTTCTTGTGACATGTATCTTCTGAGAGTAGCAGCATTGTTTCTGCTGGATGCCTGCTCTTTCGGTACCATCTCCTGTTTGCTCCAGTAGTACCATCATTTGTTTTTCTTGCATGGCACTGCAGTGGTCATTCTAAAACAGGAGAGGAGCTGTGTCACTGGGCTAGGAATGAGACAAATGACATTGCTGCAGTAGAGGAAGAACAGAGAATACCTGATGTGCTCTTTCTTCCCAGCTCTGAGATGTGCATCTGGGTTTGACATTGGATAGAGATCACTGAGGGTAATTGTGATTGGCAATTTTTGCTTTCTAATGACTTAAAATGACCTATGATGTTTTAACCTCAGCAGTGTCACTCCATAGCATGGCTTCATTGTGAAACTTCCTGCCTCCACTAGAGTGAAGGGCACTGGTGATACTGCTTTATCTGTATTGCTGCTGTCAGTGTGTGGTACCCTGCCATGTAGGGGATGCTACAGCTGGCTTTACTTTGGAAATATTATGTCAGTGGGCCTTGCTGCTCCATAAAATTGACTGCTCTGTAGAGCAAAGACACAAATACAAGCACAACCTGAGTCATTGGCTGTGTTTGGATGTGGTTTTGCATACTTTTGTGGGCAAAAGATGTATATTTGACAAGAGGAAGGCTAATTCTTCTCTGTCAGTCAGTGGAAGGCAGAAGGTTTAGTGAGAAGATATCAGATGGGCTTGAATGAATTTTGTAATTCTGAACATATCTAGGAAATAGAGCTGAATGATGTATAGAGAACTTCTCTGTCAGGGTGGAAAATTAGAGATTTGAACAAGATGAGTTTAGTACTGAAATGGAAAGAGAAGAAGTTTATGATTAATAGGGTCTGGAAGAGAGAGCATACTTAGATATGATTTTGGAGGCTTAGGAAATGATCCTTGGGTAGGTGTGGGTCCGAGGGCTTAAGGGGAGAGGAGTAGCCCCACAGAAAACCCCACCTGGACTGCCTCTTGTCAAAGACCCAGAACTTTTACACAACAGACATAAAATGGAAGAGGTAAATCTTCAATTTCAGAGATTCAGGGCATCTTTTAAAATATTTTACAAGGTTGAAAAGATGAATCAGGAATAAAATGTTTGTTGAGCTGAAACAGGCTTTTGGTTCATCTCATCTTCAGTCCTTCATCCAAAGCAACTACTGTCAGTTGTTTCAGGGCAACGCATTTCCCTCCTGGCTACTGCATTTACCCAGCTAAATGCTGGCCGTGGAGGCCAGGTTTTCTCACCCTTGCAGTAATCACCCTCTATCCTGAGACATCAGTTTGTTAAATTAACTCATAAATGGCAAAATATGCAGATGGAAGAAATTTGTCTCATCTTACAAATGCAGCTCATAGTCATTAAAATTAATCATTGGCCTGTGAGGAAAACATTAGAAACTAACAGAAAAGGGTAAGATTCACAGCTCACTTGTTATCTTTATTCTAGGCAAATAATTAGCTGTTTTATTATATTCTAAGGAACTTCAGAAACTTGGGGTTGTATTCTCCCCTCAGGAATGGTGAGGTTCTGTATATTTTGCGTTATGCACTTCTGTTTTGAAATTTTCCTTCGCAGTGAGGATTAATTCTCCTCTGAACACCTTTCTTCAGTATTTTTTTTCTTTCCCTTCCCTGTGTAAGAGAAAGGCCATGTTCCCATACTGGTTGCTTTTTTTTTTTTTCTGAATTAAATTATCTGTGTAAAGTCAGCAAACACAGAATAATTACTTCTAATGCAGAATTTGCAATATGGAAGCTTTATTAGAAACGGGGAAAGTGCAACTCTGGTCCATGCCTGCCTCTCTCCGGAGTCCACTTCCCTTTAGGTGGCACTCCCACGTTAACTTCTTCACGACCCGAAACGGCTCTTTGTGCTCTGTCATCTACGTCTTGAAATATGATGGAGAGACTTAGAAATCATATTAATTGTGGTGTCCACATCCTCTCTTCATTATAAGTTGAAAATTGCTGTTCGAATATTTCATAATCAAAAATGAATCCCAGTCTACCTGTTCCAAATCATATCTTGCGCCCTCTGGGAATGAATCCCAAATCCCTGTTACAATTTGGATGCTCTCTCCTCTGGGTATTGCCTACAAATTCTGGTTATTGTTCACATACTTTGTCATAAGGGGAATTAATCTCAAGTTCCCCTCTACTGTTCTGGGACTGAAAGCTATCTATAATTAAGATTTTTCTATTAAATGGATATTGATGATTACCTTTTCCGTCTACCTTTTTGGGGTTATCTTCTGGCAGAAAAACTTCATCTCAGCTCATGGAGAGATTTTTTTCATGCTGAGTTTTCTGATCACCAATTTTCAGGCCACTGTGATTGCAGGCACGTTGCTGGTGGCATAGCTGGAGTGTTTTCTAATGTTGACATTGGGTAAGGAGACCCAAGGACTCAGCAAAGTGGAGCAAATAGGACAGCTGACTAAAACCAGAAGTGTCCAGTCAGATAGGTAGAGGAAGATGTGAGCATGTGGTTTAGTCATTGTGAAACCCTCTACAACTGAAAACCAGTTGCCACATGAAATCACAGCAATTATGTAGAAGAGAGGAATAATTTGTCCTCCTTTGCAGCAGAGGGTAGCATGAAAATACTGTGGAGAGAGGTAGCAGTGTAAAAACAGCAGTGAGACCCTGTGTTTTTGATGTGTGAATCTGCCTTCTGTCTGATTAGTTCCAGCAAGTTTGACTACAAAAACAACTGCTTTTATTTCCGTGTAGCTACAGTCATTTTCCATATAACGATGCAAAGCACAGAGGAGAAAAGTCTTCAGTTCCATAGCTCTGTCTATCCCTCTTTCTTCAGGGGTGGAAAATTGGATCAGAACAGCCCTGAATTTCAGAGAAGTTGGAATCCGGACCTAGGTTTTCGTGTTTCAGACCCACCGCTGCTGCTAATAGACATAGTGTTTCCAGTGGCAACAGTTGGCTCACTCATCCTTTCACACTTCAGAAGAGATCCCCGTTTCCTTTTTCCCCCCTCTTCTTTAGCAGTGGGCAGCCGTGCAACCTTTTGATCATACCGACTTTGTACATTGCATGACTGAACTCAGCTATGCCAAACATCCTTTTAGAAAGTTTGACATTTGTACCATTTGAAAAAAGAGAGGGAGAGAGAAGGAGAGAGGAGGAAGAATGAATCCTGGCGGCTTCCTCCTGCCCTTTTGATTAAGAGTGCAGTAAGTCAGCAGAAGAGGTGGAACTTTTAACAAGCAGGGGTGTGCGTAAGCCTGTTGTGATCTGTGATGTGTACACACAAGCACACAGAGGAAGGGAAAGACAAAGATGGAAGGAAGACGAGTCATCAGAAATGACTACAAGAAAGTAATTTATGGAAAGTGGACAGTGACAATCAAAGAGACTATGTAAGATAAAGGAGAAGGCCTGTGATACCATCCTAAACCAGGTGAAGGAGGCTAACCTCAGGAAGTAACATGATCCCTTCTAGACCTAGTAATTTTAATTCTGTTATGCCTTTGTTTCTAATTCCCTTGCAATTACCTTTTCTCTCTATTTTTCTAGTCTGTTCTGTTATTCTATTCTATTCTGTTCTATTCTATTCTATTCTATTCTATTCTATTCCATTCCATTCCATTCCATTCTATTCTATTCCATTCCATTCTATTCTATTCTATTCTATTCTATTCTATTCTATTCTATTCTATTCTATTCTATTCTATTCTATTCTATTCTATTCTATTCTATTCCATTCCATTCCATTCCTATTCTATTCCTATTCTATTTCTTTGTACTTCTATTCTATTCTATTCTATTCTATTCTATTCTATTCTATTCTATTCTATTCTATTCTATTCTATTCTATTCTATTCTATTCTATTCTATTCTATTCTATTCTATTCTATTTCTGTTCTTTTCTATTTCATTGCATTACAATATGTTCTATGATCAGTTTTGTGTAAGCATTAATACTCACAGTTCTCCCAAATTTTTGCCCACCTTTGTTCTCCCAGTCTTGGAGATGGTGCAGATTTCATGGAACTGAAATGACTGTTGTAACATTGGCATGCAAAGGCAGCAGAGACAAGACTTAGCTATTCTAGTGTTTGCAAAGGAAGACAGCGAGAGAAGGCTATTGCCTAACTTTGGACAAGTCATAAGACTTTGTTATGTCTTTTAAGTCAAGACCTTCATTTACTTAAAATGCCAAAGGCTCATTGGGGGGGGGGGGGGGGTGGGGGGGGTGGTGGGAAATGTCCTAGGTTTGCAACAAGTTAGAAAACTCAGCTTCCTCCCTTCCCAATTTGGTCTCTTAGAGTTCCACTACATTTTATAAATTTTATCTTCCTCTTTCTATTCCTTCAGAAAAAAAGACAAATCTCCCAAGAAAGTTTTCATTACTGGTCTTGGGGTAGGCGGTGTTTGCATTGCCTGGGGATACACTCCTTGGTCTAAGGAGAGATGTGTCTGATGGGCTCTGTGATAGGCCTGCCATGCCCTAGCATGGACTCAGGATGTGAAGTGACCCAGAGGAGCATCGTTGTGTTGGTATGGCAGATACTCTGGCTAATCAGCCCTTGTGAAGAGCCTCTTCATAGCTTGAGCACATTGTGTGCTTCAGGGTCCACCCCATCCGGCATTCCACTTCATTGTTTAAACTGAAGTAGATCTCTGCTGAGCTATAGAATCTCAGAATCAATAAGGTTGGAAAAGACCTCAAAGATCATCAAGTCCAACCTGTTGGTCACCCAAGACCTCATGACTCCTAAACCATGGCACCAAGTGCCATGTCCAATCCCCTCTTGAGCACCTCCAGGGATGGTGACTCCACCACCTCCCTGGGCAGCACATTCCAACATCTAACAGCTCTCAGTGAAGAACTTTCTCCTCAACTCAAGCCTAAACTTCCCCTGGCACAGCTTGAGACTGTGTCCTCTTGTTCTGGTGCTGGTTGCCTGGGAGAAGAGACCAACCCCCACCTGTCTACAACCTCCCTTCAGGTAGCTGTATAGAGCAATAAGGTATCCCCTGAGCTTCCTCTTCTCCAGGCTAAACAATCCCATCTCCCTTAGCCTCTCCTCATAGGGCTTGTGCTTGAGTCCTCTCACCAGCCTCACTGGCCTTCTCTGAGCACATCCAGAGTCTCAGTGTTGGCTTTTGCAGAGACTTTTTTACATCTGCCTTCAGTACTACAGTGCTGGCCTTTGCTGAAGATGTGCTGCTTAACTGAATGCATTGCTGGGTTAGTATTTTCTGATAGCTCCTCAGTGGCTATTTTTTAAGAGAAGAGAGGAAAGAAGAAGGAAGAAAGCAAAAGAGGTGTATGAGGAGAAATAGGAGGCCAGAAGGGGCTCTTTAGAAGTCCTAAAGAAAAAGCAGTGCATGTTTTAAAGTTTGCAGTGATGTATAAAATAGTTCCCAGCATGAAAATCTATATTGGTTTTTTTCTTTGTTTTTATAAGGATTATTCTCAGAATAGAGACATTTTGTCTTCTCATGTACTTAACGAGTTGTGTCATCCACTCTTACACACATGTGCTCTGTCTTCTCTCCATCTGTCAGCAGAGAATGGTTTCTACTTCATCCAGGTCATTTGTAGTGTTACAGGAAACAGATAATGATTTTGGAGGCCCTGATGCACTTCTGGTGGTCATGGAATGTGGGGTGATAGGGAATACATGCTTTGGGTGGTGACAAGAGTGGATGACACAAATGGCTTACTCTCATACTACTGTGATGCTGGTGATTCCCACACATGCCAACCTACAGTACTGTGTTGTTTGGAAACCCACCATCTTCTAAATCATCAGGAGCTGGAGGTTACCATTAGACTCTTTGTCCTCCTTTCCACTTGGCTTCTCAGAAAGGTAGTGTAATTTTAAATAAATAAATTAATTAATAAGGTTATATTTTTGCCTTGGCAAAGGTAGTCACAAATAACCTGACCAACAAGATGGTGTGAAAACAAACTTTTCTTTCACATTGCTCATGCATGTGTCACTCACAATGAGATTTTGTAGCTGCTGTGGTCAGCAAATACTCATGTGGCCACAGACAGAGGGACCTAAGGGGAGAGGTTTGTAGTGAGGAATGTTGACTTTGTTGCAGTGGAAGTGTAAACTGGAGATCCACAGGTTCTTGCTGTGCCACCAAGAGGCTTTCACTTTGCTTACATCACTCCCGTTGCTTGCCAGGGTTTTCTCATCTTGTTCAGATTTTCCTGTGACAGACCTGGCCGTTGTGGTGGTGGCAGCTTCCTCTTGTCCATCAGCATTGTCAAATGGATGGTTTTTCGAGGGGGAAGGGGGCAGCCAGCCGGTAGCTGGGTGTGTTGGTGTTCACCTCACTCAGTGTCATTGCACTGAAGAGAGATCCTGTAAAACAGCCCAGGGTTAGTGGGGACGGTTGAGCCTTGTGGGAATCGGTGCCTGTGCCTCTGGGAACAAGGAAGCAAATGGCTCGCAGAACTCCACTTCCAAATGGCTGTGTACAGAGGGGCTTGCCAAAGCTGTATTTTTAATGCAGTTGAGTATAAATGGCTCATTTTTACCTCTGCATACATCATCTACATCATCCCTTCACTTCCTTCCTCTTTAAGTGATGTCTTATGCATAGATTTGTCATTTATGCTCCGACTGCATTTTGCATTATTACATTTTAATGATATTTGAAGTTCTTTCATACATATTTGAGTTCACTGATATAAATGGAAAGAGAGAAATAATCAGCATACTTGGTTTATCTGATGACATAAAAATGTTATATCATAACTTGGGCAATTTCTTGGATAAGATCAAGCATGACATCAAGTATTAAGAGAGGGTCTAAGTACAGCTGTCTATATGAATGGAAGTCATTGTGCCCCTGTACTCTGCATTGGTTAGGCCACACCTTGAGTACTGTGTCCAGTTCTGGGCCCCTCAGTTTAAGAAGTACATCAAGACTCTTGACGTGCCCAGAGAAGGCCAGTGAGGCTGGGGAGAGGACTCAAGCACAAGCCCTATGAGGAGAGGCTAAGGGAGCTGGGATTGTTTAGCCTGGAGAAGAGGAAGCTCAGGGAATACCTTATTGCTCTATACAGGTACCTGAAGGGAGGTTGTAGACAGGTGGGGGTTGGTCTCTTCTCTCAGGCAACCAGCACCAGAACAAGAGGACATAATGTCAAATTGTGCCAGGGGAAGTTTAGGCTTGAGGTGAGGAGAAAGTTCTTCCCAGAGAGAGTTGTTAGCTATTGGAATGTGCTGCCCAGGGAGGTGGTGGAGTCTCCATCCCTGGATCTGTTCAAGAGGGGATTGGATGTGGCACTTGGTGCCATGGTTTAGTGATGAGGTCTGTGGTGACAGGTTGGAGTTGATGATCCTCGAGGTCTCTTCCAACCTTAGTGATACTGTGATCTGTGAATGGCTCTAAAGTTAGGGTTGTTCAAAGTCAACAGCTGAACTTTACACCTGGGCCTGTGACCATCCCTAAGTGGTCCTGCTTTGCAGAGGGGTTGGATTCTGCGCTCTCTGGAGGTTCCTTCCAGTCCCTAGCATTCTGTGATCCTATGATTCTACAGTTTGGCCCCAGTTGTACCAATTCTACACCTTAAGCTTTGTAACTCGTGGGTTTGCTTAAAACAAAACTGAGATCTGAGTGGCCCTTGACCTTTTTTTCTCTGGTAAAAATTGACACCTTCTGTATTGTCTTTGTTTGAGAACGCTCGGCATGATCTAGAGGGTCTAACCTCCTCCACCCCGTATCTCCTGCCGATTTACAATCTGTTATAATCTATTAGGAATCTTGAGGCTTGAGGGCAGAATTTTGTGCAGGGATAAAAGATGCTTTCATGTTAGTGCTGTGGGATATTTTTTTTTTTCTTTTAATTCTTTCTCTCCTTCTCCATTTCATGAAAATTCATTAATCTGTGACATTTAAAGACTCTGTCTGAGAGGTGTCTGGAGCAGCGGCCGGCTGCATACATCAATAGTTTCTCAGAGTCTGGCACTCTGTCAATATTTGGGGGCCTCAGTAACAGCACTTAAATGCACTGCCTGCCAGCCGTCACGCTCTTAGCGTGTCTGTGAGAGTCTGAATGAGCGGATATTAGCGCGTCAAGTCCCTTCACAACTGGCAACACTTTAGAGACAAACTGCTTGGTAGGTATCTCTCCTCTTCCCTCCCCTCCTGTTTTCTGGCATGTCTTCTTTGTTTATCTGATGTGATTTATGTATTTACACACAAATATGCATCCTGTGAGAAGGCACCGTAAATCCTGAGGCTAGAGGTGGTATTATAGCATCATCTATACAACAATGGAAATGGACTGGAGCTGGATTTGGACCCAGAACCAGATTAAGCTTGGGTTGACTCCCGGGCCAGTTTGAGTCAGGAACAGAGTTTTGTTTGGATTTCACGGTGCCAGAATCTTTAGAGTTTAGTTCCAAATAATGAGAATCTTGGACAAAAAATTTACAGGAAGTGCTACTGTGGCAATGTTTCAACCAGCTCCAAACCAGAAGTGGAAAACAAGCCATTTCAAGACTTGGGTTGCATTCAAATCAAAACTGTTAGAGCAGGTTCAGAATCCAGACCTTCTGTTCCTTTTTTAATCTTATCCCACTGCATAAATTGGATTCACAGCTGAATATTACTCTAGATTACCCATGAAACCTCCCTTTTCAGTGGAAAAAAAAAATCAGGGAAGCAAAATACAACTTTGTCTTCTATCCCTTGTTGGAATAGGAAGCACAGTAAAAGACATTTACATTCACAGGCGTTTATTGCTGTTGTGTGTGTCCTTGTTCCTCCTCCCTTTTTATTTGGTTGAAATGTTATGGCCAGAAAGTAGTGAGTGTCTTTTATCCTGCAGTCATGTTTATTTTCTTTTTACCTGTTGTGCTTCACCTCTTGCTTATTATGTTGCTACATCTATGGCTCTGAAGCCAGGCTCTTCAGAGACTTGAATGTTCACTTTGTGTGGAAGTTTAGACTGGTGTTTTAGAGCTGACTTGTAGGCAGAAAGAAGGTCGTGAAACTCTGTCTGAATGCTTCCATTTCTAAGTCTCCTTGGAACAGTCTCTTTTTTCATGCAGTTTCGTGCCGTATGTACCAAAAGGAGATAAAGGGCTGGGCGCAGAGTGAGCCCTCTGTTAGGAACGTTTTCCTGGCTGAGTTTTGGGAACAAAGAAGAAAAAATCTGAACTCAGCAGCTCTTTGAAACCACTTCCTTATCATTGCTGCTTCACAAGTCCAGCAACACCAACCAGTGCCCCTCAGCTGTGACCTCTAGCACATCCTTCAGTGCTAGCATGAGTCAACAACTTCCTAATCCTTTTGCAATAACATCCAGAAACTTTTTCATTTTTTTTTTCTATAAACTTGCAACCTTCCCCTGCTAATACTTGCAAAAATTTGGCATGAGAACAAAATAGACAAAATTATTCTGCTAGAGCTACCTTGCAAGAGTAAGTTGGCAACAAAAATAGCTAACTACTGCTTCTCAATCATTTCTTTGCTCTTTTTAGCACTCTCTTATCTTCTGCCTTTATCTTGTTTTTTCCTTTACTCCAGCTACAGCTGCATCTGATCTCCATTTTCCCATTTCTGTCCCGAGAACACCTGCAGTTGTACAGTGTTTGTCACCTGTTGGAAAAAAAGGGAAACCCTGTGAAAGTTTACAAATGTCTCCATAGAGGCAGTGAGTAACAAGGGATGCATTTATCCCTGCTTTAGGCCAAGCAGCAGAGGGAAAATAAACAGGCTCAAGGCTTCTGTGAATATTGGAGATGTGTCTGGCTAGATGGCAGCAATGGCCAATAAGTACAGACAGTCGACAGGGAGGAGGATTTATTTTTAATTATAGTAATTGCTCCCTTAGCATGGTGTGGGGGCACTCATTAAGTGGAGGGGAATGGCCAGCTGCACGTACTGCCCTTAGGGCGTGATTGCCTTGGCACTGACCAATGCAGTCTCTATGCCTTGAGCAGTTCCCTGGCAGGAGCTTGGGGGTGAGGTGCAGCCACAGGGGTTGTGACATGGCCACAAGTGTCTCCTAGAGCTGAGCAGCAGCCCCAAGGATGGTGAAAAATAGCATGGGGTTAAAGCTGCAGTGGGACTCCAGGATAACTGGGGCACCCAGGATCAGACCCACACAGCAGGAATAATCATCCTGTGTGCTCTACAGTTGCTCTTCCTCAGGCTGTACTCTGTGCTGCCTTTTACGGTCTCAGCAAAGTAACACAGGAGCTTACTCTAACCCACGCACCTTTTGTACCCAGGGAGCACATCTCAAGACATAATGGGGCACATTTGCAACTCTGTCCCCAGTGTTTTAAAAACGTGACTGACTTTATTGTCAGTGACAGCTCTGTGTTCTGTGAGAAGCCTCCCTACCCCCAGCCCTGACGAGCACTGCCTGGCAAAGTTGGAGAGTTTGTGATGTTGCATTCGTTTCTATTTCTATTTATCTCTTAATGAGCAGTAAAGTTTTCTCCTGATTCAGCGTGGTGACTTTGTGAGATGCAAGGGGTGTTTAGCACAGAGGCAGGCAGACCTCTTCCCTTCAGCCTCGCAGCTTGCTTCCACCTCTGTGCAGACACTGAACTTGGTGTTTCTCATTCCTGCCAGCGACAATTGCATGCCTAAAGCCCTGCACAGCGAATTTGGATGTTGCTTCTAAGGCTTTCCACTAAGCAATTCTTTCAATCCAGCTGCCTTTCTTTCCCTTAAGAGATGAGAGGATTTGTCCCCAAGTAATGGGGTTACAGAAGTGCTGAGGGGGATCATGAGTTTTAGGCTTCATTCAGTACGTATCTCTGTTGGTTTCTTGGAGCCATAAGGGAGATGCTTTCTTTGAGCACTGAAATTGATGAAGCAGGAAAAATCTAGACTTCTTGGCCATTCATATTTTACCTCTATTAATAAGTAATTAATTAAAAAAGAAGTTGATGCTCCTGTAATGGGCTGCTAAATATATGCAAGTGGAGCTATTGGCATTAAAAAGGGATTTGACTGTAGTTGAGCAGTTATTTATATTAGAGTAAATCATATAGAGTCATGGAATGGTTTGGGTCAGAAGGGACCTTAAAGATTGTCTATTTGCAACCCTCCTGCCTTAGGCATGAACACCTCTCACTAGACCAGGTTTCTCAAGGCCTCATCCAGCCTGGCCTTGAACACTTGAAGGCATCCTTGGGCATCCTGTAAAGTATTTCTTCCTAATATCCAGTCCAAATCTACCCTCTTCCAGCTTCAATCCATTCCCTCTCATCCTATCACTACAAGCCCTTGTAAACAGTCCCTCCCCAGCTTTCTTGGAGGCCCCCTTCCAGTACTGGAAGGCTGCTATAAGGTGTCCCTGGAGCCTCTACTTCTCCAGGATGAATGGCCCAAGTTGAGATGAGCTACCTGTTGTGTTAGGACAGCTATAGAAGTTGCATCTAACCTCAACGAGCTCAGAGATGGCACAAAGTGTGGACAGGGAGATAACCATAAAGAAAATAATAATTCACCTTGGATTGTCTCAGTCCAGAAGGCGGGAAGGAGATATGGTTCTTTTGAACATTCCTGTGAGTGAAATTGCGACACAAATGAGGTCATATGTCAAGACAAGACTATTTATTAAAGAGAGAGAGAATGGAGCAAACAAAACAGAGAAAGAAAGAAAAGGGAGAGAGAGGAAAAGAGACAATGGAGAAAGAGAGAGCAGAAGAGATAATTACCACCACATGGTCCTTCTTTAGTGGCAGGGAAAGATCTCCTAGGCTGCTGCCTCCAGCATGAGATGTCCCTGGTGGCATTCTACACCCAGTAAGATGGCATAGCCCAGGGCTTTTATTATGTTCCTGGTTCATTCATTGCAGCTCCACCTGGCTCACATTACAAACGCATATGTGGACTTCCAGGGGTGACTTCCAGGGGGTCTTTCCTGTGTGCTTGCAGGGGTCAGAGCAGAGTGGCCTCCACCCCTCTTTGCTGTCCACTGTCCACCACACCCCCTGGGCAGTTGCTGTCTCCTTGGGCAGAGATGACACACCAGGCAGGTCGTTCAGCATGATCTTATCTTTGTTGAGACACTTCTCAGTTCTTAATTCAATCGTCACAATCACAATATGATTTACATTTAGGAGAGGATTCCCTCATGGATGCAAATTCATGGGCTGAACTGAGAAGTGATTGTAGACCCTCTGCCTCCCTTTCTCTTCTTCCATTAACAGCCAGTCGACTCACACTTCAGCCCTTAGAAGGGCAACAGAGCTGGTGAAGGGTCCAGAGTCTTATGAGGATCAGTTGAGGCAACTCAGATTGTTTAGTCTGGAGAAGAGGAGGCTGAGGGGAGACCTCATTGCTCTCTACAACTACCTGAGGGGAGGTTGGAGTGTGGTGGGGGGTCAGTATATTCTCCCTAGTATCAGGTGACAGAATGAGAGAAAATGGCCTGAAACTGTACCAGGGGAGGCTTAGGTTGGATATTAGGAAATATTTATTTGTTTATTGAAAGAATGGTCAGGCATTGGAATAGGCTGCCCAGGGAGGTGGTTGAGTCAGTTTTCCTGGAGATGTTCAAGAAATGTGGGGACATGGTGCTTCAGGACACTGTTTAATGGCCATGGTGGTCTTATGTTGATGGTTGGACTTGATGATGTAAGAGGTCTTTTCCAACAGAAACAATTCTATGATTTAGATCTGGGTAAAACTGTTGAGTTGAATGTTATATTTGCTGAAAACTGCTTGCCTCAGATACAGATTAGCCAAAACTATGAGAAGAAAAAAAAAATAAAACTAGAAACTGGGGAAAAAATTAAAAGAAACATGTTGGGAAACCAAAAACTTTTGTTTTGATATTTCTAAGTAAAGTTTCTGGCTTTGTCTTTGTTAGTTTCTGTGTTCTCAGTTTGGACAGCTAGCCAAATAAATTGGTTATGTGCACAACTGTAATTCTGATTAGAATGTTGGGCCCTGGGGACTTGGGCTATAGATTTTAATACAGTACATATTTATAATACCAAGTATTAGAATAATAAACCTTTATTAGAATAAACCAAACCAGGTTGGAAGAGACCTTCAAGATCATCGTGTCCAACCCATCAACCAATCCAACCCACCCAAACAGCTAACCCATGGCACCAAGCACCCCATCAAGTCTCCTCCTGAACACCTCCAATGACAGCGACTCCACCACCTCCCCGGGCAGCCCATTCCAATGGGCAATCACTCTCTCTGTATAGATCTTCTTCCTAACATCCAACCTGAACCTCCCCTGGCGCAGCCTGAGACTGTGTCCTCTTGTTCTGGTACTGGCTGCCTGGGAGAAGAGACCATCATCCGCCTGTCTACAACCTCCCTTCAGGTAGTTGTAGAGAGTGATAAGGTCACCCCTGAGTCTCTTCTCCAGGCTGAGCAATCCTAGCTCCCTCAGTCTCTCCTCATAGGGCTGTGTTCCAAACCCCTCACCAACTTTGTTGCTCTTCTCTGGACTCGTTCCAGCAAGTCAACATCTTTCCTAAACTGAGTGGCCCAGAAGTGGACACAGTACTCGAGGTGTGGCCTAACCAGTGCAGTGTACAGGGGCAGAATGACCTCCCTGCTCCTGCTGGCCACACTGTTCCTGATGCAGGCCAGGATGCCATTGGCCCTCCTGGCTGCCTGGGCACACTGCAGGCTCATGTTCAGCCTACCATCGACCAGCACCCCCAGGTCCCTCTACAGTACAGTACAGTACAGTCATGGTACACCCTCCAAGTGATGTTCTTTGCAGTATGCAAGGCTGATGCTGGTTTTGGCTCTGCTTGAAAGGCTCAGATGTATGTCCCGTATGATCTTCCTGAAATGAAAGACTTCTTCCTATGAACCAAACTGGTCTGGTGGAGAAAGATGCCTGTAGGACTGCTAGGCCTTGACTGATAAGTCCCTGAAGATTAGGACCAGTCCTTCAGGTCTGGTGGAGAACGGTTCAGTGTTCATTTCCCTTGACTGAAGCACCATAACTTTAGGAAGCACTGCTGCTGGTTCTGATCCAGTAGTCTAGGTGCAGAATGACTTGACCAAGCCCTCTCTCACACCCCACAGTTACTCTTTGGTGAGGTTAACTTTGTGCACATTTTTGGAAATTTCTTTTGACATCTGTGAAGGCCATGTATCATTTTGTCCTTATCTCCAGAAGTCTGGGGCATTGCTGGACGAGGAGAGGGTCTGCACCAAGCTATCAGGTTTCTTTCTCCCTTCCATTACCTCACAGCTAACCCATTTATACTGATAGTGGGTGGCATGAGATTCACAATCAATAGAAATGTGGCATGAAAAAAGGGTAGATAAGATGGGTAGAACTGGAGACTTGACTGGAGGAGCTGAGAGTATGCTGTAGTATGCAGAGGGATGGACAAACATTTTTACTGAGTACCTATGTATGTAGGAAGTAAAGAACTTGTCTTTGGTTAGTCTTCATTTGTTCAGTATTGCTGCTGTTACATTTCAGTAGTCCTAGTACTCAAACCCAAAGCTTGGAATATTCCCAGGAGGTTAGTTGGTCTCTGTGAGACTTGAAGCCCCAACAGAAGGGGTACAGGATCACAAGGTTCTCTTGCTGTTGTCACCAGAGCCCTGGTGTAGAAAATTCTGAAAAAGTTGATTTTGTACCTCTGGCACTTGCCCTTTTCTTTGTCTGCTGACTGCTAGTGTACCAAGCAAAGGTTTGGCTAGACCAGAGCTCAGGGTTACTTATTATCCTCATAATCCATTTCCTGTTGCCAACAGCAGTGGCTTGTGGGGATGTCAGAAGGGAATGCTCACATCACTGGTAGCCTTTTCGCTGCGATCATCATTAAGCTTTGGACCATTAGCTTAAGATGCGTGATTATTTTGTTTGTTTGAACAGCAAGACAAGCAGAGTCTCCTCTGAGTGTTTCTTTCAAGCAAACCAGCATGACTGAAAACTGGGAGCTTGCCAGAAAATGTTACGTGGAATAGTAGTGGCAGGTTCATCTTAGTGTGGGCGGAGAGAGAGCTGTACCCTCTCTCTTACTGCTTCAAACACACAGGGTCCATATGCCATAGTTGAGCTGGTTTGTAGATGGAGTATGAAGGCTACCACTTGATCTACTTTGTGCAAACACCCTGCAAGTGCTGTGGAGATCTAGTGTTATGGATAGGAGTATCAGCTGTTGTCACAGTCCAAACACACAGCATCAATATTCAGTACGCTATAGACAGTCCCATTTTTCTCCATTCTATTTAGTGCTAGTGCACAGAGCCAAATACTAAAAGGGGGGTAGGGGGGGGGTTTGGATCACATGATTAAATTAATACCATTAATTATTTAGAAACAATCAAAGGAAATACAAGACATCTGGCTTTAAGCCCAAACAACTCATGGCACTGCTGTTGCCTTGTAACCTCATCAGCTCTTAGTCCAGTCATCTCTCTTCTTTCATTATAAACACAGGAGATGCCCCCCTCCTCCCCTTCTTTCCTGCCTTATTTCTGGCAGCTTGGAACACAGATCACAAGACTGGACTGTAGAGTTGTCTGATTTTGTGTGTATAAACTCTGATAAAGGCATCCCTCCCCGTCCCCATGGCATACAATAGTGTTTGATTACCAGTGTGCTGCAGCCATAGATTGTGTTTGTGTCTTCATCTTGGTATGGGGGACAAACTGCTGTACAAAAGAAAAATACTGTTGTTACTGCAGGGCTGAAAGTCATTAAACAAATGTGTTACAGTAAGCTGCATACAATATACAGGACAAGGGGCAACGGACACAAACTGGAACACAGGAAGTTTCACGTAAGCATAGGGAAAAACTGCTTTGAGAGCAGCAAAGCATTGGAACAGGCTGCCCAGAGAGGTTGTGGAGTCTCCTCTCTCTGGAAACATTCAAAACCTGCCTGGATGCTTTCCCGGGTGATTTGCTCTCAGGGATCCTGCCATAGCAGGTGGTCTCTTCCAGTTTCTACCATTATGTGATTCTGTGGCAGTTCCTGCCCTGAAGAGTGGACAGGCTACATAGGCAGTCAGACTGGAGGAGAAATAGCCTTGCAGAGAGTGGAAGCACTTTGCCTGTGATTATGCAAGAGGACTGTGGCAGACCCAGTCCACAGACCTCAGCATTCACCTTCGCCTGGCTGACTCTAGTGGCCCTATCCTTTGTGGCCATGGCCAGATATTTTCCATTGGAATGATTTTTTTCAGTGGAAAGTCTTGAAATAAATTTTTTCCTTGGAAATAACTACTTTACCCAAGAAAAGTGAGAACAAATATTTCCCAACTGCTGATTCTGGAAGACTCTTTACTCTCTGGAGGTTTTGTCTCTTTTCTGGTTTTTATCTTTTCTCTGTTTGTCTTTCTGTTCATTTTTATTTTCTCTCTTCCCTCCTCTCCCTCTTTCTTTTCTCCTTCTTCTCCCTCTCACTCTTCCACTCACTCCCTCTCCCCCTCCCCTTCCCATTTCTCTCCCCATGTGGAAGGAAAACTCACTTGGCTGGTGATTGTATCTTCATGCTAAGCTAGATCCATTTTCTCTTCATCTTGGTTGTATTTAATACAATCAAATCATGAAGTTCTCATCTCCTGTAGATAGATTACTAGATACAATTTCCTGAAATTAGAATCATAGAATCAGTCAGGGTTGGAAGGGACCACAAGGATCATCTGGTTCCAACCCCCCTACCATGGGCAAGGACACCTCCCACTAGATCAGGCTGGCCAGAGCCTCATCCAACTTGGTCTTAAACACCTCCAGGGCTGGGGCCTCAACCACCTCCCTGAACAACCCATTCCAGGGTTATTGTGGCAAAACAAAGTTAGGATTAGGAATCCACTTTTCTGTGAGCTGGTGAATATGGACCCATTTTGGTTACTGGCAGATGCATTGAAGCCATTCTCACAGTATCACAGTATCGCTTAGGTTGGAAAGGACCTCGAGGATCATCGAGTCCAACCTATCAACACAGACCCCATGACTAGACCATGGCACCAAGTGCCAAGTCCAGTCTCCCCTTGAACGCCTCCAGGGTCGATGACTCAACCACCTCCCTGGGCAGCACATTCCAATGACGAATTACTCGCTCGGTGAAGAACTTCCTCCTCACCCCGAGTCTAAACCTCCCCTGGCACAGCTTGAGACTGTGTCCCCTTGTTCTGGTGCTGGTTGCCTGGGAGAAGAGGCCAACCCCTTCCTGGCTACAACCACCTTTCAGGTAGTTGTAGAGCTCATTACATCTATGTCCGTGGAGCTGCACCGACTTTCATTTCCTTACTTTCATCTGAAAAGTGCAGTTTTGCCGACTGTTCTCTTAATGGTTGCTGAGAGTTGCTTTGAAGAACTCTTATTTTATGAAAAGGCATTGAGGCTTCTATCACAGTAAGGCTCTCTAGACAGTCTTTACCTACTCTTGACTACTATTTTGAAGATGCACATTCCCAATTATCTGTAAAAAAAGTAGGGAAATATGCTTCCTTGGTTCTGAAAAGCTTACTTTAGACTACTGCTCTCTATTATTTGTAGTATTCCATAGCCTACACTTGTCCTCAGAGAATGAGGGCATCAGTTGAACATATTGGGTGTGATTTTGCAAAGTATGCAGTTATCCACATTTGGTTCCCACTGCATTCAGTGTGTGTTAACACTACCTTCAACAAAGGCAGTTTAGACCCATGCAGAAAGCTTTAAAGCCCCCCAGAACAAAACCCACCTCTTGCACCCTGGGCTATTTGCAGGCAAGAACATATGTTGCAAGTGCATCTGCTGCTTTGCAGGGTGTTTGTTGAATGGGTTTAGGCTGCTCCCTAAGTACTAGTGTAGTACATTTTGTTGCTGTGATAGGTTTGGCTTTTTAATGCTGTCCCTTTAAGTTTATCATGTGTTTTCAAAGTATTGTATCTCTTGGAACTAAATTTAAACAAAAATCCTCTGTATCCAGTTAACTAAAACAACCTCTTAGATTGAGCTCTTCCAAGGGTTTGTTTATTTGTTTCCTTACACTAAAGCCAGTACTTCTTATTTTATTGTCCTCAGATGTAGTTACTATGTACCATTTGTTGTTTATGTAAAACTTATATTTTTCTTTTGCTTTTTCTTCTCTCCCTTCACTTTACCTTTTCCTAACATCTGCATCACATCTTGATGGCAAGAGCAGCAGCGGTTGGCAGTTTCCCTCAGCTTTGCAAGAGAGAGAGAGACTTGATTGGAATGAAACCTTGCTCTCCACACAGCCAGCTTGAGCTGCAGCATTGAAAGGTATCATCTCATTTTCTATCTTGAAACCACAGATGAAAACCACAAACAGGTAGAAATCTCTGTTCCAAACCACCTTTTGATTTACAGCCAAAAAGCCTTTGGCAATGCATTTTTCACTGTATCCAGTTGGAGTGATTGCATGGCTGGTACCCACAGTATCTGTCTGTACCTGTGAGTTTGGTAAAGAAGCTAATTCATTTCAGAAGATTTGCATTGAAAAAGGTTAGCAGGGCAAAGAATTTTCTGATCTTAGTCTTACTTTTTTTGTTTGCCTAGAGTAGCATAACTCACTCATGTAACTTGGTTCAGCATTGAAAATACCAATCCCAGTCACACGCTGTGCATTATAGAGCAAAATGAGATTTGTTGAAACAGCTGTGTGTAGAAAGTCCAAATCTGCAATACAATAATAACCTGGAGGTCAGAGCTGAGATGGATGGATGGATGAAACTGTGAAGACAAAATTTGTGGAATATTCTTCTACTAATACTAGTGCTTCATCCTTTGAGAGCATTAGAATTCAGAAGAATCACCTGAAATTAAGTTAAAAGACTACCTTTGGGCTCCTGCACATGCTCCCTGTGACACATACATTCCAGAAACAGCCATGTGTGCTAATAATATGGCATTAAAAGTTTGGACACCACCCACAAAAATTAGTAGTGTGCTTGAAAGAAGAGTGGTGTAGGATCCTGACAACATTTAAGGCCATACATTCTTGGACATGTGTGCTCCAGTGCATGAGAGAACTAGAAAGCCCAGATAATGTTATTCTTCTTGTTTCCATGGGGGGAAATTACCAGAACAAGAGGACACAGTCTCAGGCTGCACCAGGGGAGGTTCAGGTTGGATGTTAGGAAGAAGTTCTATACAGAGAGAGTGATTGCCCATTGGAATGGGCTGCCCGGGGAGGCGGTGGAGTCGCCGTCATTGGAGGTGTTCAGGAGGAGACTTGATGGGGTGCTTGGTGCCATGGGTTAGCTGTTTGGGTGGGTTGGATTGGTTGATGGGTTGGACACGATGATCTTGAAGGTCTCTTCCAACCTGGTTTGGTTTATTCTAAATAAAGGTTTATTCTAAATGAAGAATGTATGTGCTGGCAGGCTGGCAGGTTTGGGCTGATGGGTAGCTGTACAGTAGAGCCATGTTTTAGATTTTACATACCCTTATCTGTTCTGTTCTGTTATTGGTACTAGTGGGCTGTCATGGATTTGAGTAAGCATAATTCAGACTAGATTTGGGCCATGCTGTTTATATTTGTGCAGATTGCTTCACGTTTGTAAAGCAATTATTTCCTGCGGATCCGTAGCATTGTCCATTGTTGTGCGGTGCTTTCATATGTATATATGACTGGTTAAAACACCAAATGTGCTTTGAAACGACATGACAAGGACAGTAAAAACTGCACAGTAACAGGACTATACTGGGCTGTCCTTATAATGTCCAATCAATGTGGTTGCTGGACTCTGAAGCCTCGCCAAGGCTGAATAAGTCGTGCCGTGGCCTGGTAAAAGGCAGCTTTTTCCCCTGAAATTTCTAAAGATGTCTGTTGCAGATGCTACAATGACATGAGGATACTATAAGCTGTATCTTTAGTAGCAGTAACAATGAAGGGTGTGAAGTATATCCCCAAAATCTGAAGGTGTGAATTCTAACTCATCAGCGAGCTGCGTGTGAGAATTCTATACAGTAAAAACCTCATTCTGTGCTGAAGAGGAACACTGTGAACTCCCAGCATAAAATAAAAAATGTTCTGTTCTCTACTGCTCTATCTTGAGCCAAACTTGGGATCTAAAAGCCAAGCGAAGTTCTTTCATCACCAGTCATAAAGATGCTGTAAGTCAGATTGTCCCCTCAGGCTATATTTTGACAATGTAGTAAATTGAGCTTTGGGAACTTTCTACCAGATCGAGAACTCTGTCACCTCAAAATGCAAAGCACAGATCCGTTAAAAATTCATTCTTCTGAAGCAGTTTTAAAAATATATTTTGATGTTTTGACTTCTACCAGTTCGCTCCCTGCCTTATCTGATACCTTTTGTTCCCCGCCGCCGACATTAGCATGTGTAAGGGCTGGCAGAAATGTGATCTCCGCGCCCTCCCAGGATCCAGGTGAAGCTTGTGCTACGGAGTGATTCATTAGTGCGGTTTGTTGGTGTGGTTAATGATCAAGCAGCATCCACTCCTTTACTCCCCTGCATTTCGTTGCCTTCCCGTTCTGCTCTTATTACTCATGTCTACACTGGAAGGTGTCATGAGCATCAGGAAGAGCTGTGCGCTCTGAATGGGATCAGAAAATGTGCTGGGTTTTGTACATGTTTCATAGTTTCATAGTTTCATTCAGGGTTGGAAGGAACCACACGGATCATCTAGTTCCAACCCCCCTGCCATGGGCAGGGACACCCCACACTAGATCAGCCTGGCCAGAGCCTCATCCAGCCTGCTCTTAAACACCTCCAGGGACGGGGCCTCGACCACCTCCCTGGACAACCCATTCCAGGGTTTCACCACTCTCATGGTGAAGAACTTCCTCCTCACATCTAGCCTGAATCTCCCCACCTCCAGCTTCATTCCATTCCCCCTAGTCCTGTCACTACCTGAGATCCTGAGAAGTCCTTCCCCAGCCTTCCTGTAGGCCCCCTTCAGATACTGGAAGGCCACAATTAGGTCACCTTGGAGCCTTCTCTTCTGCAGACTGAACAGCCCCAACTCTTTCAGTCTGTCCTCATAGGAGAGGTGCTCCAGCCCTCTGATCATCCTTGTGGCCCTTCTCTGGACACGCTCCAGCACCTCCACAATGTGTGTCAACAATTCCAATTCAGGGAGCTGTGTTGAGAGACGTAAAAAAAAAAAGCTAAGTGTTGTTCCTTTGCACAAATTCAAGCCAGAGTGGCATGGGAAAAGTAGACAAATTCTTTTTTGCCTAAGTTTCAGGGAAGCTAATGAGAAGGCAAAGCTTCAGAGTTTTGATTTGAGAATTAATGTGGAGGGGAAAAAAAAATTGTCTGAAATTCTTATTGTTTTCTGCTGCCCTCCTCCCCTTTGCTTTTCTGTGTTGTGTGGTGAATATATCATGCCCAGATTTTTCAATTGTAGCTTTGTGCTTAAAAGCAACATCCACACAATGAAGGTCTTTGCTAAATTGTATTTCAGATTCTTCTAGGGAGTTTATAGTTTGGAGAGACAGAGCTGCTTGCATAATTTCCCATTTCAGACATGCTGTGTACTTAACGCTCTTTCTTGAAGGTCTTTTCCAACCTAAATGATTCTCTATGTTTTCCTTGGTCTTGGTGGGCCAAGACGGTTCTCAATCTGTTGATCTTGGTCTCCTGAAAAGAAAATAGAGGAAGAGGAAGGAAAAACTTTGCAGCGAGGTTGTTGAGGCTGCTATGTTTAAAACCTATTGTTTTGCTGGAGTTCTGAGAAGTTTTTTTTATATGTTTTCCTTCTCTCTCTGACCTAATTAATTTTATGGGGTATCCCCAGGGATGTAATTTATATGACAAATGAATTACATTACAAGTTGCTGTCATGGTATGAAACCCCTTGTTTATGGTAAATTTAACATGTTGCTTTATTCTTCTTCTCTATCAAGAGCAATCTAGTGATAGTTTGTTTACTTTGTTTGTCAGAAAGTTTTGGGTGCACAGGGACTTATTGTCATTATTAAAAAATACTAACAAAAAAAAAACCAGAAATGGAAAAGGAGAAACATTAGTACAGTTCAGCTGTGTTTAGCAAACAGCTTCTGAAGGGCCACTAGCTGAGAGGGAGGGCTTTTTCGTTTGACTTCTTCTCCTTTAGAAATAGATTTATGTAGAAAAGAGTCAACTAACAATTAGTATACAAGTCTACTCACCAGTTCTCAGGCTACTGTAAAAAAAAAAAGACCTTAGGTCTCAAGAAGGCAGTTTTAGGAAGGAAGAGCACATACTGTTTTCATTGCTGAGTTCAACACTGTCCCATTTGCATTAGTGAAGCAGTTTAACCTTTTGAAGCCCGGGGATCTTTGTGCTGTCTTTTCAGGCAGTCTCTCTTTTTCTTTTTGTTTCTTTTTTTTCTTTTTAACATTCACACAACCTGCTGACTTCAGTTAGATAATACACACATTGAAACGTTTACCTTGGGCTTCCAAAGCTACATGTGCTTTTCTGAAGGCTTTAGAAGGCACAACAGATAATTGCTGCTCCTGGTAAGAGCAGCTGGCATTTTACTAAGAATGAGAGCAGCAGCAAGTTTCCTGTAATTCTGAGGCAGAACACAAGTTTGGAATTTATGTGGATTCAAAATGTTTCCAGCAGCATTGTTGCTAGGTGCTTATTCTTGAGTTTGGACAGTAACAACCTCCCCAGAAGGGTTGTGGAGTCTCCTTCTCTGGAGGCTTTCAAGACCTGTCTGGATGCGTTCCTGTGCGACCTGCCCTAGGTTATGTGGTCCTGCTCTGGGCAGGGGGGGTTGGACTCGATGATCTCTGGAGGTCCCTTCCAACCCCTAACGTCCTGTCATCCTGTGAACACTGAGTTTCCTTTTCCACAGAGAATGAAATGCTAAAAACAGCTTACATGGAGATAAACCAAAAGTACAGTGCATCTTTGATGACCTTTGTTTTGATTAGGTGGAGCAAACCAAGGAAGACAACTTCTTTAGTAAAAACGTACTAAAAGCAGCAAAAGATCCCAGCGTTAGTTCAGCAGAATATCCAAGCCAGTGCTTAAAGTTCAGGCTGCACTCCAGCGCTGCACTGGCTTGGAGTGTTTGTGCCATGGCATGGGCTTTTTGACCCGACCATGGTATCAGGTCCCAGAGCTTCACCCCCACCCTGGAGCAGGATTGGAGAAGGATCTTTTGTTAACTGGCAGGAGCCACCAAGCTGCTAAATTTGCCTAAGGGGATGATAGCAGGGGAAGGGTGTTGTGCAGTGAACTTATTTTGAAACACTAGATGCACTTTTTTTCAGTTTTCTGTTTCCACCCCGTGTTCCCAGCTTTTCTGAAGGACTCCTAATTTCAAAATTGAACTACTTTACTAGCAGTTTTTTGGCCTTCAGAAATATGGTGAAGCCTGCCCCTCTCTCTCTCTCTGTGTCTCACTTTCTCTTGGGCTGCTTATGGCATTTGAAAAATCTTCCTGCTATGTCAAGATAGCATGTGTCTCTAGTCAAAGATAAGATTTATGTTAGGTTTACACTAATTCTGAGTTGGGGGGGGGGTGTTGTTTGTTTTGTGTTGTGTTTTTTTTCCCTTCTTCTTGTTGTTTTGGGGTTTTGTGGGGTTTTTTTATGCTGTTGTTGTTGTTTCCTTCCCTGAGATGGTAAGTTATTTTCCTTTCTTTAGATGGATTATAGAGAACACAGTGTTATCCCACAGTCCCCAGCTTCAGTTTTAAAATGGATCAAGTTCAGGTTCTGACATACTTGGCAGTGTACCATCGTTTTTCTACCCCTCCCTCAATCTGGGCCATAATTGTGGATATCCTGTGGACTGCAGCCCAGAGACTGCCAGTACTGGGAGCATACGGAAGGGAAGAGATGATGGCAATAGCTTTGTAGTTTGACCTGACACTTCCATTGTTTCTCAGCCTCTAGTGTGATGAGAGGAGCAGGGAGTTTGGCATGAACTCTAAGAAAGTGGTCACTGTTCAGCAACAGAACAGTCTCCCCTACCTGACTCAGAGGCTATTACTATGGGCTGTTTATACTTTAAAAAACACAAACGAAAAAACAACCAAAACAAAACAAACAAAAAAAACCCTAAACCACATAAAATCCCCAAGACCAACTGAGGGGTATTTGAAATAAAGAGAAAGCAAATAGAGAAAGTCATACTCCAGGTAATTCAGAGTAGTGTCATAATATCAGTCTGGGTTGGAAGGGACCACAAGGATCATCCAGTTCCAACCCCCCTGCTATGGGCAGGGACACCCCACACTAGATCAGGCTGGTCAGAGCCTCATCCAGCCTAGTCTTAAACACATCCAGGGCTGGGGCCTCAACCACCTCCCTGGACAACCCCTTCCAGGGCTTCCCCACTCTCATGGTGAAGAACCTCCTCCTCACATCCAGTCTGAATCTTCCCACCTCCAGCTTCATTCCATTACCCCTAGTCCTATCACTACCTGATATCCTAAGAAGTCCCTCCCCAGCCTTCTTGTAGCCCCCTTCAGATACTGGAAGGCCACAATTAGGTCACCTTGGAGCCTTTGTTTCTCCAGACTGAACAGCCCCAACTCTTTCAGTCTGTCCTCATAGGAGAGGTGCTCCAGCCCTCTGATCATCCTCCTGGCCCTTCCACTATTTATGATGAAGTTACACTAGGGATAGACATTAACCCCATAGAATTCCTGGGTCACAGACAGCCGTATGACAGACCTTGATAGCTTTGTGGAGACAGATTATGTCAAGCCCTCAAATTTGGAAACACAGCAATTCCTCTGTAGTAAGATTGCAAATGAACACCCATTTGGAGATTGCCAACATTATCACAGTTTGTCAGGGTGATCTCACAGCCCACAAAGTGCCGTAAGAGATTGCTTTACAAGTTCTGAAATATTAGAGTGTTGAAGTGTGTGACACTGGAACGATGCTTTGATGCCTGGCTTTGTCAGTCAGGCAGACAAATAAATAATACCCAGTGTTTTTATTAGTGTAAAGCAGAACAGGTAATGGAAATGTATAGGGAAACACTGTCTTGTCACAGCTACACGGAGCACAGAAACGGAGGCAAACTGCAAATGGGATGTGTTGAAGTCAAGTCCTTCAAACAGGCACTCATATACCTGCATGGGTCAGTTGCTGCAGTACTTACTGATATCTCAGCAGGTATTAGTTTAAAGCGTTAGATCTAGGAGTGGCATGTGGCAGTTTAGGCTGGGTGCCTTCTGTTACTGCCACATGAGGATGCATGGTCAGAAAACTGCTTGTGGAGCCTCAGATAAGAGCCACTCACATAGGTAAAGAGTTCCAAACGTGGCAAATTTGTAAGAAAGTCTTCGTGCTTTGATACAAGATATTGGTATACTTTTCTATATAACAGAGTGCCACCAAAGATTATCTGTGGATCTGAGATGTTTCAGTTCTCAGCTTCTACAACTGGAGCACAAGCCCTGTGAGGAGAGGCTGAGGGAGCTGGGGTTATTTAGCCTGGACAAGAGGAGGCTCAGGGGAGACCTTATTGCTCTCTACAACTACCTGAAGGGAAGTTGTAGACAGGCAGGGGCTGGTCTCTTCTCCCAGGCAACCAGCAACAGAACAAGAGGACACAGTCTCAAGTTGTGCCAGGGGAGGTTTAGGCTAGATGTTAGAAAGTTCTTCATAGAAAAAGTGATTGGCCATTGGGATGGGCTGCCCGGCGAGGTGGTGGAGTCACCATCACTGGAGGTGTTCAGGAAGAGGCTGGATGGGGTGCTTGGTGCCATGGTTTAGTTGATTAGATAGTGTTGGATGATAGGTCGGACTTGATGATCCCAACCGGGTCTATTCTATTCTATTCTATTCCATTCTATTCTATTCTATTCTATTCTATTCTATTCTATTCTATTCTATTCTATTCTATTCTATTCTATTCTATTCTATTCTATTCTATTCTATTCTATTCCATTCCATTCCATTCCATTCCATTCCATTCCATTCCATTCCATTCCATTCCATTCCATTCCATTCCATTCCATTCCATTCCAATTTGTGGAACAGAAGGTCTAAGATGCACATTTGTTGCTCTCCTTCATTCTTACAAAGCCATTAAGTTGTAGAAATAGAGGATCATCTTCAAGCTTCTGCATCCCTGATCCACCTGTAGTTAGACAAGAAGCCATCTGATTTTCGCTCCTACCTGGATGCCAAATAATAATTTGTCCTTGACATTGGAGAGCTTTTGCTCCTACTTCTCTATCTTTATGGTACTCAGTGGTACCCAAGCATTAGTTAATATGATTGCTTACACAAACCTGGAGAAGCTTGGATGAAAGACCCTGAGTAAGGGCATGGAATGATGATGACCGTTATTAGCTGAATGTCTCAACCTAGACAAAATATTTGCACATGTAAGTAATTATGATGCACTTCAAGGCATTCTGTTTGTAATGCTTTGTAGTGCTTTGCTCTCCATTTCCTACAAATCAAATTACTGAGGGATAGATTTGATTTCCACATCATTTTGAAAATATTTTCTCTTTCTTTTTTTTTTTGTTTTTTAATTTCCTTTGTATTAATTTTTTTTTGTTTCAAAGTTCAAAACACAACTGCGGCTGAATGCACAAAACCCAACCAAAAAAAAACCCACCCTAAAGCATAACAAAATTAAGGACAGCCTAAGATGATACGCAGCAAACAATGTAAATTATACCTAACAAACATGGTTGTAATAATATACCTTATCCATGTCTGATCCACTAATAACAAATAGTTATTCAGAGGACAAATAACACATTCTTCTTCTCACTGAGAGAGAGAGAGAGAGGCAAGCCCCAAACTCAAAGTGTGTCTTACACTCTAAACAAACATGAAAAACCTGCCAAATCTTCTTATAGAAATCCCAGCAATCTTGTATTTCCTTTGTGTCTTTTGGGAATAATGAGCTTGGGGTTGGGGGGGGGAAGAAGGGAGGGCGCACAGTTTTTACTAGGTATGTGTGTCCTGATCCTGTAGCTTTTCCCTGAGAAGTCCTTGCTGCCTTCTGTTCAAAGGTTTCTCTTAAAAGCTTCCTTTTGTGGGTACTGGATTCAGACCAAAACCTGAAGGCACAGCCTGGGGTTGTTTTTTAATAATTAGAGAATATTCCCCTTCCTCATGAGAAGATTCTTCAGAAGTGCAGGGCTGACAAGCAAACTGCAAGTGATACGTCTGGTCACTTTATAAAGATTGCTGCAAGAATAAAGACCATTACTAGAAATTAATGAATGCTTTCCCCTCTGCATCATGTCAAACCAGGCTTTTGCCATCTTTCCATTTTCCTCCTGGTTACAGAAATGACTATCATTTGCTTAACAGAATGGCATCATCCTCCCCATCCTACGCTGCAGATGTATCCCCATATTCTGCAGGCCCCTGCACCCTTCTCTGGAGTCACTTTGTTTCGGTTTAGCTCCAGGCTAGGAGTTGCAGTCAGCATGGTAGTTGGCACGAGTACTTCCCAAAGGGGAAAAGGCAGATATTTGAGTATCTTGCAAGTCATGATACACCTTACACATGATACACCTTACCTTCAACGACCTGAAGAGAGGTTGTAGCCCAGAGGGGGTTGGTCTCTTCTCGCAGGCAATCAGCACCAGAACAAGGGGACACAGTCTCAAGCTGTGCCAGGGGAAGTTTAGGGTCGAGGTGAGGAGAAAGTTCTTCACAGAGAGAGCTGTTAGACATTGGAATGTGCTGCCCAGGGAGGTAGTGGAGTCACTGTCTTTAGAGGTGTTCAAGAGGGGGTTGGACATGGCACTTGATGCCATGGTTTAGTAGTCATGAGGTGTTGGGTGATAGGTTGGACTTGATGATCTTTGAGGTCTTTTCCAACCTTGTTGAGTCTATGATTCTATGATCATTCTTGACTGGGCCCCAGGATGCCAGCTTTGCCACTTACCCCATCAGTGTCAGAGCAGTTCTGGCTTCGTTGCCTCCTGGTGAGAACTCATGCCTAATGACATTGAAAGAAAGCTGTAAGAGACACTTGCCCCCTCTTACATTAGAGAATTTGGGGTAGAAATTCTCCTTAGCTATTAAACTGACCCCATGCTGCCCCTCACCCAGGGGGGTGGTCCCACCATGCCTGTGCAGCATCAGATGCCACAGGGGTGGAGGAAAGTCAGCATAGACCAGACAGAGACCACCACTTCACTGGCTGTGTGAAGGAGGGCATGATTCACGCTGAGTTGTGCTGCTACTGCAGGCCATCAGCTCTGTGCTCTTAGCCTTACACCCTGTCCTTCACAGTGGCTTATGATACATCCATCAGAGAGAAGAGCAAGCAGCCCAATGATGATCGATGCAGGAGTGACCCAAGTGGGTGATTTGTGTTGGAAACTTAAGGGGGTCTTCTCAGTGATACCTGAATCACTTTGGAATCTGTTATTCTTCTTTCCATCTGGGAGTTTGTGGTCATGAATTTTAAAATTTGCAGATCATATTTGTTGTTCTGTTATTACTTAAAGCTTAAAAAGCACCATTAGCTGAGTCCAGGCTGCCTGGACAGACTGAGGACAAACTGAGAGAGTTGGGACTATTAAGTCTGGAGAAGGCTCCAAGGAGATGTTATTGTAGCCTTCCAGTATCTTAAGGGGGCCTACGAGAAAGCTGGGGAGGGACTTTTTAGGGTGTCAGGTAGTGATAGGACTAGGGGGAATGGAACAAAAATGGGTAGATTCAAATTGGATGTCAGGAAGAAATTCTTCCCCATGAGGGTGGTGAGACACTGGAACAGATTGCCCGGGGAGGTGGTAGAAGCCCCATGCCTGGAGGTTTTAAGGCCAGGCTGGATGTGACTCTGAGCAGCCTGATGTAGTGTGAGGTGTCCCTGCCCATGGAAGGGAGTTGGAACTGGATGATCCTTGAGGTCCCTTCCAACCCTAACAATTCTATGATTCTTGCAAAGACCCATAGTCTAGTACCTACATAGAACACGTGTACATAACGATAACAAATGGGAGATGACTAGGGTCACTGGAATGATGTAAGGTAAGGGTGCACTTTTAGAGCTTGTCATATTGTATTTTGCACCAGGAACTCTAGTTTAAATCCTATCAACAGCAGTTTGCATTTAAAATCAAAGCCACAGAAATTTCTCAACCTCATGGCTGAGAAACCTGATGTAAAAATATGAGCCAAGCATAGCTGGTACAATATCATGTGCCAGTGTGTAAGATCCCAGATTAATGCCACTTAAATTGTTCCTTTATTGATGAATACCCGAGTCTACCAACATGATTTCCAGCAAAGATGATTTCTTCTCTGGCTAAAAAATGGACCTTATTAGCTGGAATGTAAAATGTGAGGGAGAAACAGTTGTACTAACTGTAGAAACAGAGATCCATCCCAGCTTTACATACAGACTGGTCTCCTAGCAGTGGGCAAATAGCCTTCGTTTCCTTTGTGTACCAGGGAGAGTATCTTGATGCACTTTGTGTTTATTCTCTTTGGGATTCTTCTTGAATGTCAGACACCAGGACTTTTTGCCTGTGCAGCTGTATTAAGTCCTGACAGGGGAAACAAGGATTTGGGGAAAGCTAAGGGGTTTTCTGGCACATGTTTGACAAATTATAGGCAGAACCTCCAAGATATCTTTATATATTCTTTGTCCTTTCTTCCCCCCCTCCCTTTCTTCTTTTCTTCACAGCACAGTTAACCTCTTTTGAAGCAATATTGTAGGTATTTAACCTATAATGTTTTCACACAAAGTGCCCAGAACTTATTTAGGGAATGGAGAGAATGTGAGTTATATATATACTGGTGTTATTCTTTAATTAATTGACCTGAAGCTGTAGTGCCTCTCATTTGATGGACTCTCCTTTAGTCCAGTTGGCCAAACCATCAGACAAAAAGAGACTCCTGCATATAACCTTTTAACCTCTTGTTTCCAGCACTGCAACACATCACTGCGCTGCCTTTTAGCACAAGACCTGAGTTCCATGCTCAACTTGTATTGGAGAATAGAATAGAATAGAATAGAATAGAATAGAATAGAATAGAATAGAATAGAATAGAATAGAATAGAATAGAATAGACCAGACCAGACCAGGTTGGAAAAGACCTTTGAGATCATCGAGTCCAATCTATCACCCAACACCATCTAATCAACCAAACCATCGAACCAAGCACCACATAGTCTCCTCCTAAACACTTCCAGTGATGGCAACTCCACCACCTCCCCGGGCAGCCCATTCCAATGGGCAATCACTCTCTCTATGAAGAATTTCTTCCTAACATCCAGCCTAAACCTCCCCTGGCACAGCTTGAGACTGTGTCCACCAGAACACCTGTGTTCTGGTGCTGGTTGCCTGGGAGAAGAGACCAGCCCCCGCCTGTCTACAGCCTCCCTTCAGGGAGTTGTAGAGAGCAATAAGGTCTCCCCTGAGCTTCCACTTCTCCAGGCTAAGCAACCCCAGCTCCCTCAGCCTCTCCTCACAGGACTGTGCTCCAAACCCCTCCCCAGCTTTGTTGCCCTTCTCTGGACACGTTCCAGCAACTCAACATCTTTCCTAAACCGAGGGGTCCAGAACTGGACACAGGACTCAAGGTGTGGCCTCACCGGTGCGGTGTACAGGGGGAGAGTGACCTCCCTGCTCCTGCTGGCCACACTGTTCCTGATACAGGCCAGGATGCCATTTGCCTTCTTGGCCACCTGGGCACACTGCTGGCTCATGTTCATGAGACCTTCACTTAATCTTTCCAGATAGGATGGCAATTTACATGTCTTCGCTGAGCTCTAGTGGCTTATCTTGTGTTTGTCGATCCCTCAGCTTGCCCATGGCTGTAGTTACTTGATCTAGGATTTTTAAACATGTTGTATCTTCCCTTTATAAGTTCCATTCATTTAGTCAGGGTGGAGATGGTTTCTCTGCTACAGCTCCACATGGTTTTTCATCGCATCTACTCTTTGAATTGTCACAATGAAGGGGTTGCATGCATGAGATTTATTTTCAGCAGACACATCTCCTGCTGCACTGTGATAACAGGCACCAGTAAAGTTGAATTTGTTCTGCAAGAGCTGAATTCTTGCTCCTGCTGGCAGGATGTCAGTGGTGTAGTCCATGTAAGTAGGAAGGATTTCCCTCTGTGTTGGGAGGACTGAGGTGAAGCTGTAAGATACAAGACCTCCTCTACAGCATCGCCCAAAGAGCATATTGTCCCCAGAGGGTGGCAATAGCAGATGTTTGTGAATGGCAAGACTAAACCTGCAATATGATCAGGAAAATAATTGTCAGTGGAAATTTCACTTGATTGTGCTGAAGGGAAGTGAAGCCCCATTTATGGATATGACTGAAGAGTTTCACACCCTGTTGTGTGATGGATAGAGAAGAATAGTAAACCAGCTCCCAGTGCATCCACTAGCTGCATGCACTATACCTTCACACCAGCAAAAATAAACTAAAATACCTAGCATAGGCATCAAACATGCTGATCCATGCAACTGTTTCCTGGGTAATGGTCTAGTATGAATGCAGGCATATGTCACTGCTTCCCATAATCTTGCTGCTGGTCTACCTCGCTGGTGGACAGCCAGGTTGGATGGAGCCTTGAGTGACCTGGTCTAGCAGGAGGTGTCCCTGCCCATAGCGGGGGTGGGGGGTAAACTGGGTGATCTTTAAAGTCTTTTCAGCCCAAAGCCTTCTGTAATTCTCTAAGAACAGACATACAAAATCTTGGGAAGGCATGAAAACAAGCACACAGATGTTCTACATCCCTCTCTCTGCGTAGTCACCATGTATCAAGAAACACAGATACGATGATGCATCATATGTCAAGAGAAAAAAACCAGACTACACCCCATGCAGCCATCACACCTTGAAAACAGACATAAATGGTAAGTCAATATGAATACACAGCTCCTAACAGCCTAATAGAATAGATCACACCACAGCCAGGTACATCTGTTCTCAGCACTAACCATTATCATTAGCTTAAAACACTTAAAATCACTGAGCTTCTTCAGGTCTGGGGACAGATTATGCCAAGAAGAATCCACTAAATAGATTTGCCAATGCAGCAAGCAGGGACCTCGACTACATTAAAACGATACATTTTGCCTCTCAAAGGCTGTAGGCTGTTTTCAGAGGAGCAATCTGAATGAAGAATGACACTAACACTGGATGGCAATTTCTTTATTGCGGTTTAAATACGGAGCTTGAAACCCTTGGACAAACAGTTGTGCCAAACTGGAAAGCAATTTGTTTGTGAAAAATCAGGCTTGTATGGCAAGCCATCCACCATCCTGCAGCATGTGTTTTCATCAGGCTTCTGCATAGGATGCACAGATCTAACTGTGACTGGACATCAGGCTCTGTGGCTGACAAAAAGAGTCAAATCTCACTTTATGTAAGACAAAAAGCAGGGAAGTAGAAGAAATAGCTTATTTCTTGCCATTTCTCTCTTCCCAGTCTGGTATCTAGACTGCTGTGAAATGCAAGATAAGGGGTTTTGCAGAGACCTTAAAGTCAGCTAAGTCATGAAAGCTTCAGAGAAGGTTTCAAAAGCAAACAAACAAAAAGGCAATTTGATATACATGCAGCAGCAGTTGCCAAGATGGTTCACTGCTGCTTGTTTATGACTTGCTCTAAAGGAGCTGAAAAGGAAGTTATGTGTCTGGTTCAGTGGGAATAGGACTGCCTGGCTCTTCAATAGAATTGGAAGTAGAGCTAGGGCAAAGTAACCATGATAGAAATAAATGCATTAAATACTGGTTTTGATGATGAAAAATGTCTGAAATATGCAGAAACAAAGCATGTGTAAGTTTTGCATGATAGCTGAGAAGAGGTCCAAGGAAATAGATGAAGATGTAGTTTGTATCCTCCTACCTCTTGTCAGGACAATAAAGTAAATTGTTTGATCTTTATGAATGACAGCGAAAACCAAAGTCCTCTGACAGAGCTTCAGTACATGGTTCCTACTGTCTTCACCCAGACTCTGAGCTCTTCCAGAGCACTCCAGTTCTTAAAAGAAAAGTAATAGCAGTTACCCATGAAAAGCTGTGCCATTTTTTAATCAAGATCACTCTTTTTTCTTTTTATGTATTTACAACAAAGGGTAGAGATCCTATGTTTCCAGTGTCATCTTAAGGACATCATCCTTAAGGGCAACAAAGTTGGTGAGGGGTTTGGAGCACAAGCCCTATGAGGAGAGGCTGAGGGAGCTGGGGTTGCTTAGCCTGGAGAAGAGGAAGCTCAGGGGAGACCTTATTGCTTTCTACAACCACCTGAAGGTAGGTTGTAGACAGGCAGGGGCTGATCTCTTCTCCCAGGCAGCCAGCACCAGAACAAGAGGACACAGTCTCAAGCTGCACCAGGGGAGGTTTAGACTGGATATTAGGAAGAAATTCTTCATAGAGAGAGTGACTGCCCATTGGAATGGGCTGCCCAGGGAGGTGGTGGAGTTGCCATCACTGGAGGTGTTTAGGAAGAGACTTGATGGGGTGCTTGGTGCCATGGTTTAGTTGATTAGGTGGTGTTGGATGATGGGTTGAATGCGATGATCTTGAAGGTCTCTTCCAGCCTGGTTAATTCTATTCTAGTCTATGCTATGCTATGCTGTTCTATCTTCTTTGATATGTCCCCCTACACTGTCTCATGCCCTGAGTTCAAGGTGGATTACTGCTGGCAGGAGTTCTGTGTTTTCCCAAACTTTAGCAGGGTGGGTGTGAGGGCCTGGTGCCAGCACAGCAACCTGCTGCTCTGTTCCACTAGTGAAGTGTCTCTGCTGTCCATCAGTTTGACCTGCAGTTTAGTAAGCTGCTTTTCCTGTGTCTGAAAGGCCACATCATAACCTTCCCTTGCCAAGTCTTGGGAATGATGCTTGGTGAGGAAGGTTCTGCAGTGGAAATTTTGGAGGATGTTTTTTCAATAAATCTTTAAACAGGAGTCATCCTGATGTTGCAAAGCAATATGAGCACTTCTGTGGAAAGATCACTTAGGCAGGCAAGCAAGACAGCCGTGCATTCTCAGCAAGTTTAGCATTATCTTTGTGCAGGACCCACCTCTAATGCTGTACAATGTCAGGAAAACAGAGCTTCTGTATCCCTAGTTTTACCTTCTGGCTGTCAGTTCTCTGACATTTTGGAATAGCATTTCCTCCACTTGCTCCTCCCCAAATGCTGGAAATCCACAGTGAAAATGAAAAGAAAAGTTATGTCAAAGGCACTTGATCTATGGTTTAGGCATCTTGGTGAAGCAAAAGATACCTTATTGCTCTCTACAACTACCTGAAGGGGGGTTGTAAACAGGCAGAGGTTGGTCTCTTCTCCCAGGCAGCCAGCACCAGAACAAGAGGACACAGTCTCATGCTGCGCCAGGGGAAGTTCAGGCTGGAGGTCAGGAGGAAGTTTTACACAGAGAGAGTGATTGCCCATTGGAATGGACTGCCTGGGGAGGTGGTGGAGTCGCCGTCACTGGAGGTGTTCAGGAGGAGACTTGACAGGGTGCTTGGTTACATGGGTTAGTTGATTAGGTGGTGTTGGGTGATAGGTTGGACGCGATGATCTTGAAGGTCTCTTCCAACCTGGTTTATTCTATTCTATTCTATATGGTCTCACAAAGCCTGTTGGAGTCCTACTTTCTAGTCTCTTATGTATTCTCTGTCTCATCCTAATGGACAGTGCTTTCACCTTTGAGGTTCATGCCTTTTCTGCCACAGAACAATCTAGTGTAGGTAAGCATAAAGACTTTGGGACTTAGGAAACTCTGCCTAGCAGAGAACACTGGATTGTGAATACTTGGGACCATGTAAAAATACTGAATGTCATAACCACTTTCCCATATACATTAAACCAAATCCTGGCCTTCAAAGTACTCACATCATCTGCCTGCAGTGTATGGAGGTCTCCAGAAAACTGCTGTCGACAGCCATGCTTCTCTGGCACAATCAGGCTCTCTGTGCTAAAGGACAATCTGCGATTGTATGGGGAGGCAGTCCAAGCCTGTGCCGTTAATTCCCTGAGGAAATGGTGGTTAGCATATAGCTCACCACTCTCTGCTTCCCATGGGAAGTGTTCTTCCATCATGTCTTCTTAAATATAAATCAGGGTGTCGAGCACATTAAAAAAGCTCCTAACAAACCAGGGAACCTTCCGGCTCTCAGTTCTCTGACAGGAGAAACCATATTGCACCCACTTCTATCCCGGGAGAAAGGAAGGAATAATTCATGTTAGGTATGTTGGATGGCATACTCAAAGCAATATCCAAGTGGTGTTCTGGTCAGGGAATCAGAACTTGAGCAGCATAGGTGAATACTATGGATCCTGGCAGGAGGAAAAGGTAGGTTGTGGCAAGAAATACCCCGAGCCCCGTGCCTGTTCATTCAGCCCCAGGATGGGGAATAGGTGACATATAATCTTTGTAAGGGAAAAAAAAACCCAACCCACAAGTAATAAAGTTGCCAAGAAGAGATATTTTATAATCTGTGCTAAATCTCTGCTGGAAAACATGAACAGCAATGAAACTGAGAAGACACTAAAAGAAATTCGGGGCAAAGTGCCAGACGCCCAGACGGAAGCAGAATGTGGACCAAAAAGCTTGCGACAATTGGGTAATTATGGTTTATGAATTTCAGCTTTAATCTGTAGTTCAGTGAGTCCTGATTAAATATCTGTTAAACACAATTAAAGTTTGTTTTTGTATTTCACCGTCTTGATCAGAATAATTAGAGACTGCGTGTTTCATGTCAAAAGTAGCAAGAGGAATTTTAGTGAATGAACATCGTTTTTAAAAGCCATTTGTAGCACCAGCTGTTGGCATTATTTTATATTTTAGTGTTATCAGCATAAAGACGGGTCCTCTCGACGCTGAATGCTTTCCAGCAGGGCTAAGATTCTGCCATATCTGTGAGACGGCAGGAAGGGTGCCCGGCCACGGGGCTGTGCGGGAAGCCCCAAGCGGGACCCTCAAGCTACGACGTCAGACCGCGGCACTTGAGCCGGCGAAGGTTGAGAAGTGCTGCGAGCAGGTCGTGTGGCGCCCAGCCTGTGCCTCTCTGCCCAAGATGTTTCAGATAGCGAGTGCGATGAGTGATAGGAAGGATCGCTGGAAAGGGCACGTATCTGATGAGCTGCATTTGGAATCTCTCACCACGATGCCTTCTGAGAAGCTCCAAGTGTCCCAAGGGTTAGGTGTTAGAGTGTTAGCCCAGAATGAGGATTGTGGTAGCGTTATGAGTGCTCTTGGGAAGGAACCCTTGAACTGTGCTGGCAGTGCCTTAGCAAAGGCAACAGACTGCAGTGATGGCCCTATGCAAATACTGAAAAAGAAGGGTATGCACATGCCATTTGCTGTGTTCATCTCCATCAGGAACTGTTTTGTTTCAGTAAAGAGAGGCAATCATAGAATCATGGAATTGTTTCAGCTGGTAAAGATCTCTTAAGATCATCAAGTCCAACCATCAACCTAACACCACCATGGCCATTAAACTGTGTCCCTAAGTGCCATGTCTACACAGATAAGGTCTTCTGAGTCATTCCTCTAACAAAAAAAAATAGAAATTAAAGAGTGCCATGGGGGAAATGCAGACTAGTTTTTAATAAAGGAAAGGCACACTGTGATACAGCTTCCATAGATGGAGCTTGGTTTTCTTTTCAAGAACCTGAAATGTGTCTAAATGTCAGCTGAACGTAGTTAGGGTGTATAAATAAATCCTGTGGGGAATGTGTGCACTTGTATGGCTGACCTGGTTTTAGCCTTCAGCTGTCTCTTTATACCAGCAAAGATGCATCTTCAGTCACACTTATTGGTACCTGAGGAGGGGGAATAAATCTGGAATATCATAAGCTAAAATTTGGAAATACCTACTAAAGAGACTTGAAAGACAGTGCAAGGATCTCCTCTTGAATAAGTGTTTTACTGCTTTATGTTTTATTTCCTTCAAATGGTATAGTTCCTTTGGCCTTTTCACCTTCATCCACTTTGTTCAATGTCAAAAGAAGGGGGAATGCAAGTGGTGTATGTGGGGGAGACTTCGTCTTCAAGCACAGGAATGAGACCACTGTCTTACCCAGGAGTCATCCTTTCGTAACAGCTTTCAGTCACCATTGTCCTTATGGAAGGTCTGTGTGGCTCGTTATCATCCTGCAGAACCACTTCATTTGCTGTCAGTTTAATGATTCAGTTCAAAACTCAGGAAAGGTATTCATCTATCTGTAGTTTAAATTTTAGTAAACAGTGATCATGTTTTTTTTGGTACTGTTTCTCATGCCTTTCTGACTCAGAGCGGGACAATAGTGCTAGGGAAACCGGAATTTCTAAAGTAGCCTTCCAATAAAACTATAGATCTATTAATTCTTAACTGAAATCAAGGTTAATGGTGAAAGAGTTGAACAGAACTTAAAAAACAAAGGTAGATTGGAGGACAGCATCAAAGGCATATCAAAATATGGTGGTCTTTTTATAAGCTTCAAGCCGTGAGGAGATGGTGCCCATAATAGAGCTGAGGGAGAAAGGATCAAAGTGATGATCACATGAGTCTTTAAAGCAGAAAGAATATCTGGAGTGAATCTGTGAAGAGACAGGTTTTGGATGAAACTTTCATAGCACTGGGATCATTTATCAAGTCTGGAAGCCTGGGTACAGTACAAATGATCAGATTTCACCAGGGATGGAGGGCGAGGATGTTTGATTCAGAATAGGAGAACTAAAACTCTCTGTGGTCTATCTGCAGAACACCAATACCCACGTTTAAATGCACGTGTGTTTACATACCTGTGTGTGAACAAATAGTATTTTTGAAGGCACATTTTAGCAATTTTAGCCATAGCCCTTTTCTTCAAGAGGAATGTGTTCTGGTGAAACAAAATACATGGGTGGTATTTGGGTTGAGTGGATGAGTTTTTTGTTTTCGCTTCATAAAGTACAAGGCAAGGAGAAATGTAGTTAGAGCTTTTCTGTTATTTTCTGTTGCATTTCTGAATTACTCTGCTTTTTCCCTCGGAAACAGCTGCTTAAGTGTATCTCATCAAATGGCTGAGCTTGTCCAAATCCACTACCCTTATGTCTGAGATAAAAAAAAAAATCAGGACAGTGTGTAGGTCTCTTAATAATGAGGTCCTTTATATGGGGGTGGGGATGGTTATTCTGACTTAAAATTTATTGTCTGTTTGCCTTTTGCAAAGTATACACAAGCCAGTGGGAAAAAAGGGAAAGGGGAAGGGGAAGGAAAAGGGGAAGGGAAAGGGAGAGGAAAGGGAGAAAGGGAAAGGAAGGAGAAGGAAAAGGGAGAAAAAAAGAGCTATTTCTTCCTTTTGGCAAAGGTGTCCATAGTTCATCCACAAAGTTTTATACTATGGCAGAGGTTCTGTCTTCTCTTTTAGAGAAGCATTGACAGCTGTGATGAATGACATTACCTGTGAAAAAGGAATACCTAGATGCTTAAACAGATCGAGTTTCTTCTTATGGAAGAGTAAACATAAGGTCACAAATCAGGCTGTTCTACTTTCATGGACAATCAGGATCAATTCTATGCTACTTAAATGTGAGCTGGAAAGGCTTAAGTAGAGCTGCATGCTGACATTAACAGAGGGTAGTTTATAACCTGTGTACATTGTCACAGCTATCCTTTTACATGAAGTCATGGATGAATGCCATGTGCCCATGTTGAGTTGCCTCCGTGTCAGCAGGCAAGATTGCCCGTCCATCACTATTATCTACAACGAGGCTCATTACCTGCCAGCCAGTAAACATCTCACTCTCACCATCTGCAGTGAATTACAAAGTGACTGGAAGAATCAGGATCAGTTTGCCCTGCAGAATGATTGTCAAGTTCATTTTCATCTTTGGAGGCCCTTTGGAGATGGAAAGGATGGTGACTGGGATGGCAGAAAGGATGATGTCCATTACCCTCAGGCATACAAGCTGACTGACACTATTCCTACATACATTCCATTTTACCAGGTGCAGGCGCCTTGAAATTTTCACAGCATGCAGGTGAAATAATTTCTTCTCTTCTCAACTGGCTGTATCATTTGTGGTATACAGTGGTGCCATTTTCACATGAGTGGACAATGTGCTGTCTCATCCAGGAAAGATTTTTATAATAAAAACATTAATGGTGCTCAGCACAAAGGCATCTCCCATTGACAGAGGTGATGTCCAGCCAGCCAGTGATCCATTTAAAAAGGAGGATAGTCTATTACAGTAATTTTTGCTATTAGCATTTTGCCAGTCAGTGGGAGGTTTTTTTAAAGCTACTAGGTAACTTGACAGTGATTGTAAACCTTGACATCAGTGCATGGGCACACGGTGAATTCTGAGCATCTGCTTTAGGGAACACAAAATCTATTTGATGGTTGGACTTGAGGATCTCGGAGGTCTTTTCCAACCTTGACAGTTCTATGATTATATTTTGTGTGTCTCTTAAGGGAGAACGTCAATTAAGAAGGGCAAATCAAGAATGTGTGGCAGTACATTCCTGGTAAAGGGTCTGTTGATGATGGACAAGTAGATTAGATGTCCCACTGTTGGCAGGGAAGCAGACAGAGGAATGGGAGCTCTTTCATTTGCCTTCAGGACACATCAGCATAGCACAGAACCTGCCCCTCCTGGGCTTGGGCGTCTGGCCTTTCTCTTTGGACTCTCTCCCAGCAAAATGGAGAGTTTAAAACTAACTAAATAAATAAAATTGAGTGATATGTGTTGGGTATGTCAGCCAATGGCCACATGTGCAGTGAGGAAATTTTCTCTGAAAGCTCCCAAAGCTCATAATCATTGTGCAAGATATAATTATACACTTCAGAAATCCAGATCGGTCCACAGTAAGGGGAGGATGGGAGGGAGCGTTGCAGACGGATTTTAACAAGTGTATGTGCCTCCTTTCTGCAACAATTTTGGTCTTAAGTGCACTTGGCTAAATTCTCATTCTTCCCTAGGGAGGGTTACTGGAGGGATTTCCAGGCTTTTCTGTCTGCCTGCAGCAGGCTCATGGGGAGTGAACACACTGACTACCATTCTTTGCACCTGCTTCAGAGAGGGGCAGCACACACTCCCAGATGCTTGCCTCAGGGTGCCAGCAGGAACCGGGGAATAGGAGGAGGCTGGCATTGCTCTTCAACAGACAGTCATCCCCCACAGGAGTCATGAAATGCCAGTGGGCAGGCTGTACCCAGGACTTTAGAGCTGAACAAGTGCTAATGACAGTTTTTTGCCTGATCCTGGTTAAATAAATACAGAGGTCCAGAGGAGAATGTGCTCCTGAAGCCTTACTTCCCTCTCCTAATGCTTCAGAAATAGCTGGTATTTAGCTCCCTGTAAAATAAGAGCTTTGTGCTGCCACTTTAGAGAGTGAAATCTAATTTAAGTGGAGAGCAACCCTGATTTCTAACTGGTTATAACATTTGCTTGTCTGACCTAATCATTGTTTTTAGGCTTTGTCTTGTATTTTTGGAGTGGGGAACCGGTTTAGATCCCTTGAGTTGTAAAGATTGCTCAGAAAATTGTTTCCTTTGGCAGACAATGATTGTTCCCCTAAAACAGGGCTTCAGAATGGCCTGCCATCCTGATTGTTGGTGGTACCCAGACATCTGATTGGCTGGGCATGTTTCAGAATTCTGAGATTTGCTGTATTTTGAAACTATAACAAATGCTTTAATAAATTAAATGAACAGCACCCTCTAAACTCTTGAAGTGAATGAAGGTTTTGACTGTGGCAATTAATGCCTGGAGCTTCACAAACACCCTCTCTTCATACAGAAACAGAACTGACTGCAGTTACTTCTGTATCGTGCAGGGGTGATCAGACACCTAGAACCAGATAATGGATTCACAGAATCATAGAATGGCCTGAGTTGGAAGAGATCTTAAAGATCATCTAGTTCCAAACCCCCTGCCGATGGGCAGGGACACCTCCCACTAGACCAGGTTGTTCAAAGCTTCATCCAGCTTCGTTTTAATTGCTTCCAGGGATGAAGTGTCCGCCACTTCTCTGGGCATCCTGTTCTAGTGTCTCCCCACTCTCATAGTAAAGAACTTCTTCCTAATGTCGAATCTGAATCTACTCTGCTCTAGTTTAAAACCATTTCCCCTTGTTCTGTCATCTCCTGGTCTTATAATAAGTCCCTGTCCAGCTTTCCTGTAGGCCCCCTTCTGGTACTGGAAGGTCTCCCCAGTGCCTTCACTTCTCCAGGCTGAACAGACCCAGCTCCCTCAGCCTGTCTGGATGACACATCAGTGTTCAGGATGAGAGGTGAATGTAAGCCTTACAGCAGCATTTTATATGTTGCATTTGACTACATGTGCATGCTGTTGTCACTTTCCCCATTTACAGAGACTTGGCAGCGGAGGGATCCAATTGCTGGATGACAGATTATCAAAAGCATTTAGGTGTTTAAAGATGTCACTGATTGCCTGAAGGTATTTTCAAGAGCATGTTAGCAGGTTAGGGTCATTCCTTTGGCACTGGCTGCCTTTTAAACTGTTGGTTGCTGCCTGTTGTTACGTTTGATTGTAACAATTTCTCTAAAGGTCTTTGCTGCCACCTCCAAGGCTTGCCAGCTCACTCGCCAGAGGAGTTGCAAGTCCCCTCTAGGCTTCTCCTGTATGAAGCATGTGAGGGATTGACATGGCAGCAATCTGCTTCTTTCAAAGTATTGAGAGATACATAAGTATTGAGAAGTGAATGTAAATGAGAGTGAACTAGGAAAACAGGAGATTTCAACTGGCTTTGTAAAGGATAGAGAAAGCTCGTGCAATGAGCATTGCACTGAAAGCCGTAACACCACAAATGTTGTCGTTGTGCTGGGTTTGCTGAGCAGGGATGAGATGGATTTGAAGGACTGCAGGCTTGGAGGGCCTCGTGTTCACACTGAAATACCAAATGGACAAGTCAACTGTAGTATGAACTTCAGCCATTCAACAGCAAGCATGGCTTGGCTCGATAAACATCCTCTCAGAGGAAGGTATCTACGTCAGCAGTCCAGGCATAGAGAAAAGCTCTCTTTTATGTCATGTTTTGACTATTATGTGCTTCCAAATGGTACATTTAGTGACACTGATAGAGAAGAGATGGCTCTAAATATCAAGCAAGAAGGAAATGATAAAATACCAAGCTGTTGAAATAGCGTACGGACTAGCCAAAAGAATGTCTGGACACATTTTTAGATGTTGTAAAGTCAGTGTGATTATTTAGCTTTTAGCTGAAACATGCTAAGTTGTACTTGCAAAATATCCAGCCCTTTGTTTACAGTAATTCATTTAAGTAAGAGCTTTATCCCTTTGTGTGGTTATGTATTTCTATAAGGCTGTTGAAAGTCTAAAATTTCAAGCATAGGGTTTTTTAACCAAATTAAATGAAAATGTCACTCCCTAGTTATAGTCTCATTCTTTGAGGGGTTTGGAGTTGTAAAACACCTAAAGAAAAACCTGGGACTAACCTGAATCTACAAATTGCAAAGTCATAGATCGCCTTGCTCTAGTGAATGAAGCAAAAAGTACAGACATTTTCTACCAAAGAGGGATTGGCCATTGGAATGTGCTGCCCAGGGAGGTGGTGGAGTCACCATCACTGGAGGTGTTTAAGAGGAGACTGGATGAGGCACTTGGTGCCATGGTTTAGTTGATTAGATGGTGTTGGGTGATAGGTTGCACTTGATGATCTTGAAGGTCTTTCCCAACCTGGTTAATTCCATTCCATTCCATTCCATTCCATTCCATTCCATTCCATTCCATTCCATTCCATTCCATTCCATTCCACTCTCCTCTATTCTATTCCAAGCAGCTGTCTAAATAGCATCACGACTACTTGCAGTTACACAGGAAGGTTTTGTGCACACTTGTTGTGTTCAGTTGACATTTTGAAAGAATTGGGGAATTTTTATACCTCAGAAAGTGTCTTGGAAGTGCTTGAGATAGCATGCTGTAAGAAACAGATAAAAGTTTGAATAATATATCATGATTTAATAAATATTTTCTTTATTCATAGTATCATAGTATCATTCAGGGTTGGAAGGGACCACAAGGATCATCTAGTTCCAACCCCCCTGCCATGGGCAGGGACACCCCACACTAGATCAGGCTGGCCAGAGTCTCATCCAGCCTGGGCTTAAACGCCTCCAGGAACGGGGCCTCAACCACCTCCCTGGACAACCCATTCCAGGGTTTCACCACTCTCATGGTGAAGAACCTCCTCCTCACCTCCAGCCTGAATCTCCCCACCTCCAGCTTCATTCCATTCCCCCTAGTCCTGTCACTACCTGAGATCCTGAGAAGTCCTTCCCCAGCCTTCCTGTAGGCCCCCTTCAGATACTGGAAGGCCACAATTAGGTCACCTGGGAGCCTTCTCTTCTGCAGACTGAACGGCCCCAACTCCTTCAGTCTGTCCTCCTAGGAGAGGTGCTCCAGCCCTCTGATCATCCTTGTGGCCCTATTCAATGGTATCTTCCAGAAGGGCCACATAAAAATCCCCTGGGTTTGATAGAGAAATTCCCACCAAGCTCAGCATGCCCTGAGTTACATTAATGGCAACTCATTACCTCTAAAATTAGCAATAAAAAAGTTTTGGCCACTTTTGGTTGAAAATGTATGTTGACAGCAGAAGCATTGAATTAGATTTCTCCCTAGACTTTGAGAGAGTTAGTTAATCCAACTCCCAAGAAAAAACTTTCAGCAAGAGATGAAGCTGTGTTCTGTAGAAAGCATATCACATAATGGATCACAAGAGAAGACATTTGTGGGATTTTGGCGAATAAAACACCTGCAAAAGGCTGCATAGTTGTAGGATTTGGGGAGGACCTTGACTGAACCAAAGCTTTACTGGTTTAATATTTAAATAACTGTGGCACTGTTTGTAATTGCAACACTCATTAAGGCAACTGTGGATTATTTTTTTTGCTTTCTTTCCCTTTGTGAAATGTATGAAGTTCAGCAGAACTTGCATAAAAGAAAGAGGGCCCAGCCTCCTTAAAAATATCTTCCTTGTGAAGTCTCAAGTGATACAAGGAGTCCAGTGATGAGATCTTCCCATCTTTTCCTCATTCGAATCTTCCCTTGACTTCACCACCTAGAAAACATAAATATCAGCTGTGAAACGAGGCTCTGATTCCTTTTCACTTACAGTTTCACAAGTGAAACAACTTGTTACAGTTTGTCAAAATCAAGAGTTTGTTTAATTTGGGTCATTTATTTTGATGGAGAAGTTTATAAGATCCAGGCGTTCAGGAGGAGGCAACGTGCCTGTCAGTTGCCAAATACTCCTCAAACGACGCCTTAGGATGTGGACAGCAACATTTTAGTTGAAGTATTGCATTCCACAGCTGAAGCAAAAAGGTCACACTGAAGTATGGATGCGGCTGGATTGCAAGGCAGAATCAGAGATTGGTTTGAAGCTTCTCCTGTAATTTTCTGTCTGTGCATCTTTAACCAAAGTGATGTCACAGTAAATTTTTTTCCCTGGGATTTCTGCACTATGCTTTAATTTTTTCAGAAGGATTGCTAGAGGGAAGTTTTAGTAGCATCTAGATGGCAGTGGAGAACATGCACCTTCTAGTTATTTATGGTGGAAACTGGAATCCAATTTAAAGGAATGCTACCCTTTTGTAAAGGGGTTTTGAGAATCCACTGCATGCTTTTAAACAGGGACTTGTGACTGTGTCATAAAGATGATAATGTTGTTTGAAAGCAGTGCCCGTCTGAGTCTAGTGGGGATGTCTGGATGGTCTCTGTTATCCAGGAGTTTTTCTGGGCATCCTACAGCAAAAGCATACTCACCAAAAACCGTTTCTTTTGTGTCCAAGCCAAGTAGCTTTCCTTGTCTTTCAGTCTGTCTCGTTATCAAATGGTACATTTTGTTGTCTGTACAGTTCTAGAGCACAAGGATGTGATGTGTGCAGATAATGATGTGTCCAAGCCAAGTAGCTTTCCTTGTCTTTCAGTTTGTCTCGTTATCAAATGGTACATTTTGTTGTCTGTACAGTTCTAGAGCACAAGGATGTGATGTGTGCCGATAATGATTCTGCAGATGCGTAAATATATTCCAAGATGACTAAGACAGGAATGAAGTTATAGGGTTGCCACACACAAAATGTTGTCACTGGCTGTTTGAATGTGTGTATCAATGCTGTCTGAGCACGGGAAGCTGCAAAGGAGAAAGAAGGTAGGATCTTTTCTTTTCAGCTAGAGAATACCACTGTAGGGAATTGTAGTGATATGTGATTTCTTTGATGCATCATTATTGCTTGCAGGTTTTGGCTATAACAGCTGTTAATAAAGCAAGAGAGGTTTTCCTTTCCTTCAAATTATATCTGTCCTGCTTTTGGGTCCTGAGGTCCTTCCCTGATTTTTTTTTGTGCCGAGATGAATTCTTGAGAAGACAGGATAATCCTTCATTTGACATTTACTCACTCAATTACCTTCCTGCATTTTGTGCAGGCCACATCAGACATTTCAAATTTTATTTGTTCTTGCCAGACTGCATTTATTCATTAGCTGTATTTATGGTAGTTATGGTTGAGACAGGACTTTTATTGCAAGCCCCCTATCTTTGGTGGTTTATAACTTTCTGAAACAATTACCTTTTTGGCTGAAATTTCTCAGGCTTCTTCTAAGCTCAGAGGTGAATAATGCTTCAGTAAGTTTGAAAAAAAAAATCCATTAAGCCATTTATGAGGACTAGACGTTCCAATAAACGTAGGCGCATTTATTTTTTGATGACCTACTTACTCCAATAAAGTACATTATTATTCTGTTTTCTGCTGGTTTAAATTATGTTGTCTTTTAAAAGAGAATGAGGACGTTGTCTGCTGGATTTTTAGAGGGGCTTCGAGTGAGGGTTTTTCACATGCAGTTTGGCGCAAGCATGGACACTCATTTGCTACACCTGGCTCGCGAACAAGACCGTTTGTGGGTGCAAAGAGTGAGCCGTTCCCTCAATCCCACGTAGTTGTGGTGGGTGATTGACAGAATGCATATGCAAGTCTCAGTAGGCAGTCCAAGGATAGATAGACAAAATGAGGCCATCTTTTGAATATAGGCCCTTCGTTTCATAGTTTCATAGTTTCATTCAGGGTTGGAAGGGACCACAAGGATCAGCTAGTTCCAACCCCCCTGCCATGGGCAGGGACACCCCACACTAGATCAGCCTGGCCACAGCCTCATCCAGCCTGCTCTTAAACACCCCCAGGGACAGGGCCTCGACCACCTCCCTGGACAACCCATTCCAGGGTCTCACCACTCTCATGGGGAAGAACCTCCTCCTCACATCTAGCCTGAATCTCCCCACCTCCTGCTTCATTCCATTCCCCCTAGTCCTATCACTACCTGAGATCCTGAGAAGTCCCTCCCCAGCCTTCCTGAAGGCCCCCTTCAGATACTGGAAGGCCACAATTAGGTCACCTGGGAGCCTTCTCTTCTGCAGACTGAACAGCCCCAACTCTTTCAGTCTGTCCTCATAGGAGAGGTGCTCCAGCCCTCTGGTCATCCTTGTGGTCCTGATCATCCTTGTGCAATGTTGCTAACTCAGTGTGAAGATACTACTTGTGCAACAGCACAACAAGCATAGTTCTGCTGTCTTGCAGGCGTACGGTACAATTTTTCATCACGCCGTCCTGGGCAACGTGAAATTGTTTGACAAATGACAAAGCCATTGAAAAGGCAGGGCTTTTTTTTTCCTCTTGTTTTTCTTTTTTCTAATGTATTTTATTTTTCACTGAACTTCAATCATGGCTATGTAATTTAAATTTAACTATGCTTATGCCTACAGTGTGCTTGACACACACAGTGTGCTTTTAGTGTGTCGCTTGTGAGGAAGTGGTAGCATTCGTGCAAACCAGTGTAGCATGATGCTAAAAGAATTCTACTTAATAAAATAAGAATGTTCTGTTTATGCCAGTGCAACTGACAGCAGAATTTGGCCCAGGATGATTAAATGTACTGATGAACTTTAATGCTAAATTCCATGACCTTTGCACAATTAAAATCTCAACTTGAGCATTGCGTTAGCCTGGCTTTTCATTTAATTATGCATATTTAGTGGAGAGCTCCAAAAATGTTAATATTTTAAGTCTCCTCTACTGTTTGTAATTGAACTTTTTTGTGTGATTGTTTTCTGCAGTAATCAAGAGGACATTAGCATGGACAGGAAATGAATCTGGAACTCTAGAGATTAATATTAATCTGCTAATGTCCTGTCCTGATGTTCTCAGGAATCCTTTCTTCTCTGGCACATTATGGTACTTTAGTAATCAGCAGTTAGGGTAAGGTTTTCTCATGCCTGAACTATGTCCTCATATGTCTTTCGTTTTCTGATTGCGGTGGGAATTATGGTTCTTCCCCCCACAGAGTCAGAGCAAAGTGTAATGTTTCTTCTACAGCAGCCATACTGCTTAGACAAATGCAAGCCTGGAGGCTTAGCATATTAACAGGAAGGAGATTTGAGGGTAAGTTAGGGGGGTTAACCTCAAGTTCTATTTCTGTATGGTACCTGCTATGCCTCCACGTTTTCAAATACTTACTTTGTTCCTTTAATAACTCTGCCTACATAGGCATGAGCTCAGTAGTGAAACACAGACCCATCAGGCCCTGACCTGCAGCAGCACTGAGGAGCCCGGACCATGCAGAGGAACTTTCTCATCCTTTGATTGTGGAATCCAGGCAAGGATATTTTGCAGATCTAGTCTTTTGCGTGGTCAGGCAAAAAATCAGAGGGGCTATGAAATCTCAGGCCATTTATTCCTTTCTCCAGAGGATCTTCCTGTCCCATCCCACAGATGTACCGATGCCGCTGGAGAAATTATTGTAGTCCTAGGCCTCCAGTAGAGACTCCACTGATACTGATTATGTCTACATGTGTAGGACTTAGGCAGGAAATTGTGTACATGCAGCATACTAAGCCATGCTATTTCTTCCCTGTATTTTTCCCCCCCTTCTCAACACATCCTAAAGCGTCCTGAAATAAGGCATCTCAGTAGCATTTAGGAAACGCAGCCCCATCTTCATGTATACCACTCTCATTTGCATAACAAAGCTGAAGTGATTTTTGTTTCTTTTAGGATGTGTGCAGAACTGAATGTGAACAGAGAGAATTAGTTTTTAGAGAATCCTGTGGGTGGTGTGGGGGGGTGGGGTTGGTGTGTGTGGTTTTTTTTTTCCCATTCATTTCTGGCATAAGTACCCCTGGTCTTGCTCCAAAAAATTAATTGATAGTCCATTAAAAACTTACTACATTTGTTCTGACTTCTACTTTTATTTTCATTTCTATTGTGCAATCCTATCTGAATACCAAAGAAAAACCCTCTAGAAGGTGCAATATTGAGATGCAATATTGACGTGGTTGTAGCAGATCATTCAGATCCCTTTTTTTCCACCCCTCCTAAACAGAATTTCATTGGAATTGTTGTATTTTCAGTGTTTCACTTCTGATAAATCGGCATCTTCCACTGGCCATATGTTCTATTGGAAAAAGCTCAAGTCATCCTAGTTGTGTGCACCCAGATGATACTCGGCTTCATGATATGTTCCGTCGTATGGTATTTAGCACAGAAAGAAGAAAACAAGAAAGTGATAGTGGAAATGACACTGAGGCCTGTGCTTGCACTTCAGAATAACTAGATTTGAGGCCAAGCATCACTTAAAGCTTTAAATTCTGGATTTTTATTATTGTTGTTATTATTTTGGCTTGGGATGCAGAATAATTTCCTTTTATCTCAGATCGGTTTATATCTTTTGTAGCCTGTGTGTTCCAATGAAAAATGCCTACATTGGAATGGAATGAAATAGAATAGAAATAGAATAGAAAATAGAGTGGAATGGAATGGAATGGAATGGAATGGAATGGAATGGAATGGAATGGAATGGAATGGAATGGAATGGAATGGAATGGAATGGAATGGAATAGAATAGAATAGAATAGAATAGAATAGAATAGAATAGAATAGAATAGAATAGAATAGAATAGAATAGAATACAACAGAATACAACAGAATACAACAGAATACAACAGAATACGATAGAATTAACCAGGTTGGAAGAGACCTTTGAGAACATCGAGTCCAACCTATCATCCAACACCATCTAATCAAATAAACCATGGCACCAAGCACCCCATCAAATCTCTTTCTGAGCACCTTCAGTGATGGTGACTCCACCACCTCCCTGGGCAGCCCATTCCAATGTCAAATCACTCTTTCTGTGAAGAACTTCTTCCTAACATCAAGCCTAAACCTCCCCTGGTGCAGCTTGAGACTGTGTCCTCTTGTTCTGGTGCTGATTGTCTGGGAGAAGAGACCAACCCCCACCTGGCTACAACCTCCCTTCACGTAATTGTAGAGAGCAATAAGGTCTCCCCTGAGCCTCCTCTTCTCCAGGCTAAACAACCCCAGCTCCCTCATCCTCTCCTCACAGGGCTGTGCTCAAGGCCTCTCCCCAGCCTCGTTACCCTTCTCTGGACACATTCAAGTGTCTCAATGTCCTTCTTAAACTGAGGGGCCCAGAACTGGACACAGTTCTGAACACACATTAGCTGAACCTTTGACTGGCCAAACACTTATTAGTGTTTTTGCATGATATTCAGGTTATTGAGGTTCCACTGTTCTTAGCAGATGAAGTAAGATGATGGAGTTGGTTTGATTTACTGGAAAATGAGAACCAAAATATAATTTCAGACTGAAGCCTTAATTTCTCTGTGCCACCATTTCCCACTTGTATGTACATCTCTCTATAAAGGGCACTTTAAAAATAATTGTGGCAAGAATGGAGAAGCATTTGGTGTGGACTGTACATGTCCCCAAAATGTGAAAAGAATGAGCCTAGAATCTTGGAGCGGGGGAGATAGGGACGTATGTGGTGGGGGTGTGTAAGAGAGGTTTTCTAGCTGTTTAGTTTCTGAAACACTCAGGCTCAAAGGGGAAAGGTTCACTTCAGGTGAGTAGAAAAACCCAAGAACTCATGAGTGGGGCCAGCTTGCATTTGTGTGGTAAGCAAAGTTGCATGCTCAAGCTGACTGCTTTATTCCAACTCTGCAAGCATCTGAGCTTCTTCTGAAGCATCCCCTGAACCATGACAGTTTATTACCAAAAATTTTCAAGAAGATGTTCAACATTTATGATTTACTTTATTGCCTTAGACTGTGAACCATAGCATTTCAAAACATGCTCCATGAGCATTTTGGGCAGCCCTGTAGCATTGGTGGATAAGGAGCTGGGGTGGCAGCAGCGTTTGACATCCCGACGCCTAGGACTGATTCTAAGTTGTACCAATTCCTTGTGCTCTAGCACTGAGGTCAGGTGCATCCTCCATCTGTGCTCCATCTGCTCAGCAGGAATGCTGATCTGGTGTGCTGTACCTAATGTGGTGTGTCTACCTTGCTGTTAGATTTTTAAAAAGACAAAAGGCTCTGAGGAGATCCACAATGTTTGAGCATTTTTAAAGGCTTGGCTGGAGACATTTCAACTTCATGATTCAATGGTCAACAGGGGAGTTGCAGCAAGGAAGATTTCTTTAAACTCCTTTCAGCATCCTTCTTTTCTATATTGATCTGGGTTTGCTTTTCTAAAGGATTCCTGCTTGTCAAAGATATGAGCAGAAGTTGTAAGAAAGCTCACTAGAGGGACAGCCTTTATGCTAAGGCTTTCTGTATCTTGCTGAGATATTGACTGTCTTAGGACCAGTGGAATTTCTCCCCGCTTTGAACTGTGTCATAGGGATCCAGGGCTTTTTTTCTGGTGACAATGACATGTCCTTTAAAAACAATTGTTTGTTTTACAACTGAATTTATTCCCTGGTGGCAAGGGGAAACTGAGGCAGAGAATGACTGTCATACAATGGAGTGTCAAAGCAGAGAATCACAGAATGTTAGGGGTTGAAAAGGACCTTGAAAGATCATCCTGTCCAACCCTGCTGCTGGAGCAGTGTCACCTATGCCAGATCACACACAAGCGCATCCAGTCCCACATTTAATGCTGGCTTCTTGAAATCAAAGACAAGGCTGACTCTGATGGGACCAGCTTTTCTAAAAGTAGCTTCAGAGCTCTCATCTGTTTTCTGTCCATTTAACTTTTCTCTGAGTATTTACAGCTAAAGGACTGGGAAGATCAGTGTAGCTAATTATCCAGAATGGTGGAACTCCTTTGAATGTTTAGATTTCCAAAACTGGACTATAAGTTATTTAAATGGCCTAAAGTCACTTAGAGTTATAGGCCTAGCAAAATGCATTGTATGTCTAAATATCTTTTTTCTTTCAAAAGTACATTGCATGTATTCAGTAGTAGAGAGCTCAGTCATTCCCTCAGCATTTTTAAACTTTAAAGAAGATTCGGGGTCCAAATACGCAACACTTCCCAGAATGAAATGCCTATTTGCCTTTGTTGTTCATTCCTAAACTGGCATGGTTAAAGGATTAGTTACCCAGCAGCATTCTGGGTAAAAGATCAGACTGGTTTGCATTTTTTTGTAAGGCAGTTCACCCTCCCCTGTGGCAGAAAGGGACAGTTGTATTTATACTGACAGGAACTGTAGATCGGCATTGGAAGAAATGTTGGCACTTGCTCTTAATTATTTCTAGGGCTTGACATCAGGTATGGCTTACATTTTATACCACAGCTCAAAAAGGCCACAGAGTACTTTCCAAAAACTGAACAATGCACATGTCCATTTTCTGTGGGTTTCAGCTATAGTAGGCTGCAGCCCACTGCTCAAACATCTGTTAAAGGAATGGGGCCATTAAAAGAACACAACGTCGCTGTAGTGTGGTGATGCATTTTAATAGTCTCCTACTGTAATTTTTCATGCTTTTTGAGCTCTGTGGAAAAACCAAGTTCCCCAACTAGTTAGAAGTGTTCACATGAACTCATGTGCCCTGCTGTTCCCATGGAAAAAATGGGGATACTCATCAGAGGTTCTTTTTTTTCTTAGCAGCTTGTTCTAAACAAGTCCTGCAAAATCTCAGTTTCCTCTAGATGTGGGGAGTTCAGAGTGTGGTGGTGGTGATGGTGGGCTTCAAAGATCTTCGCTGTCATTCATCACTGGACCATCAGACCAGTTTTGCCAGACAGCTGGGACAGGCTAACTGCTCTGGAGTACCTATTCACTCTGGGGTTGGTGTGGTAAGTTTGCAAAGCCTCACTAGCCCTTAGACTGTGCTTCCTGCTCTACTCCTGTTTAAAGAGCAGTTAGAAGTAAAGCACTTGCGCATCCTACTGCAAACCCTCATGTTTTCAGAGGCATTTACATATTTGAGTCACAGCTTTCCCATATCTGGCAGCAAATACTGATTTGAGAACGGAAGAGATATCACTCCTTTGCTCAAATTACAATTTTTTTCTTTGTACATTGATCCAGCTGGAAATACTAATTTCCCCAACACAGCCTTGCCCTTCTACTCAGAAAGACACTTCCACACACAGACATAAAAGGTGAACTGAAACTGAGAGAGCTGTACTTTTGCTTGTATTATTATTATTGTTGTTGTTGTTATTGTTGCTGTTATTATTGATATTATTTATTAAACAAGAGTGTCAATTTCATTCTTTTTTCCCCCTGAGATTTCAAATCTAGCAGCTCAGAATATTCATGACTCTTTCTATCATTATGAAAAGCTGCTGAGCACCCACAACTTCCTTGGAGGCTGTTAGAAACCAGGAACTTTAGGACCCTCTAGGATCTAAGACCTGTCAAACCAAATTCTTCTTCTAGGTACATACCATGAGATTGTGTATAGTTGGAAATGTAAATGGAGGTGTTTTTCAGTCTCATGTCTTGCTGTCTAGTTTCATAGTTTCATTCAGGGTTGGAAGGGACCACAAGGATCAGCTAGTTCCAACCCCCCTGCCATGGGCAGGGACACCCCACATTAGATCAGGCTGGACAGAGCCTCATCCAGCCTGGGCTTAAACACCCCCAGGGACAGGGCCTCGACCACCTCCCTGGACAACACATTCCAGGGCTTCACCACTCTCATGGTGAAGAACCTCCTCCTCACATCTAGCCTGAATCTCCCCACCTCCAGCTTCATTCCATTCCCCCTAGTCCTATCACTACCTGAGATCCTGAGAAGTCCTTCCCCAGCCTTCCTGTAGGCCCCCCTCAGATACTGGAAGGCCATGTCCCAGTCCTCTTTTGGTATTGAACGAATCCCCTGGGTGCTTGACCTGATGCACAATGCTAATAGGTTACCAACGACTTAAGGAAATAATGACATACCTCAGCCTGTGTTTCCTGCTGTAGGAAGACCCTGAGAAGGGGCTGATGTGCCATGGGCATTCTGTTTCATTGCTGCTTTTTTTAGAGGTTCTCAGTCAGTGGCCAGGCTCAGGCACAAGCACTAGCTTTTTTTCTGTTACAGTTCCTCCTTTTGGATACCATAGAATCATAGAATGGCTTGAGTTCCAACCTCACACTAGACCAGGTTGCTAAAAGTCTCATCCAGCCTGCTCTTAAACACTGCCAGGAATGAGGCATCCATGACTTCTCTGGGCAACCCATTCCAGTGTCTCACCAGCCTCACAGCAAAGAACTTCTTTCTAATGTCCAATCTAAATATACCTTGCTCTAGTTTAAAACTATTGCCCCTTGTCCTATCACCACAGGCCCTTATAAATAGTCTCTCTTCATCTTTTCCACAGGCCCCCTTCAGGTACTGGAAGGCTGCTATAAGGTCTCCCCAGAGCTTTCTCTCCTCCAGACTGAACAGCCCCAACTCTTGCAGCCTGTTACCATTGGGGAGATGGTCCAGCCTTCTGGTCATCTTTGTGGCCATCCTCTGAACCTTCTCCAACATGTCCATGTCCTTGATGTGTTGAGGACTCCAGGGCTAGGCACAGTACTCCAGATGGGGTCTCACAAGAGTAGAGTAGAAGGGGCAGAATCATCTCCCTTGATGATGACATATGACTTGGTAATTCCTAGATTAATTCCTAGATTGCTATGGGTTAGTTGTTTAGGTGGGTTGGATTGGTTGATGGGTTGGACATGATGATCTTGAAGGTCTCTTCCAACCTGGTTTATTCTATGTATTCTATGTATTCTAAAGCTCTGAGTGCAAAGCAATACTTAAACTCAAATCAGACCTCCCTCATTTTAGTCTGGCTTACAATTGAAACCTTCCAACAAACTTATGATCCAGCCTTTGCTTTTGGGGAAATGAGACTGAAAAAAAATCATGCCTTCTACACATGCCTGGTGGCACAGTGTGATGCTTTGGTGCTGCTGGGGGAGACAGTTCCTTGGAACCCGGAGCTTCAGCTCCTCACATGCAGGGACCTTAATCTAAACAAGGAGTCTAAAGAATAGCGCTGCATGTGCCTGTATAAACAGTCTGAAAATCCGATTGTAATGAGACATTCCTGAGGTGATTTCTGAACTCCCTCATCTCAGACAAGCAAATTCTCCCTGGGTTACACCCTTGCTGCTTCACCAGAGACAGTAGGGTAGAGCATAGATCGCCAGTGGTGTGTTTCTTAGGCCTTCTGGCTGTAGAAGTGTGACTGGACGAAACATCTGCAGCTGTCTAGGTTGTAGAGGAGTTAACAGAGATCATGATTTAGGCCACCAAATGTGGATAGTTTATTGTGGCCCCATTGTAACTTTTCTTATATCATGAGGGATTTTATATCTTCTACTGACTGCACAGTCCTGAGACCTGCCTTCTGGCTGTGATTTATTCTTCCTGTTAAGTCATTGTTCATCATTACGAACTGAAATTATGTTTCTGTGCAAATTTAAGACAGAAGCAGTCTTGAACTTGCACACATTTTTAATCTTAAAGAAGCAACAGAATCCCCTTTGCCCTCCTATCATTACGGTACAGAACGATTATAACTCTTTACCCTTTGGTCTTTGCAGCATTCTTGTCAGATTAGTACAGGGAGAGACTTAAATCAGGACGTTGCTCCTGAACCACCACACCAGCTCTGGGCTTTGAAGGATTGTCTAACCTGGATCCATACACAGTCTTGTCTGAACACTGGGAAGCAAACACGGAAACGTGCCAGGGAAGCAAGGCCATGCAGTCACCAGATGCAGAAGTAATTTTGTTGTTATTGCTAATGCTGAAATCCTTAAGGAGTAGAACTTGACTGGGGAGTTGTTGAAGGGGAAAGAAAGAGGTCTGCTAGTTGAACTTCGCAGATGTCTCATGAAGGAACACAACTGACTTAGGAAGACTTGGAAGATCACTTGGGCAGTCCAAGAGGGTGAGCAGGCCTTCCTGGCCACCCAAAATTTGGCATGAAGAGAGGAGCAGGTGCGTCTGGATATGTCAGAGGGTGTTCTGCTTGGCCTTTAGATAATTTCAAAGGAAGAGACAGGTATGAGGCAGGTCACATCCCAATTCTTCACAGAGGGAATATTATAAGAAGTCATGAGTCTGTCACTGGGTAGGATTAGAGTATCAGGATTCTTTGCAAGGGGCAAGAAGACATGTAGTGCTTGAAGATGAGAAGGGAGTCCTTGTCCAGACAGGCTAAGACCCCCAGTTTTGCCTTTTCAGTTGTGACATGGCTGGCTGAGTAATTCTTTCTCATCTATTTTCTTATACTTGCTTAGAAGGTAATGATAGCCTCTTAGCTAAGGACCTTCTTTAAAGGTACAGCTTAAAACTACCACAGTGGAAAAGAACTTATCAAAAGCTGGGTTAGGTACACAAGTATTTAATTGCCTTTCACATTTTTCTGTTCATGCTACTTAATGCCATTTTGCTTACCGCTCAATTCATTTCTTTGTCCTAGATTACAGTTTCTATTCTTCTGCTAACCCCAATAGCTCCCTAACCTTTATTGCTTCTTGCTGGAGAATCTTTGTGGATATATTTGTATCTCTTTTCTCGCTCACCCACCTCCTTCCTTTTCCTTTCCCTTTACTATCCACATGTAAGCTCATCATTTTTACAATAGGTGAAGAAGCCCAGTTGTCTTTGTCTCAAATTTGGAGGTCTGCTGAAAGGAGGCAGGGGGGGATGGGGGTAGGGAGGGTGGGGAAACTGGAATGGAGTGAGTCATCTTTCTTGGCTCCTCGAAAGTTGGATCCAACTTCAAAGAAAGTCTCAACTTGGGGGCACTTTCACAGATGAAGCTCAAACCTTTGTACATCCTTCCCTTTCCTTCTCCTCTCTCCTCCTGCAGTCTGAGCAGATTTGGCAATTTCAGCTGAGCACGTCTGTGCAGTTTTTTGAAACCCATTACATAAGTTTGTTAGTTTAAGACTCTCCTTTTTCAACATATGAGCCTAAAATGGCTTTGATTTAAAAATGGAACTTGGCAGGGGATTTGTTCATATGGTAATTTTTCTTTTTTTGGGTAATTTTTTTGTTTAGTTTAGTTTAATTTATAATATGTTTTTATCATTTTGGTGTTTTCAAAACAAATGGTGAAATATGTTTTTTCCCCCTTCTATTTTTGGCTACCCTCCTCTGAAAGGCCTCACTTCTCCCTTGTGTGTTTAATTTGGTGTTTGAAGGAGTCTTTTTTAGATAGAGAGGGTCTTATGCTGTAAAATTTAGGCTTAAACATCCCTGTGAGAAGGGATAATTCAGACACAGATCAGGACTTTTGCATCTCATGGCTCTTCGCTCATAACAAGCCAAAGGGTCACTAACTGGGGCTCAGAGTACGTAGAGACATGGAAAATAAATTGGATGAAAGGAAGGAAATGAGGGGAAACAACACTGTTTCTATATTCATGACCAGTGCATCCCAATTATCTGAGCAATAATTATTTCAAGGAATTCTTTTTTCACAGTCTGAGATGCAGCAAATCATCTCAGTTTTGCCAAGCAAAACTCTTTTCTTCTGGTCCCTAAACAGAGGGACTCTGCATTCCATGACTGACCATAATTCCCTTGAATTTTCTTACAGAGGCTTTCCTTCATCATCTCCTTAGAGCATAGAATACTCATGAAAGAGAATTCTGCCCTTTAGCAAGTGGTTCAGATCATGCATCCTGTTAAAGTCTGTAGGGTGGAATTGGGTCCTAATTTTTCAAGTGATCTCTTAATGTGCAAAGGTACCAACTTTGTGGAGGATGGGGAAGCAGGACATGAGTTAAAACTTGGGGCAGCTGTGTGCAGGCTGGGACCTCAGAATAAATGCTTTTAAAAGAAATGCAAGGCTGTTCAGTTGGGGTGCCAGGCACACCACCTACCCAGGAGATCCCAGTATGTGTTTATACCTAGTCTAGATGAAACAAAATTCATGTTGCTTTTAGAAAGGAAAACAGCAGCCTCTTTTTTCAAAAAGGGACAGGCCCTGACAAAAAGAACTTCCTCTATTTGTCCTTTGGGGTAAAGTAAGTTGCCATGACTGACTTGATCCAGGACAAGAATGGGGTACACTTTGCATGACTAAAGCAACGGAAGAGGTGATCTACCACGGGAAAGTATGGTACAGGGGGGCGAAACAATTGAAACTGTGCTTCATCCCAGTTAAGGCTGATAGGAGGTAGAGGGAAAAATCTTTCAGGCTCAGAGATGGGCTTTAGAAGATCAGCCAGAAACAAACACACACAAAAATAAGAAAGCAGAAGGCGTGGGTGGTTATGGGGATTAGTACTGACATATGGAGCCTATCAGCTTGAAGTTACACGTTTATATCTGACCTAGGTCACTCATGCCCCAAAGTCATTACTGTCGAACAGCTGTTGGGTGGCCTCTGTGAAATGACTTAGGGGTCTGAGCCCAGTTTCTAGTGGCAGGTGTCCACATTACACAAAATCCATCTGTATTAATTAGCCCCCTATATCTGGCAATCTCAGCAAAAAAGACCAAGTACTCAAAAGTTCACTGCAGAGATTGATCTCTCTTACTTTATCTTGGGTGGCCCTTCAAGGAAGAAGCTGAAGAACTTTCATACAAGTATCACAGGAGAAGAAAACGTAACCCTTGCTCTTTGGTTAATCTCAGGCCACCAGTTTTCAGATTCCCCCAGCCCAGCAGATTTCCCCAGTACTGCATTTGCTCTGTAAGTCAGCAGGAAGAAAGTATTTCATAACTCTTTGCGTGATGTCGAATATACATCCATTTGGTCTCTGCTTTCAGATCATAATAATATAAACAGGAAAACTACATTTTGAATTCATTAAGTTCTTCCCCCACTGTTTATAAAAGATAAAAACTTCTCTCTCCCTTTTTCTTTTCTTTTCTTTTTTTTTTCCCCTTTTTTTTTCAAGTAAGGATTGATTGGTGTCATGTACATATTCGTTCCCTTCTGTTTATGCAAGATAATAAGAGTATTAACATGGAGGTGGAATAATAGTGTTTATAATTCCATCGCCACTGTTTATATAAGATAAAAATGAGGGGGAGAAAAAAAAAGAGAGGGAGAAATAGTGAAAGAACATTTGCTGTTATGTACATATACTATTCCACTTCTGTTTGTAAAGAATGTGAAAGAAGGGGGGGAAAAGTGTAGCAAGTTGAAGAGGAGTTATAATATTTCTGTGCTGTTTACCTAAGATAAATCAATTTAGAGTTGATGTAACAAGTATCCTGGGAGAAGAGAATTGGGGTGAAGGAGGGACTGGTTGGGTTGTGCCTGATACTCTTAGTACCTTGTAATCCTTTCCTTTATTAAGAAACATGAAAGAGGTATACTGGATCTTTCTAGGGGGAATATGATGCCATCGGTGAGGCGGGGGACACACAGAGCTGTCATGCCAGCTAATACACTGGCTGCTGCCAGAGAGGTCAGAGGCTTTCTCTGGGAAGAGGACTCTGAGAACAGAGAGGATACTACAATAGTCTGAAAAGATCTCATGAACATTAAACCCCTTGGTATCATTGTCCATGGACTTAGTCCAATAATTGTGTGCCTGTATGACTGTTTTGTTCTGCAGCTTTGAAGTCTAATCCTAATTCCTTCAGGGAGAAAGGCTTGTAAAATGTCTGCATTTCAGAGAGGCAGAGGGATACTACCTTTGATGCAAACTCTATTGTCACTCCTGCATAGTCCTTCTAATTCACCCCTACTCCTACCCTGTGTGCAGGCATACTGACAGTGGGAAAGGCTGTCAGATGTGAGTATTTCAAGAGAGACAGGGTTCTACTGCAGAGAGTCCAATGGAGAGCTCTCCTATGAAGAAAGAATGAGAGATCTGGGGCTGTTTAGTCTTGAGAAGAGAATGCTGAGAGAGGATCTTCTTAATGTCTACAAATACCTGAGGGGTGGTTTTCAGGATGAAGGTGACTGTCTCTTTCTGGTGGTTCCCAGTGATAGGACAAAGAACAACAGTTCGAACTAGTCACAGGAAGTTCTACCTCAACATGAGGAGAAACTTCTTCGCTGTGAGGGTGATGGAGCCCTGGAACAGGCTGCTCAAAGAGGCTGTAGAGTCTCCTTTTCTGTAGACTTTAAAAACCTGCCTAGATGTGTTCCTGTGCGACCTGCCCTGGGTGATCCTGCTTTGGCAAGGGGGCTTGGATTAGATGATCTCTGGAGGTCCCTTCCAACCCCTAACATTCTGTGATTCTGTGATTCCCTGGGATGAGTACCAATGGCCATTTATACCTAACAAAATAACTGTGTAGACATTAATATACACACAGAGACCCCTCTGTGAGTTTTCACTTTTACAAATGAGTTTGCTCCAGCTTCAGTCACACCCTTAGTGGTTTTGCTTTGCTGGAGTGCATCCAGAGAAGGGCAATGATGCTGGTAAAGAGCCTGGAAAACAGGTCTTGTGAGCAGCAGCTGAGGGAACTGAGATTGTTTAGTCTGGAGAAAAGGAGGCTGAGGAGAGACCTCATTACTCTCTACAACTACCTGAAAGGAGATTGTAATGAGGTGGGTGTTGGTCTCTTCTCCCTAGTATCAGGTGATAGAAGGAGAGGAAATGGCAGGTGACGTTCTGCAGGTGATGATGGACATGCATGTGTGACTAGCTTAAGTGAAAGTGGTGGGAGAAAAATCAAAGTGCATGCCTAACCAGGAAGCTATGGAGTATCAGTAAATCACACTGTTGCATCAGAAGTACTTTTTGTCTTCCAAAAGAAGTCACTGTCTTTTATAATTGCATAGTAAGATTTCTTTTCTCTTTAATCCAAAATGAATCCAAACTCCAATGATGTCTTCATCCCTTCTTTCCAATTCTTACTTCAGCTCAAGAAATTCTCCCTACAAAGCAAGCCATTTAAGCAAATGCATAAGTCCATTTCTGTTAAATGGAACCTGAAATAAAGGTTAAATTTTAATTACATGCTTGAATCCCGTTGCATTCACACATTTGAAGCTAAGCACAAGCTTGAGTACATGGTTTGAGGGCTCAAGGCTTTAACATTAATCCAGTCAGGAGGTAAAAACAATGCTGCATGTCTGTTGTGTGACATGGCCTATTGCATTGCCTGATCCCACCTATGCACCCCTGCTTCAAATGTCAAGTACTTGAAGCAAACTGTATGCTCTTGGTGAAAAGCCTTGCCCAAGGTAGGTGAAAAAATAGGCTGCATTGAAAAAAAAATGTGCAGGCTGCTGGTAAACCTTCCAAAAGCAGACAAGGACATGAATTAGCCAAGTAAATGATTCCTTCAAAATTTCTCTCTACTAATTACCAGCCTTTGCTTCCCTTGTTGCTGACATGGAAGTGGATGCAAGGAGCAGGGATAGATCTGTCAGCAAGCTGGGAAGGAGTTTAAAGGAGCTTCAATCAAAAAACTTTTGTTTTTTGGATGAATATAAATTGTCCTGGGTACAAAATGTCATTTCCTGAAGCGAAGGCCACTCTCATCCCTATCTCAGAGCATTCCAACATGCAATAATATGCGTCTTAATTATGGTGTTTCAGCACAAAAGGCGCAGAAATTTCACTTTTCAGAGTTGTATAATCGAGTTGCTCCACCTTGCTATTAGGCATGAATGGCAGTCAGTGCTCCAGGGAAGCCTGAAATTGAAAGAGCAGCGGGAGGGGAGCAGTGGGTCAGGATGGGTATGCATTTAGGAGAGCTGTGTGGGGAGTCCAGGACTAGAATAGCAGGAAGTGCTGTAAATTGGATTGAACACGTTGCTAGTGGACAGGGTGAAAGATTATACAACATTTGTCTGTGTGACCGTAATGAGCTTTTTTCCCATAAAAGATGTGGGGAGAAAGTACTGTGTATGAATAGGGTCCCTTTAAGAAGCACTTTTGAAAGGGCTCATTTTCAATTCCAATCATGTATATGCCTCAGCAAGACTGTAGCCAGATGCTTGTAGATCTGAAGAAAACAGCCCAGCCCTTTTCTTATCATCTACCAGAGATGACAGACTTTAAAAACTCAATGGCACTTTCGATAACTTCTAACAAGAGCTGGGACTTGCCTGGCTCCATTTGTCTGGTCAAGGCAGTATTTCTGAGATTTATCCCATGGAGATTTTCAGCAGAACCTTACACTTAGTGTCTAAATTAATGATATTCCTTCCTTTTTGCCATGACAAAACCCACTCTGCACTCTATACGTTATGCTCAAGTTTTTGTCATGGACATATTCTGTAAAAAGCTTTTTCAGCTTCATCATTTTGACAAGCTGATTCCATTAAATCCTTCCCCGTGATCGCTTTCATATGGTGCAGATGGGGGGGGGAGGTTGTTTGCTTGCGTGGTTTTCCCTTCTTTGAAGCTAGAAAGCAGTGATCATCTGCCAGGTTACATGGGATGTCTTAGCACTGACCTGTCCCCAGGAAAACTTATTTGGAGGAAACACATGCATTTTCTGTATAGCTCTCACACTAAATAGAGTCTACTTGTTAGTCTACTCTGTAACTTTTCTTCAAGGCTCTTTCAGGATGTAGACATGAGCTTAGCTCTGAAAGCATGTAGGTTGGTCTGTTAATATCCCTGTGCATTTAAAAGCTCTAGATACAGAAGACTTTCTCTCTGCAGTATTTTTCAACATTTCACCTGGGCTGAAAAGGCAATTGTTGAGTATGTTGAATAAGAAAACCCTCTTAATCAAAATCCTACAGAGAAGAGGAGGTTGTGACCAAAAACGGAATACTGATCTCACCGCAGAGTTTTGCTTCACGTTTTTCCTACTGGCTTCGTAAATCTGAGGGCTGCAAGAAACTGCAGCAAGAAATTCCCTCTCTTGCCTTAGTGAGACCACATCTGGAGTATTGTGTCCAGTTCTGAGGGACAGGGAACTACTGGATAGAATAGAATAGAATAGAATAGAATAGAATAGAATAGAATAGAATAGAATAGAATAGAATAGAATAGAATAGAATAGACCAGACCAGACCAGACCAGGTTGGAAGAGACCTTCAAGATCATCGTGTTCAACACCACCCAACCAACTAAACCATGCAACCAAGCACCCCATCAAGTCTCCTCCTGAACACCTCCAGTGATGGTGACTCCACCACCTCCCCAGGCAGCCCATTCCAATGGGCAATCACTCTCTCTGTGTAAAATTTCCTCCTAACCTCCAGCCTAAACCTCCCCTGGTGCAGCTTGAGACTGTGTCCTCTTGTTCTGGTACTGGTTGCCTGGGAGAAGAGACCAACCTCTGCCTGTCTACAACCCCCCTTCAGGTAGTTGTAGAGAGCAATAATGTCACCCCTGAGCCTCCTCTTCTCCAGGCTAAGCAACCCCAGCTCCCTCAGCCTCTCCTCATAGGGCTTGTGTTCCAAACCCCTCACCAACTTTGTTGCCTTTCTCTGGACACGCTCCAGCAGAGGGCTAGGAGAATGACTGAGGGAATAGAATATCTGTTGTGATGAAAGGCTGAGAGGGCTGGGGCTGTTTAGTCTGGAGAGGAGATGACTTAGAGAAAATCTGATCAAAAATTATCTGAATGGTGGGTGTCAAAAGGTGGTCAGTCTCTTTTCACTGATAGGATGAGGGGCAATGGACACAAACTGGAACACAGGAAGTTCCACCTTGGCATGGGGAAAAACTTCTTTCCTGTGAGTGTACCAGAGCACTGGAACAGGATGCCTAGAGAGGTTGTGGAGTCTCCTTCTCTGGGGAATTTCAAAGCCCACCTGGGTGGGTTCCAGTGTGGCCTACACTAGGTGATCCTGCTTTGGCAGGGGGGTTGGACTAGATGACCTCCAGAGGTCCTTTCCAACCCCTACCATTTGATGTTTCTGTGATTCACTACAGTATGGTGGTATCATTGCCGGATACCATGGTTATCAGAGATGCCAAAGGGGTCTAGGCAATCACTGTTGCCTCTGATCCTGCCATACCATCAAGTGCTAGATGCTGGTGATAAGAGGTGGAGCTGAAAAATTAGATAGAGCTGATAATGAAGGAAAAGGATTCTTAATTTTCAAATACACCTCTTCACAACATACCTCCTGAGGAAGTTGGGGTATTTTAATCTCAGTTTCATAGCAGGAGGAAACTAAGCAGATAGGAGTCTGTGGAGGAACCGAATGCATGAAACTGGCTTTGTCTTCAAGGGATGCTTTTGTTCTGATGTTGTGGCAAATGAGCACAGTTCAGAGCTACCTCTTTGCTTCATTATAATGAGGCTAGTAAAGGTTTTCATTCCAGCCTCAGCAATGGACATATCTGCTGGTCTTTTGGGGGGTCACTGTCAGAGCAGAATAGAATTGCATACAGCCTGCTTTTGCATAAAAAGAAAAGCAAAATCGATCTTAGTAGGCTACCAAGGCTATCAAAGCATCTCAGTTTCCCCAATTTATTTATCTCTGCCACAAACCAAAAGCAAATTTTAAAGCAACTTTTCTTTTTTTTGGGCACCTCCTAATAACTTCACCATCCTTCCTTTTCCAGAGCCTTTCTACAGATACTTGTATTTCTCAAGCTGACAGCTTTCTTCTGATCCCCAAGACTGAATAGCTGGTTATCTCAGCTTTCCATCTTATGTGGAGTTTATCTCCCTCATTTAAAATAACAAAAGCACTGTCTGCATGCACAGACCATTATCCTGGTTTGGCTGTTAAAGTTACTGTAATGCTGACTTTATTTTCTGTAGCAGTTCTGAGCAAAATGTTTCCTTTGAAAGGTCTCAGACCTCTATCCACCCAGCTCCTAATCACAGTAATAACCAACCTCAAGGAGTCATTAGTGAAGACTCAAACAATATCCTGTAACAAGTCAGCTATGAAGAAATTGGCATAGTTTATCTCTGTGATTCATGTTCTTATGAAAATAATGGGTTGCAAAATAAAGCTAGCATTGCTGTCCTGCTCTACAGTATCCCTTGGATCTGAGTCTTTTCTCCCCAACCCCCTTGGTCTCCCAAACAAACACTGAATACAACTACAATCACTTATGAGACAGGGTCCATCTACAGAAGCGACATGTTGTTAGATTATAACACCAATTTAGTATGCTGCTTCTTAAACTGAATAACCTATAAACCTCTTTTTGATCACTGTAACTTTGCTGCATTTTCAGATGAGCTGGGGAAGTGGTGTAATGATTATATTCAAATCCATCCTGTAAAGACAGATTTGCTTTCCTGAAGCAAATGGATGCAGCAAACTATGTAAACTGGGTTTGGCTGGGTTCTTGGAATTGTTTGCTTTTGGTTTTGTCTTTGTGAAATGGACACTCATGCTTTGCAGGAAAGCTGATAAATACCATAAACTATGGCTCACCACTAAGAGACTTTGTAAAATCTCTGTGTCTGCTGTTGGTTTGGCTTCAGCAATCAAAGGGATCAGCTTTTCCTCATTGTGAGGAGTGTGCAGGTGGCTTTTCAGGTTTCTTGAAGGATTTTAATTCTCATTTGATGTGGTTCAGGCTCTAAACCAGGCAGCTAAAGATGAGTTCATTTCACAGTTCTGCTTTAGTACTGATCGGCTTCAAGACCGGTTTACCTTTCTCTTTTTTCCTTTATTTCATTCCTTAAAATGGGAATAAGGACAATTCCCCCTATAAAGCAAGAGGTAGTGTTCAATTCATTGGTAGTTTGGTTGGTTTTATTACAAATAAAACTCTTGAGAAAATGTATATTGAAATCCACAGCTTCCAGGCATATTAGTTGCTCTCTGGATGAGCTGTATCCATATGAGCAGACTGTACTGTTTGGGGGGAAACTGGAAAACTGGGAAGTTTGGTGGTGTTTCTGCTTGTTGACTGGGTCAGCAAATTAAATTGCCAGGCTGAGAGAGCTCAGTGGTTTGGTTGCTCAGGAGAGTAAGTTCTGGACTGGAACAGAATGTCATTTCAGAGGGTCAGTCCTACTAGAAAAGGTGCTCAGTAATTACAGTGAGGTTTCTTTTCTGTTATGCCTGTCTGCTGCATACATCTTTTCTCTTCAATTACATCAACTACCCTGTGTTGTCCTCTATCTGTGTTATCCAATGGAGAAGTTAAGATTGAAGAGTTGGTGAAAAGTGTCCATTCTAAGCTACCCTGCCACCAGCCAACTTAAACTCCCTTCCTGGAGCATCCCATGGGTGGTGAGGGTCATGGAAGGAGGCATGTCAAAGTTAAACTGAAAAAAAAAACAAACAAACAAGGAATGGAATGGGGAGGTGGTTTGGATATAGGAGACTCAGGGGTGACCTTATTGCTCTCTACAACTACCTTAAGGGGGGTTGTAAACAGGCAGAGGTTGGTCTCTTCTCGCAGGCAGCCAGCACCAGAACAAGAGGACACAGTCTCAGGCTGCACCAGGGGAAGTTCAGGCTGGAGGTCAGGAGGAAGTTTTACACAGAGAGAGTGATTGCCCATTGGAATGGGCTGCCCGGGGAGGTGGTGGAGTCGCCATCAGTGGAGGTGTTCAGGAGGAGACTTGACAGGGTGCTTGGTTACATGGGTTAGTTGATTAGGTGGTGTTGGATGATAGGTTGGATGCGATGATCTTGAAGGTCCCTTCCAACCTGGTCTGGTCTATTCTATTCTATTCTATTCTATTCTATTCTATTCTATTCTATTCTATTCTATTCTATTCTATTCTAATCTATTCTATTCTATATTAGTGGTAAAACTTAGAATTAGAGATAGGATCCTATAAAACAACATCAGACTTGGTGATAAGAGAGATAAGATACTGCATTCTTGACTCCTTAGCAACCCATCCGCATTTAAAAGAGCAATGAAAAATTTAGTTCCCCTGAAATGCCATTTTCAGGGCAGATGTCACAAAACACCATGGTACAGAGTACAAAATGGAGAGCATTGTTCCCAGAAGGTGTTTTAGAAGATCTTTGTAAGGTAGTTTTGATTTATGTGAGTAGGCATGTAGTGAGAAGAAACAGGTAAAAAAACTCAATTCCAAACTACTGATTATGGCCCTTTGGAGAAACAAAAGGGAAAAAAATCCAAACCTCAGAAAAAGCACACATTTAACCTGGGTTTGTAGATGCTGAGGGCTCAACTCTGCATACAGTGGTGCAGTTGCATAACCCTGGTGATTTCAGCGGATCTGCAGGGGTTTGAAGGCAAATGGAATATTCTCTGTAATGCTTTTAGTCTCGTTCCAAGTGTTGCGTACTGTCACAAGAACACAGTTCGTGTTCAAAGCACTACAAACTGCAAAAATCAGAGAACAAACCATTCCAGGATTTGCTGCTCTTGTGTACAGTTATCTGTCAGGTGAACATTTCTCTATAGGTCTTCATATAGCTGTGGTGATTGCTTTACTGGATAGGTAGTCAGGAAGACATTCAGCTTGGTAGTGCATCAGACCCTTAATGGGAAGGTCGTGAGTTCAAGCCTGCAGTAGGCAGTAGTGTCTTCCCTACTCTAGTCATGTGGTCTGTGGTGACAGGTTGGACTCGATGATCTTTGAGCTCTCTTCCAACCTTAGGAATACTGAATACTGAATATTGAATACAGAATACAGACACACTTTCTTTAGATGATTGTGACTATGGATTTCACATAGTTACCCTTTACTCTAGCGGTCTTGCTGCCACCTTGCTCCTGATTTGATGGGCACCCTCATATTCAAGCCTAAACCATATAGCTCTCACTGAACAGAGCAAGCTGGATCTTTGAAGTCCAGTGTAACCCCAACCTGGAGCATTCCAGAGCTCTGTTCATACTCTTCACCCCTCAGCACCAATGGATGATGCAGATCCATGCATTCCTGCACAAGCCTCCAGTTCCCTTTCACTCAGGCTCATCAGTGACCTCCACTCCATCCCATGCTGTTCCCGAAGCCTCACGCTGCTTGCAACTCAGCCAGTGCCCTTCAGTTCTGATCTGCAGTGCCTTCAGGGAATAATGATAGATTGGAGCACTTATGTCACAAACTGAATGTTAGTCAGATGTTAAAATGAAAGAAATATTATGGAGAGTCAGCACATCTCACTTTGGAAATAAATTACGTAAAGGACGCTAGAGCGTCATGGCCCTTGGGACCACACATGATCCAAAGACACCATTTAGAGAAGTTATCACAACACTGATAGATATATCAGATCATCCTGAAGGAACATTAATACCCAGAAGGAAAATAATAATTAGCAATAGAAAGCTCCCAACCAATAACTTAGACTCATTTTCCAGGGTCACTTCCTCACATCAGTAACCTATTTGTATGTATCAGTAGATATTACAGCAATTATCTCAATAATAGACAAACTTCACTAATTGCTATTATTAATACAGATCCATTTAGTTCCTAGTACCATCGTTTCTCAGCTTAACATTTTGGTTATACAAATTTAGTCTGCTTAAATAGTTCATTTTCACTTGATTGTACTTTGAGCCAGCAGTGTGCCCAGGTGGCCAAGAAGGCTAATGGCATCCTGGCATGCATCAAGAATAGTGTGGCCAGCAGGAGCAGGATGTTGAGACACTTGAACGTGTCCAGAGAAGGGCAATGAGGCTGGGGAGAAGCCTTGAGCACAAGCCCTACAAGGAGAGGCTGAGGGAGCTGGGATTGTTTAGCCTGGAGAAGAGGAGGCTCAGGGGAGACCCTATTGCTGTCTACAGCTACCTGAAGGGTGGTTGTAGCCAGGTGGGGGTTGGTTTCTTCTCCCAGGCAACCAGCACCAGAACAAGAGGACACAGTCTGAAGCTGTGCCAGGGGAAGTTTAGGCTTGAGGTGAGGAGAAAGTTCTCCACACAGAGAGTTGTTAGCCATTGGAATGGGCTGCCCAGGGAGGTGATGAAGTCACCATCCCTGGAGGTGTTCAAGAGGGGATTGGATGTGGCACTTGGTGCCATGGCTTAGTCATGAGGTCTGTGGTGACAGGTTTGACTTGATGATCTTTGAGGTCTCTTCCAACCTTGGTGATTCTGTGATTCATCTTGCTGTGTAGTACAGTTTTGGCACTGCTGAATTCAAAATTGGTACTTGAAAAGGTGCAGGGAATGTGGACCATAGACTGGAGCTGAACACCTCCAAGCAGAGAAGCAGAAGACGCACTCCTCTACTTATCCAGCCTGCAATAAGGAGAGCATGATTTGACATGGCAATGGTATAGGGCAACAGATGTGAGCTGCCAGTTCAACCCCACTGCTTTAGACCAGAAAATTTGCCTGGAGGCATGAATGAAGCTAAGGGCTAATTTTTAAGGTATGATCCTGAAAGACAGTCAAAACTTCTAGATATATATCCTTGTATATTTAGGTAAATGTGTTTTTTGCTTCATCTGTTTTAAGGTTTCAAAGTTGAGCTCCAGTGGCATGAGCATCCAAAACAAAAATATTTCATCAATTGGGAATTCCCAAATTGTTTATGGACCACAAAGACAACTCATCTCACCAACAGATGACTTTTGTTTTTAATCCCTCTTTTCCAAAAGAAGAAACAAACCTGGAAGCTGGGTGGAAATGATGACCCAGTCACATTGCAACCATCATCTCTTCCTGGTCCATCTTTGCTCCTTCTCTGTTTCTTGATGGGAGCATGTGCTGCCTCGCAGTGAGGGAAGAGCATCAGTGATGCTGGAAAGATGGCAGGTGGGAGCAGGCAACTGCTGCCACCAGAGCAGTGAACCTGGCCTACAGCATACCCTCTTAGGGCAGTCAGAAATAGGTGGTGGGAGCTATTTTGGCAGCAGCTACCCTTTCCCAGGCATTCTGTTTCCCAGAAACAGGCCTGAAGTGCTGACCTCCTTGTGCATGCAGTGACATTGGGTGGTGATGGAGAGCAGAGTAGGAGAAGTGCTGTGGCACTGGAAGGGTGGTGGTGGGCAGCTTTCTTCTGCCAGTAGGCTGAGCTATGTGAGGCTGTGGTGAAGAAATATCTGCCAAGAAAACATCCTGTTTTAACATATTTACCAATTCCTCAAAGACTGTGTCAGTGGTTAGAGATACCAAAAATTAAAAGTAAAATCATTTCAGGCCATCTCTAAGCCAAGTTGCAATGCTCAAAGTGCTATGTTTAGTTTATAAGGTTATAAAACAAGAATACGTGTAAGCTTCCCCCCACCTTTGCTAGTTTTGCTCTCACCCTGAGCCTCTTGAAGCATCTGCTGCTTAAGCTGCAGTGTGCTGTTGCTTCCAGAGTGCTCTCATGCTCATCTGTTAAAGATGTTTTCCTCAGAGGTGCTTCGTACAGAGACTTTTCTTGACTGAAGTTCTTCTTAGGGAGCTGGAGACCTCCGATGGATGTTAATTAGAGTTCAGTTTGCAGATGTAAGAGATTCCTTTTCTTATTTCATCTGTCTCATTGTTTTCACTGAGAACAGCTGGTAGGACTTATTTTAGGCTGGGTTACCTGTGGAATGAGTCAGCTCCTTGACTTGATGTACTTTTAAATTAGCTTACATATACATAAAAGTCCAGATTTTGATTGGATTGCTTTCTTTTGTTTTATCAATGCATAATACTCTCCAGCCTTCCTGGCAAGTAGCATGCTGAAAAATCTATTCCCTCAAGACTTTTTCTTTTGTATTTCCTAGTTAAGGATCTGTGAAGTTTCTGGTTTATAAAAGCATTTTTGTGTGTTTGCACATGTAACACACATTTAAAGTCTTCTTTTTCCCAGTTTCATAATCTGAAAAGGACAAGGCTAACATTTCAGCTATTCCTAATTGCAAAAACATTAGAAAGTCTCATTTTAGTACACTTTCTGGTCCAAATTTAACAATGATACTAGTTACTTACATAGTAATTAAAAAATAAATGTATTGGAATGGGCCCAGGGAGGTGGTGGAGTCACCATCGTTGGAGGTGTTTAGGAGGAGACTTGACAGGGTGCTTGATTGCATGGTTTAGTTGATTAGGTGGTGTTGGATGATAGGTTGGACATGATGATCTCGAAGGTTTGTTCCAACCTGATCTGGTCTGGTCTATTCTATTCTATTCTATTCTATTCTATTCTATTCTATTCTATTCTATTCTATTCTATTCCTATTCTATTCTATTCTATTCCTATTCCTATTCTATTCTATTCTATTCTATTCTATTCTATTCTATTCTATTCTATTCTATTCTATTCTATTCTATTCTATTCTATTCTATTCTATTCTATATCATAAAGCCTTTACAACATGTGATAATGTAAACTCCAGGCTTATTTGTCTTCAAGGTTGAGACAGGAAATAAGAGGTTGAGGGAGGTGGGGTTGCTTACCCTGGAGAAGAGGAGACTCAGGGGTGACCTTATTGCTGTCTACAACTACCTGAAGGGGAGTTGTAAACAGGTACAGTTTGGTCTCTTCTCCCAGGCAGCCAGTACCAGAACAAGAGGACACAGTCTCAGGCTGCACCAGGGGAGGTTCAGGCTGGAGGTTAGGAGGAAGTTTTACACAGAGAGAGTGATTGCCCATTGGCATGGGCTGTCTGGGGAGGTGGTGGAGTTGCCATCCCTGGAGGTGTTCTGGAGGAGACTTGCCAGGGTGCTTGGTTGCATGGTTTAGTTGGTTGGGTGGTGTTGGATGATAGGTTGGATGCGATGATCTTGAAGGTCTCTTCCAACCTGGTCTGGTCTATTCTATTCTATTCTATTCTATTCTATTCTATTCTATTCTATTCTATTCTATTCTATTCTAAGTCTGTTTTCTTTTCTGTTACCTTCTGTGCTCTGTAGTTTCTGAAATAAAAAAAGTCTTTGGAAAATGAGTGATGGAAGTATTATTGATAAATTTTGATTCAAATTGTTCTCAAGTCATTTTCACATTCTCTACAGAGCCACAGTTTGGCTGTTTATTTCATTTAAAAGGGCATGCACACCTGTAGTTGAGATTGTTTTCAAACTCTTTAATGATGCACAACTAAAATCCATGTGTAAGTGCATTCCAGTGTATACAGATGCACCAACATATGTACAAAAACTTCTTTGCATTTTTTTCAAAGCTCATTTTATTTTGATCCTCCAGTATTGTAGACTAAGATCAGGCCCTCAGATTGTGCTTCCACCCTCACTGCATTAAGCTGTCAGTTGTAAAACCAGCTCCTCAGTTCATCGCTTTCCTAGGACTAAGACAACCAAGTGATGCTCATTTCCTTCTGCGTTAAATAGATCAACTAGCCCTTCTCTTCAGTCCTGTATGAAGGAGAGGAGAGGAGAGGAGAGGAGAGGAGAGGAGAGGAGAGGAGAGGAGAGGAGAGGAGAGGAGAGGAGAGGAGAGGAGAGGAGAGGAGAGGAGAGGAGAGGAGAGGAGAGGAGAGGGGAGGGGAGGGGAGGGGAGGGGAGGGGAGGGGAGGGGAGGGGAGGGGAGGGGAGGGGAGGGGAGGGGAGGGGAGGGGAGGGGAGGGGAGGGGAGGGGAGGGGAGGGGAGGGGAGGGGAGGGGAGGGGAGGGGAGGGGAGGGGAGGGGAGGGGAGGGGAGGGGGTTGGAAAAGATCTTTGAGATCATCGAATCCAACTTATCACCCGACACCATCTAATCAACTAAACCATGGCACCAAGCACCCCATCCAGTCTCTTCCTAAACACCTCCAGCTGACTCCACCACCTCCCTAGGCAGAATCCATTAAGGACAAGGGCCAGGTTGTGGAGCTGTCCCTCTTCTCTTAGGCACACTAGGTGGAGATGCAGGAGAGGGAACATAACCTGCCCCATCGACACTGTGAGAAGACTTGGTTGATTTCAAGTGGATCAGAACTGGGCCTTTGCAGATGTCAGAATCTGCAGAAACACTCTTGTCTGTTTGGCCTTCTGCACAGTTTCTGTGCTGCAAAACACTGTTTGAGTAGGTGCCATTATCAGTCCCCAGGCAGACACCATCGTGCAGTGAAGCTTGTTAATACAGGTGACACAGATTCCAGATACTTGGGCTGTTAAAGGAGGGGACCACTTCAAGTAGCCTGACCACAGGGAAAAAAGAAAAGGGAAAAAAAGAGAGAGAACTTGAAGATCATTTTCCTCTAGATGTTGCCATATTGCACTTCCTGATGTGGCTCCTTACCTCCTGTGTGACATCTGTGGCTAAGGCTTTGTCATATTTCTTGTCTGCTAACATAACATTTGACTGCTTTGCTCTGCATTCTTGTAATTAACTCTTAATATTAAAGTGGTTTCCATCTGTGGATTCCTCAGCAAGCTGATGGAAAGGTGGTTTAATTCACAGCCAAGAAACATGTTAGGTGATTGCTGGCTGTACTAAGAGTTAATGTGAAGGTAATAGGAGATATCACAGGGACTGAGATTCTACTGGCCATTAGCAGAGGTGACTTCAAAAGCAAATGATAATTAGTATGGGTTTCACTGAGCCAAGTTTCCATCTGCTGCTAGTGACTGGATTTTGAGCTGCTCTCCTGTTAAAGATTTACATGGATTCTCGATGGAAGGGACACTTAAGAGAAAAGAGTATAAATCAACAAATAACAATGTAACCTGCAGAAATATAAATCTATGTAGATTAATCTGTGCTTTCTAAATTGCATACTAGATTGTAATTCAATCAAAGGGTAGGGCTACTGTGACGTTTATGAACATTTATGGATAGGATGAGCTCTCAGATTAAATGTCAAGCCTAGTATTCAGTTTAGAATCACATATTGTTGTTGTTCATTAATATGTAAAAACAACAATAATATCCACTAAAATCCCCAATTTAATTTTTCTGTAATCTGTCAGAGATGCAGTGCAGCCTCTCTGCCCCCTCAGATCATTCACAGGGCTCCACTGAATTCCTACTGAGTCTCCTTTTTCACCATGTTTCCCCAGCAGGGCTCTGTCTGGTCTCCACTCCGCTGGGGAATTTTCTGGTAAATTATTCTCTTCCACTGGGATTAAGTTCTGGTTTAGATATTGAGCAGGTGTAGTGCTTCCAGGAGGAGAGGAGTGGCAAGGCTCTGCATCTTCCCTGAGTAGATTACATGTGGTAAAGCTGTGCCCTTCTGTGGTTCTGTATTGATAAAGAATGTGAAAATGTGTTTTGAGGCAAGAACAGTCAGTCTGTTTAGGATTATCTAAATGTGTTGCCAGTCCTCCCTGCTTAAACCCGTCCACAATTTGCTTGCTTCTTGCCAGTCTAGTGGCTGAAGGAGAAATATTTCTCCTGTTGGTGTAGTGCATTACATCAGAGTGATCCTAAATCACTTTGCAGAAGTTGAGCAGAAAAATTGAGCTGAATACTGTTGCTGAATAGAATAGAATTAACCAGGTTGGAGAAGAGCTGCCCCAGTTTACCACAATGAAAAGACACTCGAATCAGGTTAACTCAAGCCCTTTAGTGAAGGAAATGTCAATTGCAAAAGCTACTTTGGCACCTAAGGTGTTAATTTTGTTGAAAGTAAGCAGGGCTTAAGCTAACAAAGGTAAAATATTCTTAAGTCCCTAGGTGGTTTACAGCCAAAATTTCACTGACTTACAGTGGACTTTGATGTGAATGCTTAAGTCACTTCTGGAAATTGTAGTTAGCCTCATAAATTGATTACCTGCTTGTATAATGTAACTCATATGACTGGGCTTCCCCATCTTAACTCCTCATAAATAAGAGATTCTTTAGTCTTTAGGAACCTTGTTCTCATTAAACTCAAGGGGGGGTTAGATCCCTAAATATCTTTAACATTTAAGCCTTGCTTGTCTCTTGGTCTTTGTGATTTAAATTGAATTTATTCACATAGCAAAGAAAGAAAAAGTAGGCAGAATCTGGCCACAATGAAGCAAGGGCAGGCTTAAGATTAGCCCCTGGCTATTTTGTCCAATGTCCAAAACAGCTTCCAAGTAATAGTGATTAATTAACACTAGGAATTCAGTATGAAAAAGGTAAGTGGATTCCCTTTGTCCAGAGCCATACTGAGCTGAAAACAAATGACATAAATAGAAATGGATAATTATTCTGCTTATAACATGGAGACCTGGGGAAAACAGTCAGCTTCCTCAGACTCCATTTTTTTACCTTATTATATAATTGTATATCTTGAAGAAATCTACTGTGTTAATCTAATGTAATTAGGTTAAGTATGTCCCTAATGACAAACAGTGCCATATGATAAAATGTTTCACCCCAGCATTTTAATGGTTCAGGTTCTGCTCATGGTTTCAATTAAGTCAGCATGATTGCACAGGGCAGTGAGAACAGGCTTTGGCCCACTTCTCTCCCGCATACGTGTTCTGCAGTTATCTAACCTGGAATGAATCATAGTTTCCTCAGACACATCTTGTTTTTCCAGTACTTTACATGGAAAGTTTTGTTTCCCTGTATTTGCTTTTGATCAAAACTGGTAATCAAGTATCCAGCCCAATAGCAATCATTAAAGAAATGATGGTGTTTCAGTTCTGGTGATTTGGCAGATTCTAGTGTACAGCTTTTAGTGTACTGTGCCTGTCTAATATTACCCTAGAGTTTTAATTAGGTACAACAATTTATGTTCACTTCTTACAGCAAATTCAACAGTAGTGTTGGTGTAAATGAGTCCTTACTCAGCACCTCCAGAGTCTCAGGCTGCGATTTGTAGAATTTGGCATCCATGTCACCAAAGTTTCTTGATGCTTTCCCTTACAAGAACTCCTTTTACGTTGCTTATAACAGAGCCAAACTCTAACCACTCAGCCTAGAATTTTCCATTCTGTGTTTTGGTTATGGGGATTTTGTTGGTTGTTGGTTTGGGTTTGTTTCTTTCTCCCATGTGGAGCTGCCTCCTGCTTTATTTAAAAAAACTTTCATTTGTTTGGTGTTTTTTTTTGTCTCCAGGCCTCCAAAGCACATCTTGTTGCTCAGACCTCTTGTCCCAGGTTCTTCTGTAGTCTGCCGTACAGTCTGTCCCATCTGCCCAAAAAAACCTTGAAAGAAATTGTTCCCCACTACTAGCTGCTAAAAGTCCTTCACATACAGTCTACCACAGATGAATCTATGGGCTTCATGGTTACATCTCCAGGAGCAATGCAAAAGGAACATAAGGGATACATGCTTAGCAAAGGAGTTTTTTTTCCATCAGGAGAACCTCCCTGTTAGCATTTATCAGAGTAAAGGATTCATGGAAGTGAGATAAATAGTGCCCTGCTCTTCACCAGCCTGATGTTGCTCTCCTTTCATCTTACAGCACTTCAGCTTTTCAGTCTGGGCAGAATCCATCCTGTCATCTCTCTCATGCAAATCTTCCTTATATTTGGGAGCAGTCAGCTTCTTTAAAGAGAACTTTGCTGTTAAGCAGGGCTTCTCCTGCTGGCCTATACAAAGGCTGCCATAAGCATCTTCTTTGCCACTCTGATGTTTGTATGATTCTCTCTGCTCTTTGCTGTACTTCTTCCACATCCTTTGTGGATTCTCTCATATTCTCCTCTTCCAGACCCATCATTCCCACGAATGATAGCTACAACTCTTCTTGCCTCCCCTCTTTCTCTCACTTTTCCTTCTCTGTCTCAACTTTGGTTTGTATTTCTCTGAAGCAATATTGTAATGTCATCTATTTTGTGCCCATGTCTGATGAGGCATTTACCTGCCTGTTGTCTTTGCTACCAATTATTTCCAGCTTCTTCAAAACTGCACTTGCATTCCCCTCCCCTCATGTAGATGGTGTCTGAACCCCTGGTGAATAACTCTATCCACACGATATGGATCCCATGGTCTTTGTCCACTATGTTCCTGGTCCCCTGATGGCAATCTTTTAGAGGGCACTGATTTGTAGCTTTGAAAATTTGAGGAGCATCTCCCTGTGTTTTCCGTGTGTGTCTTTCTTTTACAGAATTCAGAGCATGGGACTTCGATTGTTTTGTCTGTTGTTTTATCCCAGGTTAATGTTTTGGAAGATGTGTTGGCAATAAAGCTTAAATACACCACAGCAGACTTTGTCAACTAGACCTGTAGTCTACCTAAAAATTTGCTGTCCTTTAGCCATTCTACTTTCAAGCAGCCGTTTCGTTTTCTTAGGGGTCTCAGGGTAACAAATCTATCAAGTCCAAAAGATACTGTGTTGACAGAAGGAACTAAGACAACACAATTTTTCTGTGCAGCTATCAGCTGTAATGTAAGCATCCTCAGCCCTAATAATATGCCTAACCCCTCTTCTGTGGAGGTTAGGATCAAGAAGGCAAGTTCTGTTTCAGAGGCCTGTATCATCTGGCATGACTGCTAAGAAGGATATCTTTCAAATCTGGCAATATTATTGTGATAAAAACATTTGTCTGTAAGAGCCACAAGCCTATTTCATGGAGGCTGTTGAACAGCCACCAGAGGATATTTAGTCTGTGCTGCCTTGGAATTATCCCAGGGCTGCAAGGCTTCTCAGCCATTACCAGTTTTTGCAGGTACATAGTTCTGGGGTCAGGTAATTAAAAAATTTGTGAGATTTCTACAGTTTGTGAAATTGAAACTCCCCCCCCCCCCCCCCCCCCCCCCCTTCTGTGGGAACTGCTACCATCTGTGAATCTCCTCAATCTCTGTTTTACATTGATATCATTTAGTGTGCTTATTGTCAGTTAATTCCCTTTTTTTTTTTCTCCTTTTTTTTCCCCTTTTCTGCTTAGATCACTCACAATCAGTTTGTGGCCTTCCTCTGAAGGAACCTTTCCTGTCTCCTGTGTAAGTATACCAAATATTCTATATTTTTCATGTGTATGAGCTGTGCTTTTTGTTCAAGTTCCATCCAAGTATATTCTTGTGCAGTTCTCAGTTGTTCCCCATGACCACTGGACTCAGTAGCCAATTTTTATTCTAATGCAGCAGCTCAGCATTTCAAAGCAGTCCCAGCTTATGGACTGGCCTCAGTTCAGTGACATTGTGTGGTTGGTTGATGTGGAATTTATGTGTGCATTTCTGGATGTCAATATGGAAGATTTGTGTTATATTTGGGGACATACATGCTGTGGTGGGCATTATGCTGTTGCACTCTGGTTCAGAATAAAATATGCAAGTATGGGAAACAGTCAACTTCAACAGCCAATTTCAACCTGTTCTTAATGAAATCCAGCCTTGTAGCATGGGACCCTTCTTCACCCAGTCCTGCGTACAGGGATCAGTGCTGGGCCCCATGCTCTTTAATATCTGTATCGATGATCTGAATGAGGGGATTGAGTCCATCATCAGTATGTTTGCAGATGACACCAAGCTGGGGGTGGGTGTTGATCTGTTAGAGTGTAGGACACCTCTGCAGAGGGATCTTGACAGGCTGGACAGATGGGCAGAGTCCAACGGTATGAGATTTAACACATCTAAGTGCTGGGTTCTGCACATTGGCCACAACAACCCCATGCAGTGCTACAGGCTGGGGTCAGAGTGGCTGGAGAGCAGCCAGGCAGAAAGGGACCTGGGGGGTACTGGTTGATAGTAGGCTGAACATGAGCCTGCAGTGTGCCCAGGTGGCCAAGAAGGCCAATAGCATTCTGGCCAGGATCAGGAACACTGTGGCCAGCAGGAGCAGGGAAATCATTGTGCCCCTGTACTCAGCACTGGTTAGGCGACACCTTGAGTCCTGTGTCCAGTTCTGGGCCCCTCAGTTTAGGAAAGATGTTGAGTTGCTGGAACATGTCCAGAGAAGGGCAACAAAGGGGTTTGGAGCACAAGCCCTATGAGGAGAGGCTGAGGGAGCTGGGGTTGCTTAGTCTGGAGAAGAGGAGGGTCAGGGGAGACCTTCTTGCTCTCTACAACTACCTGAAGGGAGGTTGTAGCCAGGTGGGGGTTGGTCTCTTCTCCCAGGCAACCAGCACCAGAACAAGAGGACACAGTCTCAAGCTGTGCCAGGGGAGGTTTAGGCTGGATGTTAGGAAGAAGTTGTTCATAGAGAGAGTGATTGCCCATTGGAATGGGCTGCCCAGGGAGGTGGTGGAGTCACCATCACTGCAGGTATTTAGGAAGAGACTGGATGGGGTGCTTGGTGCCATGGGTTAGTTGATTAGATGGTGTGGGATGATAGGTTGGACTCGATGATCTCAAAGGTCTTTTCCAACCTGGTCTGGTCTGGTCTGGTCTATTCTATTCTATTCTATTCTATTCTACTGTCCTACCTACTGACCAGCAGGTCCTACTGACCTGCTCTTCTTATGTGGGCAGATTAAATATGCTGTATTCTCTTTGACATCTAACAGTATTGGAATTAAAAATCTGTTTGTTAGTTGTTTCTTTGGAAGATGTTACAGAGATTTCTTTTCTCACCTGCTCTCATTCACTTGAGTTTGGATGCTGCTATGTAGTCTGACAATTTGGTGACCTTTTTAATTGAAGAAAAAGCTGTGTTAATCCAATTAATTATGGGTTTTAAGACCTAGAACATGAAGAATTTTCATCCTTGAGGTTTTGCTTTTTCCTTTTGGGGGAAATCAGGAATGGAAGCTTCATGAGAGTTTGCTGCTTGTGATTGGGATTTTAATTTTTGCCAGGTTTTGACACAGGATGATTTTTAGTATTTTGGAACAAAAGTTTGCATTTCACTGGGATTTGTTCATACACACTGGCAGTGAAATCAACAATGCTTCTTGTTGCAATATAAAGGGAAATATAGCACTACCACTTCATACTATTTACTCTAGTTAAGTAAAGACAGACCAAGGCTTTCCATATGTCCACCAGCATTTTAAGCCACTGTTTTGGGATGTCCAAGCTGGAGCTATTTAATGAATGCCAAAAATAATGAAGACTTTTAAATGTAGTTTTAGAACTCCATGTCCAACTATGCCTGGACTTTGTGTTACTTTAGATCTCCATTTTGCAATAGAAATCCACGTCTTCGATTTGTCCACAGGAGAAAGCTGATGGCTGTTAGTGCTGCCTGGGTAGGGGGAAAGAAATACAAGTAAAGCATAGCACAGTAAGAAAAATAGCTTTTTCTATTTGGGAGAGGAACTCAACTTTCATGTTTATGTTCAAGTTATGTTTTGATTGTTGGAATTTCTTCAAAGAGATGTTGAAGTGCAAATGGACATTCTTAATTTTTTTCGGGTGCACGCTGAAACAATCAAAGAGCTTTCTTTTCCTGATACTAGACCTGAAATATGTGACTTTAAAGTTGAGTCACTACTTTTGCAGTGCAGCAAGAAATGGCAGCGCTTCCTTTTCCCTCACCCTGTGGGCAGAAACATGAGATATGCTGTAGCGATGGCAAAAGGTGGTATGACAATGCCCAGATACCACGGAGATGTATTTGAGCTGACCTATCATGCCTGCTCTGTTCCCATATTTCTTTCCTCTCCCCGTTGCCTTTCATTATAAGGTGTCCCAAATCTGTAATTTACAACGTGCTGTTCCAGTTTTCCTCTGATATATTTGCTACAAATAAGTGGAAGTCTATGCGCCTGCATAGCTCCCCGTGGCGGTGTCAGGCCCATGAGACGAGTGGAGCAGAGGCCCCCACAGAATGCAACATGGCTTACGTCTAATGTGACATTTATTTGACTCAGAAAGGCAATTGATTAAAGTCCCATCAGACCTTTGCCATCATGTATTATGTATTTATCCAGCAAGGGCGGTTCATAACGGCCCCTGACAAATCCTATTATTTTTGCTGCAGAACTTCATAATATCGATAAAAAGTGTTAATGATACTCGGGGATGTGAAGCGCACGCTGCTTATGTTAGCACTTCCTACAGCAGCAGCAAAATCAGTTCTGTCCGTAGCAGGGACTGTGTGCCTTCAACATTTGCACAAAGGCGCCAGTTTATCATTGTCCTACCTCTGCAACACAAGGCAGTTTATGTGGAAGCAGCAAGCTGGCTTCATGGTAGGTAGGTATGTGGAAACTCAGAGCTGACATCCTGCTCCAACAGTGCTTTACTGTGTGACCATGCATAAGTTGTCTCCTGTCTGTTTGCCTTTGTGTCTTGACCTGTGACACTACTCACACACTTTCTTGATCCTTAAGGTTAGACTTATTCCTCAGTCAAGACGTTTTCTTTACTCTGCCATTCACTGCTTAGCAAGCTCATTAGGAGCCTCTCTTTATTTCAGGCATGCACTTCAAATTTGTATTGTTTTACTGGTTCTCTCCTTTCCTTCTGGAAGGTAGGACCTTCATTCCACTGATACTCTGAATTCTTTTGGGTAACAGAAAGAGTGAAACTGGGACATTTTACATTAGAAGCTGTTAATGGGTCCTATCAAGCTTGTTTCTGATCTAAAGTTCTGTTCTTTCCTCTGCCCCAGTAGCCAGCACTTGGTTCTTATCTTACATCCCTCCCCACAACTTGCTGATGACTGTCTTCTTTCTCCTCCTGCCCCAGGTTACAGGTGTTTGGCTATATGGCAAAGAATTTCATAAGTCTCCCCCACAATATTCCCATGTCAGAGAAATACAATCAATCTCTGCTCCACTAGAAGCAGATAGATTCTTTGTCAAAACTCAACATTTTCATGCAAGAGCTTTCCAACCAGACTTGAACCTTTCTGTCCTATCATCAACAATATGGAACAGTATCAATAATACTAAGGTGCTTTACAGTAAGACAAGTAGCTGCAGTAGGATAAACAGCTACAGTAGGGCACTCCTTTTAATTTCAGGGCACTGCCCATTCAGATGGAACCCATACAACATGGAAGAGCTATCCACTGTTAGCTTTGGTAAATGCAAGTCACAAATGCACCAAAGTGAGCTCCAGATGCAAAGAAGTTGCAGAATATGTTAACCTAATTCTGTGAACATCTGTCCATTTCCTTAAAATAGCTTTCTGATGTAACTGGGTTGTACTGAACTCCACCATCACTCCTATTAAATATAATTTAAAAAAGAAAAAGTGCCATTTATTTCTCAGCTTCATGAAGACATATTTGGTCAAGTAATGATGACCTAAGGGAAGCTGAGCAGCATCGTACTGATCTCATCATAGTTATGAGAACCATCCATCATATGGTCAGTGATTTGTATGTCAAAAGACACCCAGCAGTATTCCAACCTGCCAGCTACCAGTTTCTGAGGATGTGTGTTCGGTTTATCAGACATAACTATGCTCAGATAGTATCATCATAGTATCATAGTGTCAGTCAGGGTTGGAAGGGACCACAAGGATCATCTAGTTCCAGCCCCCCTGCCATGGGCAGGGACACCCCCCACTAGATCAGGCTGCTTTGACGTCTATAAGCGTGTCCTTGCTTTTGGTACTTGTTCACCACCAAACTGTCATCTGTTAGCACTCTGAACCGTCATCATGAAATAGCAACTAATTAGCGCCGCTTGAATCCCTTTATTTGGATGTTGTGCTTAGTATTGTTTTGCAGATGAGTAGCAACAACAGTGATTGCTACATCGAAAAGTGGGAGGAGGCTTCTTTTCTTTTCTCAGGTTTCTTAAGAAGCTCTCCATTACTTCAGAGAAAAATAATAACCTCCAGGTCAAGCTTATTCATGAATCAAAAATGAACATTTGCAGAATGCCAGAAAAGTCTAGATGTAATAAGCCTTTATGTTTACAACAGCTTTCAAGAGTTAGCATTTTGCAAGAGTTATCATAATTAATGCAATAAATAGACATGCAAATTATCCAGAAGGATCAGCTGATCTGCTTCTGAAAGTAAGGAGTTGTTGGAAGGGAATGGTCACCTACACAGCAATCTGAGGCAGGAAAGGGATATTATTACCCCAGCTTTTATGTGTCTCCTGAAGGAAGGGAATGTTCCAAAAAAGAGAACAACATGGGCAGAGGCCCTTTATTTGGCATTTACAAATGAGGGAAACGGTGAACCAGGCTCGAAATAGCAGTGGACCAGAAATTCTGCTCTGGTGTGTTTATAGAGATCAAATTGTATAACTGGAAATGCACCTCGGGATGAATGTTCTTGTACAAGTGCCACAACTTTAAGCTTTATACTTTAAGCTTTATTCTTTATCTGAAGACAGGGCCATTAAGTGGATGTAAGCAACAGATCTGCATGGGAAAAAAAACCTCCCACCCTTATTTAAAGCAAACCTGACAAAGTTCATGTTTTTATCCTAAAAAATCTAAAATAAATAAATAAATAAATAAATAAATAAATAAATAAATAAATAAGTTAAATAAGAAAGAAAGGAAAGAAAGGAAGGAAGGGAGGGAGGAAGGAAGGGAGGGAGGGAAGAAGGGAGGGAGGAAAGAAGGGAGGGAGGAAAGGAGGGAGGGAGGGAGGAAGGAAGGGAGGGAGGAAGGGAGGGAAGAAGGAAGGGAGGGAGGAAGGAAAGGAAGGGAGGAAGGAAGGAAGGGAGGGAAGAAGGAAGGGAGGGAGGAAGGAAAGGAAGGGAGGAAGGAAAGGAAGGGAGGAAGGAAGGAAGGGAGGAAGGAAGGAAGGGAGGGAAGAAGGAAGGGTGGGAAGAAGGAAGGGAGGGAGGAAGGAAAGGGAGGGAGGAAGGAAGGAAGGGTGGGAAGAAGGAAGGGAGGGAGGAAGGAAAGGAAGGGAGGGAAAGGAAAGGGAAGGAAGGAAGGAAGGAAGGAAGGAGAAGGAAGGAAGGAAGGAAGGAAGGAAGGAAGGAAGGAAGGAAGGAAGGAAGGAAGGAAGGAAGGAAGGAAGGAAGGAAGGAAGGAAGGAAGGAAGGAAGGAAGGAAGGAAGGAAGGAAGGAAGGAAGGAGAAGGAAGGAAGGAAGGAAGGAAGGAGAAGGAAGGAAGGAAGGAGAAGGAAGGAAGGAAGAAGAAGGAAGGAAGGAAGGAAGGGAAAGGAAGACCAAATATCCAGAAAAAAAGGAGAAACAGAGAAGCAGCCAGCTCTGAAAAAGGGCGAAGTTTCAAAGTAGTTTTTCATTAGAGCATTAGTTTAAGTGTTAACATTCAAATTATGTAACAAATAATAATGGCTGCCTGTGGCTGTGAAACTGATGTGTGGAGTACAACAGAGGCATGTATGCAGTCTGCTTCCTAATTGCAATACCTGCAAGATACCCACTGAAGTCAGATGAGATTGAATTGAAGATTGGCCAGCTTGGCAGCTGAAAATGTCACACCTTTCTGCCATCGTGCTTACCAGAGATCTTTTGTTCTGGGTTATTTTTCATCTAATTAGAGTAATACAATGTATTGAGTGTTAGCTTTAATTTTTATTTTTCTTTTTTAACTAGAACAGATTACAGCAGGGGGAAAAAAAGAAAAAGTAAAAAAAGGACTTTCTAAACAGTTGTAGGAGCACAGCGTTTTCGATTCAGCTAGGAATAAAAAAAGCAACAGAAAGAAAATGCAATTGTTCCAATGTGCCTTTGCCCCACGCTGGCATAAATTAGTCTGTTTGGGTGGAAAAGACCATCCTTCTGATTCAGGAGCATCATTTCCCACAGCAGTTTGAACACTAACCATCAAAATATTAAGACAGTCCAGTTTGTTAGGTCTGAAATCGCTACACAAAAATAGCAGAACTGCAGAGTGTGGCAGAGTTTTTCAGAATATTCCCTTTGCATTAATTGAAAAATTATTTTCCAACTTTGGCAAGCCTGTTGCTGTTCTGCAGTTACATCACCAAGGTCTCTCTTTTCTGAAATGTATTGTCTGTCCTTCTCCTTGTGCAGAAATCCTCTTTCCTTGCATGTCTCCATTAAAATGTACACACCAGATATGAGGTAAAAACAATACCATGAGCAAGGAGCGCTGGAGGAGTAGTTACTGTAAAAGAGAGAGGTGCTTTCCCAAAAGCCATTTCTTGATCAGAAGATCATAGATTTGACACTTGAATGGGCACTGAAATACAAATGCTCATGGAGGTCTAAATGCCAGTCCACATCTCCATATTCACACTGAATGGCAGAAGGGCAATGAAGCTGGAGAACAAGTCTTATGAAGGAACTGGGGTTGTTTAGCCTGGAGAAGAGGAGGCTTGAGGGGAGACCTCATTGCTTTCTCTAAGTACCCAAAAGGAGGCTGTAGTGAGGTGGGGGTCAGTCTCTTCTCCTTATTAACAAGAGATAGAACAAAAGAGATGGCCTCAAATTGTGCCAGGGGTGGTTTAGGTTGGGTATTAGTGAAATGTCTTTATTGAAAGGGTGGTTAGGCATTGGAATAGGTTCTCTAGGGAGGAAGTGACTCATCATCATTGAGGGTGTTCAAGAAAAATATAGATGTGGCACTCTGGGACATGATTTAATGGTCATGGTGGTGTTAGGTCAATGTTTGGGCTTGATGGTCTTAGAGGTCTTTTCCAGCCAAAACAATTCTATGATTCTGTGCAGGACACCATGATTGAAAATGAGCTTGCGAGGGTATCTCCTCCATTTCCTTTCTCTCTCTGCATCTCCCACTTGAAAGAAAAAAGAAATGAAAACATATAGTCATCCCCCATGCAATTTCCCTGTGCGCTGTTACACAAGTGTACATTCAAAACATACATGATTAGTCATAGAATCATCAAGGTTGGAAAAGACCTCAAAGATCATCAAGTCCAACCTGTCACCCAACACCTCATGACTATTAAACCATGGCACCAAGTGCCACGTCCAATCCCCTCTTGAACACCTCCAGGGATGGTGACTCCAGCACCTCCCTGGGCAGCACATTCCAATGGCTAACAACTCTCTCAGTGAAGAATTCTCCTCACCTCGAGCCTAAACTTCCCCTGGTGTGGTCTTCAGGCTATGCTTCTTAAAGGCTGTTTTACCTTGTAGCAGGAATGGGAACTCTTGGACGTAAAAGACTCATAGTCTGTCTACTCTCTGAAGTGTTTCTTTCCCTGGAAGTTCTTGTTCACTGCTGCTTCTTTCCATAATTCTGGGAAATACCATGCTGAATGTGATCTACAAATGCAGCCCCCCAGGCAATATTTTCATTTCATATGTTTGCAACCCCAAAACATTAGATTGTTGCAGAGCACTGAAAGCAAATACTTTTGGATTTTAATAGGTCTCACTGTCTTCCATCATACTGACTTTTAAGCTTAATAGAATAGCTGTATCAGGTTTCTGGGTGCTGTTTTCTAATGGTTTAGCTTCTTAAGCATACACTAAACAGCTTGATTTTTCAGAGAGACAAAATTGGAATCCCAACTTCAAACAACACACACTTTAGAAGGTATTCATGCTTCACCCAGTCACCAAAGTAAGGATCAGCTGCAACATTTGGATCTGGATGTGTGTTGAAATTTCATATTCATCTGTGTTCACTTATCCTGGATGCCTGTAAAAGGGATTAATTGAATTTCGCTTTTTGCAGTAAATCCACTTTTACATAAAAGACAGAAATTAATGAGTTACATTCAAGATGCTCTGCAATATACACTGAAGGTTGTGAAGGAAGCCTACTGCGTGTGATCAGCATATAACCAACTCCAGAGAGTGATGTGTTTCAGAAAGTAGTTTTCAATTTTTGCACTTAACAAATCCTTCAGTTTTGGGGTTTTGGTGCACATTTCTTGCATGAATGTCTCTGCACGCTTAGCAGGGTCTAGTCCCGCTCTAAATAATTAAATCCTGACACAGAAGGCTGAAACAAAAATGCTGCTTTTCTTCCACTGAACTTTAATGGAAAGGTGACAATTTTATTCATTGCAGTACCTGCAGACAGAGGCATGCCTCAGGGAAGACTGTAAAAAATCCTGTTGGTTTCTCTTAACTTGTTGAAAGTATGCTGGCAGATCACTTCTTTAGGAGTCTGCAAATCAGTCTTGCATTGATACCTTCTACTGTGACTTCTGTGGCATTCTCTTCACCTTTCATCCTGCTATGGCTGTGTTTTGTTGTATGTCATCCTGGTACATACAGCGTGCCAGTGCAACATCATTGCCTTGCTGGTACTCAGCCCAGTTTGTCATAGTGAAGACATTCACAAAGTGTCATAGTCTGAATAAACCAAGCAAAGCACATAGCATGTTCAGGGAGAAGCAGTGATTTTGTGAGTCCTCTTCACCAAGTATTTCTCCTCCACATCTAATTCCAGCAGCATTTTGTTTGGAGGCAGGGTCCAGCATTCAAAGGAGATCTAAGGCATTCAGCAAGCAGATTGTAGATGAATGGGCATCCTGTTCTGGGAATAAGAATATTCGAGAAGCACAAAAGTGAACTAAATACTTAATTCAACTGCACAAGTAAACAGCTGAGAGAGCTGTAGCATCTTTTAACTTCTCAAAGGACAGAACCATAGAAACAACACAGAAACATTACAGGTGAATGAGGCCTAAGCTTGTTGATGAACGAATTATTGAAGCTGTTCAAACCTTTCATGGCCATTAAGCATGCTCCCACTTTTTTTCCTGCCCTACACCCCTTCCCTTCAAAGGGCCATGTAAAGAAATGTTAGTCCCCCCAGATTTTAATAGATAGGAAAGTTCTTCACTGAGAGTGTCATTAGCCATTGGAATGGGCTGCCCAGGGAGGTGGTAGAGTCACCATCCCCGGAGGTGTTCAAGAGGGGATTGGATGGGGCACTCGGTGCCATGGTTTAGTCATGAGGTCTGTGGTGACAGGTTGGACTTGGTGATCTTTGAGGTCTCTTCCAACCTTGGTGATTCTGTGAAATGCTGGTTTGTTTAACTAAAAATTATGGACATGCAACCTTTAGTTTGCCTAGTAATTCTATTTTTTCACCACTGCCCCATCTCCTCTTCAGGTAAGCATTTGCTCACTTTACAGTCCTTTTATGAGTCATCATCTTAACACATAATTTCCCTTGTGATACAGTATCAAGTGCTGTACTGATAGATTAAATTTACTGCATTTCCTTTGTCTGGGTATCAGTTATCTTATCAAAGAAAGTTATCAGGTTAGTCTACTACAATCTACCTTTGGCAAACTCACGTTGTGTTTTATCCAATTTTCCATTTACCTGTGTGTGTGTCTCATTGTTTTTGCCTTCAACATTTGCTGCATTCATGAAGCTCGTGGTGTTACATCAACATCAAACAGGTGTAAGTGAGATCAGAATCAGTTTCAATACGCTGTAGCAAAAGCCTATTAATTCTCATGCCTGCAAAGTGTTAAGTTCTCATCCAGCAGACAGAATAAAACACTGGGCTTTATTTTTCATTGTCATTATACCAAAGGGCAAGTGAGCTGATTTTGAGCCTTGGCTGGTGAGCGTTTGTGATGATTTGCAGGGTTTCTAGAGATAGAATCAGAGACATCTACCTGCACATGAGAGTGCTTGGGCACTTGCATTAGCAAAGCCTTAATATATGTATCAGTAATGAAAATCTTAATTAAGAATGCTGCATCATTGTCCATGAACACTCTTTCTTTCGCTGTGTGTAAAGTCCTTTGTGTACTACAGCATCTACCTGGTCCAGACGGACAGAGCCCATGAAGAGTGAGTCTGGCAGTTCTTCTCTTGATTATTAACAAGTAGCAAATGGCAAACTCTTACTCTTCTTTTGTTGTGACATTGACACTCAGGATCGTCGAGCATAAAGCATAACTTACAGATTGTTTGGACTTTTGTTGTATTGCTTTTCACACTGCATTATCATATAGGTGGGTTTCAAAATCCTGTAGCATTGATCAGAGCTGAATTACTGAGCTTAGATCTGCCAAAATGTGCACAGACACCTATTCACAGAATCACAGAATGAGAGACTACCCAATCATATACCTTTCCCTTTAGAAACAATACACTTGCTTAGGCCATGTTGTGTGCACACAGAAAGTATGCTAATGAGACGTGAAGACTGAGATCTTAATCTCCCCAAACTCAGGAAATTTAGAGTTAAGGTTCCCACAGCAACCTTACCTCTGCCCCTTTCTTATGACAGGGCCTCTTTCTGCATGATCCCTAGCTGCAGGCTTACTAAGACAGATAGTACAGAGAGAAGACAGGGTGATGGGTTGGAACTGCTGAGTTTTTTCCCCATAATCATATTCCAGTGACATTTTGTTCGTTGAGCACCACCTGTGTTTGATGTGGTTTAAAACACATTCAGAAAACCTCTCAAAGTAACGACATACAAATGAGTTCTAGGTGTACTGCTAAAAGTACAGGTAGTGTCAGGTAAGGAAGAGTGCGTGGCAGGCACACACACATTTCTCTTTGTGGAAGTCCATCAGAGTTGTATCACCGAGTCATAGTCTATGCCAGCTGACTCCATCACCAGCTGTGTCAGGAAGTTCTCTTCCACACACTCTAGGAACCGCTGGGACTGCTCCCTGTCTCTCTACTCTAGTCATGAGGTCTGTGGTGACAGGTTGGACTCGATGATCTTTGAGGTCTCTTCCAACCTTAGTGATACTGAATACAGAATACTGAACTCTATTTCCAGCAGATATCAGAGAAGTTCCCTACAAGAACAGGAACTGATATTCATGAGACTTCTCCCAGATGCCTGAAGAATATTTTACCTGTTGTTAGCCATTGGAATGTGCTGGCCAGGGAGGTGGTGGAGTCACCATCCCTGGAGGTGTTCAAGAGGGGATTGGACGTGGCACTTGAAGCCATGGTTTAGTCATGAGGTCTGTGGTGACAGGTTGGACTTTGAGGTCACTTCCAACCTTGGTGATTCTGTGATTCTGTGCAACTCAGGGTAACTAGCCTGGGATTCACATGCTAGCAGGCAGGGATGATAAGTGCATGGGTCCAGCTGTTGCCCATCTCTCTGGAGTGCATGAAGCCAGGCTGGGTGTGTCTTGTGAAAACACCAGGCTAGAGCTTCAGTCATGCTCCTGAGAAGCACATGTGCACAAGTGGAGTGCAGGATTGAGCCTGCTCCCTGTGTAGATAGTATCCCCCAGTCCTCCCTGTTACAGCTCAGCCACAGGTTGCAAGTATGGTGCCTTTTTTTCCTGTGGTGTTCATTTTTTTCTTCCTTTTTCTTCCTGGTCATTTACACCATCAAGTAGCACAGTGTCCAGGAGAACCTTTAAGAAAAGAAAGCAAATTTCATGTGGTAATAACCTTGTTATTTCAAACCCAAATGGTTTCAAACATGGCAGTGCTGCTGCTTCTCTTTCAGGACTACGTATGTGTCGAGTTTGGTGTTTTAAAACAAAGCTGTGTTGTAATTATACAAGTGCATTTGTGAAAAAAAAAAGGCTTGTGGAAAACTCAACAGCTGGAAACTGTTTTTTACATTCTTAGATGACTCAAAACCAGCTGAATGGGCTTTTGCACAGCTTTACCCAAAATGTCAGTTCTGGATTGAGACGAGGCATGAGAAATAATCTGTCGAGAAGGTAACAGTTTTGAAAAGGTTTAAGCAAATATAGACAGAGACTATTTAAGTCATCAGCTCCCACTATACAGTTGTTAATGTAATGCTGTAACAATGAAATAACTCACATTTATGTAGTTTTTAGAAGGTTCAAAGATCTGTATGAGACTTTTAAGAAACTAAGCTTTGTAGCTGTGACTTAATCAAATATTAATATGTGTATTTCATGGGAACATCACATATTCACACAGGAAAACAAAGACATAGAAAAAGGCACAGAGCTTGCCAGAGTTTACACAGAGAGAGAAGATGACCATGCTTAGAACCCACGACTTTGCATCTCTCAGCTTGTGCAGTGTGGCTGTGCTCTCAGCTGCTTGCTCATCTCTTTCGCCAAATTCCATTGCAGGCACATTCAGCTTGGAGGTGAAGAGCCTCGCTCACATGCATGAACTGGCCTCAGATACCTAGCTCCTTTCTTTTGGCCTCTCACTTCATTCCCAAAGGCAAAGTCTGCCAAATTCTGCATACTGTGATCAAGATGCTTAACTATATTCAAGTATCACTCCCAGTTACAAGGGTGCATGCACTCTTCCATCTGCCCCAGCACTCCTGAAGGCTGTCAAGGTGAGACAACTGTCACTGGAGACCTCTTCTGGGCATGGTCCAATTGAAAACTCAGTAACAATCATTTTACTGTTTGAAACCTCAGTCTGTGAATAAATACAATTTTACTGCTGCTTAGTTTGGATGTTGAGCTGTATTGGAGGAAACTGCTCTTCTTTCATACTGAATTTTGTTTCAGGGTGGTGTGTGTGAAAAATAACACAAATAGGAGGATTTTTGGATGATCATACTGAACAGTCAGCAAGAAAAGTCCAGTATGGTGAAGGGAAATCTGTTTGTAGTAAAAGCAATATGACCTTGTGGTTAGCTAACGTGATTTTCACTTTAACCCTAGGAGTAAAACTCCATCCAATGCTGAGGCAATCACTTGGTCTCCTGTCATCGCATCTCAGCTCCTTCCCCTCTACCATCTGGAGGTGTGTTCAAAGCCTGGTTGGATGAGGCTTTGAGCAACCTGGTCTAGTGGAAGGTGTCCCTACCCGCAGCAGAGGCATCAGAACTAGATGATATTTAAGGTCCTTACAAGAAGCTGTCCATGTATTTTTGCTGAAACCAGGATCCCATCCCAAGCCAACTTTTGGCTGGGCATTGGGAAGAAATGCTGCTCTTCTTGTTTTGCTGGCAACATCCCCTCCTCAGCTTCACAAATAATGTTTTGGTTCAAAACTTCTCCATCTAAGTGCTTTGTGATTCTCATACCTAAAACAATTCAAATACTTGAATTTGGTGTATATATAGATATATACACACAGTATGTAGAAGACATACATACAATACATATTGTATTTATATATCCTGTGCACCACAAAGTGCTACATTCTTGGATCTTATTATCAGAGCTCATTAGTTCTTGTTTTCCTGAGATGTCTTTTAGATTATATGATTCATTGGCTAGATGTTGAGATGATTGGATAGAGAAAAGAGGAGAAGAATTAATTAAAGGCAGAAGTCAGCATGTTGGGTAGTCCCTGGAGAAATAATTGCATTCTGTAAGGCCCAGGGCAGTTGGACTGTTGGATGTTAGGAAGCACTTACTCATGGAAAGGGGAATTGGACACTGGAATGGGCTGCCCAGGGAGGTGTTTAAGGAAAGACTGGATGTGACAGTGATATAGTCTAGACAATGTGGTGGTGTTGGGTCATAGGCTGGACTTGATGATCTTGGAGGTCTATTCCAGCCTCAATAATTTTGTGATTCTGTGAATTGCAGACTTGCAAATTCTGTGCTTTCCCACTAACTATTATGAGCAAAACATAACAAAACCCCCACAGCAGACCTTTAAACACAATTGCATTTCAACTCTGACTGAAATAGGAGAGAAAAACTAAAAACTAGTAGGTAGGCTTAGAAAGAAATTGTTTCCTACTACAGTCCAGACAAGAACTGGCATAATTTAAACAGCACAGGTGCCCATGGAAGGCATTTAGAAAGCAAAAGAAACTTTGCAGCACCTTCTTTGCTCACACTTCACTCTAGCAGGCTTTTGTTCTGCAATGTAGCTGCCTTTGCAGGACTGCATCTTGAGCCATTGCTGGTTTCAGCTGAAAGTTTTCAGGCTGAAAGCAAGTAGTGAAAACAATGAAAATGTTCATTTTCTTGCCTAACTGAAACACCAGAACCGGTTTGGCTGTTTGGCCTGAGAGGCAAAGCAGAAAGTATAGACTCCACATTAAACAACCTAACTATTTTACAACCCATTTTGCACAAATGGAGCAATGGTAGGCAGGAAGAGTTGTGAGAAAAACAGGCTGCAAAAGAAAAGAAGCAGCACAATCTCTTATATATCTTTAACAGCAGCATGACCCTTTGATACTATATATGCCCAAAGACTTGTTGAGCTTGCATGACAAGGTTGTGCTGTCTCTGTGTATGTGGCCCACTTGCATCTACATTGCTATTTGTGACCCTTTCCCTCAGCCTCATATATGGCTGGCCTGGGGATTTAGCAGGGTTTTGCAATCTCAGGGAAGCCCAGCTTGTCAGAGGCAGCCTTACAAGAAACTGGTTTGTATTGCAACAGAATTGGTTGGAAGATCAAAGTCATGGTATGAAATAAAAGGAGTTATTTGGCTTCCATGTGCTGAAATATTTCTATTTCCCCCACACACCTTTTTTTTTTTATTAGTTTATTAATCTCCAGTTATTGAGTTCTCCAGTAGTGCACTAGCAACATACTGTACCAAACCAGTTATTAAAAAGAGGTTTGCTTCATCAGTTACTGAGAGAAAGGTGCATTTTGTGGTGGAGTCACCATCCCTGGAGGTGTTCAAGAGAGGACTGGACATGGCACTTGGTGCCATGGTTTAGTAGTCATGAGGTCTTGGGTGACAGGTTGGACTTGATGATCTTTGAGGTCCCTTCCACCCTTATCAATTCTATGATTCTATGTTTATTTTATGAAGGGTTTCAGAAGCTGTGAGGTTTTTAAGTTTGATCAACATTTCATTTTAAAGTCACAGAAGTGTGCACCTAGACAACACGATATATCTGATAATTCTTGCTTACTCTTCAAAGCCTGTGGTCAGATAGAAATTTGGCAGATTGTCTCTCAGGTCAGGAAATAGTTCTGGTTTACAAATTCAAAAGCCAAAGTCTGTTTTACTATTTCTCAAATGTCAAAACAACCCTCTGACCTTGAAAATTACTTTCTCTGTGTACTTTTTTGAGGTTTTAAGTAAAAACCCAGGCCTTTTTCTTAGTGAGATATTGTAGCCTGCTGGTCATCAAATCTGAGACTTTAAAGAAGGGAAAGTGACATTAACTCATCTTTTCTTTCCCTTTGCCCATGCAAAAATGGGCATCATTCATATCAGTGGCAGCTGGAGGGAAAAAGATGTGCTTGCCTTTAACTATGCTTCCAGTTTATTTCTATAATGTACACTGTATCTTCCTGACTGCTCAGTCCTCCATCTGCAGCATTTCAGACCTTCAGCACTTGAGATGTTTGGGGCAGTCGTGGCTCAGTTGGTAGCGCATCAGACCCTTAATGTGGAAGGTTGTGAGCTCAAGCCTGCAGTGGGCAGTAGTGTCCTCCCTGCTCTAATCATGAGGTCTGTGGTGACAGGTTGGACTCGATGATCTTTGAGGTCTCTTCCAACCTTAGTGATACTGAATACTGATAACAATAAAATTAATACATGGGAGGACAAGTTTCTCTGCCATGTATCAGAAGTGACCTCCAGTGCCTTGAGTTTTGGGTTGTCCCCATCTTAGCACTGCAGAAAGATGAAGGCTGTATTTAGTGTAGCTGGCCAAGTGGACACTTCTGTAACCCAAAGTGATCATTCCTGACCCTTAATGTGATCAGCTGAACCTAAATATGACATTGGAGCAGCCTGTTTAGTATACGTATCTCCACTGTTCTTCTTTCCTCCAAAGTTGCTTTGACACTTCTGAATGTTTGGTGGGTTTCCCTCCTCTGAAAAAATATACTCTTTCTTCATCTCCTCTCCATGCATCTCTTTTTCTCACTCTGACTTTTCTTTTAGAAAGCAGACATCATCTGCATGATGCCCCTGTTTCCAGCAGAGCAGAATCAGCCTGCAGTTTTCACTGTGAATGAGAAGTGGCATAGAAAGCACTGGGTTGGAAGTGACCTCTAAAGGTCATCCAGTCCACCTCCCCCCTGCAGTGAGCAGGGACATCCCAAACTAGATCAGGCTGCTCAAATGGGAGGGAGCAGTTTCAAGCCCTTCTCTTTCCCTTGGCAGTGGAGCACAACATAATCCTTCCTACTCCCAAGTACTGCTACTCTGCACAAAACCAGCTTTGGATCCTTTTGGTTCTGATATGATGAACCTCAAAACTTCTTACAGTGTAAGCTCTGAGCCTCTTCTACCTCAGTTATCCATAATATGTAATGTCATTGCATTCTCCAACACTTTCTGCCCAAGGAATTGCAATGGATATGTAATTGTCAATGACTTTATTTTCCACGGGTTTCTGTGAAGTAGGAAGTTTGTGTGTTCAGTGCTTAGCTGCAGAGAGAAGACTGAGGCACAGGATAAATCACTTCTGGGTTTAACAGAACCACAAATTGGTTTTAATTTCAGGGTAGTTTTAAGAGATTTTCTAAGAAATCATTTGAAATGTCCACCTCAAGTAGTCTGCTGAAAAGCATCTTAAAAAGAACTGTGTGGTCCTTACAGCAATCAATTAATTGGGTACCATCTATATGCAGAGGTGGGGAAATCAAGGCACAGCATTTGCTTATGGTCACACAACTGATCCTCACAGAGTGAAGCAGCTTTCTTTTCCTTGTCTTTTTTGGCTGCATTCCTTCTTTTCTCCTCAGAGTTGTTCATTTAAAAGATTGAATAAGACTCTTTGGAGAAGAGATTAAATTTGGAGGCGTTGGCAGTAGTTTTGCAAGGTGATGGTTGTTCAGCCAGTTTACAGTGTAGCATTATGAATTATTAAGTATTTTAAAATGTTAAAAAGTCATACCTGCTCAGCTATATGCCAACTTAATATAGAGCAAACACCTACTACTGATCCATAGCTAAATTATTTAATCTACAACTAATATACCATTCAAACCAGTTTCAAAAATTAAACAGTTCTATCACTGGAAGTAATTAATTGTTCAAATCCATAGGGCTAAATCCAGCAGTGACCTAAATGGTAGGAGAGAATTACATGCTGGACACAAGCATGCAGGAAAATAGGTAACAAAATAATGTATGTTCTAATTCCAGCCAGTATCGCATCACAGACCTTTTGTTGGTTGGGCTTTTGGCTGTGCTGACTTCTCTCACCCCCCACTGTGTCCTCCCTGGAGCATTTGAGTTCCAGCACTTTTATGACCATCTTGCAGGGAAAGTTGGTAGAGGTTTATGTTTCCTTTGCCCTGCATCCATTTGCACCCATTCTGCAACCTGGCTTGGAGACTGAGCCATGGCTGGTCCCACTGAAGAGCTTGGCTTTGCAGGGCTAACCCTGCATCCTGGGAGGAGAGTTGCCTGCCAGAGCACTCACAGTGACCTCTGTCAAATTGCTGCTGATTCACCATGATGTAAATACGAGCAGATCTCAGGCCAGTAGACCTTAGTGATCAAGTGTTTCCAGCATTCCATTTCAAGAAAAAAGAGCGAGCTGCTTTGAAGAAAAGTAGTTGTTGGTTTTGTTTTGGTTTTGTTTTTTTTCCTCTCTGAATGACTCTACAAAATAACATTGGGGAATCAACACGATTTTTTTTTTTCTTCAGGCTTCTCAGAGAAAAAATATTCCCCCCACCCCCCAACCCCCCCGCCTCAAATCAAAACAAGATGGAGCCCTAGAGCCCCACCTGCTGACTTGAGGAAACCGAGAGAAGAAAGGGAAGATGCCTGGTCCTGTGCCAAGCATTCAGCACTGGGCTTGTAGCGCTGTGATGTGGCACTTAAAGCTCTAGGGGACCTGGAGCCAGCGTTACAAACGCAACAAAAACTCACATGAAAACGAGCCTCTTAACAGCATGTCGAGCTGGTCTGCAATGGCCTCAGGAAATCCCCCTGGCTAGACAGAGCCTTTTTATCCACTACATTGCTCTGACTCAAAGAGAAATCTCACCTAACCTCCTTGACCAGAAACTGAGCGTGCATCAGAGGGTTTTGCAATACCCTTCTTTTCAGTTAATCATTCCCCACCTCCCCCTCTGAAATTATCTGCCCTACGCTTCTTTGCTGTCTCATCGTGTGCAGGGCCTCACACTGCAAGCACGTGGCGTATCTTCAGCCATCCCGCTTCCCGCTACCCTTTGCGGTCAGACCCTTAGCTGGTGTAAACTGGCCTAGGGCCACGGATGTCAGTGAGGATTGTCGCTCGTTGAACACTTGGCTCTTTCATTCCCCGAGAACCTCTCCTTTTTAATAGCAACACAACCTGATGCTGCTTGTTTGCAGGCCCAGGACCATCTACAAGCCACTGCTTGCGTATTAATTACAACAAAGAGCAAATCTACTTGACATTTGATTTTGTTTTTCTTGTTTCCCTTGCAAGCTTGAAAACGAGCTGCTTTTGCCAGGGAAAAAGAAGGAAAAAAAACAAACCCCAACAACATTTCACACATTTTTTTTTTTCCCCTTTTATTTTCTTTTTTATTTTTTTAAACTTGAAATAGGCCCCTTGGAGAAAAAAAAATGACATGTTAAACAGCAGCAAGGAAATGATTACTTGGACATATGGCTCCTCTTCCTGAACTTTGCAGAGAGGTTAGATAACGCTGTTTCACATCTTACAAGACTAGGCTTCTGCTACATTACTAATATATTCTCATGTAATAACCTGGCACAAATGATGCTTTTTCTAGTCCCAGTAATATTAGGCTCATTTATGGTTCGGTCAGTTATGAGCAATTTGTTGGGTTGGGTTTTTTTTCTCCACAGATTAGTTTCTAATTTGCTCTTTTGCGTTATTCTGTCCTGAAGTGGAATATGCAATAGAGTAAAATCATACACAAAAATACTTCGTGGCTCTCTCTTAGAATCATAGAATCAATATGGTTGGAAGAGACCTCAAAGATCATCCAAGTCCAACCTGTCACCCAACACCTCATGACTATTAAACCATGGCACCAAGTGCCACGTCCAATCCCCTCTTGAACACCTCCAGGGATGGGGACTCCACCACCTCCCTGGGCAGCACATTCCAATGGATAACAACTCTCCCAGCAGATTTTTGCGTTGTATGAGTTCTTTGTATTAAACATTGCAGTGATCAGTGCAAAAACAAACCAAACTTTTAAAAGCATATTCTTGGATGTAGACAAACTCATCTGAACCCATCCAGTCTCCTCCCAGGCAACCTGTGACAGAACAAGAGGACACAGTCTCAAGCTGCAACAGGGGAGGTTTAGGCTGGATGTTAGGAAGAAGTTCTTGATAGAAAGAGTGATTGGCCATTGGAATGTGCTGCCCAGGGAGGTGGTGGAGTCACCATCTCTGGAGGTGTTCAGGAAGAGACTGAATGGGGTGCTTGGCACCATGGTTTAGTTGATTAGATGATGTTGGATGATAGGTTGGACTCAATGATCTCAAACATCTTTTACAACCTGGTTAATTCTATTCTATTAATATAGATGACACTAAGTTGGGGGGGATCTGCTTGAAGGTAGGAAGGCTCTACAGAAGGACATGGACAGTCTGGATTGATGTGCTGAGGTCAATTTTATGAGATTCAGCAAGGCCAAGTGCTGGGTCCTGCACTTGGGTCACAACAACTCCATATAATGCTACAGGTTTGGGGAAGAGTGGCTAGAAAGCTGCCCAGCAGAAAAAATACTGGGGGTATTGATCAACAGCTGGCTGAATGTGATCCATCATGTGCCCCAGTGTCCAAGAAGTTCAACAGCATCCTGGCCTTTATCAGGAAGAGTGTGACAAGAAGGACCAGGGAAGAGATTGTCACCCTATACTCAGCACCAGTGAAGCCACACCTGAAGTATTGTGCCCAGTTTTGGGCCACTCACCACAAGAAGGACATTGAGGTGCTGGAGTGGGTCCAGAAAAGGGCAATGAAGCTGGTGAAGGGTCTGGAGAAGAGGTCTGGTGAGAAGTAGCTGACGCAACTGTAGTTGTTTAAGCTGGATAAGAGGAGGCTGAGGAGAAACTTTTTTGATCTCTACAACTACCTGAAAGGTAGAGGATGAGAGGAAATGGCCTCACATTGCCCCAGAGGTATTTTAGTCCAGATACTAGAACAAAATTCTTTACTGAAAGGGTTATAAAATCCTGGAATAGGCTTCCCAGAAATGCAGTTGTATTTCCATTGTGGAGGTATTTGAAAGCTGCAAAGATGCAGTGCTGAGGGACATGGTTTAGCACCAGACTAGGCAGAGTTGGATAATGGCTGGACTCGAACGTGAAGGTCTTTTCCAACTGAAATGATGCTGTGTGATTTATTTACTTTTCAGATAAGGCTGCTTCCTAAAGTGGGAAAAAAAGAGAAGTAAGAATTAAAGCTGTCATGAAAATTGGCAGAAAGATTGTTGTGGCCTTTATCACAACTGATGTTAGTAGTCATGTAAGGTCCCTAGGTACTTACAGAATGCATAGTCATATAGGTGAGCTGGCCAGGGACAGCAATGACCCCATTTGAAATTTTGGGGTATAAGAATGAAACTTTATGAAATGTTTTCATAAAGAAATGAATTGTCTAAAGACCTACCTCAGTAGAGCTCAAGGCTCAAGGACCAGGACTTCTCCAGTAGGTGAGGGAGCACGGAAGTCTCTTCCCTTCCAGGTCTCCCTCACCACACCCTTAATCATAAGATCCTGGGGTGAGCCTTGTTCTCTGGTTTTGAACTAGAATTTCTGTCTCAGACACAAGAATCTTCCTTATTAATATTTTCATTAAAAATGATGTTTTACCCCAGGTTGTTTCTTGTTCAGTGACAGAACTCTGCAGTGGAAAATTGTGGGATCACAGAATCTTGTAATAATGCAAAACAGGAAGGACCTCTCCTTAAGTCATGTTGGTTCAACCCTCACCCCTACTCAAAGCAGAGCCAGTCAATGTTCCTGTTGCTTTTTTAACATACATGTATGTCTTTCCATATTCACAGTTTATAAGCACTTATATCCTGCTGCACATTTTCAATAACTGTCTCTCTGAAACTTTAGGATTCTTTCATTGATGAGTAGAAACTCTTGATCAGAAGTTGCCCTGCACAGGACTGGAGATACAGCTGTACAGCCACTGTACCAGGCTCTTTCTGTGGCTGGTTTCTAACTTCAATTGCAAGACCACTTGTTTTTGGTGGCAGTGGGTTGTAAGGGCTTAAATATGTCCCCTAAGTCATAAACCAGTTCTGAAAGCAAGGACTGGCATTGACTGTGCCTAGACTGAACCCTGTTCCTGTACAGAGGAGGCACCCCAGTTCTGCTACCCTGCATCTATTGCTGTTCTCTGTCGCACACAGGATGTTCAACTAGATGGAGCAGTGGTCTAATCTGATGTGGCAGCTCCTACATTTTTATCTTTTAAGTGCTTTACTTAGATGAATTAATTCTGAAAACACTCTTGTGACGTTAGTCATTGTTATGATTCCCATTTTAGAGACCCTGTGTCTAATTCTTAATTATACTAATTATTCCTCATGCTGGTGAGGTTCCGGATCTGTGAAAGGGTCTCCCAACTGAGGGAGATGGATTGCAGAAATGTCATTGGCAAAATGAGAGTTCATTGCCCTGTAGCAATTCTCGGTTTCTCTGAGGTTGCAGAGAAATATTGGAAGACAAATGTAAAAGATGCTCCGCTGCTTTGTACTAGGGGCTGTGGCTGCATAGCCCGAGCCTGTAAGAGGTGTTGTATGGGCCACAATGAAATTATTGAGATTGCTGACACTTCTTTCAGTGTGGTCACAATCTCATCAAAGGAAAGTGAAAGCCACCACTCTTTTCCCATCTTTTCCTTTTAGTGGAATACATTCATAGTATAGTATCATAGTATCATAGTATCATTCAGGGTTGGAAGGGACCACAAGGATCAGCTAGTTCCAACCCCCCTGCCATGGGCAGGGACACCCCACACTAGATCAGGCTGGCCAGAGCCTCATCCAGCCTGGGCTTAAACACCCCCAGGGATGGGGCCTCAACCACCTCCCTGGACAACCCATTCCAGGGTTTCACCACTCTCATGGTGAAGAACCTCCTCCTCACCTCCAGCCTGAATCTCCCCACCTCCAGCTTCATTCCATTCCCCCTAGTCCTATCACTCCCTGAGATCCTGAGAAGTCCTTCCCCAGCCTTCCTGTAGGCCCCCTTCAGATACTGGAAGGCCACAATTAGGTCACCTGGGAGCCTTCTCTTCTGCAGACTGAACAGCCCCAACTCCTTCGGTCTGTCCTCATAGGAGAGGTGCTCCAGCCCTCTGGTCATCCTTGTGGCCCTTCTCTGGACACGCTCCAGCACCTCCACATCCCTCTTGTAATAGGGGCTCCAGAACTGGACACAGTACTCCAGGTGGGGTCTCAGCAGAGCTGAGTAGAGGGGGAGGATCACCTCCCTCGACCTGCTGGCCACACTTCTCCTGATGCAGCCCAGGATCTGATTGGCTTTGCGGGCTGCAAGTGCACACTGAGAGCTCATGTTGAGCTTTTTGTCCACCAGCACCCCCAAGTCTCTCTCCTCAGGGCTGCTTTCCAGCCAGTCACTGCCCAGCCTGGATTTGTGCCTGGGATTGCCTCGACCCAGATGCAGGACCCTGCACTTGCTCTTATTGAACTTCATGAGGTTGGCTTGTGCCCACCTCTCCAGCCTGTCAAGGTCCCTCTGGATGGCCTCCCTTCCCTCCAGCATGTCCGCTGCACCACACAGCTTGGTGTCATCAGCAAACTTGCTGAGGGTGCACTCAATGCCACTGTCCATGTCACCCACAAAGATGTTGGACAAGACAGGTCCCAGGACTGATCCCTGAGGGACTCCGCTTGTCAGGGATTGTCAGAGAATTGACACCCTACCCCCTCAAAAAAACCCCAGCAGATCCAGAATGAGCACCACCGAATCCAAGGGAGGGGAGGGAGGAAGATACTCTGTCTTGCCCAAGAATGAATAGCGAGCCATTTTTAAAGTAGTCATTATGTGCTGAAACCAGACGGATCTTCTTTCTGTATGATAAAGCTACCAGTGAAATGTATTGCAAGATAATTAGGAGCAAACAGACAGAAAAAAGAGTGATGTGCTACTCCTCATTTCCTGAGCTGGTCTTGTTCCAGTCACCTGGCAAGCTGCAGCTGTGTCTGTGGGGAGTGGAAGTGGAGATCAGCGCTATCTGTGTCTTCCCTCATGGCTTCAGTCAGCTCAAGGACATGATGGACAATCATATCTGCTGCAGAAAAGAGGCAGAAATCTACACCCTCCTCTGGCTCTTTGGCTTCCCACTCTATTTTTATCCAAGTCTAAGAGAGAAAGTGGTGTGTGCAGAGTAGGGACCCTTGCAGCTGTCTCTGGGACAAAACTAATGGTTGGACAAAGAAGCCAGAAGCCCCCAGTGACATGGTTTTGGTAGGAATCTCAACTGTTTTGGCATGTTGAGGCTATACAACTCCCCAGCAATACTGCTGTTCTTACAAAGGTTTTGTCCTGAATCACAGAATGTGATGGGTTGGAAGGGACCTCTAGAGACCATCTAGTCCAACCCTCCTGCCACAGCAGGATCACCTAGGGTAAGCCACACAGGAATTTATCCAGGTGGGTTTTGAAAGCCTCCAGAGAAGGAGATTCCCCATCCTCTCTGGGCAGCCTGTTCCAGTGCTCCATCACCCTCACTGTAAAGAAGTTCCTGTGTTCCACATTATACTCATTGTCCCTTATCCTATTACTGGGCACCACCAAAAAGAGACTGGCACCTTCATCATGACACCCACCCCTCATTTATTAAGAGACATTAATAAGATCCCCTCTCAGCCTTCTCAAGAATAAACACTCTCACATCTCTCAGTCTTTCTTCATAGGACAAATGTTCAAGACCTTCAGTCATTCTCTCTGGTAGATTCCTGTCTCTCTAGAACTGGGGAGCCAAAAACTGGACACAGTATTCCAGGTGTGGTCTCACCAGGTCAAAGTAAGAGGGGGGAGGAGAACCTCCCTAAACCTGCCGGACACACTTGTCTTGATGCACTCCAGGATACCATTGGCCCTCTTGGGGGATGAGGAATGAGGAATACGAAAACAATTGCAATTTTTGCTCAGCATTTTGCCCGTGGGAAAACCTACAGAAACGAGGCATCTTTAGATAAGAAAGACTGGAAGCAGAGGCACAATACCTGTCACCTCCAAATGCAGGAAATGAGAGTTGTGAATGTGTGACAGGACCAAAGTTAGCAAGAGGGATATATAGCATGTTTCACGTCAGCGTTCAGAACAGAAGTGGGGCAGACGTCCGCTTTAAAGTTCTTCAAATCAAAATTATAATTGTCTTCCCATGAAAGTGTGAGAGAAAATTAAGCCTCCTGACACCCTGAGATACTTATGCTTCTTTCAGAAATTCATGGAAGAAAATATAACAGAACAGAGTAGAATAGGCTGAATAAAACACACAATGCTTTTTAAGTAATTTCAATTTTGGAGCAGAGATGCAATCTGTTAAACAGCAGTGTGGATGGTTACAGAAGTAAAGAGCAAAGTAGAGGCTTAATGTTTTCAGTGTTTAAAAGTCTTCTCAGGCCCTCACAATGAGCATCTGTACAAACATACAGAAAACACATCACCTGTGAAGGTCACCTCCCTGTTTATCTCCTTTTTTAGCCGGTGCTTGGATTGTCTTCATTTGTTGCGAAAAGGCACTTTGGAAATGGTTTCTTTTTGACCCAATGCACCTGAAGAGGAAGAAAGGCAGGAGGAAGAAAGGCAGGAGGAAGAAAGGCAGCAGTCTTGCTCTTCTTGTCTTCTCAATCAGATGTTTTATACAGTTCCCCTAGGTTGCACTGTTGCTTTTCCAGTGAAGGCAAGGGAATTGCACTGGTGCCCATGAGGGCATGGCTTACTTTTCAGCATCTTGAATCTGGTGGTAATGGGCAAAGACACGAACAAAAATGTCTCTCAGAGCCCAGTTTGCAATATTTCTTTTTACTTTTAAAGAGGCTTTTCCACAAAATAGGCCATTATATCTGGGCTGTCTGAGACCAAATATGAAGCCCCTCTGATGTTTCCATTTCCCTATTTTCACAAATCTGTGAAAGGAATTGCCTTGGGAACTGCACAGTGTCAGTAAAAGGTCCTTTAGAAACCAGTCCTGGACACTTGATATAGTTTTAGGGTTTTGTTTGGGGTTTTTTTCTTGGTGTTTTTTTGGGGGGTTGGGGGGGGGGGGACAGGGCTGGAGAGGTGAGGCTAATTCTGGTAGTCATTGCAAAAGGAGATAATAGCTTGTCTGGTTTGCCTCAGAAAATCAAATTGCTTGTACAACAGAAATCAACTAGGTTAGATGCAAAGCATAGTACTTAGCTCATCTTGGCACACAAAGGTGTCTCCCAAGCATAGTGGTGCCAGTTAGGAATGGCTGCATAAGCCCTAAATAAGCAAGGAGTAGATTTCTGTAATAGGTGAACTTTCTGTTCTTTTCCTTCAATTTCTTACGTACTGAGTCTCTAAAACTCTCTCTACAACTATCTGAACAGAGGCTAGCATTGGTCTCCCAAGAAACTAGTAATAAAACAAGAGGGAATGGCCTCAAGCTGCACCAGGGGAGGTTTAGGCTGTATATTAGCAAAAAAAAAAAAGAATAATAAATGAATTTATTGAAAGAATTGTCAGGCACTGGAACAGGCAGCCCAGGGAGGTGTTTGAGTCACCATCCCTGGGTAGATGGTGTAGATGTGGTGTTTGGAGATATGGCTCAGTGGTGGACTTGGTAGAGTAGGGTTGGTAGTTAGACTCAGTGATCTTGGAGCTGCTTTCCAGACTAAATGATTCTATGAGTCTGTGAATAATAACCAAATACTCAACCTCTCCAACAGGCTGTGGTGGCTCACATCTCAGAGCAAAATGCACAGGCTCACAGCTGTTTATGAAGACAAGCCAATAAATCTGGAGGAATATATTTATACAGCTTCTCCTGAGATTATATAGTTAAACGCCATTTTGTCAGGTAGACAGAGCTCCTTCATTGCAAAGGAACCACATTCCTCTCTATGCCACCTAGATCTGTTATTTTCCATTAATGTCAGCTCATGTCAGCTGTGCTGAATTTTACAAGTTGTGCTGCAGAATACTTTATATACATTAAAGGAGCAAGTACTCTGTCATTTCCAGGTTCTTTCCAGTCTGCTGTTGTTTCGTGTTCCTGCTTTTGGCTGGCGTTATGTGATGCGTGTAGAAGTCAGAAAGTGAGGAGCAGGTCTGGTGGCTGCCCCTTTCATAAATCCTGCCATTTGCTGTTAGCAAATCCAGGTACCTTTCTCACAAAGATTGCTCCAAATTCTGTGAGCTACACTTTCTTCCTATAGAGTGAGTATCATACACATGAGCTTGAAAGCTTGCCGCAACACCGATTGTCTTTTCCGTAGCAAACAGCAAACTTTATTCAACTGATCAGACTGAGCTTTCCTTTCTTGCTTTGGCTAAACCTCCCTGAAACAGGAGATGATTTATAAGAAGAAAGAGCAAGCAAGAGGGTGCAATGTGTTATAAAAGATTCACAAAAGCCAATTTAAATTTGATTTGATTTAATGCAAAGTATGCAAGGCAATGAACAATGAAGCAAATGCAGCGCTGGACGACAGGGGAGTCTCCGCTCCACCAACTGCCGTAACCCCACCCTGGAGTCCATCGGTCTTTTATGTGGTAGCGCTGGACAGCCGGGGAGTCTCCTGTCTTCTGGTGGTTGTTGATAGCGCTGGACGACAAGGGAGTCTCCTGTCTTCTGGTGGTTGATGATAGCGCTGGACAACAGGGGAGTCTCCGCTAACTGCCGTCCCCACCCTGGCTATACATTATCATATATAGGCAGTCTTTGGCTTAAAGTTAATATGTTACACAACATCCTCGTATTCCCTTGCACAAACTCTTAGCACGACCACAATACTGTGGTTTGACATTTGACAATACATCAGGTCCCTGCATACAATAAAGCTATAACAAACATTTCCCTTAACCCCTTTAACAATTAACAAACATTTCCCTTAACCCCTTTAACACGATGCAAAGAGAGAGATCATCATCACCGTGTATCTAAATTAAAATCTGTGATAAAATCTCAGGAGGGGAAAGTGATGTTCATGTTTTTGGAGCTGCTTTTGACCTTTTGCCTTCAGACCTCCGGATCTGCTCTCGGGTTGATATTCAGGTAAAAATCAGGTCTTTGACTTGTGTAGCTTCTAGAAGAAGGGGAGATGCTGAGAGCAGAACTTAACAGTAGCGCTTTCTACAGGAAGCTCTGTAGGAGGTTTGGGGACCACCGTACCAGGAACACATGCTAATAAAATACATGACACATAGTTAAAACTCACCTGGGTGAAATGCTGCTCCTTCTGATATCAATGGAAATTTCCTTTTGACCAGGGGTTGCTATGGCAGCAAGCACTGGAAATGAGAACAAGGACATTTTGATATGTCTACACTGTGGATTGCAAATTATGATACCCGAGTTAGTTTTAAACAGTCTTGCAAGAAGTGGTCTAGTTAAGGCCGCTTGGAACGCCACGTGGCCTAATTTACCATGCTAAGCAGCTTGCTTTCCTCTGTGCTCAGGGTACATCTATGCAGAGGTGAAGAGGCTTTTCAGAGGATGCTCATTTTAGGGCAATGGGATAAGGAACAGACTATGGTGAGGACTAGTGTAGAGGAGGAGAAGCAGCATGAGAGAGAGCAAGCTAGAATGGAGGGGACAGATACAAAACCAACAGCAACAGAAAAGATACAATTTGGGGCAAAAGGTTTCTTCCCATGCCAGTGCACTTTGATCTGCTCCTTGGAAGTCAGCCTAAGGCTCCTGACTCCCTTAGCATTTTGATTGTCAAGAAGACACCATCAAACTGGTGCTGAATGAAGTACCTTCACACTCTTCCAGTGGATAATCCCCCTGGTAAGCACTGTTTTACTCCTGCTGCCAATGGCGCTGCTGGCTGCAGTGGTGAAGTTACATATTACAGCTCCACAGGTGTTTACCCGGCTCAGCATCAGCATTGGAATAGTGTTGAATTTTCAAGATGATTTTTAAAAGAAAGCCTTCAGAAATGATCTTGAAGATGCATTACTGTTATGTTAATGTTACTAAGTCAAGCACTTAGAAGTTAGGAAATGCCACGGTCAACGTATTCTGTGCAGCCTTCCTGAGGGCCCCTTGTATCATTACCATAGCCTGTAATTACATGACTGCACTGTTTCTTCCACTGAACTCCTGCATCAAGTGGTCAGGTTCTCTGCATATTTCATTATAAACATAGCCCAGAGCTGTTTTGCACCCTGCTGGATTATTCATTTGGTACTGACCCAAGGAAGAGAAAAAGTCCTTGCCTGTGTCACTGTGCTCTACAAAATATCCTCATCTGGAAAGGAGCTGAGACCTTTGATGGCACTGAATTTCTCTGAAATCTCCTTTTCTCTTCTTTGGTAGCATGTTACCTCCCATAGTCCTATAATATTTCAAATGAGAGCAATTTGTGTTTTGGAGAGGCAACTCATAAAATAGCATGTAACACACCTGATTAAGTTCAGTGTCCCATTTGCTTTTGCAGTGCAGCCCTCTCCTAGTTCTTCCCATAATCTGTGCTGAGTCAACAGGCCCCAGTGGGCTGGCAGGCAGATGGGACACAGTCATCCATCACGTGGTGTTTTAAAAGGTGGGAAAGTGCAGGAACCTTATCAGGATGAATAATACTGGTACCTTGCATCAGCTCTCCATTCACAGTGAACACATGGAAACCGGTGCTGGCTTTGCCTGGAGATGTATGTTAAAAAGGTGATGACATTAATAGAGAAAAGTTGCTAGAGCTTCTGTCTTTTGTTTCTTCCTTCCCTAAGAATTTGTACCCAAAATGCCAAGTGTGTGGGGAATCCCAGTGCTCCCTCTCAAAGGCCATCAGTCAGCCGCGTTGTAAATTCTTTCCCTGCTTTCATCCCAAGCTGTTGAGTGACGTTTGCAGGTTAGCCATGCCCATTTAAAAGTTTATATACAGCAGATGTTCACAGGGCTGATCAGAAATCACAGATTTGTGATGTAGCTGCAGACCTGTACAGAGATACAGAGAGTGTATTTAAAACACAGAGGAACATGCCTGCCTCACAGAAGTTCACACACACTTCCCTTGCTGCCAGTCATTGAGCGGGGACATAACAGCCTCTGTGTCCTGAAACCCAAAGCAGGTCCCTAGCATCTGACAAAGGAAAGTTCTGACGGAGCAGGGAGCGTGATGTCCAGGGTAAAATGTGCTGGCAGCTCCCTCTCACAGCATCTTCTTACCTGCTGCTTTCCCTGTCAGGCAGGAGGGAGAGGCTGCCTGCCCCACACCTTTTTAGGAGCAGACGTTGCAGAAGTGTCATAAATCTCTGCCTTGCCTGCCACGCAGTGCTGCCGTTGCTCTGGTTATTTCCAGGATTCATCCATTTGAACTGCACTTTGTTTTGCAGCCTAGGGTAGAAGGAACAGATTGCTTTTCCACCTATTTTGGGTTATGACTTGTCCCACTCTCCAGTGCCTGGGACTTGCCTATCCCAATTCCCAGCACTGCCTCTTTACAGCATCTCTGTAGCCAGCAGGTACTCGATTTGTTGCTGTCTGCGCAGACATGCATGGCAAGGATGTGCTCTCAGAGCTTGTGTAATTCCAGAATCATAACATTCCAGTGATCCATCAGGAAAATTCAACTAAAGGGCAGCATGGTCTCGCTTTAATCAAATCAAAGCAGCACCTTCCCCCAGCCTGCAGGACAGGTAGCGTTTGCAGGATGCGGGGAAGGCGCGGGTGTTTATTTTGGCATGTAAGAAGGAGAGGGAAGGGATCTCCCAGACTGATTTATTTATTTATTTATTTATTTATTTATTTATTTATTTTAAATATTTTTTCTTTTTGGAGAGGGCTTCTGTATAATGCTATTTGGATCTGTACTTTTTTTTTTTGTTTGGTGGTAAGTTTTCGTAGTTTTCCTTGGAGGATTTTCCCAGCGAGCTTATCTGAATACACCAACAGTCTTTTTTGTAATATTCGCATTTCCCCTTTGGTTCAGCCGAGCCCACTGACAGATCATTCAAATTCAATTGTTTTATGTCTAAGCCGAACAGCTAATTAAAGTAGGGATGATTAACCTGACTGGCAGTGTCGCTCTCTCTCCCTCGCTCTCTCGCTCCCTCCCTCCCTCCCTCCTGTTCCAATCAGTCTTTTTCTCACACTCTCCCTCTCTCTCTCTCTCTCTGTCTTTTGCTCTACTGTGTGTCTGTGTGTGTGTGTGTGTGTGTGTGTGTGTTTTTTTTCCTCTCTCCTAAACGTGGTCTGCTTGCTGATGGCAGAATGGCACTCGGAGATTTGTGCATTGTGTCTGGTTTCCTACGGGCAGGCTGACCCAGTGCCTCTAGGGACTTATCAATAGACCACTCAGAAGAGACAGAGACAGGAGAAAGGAGGAGGGGTGGGGGGGGGTGGGGGGGGGGGGTGGGGGGGAGAGAGAAAGAGAGAGGGAGAAAGAGAGAGAGAGAGAGAGAGAGAGAATCAATATCAAGAATAGAAGGAGCTCCGAAGCCATTTTTTTTTTTAATTTTTTTTTTTTTTAAAGAAGTATCAGGACTTGGGAAGAGGGTGACAAAGAAGGTTTTTCAAAGAGGCAGTGGAGGAGGTTCTAATAAATTTGGAAGGAAACAGTTCCCTGTCTTGGGAAAAAAGGAGAACTCCTGGCTGATTAGCATTCACACCAGGTATGAGATGTTCCCTACCCCTTATCACTGTCGCAACCGAGATGGAAAAATAGCTGTTTATTTTTTTTATCCTCTTTTTCTTTTTTTTTTTCCTTCTTTTTTTTTTGTTTTGGTTTGGATTTTGTTTTGTTTTGTTCACCACCACCACCACCGCCACCCTCCCGCGCCTTCCCCCCCCAAACCCACCCCCCGCTCTTCGAAGGGGCCGGAGCGAGGCTTTATTTTGGTGCGTGGGTCGGCGGTGCCAGGGGAAGCGGGAGCCGTGGGCACTGGTGTGCCGGGAGCAGGGAGAATGGAAGCAGGGCAGCGGGGAGGGGGCGGGTGGGAGCAGAGCCGGGAGTGTGTTACTGTGTCTCTCCTCTTTGTGCACCCCTGGGGGGGGGTTACCCAAGTTCATTTCCAGCAGGTGGATTTAGACGGGGAGTTACTTAACGCTTGACCGCCAGTTTTGAAAAACAAAAAAAAAATGGGGGGAAAAAAAAAAAAGGGAAAAAGAAAGGAAAAGAAAAAAAAAAAGGGGGGGGGGGGGAAAGACCTGCTTCCTATGTCTATTAAAGGAAGCTCCAATTTTTTCCCCTCTCTCTACTCTCTCTCTCTCTTTCCTCTCTTCCTAAGCAGACAGCGGGAGGGTTTCTGGCTCCTCGCCAGCCCAAAAGCCTCTAAGTGTTTTGCACTTGTTTCAGGGAGCCCGGGGATTTTTTTCAGCATTTTCACTAGAGAACAAAGAGTTCTTTACAAAGGAAGGGGGAGAGCGAGCTTAACGCCTGAGATATGTTTTTCTATTTTTATTAGGGATTTTTTCTCCCCCCCCCCCTCCACCCCCCACCCCTCCCCTCCTAAAAAGAAAGGGAGAGAAGCAAAGCACAGAATGTGTGGCAGCAACTAAATAGATTGAAAGGAAATGCAGTTCCCTTACCTCCAAATTATAATTTGGAATTAATAAGAGCAGGAATGGAAGGGGGACGAGACCAAGTGAGTTTGATATGTCGTTCTTTTTCTCCCCTCTTTTTTTTTAACTCTCTCTTTAAATTCAATTGCTGTTTTGACAACTTACCTAGCCTCTTTTAAATTTTTTTTCCCCCCCTTTCTTTTCCTTTTTTTTCTGTTGGATGGGGGGAGGGAGGGGGTTGCCTGTGCATAAAAGTTATGCTGCCAGCAGTTCCTGTTTGCTTAAAAAAAATAATCCAACAACAAAATCTTTAACAGGGGGTGTGTGTGTGTGTGGTGAGAGGTAGGAAGAGAGGGAAATGGGGTGGATTTCGGTAGAAAAGAAATAAACGAGTGGGAACAGAAATCTTTCACTTTCTGGCACTGAGGAAAGAAAGTTGGTAATGGCTTGTTGAAACTAGGATCCTAAAATACAGATGGGGCACCAACGTCTGTGTCCACGGACCCAGCTTCTCCCTGACCATCTGTCTAAAAGTCACCTCTCATTGGCAGCTCAAGTGATTAGTCGGAGCTCAGGGATTTTTTGTTTGTTTGTTTGTTTGTTTGTCTGTTCCTCCTGTTTGGTGGGACCGTCTCTCAAATGTCTCCATTTCGCCTTCTGAGTGTAGCTCTTTTAATTGAGCCCCAAACTGGGGGTTTCAGGATAGATCTCCTTGCACTTTAGATTATATGTTTTTTCTTTGCTCTTCTGAATGTGTTTCTTACAGATACACTCTTTGTCTATTTGTACATGGAAAAGGCACACCTCATACAGAAGGGAAGGAGATATCACATCTAAGAGGATGTTTAAAGCAGAATTTTGTTGCATGGGGTGTATAACATGCAGGGTATCTTCTCTATAATGTCTTCTGTGCAATGGTTAGGATGTTTGAGAGTACATACTGTTGCAAATTCAGTATCTTAAGGAAGTGCTTTCTTTAGCCAAATTCTGCGTGCCTTCCTTCCTTCACTGATTTGTATTTTCCTGGCTTTGATAAATTACCAGTGCAAAAACTGCATCATATAGCAGTGGCACAGAAAACAAGAGAGGAAGCTGTAAGTCATCTCCCTCCCTAAAAAGCATAAGCACACGATATACAGAACTAGATCAAATTATGGCAGAGTTACAGTGATTGTTTCTGGATGCAGCATGCTGTTCTTACAGTACCTTGGTTTTGATATTCGTGCTGGAGGCTTCCCTCAGAAGAGGTCGTCTGTTGGAGCTACATAGGTATCACATAGGTATCTGTGGCAACTGTTTTTAAGCAACATCTAGGCATCGTGTTAAGTGTACATGGAGAATTAGTTCATTTACATCTCGTATGATAAAGGGGAGAAAATCCATCCTTGGGCTCTGGCTCTGCTTCTTTAGGAATGCCACTACCCTACAGCGGCAAAAAGTCCTGCAGGATCCAGACCATCTCTTACAAAAGTGAAGAGAAGCCATCCACAAGTGAAACTGCCAGTTAAAACAGAGTTTTGTTTTCATACCACAATCTAGACTGGTGTCTTGCACCTCTCCAGCTCGGTTAGCCAGGGCTCTTCTCTCTTCAAAGCTGTGGTGGGCACAATTGCTCCAGCAGAAGTTGGGGGGAGTGGGAAGGGGGGTGATGTTGTCCTGGCCTCAAATGCCTTCATCTCAGTCCAGTTACCTCCACTGTAAGTAACCCAGGTGTCTGCATCTCTGTGGGTAACAGCAATAGCAGTGTCGAGTCAAAAGTACTTTGGGGGGGCTCCCCAGCTTAATGGAAAGTGCTTGATGGAGGGGAATGGACCACCAAAAAGAGCTGATCATTCACTTAGCCAACATAACACACAGAGGAACTTCTGGCAAATTGCAAATGCCTTTGTAATATTCAAAATCCTTGCTCTCCTCGTGCCTCCAGAGAGTTTTCCCAACTCCTGATGATTTTCGTGGTCTGTTTGCTGTGAGTTTTCTCTCTTACTCTCCAAAACAGGAAAAAAAAAACAAAACCAAAAAAACAGGCAAACAAAAAGACAACACAGGAAAAGTAAACAAAAGAGCACAGACATGGGACTTGGCCTTTGAAGTTTTCCATAGGATAAGCAGTCTCTCTCTCCTTTATTTTTTCTGCCAGAATATTTTTTCTTCTCCTCCCTTTATTTAATTTTAAACCTAACATGCATTTGTGAGCATTTTCTGTCTGCAGCAGTGGTTAATGCTGCCAGAAAAGGGAGGACATAACAAAGCTGCAACCTAGATTTAGTCCCCCTCAGTCTCAACTAAGAAGGCATCTTCCAGTGGCTGTCACTGCTTCTAGAAGTAGGGAGAAAGATGATAGCTGTCTTTCAGGGACTCCACGGACCTGACCTGAGAGTAGCACATTCACAGCACAGGAGAAAAGAGAGAGAAGGCAAAAAAAAAAAAAAATTTAGAAAGGGGGAAGAAAAGCTCTTTGAGCAGTAACACACTGGCTCTTTCTTCCTGCAGGCAATCCGCTCCAGCTCCTGGCGACGTGTCCTGCACTATCAGATATCATATGACTCTTTATTTGGACTCCCGTTAGCAGTATGGGCCTGTTAGGAGGCTGTTTGTTTTCTTTTCCTTTCATTTCCTTCCCCCCACCCCCCCACCCCGGTTCCCCCCCTATTTTATGTGTGCCTGTGCAAGCGTATCCCTTTTATAATCTCTCTTTTTGTGCTGAAGCTTTATAGAAAAGGAGGGGGGAAAAAAAAATAGAACAAACCCAAAACCTTAATAATTTCTCAGGGCTGTTTTTAATCCTCTGCCAATAATTGAAGTTCATTGTCGAGTTGTAAAAATAAGTCACACCTTTCAGTTTTGTTTCTCTGTTTTTACCTCTCCCTTCACCCTTTCTGGCACTTTTCAATGTGTCCCTCTGTCTCTCCCGCCTGAGTGGGTGAAGTTGGGATACACCTGTGTCAGCCTAAGGAGGAATTCAGAGCTGCTTGCTGCTGCTCCTGCCGCTCCGCGCTGTTCGTTTCACTTTCATCAACTTTCCTCTGTTTATTTATTTCATTTGGGCACCTTTCTCCACCCTGAGTTTGAAAAGCTGCCAGGTAGCGATTGCTATGCCGGGCTTTTCTGCATTTAGGTGAGCAAACAGGGGAAGTTATAGGCTGTGAGAAAAGGAGATGTTGTGCTGAAGGAATAAAGTACGAGGCAGAAATTGGATGTGCCTTGTGTACGCCACCCATAAAAGTTTCCTGTACCAGGAGATTGGTGCCTAATAATAGGATGGAGGGAGCCAGACAGCAGCTAGCAGTTGGAGGTGTATAGCCAAGTAGCCTTATGGCAGCAATATTTCTGATACAGAGTCACGTTTTAGTTAAGGGAGATTACTTCTTCCCCCCCCCCCATTCATGGTAGCTTTAGCAATGCATTATATAGATAAACTCTGCTGCAGAACTTTTCTTCCCCCCCTTCCCCCCTTGAAAATCCAAAGTCACATCAGTAGAAAGAATGAATTGCTATCAAACATAGTAAACCTCTGCAAGGAAAAAGGTCTGTCTGTAGAAGAGAGAGGTAATGTTTTGTTTTGATACTTTTCCTAGGCATTGTTTTCATTTCTGGTTCTGAACTCCAGAATTATTTTGACAATTGTTAAGAACTGATTTTTAAAGGGAAAAATTGGAGGGGGGGGGGGGATGAAGAATCCTTTAGAAACATTCCAAAACATGAAGGTCTGAAGGGGAGGGATTTAGGTCTTTGGGGAAGAATTTGAGGTGTTCGGTGTTTTGTTCGTTTGCTTCGGTTTTGTGCAACCTGCGTTGTCATATGTTTTGGCAAGCAAACCAGAAAATGAGCTTTTTTGCACAACTTTGCTCCCTCTGTAATTGCTGCTGTATTTTTGTGGAAAGCCATGCTTTTTCTTCCCCCCCCCCCTTTTTTTTTTCCTTTCCATCTGAATTTGGTAAGATCATCAATGCCGAAATCCTGTTGGTACTGTAGAGACACAAAGGGAGTTACTGATGCTTTCCATCAGAGGTGGATGCTTTGGCCAGCCAGTCCTTCCACCACCTTGCCCTGTTCAGCAGCTGGCTGTGCATGGGCTGGTCGCCACGCTCCGGGGGAAAGTACAGGCGTAGTTTCTGTACGTGATGTATATACATTTGGTGCTGATATTCTTATTAGCATAGCTGAAGATCTGTAAGTTTTAGCGTTTCCTCTCCACTGTATACTTAGGCCAGTGTACAAAAGCAGGCTTGTAAGTGAGGCAGATACAGACTAGAGGGGTTTTTGTTGGAAATCCAGAAACAACTGTATCTCAGCCATACCGTAGGTGTGTTGAACTACATCAAGTTCTCCCTGCTAGGTGGTAGTGTTTCATCTTTCTCATCTGAGACACCTTCCCGCTGAAGTCAGTGCAGATTTTTCCTGAGAAAGGGTTAATGAAAAACAGAGCCAGAACATCAGGATTTAGGGTGATTTCCTTGAGTCACTGCTGGAAATGGAACACTTCAGAATTTGTCCTTGCACAGCACAGCATCCCTCTAGAGCACATGCTTGCTATAGCAGAGGTGCTGGAACTGAATTGGCATGACTTCTGCAGTTTGAAACTTTATTTGTGTATACATCCAGTTCCTTCAGAAAATTACCAATATCTCTTATTCACTCCCAACAGCAAACAATTGCTTTTTATGTAGTTTTTGCCAGTCATCTCAATGAGGAATGAGAGATTCTTTGACCGGAGACAACGTTTTGAGGCTTCTTTCCTTTTCTGTCCTCCTCTAGCAACTTGAAACCAGCTTTTCTTTAACCTTTTGTGCTAAGGCGCATTCATGGTTCCGAGGGAGGAATTACAGAATTTGTTGGAAGAAATTTGGTTCTGAAATCAGTGACAGGAACGTTTTAAAACTGTGTGCTGTTCGTGCACGGTACATGATGTTCCCTGTGACTCTGCGCACGCTCCGGTGCTCTGAGCAGTCCTAGCTGTGAGTATTTATTTGTGAGCTCCTTCTGGTAGCCGCCTGTGAATTTAGTTGACTCGACAATCAGTAAACAGTTCAATGGTAACACTGACATTTGAAAGCTGTGCAATTGGGAGATAGAAGGATTCTTTCACTTTTTTTTGGCCGTTTCTGTGGATTGTTTCTCACTGTCTTTATTTTTTTTTTTGAACAAAAACTGAACTATTCTCCTCAAACTTCTTTGACTTTGTCTCTGCAGAGTAGATTATTCTCCTCCAAAGTTATTGTAAGCTCAAAATAAGAATAAAAATACACATTTAGCTACCTGATTAAATGAATGTACCAAAGAGCTGTGGAAAGCCGAAAGCCAAGCGCTGCAGCAAGTATCTGAAACTGTAGCTCTGGGCTGGGCAGAGAAGGCCAGGCTTGTTGCTGCTTAAGTTTTGTTAGCATAACTTGGGCTCGGTGGAATTGCACCAAAGTTGTGTTTTGACTTGGCTTAACTTCACTGCTTTCATCTGACTCTTTTTCTAAGCCAGCCCAATCCGGATCTATTCAGCGCTCGGGAGGGTGATAGCCAAGGGACAAAACAGCTTGTCTAACACATGTCTCTTTAGTGTACCAGTGTGTGGCTTGTGGGGCCTCAGACTGGATCACCACTGTCAAGAGAAATGCATTTTCCTACAGTGTAATAGGTTGTCCTGCTGCTTTCAGATGTCAGAGATCCCCAGTTCAGCACTCGGTGAAAAGGTCTGCTCTCAGAAGAGGTTTCCCTTCCATTTAACATTTTGTTAGTGCAGGCAACTCATCTAAATGTTATGTGGCCGGCAGGAGGAACAAATTCTGGTTTATTTTTGCCAGGGTGCATGTATTATTCCATGTCTATATTAACGTTATGGTGAGATGGTATTTCGCCCTAAACACCGATTTCAGTGGCTTACCACTGAAAAAATGAGCTGAGTCGAAATGTCAAGTAGCTGTTCCAAGCTCAGAGGTGAAGCTTATGTTATTTTGGAAACTCTGAGGAAAGTCATGGTTACTGTTTTCTCTCTTTCTCTCTCTTTTGTTTTTTTTATCTTTCTCATGTGTCACACCAAGACAGGAGCATTTTTTATTTTATTTTATTTTATTTTGATCCACTAATTACTGAAACCCATTAATAATTTTTTTTTTGCCATTCTCATTCTATGTTTAATTTTTTTTGTGTGTGTGTGTGTGTTTTCTTCAACGCGAAATGAAAATTACAAAGGGCTAATTTCCTTAAGCTAATTAGACTTCACAATTTTCATCTCACAAAAACCCAGGAAATTCCAGGCGATGTTTTTCTGTAACTCTGCCATGGTGCACATGCCTCTCTCTCCTCTTTCAAGCCCTTGTGTTGGCCTTCAAAAAATCCTGGGAAAACACTCAGCGCCTGCCTGAGCCAGCCTTGTCAGTCCAAACTCTCCTGAACTTCTGGCGGCGTTTGGCACCTCCATCCAGATTTTGCGATTTTTGAGCTCATCGCTCTTGGAAATAGCAGCGTGGAATTTCCAGGCATTTCTTTGTGTGACTGTAAGGTGAAATAAATAAATAACTACATTAACTAACTAACTAAATAAATAAAAGGAATGAAGGGGAGTGATTCTGTTTCCACTGAAGCCGGCATAAGCAGAATCCACATCCTCTGGGTAAAATTTCTCATGGCGCTTTCCAAAACTTGATTTTTTTTGCTCAGATGGCCTTTTCAGTTTTGACCATCTGGACAGCAGTTAAGTTAGTTACATAGAACAGTCTTTAGGCAGTCCTCTGACTAGGACTCCTAAAACTCTTTGACCTGTTAGTCTCAACCAGATATCCCATAAAGCCTAAAGATCTAGCGTGAGAAATGATTTTTATTCCCTCCTCCCAGAAAAAAGAAGAAGAAGAAGGGTTTAGTGATGATTTCTTTGGCTGGAGAATCAGGAAATACCAGTGAAAACTCTGTGTAGGAAGATGCCAGAGTCTTCTTCAGTGAGATCAGCTGTTCTTATATGTATTTTTTTGTTTGTGATTATTTTAATCATTATTTTTTTTTTGGTTGGCTTGTGGAAATATATCCCCACACTCTTCAGAAGCCACAGAAAATTATCAGTGCCACCATAACCCTGTGCAGCTGGAGAGAGCAAACCAGAGCTGGTCTGAGGCAGCTCTCCCCACTAATGAGACAAGCAAGTTGGTTTTGAGCTTTAGTTTATGTCATTGCCGGCACATAGCTGAAGCATCAGGGCATCCTCTGCAAAGAATGTTACTCTCTCTAACCATCTTCCCCCTCCTGGTCCAATTCTCTGGCTTCTGTTGTCATTAAATTTCCACCAAAATCAGGGAGAAATCTCTGTCTGGCAAGCATGGCAAAACCACCTTCTCCAAGTAGTCTTAGAGATACTGTGATACTGTGATACTTGTACAGGTAAAAATTAAATCCATCCCTCATACAATAGAAAAAAAATAAGAGAGAGAGAGAGAAAAGGACAAAGTTGATATATAGTGGAAAGCAAAGGGGAACGTTTGTTTGCAGCCTATTGATTTTGTATTGTGCTCATATCAAACAGTGTAAAACTGTTCTGGTGCTTGCTTTGGAGGACCTTTGTGAAACTCTGTGGAGCTGCACAAAGCAAAGTCAGCAAGTGAGAAGCAATCTTGTTTCTGATCAAAACGAAGTAATGCGCCAACTAATGATGACAGAAACCTGGAGAGCTATAGGTTCTCCCTTTTGTCAGAGATATGAAATAGAGATTCAGACTGCTGTTCAAGATTGCATAATGTCCTGGCTAAATTTCAATGAAGGTAATTGTATTTGGCCTCTTTGAATTCCCTCTGAACTGTCAGTTGCATAGGGCAGCGTTCACATCCTGCCCTGAACCATACCATAAGGGTATAGAGCACAGTTAAGCAGCTGCTACCTCTCATTCTGGGCATGGCTGTATTAGCTCAATATTGAGCAATGCACCACGTTGCAGTTTGATCACTGGCTGAATGATGGCACCAGCAAACACTGCTCTTCCATTCCTTTATTTGTCTCAAAATGCTTATTATAAAACCGAATGGCTTGGACCTCTTCCCCTCAGGGGTCTGGTGGTATTTGGGAGAGCTATCTCCATTCTGCAGGTGAAGAAACTGAGGCACAGAAATTTTTGAGTGAGTTTTCGAAGTTCATGCAGCAAGTCAGTGGCAGAGCCCAGAGGACTGCCTGGGAATCCTGGATCCCAGGATTGTAACTGCTAGGAAATGCTACCCCTCTTGATGTAAGTTATTGTTATTAAGATGTGGTTTATCTTTCACGTGAGCTGCCATCTGTTATATTGCCTACTTGCTGTTAGTTACGAAAGCTATTCACATTTTAACTGTTTTGCATTCTCACAGCTCCTTAAAGCCCACAGTAGACTTTTTGACAACAGTAACAGCACTTCTCATGCGAAAGAACTGGACAAATATTAACTCATGTTTTTTCAGTGAATTTTTCTGATGCCATAAACCCACAGTTTAGACTGAATTTAAACAGACCTTGAAAAAGTCCACGTATTCAGTGCTGGTTGGTTCTTGACCTGTCAGTTGTACCATCCTTAAGACATGACTGCATATTCTCATAGATATGATGAAGAAAAATGTCCAAATGGTAATTTAATGTAAATTGAGTCATTGATAACTTCATGTGTCTTGGGCCTAACAGCTCTGTGGCTGCTAAGGTCCTCTGAACGTGTAGTAGAAGAAAATGTATTAATCCCAAGCTCTTCAGGATGCTTCTGGGGACCTCAGTGAGCCAAGGAGAACTAGGTCAGTTTTATTGGAAGCAGTCTGGAAGAGCACTGAGCAGAAGCTGGGGCAGTGACTGGACTTGTAAATAAGAAAAAGCTCTTGAAAAGTAAAAGTTGCTCTGTTTTCCTCTCTGAGTACTGGTGCATGGTTGGGGAATACATTTATTGAGGTCCTCACAGTCATTCTTTTTAAGGCAGCCGTGTAGTCCAGGCTTGGAAAAGGGTAGTCCTGCAGAAAGGGAGAGATATCCTTGTAGCCAAAAAGAGGAGGAGTTATCCCAAACTATACATCTACTAGCAGCTGGAGCAACAAGGGAGACTGCCAAACAGAGCTGGAGCCAGGTTGGACACTGGTACCTTTTCATCTCTGGAGATGGTCAAGCAGCAAGAGCCCTTCTGATAGTCCTATCTAGTTTCCTTCACATGATAAACCCCACTGAATTTCTTAAAGCTCCAATCTTCTAGTGAGCTGGAACACATCTTTCAGAAAGACAGGTAATCTTCAAGTCTTTAAGTAAGGGAGTGACCACATATTTAAGGCAATTATTCTGAAGCTTTGCAAAGTCTATTTCACTTCTTTTGAATCTGAATTTGACTAACTTCAGCTCTGCCTTTGTCTGATGTATTAAGGAGCCCTCTGCTGTCAGAAATCTTCTCCCCATGCTTGGTATTAATAAACTTTGATGGTCTGGCTGATAGATGGGAATTTTTGACACCAGGCATACAGCTTGAAGGTATGGGAAGGTGAGTAGTGGAAATTGAAGGGAGATGTGAGGAATTATTGGTGGCAGAAGAAATGGGTGAAGTGGTATGCAGTGAGTTTCTTTTTCTTCCCTAGTAGATGAGACAGAAATGAAAGAAATATATAGGTATTGGTGAAAATCTAGTTATAAAGAGGGAAAAAGATGGTAATACAAGAGAAAAGGTCCTGAGAATACATGCAGAGAGTGGTATGAAAAGAAAAGCATCATAAAGCTATTAAATGATAGAAAAGAGAAACAAATGTAGGCTGCAGTGGTCAATAAGGTCAGGACAAATGGGGAAATACCAGATTATGTTAAGAATGTAAAAAAATGAGGCAGTAATTCACCTCGGGTACTAAGGACCATGCTTCTCAAGCAGTGGGTAGTTTCCTATCTCACAGGAGGCCAGTGGGCTTAGCTCATTATGGCTTTGAAAGTGTACTGCTTAATCTTAAAGTTATAGAGGGGCTGGTACAGTTTTGAAAGGTCTGAACACATTCAGGCTTTTTGAAAAAGACTGGTCAAATTTTCTGCTCAAGGCCTCTCTGTGCTCAGGATTAAATCTCCAATGTTCAGGGCATAACGAAAGGGAGGCCTAATTAGGCGAGAGAAAACTCTTCTGACACACATAGCTGGGTTCTTTTCTACCGACAAAAGAACAAAGAGGGTAAAACCTTCTTAGGGTAAGTGTACTGTTGGTTTTCTCAATTTGTTTCTCTTCCAGTCCTCTCCAGAATGTTTCTTCTCTTTGGAGACTGGGACATTGCAGCTTGGACATGTTCCTCACCCACTGCCCACTAGGGCTGATCACTTAACCCTCTGGCTTCAATCTCTCCAAACAACTCTGAAACCAGCTGGTGGTTTCCTGTCTGAGGGCCAGTTGAGAAGATAGAATCACAAAATCGTTTTGGTTGGAAAAGACCTTTAAGATCATAGAGTCCAGACATTGTCTAACTGCAAAGTCTGGTTCTAAACCATGCCCTTCAGCACTGTATCTATGTGTCTTTAAGTACCTCCAGGGACAGAGAGTCAACCACTTCCCTGGGAAACCTATTCCAGTACTTGATAACATTTTCAGGGAAGACATTTCTTCTCATATCCAATCTGAACATCCTCTGATGCAATTGGAGGCCAAGATGGGATAAATGTGGCACATACAGCACTGCGAAATCACTAGGTTCAAGTGGCAAGGTTGCCTTTATCTTTGGTTTTCACACAGTTCAGTATGATGAATTCTTGCATCTTCACCTCAAATGTTGTGTCATTTCTCTCTCGTCTTTTCGTCTTTATCTCTGAAATAACTCTGATAACGTCACTGATGCTGCAAGAACACTGAGCGTGACTGTAATCAGTTCTTCTCACTTTGAAGGTATCGGGGTTCTCCTCTTAAACCTTGATTAAAAACCTTGTGCCAAGGTACAGTTCTGGTTGGTTTCTGTTAACAAAGTAGAAATAGGGACCTCGACTTTCTTTTCAAAACACATGCCTAGTCCTAACCCATCTGGGAAAATAGAGTGAGACAAAAGGTAATTTCTAAGTTGCCATTGTAGGCCAAGCACTGAAATGCTGTAACTCTGGACCAGTCAGACCAGCTTTTAAGAAGATAGGTGCTTTTAAGAAGATAGGTGCTTTTAAGAAGATGCAAAAAAGAATCAAAAGGTAGCCCAAACTGGCTTTGCATGTCTGACTTGCCTCAATTTGAATGAAACGTGTGGAAGTCAGCTCTGTGACACTCACTGCTTACTAGAAACACTTATTTGGGTGTTCTTGTTGATTGATGGATCATCAAGTGTCATATGCCAGCATCTTTCAAACAAGGCTATTCCCTTGCATTTTGTGCAAGCAAATGGGGGGGAAAAAATTTGCTCAGAAGAAGAAGAAAAAGGCAAAAACTGTTGGAAACATGAAAGTAATTTCTAAAGCCATTTCTCCCTGTCGCTGGTATGAGAAAAATTTTCATTCTCTTTAAGGCTATTTAAAATATACTTTGGGGCTAAAATAACAGAGGAGACAATCCAATCCATTCTCAGCCCTGAAACCACAATGGGGAACAGATCCTTGTTGCCACATCGCATCCAATGAGATAGCTTTACTGGAAGAATTGGTCAGAAAAACCTCATTACTGATTGCAATAAAAGAAAAGTAAAAGAAACAAAAATGTTCTCTTTTGCCTTCCTGTTATGCTGTTTTCAAGGCAGAAAAGAAGAAAAAGGGGGCAAAACACTGGGTTTATTGTTTAATTAAAAGTAACTGGTTTTCAGTGGGCTTAAGTTCTGTGAGTTTTAATTCTCCTTTTTTACATGATGTGAAATACCAGAAAACTGTGAAAGCAGTTAAAATTGTCATGATTTTTTTTTTTCCCTTTTTTTAATTCAGTATAAAAGATTGTTCTCTCACTTTCTGCTGCCCTCCTGCCTCTCTTTTCCATATTCATGCAGGCTCCTGGCTGACTCTGAATGGCACTTAACTGTTTCACTCATTAGAATGAGCAAGTGGCAGCCCCGTAACTTTGTTGATTTAAGGTGAGATCATAGTAGGGACCACTCTGGATTCTGTAAATGGCACAGCTTCTTGAAGATATTCTTTGAGAATCAAGTAAGGAATATGATAGCATCACTTCTAATCAGGATGAGTATCACTGCAGTCAGCAGTAGGTGTCACAAGCTATATGGGTACGCCAGGGATCTGACATGATAACCCTTGTGTTCGTAATGTTTCTGTCACTTACTCAATGCACAATCTCTGATTTCTCTATTTTGGCTTGTTTTCCACCTTAGGGCAGCTTGGCACAGGTAATAAACATGGGGTTTTTCTCATTTGTTTGGGAGATTACTTGAGGTTTTACCTTTTAAGTATGGGACCAGGATTTGGGGTTGTTCCTTTTGAAAGGCCAGTGCTGCTGGCTTGCTCTGAGGTAACATTTATCTCCATGTTGAAGGCATGCTGCTTTTCCAAAACACTGAATAATAGTGAAATTAGGATGCTGTGTGATGGTGGAATTAAACCTCATAATTTTAGAATATATGTTGATATTGTGTTGCTGTCCATCTGTAGCACCTTTCGTATTGCGGTGTATTAAATGTCAGTAGTGTTAAGGAAGAAAACTTAAGTGGGCATTATTGACCAGATGGGTGCAGCTGCTTTGTTACATTCCCACTGTTTTGCATTTGAGCTGCTTATTTTCACTCCCTGGCTGTCAGTCATCACAGGAACTGGAATTGAAAGACTCTTTCCCTGCTATAAGGATTTATAGTTACAGATCCTCTAACCTCTCTGACTGTCTGCACTGTTCTGGCTTCTACAGTTTCTGTCCTTTCCAGGTAGGGTTCTGAGGACTGGCATCACAGTTTAGTCTGCTTCCAAGAAATGCCAGACAAAAGAGAGACAGAAATTTTTCCCAGTAGGATTAGAGGAAATTTTGAGTGATCTGACCCAGTCAAAAACTGTCAGGAAGTATTGCCACTTGAGGAAAAATAAATGCTTCATTATTGCTGCTAGGCAGATGCACCTCCATAAAACACCTGGAAGTGGTCCACAGACCACAGACAGACTGTAACTGGGGTAGATCTTTAAGAAACGGGGAGAGATAGTGAACTTCATGGTTTTTAGACATAAATGGATCATCAGCTACAGGGAGGAAATAATCTATCACATTTCAGTCTCATGTAGAAATCAAGTGTGCTATAAGGTGATGTCCCTTTCATGAGATATTGACCGCAGTAGGGGGAAGGACATCAGACTGCCTGAACCATCACTTTGAAGAGACAAGCTCACAGGAGAGGTATGTTACTTGTGGTGAGGCTGAAGGTGAATGAGGTAACCACAGAATGAGATGCTAAGGATGTGGATTGTGGGAAGCACTACTGATAGGAGGCAGACAGTTGGATTGATTAGGGCAGCACCAGGGACTAGTTGTTTTCTTTCACCATCCTGGGGTGAAGTTAAACCTGCTACTGGTAGTAATGAAGAATAGCTAATACAGATCAGACTGCCAGCATTGGCGTTGGGAGCAGAAAGTTTTGCAGATTTCTCTGTGTGTGCACTTGCTACTGGTGTTCCTGGTGGGTGGCTGAATCATCCTGATGGCATTCAACAGGAACCAGCTGCTGAGAATATTAAAATGCAAGCATTTATTCCTCTAGAGAGACAGTAGCATCTGCAAAGTTTTCCTGTCTTGATAGTACAGATAATCCCAGGGAGTATTCTCTAGTAGTTTTTAACTCTCAATTCATTTATGGGATTTTTATTGTTCCTATTCTGTTGTGGTGGGCTTTTTTTTTGTTGTTTATGGGGGTTTGTTTGTTTTTATTAATTTTTGGTAGGTTTTTCATTTTGTTTTTAAAGCTATGTGTGCTTTCTGTCTGCAGTGAAAGTTGACCCTAGTCTTAGATCTGAAGCCAGAACTGTCCTAGGCAGGTAGTTTGCAAGCCTTGTGCTCAAGGTGAGGTACCTTACTTACCCAGCCACCCCTCCACCTTTTTTCTTTACCTCCCTGTTCTGAGGAATAACTACCTTAGAGGCTGACATTCCCTGGAGCAGGAGTCTTCTGCCAAGCAACAGTTCTCTAACTTCTCTATCTGTGTGAGCTTTGTCTTAAAATTCACAGTGGCAGCAATTGTAAGAAATGATAAAATCTGCAAGGAGGCAGTTTAATGGTTTGATAGAATAGGATGTTGGATGTACCAGTTATTTGTTTTATTTATTATTCCCAAAGTGGAACATATCACTTCATGAGCTCATAAGCAACACTTCTCAGCCCTAAACTGCTTGTCGTCTAGGGGACAACTCCTGGGAGGAAACTGAGCACTGCCAGCCTTTATTAACCTGATCAGGATCGTGGAGCACTTGGACCCCCCCCAGCAGCTGGTGCTTAGTCTAACATGACCATAACACTAAACATCATAACCAGCACAGATAAGGGAAGAGAAAAAGCAGATAGTAACAGCGGTGGGGAAGGGGCGGGAGGGGAAGATGGCAATTTCTTCCTTCAGTATTTTGCTGAGCTCTGTGCATCTCTTTTGCTTTCCTTAGAATGTGTTCTCCTGCTAATAGTGTGTGTATTCACATACTAAAGGTATTTACAGGAAGGGAAAGGCAGAGATTCTGCCCATGACATATGATGTGAGAAGAGGTACAGGATTGTTTTAAGGAGGAGATGCAGAGTTCTTTTGCAGCACGGCTGCGATGTTGGCACCGAGAGGAGAAACGAGCTGGAGGCAGCCAGAGCTACATGGTGAAAGAAGGGGTGAGGATTGTGGGTTTATTTAAAAGGCAGCATAATTCAGTGTGCTCATCACAGTAACATTTTATTAAGGTATTTTAGCCTCAGCTAAATAGCCTTAACATAAAATGCCTGCCTAATACCTGCAAGGCTGTGAATGGTTTGGCTCTTTTTTATTGTTAAGTTGGGATATGAGCATGTGAGATTAAAAGAACAAACTTGCCCAAGGCAGAAAACATCCATTCTGACTTCCACCTTTTGTCATCTCCAGTCATCCTCCGAGCCTGGCAGGGTGCATCAACGAGTCAAGGTTTTGACAGGATCTTACAGACACAAGAAAGACTGTAAACACCACTCTAGAGAGGTTATTGATGGCCTCTCTTGTGATGTGACAGGCCAAGGAAAGCTGTTGCAGGAGAGGCAACAGCAACAGCAGCACTTTTGAGCCCTTCCTGGTTTCAGTGTCTCCTTGGAAAGAGCTGCTGAACCCTCTTAGCAGTGTTAGACATACAGTTTAATCTCAGTGAGGCATCACAGTGATGATGCATACATCAAAGACTCTGTTGTGCTTTTCCCTTTTTGTGTGAGTTATGTTTGCTCATTTGTTTAAAAAAAAAATAGCATAATGATTTCAATTTTAAGAGGCTTAAGCCCAAAGCTTTGGAAAGTCAAAGAATGATTTAATGAACTGCCTATTGTGTTTATTGTTGTGCTCAGCTACTTAAGTATGTGGTAGGCTCTGCAATACAAACAATTAATGGTCAAGCTTCTGAGCTCAAGTGCTAAGGTCTTCTGCTTTCAGAAAAGGAGAAGTAGCATTTGAGGTCTGTTGCCACTTAAGCAGTAGTGCAATAAAACTCCAGTGGATTTAGACTAAATGCTTTGGGGTTGGATTTGTTGTCTGTTTGTTGATACAACAAAACAAAGTAGAACATAATCCTGAATAAGAGCACCACTGGAAAATTTCAGGAGAGTATTGAATAATGCTGAGACATTTTCACCCCGCCATATCCTCTAAGGACACATCTCTCCCTTAAAACAGTCAGAGGGAAGAAAAGATTCTTGAGCTTTGCCTTGACAGTGCTGAGGGTCTTTGCACAGGGAATATTGTACCCACCAAACTTAGGGATGGGTTAATCTGCATTGCATACCCCGAGAAGTCATGCTGTTCAACTACGGGGCATCAAACAGCATACAATGCAGCTCAGCTGATAGTATGAGGTTGGTATCCATCTCAAAAGCCACACAGCATGTATCCTAACAGCTCCTGGGGACTTAGGTTCTCCAGTGCCATGCAGGCTATGAATAATCTTTTAAAAGGATCAACTCACTTTTATTTTTTCCTCTTTTTTCTGAGAATACTTCTGCTTTTCAGCTTTATGATTTCTAGCATGTCAGCTAGCCAGTAGAGAAGGCAGGAAGCATCACTTTAACGCTTCTTTAGTTTGTCATGGGTACTTCATGCCTTCTGTTTTCACCCCTTTGTCTGCAGTTTGTATTTACCACTCCAAGATGATAATGAGGAGGTGGGGGTTAAAGAAAAATAATGAACTTTTAGAATTGCCATGATCCTCTAAGGCAATACCACCCACCTAGTCTAAGCAGACAGCAAAGAGACATTTGGACACAAATTCAGCCACTACGAATGAAGTCAGAGCACAGAGCTATGGTAATAAATTCCATCCTGGGAAGAAAGGAAAGACTGAGGCTGCCAGTGGAGCAACTGAGTATCTGCAGACTTGGTTCTGCCTTTGCCATCCCATGGCTGAAATCAAACTACATCTGTGAGTTATTTGCCTCTCTGGCCACAGGAAAATGGCAAGCTGGAAAATCCTGTCAGTGCTGTCCACATAGCAGGAACTGCCCCTTTTTCACCTCAGACTATTATGTCACACCTGAGTAGTACACTACAGGAACCCTGTTGTAAATATGACAGTGACAGTTACCCCTGCATTATATCTTACTGGGAATGCTTTGTGCAACCATTTTGGCCAAACTCTCCAGTCCAGTCAATGGATGCTTCACCTGACCATTGCCTGTTCTGTCAGGCCTGTAGTGTGGTAAATAAATGTGTAGTGTGCTGCCAACTTCACTCTTCGTCTCTAGTCTGTTTATGTTCAGTGTAATTCTTTGCTTGATGCCAGCTCACTCGCAGTATTCTGTCCTCAGCCTTTTGTTCTTCAACTTTCACTCTCTGGGTGAAAGGAATAAACAGCAGCTGCTGAAACTCAGCGGCCGAAGTAGTTGAGAGTTCACATTTCTTTAAGAACAGGATCTGTGAGGATATTTTTTTTGCTCCAATCTTCTTTTTCTTTCCCTTTTTTTTTTTTTCTTGAAGATTTAGAAAAAGTGTGAAATGTGTGCTCTGATGTGGCAGCTCTTCTTTGTCCCCTGAAACAGCAGTTGTTCCTACTGCTGTTTATAAGAGAAAACTTGAATTCAGCAAATCAACCAGGACCACTGAAAAAGGGCTGGCATAGCTCACAGACTTTCTTGCAGCCTGATAACTCACCAGGCATTATCAGGTTTTTCTTAAACTTTCTTTGTGCCATTACCTTTTCATAGGGAGATTTCCTTCTGTTCTGAAACTTCGCAAGTTCACCATTTCAAGTGGTTATTGTACTGGGGGGAAAAATGTAAACCCCTGGGAAAACACTGTTGCATAAAAGTGGAAGCAAAGGGAAGATAACATTACCCAGCTGGGGATGCAGAAGCCCTTGGATACTACAGAGAAGTGTGTTAGGACTGGAAGAGGGTAGATTACCACTATGGAAAACGTTCTGGACAGTGAGGGTGGTGATATACTGGAACACGTTGCCCAGGGAAGCTGTGTATGCCTTCTCCCTGAAAGTGTTCAAGGTCAGATTGGACAGGACCTTGAGAAACATGGTCTTACGGGAGGTGTCCCTGCCCATGGCAGGGGGGTTGGAACTAGGCGATCATCAAGGTCCCTTACAATCCAAGCCATTCTATGACTTCTTCATGTTCTCTTCCAGAAGAGAAGGGCAGCATGATCTCTGGCACCTCTAGACCATGCTGAACAAATGCACTAACCGAACTGTTGAACTGTTAGTTCCATGCTTTGCACAGGAAGGGAGAAAGACAAGTACCCACAGAGTGCAGGCTCGATAGCATCTTGTCAGGTAACATTGGTAAGGTGATCTTATACTTTGACTGTATTTTCTGGGAGAAAAAGACAAAGATATGGCTGGTGGAAGAGTTTATGGAACAACATTTTTCTTTATGCCCTAGGTAAACAGCATTTTCTTGCATTTTCAGAGGGTGAAGATAAACATTTAGTACCCTTTAAACACATATTTCAGAAGTGACTTCTAAAATTCTGGATAGTGTCTTTAGAAATGTAGGGTTTTGAACCAAGTAAAATTTTATTCTAAGCCCATGGGCAGTTTTATTTCAAACCCATCACAATGGAAATCTGGTTGTGAGCAGGTATCTGAAATTTAGCATATCAGACCAAAACCCCTGTGAAGGTGTGGCAAGGCCTTACACAGGGCAAAGGAGGGTGGATACCCGAGACCAGGACACAATGTTGTCTTTGTCATTAGATATCTGGGGGAAACCTGAGTGATCCTTCAGTGGGGTTTAGAGATTTAAAGGATCCAGGAAGCACAGAAGAGTTTTTGACTTCCTGCAATTCAGATACACTGAACGCTGTGAATAATGAAGAGCAAGTCAAGAGGGACATCTCTTCTCCCACGTTTTCTCTGCAACTCTCAATCATCTTTATAGGGTGACTTCTCCAGTAGTGGCTTTCAGTTCCAGCTACAAGCTACAGTGGTAGACATTCAGTCAAAGATGAGGAAGCCCTCATTGCTTTTAGGAAGTTCATCATAGCACATCTACTTGCATGCTGTAAAGTATTTTCACAAATTAAACCTAAGCAGTTGTCCAAATAAATGAAGAAAAGGGAAAAGCAAGTGTGCTCTGTGACGCTTTATCCTTTATTTATCTGTATTATGCATTGTCTATTCAAGTGTTTGAATTCAAAAATCCAGCTATTTTTGATGGGTCAGCATCCTAGCTGTTAGCTTGAATTAGCAAGATCACATAATTTTTTCTGACCACATAGGCTCCTGACAGCAAAAGTATTAGCTGAAACTCAGTTATGTTTTGGGCTGGAAGAACCCTGGTTGCTACAGATAATCCAAAGGATTATTCCGTGATGGATTATCCCAAATGAAGGTTTTTCCCAAACTGCCTGCCCTCGGAAAGGTCGTGTCACTTCTGTGCCAGACTCAGTGTCAAGCCACATTTCAGTGTTTGCAGGAGGAGGGATTCCAAAAGTAAGGGATGGAGGTGGCAGAACTGGGTGCCATGTGGTAGGCACGTCAGCGAAGGGAACGGCATGCCACACACCTGCTTTGGGTCTCTGCCATGCCACAAGTTAACATTTTGATGAGCAATTTCCATTCTGTTGTTTTCTCTCAACACATGGGGTTCAAAAAACAGTTAAAAGAAAACTGTACCCATTTGCTTATCCCAGAAGCCTGTGATTTCAGAGGAGTCTGCCAGAATAATTTTTGCATATACAGTATTTCAGAGTTGAAACACACAGAGGGCTGTGGTTTATCTTTTGAAATTGTGGTGTGATGGCCAAAGGAAAATAGATGTGCACCGCTCTAGCGACACGGAATGCCACTGGCTGACAGTTTAGAATTGTGTGGGGACACAACAAAAAAAATCTGTCTTTTGCTGTAATCAAAATCTTCAGAGTTTTCTCAAGCCTATATAATAATCATGAACACTCTACAGAAAGGGTCTTTTCCAGTGGCTATATAAAAAAATATTGCAGAAGTGCAACCATCTTTCTGCCAGTTGCACATCTGTGAGGAATTGTTTTCTATAATCACTGCACTGGAGCTAGACTTGCACTAGGATGATAGAATATAATCTAATGATCTGCCATGTTAAAACATTTCATTTTCGTCCCTAACACCCTCTTCGTGGAGGGGACAGGAGGGAAGGGAGGAGAAATACCTGCAGGATTCCGTTGAAGAGATGTGGGTCTCACAGAAATGCTGTTACCCCGACTAGGTATTTTAGTCAGAAATAGGCCAATCCTTTGCTCATTTACCCTGAGAAGCAGCTGTCATGCAGTTGAGGAAAGAATTAGACTTGTATTTCCTGGTTAAACCTCAAATCTGTTATTCATATAACCAATTTGGTCATAAATTTTGGCTACTGGAAATTTTCTGGCTTGCGGTAGGCCGGTATCTGTGTAATTGGAAAACAGAAGAGATTCCCTCACTTTAATCTGACGCTTATCTCCATCCTCCTTAAGGCAGAAGAAAAGCCAAGGGATTTAGCATCTTCTTTCTTTTCTTGCAACCTACTGAGACTAACTGTGGTTAGAAGCTCTTCTTGATGCATTTTATAGCAGGATGTCCATGCTGGTAGAAGCCTTTTATTGCTCAAGTCTGAAGCATTAAATCACTCCATAACCCCTTATTTTTGTCTTCCAGAAGAGCGTCAGCTTGTAAAAAGTGACATGATAACACAAAAGTCAGCCTCTGACATGCCCTTTCACCCACAGATCATGTTCATGTACTCACTGGTAGAGCAGTTTAAAGGTTTCCAGTAACCTTTTAATAGAGATAATTTCTCTGGTCCCTTTCAAGTGGTCTTTTCGATTATATAGCAGCAGAGATGGTATTTGAGAATGGTTGATATGCTCAGAATTTTTGTAAGCAAAGACCTTGACGAGTTCCTCCACAGTCAGTCTCCTTGGGCTAAAATTTCAACCTATTACATGGGGATTTAGCCACTCATTTCCCATAAACATCAATGGGAGTCATGTGGCTAAATCCCTGTGCAACACATTGAAAATGTATTCCCTTATGTTTAAACTCATTTTGATGCAGATGCTTTCTTCTGCAGGAAACAAGTGAAACGAAGAAGCCATTTATTTCTTTCATTTGTCTGCCCCAGATCACCAGACCCCCAAATTATCTTCTCTTCTGCCTAGGTACCAGAGTATCCCACAGGATTTGCTGAATCTGTGTGTGACACTAAGTTAGAGGCCAAGCTTCAAGACATTAGGACAATGGATGCTAATTTGTATTTATTACCTACTCGTGTGTGAGGAAAATTGGGCAGATGACAGGCTGTCCCTTCACCCATGAGAACAAGATTCTCATTTCTCTTCGTTCTCCATCACCTGCTGCATTACATATTAAAGGAGGGACCACATGCTGAGTTTAGTGGATTTTACTAGTGGTCTTTGCCTACAAGTTACAGCATAGGATCGCTGCTTGGCTCTCGGCTGGTATGTGCTTTGTGATACTCTCCCACGAGGTTAATGGATCTGTGATACATTCTACTTCACTAACTTTCTTAGCCAGGAAGAGTGTCCTTCAGACTAATTATTGGAGGGAGGGGAAATGAAAGGCTATCAGGATGTAGGCACAAATGTGAATATACTGTTTCAAAATCACCGGGCATGATTTTCAATAATGGCATATGTGTGCTAAGATGCAATTTTGTGCCTGGGAAGAATTGTGTTCATTATAAATGGCAGGTGCTTTTAAAACGTTTAAATATTGCATTTTCTATTTCCACCTGCACACCAGGTAACGGGGTATTAATATGCTACTAGTTGAGCCCATGATTCATTGCAGGTGCAGTGCTTGGGAAATCAAGGATTGCATTGAGGTCCTGATGAAAATCATGCCCTCAGGCACATCTGAGCTCCATTTTGATCAACAAGCCAAAAATAAGACTTTTATTTCAATTACAGTTCGTCTGATTTTGAACTTAATGATGCAACTTGAAGTCTATTGGCTTAGCTCCTGAGACCCAGGAAGGAGGATATCTGGGACCTTGTCTATTCAGTGGAATAGAGGTTCCCATTAAATTCACTCTGATCTCATTACATGTCTTTTATTTGGTCAGAAGCTCTATTTTTGCTCTTCCTGGCCTTATTGAATCTGTTGTTGATTCATTGTGCAGACTTGGTGTTAATGAAAAAGACTGCCTCACTCAGGTCTCTCTGGAGGGTGAGATTTTCCATAGCCCTGTGTCTGTACCACACGTTGGAAGCACAGACTCCGATGGGTTGCCTTGTGAAACTAGATTCGAGCAGAGCTTTATTAATAGGCTGATGAGATGTATCAGCCTGGCAAGGCTGCCTGCCTCCATAATGAGCCAGGGCTGTATTTTACTTCCCTTAACGAACAGAAAAATCCGCAGCGATGCCTTTCCTGTCCCCCTGCTATCCCTGCTCCACATTCCTCTTTCAAAGACTTCTTTAAAGGTCTCTATTATCCCAGCTGCCTTTAGGTGTCACTCGAAGCTTTGGGTTCCTCCTGTTCACCCGGCCCTTTGTGTGCTGAGCCCTGCCCTGCCATTCAGCTGCCCCAGCAGCCTGGGGACCCACTGATTACCCCCCAGTTACTGCCTCCTTCACTTCTCGATTGCACTGCTTGTCTGCACTAGTTGCACATAGTTATGGTTAAGCACTGAAATAGCATTAAAGATTGCTAATTAATTTTGGTAGTTTTCCCCTTTTAAGCCAAACTGCATGTCAAGGGCTGCACCTACCTCACTGGATTGGAAACTCTGACACAGGACAGCACAGTTGTCCTAAGATATGTTGTGGGCAGAAGACTTGCATTCTTTACTTGCTTAAGAGTGGAAGGGCTGACTTCTGTCCTGCTTTCATCAGACATTTTCAAGCTGTCCTAGCTCCTTTCACTACTTCCAGAACTATTAATCTGGTCTTTTCCTCTTCAAGATGAATCTGAACATTTTTTTGAGTGGGCTAAGTACTTCCTTGGCCTTCTGATGAAGCTTAGGTCGCTCATATGGTAAATCATTAATTTGGAGGCTACATTCCGCCTTTGCTGGGAGTTAAGAGTGGTGCTCTAATAGCTTCCTTCCATCTGGAACAGTCATAAACCAGATGGATAAAGGATTGGCACCACTGATTTTGAGCCCTTACCCAATTCACCCCGTGTAAATGGGCCTTGCAGTGTTTCCCAGACAATTGTTGCATGTATCCAGAATCACAAGCAAATAATACCGGGATCAGATATGTGGGGTGCCAATTGGAGAACACTTTATAGAGGTGAGCAATAAAACCAATACCTTCTTTAAGCAATATTACACTGGCATCCATGATTAGGAACCATAGGCAAGATTGGTTTGTGTCTAAGAATTACCTGAGAATGTAATCGTCTCGCTTGAATTCCAAAGTATATAATACCTTAGGTTAAGGCAGTGCAATATAGGATTTATTTCTTAACTAGAATGGGAAGAGAGAGGTTTTCACAGATGTTGTGTGTAAAGATCTTGGCATCTTGTCTTATAAGATCCATTATCTTCTTCCTTATTTTCATGAAAATAAATTCATCACGCTGCGTTTCTGTACACTCCTTTAATATGGCTTAGTAGGGATGAGAATATTGCCAGAAACCAGAAGTTGCACCTTTATTTATTTATTTAGGTAAATTAGAAATATTAATATTTTCATTAGTGAATGGCTAGAAGGAAGAAGTCAAGTGGTTCTGCCGGGTTGCAAAGAGCATCTGTTATGGAAAGCGTTTTCCTTTGTTGCCTATCTTTGAAGACCTACTCTTTGGCCATGCGGTAGTGTTGAGCAACTTTGAAGGAAATGCTTGTGATGCAGCCCAGAAAGCCAATCACATCCTGGGCTGCATCAAGAGAAGCGTAGCCAGCAGGTCAAGGGAGGTGATTCTCCCCCTCTACTCCGCTCTGGTGAGACTCCACCTGGAGTACTGTGTCCAGTTCTGGAGCCTCTATTACAAGAAAGATCTGGACATGCTGGAACATGTCTAGAGAAGGGCCACAAGGATGACCAGAGGGCTGGAGCTCCTCTCCTATGAGGACAGTCTGAGGGAGTTGGGGCTGTTCAGTCTGGAGAAGAGAAGGCTCCGAGGAGACCTTATTGTGGCCTTCCAGTATCTTAAGAGGGCCCACAAGAAAGCTGGGGAGGGACTCTTTAGGGTGGTCAGGTAGTGATAGGACTATGGGGAATGGAAAAAAAAAATACCAGTGGATAGATTCAGATTGGATGTTAGGAAGAGGTTCTTCACTGTGAGGGTGATGAGATGCTGGAACAGGTTGCCCAGGGAGGTGGTAGAATCCTCATCCCTGGAGGTTTTTAAGGCCAGGCTGGATGTGGCTCTGAGCAACCTGATCTAGTGTGGGGTGTCCCTGTCCATGACATGGATCTTTGTGGTCCCTTCCAACCGTAACAATTCTATGATTCTATGCTGCTGAATACCAGGACATAATTGTAGCCTACTTTATTTTGGCTTAAAGAAATAAATAATTAAAAAAATATGTAAAGACAAAAGAAGATAATTCAGGGAAGACTAAAATTCAAGTGACAAAATTGGAAGTTTCACAAAGACTTGTTGAGTATAGCAGAGGAGACGTGGAGACATGGGACTGCAAAGGAAAGTTTAGGCTTGAGATGAGGAGAAAGTTCTTCACAAAAAGAGTTGTTAGCCATTGGAATGTGCTGCCCAGGGAGGTGGTGGAGTCACCATCCCTGGAGGTGTTCAAGAGGGGATTGAACATGGCAGTTGGTGCCATGGTCTAGTCATGAGGTCTGTGGTGACAAGTTGGACTTGATGATCTTGGAGGTCTCTTCCAACCTTGGTGATTCTGTGATTCTGTGAAAGGAAGCAGGGAGCATGCCTAAATGAGTGAATGTGTAAGACAGTTTCACAGTATCAATGTGGGAGGACATTGTTCAAGCCAAACACAGTATCACAGTATAACTTAGGTTGGAAAGGACCTCGAGGATCATCGAGTCCAACCTAACACATTTCACTGAGCAGAAGTCTAGGCAAAGCAGAGCTCTAAGGAGGGTTTCCAAATCTCAAATAAAAGTTACTGAAAAAGAAAAGAGGATGTAACAGTGGTTGGAAAAGCAAAGAGCAAACCCATAGAAAGAGATTCTGTACTTAAGCTTGAGTCTGAGGAGGAATAGATAAAGCCACTATGGAAGAAGAGAGGAGCAATTTAAGAGTAGGAATACTGTGACATTATGAAGATTTTCTTTCAGTTTGCCATCATTGTATATGTTGGAGGAGACCTTTATGATTTTCAGTTGATTAAGATCCTTTTTAGACCACTTTTGCAGAGGGTGTGTGGAGAAAGACAATAACCTAAGTAGTGACTTTTCATCTGGGATCATGTTGCATATGAATCCTAGAGCATTCAGGGAACTGGAAGCTGTTGGTGCTCCTAGACAAAACCAAAATTCAGCCTGTTCTTTAAAACTAGCTGGAGGAACAAGGAGGTTGAAGGACTGCTCTATTACTTTGAAAGACCAGCTGGTCATCTTATAAAGGAATTTTGCAAACCTTGTTTCAGGAGTTTGCAAATTGTTAAAACTATAAACAATTTGTTGTAAGCTGATTAGCCTTCTCTGGTTTTGAACATGTGCTTGGAAGAATCTGTCTGTGGCTGAGTGCTTCAGTGCCTAATGCCTCCTGTCCTGACCAGGCCATCTCTCTGTTCCTGGCTATCTTCTCTGCAGAAGGGCACTTTTTGAAGCACTGAATGCCAGGAAGTTCTGCCACTCCCCACTACCAGCTAGGCACTGGTCTGTGAAGCAGTAATTGGCAGCTAGCATTGCATATTGCATCCAGAATCCATTTCCTAGGATATCCATGAGGATAGAAGACGTGGGGCAAATGTTATCACTACAGAAGTTGATAAATCAGTCCAGTCTGTCTTTGTGGTTTCACTGCATTAGAAGAGACAGTTCCTTTTAGCAGTTTCTCCCTGAAATGTGCTGGAATGTGAAGTGTTCAGATGAAATCCTTTGTGTTAGCACCTCTCTGTCTCCATCTTGTGCCATTCCTAAATTGAAAGTTTGTCTCAAGAAAGATGCTAAATTGAGGTATCAGGTCAAGAAACGTGTCCCTTAGAATAACTCCTTAGAAAACACTTCAAATACAGCTGTGCCTCTTGTTATAAAATCAAATGAAACCAAACTATAAAAAAACACCCCCAAAAAATTGGTAAGAGAAGCAATAAAGCAATAAGCAGAAACATATTGGCATTCAACATTGGTTCACCTGACCTTCATAATATGAAAATACACAATTCAATCAGTTATTTACAAACTGCAGAAGGGACACAGCCTGTTCAGCAGCAGTAGTCCAGTCTTCCCCTTGCCATGTTTGTTGCACCAGTACAAACCAGAACTAAAATTTAAACTTGCTCTTTGCTACTGTCTCCTTAAATTGGGGCTGGATGAATGCCAAAACCCCTGCTCAAACAAGGGGCAAGCAGGAAATGAACCACTTTTCTCTCTTATAGTGTCAGAGCTATAGAAGCTGCACGCCCAGTACTGCGATTCTCAGCTTTCTGAAGGCACATAGGCAGTTTTTCATTATTCATCCCAATCATTCCCAGTATTAAAATTGCATTAGTCTGGTGACCACCTTGCTTTTTGCCATTTTGGTTCAGTGCACCTTCAGTCATCTCTTGCCATCTAGAAAAATCAGGGGGGAAAAAAGGCTTGATACTGCTCAAAGGGCCAACGTCACTGGTGCCTGTGAGTCAAACAATATCAGAAAGGCCTCTCAGGATTAGGATCTTGGTGTTCACACCAACTGAAAATAGGTGGGGATCCCATTCAAATTGTAAAACTGTGGTGGCAGCTAGAGCTGCTTGATTTTGAAACCTGGCAGCTTCTAACTAATGTGTGTAAGAGGCATTTCTGTGACCCTGTAGTAAACCATTCAGTGCCAGTATCTTGGTTGATCACCAGTCACAGATTATGATTATTTTCTTTAAACCAAGCAGTTCTCTCTGCTGTCATCACAAGCAAACAGTGCAGAAAGAGTCTTGCATCTGCCATTTAGTGGAACAAAAGGCTGAACTGGTAAGGTTTGGCTTTTCTTAATTTGGACAAGCTAGGTCAGTGAGCTGAGGCCAGCTGTATGACATTCAACAAGGACAAGTGCAGGGTCCTGCACTTCAGTCACAACAACCCCATGCAATGCTACAGGCTTGAGGAAGAGCGGCTTGAAAGTTGCTTGGCAGAGAGGGATTTGGGATACTGCTTGACAGCTGCCTGAACATGAGCCAGCACTGTGCTCATGTGGACAAGAAGACCAACAGCATCCCAGACAGGATCAGGAATAATGCACCCAGCAGCAGCAGGGAAGTGATCCTACCCCTGTACTTTGCACTGGTAAGGCTGCACCTTGAGTATTGTGTTTAGTTTTGGGCCTCTCACTACAAGAAGGACATTAAGATGCTGGAGTGTGTTCAAAGAAGAGCAGTGAGGCTGATGAAGGATCTTGAGCACAAGTCCTGTAAGGAGCAGTTAAGGGATTTGGGGTTGTTCAGCTTGGAGAAGAGGAGGGCTGAGGGGAAACCCCATTGCTCTCTACGACTCCCTGAAAGGAGATTGGAGTGAAGTGAGGTGAGACCCAGGTGATAGAAGAAGAGGAAATGGCCTCAGGTTGCCTCAGGGGAGGTTTAGGTTGGATATTTGGGAAAACTTCTTCACCAAAAGAGTCATCAGACACTAGAACAGGCTGCCTAGGGAAGCAGTGGAATCACCATCCCTGGAGGTGTTCATAGGTGTTTGGATGAAGTGCGTAGGGACATGGTCTAAGAGTTGTGTACAGGGAGGTGTTAAGTTATGGTTGGACTCAATGATCTTAAGGTCTTTTCCAACCAGGCAAGTCTGTGGTTCTGTGATTCTTGCTTATGTTTGCCTGATTTCTAACCTTAGCATTAGTATAAACATAGCTCCTTTGCCTATCTGTGACTGTTGGTATCATCTGTAAAGAATTGTTAAAGCCATACAAAAGTGTTTTCATAGCTCACCATCATGATAAGTAGTTTGGAAATAGGGCTCTTTCAATATGGATTACTGGTGGGATCATTTGCCCCAGTTGCAACCTTTCTAGGTAATCTCTAATGCAACAGGCATTAAAGAATACAGCAGGTGATAACAGGAGCTGCTTAGTTACTCCCCAGCAGAGCTATGAAGAACTCTCCATTTTACATTGCAAACCCTGGTAAAGATATAATGCTCTATATGCCAAACTTTCATGAAGGATGAAATCCTGCTTTCATGGCCAAGAATAAAACAGCCTGAGGCACCAACCAAGGTAAGCCTAAGGTACCCCAAGAGCCTTGGATGCTGGGTTGTTTTTGTAATAGACTACAGCAGGACAAGGAGTCCTCTGGACTTTCCACTCTGAGAACTATAAAAATGAGCATCTGAAATTAAATGTAGCAGTAAAAATACCTTATCAGACTGTATCCTGATTTGACAAATTTTGAACTAAAATAAATAACATAGCTGAAATGCCAACCCCTGACAAAAATGGAGATGTTAGGAGGGGAAAAAAATGTCTCATCTAGATTAATAATTGCTCTCTCTCTTACTAAAATTGAAAAGACAAGTCAATTTACCTCCAGATCATTCAGCTGCTGGCTTACTTAATAGACCAACACAGAAGTTTTCCAAATTTCTCTCAATTTTACAAAACATCAGTTCAGTGCTGCAACCTGGAGTGAAGCTGTTTACAGCTCTGTGCTAAGTAGAAAGTTCAAATCAATTCTTGTCCATTAGAGTTAGGTATAACTGATGAAATATCCCCAGAGGACTATTGTAAATGTATCAAGATGTCCTCCCCCATTACAGAAATGGGGAGGCATGGTGAATTACTTACCTTCTCTCTTACACTTAATGTCTCTGAAATGCTGCCAGGCAGAAAAGGCTTATCTTGTCTCACTGGGTTTAAGAGAGGTCTATGCTGTAGTCTGGGATACAAGAGAGAAAAAAAAACTCAAGGTAGTGGTACTGAGGGCAGACCCACACTAAGCTTTATTCACAGCACCAAGAACAGGAAAAATGGAGAAAAGCTACTCAGTAACCACCACTGGATTCAGAATACATGCAGGAAATATCTGATCCAAAGATCAGTGCTTGAGAGTTTTTTATAATGCAATTGAAATTTTTGTGCAGTGAGCTATATAATAAATTCACTCATTAAAATGTACACTGAAATAGCATTGAGGCAGAACATACAAACAATAGAAACCAAGAAATCCATGCTTAAGGACGACTCCAAATGCCAAAGCACAATGAGCATGGCACTGAAAGTAGCTAGCATTCACTGTCTGCCTCCATCAGGAAAAGAGCCTTCAGCCTGCTTCTCATTTGCTATCAATGTGGCTCTAGGACTGTACTTGAAGTTGTGAAGCAATATGGATTGACAAGGGTCTTGCACCAAGGGAGTGTCATTCTGTATAAGGCCTCTGCTAGGGACATAATGAAGCTTATGGCTGCCAGACACAGTACTTTTTACAACACCTGACTGAGAAGTTCTTGGTCTACTGTTGCTTCTGGCATAGAAGATCATGCAGCTATGGGGCTTGAGTGATCTCAGCTGCACTTGATAGTCTGTGCCCCCAAGCACGAGGCCATAAAACCGATGGGGAAAAGCCACACACCGTCTTGAGAGGCTGAATGAAGCAGTGGAACATACTGTCAGAAAAGCAGGAAAAGAGATGCAGGACTGGGGAGCAGCTGTGTGCCTAACTGGTCTGTGACAGTGAATTGGTGTAGGCAAGGACCTCAGATTTGTCAAAGACTCAGTAAATTTCCAGTACTGTCTCTGAGAATCCAGAGTGGCACTCAGAAATACACCATGCAGAAGCATCCATCTCTCCTTAACATGCCCAGAAAATGTTGCCTTCATAAATGATAGCCTGTGCCGCCCACAGAGGAACTAGGCTCAGGCTTTGCATGATGCACGGAATTGTAAGAAATTCAATGAAGAAAAAGGATAAGGCAGGGTCAAAAGTTTCAAAATTGTCTATTAGGCTGCTTACTCTTGGAACTTAACAGCACAGCAGCTTCTGCTAGTCTCAGCTGCAACAAGTGGACACGGGAGGAAATACAGGTTCAGGTAGCTGAGTTCCAAAGCCACCTGCTGTGCATCGTGAATTCCACCCCCAAAATATACATGTGTGTTACAAGATACAAAGGGAAATTTGCATGAAGCTTTTAATTTCTTCAGTCTCCTTTAGAACCCAGTTGAGGAAATAATATGTTTGGGTTTTCCCCTTTAGAAGAGCATCAAAAACTACTTTTCCTTCTGAGAACTGTAGCAGAGGATATTAAAACAAAAACAAGGGGGAAATGAAATTATTAAAAGGGCATTGGCTGGTCTGGCTAAAAGTTAATGCTGGGGGGAAATTTCAACCCACCACAAGGAGGAAAGAGATTGAATCTAAGCACCTGGTGGAAACTAAGAACTGTGAAAGAAGGGGAGGAGAGTAAAAGAAATAGGAAAAGTGGAGGGGAAAACAGGAGTGGTGAAAGTGGGTGATGGGGGGGGGGAAAGTATTCAAAACAAAGTATTTGGTGAGTAAAACCTTGGGAAAAAACCTGATGAGAAATGACAAAGCTTCAAGATCCAGTTTAATAATGTGAGAGGGCAGGAGGAAAGGGTCTTGAGGGGGGACAGCATGGCTATTCCAATAGTTAAATAATTGACTTGGAATTCTAAAGTCTGATTTTCTGTATTCTCCTTACTACTTTCTTCTGTGACCCTGGCAAGAAACTGAAGATCACCAAGCTTTAGTTTCTAGCTCTGTAAGAGAGGAATGCTACCACTTCAGTAATAATCCTTCAGTACCAGGATTTTAAGAGACAATCTCTCTACAACTACCTGAAGGGAGGTTGTAGCCAGGAGTGGGGTGGTCTCTTCTCCCAGGCAACCAGCACCACAAGAGGACACAGTCTCAAGCTGTGCCAGGGGAAGTTTAGGCTGGAGGTGAGGAGAAAGTTCTTCACTGAGAGAGTTGTTAGCCATTGGAATGGGCTTCCCTGGGAGGTGGTGGCATCACCATCCCTGGAGGTTTTCAAGAGGGGATTGGACGTGGCACTTGGTGCCATGGTTTAGTAGTCATGAGGTGTTGGGTGACAGGTTGGACTTGATGATCTTTGAGGTCTTTTCCAACCTTATTGATTCTATGATGCTATGAATTTTATGTAAGGTCTTGAGATGAGCTGATGCTACAGCTGCATGATCTCAATAAGTAGCTATAAAAGGAAGGAAGGTTGGGAATGGAGGTCTGTTGAGTAAGACCTAATTTAAGAACAGCGGAGTGCAGATTTGGTAGCACAAAATGCTCTTCCCTCATTGAAGGATGAGGAGATGTATGGTGGGGTCTAGCTTTCCTACCACTCTTATTGTGCAAAAGAAGTTCATTTTGTGTCTCATATCAGAATGCACTAATCATGGAAGTGAATATTGGCATCTGGGTGGACATTGAGGTACACACAAACTTGTATTAATGTCAGTGGTATACGATCTCAGCACCCCTCAGAAGAAATCATTGTTGACAGCTTGGGGTTCATCTTCTCCATTTTTCTCCATTATTTTGCCTCCAAACCACAGTAGCTACTGTCGAGAATGCTAGTGAGCATGACAGTGGGTGCAATAAATTAATCTCATTGATCTGTATAGCTAAGAAGCAATCAGTTCACATGTATGAGGGACCTGGTGGTGTTCTTCAGCCGGGAAATCCTTTCCTGGCTGCTCTGTCCGTGGTCCTGGGAGGCAGCAGCCACTGCTCCCCTTGTGAGCTGCTCTTGTGTGTACGGCTACAGGCTTTGGGGGAAAGCAGCTGTTTGCCAGCCCTGTTCTTGAAATGCAGAGGGACTGCAGCACAGCTGAGTCCAAAGGCTCCTTCTTGTAGGCCAAGAAATAAGCCTTTATACTCCCTGAACTCCAAGATGTTTTTCCCAGCTGCTGTTACCTGTACAGGTATGAGAGAGCTGTATGTTGCTGTCAACCAACGGTGAGATTATTATCTACAATTCTCTTACTCTTTCTGGAAGGAGAAGGCTCAAGGATCTGAAACAGAATTGCCAGTAAGCAACAAAATTCAGCCACAAGCTAAACTGAATAATTACTAGGAAAGTTTCTGTTCTCTGCACTGTGATGTGGGTAGTCACATGTGGCTTACCCCTGGTGATGTGACTATGATGATAACATCTTTAAAGTCTGGGAGATTCACTTTCATGGAAAGTAAAACAAGTCTGTGATAAGTTAGTGAGATACATCTTCCCATATAAATGTGGAAAAGCCTTGATCCCACTCTGTACCACTCTCTTAATTCATGACATGCAATTCTTTGCAAATTAAAACCATTTATGAAAATGTCAGAGCTCCTTAGGCCACTTATTTGTATTTTGAGTCTTTACTCTTAGGCCTGAAAAAAAAACCACCACCAAATGGTGTCTGCATGCTTTTGTCCAGATTCTGACATATTTCTTCCCTAATGAACATTTCAGAAACGTTCAGGTGAAGACTTTTGTGGTTGTGGGCGCTTAGGAATCTCTCCTCCTGCTTGAAAAGTTTGTCATTCACTTGAAAACAGGAAGTGTATGCTGATGAGATGGCCAGATACATGCTATAAATACCATCTAGTAAAACCAAAATAATATCCTTGTATGTTACCAAAGGGACCTATACCATAGATCTAAGCTGTTCAGCTCGTGCAACTGATTAGCAACATCCCTTGAAAAAATTGAGACTTGGGTACCAAAAGTAAAAAGGGGATAAACTTTGCTGCTCTGAATCATTTGTTCAGTCAATTCTACCAATCCTTCATGATCAGCCTTAGAGATAGGGAGCAACTGGAAACATTTTGTAGAGTAGCTTGAAATTTACATCTATGGCTTTTCTGTACATAGTATTGCTATAAATAGTGCTGCTGATCTCTCAGGACCGTAGAGTAGAGTAGAGTAGAGCGGAGCAGAATAGACTAGGCTAGACTAGACTAGACTAGACTAGACTAGACTAGACCAGACCAGGGTGGAAGAGACCTTTGAGATCATTGCATCCAACCTATCATCCAACACCACCTAATCAGCTAAACCATGCAACCAAGCACCTATCAAGTCTCCTCCTAAACACCTCCAATGATGGTGACTCCACCACCTCCCCAGGCAGCCCATTCCAAGGAACAATCACTCTCTCTGTGTAGAATTTCTTCCTAACCTCCAGCCTAAACCTCCCCTGGCACAGCTTGAGACTGTGTCCTCTAAAAGCCACCTTAAAAGCCACCTCTAACCCTGTTCTGTGTATCCTCTTTGAAAGTGGAAGGAAATGTCATGCCTAGATGCAGAATTCTTATTTCTTGTCATTGCAAAATTCATACCCAGCATTTGTCTTTGCTCCAGGAGTTTTAAAAGTTGACATTCAGGAACTTTGGACCACTTTAGTTTATGGTCATATTCCACATTTAGGGAAAGAGAAAACCAAACCAAAACAAAAACCCCACATAAAGATGAAGGGAAGAAAAAGTAATTAGGGAACAGGAGAAGAGGTTTTTTTCCATGTAAGTTTTAAGAAGCTTGAGATGCTAAAAACTGCACTGTGGAGGTGAAGCTTTTGAGCAGAGCCAGAAGAATCTATCTGCTGTGGCTCCTCTTATGGAGAGTATTGTGGTAGAATTGGCAGACATGTATCAATGTAGCAGTAGCAGTGGATACCATAATCTATGGGTATTCAAGGATGTTTGTCCCTCCATCTTTTGGGCCTCATATCACCTTGGGCAGGTGTGTTCTTGCTGTGATCATGACACAAAAAATGTTCTCACTGATGCATTTCATCAAAGCCTGCTCTAACCCAGTCTGCTCCCTGTTGCCCTTGGAGATCATCTTCACTGGAAGGAGGAGTTTGAAGGGGCTATAGTACGTGTGGCTTTGTAAAAAGTGTAAAGAGGCCCTTTCTGTGTGTTTGGAGGGGAGGCTTGGTAGATCCTTGGGTCATCACTCTATCATTATAAATAGGCTGCTGTAAACAAGAGGACAAATCACTCTGACTTGTTCCAGACAGACATACAGTACGTGCAGCTTAGCAGGCAGCTTTCTGAGTCACTGTATGCAAAATAAGCTTCCCGTGAGACTTTGCGATAAAAGAAGCCACTTGTTGTTATTTCAGTCATTGTGAGCAACTGAGCTAAGTAAACCAAGGCTTCCCATAGAGCTGCTCAGAACCTGAGAGAAGGATTCCTTCTGGCTCGTGCTTTCCCTCAGATCATCACAGGCATGGGGATCCCTAAGAGTTGCTCAGGGCCATCTTGATTTAGTCAGCTTTTGTGTAAGGTTTGACTAGAAAGTGACCTGTTAAGAGATGAGTCTATCCTGTGCAGTCAAATGAAAACTTCACCTCTTCTGAGCTGGCTTCAGAGTCCTGACTAGCTGCTGCTGCTGCATGTTCTCTCTGGATGACATAGGTGCCAAAGCCTGCTTGCTGATTAATTAGCCATTGAAAACAGTGCATGATGCCTTGCAAGGAGCAGTCAGAAGAGTCTCAACAGGCTGATCAGCACCAATAGAGGGCTCCAATCTGATTGTGTAGATAAGGGAACAAGATTTTTCTATGAATCCAAGAGGTAGCCATCCAAGATAGATACCCCTGTAGAGGGGACTTGGTACATGAAATTGCAGGAATTGTTTTGAGAAACAGATCTTAAACAGGTGTTTAAGCCCAGGCTGGATGAGGCTCTGGCCAGCCTGATCTAGTGTGGGGTGTCCCTGCCCATGGCAGGGGGGTTGGAACTAGATGATCCTTGTGGTCCTTTCCAACCCTGAATGATACTATGATACTATGAAAATGTTTGCACAGATAAATGTAATGTATTTCCTCTTCTCTCTTTTCTCTTTGTCATCTTCCCAATCCATAGAAGGACACAGTTTATCTTGCTGTCCTCAAGAACAAGGAAGCTGCCAGGCACAAATTGAAGAGTCCTCACTCGCACAGAATGGAGCAAAACATTCTCCATCATCTGTACAGTTCTGGCCAGCTTGTATTTAAGTTTTCTCTCTGTTCAGGCACAAATGCAATTAGGAAACCTGTGATTTCTCCTGAGCCTTGCCAGTCCGACAGCTTGGGAGAAGAAAGTGAGGAGAATACAGGGAGTCACTGGGCTAACAGTGATCGGCAGCCACACTCAAAAGTGTCTGTTCAATCAAGGAGGGTGTACCAGGCACTAAGGAGGTCTCACTTCACTCTACAAACTGCAGCATCTCAGCACTTGCAGTCACCATGCTCAGTGTCAATCAATCTGTGACAACCAGCACTGCCTCCGCAAGCACGTCATTCTCCCTCCTGCCTTTTCTGGAGTGGTAGGAACTGAAGAGGATAGGAAATCAGAGTTAGACAAAGGTGAGGGTATGAGACAGTGGGAGTTTAGTGTAATAAATGCAAACATACAAATTACAGCCCAGGTGCTGTGGTGGCATGGGACGTAGATGGTGCCAGGAAGAGATAAACAGGAACAGCAGGGAAAATACTGCTATTAGTATTATAAAATATATACCTGAAAGCAGAAAAAAAAGTGGCAGGCTAAAGGTATGACTGGAAATTAGTAAAGAGACACAAAAAAGGGACGGGTAGAAAGAACAGTGTAGAAAGGGAGGAACACAACGCAATGGCTAGACATGACTTACACTACATTCTTTCCTGAGACTTTCTATCCAAAAGTGGTGGATAGGATCTTTGAAACCTTCAGAAGAGATTAAACACACAATTTACATTGAAATAAAATGAGAGTAGTGAGTGTAGCACGTTGAACTGGTCTTAAAAATTCTCTTTATTCATAGCAGCATGCAGTAACATCCCCATGAGCTGCATGACTTAAAGCCCTATAAACTGGGACCTAGCTTAATGGGCATGGTGGTGTTAGGTTGGTGGTTGGACTTGATGGCCTTACAGCTCCTCTCCAACCTTAATGATTCAATGATTCTATAAAATCAAAGTTGGCATGAACCCCTAACAATTCATTAAGTACTAATGTGTGTAGTATGTAATGCCAAGGTGTACCAAAAGGTTGGATACAAAAGCATGTATGCCTGTATGTACATGCTTCCTACATGCTAAAGAGAACTTCACATAGATGAAGTTGCCTCTAGGTGTCCATTCTAAGATTTTTTTATCACTTGCTGACTATTTTGCAGTCTTCTTACAATGGAAACTGTTCTGAACACATACATGCTGCATTCTTGTTTCAAATTTCAACAGAGATTTGCTTTTGAAGTTATATCTATGCCATTCATGGAGACATAAAACAAAGGCACTAATGTATTCCCTGAAGACAGTGTGATATATAAGTTTTTTATTGGAGGAAACAAAGGACTGGATGTGAGTGAACAGGCCTGTAATTTCCACAAGTGAAATTCTTACAACAGAAGTGGCAACAGAAGGCTGGAGGTCAGGAGGAAGTTTTACACAGAGAGAGTGATTGCCCATTGGAATGGGCTGCCTGGGGCGGTGGTGGAGTCGCCATCACTGGAGGTGTTCCGGAGGAGACTTGACAGGGTGCTTGGTTGCATGGTTTAGTTGATTAGGTGGTGTTGGATGATAGGTTGGACACGATGATCTTGAAGGTCTCTTCCAACCTGGTCTATTCTATTCTATTCTATTCTAGTCTAGTCTAGTCTAGTCTAGTCTAGTCTAGTCTAGTCTATTCAAATGGAGCCAACTCAGCTCTCACTTTGCAGAAAGGTTCATTAGGGCTGAGGAGCAGAGTCCAATCAGACATTTCTCTAGAGCCTCCTAACCTGTCCAGGGGAATAGGAAGGTCTTTAAATTGACAGCAGAGCTGTGGTGGTTTTAGGCTTCAATCCACCACAGGAGTTTTGCTCAGTATATTACATATAGCAAGTACCATAACCATGTAACAATACTGAATTATTACTGCTTTTCTTTATGCTGTTATGGGTTTAGGACTACCATAGAGATAAAAAGTCCTTCAAGGGCTACACAGCTCAGGGGGTGGACACAGGATATTGCAAATTTTGTTATCCCATGCCATCATCCTGCAACCTCTACATGAGCAGACATCACAATCTGTTCTCCCTCTTTTCTCCCTGCTCTCTGCTCCCTGCGTGGCAACTCTTATCTTTGTGGTTCATGGTTGAGTTTGTAGCTTTGGCTTGAAAGCTAGTTTCTTGCTGTGCAATTTCTGCCTAGCATGGATAGGCAGTGAAGCCTGGGGGGACACACATACACATTCAGGCCTGGTCAAGGCTTGGTGCATCCAGCCTGGGGGGGTGGCATTTAGGCTTGGTAAGCCTGTCCTGAGAGAAGGGGCAGTCTGGTCTGCTCCTGCGCCTTCTGAGGCTGAGTGGGGTCCTATCGCTCTGGGCAGCTCATGGCTCAAAATGAGGACATGTGCCAAGTGGATCAGTTAGGGCTTTAGGTAGTCAGATATTTCCCTTTCATTTTACATAGCTATCAATAATTTTAAAGGATGTTGGGTTTTTAATGTCCTAAAGGCTGCAGTGCTCCTTCAGGCTGAAGCCTCTTGCTGCAAGATTCAAAGGACAAGGAACTGCAATGACAATTATACTTTTCTGAAATAGAAGGTTTATTGTGTACAGCCAGGGCAGATGCTCACTTAGCTGTTAACTGAGCTGCTAAAACAAAAGCTGTGTTTTACCTGCTGCTGCCCAGCAGATTTGCAGTCTAACAGATCTGTTAGCTGCAGCGTGAGAGGAGGTATGTGCATGCTTTGGGTTTAATGGCACACCTCACGATGGGCCCTGAAATACTGCTCTGGGAGGTGAAAAGGAGGTGAAAATACATTCTGCTCAGTCAAAGAAAGAACACATCTCTGGACCATGAAATACACTTTGGATGGGAAAAGGTGCATGAGAAGAGTGTCACAAGGAGAATTAAAACAGGAGTGAATAAGGAGCCATGGACAAAATCTGGCAGATTTAACAGAACATTAATTCAACCTGCTAGGCTTTAAAACAGAGCTTTTCTTTAATTGGCTTTGTGGGAAGGTTGGTAAAGAAAGTAAATTGGAGCCCAGCTGATATGTCTGGGCATCTGTGACATGATTAATTTTTTTAAATAGTAAAAGGACTGTTTAGTAAAAGCTGACCTGTTACACTCTGCTTTAAAATAGCCTTTTTCAGAACCAGTTACTTTTCTAATATATAGCACATGGATTTCCATTAGCACCATCAGCATGACTTCATGCACATCCCAGGGCAAGTTTTGGCCCCAAATGTTCTAGAAATAAATTCTGGTGGCTCACACAGCAAGCTTGTGTTTTGGATAACTTACTTAAAGTTGTTAGGAGTTAAATGGACACAACTGGGGCCTTAATGTTAATGCCCCATTAATCCCTCTGCTCTGGGAGTCAGGTTTTCCTGCTTTCACATCTGTTGTACTATCAGTAGGTGCACCTGCATCAACAGCAGGCAGAAGGTCAGATACACAAGGGATGGTGTGCAGATCTCTACTAAGGGGACCATTGTCACAGACCACAGTTTGTATTGGGTGGAGCCATGCTCATTGCTTCTGCCTGAAAACCCATCTGCATCTACCGTAGCCAGGCAGGTCTGATAATGGCTAAAGAGCTCCTTGGACTGCCCTAGTCTCTCATTTGCATCTACCAGCATCTCCTGTTTTAGCAGCAGCTGAATCAGACATAAATTAGAGATTTAGGTATTCAAGTACCTAATACTTTCTGAGCCAGGAAAAAAATAAATGAAGAAGTCCTAATGCACCCTTTGGCTGTTAAGGTACCTGTATTTGGAAATAAAGACCTGCTTGTATTTGACTGGCTTTTGTTGCTGTGGTCTCAGAAATCTTAGAAGACTTGTCAGAGACATGGATGCTTTCTGAATATAGAAGCATGGTGTTGTTTACATTAGTATTTGGTGGGAAATTGTAACAGGATCTTTCTCGTTGTGGATCCTACTATGATTATCTCTGTGGGGGACAGTTTGAACACTTCAGCTCATGTGCAGAGTAAGTTCTTGCTTACACAGTATTTTTTTCTGCCATGAAATCTAAGATACTAGTACTCTGTGGATGATGGTGGCTTTCAGGTTGTTTTCAGGGAGATGCTTTTTGACTTTTGAGGGGCTTTGTGGGGTTTAGTCTCTTTCTTGGCAGCCTGATCAGCTCTGCCATTGATTCTCTTTCATGCCTTGTCTCACTAGTTACCCCACTGGTGTACCCTTCCTTAGAGGCAGTCAAAGATTTACAGTGAGGGTGGTGAGACACTGGAACAGGGTGCTGAGGGAAGTTGTAAATGGAAGTGCTCAAGGCCAGGTTGGACAGGGCCTTAAGCAACCTGATCTAGTGGAAAGCAGGGGGGTTGAAACTAGATGATCTTTATGGTCCTTTCCAACCCAAACCATTCTATGATTGTTATAGGGGAGGAGAGAGCCCTGTTTTCCCAGGCTTTGGGGGTAAAGGAGAGTGCAAGAGTGAGCTAAGTGGGAGACTATGTAAACTGAGGGACAGAGGACCAAGCTTGTTCCTGTGAGCTGGGAGGCCTTTCCTAATGCTTGATACGAGGCAAAGTCAGACTGTTCTTTGTATGTGATTTTAAACATCAAATGACATACATACATCAAACTTTTAGGTAAGCTTCTTTTATAAATCTTAGCAAATGTTTAAAATCTCTTTATGCTTAAAGGGAGTTGTCATAAGTATTGTCAAAGTGATAAAAATCACACCATTTTAGGCAGTTTGAGTTGCTAGCGACTGCTGTGCTGTACTTGGCGTTCAGAAAAGCTATCAGCTGTCAGTCATATTAGCAGTGCCCACAGGGCTAGGAGTGCTGGTTTGGAGTGCTGAAGGTAATTAAAGCATCCTATCAATAAGGACTTATAGTATTAACTTTAAAATTAGCTCGCACTTGGGGGAGTGAGCAGCATTGTATTTCCTCCTGATATTGAAGTGTTACCCTAGCCAGAATGGCTGTCAGAAGCGTTCTGTCCGTCAGCTGCTTGGAAGGTCCTCTGTGACGTACATGGGGTTTTAGGATACAGGGCCTGCAGAAGCCCAGCTAAGCAATGAAATATTACACAGATCCTTTAAGTGTAGAGGTCAAGTTATCAATGTACATCAGCTGCAAAATAAACACACAGCCTCAAGCCATGTTTGTGACAGGACTCCACAGCACCAGGCAGGCTCATAGTGGGCTTGTCTCCTGTTAGGCTCAGCAGGGATTCCTTTCTGTTCTTTTAGAAGAAGCTATATTTGGCTCTGCAGATGGACAGGTACAGGCCATTTGTTAGCAGGAAGCTGCAGAAAGCTAATAAGGTGCACAGGCTGTGGTTTGTCCATACAGGGGCTTCAGGAACCGAACCAGTTAAACAGATTTCCCTCTTTGGCCGCCCAGATTTGCCAACACATTCTACAACTCCCTCCACTCATGCCAACACAGAGGTTTCTAGAGTTGGGTTATGAGCAGAGACAACCCACCTTTCTCTAAATCATGGAGTTTTGCAGGGCCTGGGGAGCAATGAGAATACCTCATCTGGTATTGCTTCTGAAATCACTGTTTCAGACTCAGGACATGATTTGCAAGGGAATCAGTGCTGCAGTTAAGTTTACCATCTTGTTCAGGATGTACTATTGCTGGTACAAATAGCTTGTCTTCTCCAAAGACATCTTTTAATGCTGAACTTGAAGTCATGCTCCCCTGAAAGTAGAGCAAAGGGAAGGAGTCTTCTGGGTGTCATACTTGACCAATGAGAAATCCTAGAATGGTAGGGGTTGGAAAGGACCTCTGGAGATCTTGGAGTCCAACCCCCCTGACAAAGCAGGAAGGTTACTAGAAAGAAGGCTATTAGGAGAATAACTCCAAGCAAAGATAAAATTTGTATAATATCACCTGAAACTTCCTGAGATGTTTTCTCTTTACATCATGGAATCATCCCACAGTCAGCAGAACCATACTCATTAGACCTCTGGTTGAGCTAGAAGTGTTAGAAAGGTGCTTGTGGTAGTTTGGCCAGTAGAGAGAGAAAAGGAATGAAAAAAAAAGTGAGATTGTTAGAATACATCCCACACATCTGACCAGTGAAATTCATTTAGAACAAGCTCTTGTTTTCCTTTTTACACCCTACTGTGGATTTGTTTATACTTCTTCACTCTTCTGCTTGAAAATCTGCAGCTAACTTTTAAAGGCATAGCCTAAAACTGTCCCAGTGCTCCATTGTCAGCAGCATTAAATTGGAAGTAGCCCCTCCTAAGTAAGGTCACAGGGGAGTTAAATCACTTAGTGTCTATTGGCCCAAAAGAAGGTCATCTTTTTTCCCCTTTGTTCCAAAAAGTACAAAAACAGGTGCCAGTCAAATATACCACTAACCTCATTTTTCTCTTTCATAACATAACTGCTGTAGAGACAGTTTGTCCTTCTTGCTGAAAACTATCAGTAAAAACAAGCCTATCAGTGAAAACAACTCTATCCCTCTGTCTGTACCTTCCCCTTGCTGCTTCCCCATAAGCTATTTCCTGTTAAAAAAGCTAAGGCTTGTGTCCAGTGCCGGCTGAAATCAGTCAGGATCTGGTTTGCTTTACATAATAACTTTTATGTCTCAGGCGTGCTGGTGGTATTCCTGTCTGCACTTCTTGCTGCTGGGGGGGTCATGGATGGGAAGTGACAGTAGTGTTTCATCTCATCATGTCCAGATGCTGGTGTTCCACTCACTGCCACTCCCTGCACATCTCTGTGATACTTTTTGTCTGTGCATGCAGCCTTTGCCCCCAGTGTTTCCATAATCAAGTAAGAGGAGTTTTACTTTTTCATTTTGGGACTTATATCTACAAGTTCAATAGTATGGAAGAGTGCAAGGCTCATTCTGTCTGTCTGTCATTGACTTTCTTAGGATACTTTGGAGTGAAAGACCAGCTCCCTTTTTGCACACCAAGGTTTACAGATTTGTTGTGCAAGCATTTAAACTTTCCATAGACTAGATGGCCAGTTTATGGTCCAGGACGTCATGTATCCTTTAAAAGTCATTTCTCCCACTCCATTGTCACATTTTGTTTCCTGATCCATACATGCTCCCTTTTTATGCAATGGATTATCCACTCTGCTGTGTGACTGTTCCTCATTATACCATCTGATGCTCAAAGTGCCATTTCCTCAGCCTGCTACATTTTGCTCCTTGCTGGTCTACTCTTTCTTCTTACACAACCTGAGTCACCAGGCTATCCAGTGAACACAAATTTAGTCTCCTGGTTAATCATGATGTAACTTGCCAAAGTGCATGTCTTGGGTTTCCATAATTTTCTGAATGGTTTTTAGGCCAGAAAAACACAGTGTACCTTAGGAGTCGGCAACCTGGAAAAACAATCGAACCCAGCTCAGCCCAGCTCCCCAGGGCCCGTGAAGGATGGTGTGTGCATCATGTGCTTAGTGTTTTGTCTGGGGCAGTTTTAAGTAACTGGTCAACCTTCAGTTCCTCCCCTTAGGAGATTACTCTTCAGGCACACAGAATTTGTTACCTGAAATTCCAGCTTTATGTTACCAGTCTTGATTTCACCTGTACCCTGTTTTCACAGCATCATAAAATCGTCAAGGTTGGAAAAGACCTTTAAGTTCATTGAGTCCAATCATAACTCAGCTACCACGACCACTAAACTATATCCTGAAGGGCCACATCTGCATGCTGCATTAACATCTCCAGGGGTGGTGACTCTACCACCTCCCTGGGCAGCCTGTTCCAATGCCTCACCATTTTGTTATTAGCTACCCTCCTTCAAGCTCCTTCAACGTTCTCTTCTTTCCCCTCCCTTCTTTTTGTATTTGTTTTGAGGGGGATTTGTATGCAGCTTCTTTTCTTGCCTTCCCTTTGTCTGCTAGTCATTAGCATGTAACTATGTAGATGTAGCTCTTCATTTCTTTTCCTAGTAGCTAAGCCTTTCCACCACCCTGGTCATTTATGTGGCTCTTCTCTGAACTCTCTCAATCACTTTGATGGGGATGTGCCCAGAAACAAATGTCACATTCCAGGTGATTTCACCTCAGAGCAGAGACAGAGAGACTATTGCCGTATCTTGCTGTTACATGATGTGATTACTTAGCTTTTAATGGTGCTGATTTGTCTTGACTTTTCTCCCAGTGTGTGTTCAGTCTAGACTGTGGCCATTGTCAGTGGCTCTTAAAAGAGCCTCTTTAGCAGCCTCCAGGCCTGTTCCCATTGATCTGAATTTATTTATTTTCCTTGCAGGCTCCTTCACCCCCTTTTATCCCTCTTTTTCCTAAAGTGTAGTTGCCATAGAACTCAGTATAATCCTCTCATGGTATGTGTGTTTTGGATACTGCAGACAACAGCTCAGCTCCCTGTGCTTTTGGAGCCAGTCTGGTGGACTGAGATTTTGAGGCTGCTTGCTCCAATGTGTAGCAAATACCGACACTCACCTTTAGCTAATGAAGTCTGCCCAAGACTTCTTTGAAAATGTTAGGGTGAGTGCATTGTATTGTCCTGTAATGAGGCTTCATGAGACTAGGTTTTAGAGCAATGTGTACCTGTAGTAAAATGCTCATTCTGGGCACTTCTCCTCCGTCTTTGGGTGACTTGAACACAGATGTTTGACCTTTTGATGTTTATCCACGCAACTATATAAAAAGAACCAGAAAGAAACACCCCATTGAGATACCTTGGAATTTTTGAAGGTGTTTGTATTCCAGTACAAATTCTGCTCTAGCACTTTCTGTCAACAGAACTGAGGTCAGGTTAAAGTAAACAAATAATATGAGCAGCTTCTTAAAATTCATGAAATGTAAAAGGCAAGGCTTCGTTTCTCTCCACGGTGCTCACCACCAGGTAAATCTCTTTTTGTCCATCTGGCAGTTAGGTATTTTGATCACTGTTATGCTTACAGCCGTTGTTTTTCTTGTTCTCATGTTGTTTGTTCCTTAAACATTTACTCCGGGCATGCATATATGCATCCATGGAGGGGGAGGGGAAAAAAAGCTTACACACCTTATACATTTCCATACACAGAGTGCTTTGAGTTCATGATTATCTTTAGTGCAGAAATCCCTGGGTAGCTGTGCTGCTGTGACCTTTGTGCTAACTGCCATGTCATGACCTCCATACTAATTGCAGCTTAGTACTGAAAAGACAATATTTATGTCCTTGTTAGTGAGGCCTGTTGAGGATAAGATAGGAAAAAGATACATACCTTTGCACTGTCTGCTGACTTTGATAGTGCAAGATAAGAAAAACATGCAGAATACAGGGGAAAGAAATATATGCTGTAAACAAGCAGATGTAAATATATTTGCATTGAAGTGTATATTGAGCTCTCTAAGTGGTTTATGTGGCAGATGCAGTCCTTTTGGATTGGTAACATATCATTGCTTGGAGGTTTTGGTAGGAGAGATTCTTGAGTTTGTTTTTTGGGATTAACTCTTACTAGAGACAAGAGTTGTGGCAATGATGGATGCTACCAAAACAACACTGAATAGATTTGATTCTGCAGGTCTGACTCACGGCAGCTTGGTATCTTCTGTTCATCATTTATACCTAAGGGAAATGGTTTAGAAAAGTTGGATCAAATCAGAATAATTCTGGATTGGTTTTGTATTTCTCTTCATGTTAGTGTTCTCATGTTGCATCTCTTTGGTTTTCTTCCTACACTAGTTAACGGGCATAATATATCAAGGCCTTTTCTGCTATCCTTGCTATTACAGTACTCAGAAATTTTGGAAAGCTATATCCATTTTAAAACCAAGGAAAGCAGACTGGTGCCTAGGATTGTGGGCTGGTGGAATAGAGAGACTGGATGGTTGGTCCTCAAAACCTTACAGCAAAACTTGGACATCTTGCCTGAACTGCTGCTGGCAAGACACTGTGCAAGTTGCCAGATGTCCAAGTAGTCACAGCCTTTCCTCATCTCTCTTCCTACCACACCAGCAGCACAGTGTTGTCCTCCTGGGAATGGGCACATGCCCTGCTAGGCAGCATTGCAGTCCAGTAGGGAGTGAGGCTGAGCGAGCTCACAGCAAAGGCTCCTCATTATCACGTACTCACTGATTCTTCAACTGTTTTCAGGGGCAACGTCTTTGCTCATTTGACTGGGAAGCTTTAAGCTTCCTTTGGAAATAATAGCCAGAAAGGGAAATAGTAAGTTCTTTTCTGTGATTCCCAAGAGATGGTAGAGTTGTGGAATCTCTTTTTCGAGTGTTTCCCAAATCTTAACATTCCTTTCTGTATTTCTTTCTGCATAATAGTTTCTACATAAAGACCTGAAAGTGTTTCTCAACACTCACAAATTAAGTTTTGCGAAATGCTTTGAAGTCAGTCTGTTAGTATCTTGATTGGCCCTACAGAGAAGCAGAAGCACAGAGCACTGAAATATCTTTCTCAAGGCCAAGCATAGGTTCCCCCGGTAGAGGTGTAAGTAGGACCCAGATTTCCCCATTCCTAGTGCTGATCTTTAAAACAAACAAAACTCCCTTTTGACTTCTGAAGATGTTCTTTGATGGTGGTGATGGCAGCGTAGCAAGCCTTGCTTCGTATTTGTAGAATTTCTCTTTTCATTTTTGATCTCACATCCTTTAAACCTTCTCATCATCATTATTATTATTATTTTTGTTGATGCCTGCTCTAATCTATTTCTATTTTTATTTTGGCAGCCACGAGTTTTCCGTCAAATTGGTGGAACTGTCACTTACTAAACTTCTTCGTGGTATTAAAATTGATGAGATTGAGTTGAGGCTGCTTTTACTTTTCTTCTTTTTTCTTTTTTTCCAACCCCCCCTCTTTTAATAAAAGCAAATCAAACTGAGATGTTCCACATTTATTCCTGTACCTACCTTTTGCTTGGTATATTCTGATTGATGGCTCCGTTTCTTACTACTCCTTTTCTATTATCACACGTATCCATTTGTAGCAAACTACCTTGCTATCTTCACTGTTTTATTTCCATACTCCAGTCAAAAACTCATTGCCTCTCAGGCACCAATCGCAATCCCTTTTCTTTTCCATCCTTTCCAGGGGATTTGTGCAGCAGCTCAGTCCTGCTGCAGACTAAAACCTTTTGCTTATTTTTTCCTTACTCATGCAATGAAGTCATAGTTGTCTGTGATAGCACACTGGGCTGCTATGGGAAATCTTGTGATATCTGAAGGAGAGGATTATAACTAGGTTAACAAAGCTGTGGCAGGGCTGGAATGATAAAGGTGTTTATCATACCATAAAGCATCTCAGTAATTAGAAATTTAAGCACAGACGTTTCCTGGTTTTTGAGGGAGAGCTGGAATTTTATCTGCTTTTCTCTCTTGTGCTTCATCAAGGAAATTCACATTTTTAAAGCAAGGAGAATTGAGGCTGCACTTTGTTTTTCGCACAGTAAGAGGGAAGGGGGAAATGTGCAGGCAGGCTAGGTCTATAACATTGATTTGTAACCAACAAAGGAAATGTCTACTTATGAGACACAAATCAATGTAACCAGACTGTGAAAGTGCAAACAGAGATGTGAGAAAATTATTTGATCGTTAGTCTTCCTTTGGAAAAGATAGAGGGCCAAATTCAGCTCTCGTTTGCAAGGGTGTGCTGCCATGAAAACCAGAAGGGATTTGCCAGTGTAATGATGAACAAAATTTCAGACCATGTCCTTCTGATGGCTGGAGGTGTAAGGCATTAGAATGAGGAAGGGGGCTAGGTGGCAAGCAGAGGCAGAGGAAGGATGCTGTACCAAGGAGGATATGAACCAGGTTTTGCTATTAATGAATCGGAGATACAGGAAACATATTGATGTTGCTTCCCATGCAGAGGTGACCTGTATGAACTGTGCACCTGCTTAATTCAGCTGAAATCCTAAAAGGGTTCTCATTAACCTGAGATTTTGTTGCCACAGGCTGAGATTTTCTTGGAGAAGGACTGTTCCCCTTAGAATAATCTAGTCCTGTAGATTCTAAACTACAGGGTCTATTTTCTAGGAAACCCCCTGGGTTAAAAACAAAGCCACTGTACTTTGAAGGTAAGAAGAAAATTTGGTGGTCTAAGTCCTTTTGGCTTGTGGGAAGTAGGAGCTACTGATTTGGAAGTCTTGTAGTCTTTACAAGGACAGTTTGCTTCTCATGTGGGTGTGAGTTTGTCTTCCTTGGAGTTGTTTTACCCTGTAGATTGGTAGAATTGGTTGCAAAATCCCTGGGGCAAATAATTTCTGAAGCTGTGGTTTGATGGCACAGTGGATCTGGGTCAATAATACTCTATCAAAACTAGTGTAGCCATAGAACATAAAGTGTTGATCCAGGATAAATTCACATACTGGTTTGAATGTTTTCAGAACAAATGGATTAACTTTATATGGCAGGCTTTATGCCAGATCAGATATCACCTGTCTGCGCCACTCTGACTTCAGGCTAGATTATCTATCGTCTGTTCTTGCGCAGCGACACAAACTCTTGCTAATTTGATAGTAATGTGATCATGTGCCCATGGCCAAACCAGGTCAGATCTATATGGCTGAGTGATCCTCTGGTAGCAGTTATGGGCTGATAGCCTGAGTCTGTTCATTAGCAGGGAAATTCATCTCGACTTCAGCGTCAAAAATCCCCCAAAGTCGAGGCAGGCTGCCTTCCTTTAGCTACACACCCTGCTTCGCTCTAGGTTTCGGTCCCCCTTTGCCTTCAGCAGTTCCCTGTGCTGGCATGGATGCTGAGCTTTTCCCCTGTGTCTCCATTCAAGTCCATTAGTGCAGTGACTGGAAAGAGAAAGAGGCCAACACATACATACGTACGCAGTTGTAAAGGCTTTGAGACTCGTTTGGAGAGGTAGATATTTTTATGCTGCTTAAACTATTCTAATTCCTGTGGATATTGTTTTATTTATGCTGCAATACAAGATTAAATCAGGCCATGGCTTCCCAACAGGCAAACAAAGCGAGGCTAAACAAATGATATTTTTAAAAGCTTTGGGGATAAGAATAATTTTGAATCTAAAATGTGTTAAAGTGACATTAAATAACAACAAAAAGCTTACATTCATTGCAAATTAAACTTCCCTTTACTGAAGGAGATGCAACAAGTTAGAACATAGAACACAGAATCATTAAGGTTGGAAAAGATCTCCAAGATCAAGTCCAACCTTCCACCCAACACTTCCATGACTACTAGACCATGTTCCGAAGTGCCACATCTACTTGGTTTTGAACACCTCCATGGACAGTGACTCCACCACTTCCCTGGGCAGCCTGTTCCAATGCCTGACCACTCTTTCAGTAAAGAAATTCTTCCTAATATACAATCTAAACTTCCCTGCCACAGCACGAGGCCATTACCTCTTTTCTGGTATTGGTTACTTGGGAGAAGAGGCCAATATTGGCTTCACTCCAACCTCCTTTCAGGTAGCTGTAGAGAGCAATAAGATCTTCCCTCAGCCTCCTCTTCTTCAGGCTAAAGAATCCCAGCTCCCTCAGCCTTTCCCCATAAGACATACTCTCCAAACCCCTCACAACCTTCTGTCATGTCATTTTGTAAACCAAAACATGTCCTTTTTTCCCATTTTCTGTCTTCTGAACTGCACTTGGCCTTTCAAGATGGAGGCAAAACTCTCCCTGGCACTTGCCCTCAACTCTGTAGCTCTTATTTCCCCTTGAGTGCTCTTTGTGTCGTGATAGCTTAAAATAAGTGTCTTTCTGTCAGGCATTGCTCTTATATAATACATGTTGTCATCTGGAGTGAGGCACAGTTGTGCATATTTAGCTGGTTTGCTTTGTAATGCGTCATTACAAGTGACCAAAAACATGGTACAGGAAGTTGTTTGTGTGCTTTTTTTTCATTGCTTATGCAACTCCCAAGCAGAAAATGTTCTTGAGAGCAGATGGTACAGAACAGTCAATTGCAAGCTCCATTTTCCAGATGCATAGATGTTTCATGTCTACTTGAAGCCAGTTCAGATGGCTTTATAAACTTGAGTCCAACTTTGGCTTAACCCTTTACTGGGCCCCCAGTGAAAGTGTATGCTTCAGGAGTTTCAGTCCTCATCGAAATAATCTGAATGCACAAGATGTGTTGTGTTCTCAGATGCTTAGCCAGAATCTGGGACATAGTGTTATGATCAGCAATTAAAATATTAATACTGTTTTTCTAGCAGGAATGTTGCAAGTTCAGTAAGTGATGCATGATCTGTGGCTTCCATTTGTTTCTCTCTTTCAGCTTTCTAAATAGTATGTTGCAGCACAGAGTGGCCAATATCTGAATTTTGTACTGTTTGACAAGGGGATTACTAGATAGCAAAGGCAAATTAATTTGACTTTCTACAGAGAAGGTAAGAACTTCTTACCCTAGGGCAGTAACACAGTCAGCTCATGACTGCATGATACTGATAAACTACAGTTTACAACTCAGTGGGTTTCTTGTTTGATTTGTTTTTTTCACTTGCTTGGGTCTTTGGACTTTTCACAGTAGGCTTATTGCTGCTATACCACAGGCTTTTATTTGATAACAAATAAAAGTACCAGTCCAATTTTTTCCCCTGTTGCACCCACAGAAATCTGCCCGAGTTTATATGAGTGTTGTGGACTTACTTAGTGGGAGGGCATCCATGAAAGCTGGCCTGCAGCTGTTGGCCAGACCAGTCAGTTTGTGAGTTCAAACACAATTTAGGTTTAGTATGGTTCTAACTTTATTGTAAGGTGATGAGTGGATACAGGGACTCAAAATAAGTAAGAAGCTTGATCCCATAATAACCATACCAAGTTGTGAGCTATCACTCTTGGATCCTGAGAAACAGGCAAGTAACAACTTCTCCAAGGATACTGCCTGGTTATACAGTGCAGCTTGGTCAGAAGGAGGCATAGTACCAGAGTCTGACATCTCATCCACTAAGTTTTATTGTGTTGAAGTACTTCCAACAAACTTTCAAGATGAAAAAGATAATAGAAATAAAAGCTGAAGGAGAACATGTTTTATTATGTCATCAGTTAAGTTTTTAACTGTTTATTACATTCCCACAATGTGAAGAGATGAACCTACACTGAGCTCCCAAAGCTGAACAAATCCAGAAGTCAAATTGGCTTTCCAAATCCCTGGCTTAAATCCAGCTCTTAAACTGAGAGAATATAAAAATTTGGAGGAGCTGCAGTTTGGCTTTTGTGTAGGTAGTCAAATAATCCAAGCTTAGATGCCCAGGTATGCTGATTGATGATAAGAGAGGTTAGAAGAAACTAGTTTCTCTGGCTTCTGCCTCACAAGAAAGTGATCACAGCAACAAGGGATGTCACAGTTCAAGGAGCATCTGGATGATACTTAGTCATATGATTCAGTTTTAGCTAGTCATGCAAGGAGCAGGGAGTTGGATTTTATAATCCTAATGAGTCCCTTCCAACTTGAGATCTTGTATGATTCTTTCTCTTTGAAGCATTCTGTGTTTGTCAGAATCAGGGTACCAAAGCTGATGGACTTGATAGCGTGTTTCTCTGCAGCAAAATTTTGTCCCATTTGGCAAGAGGACAGGTAGTTCAATGCCTTGCAGAACACCAGCAGCATTACCAGCAAGAATTTCTTCTGTGACATCCTACTGAATTAAAGTTCAGAACTTTTGTGACATTATCATAATCTTCAGAAACTCTTCTTTCTGTGGGCAACTCATGGGTTACAATAGAAGTAATAGCTTCCATTTATGAGGAAATTTCATTTGAAACAGCACTATCTATCAGCCTTGCAGTAATGATGGAGTTGTCCTTTACTTTTCCAAGGTGGAAGCTGAGGGGTGGAAAAATAAAGGGGTTGTCAGAACTGTGAGAATTACCAACTGTGTCAATATGTGAGCCTTCTCTAAGAGACAGAAGTTAACATCTAGAAAGGGTCAAGCTTTAAGGTCAGGATCCAAAGAGGTCCTTTGCCATTCAGTGCTCTCTCAAAACCACACAGTGCTGTCAGGTTTTCTTTTTGCTGCCTCTTGCTGCTTGGGCTGTGAAGTAAATTCCACGTATTGGACTGGCTTCTGGAGAGAATAAGTGTTTAAAAAAAAAGGGCATTTTAAAATAATAGTTTCCAGGTCCTGCAGCTCAGAATTGTCATCTTGCACATTAAAAGCTCACTCCTTCCCTAAAGTGAGGCGTAAAGGGTAATTATGAAGATGCGTATGTGTTTGTGCATGTGCATGTGTCTGGGTCTGGGACACAGACAGATTCCCTACCTGGAAATGGCTTGCTATTATTAGACATGCAGTTACCAGGGGTTATGTAAGACAATTGAAGCTCTGTTTTTTAACAGAGACATGATTCATGCTACTTGTAGTAACAGTAACCACCTCCAAACCAGACAGAAAGCAGACACAGACAAAAGGCTGAAGAAATCAATGCTCGCTGAATGCAGCCACCTCCTGATACCTTCTGCCTAGCAGACAGCCATCGGGTCATCAGCAGCAGAGGTTGATGCTAATTCTGAACACTTTGTGGCGTTACTGAGCTGGTGCATCTGTGTCGGTGGCGGCGTTTGCCGGGTGCGGCTGAGGCTGCAGGGAGCTGCGAGGGGGGACAGCATTGGGCATACTTTGTCGTGTTCGCGGCAACGTCTCTGGTGTTCTGCAGGAGGCTGAGGGAGCTGTGAGCAGAACTAGCACTCCTACTCTATTTTCTCAGTTACTCCTGCTGGGAAAGGCTGGAACCAAAACAACTTTTGGCTCCTCTGTAGTTAACACTTTTACAGTCATTTTTATAGTAATGTGGAGAGAGAGTCGAGACCTGGAGTAGCTTTGAACTTCTGCCAGCAGTCTTCATTAGAGCAAATTGTGAAATCTGATTGAACTAGAATAGCTCTGAGCTCCCCTACAGCTAAGATTCCTGATCCATCTCCTATGGTACTTCTTGCCGGTCATGGCAGAGATCAGAGTATCTGCAAGAGCCTTCGTGATTGTGTTCATCTGGGCCATTTTCTTTATAACAATTTCTGTTGGGAGATAGCAGGAGTAAGGTATCTGCCAGATTGTCTACAGTCAAAGATCCAACCTCCTCCTCACAGAATTTCTTTCCTGATAGGAAAAAAGGTTATGTTCAGAATACTAAAGTGAACACAGGTTGGGAGCTAACTTCCAGAAATAAAAGTTGGGGAAGTTGCTATCAGGTCCCCTCAAGTTGCTGCCAGTCCCTACTGTGTTTCCTCTGGGAAGACTGTGGATCTCCTGTAAAATTTCATTTTAGCATCATCTAAACCATTCTGCATAGTAACTTGTGCTGTCAAGAAAGAAGATGCTGAAAATTTGGAAATGGTCTTTTTAGCACTCAGAAGACAGCCCTCCTACATTAGCAGAGCTTCTCCAAAAACCATAGCCAACTGCCTTCAGTTTCATTCAAGAAACTTCTGAAATGGTCAGAGAAATAGCCTCTAAGAGGCACAGAAGAGAGCTGAACACTGAACTCCAGGAAATCACGAGAGTTTATCACTTGCTAACACTGGAGTAAGATTAGCAATTATTACTATGTCATTTTCCTTGATGCATCATGCTGAAACACCCTGTATGGCATAGAAATCAGTTCCCTACTCATAATATTAGTAATCATTCTCCATCAGCCACACTGCATACAGTTTTAAGAGAAAAGAATGAAAAATAGCTCCAAAATGGCATTGTAGTCATTACCTGACTCTGTGCCTCCCTGGCACAGAGCATTTCAAACCCAAATCTGAACAACGCAGCCGGCACTGACATCTCTACATTTCAGGCACACTTAAGGAAAATCCTGTTTTGATGTGGATGATACATAACTTAAAAAAAAAAAACCAACAAATAATTATCACAAATATACATCACACCTCAGGACACGTTGCTGTCAGGGACTTGACATTTCAAATGACGAGCCTCACAAACGTGCACAGCCATTAGATTTGATGGAACAGTGTTTTAGAATAACTGACATGCTCATCTAGAACTTTTTTTTTCATTGTGTTTTGGCACTGAAGCATGAAACGGGAAATCTACAGTGGGTTTCTCTTTGCTTGTGAGGAAGCAAACGCTTTGATCAGTTCTGCAGACTCCAAGGCTGTAGTCAGTTATTCCTCAATGGGTAATGAAACCAAAGCCCAGAGTGACTCTGTTTCTCTGTGGATCCTGTGTGATATTTTATATATAGTTTTTGACATAAATCAAACAAGCTTTCATTTGTACAGTTTGAGGCCAGAGGCAGCAAGCACATGGGAAGAATGGTGTGGGAAAACATGTTTGTGGTCCTTTTTACCTTGCCTTTTCACTGTATTGGTTGCTGACTCTTTAATGATTGACTTGCAAAGGAAATCTTTGGAGACGGGAGAACAGTCATCCAAAGCAAACCAAAAATATTCAGAATCATTTGAGTGTTTTTTCCTGACTGTCAGTAACATGAGTGTTTAGCTCAGCATTCGGCCAGTGGTGTTATGAATTCCTTGTCTCAGGCCTTGCCCCACAGAATGATTCAGACATGATTTTTAATACACATTTTCCTCCAGCAAAGGCAGGTAAAAATCTCGCAAGCAAGTCACATCATAAAAGCTCAGTGAGAGACAGGCATTTGATCAGATGATATAAAATTTTGGGGGGGAGAAGGGTGTTCAATTTATCTGTTTGGGAACCTGGCTGTTGATGCTTGGGAAAACCAGATGTATGAGTGAAGGATTCATTTCCTTGTTTACCTTGAGGCGTGCAGTTCCGTGACAAATGGATCAAATCCATTGAAATTTGTAGCTGGTGGTATTCCGTTGTCCTACATGGAATTATACTTCATGTAAACAGTATCTCGTGGCAACAAGCCATGGGGAAAAAACCCACAGGATTTCATGACTTCTACTAGGTACCATTTTGTATCATAGAATCACCAGGGTTGGAAGAGACCTCAAAGCATGCATGACAATGTCCTTCAGACGAGTGACTGAGATCAGCTTTCAGCATAAGAACTACGAATTTGATGGTCAGACACCGATGCATCAGGTGCTGTACCATGGTGCCCAGGAGGGAGGGATGTATGGCAGAACCAGTGCCAGTAGTGTAAATCATCATTAAACTGTGTTATCTAGTGAGATTATACAGTCCCTGCACCTAGGTGAAAATACATTATCAGCTTGCAAACCTGGCTGCTGAAACATGGAAACACGTTCTCTGAGGACATTCAGTACTTACTGTCTTTGATTCACCAACACTTCTGGGACTGAGGGTTTCAGGGTTGATGCCAAAGTATTTGCAGGGATGGCATTCAGTGAAACCAAAGGGATGTGTAAGGGAGGAGGGAAAAACTCAGCTCGTTCTCTTCATATGCTTTCATTGTTTTTGTTCTTCCTGAAAAATAATGTCCTTTCAGATTTCGTTTGACATCTCCATGATGTTGAACAGATTCGGAGAAATCACCAATATTTTGACAGGGTTCTTTGGCAATGAAACGTTCATGAAGCTCATCTGTCATGAGCTAATCTGGCTCATCTAGCCAAAGCAGTATCTTAGGCAGATATATTGCTGTAACAATTTAATTTCTACACATTTTCTTCATCTCTCGTGATTGCAGTGATGGCAACTCACACTTCAGTTGCAGAAACACTGGTGGTAATTGCAGCACAGCTATACTTTTAGGCTTGTGAGAACCTTGCTTAAGGTAGCAAGGCAGTGTCATGTCATCTTCTTGGCAAAAGGCAGGACTTTGATTGCACTGGTGATTTTCAGTGTTCATGGCTTCAAACCCATAACCTCTTACCTTGTTCTTCTCCCATGACCCCCTTGAGTTTCATACTATAATGCTGATGCTTTGTAACCTACAACATCAGCAGAGGAATGCCTGAGGCTGTTTATACTCACAAACTGCTTCTATTAATACTAAGTATCTGTGGAAAGCTCGCACTCAAGACTACAACATTAGCAGCACTACCCACAGCTCTGTTCCCTGGAAAGCTGCTGTAGGTGAAATCCCACTAAGCACAGATTTACTCCATGTTTGACACCAGCATCAGTAAAATCATGGCTCTATGCATTTGCCTCAGTCACACCCAGCTTAAGGGAAGTGAAATTCTATAGTACTAGATAAAAGGCAGTGAAAGAAGGGGGGGAAAAAAAGAGATATAGAGGAGTAACAGAGGGTTTGTGAGACAAAAAGTGGGAGCATGATATAGACTTTATTACAAACTACATTGCTATTCATGATTTCAGTAAGCAACCCTGGGGGCTTCAGGGAGAGAGATTTTTTTTCGCTAGTACTTTTGCAAAGATGTCCATGTGGGGAATTGGCCTTTACCAGGCTCGAGCAGTCCAGCCTCTTTAAACAGTCTTGCTGCAAATGTCTAATCCATTAACAAATTAATTTCTGAATTTCAGACCCAATTACTGGTAGTGGACAGACAGTGCTCCCAAAAGAATACAGAAATGAGAAGTTTCCTCTCCTAGATGAAGCCCTGACTACTGTGAAAAATTCATGCTTATGGCCTTCTAATAGCATGTCCTGTGCTGCTGAATTTTTATGTTTTCTATGGCACAAGTTCCGGCATGTCTTGGAAAGGTGTGTTTTTATCACAGAATCAACCAGGTTGGGAGAGACCTCCAAGATCATCAAGTCCAACCCATCACCCAACCCTAACTAATCAACCAGACCATAGCACTAAGTGCCTCATTCAGGCTTTTCTGAAACACCTCCAGGGATGTTGACCCCACCACCTTGTCAATAAATTATCCAAGAGTAGTGGAACCTCCTGAAATTAGCCATATTAAGCATCTAGCAATCACTAAAAGTCAGTAATTCATATTTTAATATTATTTTAATATTCTTTTTCCACCCCATTTCCCTCCTTTTTCCCCTCAAACCCAGAGCACCTGGGCTCTGTTGGAGTCTCCTCCCACCCCAGGTGTGGCCACTTGGCCCTCCCCACCCACTTCCCTATTTAATGCCTCAAGGGAAAGGCAGTAGCCCCAAGCTGAGCCCATCTGGGCTGGAGGATCCTCCTCTCATCACTGGTGAGTGCCCCTGGTGCACACTGGGTGATGGTGGTGGTGACAACAAAGGCCGGGGGGCCTGGTGGCCCCCCGGCTGGGTAGGAAGAGTGTTGATGGTAAATGTGACATCACACAGAGCTGCTGTGGAGTGCACAGCCTGGAGCATGGGTTGGTGACTGATTCACAACCAGCTGGCAGTACTCAGAAGCGCTGAGCTTAATGGAGCTATGCTGATTTGGGGAATCCAGGCAGAGCATTAGGACAAGAAATGCCAAATGGAATTCCCTAGAAAGACTTGTCTGGGAAATTTTTATTAAAGGTCCTGAGTACTACATCAGCCTCACACATATTTTAGAATAAACCTTTATTAGAATAAACCAAACCAGGTTGGAAGAGACCTTCAAGATCATCGCGTTCAACCCATCAACCAATCCAACCCACCCAAACAGCTAACCCATGGCACCAAGCACCCCATCAAGTCTCCTTCTGAACACCTTCAATGACGGCAACTCCACCACCTCCCCGGGCAGCCCATTCCAATGTGCAATCACTGTTTCTGTATAGAACTTCTTCCTAACATCCAACCTGAACCTCCCCTGGCGCAGCCTGAGACTGTGTCCTCTTGTTCTGGTACTGAGTGCCTGGGAGAAGAGACCAACCTCTGCCTGTCTACAACCTCCCTTCAGGTAGTTGTAGAGAGTGATAAGGTCATCCCTGAGTCTCCTCTTCTCCAGGCTGAGCAACCCCAGCTCCCTCAGTCTTTCCTCATAGGGCTTGTGTTCCAATATATCACAGTCCATCCTGTTCTCTGTTTAAGAGACTGTGATTGGATATATACCTTTAGGTAGCCAATGACCTAACCTTGTTCCTGTAACATAAATCACACCATCATTGAGGTTGGAAAAGACCATTAAGATAATCAAGTCCAATCATAACCCAACCGCCATGACCACTAATCTCTATGCTGAAGTGCCATACCTACATGCTTCTTGAACACCTCCAGGGATGGCAACTCTACCACCTGCCCGTGCAGCCTGTTCTAACACCTCACCACTCTTTCAATAAAGAATTTTTTCCTAATATCCAATCTAAACCTCCCCTGGCACAAGTGAAGCCCATGCCACAGTGTGCCCTGGTCAGAGGATCTACCTGCTTTTGACAAAAGAAACAGTAAAATATATCTGGAATAACCCACTTAATGCAGCAAGTGGACTCTTGAATCACATTTGTTGATGGCTAATTCTGCTGTTCTCATCTTCTTGTGGCTGCTTTAACAATTTCACTCAACATGCTAGGGAGTAAAAGTGACCAAAAAAGAGCTGCACTTAACCTAGACAGTTCAGTCTGAAAATACATTGTGACTGTGAAAGCATCAATTAAAACTGACCCTACCTCACTTGAGAGACCTGTACAATATGTGGATTAAGATCAGGCATGCTAACTCTGTGGCACTAGCAAGTTCTTATTTTCCATTGCCTCATGATAACAGACAGCACTGTGCCAGCACAGCAAATAAGAATAATCAGAAATAAGCTCAGAAGAAGCTCATCTTTTAATTTTTTCATTACTAGAGATCACACGAAAGGCAGAAGGAAGCAGACTTCTGAAGATATGAGGGAAAAGAGACTTGCAGGGATAAAATAAATAGCAATTAACTAAAAAATTGAGTCCCCTTGATCAGGGCTCTCTAAGAGAAAGTAACAGAAGACTGTGGTACCAGGTCTCAAGCAAAGAGAAAAAGCTGTTCCGCAGATTGTCTCATGCAGGTCAGACATATGAGTCCCTTAACAGGGAATACAGAAGGTGTCGACGGTGTTTCTGAGCAGAATCAAGTACAGTCAGGAGGAGAGAGAGAAATGTCCTGTGGGGAACCAGCCTAAAAAAAAGCAAATTTGAGGAACCAGGCACCAGGAGGAAATTGATGGTTATAGTATTTAAATCATCTGTAAAGGAAATATTGTGATGATGTGTTGCGCAAAGAGCAGAGTCAGGCCAACGCTTGCTTCTGTGTGTTTTAAGTCATATGAAATGACAGACCACATCAGATCAATGTTGATTAATGAACAGCTCCAGAAAGGTAGCTAACAAGAGATGAAAAGGTCAAGACAGATTTCAGGAGGGAGGAGAAGGAGGATCAGTTCCTCACAACATGGAGTTATAGTCCATTAAACATTAGCATTATTATTTAAAGTACTACATTTTCTCCTGACTTTATGCCCCCTGCAACTCCACTGAAGCCAGCATAGACCTGACCTACACTGTGTATCTTAAATCACAATCTGTAGTGCATCACTGCTATCATAAACAGACCTTCCTTAATGAAGGAAGGTTTCTTACACCCGCTAAATTACCAGATAAAGCTTGGGAAGACCAAGGTGGAATAAAAGTGAGCATATATAAAATGCCCAAGTTACTGTAATTAGTGGAAATATTTAAGTCTGAATTTCTGGGATGCATTCATGCAGAAAATTTATCCTCCAAAATCTTAATTAAGCACACAGTACCTCATGGAGCAGAAACTTAATGCATTCCTTTTCTAGCTTGAGGATGCCAGGTAGAGAGGGGAGAAGTTATCTAATCCAGTGTTACACATCCCATTCCCCTATTGTCCTGCTTGTCTCTCTCTTTGCCCAATCCTCTCACAGTCAAAGATGATTTCCTTTTATTTTTTCCAAGTTAGATTAAGGCTTTTAGAATAATTCAGAGTGTTTTCTTCACTGTTGCACTCCCCATGTCTTCTGAAGAACCATCAAACGTGTTGCTTTTATGTACTTGAAATGTACCTATCGACTACAGATGATCTCAGTGCTTTATGCTCATCACACGGGGGGAAAAGAGAGGGGTCTTCCCAGGCCATAGCCAAAATGAAGGAGAAAAATGAAGATATTTTAAGTGTTGCCTTTCACAGAGATTTCAGTGCCCAGATTTTGTAGAAGTCTTTGAACAGCCCATCTTTAACAACTTGTCTGCCTGACCCTTGATGTGAAGCCAGATTGAGTGCTAGGCGGTGCTACAAGAGAGAGCCACTTGGATTGGGATCCCAGAGATTGGAAGAGCAATAATGACACAAAAAGAGAGGTGACAAAATATGCAGGATTAGTACATGCAGTTCTTAGGTTTCTCTTGTGTGAAATTAGGAGTGAAGTGAGCAGGAGTTCTGCTGAAATAAAGACTAAAGACCCGATCTTGTGATTTTTCTGCTTCTAGTGCAAGTTAAAAATGCAAGTTAACTGAAGTACTGGGTAGTCTTTAAGGCACACAGGATTTATGCCTTAAAAAAGATGAGCAATAGCCAGATAAAAGACAGATTGATGTGTGCAAAGTGGATATAAGGAGCAAGGTCGGCGTGAACAGAACAGGTTGGGCACAAATGGAAGGGGAAGGAGAGCTTGAAAGCTAAGTCACACTGAGTGCTAGCAAGGACTTAACTCTACAGAATCCTTGGGTGTTATTGAACCTTTGAAATTCAACCCCTGGTAGTGGTCAAAGGTGTCACTGTTTTATGCAGTTCCTTTGAGCTAACCTGGATGCTGGCATGCAGTTCTTCTCCCGAGCTCTGGTGAAACGCAGAGGTACAGGCTAAGTTGAGGATTTGTGTGTGTGTGTGTGTTTAAATTTACTCAATTTGCAATTCAAAGCAGACTGCAAGAGGGGAGAACCCACAAAACCTGGAATCAAAGAAAATGTTTGCTTGAGCCGCTGTGAAGTGTAGCTGCCAAATTGTATGTAGCCTGTTGAAATCAGTATGTAGCATATACCCCAGCCAGCAATAAACATCATGGTTACGAAATGTATCAATTGAACACAAACCCAAATGTATATGTTTTTTTGAAGTACGTTGTAAGTGTGTCATCTAAAATCCTTCACTGTGTCTGCTGGTGCTCATTCCAGTGTTCCTACTGCATGAGCAGTGGGGGCTTTTTATCGTGTTGCATGCACAGATGTAAATCCCAACTTGCATAGTAGCATTAACTACCTGTGAAATAGCAGTTACATCTATTATCATTTCTTGTTCACCTTAATTTCTTCAATAAAGGAAATATTTGCTTTTCTTTTCTGGTCAGAATAGGCATAATCATTTATTCATCACCACTGGCTTCACTATGGGTAGGACTGAATATTTCAAAGTCCCAGTAGGTGTTTGCATAAGTGAAGTGCGCAGGATTTTAGTTCTGTCCCTCGATGTTAGCTTCAGACATACTTCCAACAAACACAATTAGCCACCCAAAGATCAAAAGTTAGCAAAGGAGGAGTTCTGTTAACGTGGAGAGGGATTCAGGTCCCCCCCAAATGTAAGTACTCCCAAAAATATAAGTCTGAGTAGTGAAATCACCCTCAGATATTGGAGCTGAGGCTTTTCTTTGGATCCCTTTCTCTATTAGTCCATCAAGTCCAACTCTTTTTAGCTCAGGAGATTTCAGACATAAAACTTCCGCTGAGATGAATGCTTCTTGGAGGCTGACAATCATTTCACTGGTCTCACCACAGTAGATCTGATGGCTGATGGGAGATAAGTGGAATTTCTGCTTTGAGCCATCATTTTTGTAATGTAAAGATGGCAAAAGAAGCAAAGAAGGATTTTTCCTTCCTTATCCTGCCTTTCAGTTCTGAGGAAAATGCTTCTTGATGCTCTGAACAGGACTAGCCTTGTTTCTCTGATGAGATGCACTTGAGTGCCAAGTTTGTGCTAGCCCTCCATCACTGCTCTGTGCTCATGCCATTAGAGTGAGCAACTTCTCAGGATGAATCCTACTGATAACGCTCTGCTGGCTAATCCTTTCTCTCCTCCTCACTCCTTCAGAATAGGCTGCATGGACAGACTGGGGCAACGCGGGACTGTGGTGTTGTTTGCAGCCAGGGCTGGAGGGATTGAAGCAGGAAGAATTTGGCCTTACCAGGCTGCAGCCAGCTGCACTGATGGCAGAGAATGCCAGTTAGCATTGCAACAAGTTTTCTTGCTCTCTGTAAATAATTATTATTTCTCCCTGACCTTTCCTTTTGCTTCTTTCTGCTACAGACACAGCCTCTCTCTGTTCCCTGCCCCAATGAACGTCTGCACTAGGTCCAAGGCTTGGAGTAATTTACCTGAAGAGTGATACCATTTGGAAACCACTGTAAGTACATTTTATCTCTTATAAAAGACTTCTTGTTCCAGGAAAAAAAAAAAACACCAAGAATTTGTTAAAAAACAGAAAACAAACTGCAGCACCTGTGAGCATTACTGATGTGAGGGCAAGCTAAGTTTTGCTTTTGAATTTGCAAGGAAATATGTGAGCAAAAAATATGTCAATAAAAACTGTTAAATATTTGAGCCATAGCCTCGCAGCATAGTTCAGCAGTGGCTGGTTTGATCTCCTTCTGTCTTTTCATTTGGCAGGTTCTCCCTGCTTGCCACTCTAGTTCATGCTGTTCTAGTTGGTTCACCCAGGTTTGTCTTTGGAGAGTTGATCTTCTTTTTTTTTTATTCTTAATACTTTTTAATGAGACACCTCTTCTTTCCTTGGTGTTTCATGCAATACAGACTGAATTTACTGCAGCTCCTTAAAGGTTTATGCTGCTGTTTCCAGGCCTTGAGTCATATATGATTTAAGGCCATGATGTTTGGCTGGATTACATAGGTAAAGCTGCTGAGAGAATCTTGACTCTGTGTTGTGTTTTTGTTAGGCTCGGAAATGATCAATTGTCTGTTGTCTGCACTTTATTTTCCCCCTGTCGATCTCATAGTTTTTATTACTTATGATCAATCACAGAATCACCAAGGTTGGAAGAGACCTCAAAGATCATCAAGTCCAACCTGTCACCATAGACCTTGTGAATACACCATGGCACTAAGTGCCACGTCCAATCCCCACTTGAACACCTCCAGGGATGGTGACTCCACCACCTCCCTGGGCAGCACACTCCAATGGCTAACAACTCTCTCAGTGAAGAACTTTCTCCTCATCTCGAGCCTAAACCTCCCCTGGTGCAGCTTGAGACTGTGTCCTCTTGTTCTGGTGCTGGTTGCCTGGGAGAAGAGACCAACCCCCTCCTGGCTACAACCACCCTTTAGGTAGCTGTAGACAGCAATAAAGTCTCCCCTGAGCCTCCTCTTCTCCAGGCTAAACAACCCCAGCTCCCTCAGCCTCTCCTCATAGGGCTTGTGCTCAAGACCTCTCCCAGCCTTGTTGCCCTTCTCTGGACACATTCAAGTGTCTCAATGACCTTCTTAAACTGAGGGGCCCAGAACTGGACATCCTCAGTGCTTGCCAGTATTGTTGCAGTGTTGCTGTAGCTGTCACGCTCTGAAGCTATAGGCCAGGCAAGTTTTGTATGCAGGGCTTAACTTTTCATAAGACTTCTGGTTTGGATGAAGGAAAAAATGGACAAATTTGGGGGCATATAAACCCCACTTCAGGCATGAATCAGCCCCAGCAAATTTCAATCTGAGTTTTACTTAATCTCTGAGTTTAATTTAATTATGTTAATCAGTCTCCTGTAAGGGATTTTGGAGTTTATTTTACTTTTCTGTGTTGATTAAATTTTTCAGGCTTTTATTGCACTAGAACATTGAGACTCTCTTGTCAGTTCTCTCTCTGTGCCTCCCATTCTTGCTCAGCAGCGTTCTGCTGGGATTTCTCTTTCGTATTACATTTTATGGTGATGTTTTCAGGAGTTTGTGTTTTCCATTGTATGACACAAACTTGCAGTCAGAGATTTAAAACAAACTGCCAGTCATGTAGCTGTGACAGCATGAAGATCAATGTGGCTGCAAAATCATCAGAGAAGCTGTTTGAATATTCAGGCAGTCAGCCTGTGCAGGACTTTTAGCTACTGAAGCAACACTTCTGGCAGGAAAACTGGGATGGCTCAGGTGGTTTAAAGCAAGCTTGTCTTGCAAAGCTTCACTCTCAGCTGTGGTGTTCAGTGTGCTCTGAATTTTGAGGCAAGGTCTCTGGGCAGATTTTGGTGCTTTTTTTTTCTGCTATTTCAGGCTTTTATATATTTTCTTTACATATGATATATTTATATATAAATATATTTTTTATGATATATATTCAATGATTGTACTCATCTCTGTCTCTCACTTTCTCAGTTTCTAAATGTGTATTGTCGATGTCACGTCTGGAAGAGACACAACACTGGCAGTGATAAGCACTGATATCAGGAGCTGTGTTAGTCGCACACAGGCAGAGGAAGAAAGTGCAGCAATACACTCAGGAAAAATGTCACTGAAAATCCAGTGTGAACTGTTCTCACACTCTTTTAGTTTAGGATCTGAACAGCCAGGAGTTTTTGTTGGTTGGTTTGTTTGTTTTTTTCATTCACTAAGGTTACAAAAGAACTGTATACCAGTGAGTTAATTGCAGTGCTTGGACACTGCAGGCATCTCTGACCTGAGGGCACTTACTAGAAGGTGATGCTCTATCTGTGAGGAGGATGAATAATATGTGGAACACGGGTGGGCAGACTCATCCAGCAGCAGCACTTGTAACGACATCAGCAACCCTGTGGCTTGTTCCCTCTGTGCTGTTTAATATGCACTGAACAAAGGTCTGGTTGGTGACCCAGCCCTCCCTGCATTCAGAGGCTGAAACCTGCCTCATTATTGTTCATTATGTGGTATTATTTTCATACAGTCACATTATCATAGCTTCCCCTGAGAGCCAGGATGCTACTCTGGGTTCTGTGCAGCTACACTGGTTCCTATACTCAAGCTAATTTGTTCGTTGCCTGCTTGGTGTCTCTGCAGGATGGAGAGCTGTTCCCTGTTGTAAGGGAAGGTTCAAGCGTTAGTTATAGCTGCTGTGTAAGAAGTACAACAATGTACATTGCCTGATTTTGATATTCCTGGTTTGATGCCCCCACTGTAAGAACACATTTACTGATTGAGGGGAAATTCATTCCACACTCAAGTGATACTTACAAGGGAGATACATGCAAAGAAATCACATCTGGAGAGCAAGTGGAGGGCTGGGGGAGTCTGAATTTGAAAGTGGTAGCAAGAAGAAGGAAGTGCAGCAGGGATTTTCATAGAATCCTAGAATTGCCTGGTTGGAAAGGACCTTAAGATCACTGAGTCCAACCATAACCTCACATCTCCCTGAATGCAACTTTTATTTCATCTCTCTAAGCACCTTATCCAAATATCTCTTAAACACCTCCAGGGATGGCAACTCCACCACATCCCAATGACCCTCTCAGTGAAGAAATTTTTCCTAATACATAATCTAAGCCTTCTGTGGTACAGCTTTGAGGCTGTTTTCTCTCATCCCTTGCACCAGGAGCACATTCACAAGTCTTTTGCAAATAAGTTGCAACTTCTGTTGATCTTACTGACGAGCAAATAGCAAATTTCTTGTTTCCAGGATTAATCTGTAGAGAAGAACGTAACCACAGGAAATAAAACAGCGAGGCAGGCTGACCTTTACTCCTGAAAATAATCACACAGAACTGCCAATCAGTGAAGCCCAGGGATGGTACAGGAAGAGGTATCATTTGGGAAGGTTCTACAAGCAGTATTTATGACTTGTTTCATTCTTGCTTCTACTCCTGTGCTTTCAGGGTTTTGACATAGCTACGGCAAGTCATACTCTTCCACATTTAGAGTGTCATTTTTACCTTCTGGAACATGGAGATATAATATTAGAGAGCTTGCTTGATGGAAGTGTTCATAGAAAAAGTGTACAATTGGGGGGGGGAAAAAAATTAGGTTGGAAGAGTTCTCTGGAGGTCTGTAGCCCAATTCCCTGCTCAGAGCAGGGCTGACTTCCAAGCTGGATTAGGTTACTCAGGGCCTTGTTCAATTAAGTTTTGAAAATCTCCAAGGATGGAGATGCTGCACCTGATCCAGCACTTAGCAGCTCTTCCTGTGAAGACTATAGCAGTAAGATAGTAATAGAAGCAGACTGTGTAAATGAAGGTAAGAATATTTAATTAGAATATATAGGTGAATATCATAGAAATGGGAGCTTTCTATATGGGTGATAAGGTAGAGCAAAAGAATAGCAATATCCTTAGAGCAATAGAAGGATTTTTGTGGCTTTGCCCATTGTTTCTTCGTGGCAACAGCAGCCAGACATTGCAGAGTGGAGAAGAACCTGGTTAGGGTTTCTTGGCAGGTAGCTTTGATCACAGTGTCCCCAGGATTTTTCTTCTCTGAAGTTTTTCTTTGGATCCTTAACTGACTAGGCAGTTCCCTTTACTCAACCTTCCTCATGTGGAAGCCTGCATTCCTTTGAGGTGATACCAAAATGCAGGGCATGTATAAACAGTTTTAAGAGAAATGAACTGCTGTGAGGGGGTATCACCTCTAGTGCCAGCCAGCACCATTGCTTCTCTTCCCATCCTAGTGAGCACAGTCACCGAGCTGTGATGACACAAGAGCATCTTGATAACATAGTGTCAGTTTTAAGAGCAAAGTAGGAAATAAACAGGCTTGGAAAGGAGGAAGCAGGAGGCACTGTGCACAGCCTTGTTGGTGTCACAACCTGTTGGTAAAGTATTTTTTTAACCTGTCCCTCTAATGAGTTTTGTAGGCCTGGGAGGCACACGTGGATTCAGCCACACAATGAAGCATCATTCAGTGCTTGGTCTAACAACACAACTGTGGCTGTGCTAGCAGCCAACAAGTTGTGATTACTCAGACTGAGCCTCTAACAACAGTATCCTACCCAGGGAAGGTGGCTTTGTCTGTGGGCAGAACTAGTGTGTAACTTGGGTTAACTCTGAAATGAAAACAATGCTTAAATACAGTGATTCAGCTTCCAGGTGCCAGAGACCTCATTGTTCTGGGCACCTGAAGTCTAGTCTTATATATATCCTTCACTGCCTGGCCAAAAAGCCATGCTATCTGAAAGCTTCTTGGGTGGCAATGCTGTAAAAACCCACTATTTTACACATAGGTTCCCCACAGCATAGCATGTGCTGGCTGCACATGGGAAAATCATGGGATCTGCAAATGATGCTTACGGAAGTGCGCCAGAGTTTGTACATCAAGGAGAAATGCAGGCTGTTACAAATAAAACAGACTCAGAATGGTGGAGGTTGGATAGGACTTGTGGAGAACATCTAGTCCAACTCCAGTGTATGCAGTCCACATGCTTTACAGAATCACAGAATCAACCAGGCTGGAAAAGACCTCAGATCATCAAGTCCAGCCTAACACCACCTGACAACTAAACCATGGCTTCAAGTGCCACACCAGTTTAATTTTTTTTAACACCTCCAGGGATGGTGACTCCACCACTTCCCTGGGCAGCACATTTCCAATAGCAAATTACTCTTTCTGTGAAGAACTTTCTCCTCACCTGAAGCCTAAACTTCCCCTGGCTCAGCTTGAGACTGTGTCCTCTTGTTCTGGTGCTGGTTGCCTGGGAGAAGAGACCAACTCCCACCTGGCTACAACCTCCCTTCAGGTAGTTGTAGAGAGCAATAAGGTCTCCCCTGAGCCTCCTCTTCTCCAGGCTAAACAACCCCAGCTCCCTCTACCTCTCCTTATAGGGCTTGTGCTCAAGACCTCACAACAAGTATCTCAATGTCCTTCTGAAACTGAGGAGCCCCGAACTCGACACAGCACTCAAGTTGTAGTCTAACCAGTGCTGAGTATATATGTATGTGCCCATGCACAAGCTCTGTGTCGTCTGCATTCTCATCTACATAGCCTGAGATGGATCCTGATGACAGAGTAGGGAGCAGACAGGAGGATGCCCGGAGCTTGGAGCGATGAGATGCTCTGTTAACTCTTCAAGCTGAAAATAAAGGCTTTTAGTTTGATTTTTCCTTCCCTTTAAAATTGATTAAATTACTTCAGCACTCTACTATACCTCTGCACCTTTAAGTAAGGTCCATTTAGTCAACTGCTATTGATTTAGATCAGATTAGACTTTAGAGCAGTGTATTTTGAGGATGTTGGTTATATATGTGGGGTACCATCTGCCCGTCGGGTCTGGTGATTTTTAGCCCTGTTAATCAAAACACATCAGATCTGCCTGAGGGATATCAGCGTGACCCTCCATCGGCAGTGGTTCACCTGGGACAGAGCACGTTTGTTAGCCCAAGGCAGGTGGAAGTGGCTGACCGGCTCCAACACATCCTAAGGATCCTTTGTAGAAGGGAGGGGTGGGAAGATTTGGTTTATTTATCATCTTTTTTTTTTTCCCCGTTGAACTTATTTTTATTAGAATTACAATTTTTATTCCCTCCTTTCCCGGATTTTTCACGTTTTGACCTAGGAAGCAGCTTAACCCGGGTGCGGTGGGCAGCAGGTCGGCCCTCGGCTGAGGTCGGACCTCGCCGGGTCCAGGCGGCTGCTGCCCCCCGACGGCGGCAGCCGGTAAATGGCGTCGGGTCTCGGCCCTGCCCCCGGCCGGGCGTGCCGCTCTTATATAATGGCTTTATGTAACCGGGACCAGGGGTTCTGCTGCTTCTTGTCCTTCGCACCCCCGTGCGAATGGGGATTTTCTTGCTGGAAGAGCGAGTTGTTTAAAAACTAAGAGGCCAGTCAAGTCTTCAGAACTCCTGTTTGGGTGTGTCAGCTGCATGCCGTCCTAGGCGGACTACAGAAGAGCAGGTCCCTCGATACCAGTGCAGACTGGGGCATGATGAGATCAAGAGCAGCCCTGTAGAAAAGGACTTGGGGTACTGGTGGATGAGAAACTGGACATGAGCCAGCAATGTACACTCGGAGCCCAGAAGACTAATTGCATCCTGGGCGGAAGCAAAAGGAGCATGGCCAGCAGGTCCAGAGAGGTGGATTTCACCTGGAGTTCTCTTTCCAGCTCTGAAGTCTTTAACACAGGAAGAGCATGGACCTGCTTGAGTAGGTCCAGAGTAGGGCCACCAAGATGACATGCTGTGAGCGTTGGGGTTGTTCAGCCTGGAGAAAAGGCAGCTCCAGGGAGAGTTTACAGCAGCATTTCAATGTCTGAAGGAGACCTACAAGAAAGCTGGGGAGAGACTGTTTAGAAGCACATGTAGCAATATGACAAGGGACAACAGTTTTAAACTAGAGCAGGGTAGATTTAGATTGGACATTAGGAAGAAGGTCTCCACAGTGAAAAAGGTTGCCTGGAGATGTGGTGGAAGCCCCATCCCTGGAGACAATCAAGATCAAACTTGATAGTGCCCTGAGCAACCTGATCTAGTTAAAGAAGTCCCCACTTACTGCAGTGGGATTGGATGAGATAACCTTCAAGTGTCCCTTCCATCTCAATGCATTTTATGATTCTATGGGGGGAAAAAGAGGGTTCTACCTTGGCTTCTCAGGAGAAAAGCTTATACCTGTTGAGAGGGGCATTGCCAGGAAAGGGGGAGTCAGGACCATGTGCATGGGGTCTGGGTACATGCAGGGCAAGGCTGCCTTGGTGCCAGCAGGTACTCCATACTCTCTGGGACTACCTGCACTTGGGTGAGACATTGTTCTGAAACCATGGTCGCCTGGCAGTGCAAGGTGCTGCCTCCACAAAGGCATGCTCTCATGGTGACTGGCCACTGCTCACGCCTGAGGTGCCAGCAGGAGATAACCACATTTAATTTGGCCGGGTCTGGCATCCCTGGCTTCTGGTGCACTCTCACAAGCATGGCCACAATCCCCTCCAGCAGTGGGAGATGCTGGATGTTTACCTGGGCACCATGGCTTTGTGCTGAGTCAGAGTTGGCTGGGCAGCTACTTGCCTCCCGAAGCAGAGGAGGGAGCACCTTCCCTTTTAAAATGTAGAGGGAACAGTGAGATGTGAGTGCTTGCTTCCCTGCACAGAGCACTCACTGCCCGATTCAAAGCCTGCTGCTTCTCTTTGTGCCTTAGTTTCTCCATTTGGGAAACAAAAGTGGTGATTAACCACCTGCGTAATATTCCTCCAAGGTTTCATTCCTAGTATGTCAAAATGCTCAGAGACCCTGGGTGGAGTGATGGATACATTGAGAGCCTGCATGTGCTGTACTTAACAGCTTCTTGTTTCAGTATCCAGGTCTTCATGCTTTACTTCTATGACCTCTGTAACTCAAAATTACTTCAGTGCTTTTCCTTATAAAACAAGTCTCTGCACTGATTTGCTTTGAACTGGAAACTTGCATATTTGTTTGCTTTTCAGACAATTCTGTTACATTTCTGTGTAACTCTCTCTATTCAGAATGCTACAGCCGTGGTTAATATTTGTCAAATGAAGCTCCAACTGTCTAAACTGCTGGGACGAGTTTCATTTTATATGTCATCAGTAGGGGCAGAATGAGGAGCTTCATGCTTGGCCTATTTGCTGTACGCAGTCTCAGGGCCATTGCATCAGAGTCAAAACAAGGAGCGGCTTATTTCCAAACAAGAATCATGGAGGAAAGTCTTCTCTGTCGCTTTCCCTGTAAGGGAAAAGAGAGGAGAGAGGGGGGTGGTGAGGAGGAAGAAAGTTATCTTTAACAGATTCTAAAAATGCTTTTTCCCAAATATGCAGTCAGTCCCTTCAAAGGTCTCTTTGTTTATTTTCAGGAAGAAACCCAAGACAGCTGAAAACCAGAAGGCGTCTGAGGAGAATGAGATTACTCAGACGGGTGCATGCAGCGCCAAGCCGGGCCTTCCCTGCCTGAACCTTGAAGCTGTTCCGTCTTTGGGCCCGGCCCTCATCCACTCACCACATTCACCAACAAACCTGCACACACACACAGGGTCATCTGATTGTGAGTACACCAACATGCTGCTGGGTTATACCAGGGTTCTTGAAAACACGCTCCTTATTGTGGACCAGGTTTTCCAGTTGGATGCTCTTTTCATAATGGCACGAGCAGGAGTTCCTCAGGGCTTACCTTTTTCCTTCTTTGGTAATTACCACTGAAACACAGTGTTTTCTTTTAATGTCATGATAATGCAATCAGCCAGAGGAAGCTGAGAGCATGTTGTTGGGTCAGGTTGCTGCTTCATAGGAATTAAAAAGGGAAGACCCCCTCAAGCATGTCTCTTTCCAACTAGAGCTGTAATTATTCTTCTCCAGGTAGTCACATGCTTCTCATGCTTCTTGTTACCCAAGCATATCTAGGACTGGGGATTTTCAGCCTAGGCTCTATTATCATGGAAGAAAACAAGTGTCTGGCTCTGACCCTCAGGACTGTGACAGATTTCCACAAAGAAAGGGGAGAATATTTTGTAGAGAGGCTCAGTCTGTGAGACCTTGGCAAATCGTAGACCTGGGTGGTTGTACTAGTGTCATAGTATCATAGTATCATTCAGGGTTGGAAGAGACCACAAGGATCATCTAGTTCCAACCCCCCTGCCATGGGCAGGGACACCCCACACTAGATCAGGCTGCCCAGAGCCTCATCCAGCCTGGGCTTAAACACCTCCAGGGATGGGGCCTCGACCACCTCCCTGGACAACACCTCTTCCATCCTTATCAAGGGGAGTGCTAACCTTCTCTCCTTTCATACATCAGGCCCTTGTTTTGAGTGCATTTACTTTCAGATTACTCAGCATGGGTTAACTGGCCTTTAAAAAAACAAATGTTCTTTTCCACTTTGCCAAAATATACAAAACTAAGGGAGGGAATGATTAAAAGTGGATTTGGGGAAGTCAGAATTTACCCTGTCAGAATTTACCCTGTCACCTCTTTAAAGCGTTGTCATTTCACGGTGGTCCCCGCCTGGAAAACTCTTGGGCAAGGCTGTGCGGAGTGATATGAGCCTGATCACTCACTAGTTTTAGAATACATAGTTTCTTTTCTGTGGCAGTTTAAGGTTGCTGTAAAACTTAAAAGGGGGGGAGGGGGGGGAGGTGAAGGGCGAAAGAACGATGATGACGCCAGGTTTCAAGAACTCAAAGCCAGCCACGCTTTGCAAAGGCCTATAAAAAACCCAAACGTAAATCAGGGCGTGAGGCAGTTGGAAGAAAAAAACATCAGATTAGAAAGTGTGTATATGCTTTTTCTTATTTTAATTTAAAAATCCTGCCTGGGGGCCAAAGTTGTAAGCAATGGGTTATATAGGGATCATCACTCTCAAAATCACTTTAGCTGCAGTTCATTCCTGTTGGCTTCTGACTTGATTCATTATGAGCTTCTTCGAGAGATCTTGATTTTAACAGCGCTGGTAAACATTGGGAAGACTTTGCTGAATCTCACCTGGCAATTTGAGGAGAAGAAAGATGTGAAACAACTGCACAGCAGGCAGCGTGCAATTTAGTATATACAAGTATTCTCTTCAAATTGGAAATGTCAGACTCTTTGTTAAAACTGGGGTACAGTTTTGTCTTGCAGTGTTTTCTGAAAACAAAAAGCTTGTGAAAAGATGCAAAAGGAAAAAAAATGAGCAGAGCAACAAGACAAAAAATAATCCTTATTTTCAAACAAAGGATCTCTTTATCCCATTCACAAAGATGAAAGACTTCATCAGTAAATGGGATTTGAAACCTCACACTGATGTTTTTTGACAGTACAAATGGAAACCCATGAAAGCAACCTTAGGACAGAGGCCAGCAGGGATTGTAAGGATCCTGGAGAATGAACTCCTGCTTTTGCTTTCTGAGGTGGCCAAGTTCTGGGGTGAGGAATATTGGCAGAGGTCAGCAGAGAGTCTTTTAGACCCCAAAGTTTTCAGTGTCCCCAAATCACCTTCCATTCTTGCTAAATTCTCAATATCAATATGAATAAACTGCAAACCCAGGTTAGATTTCTCTGTTCACACTGAAGTTGTTTGGGGTTTTGTCTTGTGGAGGTTGGGGTTTTGTCTTGTGGAGGTTGGGGTTTTGTCTTGTGGAGGTTGGGGTTTTGTCTTGTGGAGGTTGTTTTTGTTGTTGTTGGTTTTGGTATGGGTTTTTTCCCCAGAAAAGAAGCTTAATAATAATTTTAACATTAATATTGTCCTACCTCAAAACCTGTTGAAATTTAGTTCGTGAAATACAGTTAGACTCATTAAAAAAGTCAAGAAATAGTAAGACATCTTGTGGTGTTCATCTCTGTTAGATGATCCCACGTGCTTTGAAACCTATAGAAAAATCCTCATTCTTTATGTTGAGTTATAACATTTGTCAGCCTGGGTTTGTTCAGGGTGGCATGCAGATGATTAATGTTTTGGCAATGCCAATTTCTCACACGAACTAAAAATGAGGCACAGGAATATTTGCTGTGTATTTCATAGAATCAATAAGGTTGGAAAAGACCTCAGAGATCATCAAGTCCAACCTGTCACCCAACACCTCGTGACTAACTAAACCATGGCTTCAAGTGCCATGTTTCCTGTAGTTATCTCCTGTTATTTGTTACTGCTTCCAGTTCTGGGCAACCTCATTTAGTGTGAGGTGTCTCTGCCCATGTTAGGGGGGTTGGAACTGGATGATCTTTGAGGTCCCTTCCAACCCTGACAATTCTGTGATTCTGTTATGTGGTTATTGGTTGGGGGCTTTTTTATATACTGTCTCAATCCTTAGTGCTGGAATACAAGAGATTAATATTTGTGGCTCCCAACATTTAAAACCAGGCTTCTCTGTCATTACAAACTCCTTGTCTTTACCTCTTCCTTTCCCTGCTTTTTTCACTATTCTTTCCCCTCACCCTACAGTCCCTCTTTTTGTCCTCTCTTCCCCCCAGAGCTACATTGTGACATCTTTCTTCCTCACAACTTTTGGACCTGTGGTGGTGCTTTATTTCTTTGGGCCAGCAGCACCTCCTGTCCTTCTCTCTAACTTCTAGACACTACAACATTGCTTCTCCTCCCTTGCCCAAACTACCATACTACCTCTGCCCCAAGAACAGGGCAGATTACACTTAATTTTCAAAGGGCATTCTTTCATCCTTATGAGGAGTTTTCTAGTGGATAGTAAATAATTTAACAATACTAAAAAATTAGGATTAGACAGAAAATTTGAGAGGATTTTTTGTTGAAAACATCATAAAAAAAAACCAGAAAGAGTGAGTGTGGTAGAGTGTATCATCACAGAATTATTGAGGCTGTAAAAGACCTCTGAGATCAAGTCAAGCCTATGACCTAACAGCACACCATCAGCTAAACCATGCCACCAAGTGCCACATCAATCTTTTCTTAAAGATCCCCAGTGATGGCAACTCCATCACCTCCCTGGGCAGTCCATTCCAGTGCCCAATCAGTCTTCCTGTGAGGAAATGCTTCCTGATATCTAACCTGAACTTCCCCTGGTGCAGCTTCATACCATGCCCTCTTGTCCTGTCACTAGTTGCCTGGGAGAAGAGCCTGACAGCCGCCAGACTACAACTTCCTTTTGGGGAGTTTTAGAGAGTGATGAGGTCTCCTCTTCTCCAGGCTGAACACCTCCAGCTCCCTCAGCCTTTTCTCATACTACTTTCTCTCCAGCCCACTCACCAGTCTCATCTCTCCTCTGGACGTGCACCAGCACCACAATATCTCTTCTGAATGAGGGGGCGAGAACTGCACATGGTACTCGAGGTGAAGCTTCACCAGTGCTGAGTACAGGGGCAGAATTATATCCCTAGTCCTGCTGGCCACACTATTCCTGATACAGGCCAGGTTGCCATTGGTCTTCCATGCCACCTGGGCACACTGCTGGCTCATGTTCAGCCAGCTGTCAACCAGCACTCCCAGGTCCCTCTCAGCCAGGCTGCTCTTCAGCCACTCATCCTCCAGTCAATAACTCTGCATGGGTTTATTGTGGCCAAAGTGTAGGACTCTGCACTTGGCCTTGTTGAATCTCATACCACTGGCCTCAGCCCATTGGCCCAGCCTGTCCAGGTCCCTTTGCAGCATTTCCCCTACCCTCCAGGAGATCCACACTCTCTCCCAGCTTGGTGTCCAGGTCCCTCTGCAGCAGTCCCCTACCGTCCAGGAGATCCACTCCCTCCCAACTTGGTGTCCTCCACAAATTTACTAACAGTTGACTCAGTCCCCTCATCCAGGTCATCAGTAAAGATGTTGAATAGAACTGGGCCCAGTACTGATCCCTGGGTCACTGGACACCAACTGGACGCGGCACCATTCACAACCACTCTCTGTGCCCAGTCATCCAGCCACCTTTTAACCCAGTGAAAGGTGCACCTGTCCAAGCCATGGGCTGACAGCTTTTTCAGGGGGCTGCTGTGGGAGACTGTGGCAAAGGCTTTGCTGAAGTCTGGGTAGACCACATCCACAGCCTTCCCATCACCTACCAGGCGGGTCACCCAGTCACAGAATGAGATTATATCAATTCTTGTATGTGGGGGAAAAAAGACTGGGATTTTATGGGCCACTTATTCAAATCAGTGTGAAATCTTCACTGACCATTTTGCATGCACAGTCACTAGTGCTTGGCAGAAAACACCACCACATATTTATTATGAGAAATCTTCAGAAGCCAATCTACTTGAAAATATCAGGGTGCTTTTTCCAAGCATAGGAAAAAAACAAACCAGCCACCTCTGTGATATCCATCTGCTCCTCAGCTGTGAAAGGCAGAGGTAAAGAAAGCTTAAGCAGCAGCCTGAATGCCATTCTTACAGAAATGAGTACTCAGCAAAGAAATCTGAGTGAAGGTATATGTGATGCACAATTTAATTTAGTGCTTCATTCTATAGTGTAATATATTCCATGTGCTGCTTCTGGTGCCACTTATTCCCCATGGATCTGCATTTCTTCTGATCCTTGTGGGACTGGGTCCTAGATTTCTGGATTTGAACATGGGATCAGTGCTGGGCCCCATCCTCTTTAACATCTTTATTGATGATCTGGATGAGGGCATTGAGTCTATCATCAGTAAATTTGCTGATGACACCAAGCTGGGGACAGGAGTTGATCTGCTAGAGGGTAGAGAGGCTTTGCAGAGAGACCTCGACAGGCTGGGCAGATGGGCAGAGTCCAAGGGCAGGAGATTTAACACATCTGCACATTGGCCACAACAACCCCATGCAGTGCTACAGGCTGGGGTCAGAGTGGCTGGAGAGCAGCCAGGCAGAGAGGGACCTGGGGGTGCTGGTTGATGGTAGGATGAACATGAGCCTGCAGTGTGCCCAGGCGGCCAGGAGGGCCAATGGCATCCTGGCCTGCATTATGAACAGTGTGGCCAGCAGGAGCAGGGAGGTCATTCTGCCCCTGTACACTGCACTGGTTAGGCCACACCTCGAGTCCTGTGTCCAGTTCTGGGCCCCTCAGTTTAGGAAGGAGGTTGACTTGCTGGAACGAGTCCAGAGAAGGGCAACAAAGTTGGTGAGGGGCTTGGAACACAGCCCTGTGAGGAGAGGCTGAGGGAGCTGGGGCTGTTTAGCCTGGAGAAGAGGAGACTCAGGGGTGACCTTATTGCTGTCTACAACTACCTGAAGGGGGGTTGTAGACAGGCAGAGGTTGGTCTCTTCTCCCAGGCTGCCAGCACCAGAACAAGAGGACACAGTCTCAGGCTGCACCAGGGGAAGTTCAGGCTGGAGGTCAGGAGGAAGTTTTACACAGAGAGAGTGATTGCCCACTGGAATGGGCTGCCTGGGGAGGTGGTGGAGTCACCATCCCTGGAGGTGTTCAGGAGGAGACTTGACAGGGTGCTTGGTTGCATGGGTTAGTTGATTAGGTGGTGTTGGATGATAGGTTGGACGTGATGATATTGAAGGTCTCTTCCAAACTGGTCTATTCTATTCTATTCTATTCTATTCTATTCTATTCTATTCTATTCTATTCTATTCTATTCTATTCTATTCTATTCTATTCTATTTCCAGTGCAGGTGACTGCTTGAAGCAAAGCCCAGTTCCCATCTCTTCCAGTCTTGGGAACTGCTATCTGTGTTCACATAGTTTCATGCAGTGCAATTGGAGAAACAAGTGAGAGAAAGAGGTGCTTCCTGAGATAACTTTTCACGTAGGGCTTGGCAGATAACAAGCACCACGTTGAATTAATTTGGAATTAAGTCATGGAATGATCTGATAGAGCTCCAAATGAGTTACACCTCTAGCTACTCAGCTGTCACAAACAGATGTAGGTGCATACCCAGAAGAAAGTTGTTGGTGTAAAAAGCTACAAGGACAAGCATGGAGGCACAGGTTCTGCAAAAGTTATGAAGGAGGAAAGGAAAGCTTGTGAGATTGGTACTGTTTGCTGTTTTCCACATGCTTTCTTGCTCGTGGGTAGAGAATGCATAGTCAGTAGGGTCCTAGTTTGAAGGATAAACTGCCTCAGGTAAAACTTCTAAAGATTTTGCTAAGAGGAAAGGCGTCAGAACTTGGCTGTGGTCAAACTGATTTGGTTTATATAGGCCACTTACTTCAGGAGCCATCCAGAAAGCATCTATAACTATATATGTCTTGCAAGTACCAAGAGAGAAGATACTTTTGGCAGAAACTTTCATGAGTTCTCAGCGATACGATCAGGACAAAAACTTCATTCAACTTCTGATGTATATATCCTAACAGATGTGTCCAAACTCACAGGAATCCCATGGGAACGGTACAACTGAATCTCTTTGTCTCTATTGGTAGTTTACAAAGTTATTCTTAGACATTGGATGGTCCATCTGTGAAGGAATTCGTTCCAGACAAGGGAAAAGCAACAGCTTTGGAAGGAGTTTCCAGGGGACTGAGGGGCAGGTTGGACAATCGTTGGAAGAATTGCTAAAGCAGTACTTTTTATTTTAGAGAACATGAAATTCTTGCAGAGAACTGAAATTCTGGCAGGGAGTGAAAGCTGAGGAGGAAAGTGAGGCATGGATAATCCTTGAAAAATCCATGGCATAATAACTGGCAAGTTGTTGAGGTGGGGGAGGACTTTCTAAAGTTATATTTCATCAAGGGACAAGGGATGTTTTATGCATTAAATAGGATGCACTTTATAAATGCTGTTGGTGATGGCCCATATCTGAACACTTGGTCCATGTGTGCTCAAACAAGGTGGCTCACTTGGTCCAATTCCATCATTTTGTAGCTTTCACAGGATGGGAATGTGGAGGCAGTCTGTTTGGGTTTCCTCTTAAGGTCTGATCTTTGTAGTCTGAAAGTCTTCCAGCATAATGGGGAAAGGCACAGAAGTTTTTGAACTCCACAGAGCATTTGGAATGGATGTGGCAACTCTGGATTTTCATTTTCTTGAACAGTTAGAGGGATCCACTATTCCTTTCCCATGAATCAACAAGTTTGATTTGCCTGGGGCTAATACAGGGGCTAGATGGATCTAAAGATGGTTTGGCCTCATCTTTATGGTTTAGGCTTCCTGTGCTTCTCTCTGAGGTTCTGTGGCAGGAAGAGAATGGTTACATGCCTTTATGCTCTTCCCTCTGCCTCTGGAAATTTGTGGCTATGATTCCTTAGAAACTGCTCTGGAGATTTTGAATGATTTCCACTCTGAGAGGGGAGAAGGGTTCTGATTCTACCACCTGCCTTGTCTTCAGAGGCAGGCAGCATGTCAATAGTCATTTCACCTGTATATTTGCTCATCTGTGTATGGCATGTGTTAGCTAATGCTGAATATTTTAAGGTTGGTTTTGGTGACCTAAGAAATTTTGCATGTAAAAGTATCTATTTTAGATGATGGAGTAATAATAATCATAGAATGGTTTGGGCTGGAAGGGACCTCCAAAGGTCATCTAGTCCACTCCCCCTGCAGTGAGTAGGGGCATCCTCCATTTGATCAGATTTCTCAGAGCCCTGTCAAGCCTGACCTTGAATAGCTCCAAGGATAGGGCCTCAACCACCTCCCTGGACAATCTGTTCCAGTGTTCCACTATCCTCATAGTAAAGAACTTGTTCCTAACATCCAACCTAAATGTAGTTTTCTCTAATTTAAAACCATTGCCCCTCGTCCTATTACTACAGGCCTTTGTAAACAGTCCCTTTCTAGCCTTCTTGTAGGCCCCCTTCAGGAACTGGAAGACTGTTATTAGATATCTCTGGAGCCTTTCTCCTTCTCCAGGCTGAACAACCCCAGCTCCCTCATCCTGGCCTTGTAGGAGTGGTGTTCCAGCCCCATGATGATTTTCTTGGCACTTCTATGGACCCACTCCATCAGGTCCATGTCCTCCTTATGTTGAGGGCACCAAATGATACATAATGATACAGAGCTTTTCTGTAGCAAGCTACACTGAATGCAAGGACATCCGTAGCTCTGCAAGTCTGATGCCACAAGATTTAATTATACTTCTGTCTTGCAGAACACTTGAAATTTGGTTTATAAATCCTCATCTTTTTTAAGAGTCTGAAGTGGTTTCCGTGTCCTCTAGATTTCCATTTCTATTTGTAAGATTATGAAAGAAATGCCAGCCAGCAATGACATGTCTTCTCATAGAAACAAATATATGTTGCTCACCTCTGTGCCTGGAAAGATCATGGAGCAGATCCTCCTGGAGTCACTACTCGCTCAAAAGAATAGTGAAGAGGTGATTGGGAACAGTCAGCATGGCTTTGCCAAGGGCAAATCCTGCCTGACCAACCTGGTGGCCTTCTATGAGCAGGTGACAAAACTAATAGATGAGGGGCGAGCAACTGATGTCGTTTACCTGGACCTGGGCAAAGCCTTCGACACTGTCCCGCACCACATCCTGGTCTACAAACTGGTGACACATGGGTTTGATGGGTGGACCACTGGATGGATGAGGAACTGGCTTGATGGCCGCACCCAAAGAGTGGCTGTCAATGGCTCCATGTCCCAGTGGAGGCCAGGGGCAAGTGGAGTCCCTCAGGGATCAGTCCTGGGACCTGTCTTATTCAACATCTTTGTGGGTGCCATGGACAGTGGCATTGAGTGCACCCTCAGCAAGTTTGCTGATGACACCAAGCTGTGTGGTGCAGCAGACACACTGGAGGGAAGGGAGGCCATCCAGAGGGACCTTGACAGGCTGGAGAGGTGGGCACAAGCCAACCTCATGAAGTTCAATAAGAGCAAGTGCAGGGTCCTGCATCTGGGTCAAGGCAATCCCAGGCACAAATAAAGGCTGGGCAGTGACTGGCTGGAAAGTAGCCCTGAGGAGAGAGACTTGGGGGTGCTGGTGGACAAAAAGCTCAACATGAGCTCTCAATGTGCACTTGCAGCCCACAAAGCCAATCAGATCCTGGGCTGCATCAGGAGAAGTGTGGCCAGCAGGTCGAGGGAGGTGATCCTCCCCCTCTACTCAGCCCTGGTGAGACCCCACCTGGAGTACTGTGTCCAGTTCTGGAGCCCCTATTACAAGAGGGATGTGGAGGTGCTGGAACATGTCCAGAGAAGGGCCACAAGGATGATCAGAGGGCTGGAGCACCTCTGCAATAAGGACAGACTGAAGGAGTTGGGGCTGTTCAGTCTGCAGAAGAGAAGGCTCCAAGGTGACCTAATTGTGGCCTTCCAGTATCTGAAGGGGGCCTACAGGAAGGCTGGGGAAGGACTTCTCAGGATCTCAGGTAGTGATAGGACTAGGGGGAATGGAATGAAGCTGGAGGTGGGGAGATTCAGGCTAGATGTGAGGAGGAGGTTCTTCACCATGAGAGTGGTGAAACCCTGGAATGTGTTGTCCAGGGAGGTGGTCGAGGCCCCGTCCCTGGAGGTGTTTAAGCCCAGGCTGGATGAGGCTCTGGCCAGCCTGATCTAGTGTAGGGTGTCCCTGCCCATGGCAGGGGGGCTGGAACTAGATGATCCCTGTGGTCCCTTCCAACCCTGAATGAAACTATGAAACTATGAATTGTATTGGGACAGAAGAAAGTACAGGTATGTGAAACTGTAAACTGACCTCACCCCACCTCTGCTGAAAAAGCCATCAGCTTACACTGAAGGTTTGGCAGTGTAAAATATCGTACCACTGATAGGAACTGGTCTCTATATTCCTAATCAGCACACTAAGTGAGTTTTGTCAGGTTGCTCTCTCGGGCTTTTCTTCTCCTGAGGAATGTCTAACAGCATATGGTGCTTCAGTTTTGAAGTCAGCAAGTATGTTTTCAGAAGCAACTGTGATGCTGGAGCCTAAGTTTCATTGATGCATAAATCACTTACATTTATAACACATTTGAAACTTTGCCTAATTATCCTAAATGGTGATTCTCTTCCTTGATGGCCTTCTGATATTGGCATGATGCTAGGTTGTCAGTTCTTGAGCTATTCTTAAATGAACATTTAGAGAGCTCTCAGCATGCATCATTTCAGCATTGGTTTAAAATGGCCATGGCAACTTTCTGGCTTTCATGATTTCAGGGGAGAGTCGAAGATATATCCCCAGAGTCTCTCTTCTTTCTAAGCACCAGGAAAAAGGATAAAAAGTTTTAGTGCTCTTTACATTTCAGTAGCTTCTTGTCTTAAGATTTTGAGCTGTCTTAAGGTGATAATTCTGTGATATTTCTGTTTGTAAGTCATGCTGCAGCCACTGAGATGTAAGATATCTGTAGTCTGTTTCTGAGTTTACCTCATGTCATCAGAGTTATCCCCACACAGATCTTTATTGCCATTCTTCAGGTCATAATTCTTCTAGTAAACCCTTCCTTTATACATTGAATGAGTGTTTCAACTGCTTCACTCATTTATGAGTGACTGATGAATACTGTACACCTATCTATCACATATTAAGATCTTCTAGTACTCTTTAGTTGTTCTGGATTCTTTTGTTTCATTGCTTTTGTATGAAGTTGCATTTTTTCAATGTCAGTCTCCAGAACAATGATTTCCTCTTCTACCCCTTGAGCTAGCTTACCTTCTTCCATTATCTGCATTCTGAAAATGCCACATCCTTAGAATAGATTAGAATAGAATAGAATTAACCAGGACCTGGGGGTGCTGGTTGATGGTAGGCTGAACATGAACATGAGCCTGCAGTGTGCTCAGGCGGCCAGGAGGGCCAATGGCATCCTGGCCTGCATCAGGAACAGTGTGGCCAGCAGGAACAGGGAGGTCGTTCTGCCCCTGTACACTGCACTGGTTAGGCCACACCTCGAGTCCTGTGTCCAGTTCTGGGCCCCTCAGTTTAGGAAGGAGGTTGACTTGCTGGAACGAGTCCAGAGAAGGGCAACAAAGTTGGTGAGGGGCTTGGAACACAAGCCCTATGAGGAGAGGCTGAGGGAGCTGGGGCTGCTTAGCCTGGAGAAGAGCAGACTCAGGGGTGACCTTATTGCTGTCTACAACTACCTGAAGGGGGGTTGTAGACAGGCAGAGGTTGGTCTCTTCTCCCAGGCAGCCAGCACCAGAACAAGAGGACACAGTCTCAGGCTGCGCCAGGGGAGGTTTAGGCTGGAGGTCAGGAGGAAGTTTTACACAGAGAGAGTGATTGCCCACTGGAATGGGCTGCCTGGGGAGGTGGTGGAATCGCCATCACTGGAGGTGTTCAGGAGGAGACTTGACAGGATGCTTGGTTGCATGGGTTAGTTGATTAGGTGGTGTTGGATGATAGGTTGGACGCGATGATCTTGAAGGTCTCTTCCAACCTGGTTTATTCTATTCTATTTTATTCTGAACCATGGCACTAATGTCAGTTCCACTGTGGAATTTCTGCAACCTCTTAGCTTTACTGCTTTCATAGATCAGTAGTTTAGTTAACTCCCTGAAGTTTACTACTAGCCTACTTTATCAATCCACGTAATCTACATCACTTCCTAGGTAGTGGTCACTGCCTTGCAAGCTTTCTTTGTCTGATGTGTTTACACAATTTTTTATTACAGTATTTGTCTTTATACCCTTAGTGTTTTGGGCTTTTTTTTCTTTAAGTGTCCTCTTCAACCTACCTAATCTTTGACTTGCATCTAGCCTGCTACCTTCTGTTCCTTGTCAGCACTGTAATCTGTCTAGCACTGTATCTTTCTGTCCCTTTCATCCAAGCTTCCATAGTCACTTTCTCCTCTTCTCTGTTGTTTACCTGTGGTAGAGTAGCCATGTAATCTTTGCATTGGGGTCCCACTCAACAACTTCAGAGCAAGCTATAGCCAGGGCAGTATTCAAATGAGAGAAAAAACAATCCTTGTATTGTTCTCAGCTGAACAAAGAGAGTTCTTTTTTCAGAACACTTCTGAAGCAAAACCATAACATGCTACTGGGAGAGACCCTGAGACATAAAACCCGGGTACTGTTTAATGCCACCTGCTAATGTTTATGAGGTGTGCTAGGGCATGTTGTGAGGGAAATTAATTGCATTTCCCCAAAAAATGTGGTGTTTGATCTACCCCATGGATCAACTGAAGTTCAGCTGTAAGCCATCAGAGTGCCACTAAACCCCTTCATTTGCATCAGGGTATTTGCCTTACAGCCTGACGCATGGTGGACCACAGCGACATGTTCTGCCTGGCACTTTGTGTTTGGATTCCTGAGGATGCCAATTATTATCATTTCTAGAGGGAATGTGATTGCACCATCTTTTCATTTAAGTTTTCTCTGACCCTTTTTTTGTTGTCCATGGAATAATTTACAAGGCTAAAATAACGTGAGATCTAGTCTTGTATATCTGGAACTGTAATCTGTAACAGAAGAGAATAGAAAAGAATAAACCAGGTTGGAAGAGACCTTCAAGATCATTGCGTCCAACCTATCATCCAACACCACCCAACTAACCCATGCAACCAAGCACCCTGTCAAGTCTCCTCCTGAACACCTCCAGTGATGGTGATTCCACCACCTCCCCAGGCAGCCCATTCCAATGGGCAATCACTCTCTCTGTGTAAAACTTCCTCCTGACCTCCAGCCTGAACCTCCCCTGGTGCAGCCTGGGACTGTGTCCTCTTGTTCTGGTGCTGGCTGCCTGGGAGAAGAGACCAACCTCTGCCTGTCTACAACCCCCCTTCAGGTAGTTGTAGACAGCAGTAAGGTCACCCCTGAGTCTCCTCTTCTCCAGGCTAAGGAACTGTAATAAACAGAAAATTCAAGATCCCTAGTTAATCTGTCAACACAAATACCTCTTGATGAAAGGAAAGAAAAGAAAAGAGGAAAAGAAAAGGAAAACAAAAAGAAAAGAAAAGGTAAACAAATCCTAGAGCCCCTACTTGTCCCAGCTTTGTTGTATTAAACACTGAAAGGATCTCTGCCCGGCTGGGATGCACAATATATACTCTGTATCAATCTGTGACATGTGGTGAAATGCTGCTTCTTGAGAGCCCACCAGAGAGAAGTAGTATAAATTAAGAGTAATCTCACAACAGCTATTTTTGAGTTCTTAACCAGTGAAAATGTAAGTGTGGCAATATTGTGCATCTATTAAAAATCTTGAAAGGCTCTTTATAACGAGATGATAGGAGCGATAACGTGTAATTTATGGATGCTACACGGATAAAAAACCCCACAAAGTAGCAATTTTGGTGTGAAAAGGTGTATGATAGAGGAAATAGAAGCAGAGCAAGGGACTTCTCCTCACAGCATCGTGCCCATGCGTGCAACCATGTCACCTTTAACAAAAATACCTTGTGCTCTAATCCTGTGCGGTGTTTCAAAGCAGGACATACTCCCTGTATTCAAAAGTTACACTCCCAGATGCTATCTCTAATTTTTTGGCTGAGTAGAGGGTAGAATGTGCCTGAAGGCAGATGGGAGAAATAACTCTTGTGCTCAGTATTAGTATCACCTGTTAGTGTCTGTATGCTTGTGTATACATGCAATTCCAGGGCCTTTTCCCTGTAGGGGAAGAAGAATAATCATTGGAACTGACAATGTACATTTAATGCTACAGAACCATCTGATGATATCAAGCCACCCATGAATGCTGTGTTCTTGTTTATTGCCTTCATTTATTAGTTTAAGGCATTTTGCCATACCTTTCTCTTCCTATCAAAGCTAAGGAGGTGATTTTGGAAATAAATCTGCTCCTAGGGATTGCAGAGGTCTCACTGAGGACAGACATTTTCCCTGTGGCCTTCAGCATCATCAACATGAGCATGTGCTGATTCTCACTGATACTAAAATCTGAATTAGAAGCAGGCCTGAACATTCATCCCATAAACTAAAAATAAAGAACCCACAGTCCAAAACAGTGTGAATATGTCTTGCAATATTTCTAAGATGAAATAGTCACCAAAGCTCCCAGTTGTGCTAGTTATCTTTTTAATCTGTTAGTGAAAGGGTAATTGTTATATGGGAAAAATAACCAAATAAAACTCAGCATTTTCATGTGATAACTTTCCTCTACTCAGGGGTGAGAAGAGATGAAAGAATCCTTTTCCCAGCCCTGAGAACTGGCATTCCTTGTTTCCCTCATCAACCAGAAGTTCTGTGTCCCTAATGAAATTTCCTACATTGAAAGGCCTTTCTCTGGAAACAGGGAGGGTATAAGCAGTGCCCTGCTACAGGCAGCAGCTCTCCCACGAAAGTCAACCATTTCTGGCTGCACCCTTTTCCTAATAGACTGCTACAAACACTCCCTGCAGAGGATTCTAGCTTGAATAGAAACCTTCTAAACAGGTAATTATCTTAAGAGGTTTTAATCTATATTTTCCTTTTAACTAAAGCCCACAGGCTTTCAGGCTTACTGTATTTAACCACACTCAAACTGATAAGCTTTTCCTCCTTGTCTTTTCTGCCTGGGGGAAAAAAACCTAACAATACAGGGCAAGCGTGAAAGAGTTCATGGAATAGCAATTGTCTCTTTTGGAGACATGTTTTAATATATTTGCACCTATTATCCTTCTAATTCATTCCTCCTCCAGACTGAGCTCCCACCTCCAACTCCAGCCTCTTCTCCCTAAACAATGCTCCTGGGCGAGGATGTAAGTTGGTGGAGCTCACAACAGCAAGATGACCAAAAGCTATCCCTCTTCACTTTCATTATGGCTGTTCATCCTGAAATACACTAGTAAGACTTCTTTTTTAAGCCCTTAAAGCAGGTGAAGGCATAAGCTTTTGATCAAGACCGTGGAAGTATGAAACAAATCACTGTTGGCCTACATTTTCCAAAACATTTGTTCCTTTTTTGTTGTTTTCTTTGTTTTTTCCACCCAAGAAGCACCACCCCTGTGCTTTCCCTTGAGTGGTTCACACCGTAACTTACAGCTGGCCCATCTCACCTCTTGCCTTGTTCAGTGGCTTCCTTGCTGCACGTCCTCTGGTGCAGCACGCCCCCTGAGTAACAGCATCTCCACTGGGAAGGAAAACTAGCAATAGATGCCCCCAGATTTTTGGAAGGAGCCAAACTGCCTTAAACTTGTAGCCAGTTAAAACAGTTGGGCCGTGCTGGGGTTTGGCAGGATCGTGCCTGAGCTCTCTGGGAACAAACGAGCGTGGCTGAAACAGTTTTCATGGAGAACATGAAAAATGCTCCCTTCCGAAGGAGGGATGAGCACGGCCTCGTTTCTCTGCCTAGGAAATGGTGCCATCATGCGGTCACCTTGTGTTCTCTGCTCCCATTTACAAGAGGGCAGCTTTCTCACTTCGCGTTTCAAAACCGCGTCAAAATGCTGTTCGATGACCCTATCTTTTGCTAAAAAGTAAAGGGGGTTACAGCTGTTTGGGGCTCAGGAGTTAACATGCTTGTGATGATATGGTCAATCTGTGGAAAACCCCATTCTTCTGTTAAAGTAGTATGAGTTGCTTGAAGGTGATGTAGATAGCTACAGGAGAGGCATCTCCCATCGACATAGTCCACGTCTGTGTTAGGGGGATATGAGAAACAGAGTGTTTACAGAGGAGATATGTTGGACTGCACCTCAAATATATGTCTGGGAATAAAAATGGCTTTCGGGTATAGCCTCTTTACTCTGAATTATCTTTGGAGTTCCTAAAATAGCAAAAATACAAACTAGAGTGGGAGTGGGGAAAGTAAATACCCTGGCTAAAAATGGAGTCTTTATTTAACTTTAAAATAGCTGAAAATGCTACAACACCTCAAAGCCCTTGGTCACCAGACTGCTATGAATTGGAGCTGTTTTTTACCTGGTGTTTTACAGTTGTAAGCAGTACGCTCACTATAAAGAGGTATAAAGCAATAAGGCACTAGAGTATTGTGAAAGTTCCTGAGGAACAATATTTGAAGAGACCTATGAAGTTGTTTCTTCATCTTTCTGTGGTGTTTTTCATTCAAGGAATGCATAACAGTTTCTTAAGGACTGCTCACCTTAATTAATCTTATGTAGAGTTGGTTGTGTGATGCTATTCTTGTTCCACCTATGAAGCAAACTGAGGCATAGATATTGCCACCTGCAGATTGTAGAGCAAACAGTATGAGGGCTGTCAGGGTCCTCCTGCAGTCTTTGAGGCAAAGCATAGGAGGGTGATCACAATATCACCAAGGTTGGAAGAGACCTCAAAGATCATCGAGTCCAACCTGTCACCACAGTCCTCATGACTAGACCATGGCACCAAGTGCCACGTCCAATCCCCTCTTGAACATTTCCAGGGACGGTGACTCCACCACCTCCCTGGGCAGCACATTCCAATGATGAACAACTCTCTCAGTGAAGAATTTTCTCCTCACCTGGAGCCTACACTTCCCCTGGTGCAGCTTGAGATTGTGTCCTCTTGTTCTGGTGCTGATTGCCTGGGAGAAGAGACCAACCCCCTCCTGGCTACAACCACCTTTCAGGTAGTTGTAGAGAGCAATGAGGTCTCCCCTGAGCCTCCTCTTCTCCAATGATTCACTGCCTGTTCCCCAAGCATGTCGGCTGAAATAGAGGCTTTTATCCTTGGCATTGGGGATTATCCCCACTGAATATAGAAGCAATTTTATGTACAGGACACCTATGGGTTAGCCTCCAGTTTTATATAAAATTGCTATCTCATCATTAGGTAGATGCTAAAAAGGAGAGAGCAATTATAACTGAATAAATTGTCCCTAGGAAATTTGCTGAACATTCTCTAGTCTGCAGAAAAAAACCCAAACCACCCTGTCTCCTGAACAAAGTTTAAGCAAACTCTGTCTTATTAGTTGTCTGCTTGATATGTTTGCTCCTTAGAGAATAAGGTGGTGTTTCTGTCTGCATGCATTTCTGTCCTTCAAATAAACGTAGCTATTAGACTATGAAATGTGGAGAAGTTTGACAGCATCCACAACACAGCGATTCTTCCTTCCATAGAGTGTATTACTGACACATTAATAGATGTTGTGCTGGTAAAAATACAGTACTTCCTGTTAAATGTAGACTGCTACATATTTTGATTCTAACAACAATCTGGTAGGGTTAGGGCAATTCGTGTAGTGTCATCTGGTGTTTGTTTTGGATAGATATTATAGAAGGAGATACTGATTTTCAAGATGTTCAAGCAGATGATTGGGTGAAAACTCCAGCAAACCTTTAAAGCAACAGAAAGCAAGAGCTGCTCCTGGTCAGATCTCCTGTGGAGGGTACAAATGTTCTTCTGTGTTCCTGAAACATCATGAAAGCTTTTCCTCCTGAAATCCCCTGCTCAGAATGAGCAGGCCAAGTATTCAGGAGAATCAGTCTGAGCAGGACTGGCTTAATCAGCCTCTCAAGCGTCATTGAGACAGACTGAGAAGTCAGCCGCTTCTGGGTTTTCAGGCCTGAAATTCAGGTCACTTCCTTGAGTGGAAGAAATGCTGCTTTACCAAATTTGGTCCCAGAATGTTGGAACCTGATGCAGGACTAATTTTGTGTATGAAAGCACCAGATATGATTTTGTTTGGTTTGCTAATCCAGTTTTATTTTAGTGTAACTAACTTGAGAACAGCATTTTTTTTAAAAGCTTTCATCATGAGGGCTAAATTGAGTCACTGAAATTGAAGAAAGCCCTCATGGTTATGGTGCTGAGTATGGAACAGGAGACAGTAATGTATGGAAATGGAAGAACTTCCTACAGAAACCGTGGGGCTTTCATATGTTGTGGTGGAAATGCTGCATTTCCACATAACTGTCATGTTTATGCAAGAATTGAGATCTTCATTCCAAATCAAGGATTCTTTACTGAGATGTGCCTTGCTTAAGGAAAATCTTCAGAGGTGTTTGGGGGGGAGGAATTTGTTTGGTTGGTTTTTTGTTTGTTTGGCTTTGTTTGTTTTACAACAAGGCTTCATTTTCTTGGTTTTATTTATTTTGTAAGGTCTTTAAAGAGTATGCTACGTGGAGTGTCTCAACTCAGCTAGCATACTGTATCCATTTTAGGGCACTGCATTTTAAGTCAAAGAAGGGACAAGTATGAGGAGAGGAGAATAGAATAGAATAGAGTGGAATAGAATAGAGTAGAATAGAGTAGAATAGAATAGAATAGAATAGAATAGAATAGAATAGAATAGAATAGAATAGAATAGAATAGAATAGAATAGAATAGAATAGAATAGAATAGAATAGAATAGACCAGACCAGGTTGGAAGAGACCTTCAAGATCATCGCGTCCAACCTATCACCCAACACCACCTAATCAACTAACCCATGTAACCAAGCACCCTGTCAAGTCTCCGAATGGAATGGAATGGAATGGAATGGAATGGAATGGAATGGAATAGAATAGAATAGAATAGAATAGAATAGAATAGAATAGAATAGAATAGAATAGAATAGAATAGAATAGAATAGAATAGAATAGAATAGAATAGGTTGGAAATTATCTTTGAGATCATAAAGTCCAACCTATCATCCCACACCATCTAATCAACTAAACCATGGCACCAAGCACCCCATCCAGTCTCTTCCTAAACACCTCCAGTGAGCACCTGTGGTTATAACCAGTGAGTGTGATTGGGTGACCTGAGTTTGTATTTGCTAGAAAAGATAAGTCTGAAAAAGAAAAGTGCAACACTTTCCAGTATATGAGTGAGTGTTATAAAGAGGAAAGTGGTCAATAGTCCTGTGTCTGCTGTAGGAAAGCATGAGTAATTGGTTTCAAACTTAAATACAAGGAGAATTTTCTTGCTGTAAGGATAGCAGACAGTCTGTCTGAGGAGAGAGTGGAAAACCCTCACACTGTGTTTTTTTTTGCAAACATGCTAGACAGATTTCTAAAGAGATAGTGTGGGTAAATTGTTCCCACCACCAGGAAAAGGAGTAGACTAGATGACTGTCTGAAGAACCTAATGCATCCTTTTGATACAGCTGGGAGGCTGTGGTCATTTAGCACTTGGTGTGGAGTCCAAGGATTAGAGATAACTGAAACTATGTATGATAGAGGAAGAAAGTAAAGAGTGCATGGCAGTGTTTGTCTCCAGCAGCAGCGGATTGCTTAGGTTGGTAGCATTCCCAAGAACTAGTAGATGGATTACAGATGCAGAGTGAGACAGTTTCAGAACCAGGAAGAAAGCCTACAAATCCTAACTCCTACATCTATGTTTCAACCCAGAGTGTTTTTCCAACCTGGGGACATACTTTGACATTTTTATGATAAGAATATAAAGATACCATATTCTGTAGGAGATACAGAATGCCTCCAACTCTTCTACTGTCTCTTCTTCTCAGTGCAAGACCTGAGAAGCTTGTCAGAAAGACAAACTAGGCAACAATATCAAAGTAATTCTAGTTAATCCTACTTGTGTAAGTATCAGTGAGATGGTTTGATGATTTCTAAATGCTGCTACAGAAAACTCTGGCAAAAACTCAATCCGTGTCTGTCTCAGCAAGCCTACCAATTCTTAAGGCTAATATAAGATGATTGTTCTCTTCACCACAAGACAGCAAGCGAGCAAGACAGCAAACAAGAAAGGAAGACAGAGCCTTTGAGGTTCACTCTCCTCGTTATTGCTAGGAACAACCAAACAATACGTTTCTAAAACGAGCTTGGATTCCAGCATCCTGGGCAGTCTTGCTTCAGGTGAAGGCTATGCACTGAGCTCCTGCTGAGTAACAGTAGCTGTGCTGGTTTCATCATCACTGTGTTTCTAGAAATGGTAGTCATTAGTGTGCAGTGAGCTTTGAGATACTGTGATTTTAGAAGACACTAGAGAAAACAAAATTCTGTGGTGTCTTTCAGTTATGAGCATTAAAGCTGTAAGCATTGGCTTTGCAGAAAGGGACATCTAGTGGCTGTATGAAAGAAAGCCTTTACTAAATACAATCCCAGCTCCCTCAGCCTCTCCGCACAGGGCTTGTGTTCAAGGCCTCTCCCCAGCCTTGTTGCCCTTCTCTGGACACGCTCAAGTGTTTCGATGTCCTTCTTAAACTGAGGGGCCCAGAACTGGACACAGTATTCCACACATCTTTGTAGCCCTACCACAATCACGTGTTTGCTGAGAGTATTTGTTATGCTTTTGGCAAATGAGGCAAATGACAAGATCACCTTTGCACGCCAGACCTTTCTAAGCTTTATGTAAAGCCATATATGGTAGCATTGGCACATAGAAAACTGCCTTCAAGGCATGCTTGAGGTGCCTCACTGCTGCACTTTCACATTTTCTGTAGCATCTTCCAGGATTTCACTGCCTGCTGCTTCCCTCTGCCATCGCCTTCCCCTTTGGTACTGTATTCGGAGAGGTTGTCATTGTTATTGTCATGGTAAAATCCGCTTTCTTTTGAACGCCCTTAGCATAAAAGTCAGCAGGAGGGGTGGATGAGATTCAGGGAAACACTAATCTAAGCACTCAGTCATGTATTACACAAAAGTTTTTTTTCCTTTCCCATCCGAGTTGTGCTCCTTCTTACTAGTTGAGGTTGAATTCCATGCGTGTCTCCCTGAATAGCCTGACAGTTTAATCGCTGCATTTGCATATGGGCAAATGGAGCTTTTTTCAAAGTTGCACAGTAATATGTTTCACCTTTATGCCATGCCAGCTTCAAATTGCATCCCAGGAGGATTGCAAATGTGCATAATCTGTGCAGTTGTCTGGGCTTTGCTTTTTTTTTTTTTGCCTTTTTTTTTTTTCCCCTCCCCTTTTATTTTATTTTCTTTTTTCCTGTGGTTTCTTTTTTTCCTTTTCTTCCTTCTTTCTTTTTTTTTTTTAACTGGCAAATGCCTATTCATTGCCCATCTGGGTAAGAATGGCTTTTGCATTTTCACACCCATTCTTTCCTATATGGTTTGTGAATGCCCCTCCAATCAGAACTTGCTGCACAGAAAGGGGACAAAACCATTTTACAGGAGTTTCTCAGAATAAGTCCATTGGGACCTCTACATCGTGTTTACTGGAAAAAAAAACCCACCATAAAAAAAGGCAGGGGGGGGACACTTAACAAAGACCACTTGAATTTCACAGAAAGGTTCCCACTGCCTCGAGTTTAAAAGAGTGGCAGGCCTAAGGAGAACCTGAGACAGCAGTCTTTTTCCTGAGCCAGGCATTTGTCCAGTGCTGACTGTGTGAGTGTGCACATGTGTAGCAAGGGCTTGTGAAGAGCTGACATGCTTTCTGGCCTGTCCAAGGCTCTAGCAGTCTTCGTGAGAATGTGGCATTTACTTCAGAATCAAACCTACGTTGGCAATTCCACCTTCTATGGGAAGTGTCACTTTTGGACTTTCAGCTTAGCACAGCATACAAACCACAAAACTTGGATCTGAACTCTGTTTCCTGCAAAGAGGGGGAGGAACTGGATGGGACACCAGGATTTGCTACAGACCAATCTCTGGAATTTGTTAAATCTACTCTTTTATGCTGTTCTGATTTCTGTGGCAGCAGCTCTGACACTCTTCCAAATCATTCAGTTGCTTGTGCTTTGGATAGGTATGGTTTTCAGTGCTGAATGTCAAGGAAGATGGCCTAGAAGAAACGTCTTCAAAATCTGTATGAGCTTTGTAAACTGTTTCTTATGTTTTACACCCACCCCTCCTGTTTTATTCTTAAGGAGTGAATTTCAGTTGTTTCTCAGTTGAGGTAGATGTTCCAATTTCATTGGAAGAAGTAAGGGAATGATGAAAGGATTTATTTTTTTTTAAGTTTTAAACTTAAGTTTAAACTTAAGTTTTAAACTTAAACTTAAGTTTAAGTTTTTTAAGGGAAAACTCTGTTATGCCAATAGCAACCAAAATGTACTCTGTGTCTTTTATGAAGTGACTCAATTCACTTTTGGACCAGTTCCTGCGATACACAGTGCATCCTTGATCAGTTCCTATAGGAGAGCTATTCACACCTTACAGGACTTTTCCAGCTGAAACAGTTCTATGATTCCATGACAAATGCATACAGAGAGAGTGATTGCCCATTGGAGTGGGCTGCCCAGGGAGGTGGTGGAGTCGCCGTCATTGGAGGTGTTCAGGAGGAGACTTGATGGGGTGCTTGGTGCCATGGATTAGCTGTTTGGGTGGGTTGGATTGGTTGATGGGTTGGACACGATGATCTTGAAGGTCTCTTCCAACCTGGTTTGGTTTATTCTAAATAAAGGTTTTTTCTATTCTAAACCTCTCGATTCACCCCAGCTGGCTGTTTACATCAAGTTAGTTAATGACCAAATACATTTTGGCTGCAGAACTCTTGCTTCTGACAGCCAGGACCAGAAGAAGGCTGCTGAAACTTCAGATGAACCTTGCCTTCCCTCGTTTCTGCACGTGGTTTGTGGATGGGTGACAGAATTCACCTTCCAAAGAAGTCAGCCAGTCTCATGGTACATATCACACATTTCTGGAAAACACTTGTCCTGAAGAGGCATTTCTCAGAGTTCTGTTCACAAAATTAATTTTGTCTGCTAAGGTGCAGAGGAAAAAAGGTAGACCTCTGCACCTGCTCAGGTTCATAGCAAGTGAGTTATTATTACACCTTATGCCTGCACAAGGCAGAAGTTTTGGTTTCTCGAGTTAAGACTGCTGCATATTTCTTCTCATTAGCAATAACCTCATTTGACAAAGCAGAATATAAACAGAGGTCATTCATTTTACAGAGGCACATCTCAAAGACGTGTTTATGAGAAAATGGAGCCCTAGGGTCAAAACAAGTAGCAATCAGTACTTATTGATTAAAAGATTTCTAGCATACCCATGGACAAATACTCAAAAGGAGATACAGATAAATGGGTAGCTATGCAATCACTTGCCATGGCCTATAGGAGGTCTTGAAAAGAGGTGTCATTGATTTATCATTAATTTTCTACCCTTCTGTTTCACAATCATTACAAAGCTTTTACCAGATTCTCTTCAGATCAAGGATTGTGATTTTTTTATGTTAATACATTTTGAATCTTTGTGTAATGTGACATGTTGGGAAAGGAAGCATCTGGAACTGCCCTGGAGGCCTCTGGAGAATTACTGTATCTGGAAGGAGGAGAGAATACATCTCTTCTCTACATTATTTTGTGTAATAATAATTGCAATGCCCTTGAATGAAAGTCTCCCAGTTTCTAAGATATTTCTCCAGTCCTATGATCAGTCTCATCAGAGGAGGAAACTCAAATTTCCAGCAGAGCTTATGAACAGGACAGAGATGATTCACAACCTCCACAACAGTGGTTTCCTCCTTGTTCCTGTGATGTGAGCATCCCCCCAATCTCACATGGGAATTAGTATCCTTCTGAAACTAGCTGGTTTACATCTGTTAACATCAGGCTTCTTCAGATAGCTTGGCCCTCATCAGGATTTCCAGTATCTGACCTTTGTGCTTCCCTTTTATCATTCAGCTACTTCAGAGAAATAAAATTACCACCTGTGTGCAAGATGGTTTCTCTTTGAACCACCAGAGCAGAGGGTACTTGAGATGTCAGGACTGGGTAAATGAGAAGGAAAAGGCAGAGCAGGGAGGGCAACACATTTTCCTGCAAATTGCAGTGAGCAGTGCTCTACTGCCTGTGCATGAGATGTAAAGCAGCCCTTGGGCTGGAACAGAAGGCCCATGTATGAAACCACTTTCAATGCTATCTTTTTTGCTCAGTGTATTTCTATGAAAGCAGACAGTGGCACTAATTTACTCCTGCTTCCCTACCAAATTTCACTCTTGCATTCTCACACATTAACAAGTGACTGTGGCAAGAGGGGTTGTAGCTTGGGTAGGAACATTCAGGATGGAATGCCTGTAAAACTAGTAGTGATTTTTTGCATCACTTCTCTCTCTATAAATGCTAAGAGAAAGAAGTTCTTAATAATATTTTATTTGTTTCCCATCCAAAGGGCAGCTGAATTTTCAGAGTCAAATGTTGAAACCATAGTTTCTGCCCACGAGAATCTAAATGGATTAAAAATGAGTAAAGAACAGGAGAGGAAACAAAAAGATGAGGCTGAGGGGAGACCAGGAGACCTCATTGACCTCTACAACTCCCTGAAAGGAGGTTGTAGTTAGGTTGGGGTAGTCTCTTCTCCTTAGTATCAACTGATAGAACAAGAGGAAATGGACTGAAATTGTGCTGGCGGGGAGCTAGATTGGATAGTAAGAAAAATTCTGTACTGAAAGGGTGGTCAGGCATTGGCACAGGCTACCCAGAGAGGTGGTGGAGTCACCATCCCTGAAGGTGTTCAAGAAATGTGTGGACATGGCACTTGGGGATGTGGTTTAATGGCTATGGTGGTCTTAGGTTGACAGTTGGATTCAATCATCTTTGAGGTCTTTTCCAACTGAAAAAAAATTCTATGGTGATGACAAAAAAAAGTGTTAGAACCAAAGCAAGCAGAATGGACATAGGGAGAAGTGTATTGAGTGTGTTTCCACAAGAAGTATATTGAGAAGTGTATCCACAGTCTCAGGCTGTGCCAGGGGAGGTTTAGGTTGGATGTTAGGAAGAAGTTCTATACAGAGAGAGTGATTGCCCATTGGAATGGGCTGTCCGGGGAGGTGGTGGAGTCACCATCATTGGAGGTGTTCAGGAGGAGACTTGATGGGGTGCTTGGTGCCATGGGTTAGTTGTTTAGGTGGGTTGGATTGGTTGATGGGTTGGACGCGATGATCTTGAAGGTCTCTTCCAACCTGGTTAACTATTCTATTCTATTCTATTCTATTCTATTCTATTCTATTCTATCCTATCCTATCCTACCCTATCCTATCCTATGAACAAGTTATATTTTAGTCATTTACATAAAAGTTAATTTTGAAGAGATGTTGGCTGTGTACCCAAACTGGCTAGGTGCTTTTCCAAACTCTTCTCTATTTAGATTATTCAGCCCAACTAAGACAAAGTCTTCCTTAGAGTAAACGTCTGTAATTTTCCAGTTTCCATCAAGTAAATAACAGTAGGAAAACATTTGTTTTCATATGATGGCATTCTGGTGCCAGTCAGAACTTGGAATGTGCTAAAAATGAAGGAGACAGCTCATGTTAACTTTTGGCTTTGAGTGCTTACAGAGGACTATTTGTCACTATTGGGTAGCAAATGTTCTAAACCACAACCCCAGACAAAACTGTGCGTAGGATTTGAGGAACATTCACCACCTAAATCTTGAACCAGATTTGGATTTTACAAAGTGGCTGCCAGGTTTCTTGGTTTTATGCAAGTAACTGCACTGCAGAACACAGAATCCACATTCCTTAAAATGCCAATCTAGACAGAAATCACATTCTCGAACAGACTCTTTGCATTAAAAACTTGGTGTAAGGAGTCTTTAAGGAAGAATCTGATCTCGTCTGGAACGGATCCAAGTCCAAACAGATCAAAATCCAACTTTAATCCATGTGCTTGGTGTTTACAGTTGGCTGCCACTAGGCTTTTTAAAGCCAGATAAACTGATAGGAAATCCAAAGCCCAGGAATGTGGCTGGAATTTTGGCCCAGCTACACCTATCTTGCTAAGCTTTTAGCCAAAAATTCAGGCCCCGAGCTCCTGCAAACGAGTAGGGAAGTTTATTTCTAGCCTTACAGAGATGATGCATTCTTACTGGTGCCTTCAACATGATTTTTACAGCATGATGTTTTGTTTACACAGTGGGCAGTTGCCTTCGCCAGTGCCCTGTCTGTGGCTCTGCAGAGGACAAGAGTCAATCTGTTATTTTTGTGTTTTCTTTGTCACCTGCTTTGCTACAGGTAACATCAGTTGCAAGGGGATGACAGAGCGCATTCATAGCATCAACCTTCACAACTTTAGCAATTCTGTGCTCGAGACCCTCAACGAGCAGCGCAACCGTGGCCACTTCTGTGACGTGACGGTCCGCATCCACGGGAGCATGCTACGCGCCCACCGTTGCGTGCTGGCGGCTGGCAGCCCCTTCTTCCAGGACAAGCTGCTGCTGGGCTACAGCGACATAGAGATCCCCTCGGTGGTGTCAGTCCAGTCTGTCCAAAAGCTCATTGACTTCATGTACAGCGGGGTGCTGCGGGTCTCGCAGTCAGAGGCCCTCCAGATCCTCACAGCTGCCAGCATCCTACAGATCAAGACTGTGATCGATGAGTGCACAAGGATCGTCTCGCAAAATGTGGGAGAAGTCTACCCAGTGATTCAGGATTCTGGCCAGGAGACACCCAGAGGAACACCCGAATCAGGCACCTCGGGTCAGAGCACCGACACAGAGTCTGGCTACCTGCAGAGCCATTCACAGCACAGTGTGGACAGGATCTATTCGGCTCTCTATGCCTGTTCCATGCAAAATGGCAGCGGGGAACGTTCCTTTTACAGTGGAGCTGTGGTCAGCCACCATGAAACTGCACTGGGGCTCCCTAGGGACCATCACATGGAAGACCCCAGCTGGATTACCCGGATCCATGAAAGGTCACAGCAAATGGAGCGGTACCTCTCTACCACTCCTGAGACCACACACTGCCGCAAGCAACCACGCCCTGTTCGAATTCAAACCCTGATGGGCAACATCCACATTAAGCAGGAAATGGAGGATGACTATGACTACTATGGCCAACAGAGGGTGCAGATCCTTGAGCGCAATGAGTCTGAGGAATGCACTGAGGACACTGACCAAGCAGAAGGCACTGAGAGTGAGCCAAAAGGGGAGAGTTTTGACTCGGGAGTCAGTTCCTCTATTGGCACTGAGCCCGATTCCATGGAGCAGCAGTTTATGGCTGGTCCGGGCCGGGATGGGCAGCAAGAATCTTCTCAAGCAGATCAAACTGATGTCCCTGCTGATGGCACTCAGCAGCAGCAGCAGCATATAGATGCCAACTCTTCCTCGCCAGAGAGAAGCAATGACATTGAAATGGACAGCAAAGTGCTCACAGTCAATAACAGCACCGAAAAGGGGGCTTTGCAGCCTTCTGTCAACACAACTGTTGCCCAACCATTGCCAACCACACAGATCTACTTACGCCAGACAGAAACCCTCACCAGCAATCTGAGGATGCCACTGACTCTGACCAGCAACACTCAGGTCATTGGCACAGCTGGCAACACCTACCTGCCTGCCCTTTTCACCACACAGTCTGCTGGCAGTGGCCCTAAGCCTTTTCTCTTCAGCCTGCCCCAGCCTTTAGCTGGCCAACAGACACAGTTTGTGACAGTGTCCCAGCCTGGCCTGTCAACCTTTACTGCTCAGCTGCCAGCCCCACAGCCTTTGGCCCCATCTGCAGGCCACAGTACAGCAGGTGGGCAAGGCGAAAAAAAGCCTTACGAGTGCACTCTCTGTAACAAGACTTTCACCGCCAAACAGAACTACGTCAAGCACATGTTTGTACACACAGGTAAGAGCACGTCCCTTTGGCTTAGGCACGAAGCCAGAGAAAGTGCTTGACAAACGTGGACTTAAATCCTGTTTCCCAATCTGCCAACCCCTATCACAAACAGGATGGAGAGGTTATCCAGGTAGCTGGTATCACTGAATACTTTCTGGGCCAACTGCATTGAAGTTGAGCCCCTGCAGAAATGTATAGGTCCATTGTGATCTTTAACGTCCCTTCCAAACCAAACCACTCTATGATTCTCCGATTGTAGGGGTAGAACTACATGGTACAGACACAAACTCATTTTCTTGGAGTAACCTGTGTTGTGCACCCATCCAAGAAAATGGTGAACATTTGTTGTCCCCTGCAAGCTGACCATGCAACATTAAGTAGAAGTGGAAGAAGAAAAATAAAACAAATATATATATATCTACTAAGAAATTACATCCCTCTTAAGTTTTACCGCTATGAGGATTTAAGATCAAGTGATGATGATTGGCATGAGTTTGGGGCAAGTTCCTGGTGGAACTGTAGCAGTAGGTCCAGGCCTGGGTATTACACAGACTGCCACATGTTTTCTAGATCTCATGTATGCCTATAAGAAAGTGAATCTGGAGGGTTTTGGAAGTTTTTCCATATTTCCCTGAAGCTGATTGGTATAATCTTCTGTCTCTTAGTAAGTTAGATGTTTCACTAGCTATGAGTACAGAAACATTGTCCTCAATAAGAATAACTTAAAATAATACATGTGGAACACTACACCAGCACTCTTTTTGTCTAGAAGTGCAATTACTTTAATATAGGGACTTCTGAGATTATATAGGTAATCATATTTACTACTGAGCCCAAACTGCCTTTTCTAGCTTTGTCAAGTTATGAGACTTCAAATCAAGGAGGTTGACGTGTTTTACGTGGAGAGACTGTTCTGAGTTCAGGTCTAAATTTCGCTTGCTTTAGCCTTCAGCTCATTCTGACGTTGGAGAGAGATTCTAGTTTAGAGAAAGAGTAAATATTTCTCTCACCAGGCAGTGGTTTTGTTAACGTCAGGTCTTAAAATAAATGCTGGGTTTGTGATACATGGGATAGAATCTGGAGAAATTGCCCAAGGTATGTCAGGAATGCAAGTCATGCCTCCCTGTCGTATCCAGTAGATTTCATTTCCATGTGCGTATGTAAACTTCTAACTTCTGTTTACCTGTAATTATCACTTAAATGAATAATTCCTCTAGACATCTAAGGCAGACATTGCCATGGGTTAGCTGTTTGGGTGGGTTGGATTGGTTGATGGGTTGGACACGATGATCTTGAAGGTCTCTTCCAACCTGGTTTGGTTTATTCTAATAAAGGTTTATTCTAATAAACCAAAAAGGTCAATTTCTCAGGACTGGGACAAAATCTACGCTTGCAAGGATCAAGAATCCTAAATCCCAAGGTTACTCTTTGTGTCTAATTATGTTCTCCATCTCTCTGTTTTGGATGAGTAACTAAAATGCTGTGTCCATAGTATTGTGTTAGTCAGAAGAATATTCCCTTCAGAACACAGTCAAATATTATCTGCCAGCATCCTTGTTCCAAGAGCTGGAAAGGCTTTTTCACAAATTACTTCACTGAGATTTGGTGCTTTATTTCCCCCACTCCAAACTGTGCACTACATTAGGTATTTGGAGTCAGAGAAAGAATTAATACTGGAAGAGCCACCCTGAAATATTCCTAACTGATACACATGAAGTCAAACAGGAAATTGATAGACATCACCAATCTTGAATGAATATTTTATTTGTCTGCAAATGCCTAAAAGAAATTGTATTTGTCTGAGAATACCTAAAATAATTAACTGTGGTGGGAAGGAGAGATTTGGGTCGATACATTATTTCATCGTTCATTTAGGAACAAACTGGCTCCTGGAGTGACTGGGAGAATAATTGCACCTTAACCAATAGAGGGTAGGGTTTCAGAAAACCCTTCTGAAAATAACCTTTACATGTACAGCCTCAGAGAAGATGTCTGCTGTCTTGTCTAGTGCAGGACAGGGTCATTATGAAAAGTGAGAGGAGGCAGCTGTTCCTGCTGTCAGGGTGATATTCCTCAGCCCTGCTAAAAGAAGCCAGGCATAGTGGCTCTGGAAAAGACCCACAGGAAAAGGGAAAGATACGGGAGATGCAAATGTTTAAATTAGTCTTGCTGTTTGGAGGGCTCACAGGAGAAGCCATGGAGGAATCCAATCGTAAACCAAAATTCAACAACTTAAAGGCTTCCCCAGCGTTATATGATTTTATGCTTCCTATAACTACACTGTGATGTAGCTTTCCATGCAATGGAAACCACCCTCCCTTTCCTCATTCATGTGGACACACATGGACACAATCATGCTAGAGATAGACGTACTTCTGTGCTCCCTGAGGACTGACTTTTGTGTATGTCACAGTGTTTTTCTCTTAAGACTTGCAGTGTTGTGGAAGAACAGTGTCTGTGCACCTTATAAGCCATCATTGCCGTCTCCTCCATGTCACCCTGTGATTGATATTCATTAGCTGTCCCACATTGCTGTCCAAAACCAGTCAAATATGAAATAAAGAGCCACAAGGAGGAATATGCACATTTAATACACTGAGCGTAGTTTTCTCTGACTTCAAGATGGAAGAATCATGGGAATAAAGAATCTACAGTGCTCACGTAGGAAGTGCATACATTTGCATACAAAAAAATAGAACCTAAACATTTCTGAGATTCTTAGGAGATAAGAAATCCCAGGAAGGTTTGGAGGCTAAGATTAGAAAGCCAGAACTCAGTGCATCTTAGAAACATGTGCAGGCAAAAATGAGGGTGTTTTTATAGCATAGTCTTAACAGGGTCTATAGCAGACTAATTACAAACTCTGGGACATATATTGCCTGAGGCAAAAATGAACATTGTAAATATAATCAGTCTCTTGTAAGTTAATCAGACATTATTAGAAGTGCCACACTATAATCTTCCACATAACACGTGTCAAGCATATTGGCCTGTCTACACTCAACACGCTACTATGTTGGGCAGAGCCAGCAGGAAACTAAGGACTGAATGTGTTTTGACCAAGTGTCTTTCACCAAGTAGGGACAAACTCATCATCAGTGCAAGGAAGAGCAGCATGTGGATTTCATTCACAGATGTCACCATCATATGTGCAAACTGTGAAATAAAAAGAAACAGAGACTCAGGGAAGATAAAATAGTAGGTCCTTCCTGTCCAACCCATATTAATTAGTTCCCCTTAAAATTGAATGCAAGTAGCATGTAGTAATCTCACTATACAAGGAGTGAACGGTGTATTACCACACGTGTGTGATGATCGCTGTAGACTCTTCAGGATTTAAATCAGTGCCAGACAAGATTGTAAAAAGGAGGAAGGAGGATGTCTGTGAAAACAGAACAGAAAGCATCTCTGCTAGAGGGGGAATTGTGGAATGACCAAAGGAAGATAATTTTTCAGTTACTGAAACAGGGGAACGTTTTATTGTCACAAAGCTGCGGTACTGTCTCTCTCCCTGATAGCATTGGGGATGATCAATTACCACAGGGGGAATATGCCGTGAGTGATTCAGAAAACAAATTAAAAAGCAGCTTTTGATGGGAAATTCAGGGTGTTGGCTATCATTTGCATTATCAATACAGCAGGATATCATGAAAATGTCGCCTGACACTATGAAACATGAGGCCGCGGCATTGTCTCCCAAAAGAACTCTGAACGTGAGAAGGAATGAAGAGCAGTCTGAACAAACCAATTGTGTGTGCTCAGCTACATATTTTCTTCAGGTCATTCTTGTAGTCACCATTTTGTTGGGATATGGTCAAGGTTCACTTAAAAGAATTGCCACAATCAGTTATACAGCAGGCCTGAGCACACAGGGCAACATGGTAGACAACATGAGTATTTTATCTCTCTGGTTTACCCAATACGGTGTTTTATTTAGTTGGCAGTCAAATAATTTGCATTTTATGTCTGTTACACTGGAAGTCTTTCTCTTAGGTTGCCATTTGCATGATACTGACTGGCCTGGGCAATTCTGTGTTCCCTTTTCAGCTCTTGTCCATGCTTCAGCTATGAGATTTGACCAGAAAAAAGGCCAATAAATGTAAACCTGGAGGCCTTTAGCAATCTCTAGCATTTCTCTTCTGAGAAATTTAAAGCAATCAAACAAAACTGAGTATGTTACTGTTGCACTAACTTGTAATTGCGAACTTTTTCCGCGGGTTTAGTACATACAAGTAGGGAGATGGAGGCACTGAAAGGTAAAGTAACTCGAATAAGACCTATCTAGAGATGAGCACGAGGAGAAAAGTAGAAACATAGGCAGGAGAGGCTCTGCCATTGAAACTGGGGGTAGATACCAGAACCTTTTAACTCTAGTCCTGTCTTTGTCAGGGCTTACTATGTGAACTTGAAATCAACTGAGCTCCTTTTTTACTGTATGTGGATTGGGAATACCTACAGCACGTGAAACATTTGAAACCTCTGGTTGCAAAAAATGTTGTGTATCGAAACACACTTATTAACAGAATTACTCTTTCTTAGCCAAAGCACCTTTCCAAAAGCCCCCTGAGACACTGATCATTATTTTATTGCAAAGAGTTGCATGGAGCTGATTTAATTTTATTATCTTGTTTTCTTGTCTGTTTTTTCTTTCTCTCTCTCTCTCTCTCTCATTGGTAATGGGCAGGTGAGAAACCCCACCAATGCAGCATCTGCTGGCGCTCCTTCTCATTAAAGGATTACCTAATTAAACACATGGTGACGCACACTGGCGTGAGGGCATACCAGTGCAGTATCTGCAACAAGCGCTTCACCCAGAAGAGCTCCCTTAATGTGCACATGCGCCTCCACCGCGGGGAGAAGTCCTACGAGTGCTACATCTGCAAAAAGAAGTTCTCCCACAAGACCCTGCTGGAGAGGCATGTGGCTCTGCACAGTGCCACCAATGGCACACCTGGAGCCACCGGCACCGGCGCGAGGGCTGTCCCAGCCGGGGTGGTGGCCTGCACGGAGGGGACCACATACGTCTGCTCTGTCTGTCCAGCTAAGTTTGACCAAATCGAGCATTTCAACGACCACATGAGGATGCATGTGTCAGATGGATAAGTAGAATATCTCTCTCTCTTTGTTATGAACAAAAAAAAAATAGAAACAACAACAACAAAAAAAAAAAAAGCTATGGCACTAGAATTTAAGAAATGATTTTTGTTTCATTTTTACCTTTATTATTTTCCTCCTTCTTTTTGGTTTGTTTTTTTTTTTGGGTTCATTTTGTTTTGTTGTTTTTGTACTACATGAAGAACTGGTTTTTTGCCTGCTGGTACATTACATTTCCGGAGGCTGGGTGAATAATGATTTTCCCAACCTCCCTCAGATGGTGGCCTTAAGGCCAGGTAGTGCTTCATGAGCTCCACTGGTTGGATCTCTAGCTACTGGCCTCTAAATACAACCCTTCTTTACTACAAAAGAGAAAAAAAAAAAAAGCAAAAAAAAGAAAAAAAAAAAGCCCAAACAAAAAAAAAAACACACCACACACACACACACAAAAAAATAATCAATAAAACAGACAGAAAAATTAAAAAAAATAATAAAAATTCTTTTTTCTCACTTGTGAAGAGCACTACAAAAAAAAAAGAAAGAAAGAAACAAAGCAAAGTATATTACAAAATCTACAAGGCCTACTGTCGTTATAAGTACACCGCTCGCAGTGTTTCAATGGACATTATTCACAATGCTGACCGCTTTTGGACTTCACAGTATCCAGATAGAACTGTGGAATATTTTGCTTCTGGTTGAGCAGCAACCAGAGGAAACAAGGCCCTGCTGGTTTCCACCACGTGTCTGCTTTCTCGCACACACGCACGCGCGCGTGCGCGCCCGCAAACGCACGGAAAGGGCTGAGGGGAGCGCGAGGCAGTGTGGCTTGGATAGTGTGGAGTCCTGGCAGAGTGAGGAAAAAAGAATCAGAGGTTCCTCACCTGGATTCTCCTCCATCCCACGCTCTCTGGCGCACCCTCCCCGCTGCTTTTCCCGTACCACCACCACCACCTTACAGCAGAAACCAAGAAGATTCAGACAACGAGCAACGGTGGCTTTTTGTAATTTATTCAGTGTCTTCGCTGAGCCCAGGGCCTCAGCACAATCCAGAGGGACTTTTCACAGAAGGCAAAGAGAAACACAGAGGAGAAAAAAAAAACAACAACAAAAAAAAAAAACCACAAAACAACAAAAATCAAAGCTATCAGAGGTTGCAACCTATGGATCTAGGTACAAGAGGAGGGTTAGTTCCCACAATCTTTGCAAAAAAACACAAACACAAACAAAAATGTTGCATCAGGATTTATTCTTGCGGAGGAAAGAGGAATAAAGGGGCGGAGCGGGGAGGGGAAGGATAAGTTCAAAAAAGAAAAAAAAGAAAAAAACAACAAAAAAAAAAGAGTTCTTGGGACTTTTTTAATTCAAAATTTTATAGAGGGGAGGTGGGGTGGGGGGGGGACACAAAAGTGACGTTTACCAGATAGAATGCTGATTTTTTTAATATATTTACAACAGTATTTGTGTACAAAAACAAAAAAGATGAAGAAAAAAAAAAAGAAAAAAAAAAAGGTGAGATTGTTAAAAGTAAATTTTTGGGGTTTTTTTTTTTTCTTCTTTGTTTTCTTTTTATTTTTGGGTTGGTTTTTTTTTTGCCTACACTGCCACTAATATCTTCTCTTTTATTATATATATGAATATATGAAAAGAAAAATATATATATTTTATTTTAAATTGAGACTGTTAAGGTTAGCTAACCTGCTTCCAGATTGGGAGGGGGGGGGGTGTGGGGAGGGGAGATGATCTTGTGTTTTATTTTAACAACAGAGGAAGGATGTTTCTTAATTTTCTAGTTTGGGGGTTTGTTTTTTCTCTCTCTCTCTCTCTCTTTTCTATTGGAATCAAGAATTACCTGGGTCGATGAGGGGCTCTGTGGAAGTCATCTGTGAGATTTATCTGCTAGAGTTTGTGCATCCTGCAGTATCATTTGAAATGCTACTTTGGGTTTGAATCACGTGGTTCATCTTTTTTGGCTCTTACCAAGGTTCTGTTGTTTCTTTTAGTTCCATCTCAGAAGTTTCTTTCTGCTGAAGGGCAGTTCCTTTTGAGAAAGTTTTTTTTTCTAGCAGTGTTCCCATGGTTTGGGGGATGATAGAATCTGTAGTCTTTTTCTTTAATTATTATTATTTTCAGTTGAAAACGTTTTGGAAGTGTGTGATAAATAGGATTTCCCTTCTTTTTGGTCACTGGACGAGAATTAATCTGCTGTATTGTTCTCTCATCCCTGCCTTGCTCGCTAGAGAGCTTCCATATTTGGGGGGGGGGGGGGGGGAGTCTGCTCCTGCCCCTGGTGATCTGTGCTGATGCCAAAACAATTTCAAATGTTACCATTGCAAATAATCTTCCCTTCTCCGTTTGGGAAAAAAAAACATCTGACTGAAGGGCCACATCCCGCATTCTCTGCATGAGCAAAGCTATGCAAGGAATGTAGGATCAGTGTGAAAGATTGATTCCTGATCTGCATATATATGTTGATGGTTTGTATTTTGTTTTGTTGTGTTTGGGCTGGTGTTCTCCCTAGCTGTCTTTGGTGTGTCCTTGTGAGTACTTTTTCCCCCAAAGCCAACTCCCAAAGTACATGGGTCCTTAGTTCAGTTGGATCAGTGTCTGACATTATCTTTGTCTTGCTTGAAATCCATAGCTAGGATTTGCACCAGCTGCACTCTGGACTTTATATTTTAGGCAGAGAAGAAGCACCTAACAAAAATATGCAAAAAGAATTAAAAAAAAAGTAAGAAAAATTGCTAGTTTAGCTTTTACTTGTGTCTATATTTAAATTATGCTTTCTTAAGTTTACAAAATTTTGCTTGTGAACACCGAGCATTTCACATGAGACACTCTTTTATGCTGGACAACTTTCTAACTGTTGACTCTCTAGATCTCCACATACAATTGTGTGTGTTCTTTACACCTGCAGCTTCTATATCAGATGTCTGTGATTCAGCACAGGTAACCTCATTGCTATGTTCTACACCTGTTCCATTACTGATTTACTTTGGGGGAAAAAAACCTTGACAGTTCAGTTTCAGAATCTTTCTGTACCCTTCAAAGTAATGTTCAGCAGATCCCGAAGTTTAAAGTCCTGATTCTCAGCTGCAGTAGGCAGCATAAAGAGACTTTGAGGCGAGTACCAGAGCAAATTAATCTCTTATATGGTAACATCTGGTTTTTTTAACCAGTTAGTTTGGGTAGTTCAAGGAGGCTGGAGAAGGAGCACAAGTTATTTAACAAATATTGTTCTCATAACCACACCTGTAAAAGCAATGCTGGAATGTAAACCAAGAAGTGAAATGAGAAAGACTAAGACACAGAGAGGGAGAACTCACATCTTCCTTGTAAAGATGCACTTAATCTGTGCAGAAAAGAAAGATTCTAGAGACAAGGGTACAAAACAAAATGGGGTGAGCTGGTACAAAAAGATTGAAGGTCTTTCTCTGAGGAAAAGAGGTTTTTTTTCCCAAGATCTTTAGTATCAAAGAGTTTGGTGTTCGCCCATATAAGGAATTAATGAAGAATTTTACCCAGCTTGAAAATCTGTCACTGCTCATTTGTCATCTGAGGTCTGGGGAAAAGCTGTTCAAATTGCCATTGTTAAATCTGGTGAACTATAGTCAAGATGTAGCATATTCTTGAATATGTTTCAGATACCAGAAGAGATATGCCAGCACATAGGAAATGTGAGTCAGGGTGTGCATCCACCAAAATCTGAATAGTATGGCATTTAGAGAGAAAAACCTATCCAAACTTTCATTCTTCAGTTTTCAAGCCTCCCTAAATCAAAGAAGGATCATCTTTGAAATACATATTTATTATGGGGCCTAATAAATTAGAAGTGAATTAAAGATCAGTTGAGAATGACTAAAACAGGCCAATTAAAAAATAAATAAATACATTCTTAAAGTAAAGCTAAGGCACACTACTATGAGTTCTAAATCACTTGTCAAAGAGTTTAGGCCAAGGTCTTTGCAGATGACTTCCTGAAATATAAACTGATTCTGTGAACTTCCAGGTTCCAAATTTAGTGACTTCATATTGTACAACATGGAGCAAATTGCAGCATGACTTGAAATGTAGCTGAAAGTGCTTATCAAGTCACTTAAATAAGTGCCCTTCCGTGATCTTAGTAGCTCAAACACAGACCCCTTTGCCTTTTAAATTGTTAAATTCCTTTTACTAATGCAGTCTCCCTTTTGTTCAAATAGTTATTTACTGCTTGGAAACAACTATGGTATCTGAATGTTACAGGTTCAGATACAGCTTTTTGTATTGCTGCAATCTTCCTTAGCAGAAAGAATACCTGTTGCAATTGCAACCAGCTGCACAGTGCTGTTGACAGTGTTTGAGCACATCCATCTCAGTATGCTTGAAAGGCTTCCTTCAAAACTCCTGAAAAAGTGATACAGATGAGGAAGAGCAGACTGTAGCACACATCCCTCTGATGGAGCAGAGAATATCCTGCATTCCTTGAGCCTGATTCTCATTTTCCCTAAAGCTCTCTTTATATTGCTTTGGCAATGGAAAAGGGCATTAAATAGGACATCAATTCAAGCATACAAATCAAAACCTCTCTGCAAGGCAAAAGTGCAATAAAGGAAGCCTTAGAGTAAATGAGAGTTAAGTGCCTTCTCTGACTGCTGCTGAGGCTGATGAAGTCAGTTGAAAACATACGATTGATCTGCCCCATGGTCCACCTTGCTAAGTATTCTGTCTCTGACATGTGGCCAGTTATGGATGATTTGGATGAAGATGAAAGACCCATGTTGGATAATTACAAAGTAATAAGCCTAAGAGAGACGACTTATTATAATCCTCATTAGCTAGGTATCTGCTTATAACCTAAAGACATAATAATTTATGGCCTTAACTTTTAATCCCATATAAAAATTATATATTGTGGCAGATAATTATCATTATCCTTTAAAGATCTAGCCTATTAATTGCTAGGTGGCCCCAGTGCTATCCTGTGGAAGTGAGTTCCTCAGGTTAATTACCACCTTGTTGAAATGATTCCTTTTCAGGTTAATTTTGTTGTTGTTCATTGAAAAAACACGCTTGTTCTTTAATTATCTGAAGTCATAAATCAGAGAGCCAAAATTTAACTTGTCTTGCCCATTCCACTGAGGTCTCTCTTTCTCTGGGAAATCTGAATCCACAAGGAATGCAAAACCACAATGTCAGTGTCTGCTGGTCAGGAGAGAACAGCTACTGAATGAGTATGTGTGTGTGTGTCTGGGCTGTGTGAATTAGTGAGGTTCTCCTACAGTGGTCTATTGCAGAGGGCTAGCAAGTGTTGCTCATAAACAGTGGGCCCACACCAGCAGAGTACACCAGTCTAGGAACTGTAATAAGATAGTTCAGTCCAGTCCCTCCTCTCACAAAGCACCTACTAGTAATCTCTCATAATGGAAATAGGTATGCAGGTGCTGCTCTGGGTATACTTTCTCAGCAGCTGCCATACTTCCATTATGCCCACTTCTGGCCCATAATGTTGGTTGCTTTCAAAACCAGCTCAAATTCACAGTAAGCTACCAGGGAGGAGTTGCATTTACTTTAATTAATGAGATTTCCTTTTGCTCTAAGATCAAAGTGGCCAAGGGGTACCCATTTTTGTTCTTCTGATTTCTTTTTCATCCAAAAGCAAGTTGAGTAATAACCCACATAAACATCAGCACCCTCACTTCTCACCAACCTAAAACTGATTGATTTCATTTGACCTTGAGCTACTCAATTAATGCTGGATCATGCACATGGCAAAGGAAGAAATCTATTGTTGTTAGTGAGTATGTCCTACCATTCTTAGTAATGAAAACAAGTCCCATATGGAGAAGGTACAAAGCATGCTATTTGCAGGGCTGTTGAGTCCAGTCTAAAACCAGAAGCACCCAAACCACTTCAAGCATAATCAGACCTTCAGGATGCCTGGAACTGTAGATCTGTCACCCTTCTGACAATCTTATGCTAAGTAAATTGTCCAGTATAATGGCCACGGCGGTCTTAGGTTGACAGTTGGACTTGACAATCTTAGAGGTCTTTTCCAACCAAAACAATTCTATAATATCAAATTAGCATCTAGTGGCTATTCTGTCAAGGAAAACTAGCCCTTGGTAATCCAACCCTTTCAATTCAGCACCCAGCTCCTCTGAACTACTGAAATAAACCTCACAGCATTGAATCTGCTGGTAGCCTGACTGAAGCAGCATCTGATCAGCTTTAAGTAAAACAGTTGCTTGTCACATCCCCTTAATTGTTTCTATGCTGGCTGTGAAAATTGATGAAGGATGTATAAAAACATGAAAACTTGGCCCTAAGAAGTTCTGAGACTCTTCTGTTCCCAGGAGGCCTGTCACTCAGTAGAATCTTGCCCCTATGAGATTACAACTATGCTGAAGAAAGGCTTATGAGAGAAATTACAGATAATATAAATCCTAAGTCCTGAATTTGTGAATGCCATGGGAACCTTTCCCAGCACTTGGGTGTCCCATTTAGAGACCTAAATCAAGTAGGAAGGCCTTGCAGAGCAACAGATAGTGGAAGTACCAAATTTCTGTATCATGTCCCATAAGACAGACAAGTGAATGAAGATGACTTAATGCTAAATTTATGTCCAGCAAGGCCTTATTCTGACCATGTCAAGTCAGTGTCTTCTGCTGGAAGTAACAAAGTCTCAGCTGAAACTTCTCAGTGATCCAGTTAATTTCTGCAGGAGCAAAGGAGTCCCCAGATTTCAACAGATAACTGAGATGGGAAATTTGGAGAGAATTTTAGATACAGGCACATTCTTCTAAACTAACTCCAATGAAACAAAAAGGCAGGTTATGTTTTCTTTAGCACAGAACAGAGAAACTTGGTCCACTGACTTGGTCCTAGACCCTATTGTTTTGAAGCACAAAGAGGGATCTGCGTGTTGTTTGTCTAAGAAAACATGCAAATGAGAAACAAGGTGTGTTAGGTAATAGTATATATCCATCTAATTATTCCCAGTGCTGATAACTAATCAACCAGATTAGTGCCTCTAGGAACAGGGGAAATGTTATGCATTAAATGTTTCCATTTCTGACCTCCCTCAATTGTAAATAAAAAAGGAAAACAATAGAGTTACAGAAATGCAAAGTTTGGGGGAATGAAAGATTTGTTTCCCTGTATATGGCTGTCAGTATCTGGACAAATATTCACTTTGTACTAGTAATTGCTAGGATACAATTAGGTAATTGACTGTAACATTGAGGTAAGCATACCAAGAAGGTCTTCCAAACACTCTCTTAACTGTATTTTAATCCCTCAATTTACACATTTGTCCACAACTGTTTTTCAAAGAGCAAAGAGCAGAAAGAAACTTCTTGACGAAGCCAGTACACTGCAGCCTCATCCAAATTGCTGCCTTAAAATAGAAACATATCTGAGCAGCAGGGAGTGTACTTAATTTTGTATCTCTAGCAAAGTTCTATCAAAACCATTTGCTTCATATCAAATGTGCTCTATTGTGTTTTCCTGTTTGAGAGGGTAGGGAAGGAGTAAAGAAGTATTGGCGAGATACAATAGTCTCTTCATATTGGATGGTGCTTCTCAGCTATTTCTTGCCTTCAGTTACACCTCCAAGTTTTGGTCCTCTTACAAAGTGATCTCCCTCCTCTTGATTAGATTGGTTGGCATCAGCTCCCTGTAAATCACTTGGAGGGAAAATCCTCCTTCTAAACCAAATGAATGAGAGTAAAGCTGTGCCACTTGACTAGTGACTCCACACTTGTCAATGGCAGTGGAATTCATGAGAGAGAAATCCAGGGAAGAGGTACTTCCAAGTGACAAATTCTGTTCTTCATTTCTATCAGTGCAACCTATATTGGCACTTTTGGGATTGCATGCATGTCACTGGAGATCATTGTAGGCCCTTTGATTGGTTTACCTATGGTTTCCTTGAAGAAAAACGTATTCTAACAGTATCCTTTGGCTGCAGCCCTTTCAGTATACAAACAAATGAACTGCCAGTATCCCATCATGTCTGAAAGCTTTTAAGGAGTTCAGCCCTCCAGACATTCTTATTTCAACTTCTCATAGACAAATTATTAGCACTTGAGCCCTCTTTGTGCTGCAAAATTTCATACATATTCATGCAGCCACACCCCAAGCATCCCTTCTAAATGCTCCATGTCAGGTTGGCCTTAGATATGACGGTAGCTCATCTGCTTTCATAAGGTCCCTACCAGGACTTCTGCTGGAAAATCTGGTGGTAGTGTGCCAAAGCTTTCCTTGCTGTAAGTATTTTCCAGGCAGAACTGCAGAGTTCTGCAGTGTGCACACTTCCTACAGTTAACTTGGTGATTTTTTGCCAAGTTCACAGTACTGTGATGCTTGAGGAGAGTGCAGAGCTTGATGAGATACTTATTATTGTGCTCAACTGTCCAGTGTTGCAGTGTTTCTTTCCTACCAAATGGCCAGGTATCTTTCTGAGATTGATGTAGTTAATTAGGCACCTGTTCTCTTTCATTTTTCTCCTGTTCTTTTTGCCACCTGGATATTGTCATGCTCTTTGTTGAACCTTATAAAGCCCCCTAAAAGTGCAACACCCATGTTGAAGATACAGTGTTTGACTAGAGAGGGCCATCCCATTCTGGAAGCATTCACCCCACTGCCCTGAAATACACCACAACTTTCTTCCTCTTGCCTTTTCCATGACGTCTTCTACTTTCGTTTTGTCACATAATCTGTTGGTACCTATGGGATCTTTAAAGAAAACCAAATTATATGGCCTTCATGTGTGTGTGCAGATGTATGTGTGAGCATGCATGTGTATGTCTGTGTGCATAGGCATGTAGCTAGCTTGTTCCTTCCAGCTTTGCAGACAGGTTGCTAATAGAGTGTGTGGACATGCATGGTTCAGGAGAGGGTTTAGATGAAACATCAATGGCAACACTAATTGTGGAGCATTTACATTAATCCATATGAATCTTAAACAGCATATATGCACACAGATATGCAGTACTATGCACATGTAAAACACATTCTTTCGGCCACGTGCTCTTAACTGGATGTTTGCCCTCATGCAAAACATGACACACAGATTTGGTCCAGGGTCAGTTTTTGAGTACTCATTTTGAAGGGAAGGCTAAAGTGTGCCTCTCAGAGTGTTCTGTGGCCTTTCAGACACTAAATAAAACAGTCCAATTCAGCAGGCTTCACTAGCAGAGATCAGTATCCATGGTGGGCTGACAGCTCTGGAATGATACTGTTGAGCTCAGTCATTTCCATTGAATTTCAACATGTTCACCTGGTAAAGGAATAAAATCCAAACAAAATAGTCTAACTTATCTGCTGACTCCCTTTTTAAAAGAACAGTAAAATAATTACCAAGTCTTTAAAGAGTTAACAATACAGTATATGGATAGGCTCTAAAATACTCCAGGTCTGGAGACTCCAGAATCCAAAGTGCCATTTCAAACAGCTCTTTCCCCACCTCACTTACTCTGAAACACGTTGACTATGAGTATCTTTGCAAGTAATCTGAATAATCCATTCTAAATGTGTCATCACTAACAATTAACAATCAGCTTTCTCTACCTTGGTCTTGGCCAAAATCTTTTAAAGAACATGGTTAATGTGTCCAGAAGATCAATTAGTTGTCAAGATGAGAAGAAATTAGCCAGTGAGACTATTCAGTATATAATCCATGAGAACTGCAGGATTTCTAGTAAGCATTTTGCACCCTTTTAGTTAGTGGGATGGATAAGTACATTTAGCTACAGCTGCCTATCTTGGTATCATGTTTGCCCTGAAAGTAGCATTTTATTCTTTCAACTCTTTTGCCCAATTGGGAGATTCTCTTGGTCCCAGGAAGGGTAATTTGAGATATAAGGGGTTATTTTTCCTTTCATTTTCACTCACACAAAGTGGAGTGACTGTTATTCCTCTTCTTGGATGGGTGGTATTTCCCTTCCCCTTCCGAATAAGTCGGTAAATGCAACAACTTTGGCTGATTGATTTTGGGGTGAGGTTTTTGGTTTTGGTTTGGGGTTTTTCTTTGGTTAAATGTACATTGTCTCTCTATAGTCAAACTGTCTGTGACTGTAACAGTATGTATTTCTTTTACTGGAGAAAATAGACTTTTTGGGTTTCATTAACAGTACTAGTGACTTTGTGGAAAATGACAAGTTGCTATTTAGATCTGCTTAGTTAAGTACAGTACACTACAATACAGTATTTCTGAAAGCTAGAACATACAGTACACAATATATATAGCAATTCTATATCAATATATATACATAGTATAACCATTTAACTTTTGCATCTGCCTGTGATCATAGAAAAATAATTTTTCACATGTATCATTCACAACCCAATCAACTGCTGCAGCTATTGGAAGCATTTAACAATCATTATTACCGTTCTAGTGTGGGGTTGTTTGTTTTTTTTCATATTATTGGCTTCTTTATTGTCTTTACAAGTTGTTGTTTTGGTTTGGTTTTTGTTTGTTTTGGTTCTTTCAGCCTTTTAAAAATCTCTAATGTAGCAAGATGTAGGAAAGTAATTCTTTTTTTTTAAAGAAAAACAGTATTAGGGCTCTACAAAAAGTTAGAGATTGTTCCCTGCTGCCCTTTCATATCAGAAGAACAATTGATCATGACAACTAAGGTTATCTATTAGTTCTCTTCTAAGATGCCCCTGTTATTTCGGTTGCAAAAGTGTAGGTCAGACTTTCTTCTTCCATTCCTAGCCTTGGAGAAAGATCCCACAGGTGGTCTTTGACACTTTCCAAGTTCCACTTCATTGAAGTTTTAAGATTTCCTGAAGTTATCCTCTGCAGTAATGTGGGGTAGAAGAAATAGTATTCTCTGTACAACTACGCTAAATGTGGCCAGAGGATTTTGCCAGGAATTGGATTAAAAATGCCTCCATCCACCGCTCTTAATATATTTCAACTGCATCTTTATTCATCCACTTGATCCCCGCTTTTTTCAAGTGAAAACAGCCTCTGAAAGCTTGAGTATCAGTTCAGAAGTTTTCCAGGGTGAGTGGTGCCTTTATTATCTTCAGGCCACATTCCTGTTGCTTCTGAATTTTGCATCAGGCCCACTAGATTTTGTCACCGCAGAGCTGCTGAAGAAAGTGTCGCTAGGGATATGTCAGCATCTAGATCCAGACAGCCCAGGCTTGTGTCTTGGGGTGTCCTTTCTGTATTCTCATCTTGCAACAGATGGTCCAGGAAGCTAGTCTAGACTAAATCTTCACAAGAGTGCAAACTTACAAGAACATGGGAATTTGTTTGCTTTTCTAATTCAGGTGCATCTCAGCTGACCTTCATTCCTTTGCTCAATAACATAGCACTCCCAAATGAAAACGTGCAATATCAAGTGGATGAAGGGCTGTGGAGGAGGTATTTATTATATTTCATTTTTCCTAACTGTGAAGACTGAAAGAAATGAGAGGAGGTCACATCAATTACAAACACTGCTTTTACTGAGAATGAGGAAATCTGTGTCACTGCAAATCAGTGAACTTGAAAGTGATTTTGGAGTGGGAAAAGATAACCTATGCCACATCTTGGGGTAATAAAACAAGAACTTCAAGAATGGGAATCATCAAGTGCTGGCATTCCTTACAGACTCCTGTCATCTGCCATTTGCACTTACGTGGAGGCCACTACCGCACCTTTTTTCTTTCTACTTTCAGCTCAAAAGTTGTGGTCTTCAAGCAGTGATTTCTAAGTCTGGCTTTTTATTCTGTATATATATCCATTTGCAAGGGAAGGAAGAGGCTGTTCTCTTGATACAAATTACGCAGGTAACAACGCTAGATTCCCCTATTACATAAAGGATGGGCTTTGTCTCATCAAGCCAAATAGGTGCCATTTCCCACATTGATTCCAGTTAGCTGCTGCAACAGAGTGCTGATTCAGTGGTCCACGTTTTCTGACCATAGTCTTTGCCTTTCCCTTTGACTGAATGCTGAATCACATATTTTTGTAGAGAGTGTTCTCACTTCACTGAGAATGCCTGATCATTTAAATGGCTGCTTACCCATTCCATGCTTCCCCTGCTAATCCTTTGTAAGGTTCAGTAATTAATTTAGGACAACTGCTAGTTTTAATGGGTTTCTTGATTTAACTTCTTTGTTGCCTTTTAATTTTTATTTTCCTGATGCTTTTTTTAAACACCTCAGTTCATTTTGCATCTTATACAGTTTACAGTTTATATTTTTAGGCTAAGAAGTGGTTTTACAAACAGGATGGTACCAAACAGGTAGATTATCCACACTAGAGATTGTACTTTTAGAACGCAGTGTGTACAGATACAATTGCCTAAGGGAAAGTGAAACTAACAAAATAATCAGCTGGTGAACACTGTTTTAACATATCTTTTACATAAAAGACAGTCAGTCATTTGTCAATCCAGAAATCTTGCCTTTTTGTTTGTTTGTTTGGACATGTATCCTTTCTTTTTCATTCTCTGAAGAAATACTAATCCTGGGAATTGTGACGTTTCTAAGGCGCTTGTTTCACGTGTGCGTACTGTCTGCTTTTCTGAGGGGAAAGAAAACAGAGGGTGATACTGGCTTTACAGTTTTATAGATTCTTGCATGGGAGGCTTTCCTTGAGTGATACACACATCAAGGGCAGACTGTCCAAATATTAGCTTTACTCAAGTGTATGGTTTTCATTATTACTTTTGTTTTCCATCTCCTCGTTGACCAAGTGGACCTCCAAGACTAATGCCAGCCACGGTCTCACATTTCTGCGGTCAACAGCATTTGCATTCAGCTCCTTTTTTGCACTTCTTTTCTGTGTTATACAGCTTTTGAGGCACACAACAGTTGAAGTAGGTAACACTGTCACCACGAGAGGGAGAGCCTTGTACTAAGAGAATGTTGCTTTATGCTACTGTGCAGGGACAGAAAGGGATTTTAGAGCTCTTTGCTGCAAGGTTGAATAAGGGGAGAGTCCCCTGCCTTGGGGGTGCTTACACCAAAGACTGGGGGGCCTCCCAGGAGAGAGGAATGCTTGAACTCCATACAAGGGACTTGCTCTTCACCCATGCCGCTTAGAGGAAAAGATGAATCTCCAATATCTACTGCTGCTCTTTTTTTAATGTATGAATATCTTCTTTTAATGTTATTGTTCCTATTTATTGGTGGAAGAGGTGTCATTCTTACATTTACTGGCGTCAGAACTACTTATTCACAAGCATCTTCAACAAGTTTAGTTGTCTTTCGGGGTGCCCTGTTTCCTTTGTGTTAATGCCAGGATGTAGCTTGGACTGCTGTGAAACTCATTGGGGTCCTTCAAATCTGGTTTTTTTTCCCAGTTTCCTATCTGCTGAACATTCAGTCCCTTAGATCCTTGCTCCAAAGTTCAGCTTCAAAGAAATTCTCACAATGAAATGAAGCAGAAAATGGGTGGTTTCCCAGAAGTTCCACCCACAGTGAGCTTTTGTTGTCAAACAGGCTGCTCAGTTCAGGCAGGATGTATTGTGTGACCTTTCTTGCCAGCATCGCTGAGGTCCGTGCCTTATTCTGTAAATGGATTGGACCAATACTCTGTGGGCCAAATTCTGCAGGCAGGACCCACATGCTCTTTTATTGACTTAAGTGCATTTTTACTGACAGGGAAAACGTAGTCCTAAAGAGAGCTACAGTCCTAAAGATAACTTTCACATGCCACCTTTAAGATGTGGCAGGACTGTTCCCCATAACTCATGGTGCTTTGGCCCAAACTTTCTATTCTTCATAAAACTGTCTCAAGATTTGATTTCACCCCACCACACAGATTTTGCCTGTGTTATGGGCTCTGTGATTAAACACTTTCTCCTTCTTCCTGAGTGGTTCCATTCAGAAGAACTATACAAAGCAGGGCATTTGCTTCCCTTTTAACATGACATGGCACAATTTTGTACAGAGAGTCATAGCTAGGCTTGAGTCTTTCATTCCACAAGTATGTAGACTCTTTGGTCTTGGTTGGCAATGGCATGTTTATCTTAATTAAATACTGAGCCACAAGAGCTAATGGAGGTATAGGATACACAGCAATCTTTCTTTAACTAATTGACACCCATGCTGAGTCACTTTGCTGTGGCCAGAAAACTGTAAAAGCACTGGGGTGTTTGGATATTTGGAGTTACTTGACTCTAAGATTTCTGGCTGCTTTACCCAGAAGTGCTCTGTCATGGTGATCACATATTCATGTGGCTGAAATAAAGTGGTTTCTTTGTAATGTCTGATTGTATCACCTTAAAATCAGACTATACATCAAGCCTTTCTGTGGACTCCTTTATTAAAAAAACCTGCTACTGCATTGGATATACAGAGGACTGGAAGGGTGCCCATGTAGTCTAGTGTGAACCTAGCATTTTGGCAAACAGGTAGGACATGCTCAAAATACACACAACTGAACAGCGAGAAACTTCATCACTGCTGCTTATGCTGGCTAAATGTTTATAAGAAGAGCTAGCAAGCATTGGGTTTGTATCTCATGTATGCTCTGGCATGGGACACACCATTATAGCTCTGTCATAGAATCATAGAATGTTAGGGGTTGGAAGGAACCTCTGGAGATCATTGAGTCTGACCCCCATGCCAAAACATGATCACCTAAGGCAGGCCTCACAGGAGCACATCCAGGCAGGTTTTGAAAGTCTCCAGAAAAGGAGATTCCACAACTTCTCTGGGCAGCCTGTTAAAGTGCTCTGGCACCCTCACAGCAAAGAAGTTTCTCCTCGTTTTGAGGTGGAACTTCCTGGGTTCCACCTTATACCCATTGTTCCTTGTCCTATTACTGGGCACCACCAAAAAGAGACTGGCACCTTCATCTTGACACCCACTCCTCAGATATTTATAGACAAGATGCTCTTCCAACATTCTCAAGACTAAAGAGCCCCAGTTCTCCCACTCTTTCTCCAGAGGTACTGGCCTCTTGCCATGGCCAGTGATTCCATTGTGCCCTCTTTATTTTTCTTAATCAGCTCCTTGGTGAAGATGCAAAGGGTTGAAACTAGATAATCTTTAAGGTCCCTTCCAACCCAAACCATTCTATAATCCTGAGATGAACAGCAGAAGTCCATACAGCCTGGCATTTTTCTGTTTTGAAGGTGAATATTCAGGATCCCTGCAATCTTACTTAGATTCTTTTAGGTTCTTTCCTCGTTTCTATGCATGTGAAACACTGTTAATCTTTTCTGCACTAAGATGAAGTAGAGTGTCCCTGTGTGCCAAGGCACAAGTCTGTCTTTGCGAGAGTAAAAGGAGGAACCTGCTTCTTGGTTATCATTTGGGATATTTGTTGCTATTTGCTTTTGTTTACATACTAGGATGGCTGCCATCTTCAACAAGGGATTTGGAGTGGGAGAAGAGGCAGAAGGCACGAGGAAGTATGTGCCTGAGCCTAAATGAAGCAGCATGCCATATTCCTCTATATACTGAGCAATTACAGTGAGATTAGCGTAGCAGCAACAATATTGCCCTAACGTGTTCCTTTTCCATACATTTGCTTCTTGCTTCTCCTTCTCTGTTGTGGCCTCTTAACACTGTTCTAGTGGTTCCCCACGCTCCTTTCTTGTAGTTGTGAGGGTTAGATGGAGGCTTTTGTGGCTGCCCAAACTAAAATTAATCTCCAAACCAGTGAGTACCCCAAAGTCCTTGTTGTGTTTTCCCAAGTGGTATCTTAATGAGTGGCAAGCCCTGACAGATGTTTTGTTTTGTTAAAAGAGATGAGACAGGTAGGCTAGGGGAGGTATGGGCTGACTGGGATTCAGTAACCTGCTTGCCTTTGTTGTTTAGTGAGCTTTATCTTTTTTCTTACATGTTTTCATTTTGAGGTACTTAAAAGTTTATATGCCTGTCATTAAAATTCCTGCTTTTCCCACCCTAGCCCTAGAAAGGCCATGAAACAAAGAAAATCCTTTCTCTATGTACTAATGTATTTGAAGGATGGGGGAGGGAGCTGTCCATATGTGTCTGCATGAGGGAGGAAATTAAAGTTGGTGTTGATCTGTCCATTTGTTTTATGGTGGCCACAGAGGGCTGCCCCATTGAAGAGTTGATTGCACTACAGAACTTTAGCTCGGGCACTGTTGAAATAAGGACTGTATATTGGGAACAAGGAAGCTTTTTAGATGTATTTCTTTTGTTTAATCTACGCTTACACATGGTCCTTGCAAGGTGTACCCTTGCAAAGTTTGCATCTGACAACTTTGTGTAAAACCACTACTGACCTTTGTGCTCCATTTAGTTCTCTCTCCTTTCAGCAGCCCCCGAACAATAGCTTGTCTCCTTTCCGATTTCTGTCCTTTGACTTGCTGTGTTTTCAGTACATGTCCTATCTGCTAATGAGATCTCTGCATGGAGTGGGAGGAGAGAAAAATGAGGCATGTGAAAGTGGGGCTGGGAGACTGCAAGTCCCCCTTTGTTTTGGGGCATTCGTAATACTTTAACTGAGAGCTGATTTCTTGGGGGCGGGGTGGGGTGGGGAGGGAGTTTGTGCTTTTTTGGTCTGGATAAGGCTTTTTATTTTTGCACTAAGTATGACTGCACTGCACTGCATTGCACTACTGAAACGTATTTACATGTGGTGGGATTGGAAGGGGCCAATTAAGCAGCAGGGGAGAAAAGAAAGGGGTAGGCACAGAAAAGAGGATGTACCATAAACTTGACCAGGTTGGAAGAGAGCTAGGGTTACCTTTATTTTAAGCAACTAGTCAGACACTGAGATAGCTGCATTGGATAGCTTCACTTAAAAATAAAAATGAAAGAAAAATAATAATAAACAGCACTATAAAAGAAACTGAAGAGGCATCACAGATTTCAAGGTGCTACAGAACTTTTCCCCCCCTTTTCCTAGAGACTGTTCTTTGGGGCTGTGAGGGAGTTAAGAGAACTGCTCAGCGTGAAAACCAATGTAAGGCTTCACTGTCAAGACACCATTTCCTAGTTCAGATGTCAAAACTTGCGTTGTCAGATCGCATCTCTTCAGAGAGTTTTGACTGTGATTAGCATTCCTTCAGTATAATCATCATCTCTCAGCTCAAGAAGTGAAGCTACTAAGCAGGCTTACCAAAGGGGAAAGTCACTGAGAAAAAAAAACAAAAAAGAAGGAATTAAAGCAAAAAATAAGGCACTTCTTTCTGAGGCTGTTATGGGAACAGTGCAATAAACAGTCGTCCTGAAGATTCAGTTAAAGGTATTCCAGTCAAGCCCTTGGGACAGAGGGAACAGGAGGGGCATTTGGACAAGAAAGGATGATGTGGAATTCAGCACAATAAGGAGTATTGCTGCGCAGGCAAAGATGCTGTCTAGCATTTTAAGATCTTCAGTCTGATTTCCCTCCTCAAACAGGAGGAGCATTATGAAGGCTTTTGGCTGGAACCAGACAGAATCCTAAGCTGGAAAGTATTTTTACAGTCAAGATGCATGCTGGTCTATGCCTTGGTCATCAACATTGTAACAAGAATAATAGAAGAAAGAAAACAGTAGTAATGTGCAGCAAGATCCATCTCTGTTGTAGCGCTTTGTTGTCTGTAGATTCTCAAGGCTTTGTGTTGAGTCTCTTCAGTAAAACTATCATTACAAATTCAGCCAGAAGATAAAACAGGATCATCAAAAAAAGAATCTCTGTGTAGCAACTGGGAGAATGTAAAACATGAGTGCGTCTGCTTTGGTCCTGTAGTGAAGGGAACACCTGTGTAATGTACACAGAGCATCGTGGACATCAAGGGGGAGATAGTTGTCCAATTGCTAAGGGAAGCCTAGAGTAATTAGTGGTCAGAAATCTGATAATGGCCTGAATTTCTCCTTAGACCAAGGAATAGGTAGGACAGACCTTACACAGAGCTGCACAGTGCAAAGCAGATTTTTGCGGGTGAGTCTGTTGGGCTTCCTCATCTGAGAAAGTATCAGCTAGAGGAGGAATAATATGCAAGAGGTAAGTCCAGTGTGGGAAGGAACAAGTCTGTCTGAAACCAGGATAGACTTTGCAGCTACAGATACGGGGGTTTTGGCAAGCTCTGAGATTTCCACTCTTAGATTTCATCCATCCTGGCCTGAAAGGATTAGAAGAGAACTGGAGATATCCCCTGGCGTAGTGTTAGATGAACTACTGAATGACTCCTTCCTTGAAAGCAGGCTGGGCAGTAGAACATGCAATCTTTTTCTGAGCCGTCTGCAGGAATCCTATAAGATGAAGACCACTGGAAGGACATCTTCCAGTAATCAGGCAGTGGATGCCCAACAAAAGCACAGTTCATTTGAGAGCCAGCCTTACACAGTGGCAGGAGAGCACCTTTAATTTATAAAGTGACATTTGCTTCTGTAAGAGTAGTGACAGCTACAGAGTCATGATGTGGGAGGAAGTGAAGTTTGTCTGCTGAAGCTCATTTGGGTTATGAGCCAATACTCCCCTGTTTTGTTTAGATGAGTTTTTGTTGTTTTCTTTTCTTTTTTGTTTGTTTGTTTAAGGCAGCTGCATATTTTGCTGCTGTCAGAATGGATTTGCATTGTGAAAGAGGAGTAGTGGACTCTCCAGAAAAAAAAAGTGAAGCTGAGGGTTTACTGAGCCTGCTGTGTCCAGAGTGCCTTTCCTGCTGTGGTAAAATAAAGAACTTCTGTAGTTTGAGCTGTTCTGGCTGATTGCTGCATATTCCTCTCTGGTGGTGTGACCTGATGGCCACCACATTTGAACAAGGAGAGGAACCCTGCATGCTCGTAATGCTGTGATAAGATGTCATTTGCACTAGTTTTTTGAAAAGTACTGCAACCTGAAGAAGAGGGCTTTGATCCATGCTCCAAACCTGGTTTGAATTCCGCCTGTTTAAACCTGATTACAGCTGATTCAGTTCCAAGAAAAACCAGTCTACTCCATGTAAACAGGAACCCAACCTTTCTTTTTTGAAAAGCCAAATTCCAACCTTCATTCCCAACTCAGTGACAGTGCTTGACCAGATCGGTTCCTGGGTGTTAAGTGTGATCGTACAGTTTGAATGGCTTTTAAATGAGCTGTTCCTTTTTACATGGCCGGTTGGAAACTACTTTAACTGGAACAGCATTTAAATACAGCACAAACTATTTGGGTGTTTTTTTAGCATGGTACTAAAGCCCCGTGTAGTGCTTGACTGAGAAACCAAGGATAACTTGAGGTTTATTTTAAGAAGCCAAAACATATGTTGCTGACTAGAGATGCCGCATAACTTAATGCCCTATTTTTTTTTCTCCAGATGGAGAAACACTAACTTCCATAATCCTCCTCCATTTGTCATCCTGCTTCATTGTTGCACCTTTTTTTTTTTCCTTCTTCTTCTTTTCTTTTTTTCCTCTTGAATGAAAATCACTTTGGCTAATGGGCCAGATCCAAAACAGAACTTCCCTGTACTGCTTGATCATCTGGTTTCTGTACGTTCCTTGCCTTGACGCTGACAAGCGCCGCTGAGGATCAGCTTGAGTTTTTGCTGGGACTGTGTGGTGTAGTTATAGTTCAGCGAGATGCTAGTGGTATTTTCAACATTACAGTAATTATAGATCTTACCCTTGAGGAAAATGTTACGTTTCAGAAGTTCCACAGGAAAAAAAAAGAGAGAAAGAAAGAAAGAAAGGAAAAGAAAATGCCAGGAATCACGATGGAGCTTGAGTCACAGTGCTATAGCCAAGCGTGTAGGGAATGCGTTTCTGGTGGCTGCTGATGCTGACATTTGCAAAGGCAATTTGAAAGCAATAGACAGTGTATGCTTTCTCATCCCTGCTGAACTAAGAGAATTTACACTAACAGAATGATCCCAGAGTAACCTGTCAGTATTCATTATTTTTTCCCTAGTGGAGGAGGCTAAATAATCTATCACATCACCTTAGACAGTCTGAATTTGCTTCAAACCTGGTCCCAAAGGACCTGCCATCCAGGTGCCCCTCCTCGTTGATCCTAGTATTGCTCTGGCTTGTGATTTGTCACATCAGCCAAGGTGACTAAGAGATAGCCTTGGCCCCACCTAAGAGTGTTTTACCTTTCCTTTTCCTTTTGGGTTTCCATCAAACCAGGAGTGCAATTAGTGGTGATAGATGGCAGGTCAGCTGTTGCTCCAGATGACAGGAACATCAAAGCCACATGGCAGCTGAGCTACTGTTGTCCTCAAGGATACTGGTAAAGGTAAAAGACCAGGCTCTGGTTGCTGGTGTCACCGTAAACCTACACCTTCTGCTGCCTGCGCCTTCAAACTTGTTTTGGTCAGCTGTGCTGTTGCCCTCGAGTATGCTTTGCTTGTGAAAAACTGACTGCAGTTGTTCTGTTGTCTGTCTTTCTTCTGCATCACGGATGTGGCACCAACCTACTCTCACAACAAGCCTGAGTTGTGTTTTGCTGTTGTTATTAACATGTAATTCTACTGTAGACCAAAAAAAAAGTACGAAAAGGAAAAGAGATCAGTTTCAAGACGTAAAAGATCAGTGAGTGAAAGGTAAAAAATGGAGGAAGCAAAAGTGTGAGAGATGCTGTGGTTAACTGTGTTGAGTTAGAAATCTCAGAATAGCCTTACCTATTTCTTAACCAATGCTTACCAATCATCTGGTAGTGGGGTTAGATAGCTTTCTTGGCTCATTCATACTTGTATCCTAATATATATATAAATATATTTTATTTTTGTTTCTTTGGTATTGCTGTTGCACATCATGTTGTCTTTTATAATGCCTAATTTTTATTGTATTGTACTTTTATCGGTCTGTTTTGGGGTTGTTTTCCTTTTGAAGGACGGGAAAAGTAACGTTTCCTTTTTTGCTTTGTATTTTTGAGTTAAAAGAAAAAGAATGCACTGGAAGTAAACACAAACACATTTTGCCATTTGGGAGAATAGAAACAACAACAAGGAAAACACACAGCCACACAGTGGAAAAGGCTAAGAAAAAAGCTCCCCTCTTCTTCCTTATTATGGAAGTGTCCTTTAAAAGATGTGCTGCAAGGAAAACAAACAAACAATCTCAAACAAAAGAAGAGAGAAGCATCTTTGATCCTAGCCCTGCAATCTGGATTATTTTAGCACAGTGTTTTGCGGGGTTAGGCTCCTAAATGGCCAATAGACATAACATCCAGACCCACATGGGGCAGATTCATCCCTGGTGCAAGCAGGTGTCACTGCAATGAAGTCAAAGGAGGTACACAAAGGATGGATTTCGCCACATGCGTGCAAGATAGAGCTGCCTTCCCTGTAGTACCTAAGTCCCCACTGCTAGATTTTATTGCTGTCGAAATGGTTGGTCTTTTGGCTGTGTTAATTGCATAAAACCCTTTGAACCTTGTTCAAAGTGTGCAAAACACTTTCCCACTGAATAAATCAGTTCTGAATGCACCTTGGTGTGACACTTTCTGCCTACCAGCTTTCAGCTGTTACCCACTCCCAGACGTGAACTGATCCAATCTAACTCTGGTCGATGAGCCTGCCTTTGCCAGAAAAATGGACTTGACTATTAAGCATAGTAAAAGTTTTGTGTGTTTAACTATTATCATCCAGAAAGAGCCCTTGCACTTTTAAGGCATACAGAAACATCTTCCCTGTCTTTCAAAATGGCAGCAGTTCCTTTGCAAGTCAGACCCGTGGTCCCTGGGTGTCTCACCCCACCTTCTTCCCGGACCTTTCTGTCTCCTGTCTCCACGGTGCCCGGTCGTTCGAGTACAGTGGGTCAGAGACTTGTGTTGAGATAAGTGCAAAGAGCGTGCCTTTTAAAAGGCAGATGGTTTTCCTGTTATATGCCAGCATCTTCGAATCCCCATATCAGCTGATGGGTTTTCCTAGCCTGATGACTTTCAATCAGCCGTCGAAACATTGGCTTTTCTCTGCTTCCTTTTCTAAGGAGGGAACCGTGGGGTGGGGAGAATTAAAGAGGTGTTGTTCGTCACTTCACAGTCCTGCTAGTTGGGTTTTATCTTCCACATTTTATGCAAAAAAAAAAAAACAAACAAACAACAGACATTAGAAGTCAATAAATAATTGTGCCCTAGGTTGAAAGTTTTAAGTGTTCAGGAAAGGAAAAAAAAATAAAACTAAATAAAAAAGAAGTGGTTGACATTTTTCTACAGGTTGTTTTTTTTTTTTTTGGTGAAGACTCTTATGGAAAGGAAAGGAAGGGTACATATTTTTGTTGTGTCGTAGTATTTTCTATTTTTGAATGCATTTTCTTGGTACCAGACTGTTTTGTGGAATTTATTATTATTATTATTATTATTATTATTTTTTCTTTTTGTTTTTTTCCAGTTTGGTGAACATGTCGTTAAATAAATAAAAAAGGAAGAAAAAAACACACACACAGACACACAAAAAAAGTTAATAAAAAACCACAAAAAAAAAATATATATATACCCTAATTGAAAAGTTTGCCCTTAAGGATATGCTGCAGTTTTGAGGTTTAAAAAAAAAAATAATTTTAAAAAAAAGACAAAAAAAAAATGGAAAAAAAAATAATAAAACAAACACTAAACACAAAAAAACATTCAAGGAGCGCGTTGAAAAAGTTGGGGGATTGTACTGTTGGGAGTGTTTTTCGTTGTCGTTGTTGCAAGAAGAAGTTTGTAGCCACTGCTGTTTATTTTGTTGCAGATGAGTAAGCAAAGGGATTGTTCTTGTGTTATCCTTTTCTTTTTTTTTTGTGTTTAAAGAGTAAAAAGAAAAAAATAGTTATTTATGAAATGTCACAAACACTGGACTGTGAGTTTGTGTAGAAGCGTTTTGCGCCACCCTGTGTCTTCATAGAGCTGTTGGTGATCCTCCTTCTCGTCGCTCTTGCCTCGTGATTTCCTGAGCAGATCTGGGGGTTCGGGGATGGTGGGAGGGGGGTGAGAAACGAGATGAATTTTTGAGGCCGAGACTGGCAAAAATATGAAGCATGTTTTGGAATCCCAAAGGGCCGTTGGCTTTACTTCTTCTCCCATCTGCCACAGGAATGAGAAACACAGCGTCACTGGTGCTCATGGTACCTACACGTGGCAATGAACAAGGGGTTAAGTTACTGAGAGCTGAGATGCTCATAGAGATCTCTGTAAATGACACCCCAGATTCTCAGTCAACAGCTCCCTTTGTTTGCCCACCATCCAGCCAGTGGCTTTTGTGACCAACTAACCAACCCAACTGAAACCATGAGGATGGTTTGCATTTTCAGTTGCTAACCAAGCCTTTCTGGCACCCTAACAGTGGGAGTGATGAATGGGGAACACTACTCAGTTTGATCACTGGTTCTGGATTTGAGGAGAAGTAGAGGCCGAGGGCAACCAAAGAGGTGTGCCAGGTTCTTGATTTTTGAAGAACTGGCTTGAAAAAGCTAAAGCAGTGCTCCAGGCACTCATGAAACCAGAGAAAAGGGAAGGAGGAAAACACCAACAGCCATAACAAAAACTGGAGATATGTAACTGGGCTATATTTGAGACCAACCAGACTATTTTCCTTCCTGGACAATAATGCAGCCAAATCTCGAGACTGTCAAGCAGACAGAAAGCTGAATGTGGCCTTCATTTCTCCTGCCTTTCCTTTTTTATTCTCCCTCTTCCTTTGCCCTGAGATTTCTTCTCAGTGAACACCCGCTCCACTGAGCACTTTTTTGCCCTCCACCTAAACTGCCCTTGCTTTCAAAATGTGGGTTCAGTCAGGACTGAGTAAAATCATGTGCCTTCTTTTTCCCCTTTTGTAATTATACCAACCTCCTCCCCTTCCCCACCTTACTTGTGAGAGATGCAGGAGGAGGCTCTTTAGAAGTGCTATTTGTCTATAGGTGTCCAGCAAAACAGTAAGGTGGTGGTGAGGGGAGGGGGAGTGGAGAGTTGCTATTAGCTCCTTTCCCTTTCCACATGTAGCAGATCTTCCCAAGGAGACACCCTCTACCACCACGTCCTCAAATGCTCCTCTGTCCTACAAAGCAGTCATAGTGGGCACGGGGTGGATCTTCCCTCCAATTCTTATCCTAGCTGAGTGAAGCACTCAATTTCAGTCCGTGCCGTTTGCAAGCAGTTACACTGACAAGACAAATGCAGTTTGTGGCCTTATCAAGATGACTTTAAACCACTAAAAGGAAGAGGAAAAAAAAACAGAAAAAAAAAAGAAAGGGCAAAAGTCATTGCCCACTCAAGGTTTGTGTCACTTGTAAAAACCCAGTGCATAGAAGTTTAGACTTCTTTAATCTCAGTCCATTCTGATGATGGTGGTTAAACTGACCCGCTCAAATGCTAGACCGCCCGGTCTTGTGCTTTCTCTGCTGTAACTCCTACTGTCTGCTTGATTTTCTAACTTTCTACTGTGTGCTCTGCTCTACACAGCAGCCCTAGCCTTTGGTGAAGGGTGAGAGGAGCCAGTGGTATCCTGACTTAGGGAGGGTAGTTGATGGATCATTTTCTGGGTTCTAACAGAAGGATACAGCAGCTGCCACAGCAAAGGCATATGGTGATGGTCTGACTGCAGTGTTTTTAGGGCAAATGAACCCCATCCATTTACTGGAAAATGGCTTGTTCCCAGATCAAAGCTATGGAGAGAAAAGAGCACATTGGCATAACAGAACAGCAGTTTGCAGTCCACAGCTCCTCATGGGTGGACAGGGACCCAACTGCTGCCTGGCTTTTCTGCAGGCTTGCCCACTGCACAGTCATTGTCCCTGACTCCATGGGGGAGCCAGCTGCACTGCAGAGGCCTTCCTGATAATAACAACCAGTGCAAAACAGCCCCTGAGCAGTGTCCACCTGGCAGGCAAGTGCAAGGGTGGGCACCTACCCATGCCGTTCCTCTGCACAGCAGGAAGCTCCACACAGGCTTTCCAGGAGCATAACTTTTCAGAAATCCACCTGTAAAACCTGTAGCACTGGTGCAATGGGAATGAAAAATCCCTTGATCACTTCCATAAATGATCCAGAAAATGGAAATGTTGTGGACATGGGAACAGAAATTGATTCTTTAGGCTGGATTCTAGAGCCAGGGAGGAGCATCAGGGGAAAAGAATAGTTATTTCCCCCTCCCAATTAATGGTCTGCATGTGTGCACATATGTACAAGAGAGAGGGTGTATTCCTACTCATCTTTGGTGCTGATGGACTTAAGACATTGTCCAAGACCTACTTTTGACACACTAGAGAACATGAGAATAAACTCTCATCACATGCAATATTTCCACACACACCCTGAAAAAAGGGAGAGAGGGGAGGAGAGCAATGTGGGCAGTTGGGATTGTTTGGGTTGGATTATTTTGCATCTTTTGTAAAACTGTAATTTCAGCAGTGCCTTATTCCTAATAGATGCTGGCACTTGGGAACACACACGATGAAAGACAGAGCTAGGGAGAGTCAGACATGTACATCTGTAAGACAGAGGTTATTAACCGTCACAAAGGAAGCTGTGCTGGGAACGGCACAGCTACGTCAGAATTGAAAACAGTTCAAGCATTCAACTTCTAAAGCAATTTCCCTTCCACCACCTCCTGCCTTCCCTCCTTGCCAATGGTGCTGCCCAAAAAAATAGCTGCCTACACCAAGGCCTGTCACTGCCCCGTTTGCTTTTTGGCGTTGTCAAGTCCAAGGAGTTTAGCATAGTCGAGCTTTCCACTGCTGTCGTGTTTTCCGTGGGGTATGTGAACGCCAGTTATTTTGCTTTAAATGCACTTTAAAAAAGAAAACTTTAAAAAAAAAAAAAATAAATCAAAGCTCCAGACTGTTTCAGATACATAGGGGAAGATAGTGCATATGTGTTTGAACCCAGTTCGCTGTATCTCCAGTTCAAATGTTGTCCACGCGGTGTGTATGTATAGGACAATGTGTATGCGTACAAACACACACGTCAACCTTAAGCATCAGCAGACTAACCTTTCTCCTTAAAGCTCATGAAACCAGATGCTACACAACCACAGCAGCAGCAGAGGAATTACGGTCGGGCTCTCGAAACAGATCACAAAACAACCAAAAACAACTCCTTGGTCCTCCCTGTATGTTCAATAATTACAGGAGGCATTGGGCTGTAACCGGAATAAAAAGGAACAGTGCTAACTGAGTGAACGGGCAAAAGAAATAAAAGAGAAAAGAAAGGGAAGAAGGAAAAAAAACAAAACCAACCAACAACAATAAAAGACACACAAAAAAAAAACCCTCAGCCCAATAACACAGTTTGACTTTTGTGCTAAGTCTCACATTGGGTTGGTTTGTTACTTGTTTGTTTGTTTTATATGGGACAAAACCAGAAATTGCATCTAAGTTGATCCACCATTAACACCACCAACAACAACAAAAAAGAAGCAGCAAACAAACAAAAAGAAAATGCATCCTGCCCTGAGGAAGCTCTTGTTTATGGAGGATGTCAGAAGTCTCAAAACTCTCGGCCTTGCTCTCACGTACCACATGCTCAATCAGTCCTTTTTTTAAAGTGTCCAAAACTGACAGAAAAGAAAAAAAAAGAGGAAAAAAAAAAAAAAAAAGGAAAAAAAAAAAGAAAAAAAAACTTTTTGAAGCACCTTACGTGGCTTCCCATTCCAGGAGTGGGAGCCACCTTTTTTTCTTTGAGCACCTTACTGATGTGTTAATGCTATCTGCTGTCTTTTTGTTACCCGTGGGCCACGTGGCTGGCTGTTGGCCCCTACACGCGGGTGGGCGCCGGGGGCTCGGCCCTTCCGCTCAGCACCGCACACGCACCCCTGAGCGCGCAGCCCTGTGGCGGAGGTGGGCGTCCCTTCACCTCCCCCATCCTCCTGGCACCGGCTTGAACCCAGCTGGAAATTTCTTGGTCGGCCTTTGTTCTGTTGCATGGAGGGATGGCTAAGTGGCGGATGAGAGCGCACACACTCGTGTGTGCAGGTGTAAACGCAAAACCAACGACAGTAGATTTTCCGCCTGGGGACGAAGAAATTCCTAGCAGTCGTTCGGTGCTGAGCGGATGGGAAGCTGCACCCAGGCCTAAATCCTGGAGCCCTTATGCAGACAGCCATTACTGTCTTGCCGGCATAGAGGCTTCAGGGTTTGGCCCCAGAGTGAGGGAGGTCCTCTGCGGGAAGCGGGTCTCCACCGGTACTGATGCACGCTGCGGTGGTTAGACGCCCACCCACCCACCCACCCACCGGCCCTGGCGCATACGCCACCGCCTGCACACACACACACCCCCACACCCCACCGCTGTACAGGCATCTCTTGAGAAACACGGTTTGTGACGATGTGATGAGCAGGTCAAAAGTTTTGAGGGGTTAAGTTCCTTTTTTTTTCCTCTCTCTCTCATTAATACTCTGTAAATGGTATGTCAGTTAACAACAACAACAACACCACCACCACGAAGAAGAAACAGAAAACAAACCAAGCAAAATGGTTTAAAAAATAAAACTTTAAAAACAACAAAAAAAAAGATACCTTGCATACGCCTTTTTCTATCAAGTGCTTTAAAAATATAGAATAAATACACACATCCTGCCAGTTTTTTCTTACAGTGAGAGTATCCTTTACCTGCCATTTAATATTAGCCTCGTATTTTTTCTCACGTATATTTACCTGTGACTCGTATTTGTTATTTAAAAAACAAGGAAAAAAAAAAACACACACACACAAAAAAAAAAGAAACAAAAAAAAAAAAAGGAAAAAAAGGCAACAACAATAAAAAAAAGGCAGAAAAAAAAAAAGGCAAAAAAAGGCCAAAAAAAAAAAATAAAGGAAAAAAAAAAAAACAAAAAGAAAATTAACTGTAGCGCTTCATTATACTATATTATTATTATTATTATTATTATTATTATTATTATTATTGTGACATTTTTGGAATACTGTGAAGTTTTATCTCTTGCATATACTTTATACGGAAGTATTACGCCTTAAAAGAAGAAAAAACAAAAAAGAAATAACGGAAATAAATTTTACAAGGTTTCTGTTTTGTGTGGAAGAGTAATTGATGTTGCTAAGAATGATGTTTTTTGGGGGGAGGGGTGTTTTGGTTTTGGGGGGGTTTGGTTTGTTGTTTGTTTTTTTTTTGGGGGGGGGTTGTGTTTTTTGGTTGGTTCTTTCTTTTTCGTCGTTTCGGTTTCGTTTCGTTTCGGGGTGGGGTTTGGTTTTCTTTTTTGTTTCTTTGGTTTTGTTTTGGGGGTTTTTATTTTTTAATGTTACCAGCACTTTTTTTGTAAGTTTCACTTTCTGAGGTATTGTACAAGTTCACACTGTTTGTGAAGTTTGAATATGAAGGAATAATTAAAAAAAAAAAAAAAAAAGGATAAAAAAAAAAAAAAAGACCAAAAAAAAAAAAGACAAAAGAACGTGGCGGTTGTGTTTGTGCTTTTCTTGGTTTCTTTCTGTTTTTAACCCTCTGGAGGACGCAGAAGGCAGAGGGCAAGCGTCCCCGCAAGAGCCATGCGAGCTCGGATGCTGCGTGTCGCGGGCCCTGCTGGCAACTGGGGTGGTTTGACCTTATTGCTCTCTACAGCTGGAGAGCGGCCAGGCAGAGAGGGACCTGGGGGTGCTGGTCGATGGTAGGCTGAACATGAGCCTGCAGTGTGCCCAGGCGGCCAGGAGGGCCAAGGGCATCCTGGCCTGCATCAGGAACAGTGTGGCCAGCAGGAGCAGGGAGGTCGTTCTGCCCCTCTACGCTGCACTGGTTAGGCCACACCTCGAGTACTGTGTCCAGTTCTGGGCCCCTCAGTTTAGGAAGGAGGTTGACTTGCTGGAACGTATCCAGAGAAGGGCAACAAAGTTGGTGAGGGGCTTGGAACACAGCCCTGTGAGGAGAGGCTGAGGGAGCTGGCGTTGCTTAGCCTGGAGAAGAGGAGACTCAGGGGTGACCTTATCACTCTCTACAACTACCTTAAGGAAGGTTGTAGACAGGCAGAGGTTGGTCTCTTCTCCCAAGCAGCCAGCACCAGAACAAGAGGACACAGTCTCAGGCTGCACCAGGGGAGGTTCAGGCTGGAGGTTAGGAGGAAGTTTTACACAGAGAGAGTGATTGCCCATTGGAATGGGCTGCCCGAGGAGGTGGTGGAGTCACCATCACTGGAGGTGTTCAGGAGGAGACTTGATAGGGTGCTTGGTTGCATGGGTTAGTTGATTAGGTGGTGTTAGATGATGGGTTGGACACAATGATCTTGAGGGTCTCTTCCAACCTGGTTTATTCTATTCTGCCTGAAAGACTGTAGATGGGTGGGGGTTGGTCTCTTCTCCCAGGCAACCAGCACCAGAACAAGAGGACACAAACTGCACCGGGGGAGGTTTAGGCTGGCTATTAGGAAGAAGTTCTTCCCAGAAAGAGAGATTGGCCATTAGAATGGGCTGCCCAGGGAGGTGGTGGAGTCACCGTCCCTGGAGGTGTTCAAGGGGGCCTTCTTTGTATCCTCGTTGTATCCCCTGTCACCAAGGCGCCCACCTGATTCAGCAGTAGGCCTACGTTGCCTCTAGTCTTAGTTTTTCCTTCAGTGTATCTAGTACTAGCCATATCCCATGTTCAGTTTTGAGCTCCTCACTGAAAGGACATTGAGGTGCTGGAGCATGTTCAGAGAAGGGCAACAAAGCTGGTGAAGGATCTAGAAAACAAGCCTTAAGAGGAGCAGTTGAGGGAACTGGGATTGTTGAGTCTGGAGAAGAGGAAGCTGAAGGGAGACCTCATTGCTCTCTACAGCTACCTGAAAGGGGGTTGTAGTGAGGTGGGAGTTGGTCTCTTCTCCATGGTATCAAGTGAGAGAATGAGAAGAAATGGCCTGAAGTTGTGCCAGGGGAGGTTTAGGTTAGATGTTATGAAAAATTTCTTTATTGCGAGAGTGGTCAGGCATTGGAACAGGCTGCCCAGGGAGCTGGTGGAGTCACTGCCCCTGGAGGCCATGCTGGTCTTAGGTCAACAGTTGGACTCGGTGATCTCAAGAGGTCTTGTCCAACTGAAACAATGCTATGATTCCTTGACTGTCTTGCACAATCAGCAAAAAACTTTATCTTGTGGCAATCACTGTCAGGTTTGAACATCAAGAGTGTCTGATGTGGGGCCAGCCGCCTGGGGCACTTGTGCCTGAGACATTGCTGAGATAAAATGAAAGACTTCCCATTCTTTGACTTTTAAAGCAGCTCTGCAAAGAGAATATGAAAGCAAGGCACCTCACTTGCTCAGCCCTTGTCAGCCACCTCCAAATATCAGAAACATATTCTGCCTGTCGGTTCAGGCTCCACAAGAGCGAGGTACTCCTTGGGAGCAGTGGGATCTACCCTCTGCAGGGTCTTACTGCCCCAAGATTTTCCTTATTTGACTATGACTAGGCCTCAGTCCCCTAGTTTCACATTTTTCCCCTCGATCATGCCAACAAGCACATTAAAAAGACAGCCCTAAATGCTACTAACCACTGCACTGAACAATGGCAAAGAACACTGGGTGACGGTTCATACGGGTTCATGGTGTTCACTAGCAAGTTTTCCTGCAGATCCAGAGTTGAAATGGTCACATCCCCCAGGCATTGTGTGCAACAGAGACATTGCTGAATTGAAGAGGCAGTGCTACACTTCACTAGCTTTAAAAAGCAAACCTTTAAAATGGAGAAGATTTTGTTCACTATGGGATTTTAAAAGCTACCAAAGATGTAAGCAGTTCTACCCTTCAGCTTTGTCCTTTCAGCCCCACCATTTTCATAGTGGATGCCCCTCACAACTTTCCATACCTTCACTGTATTTTTCACTCCAGTATCAATTCAATATTGAGGTGCAATATCCTATGTTTGATGGTTTTCATTAAAAACATTGAATAATCAAACCCCACCAAACTCACTCCCAGGTCACAGAGTCCCCTGCGGATTCTCTAGGGAGCTGGGGCACAGCTAGCACACTTAGACATAGGAGATAAGACTAAAATGAGGATTCTGACATGAGGCTGCAGTAGCTGAGAGTGGGAAAACCAGGAAATTGCCTAGAAAGAGCCTTCTGGGGACCCACTGCATGTCCTCAGTAAGCACTTAGGAGAACATGAGGGCATCTCACACATACACACACAGGCATGCACTACTATCACACAGCTCAGAGGAGTTTTGTCACCCTGAGCCTCAGGGGACCCTGAGTCACAGCCTCAGCTCAGCTCTCCTGGGCACTTGAAATTCAGGTTCAAGATGCAGTGTTTCTATGGGCATAAGCATGATGGGAAGATCCTTTGGCCCCACCAGCACACACAGCCTGTGGCACTCACATCACTCCCCACCTCCTTTCCCCATCCTAACAGTGCACCAAAACTTCACCTGGCTCTGATTTCTTCTTTTCTCCTGTTTTTGAAGCCCAGCAGGCTCCCTCCAAGAGGATTTACCATCCAGCAGCATGAGGTCAACAGCTTGACTTTGCAGCTGCTCGTGGCTTTCAGGATGCTTTGTGGCCTTCGCAGGCACAGCAGTGTGACAGCTCAGGGCTGTGGGTCTCCTACTCAGAACTGCATTAGTGACCTGAGATGGTCATAAATACAAGCTGCTGAGTTTAAGATCTGTGCATAAGGAGCTTCAAGGCATTTTAATCCTGTTTCCTTCCCCCTTTCCTCTAGGTTTTAGATGACATCTACCAGAATCTGTATATCATCCCACCCACCTCTTTTCATCAGACTTTTGTTTGGTCCATTTGCAATCTGCTTATGTGGATTTGGGGAAGATATTTCAGTGACTGCATTTCATCACAGTGCCCAGGCTTGTTTGGGTTTATGTCTTTGGACATCCTCCAAAGGACTTCATCCAAGGGACTTAATTAGCTAACATTAATAAAGTGTATAAACAGCTGCTTAGGAGAAAAACAGCTCATAAACTCAAGTGTTTTAACAAGGCCAGTAGCCTGCAATTATATGTGAAACAGAAAAATGTTACCAGAGCATCCTGCACCAGATTCGGGTGATGCTTGAAAAAATGCCAAAGAAATTTAGGTGTTGGCATCCTTCTAAGTTCCTGGCAGCAATGACAGCACTGTGAAGCAGTTGCACTCCTCAGTACCCTCTGCAGCTTCTCTCTCTTGAGTGTCTGGGAGTTAGGATGTCTGTAGGAACTCAAAGTTGGCAAGCACACATATGTCCCCCCCACACAAGTGGTTCATAAGTCATGGGGTTTGTAGGGCCTGATCCTGAAATATGGGCCTGATCCCCAAAAATATGACTAGCTGAACATGCTCTTGAGTGGCATTCTTTGAAGGATCACCAGGAAACACCTTTTGTGTCTATGCTTGAAGTATCCCCTAGCCAAACCAGCCGTAGACCTGTACAGCCAAACTTTAGCAGTGACATTTGTCTGTTACTCACAAAGAAACCAGAGTTTTAATCCCCTAGTTGTCCATGTGATGTGTATGCTGGCTGGACGTCCTATGAGAGCCAGCAAGTTGCCCTTCCAGCACAAAAACCACAGGGCAGCAGCAAAGTCCCATGAGCTAAGTCACACCACAACAGTGCCATCGTAAAACACTGACTGTATGCTCAGTGCCACATTGCGGGGACCCCTGCTTTAGGTTTGGAGAGACAACCCCAGCCTGGGCTGCAGAACAGCTCCACAGTCCAGCTGTGGCCCAGGTCTCCTGTCTTGACAGCAGAGCTACAGAGGGCTGGTGCAAAAGCTGTATCAACAGTGTGTGCTAGCACACTCCATGCACCATGAGGTAACCCTGACCCCCTTACCAGATAATATAAGGGAGTAAACTCATAGATGGTTTCTAATAAGAGTCTGAAAAGATCAATATCCTTCACTGAAAGAGAAAAGGTCAGAAATAACTGCTCCTCTTCTTTCACTCCATTTGGTGTCTTGTCTTACTTTTTTTGGAGGTATTTATAATTAATCAATGCTAAAGCTTATTTCTGCATAACTGTAAGTTTCCTTCTTTTGAATAACCTGAGAAATGTGGAGTTTCTCAATGCAAATACACTCTAGCTAGTCCTTCTCTTATTTGGAACAGTAACATATGCATTAGGCTAGGGAGCAGGCAGTCATCCCACGTGAGAAGCAGGAGGAATTTGGTGAACTGAGCTGCTGATGGCCCAGAGTTTCCCTTGGAAACATTAAAAGCAGCAACATTATTGTGTTTTGTCTTTCAGTATCAGTACTGATATATCTACATACACAGGAGTAGCATAGGAGTTCAGCAGAGCCCATGTGCCCTCAGAGTAGATATGCTGGTTGGAGCACTCAGCCCTCAAACCTGTTCATGCTATCTGTATGTGCAAGCTCAGCTCTGGGGCACATCAGACCAACCCCTCCATGAACAGGAGAAGGCTTCTCCATAGCCCTGCAGCAATTCCCTGACAAACCATTAGTCTGAGCCCTAAACCACAGGAGAGTTCCATTTTTAGAATCAACCAAACCAGGTTGGAAGAGACCTTCAAGATCATCACGTCCAACCCATCAACCAATCCAACCTACCCAAACAGCTAACCCATGGCACCAAGCACCCCATCAAGTCCCCTCCTGAACACCTCCAATGACGGCGACTCCACCATCTCCCTGGGCAGCCCATTCCAATGGGCAATCACTCTCTCTGTATAGAACTTCTTCCTAACATCCAACCTGAACCTCCCCTGGCTCAGCCTGAGACTGTGTCCTCTTGTTCTGGTACTGGCTGCCTGGGAGAAGAGACCAACATCTGCCTGTCTACAACCTCCCTTCAGGTAGTTTTAAGAGGTAGGGTTTCAACAAAAGCAGAACAGCAATTTTTTTCCCTCAGTTTTCTAGTTGTGCTTAACACTTTTGAAAACCTCCAGCATGAATCAGGTGGCTGGCATGGAAAGGTGCTATGGGTAGTGTAGCCTAGCGAAGAAGACGACCTTATAGCAGGTAGTGCTGGGCAAGTGATCAGAAAGCATTGCTGCAGGAGTACAGTCAAAGTATTACAGACTTTCAGATGTTAAACAAAATATCTACTGCTCATCACATCTAGCAAGCCCAATGCTATGGGCTTTTGACCCCAGGTATTTTCCATGACGATGGGATATTCATCCCCCAAACCCACTATGGTCCTTGTCATAGAATCATAGAATGGTTTGGGTTGGAAGGGACCTTAAAGATCATCTAGTTTCAACCCCACCCCTGCCATGGGCAGGGACACCTTCCACTAGACCAGGTTGCTCAAGGCCCTTGTCACCAGACAGCAGTGACAACAAACCACTTTGTGGCTTCACAGAGCTGTAGTAGCCCTGCTCCCACCACACTCACAGCCCTGGGCCCATGGCACTCCCTCCATCACTGAGTCCTGGGAGAAAACACTCCTGAAGTTGAACACAAGCGCAGGCTGAAACTACTGATTTCAGGCTCTCAGATGTTTGATTTAACTGAAATAAATAAATTAGCCTGAAGCTCCATAATGCTTGTGTGACTGCAAGTGCCCTGCAGATCACTCTGATCAAGCTGCTATTTGCTCCTTCAGGAAAAAAACACTTAGCACTTAGGAAGGTTTTAAAACCTGAGCAGCATGCAAATAGCAGTAAGCTAGAAATACACAGTTCTGAATGACACCTTAAGCCACTCCTTATCTTCTAATCCATTTCAAGGATACAGAATAGAAAACCAGGGAGGCAGCTGCAGGTATTACCATTTTCCATCCCACCAAACAGCCAGAATTACACTGAAAATTTCACAAGAAACCACAGGTAAAGCAGAGTTCCCTGGGGCAGGTAGGTGAGTAGGACTCAGAGAAGGTATCTGAGGAGGTGCAAGAGAAGAAGGGGAGGGCTGTGAGACAATTTGACTTTGAGGCAGATGGAAAGCAAAGAGAAATCTCCATTCACAGCCAGGGACATGCATAAATGCTGCATCCACTCCAGCAATTTTCACTTGAGATCATTCCATGACGTGTCTCTATATAGCTAGCAGCTGAAGTACCTCTGAAAGCTATAATGAAGAGTATCAGAACACAGCTTAATTTCTTGGCTCACCGTTCAGGCTGTAATTTTGTCGGTCTTGCCTCAGCTCAGTGTTCCCAGTACATTTAAGCAAAAAAAGGTTCAGATGTTTTCAGATATTGCTCTTTCAAGGAAAGATGGCTCCTGCAATCTTACCATCTCTCTGGCCCTTAGCAAAGATTTTGAGCCCAGTGACCCAAGTCCGACTGGGGAAGTAGCAGCACACCCAGAGTGGATGGCGTTACCCCAAGCCCCACACGAACCAGCAGCACAGAGTGTGCTGCTGCCTACTCACTCACCCCAGTGTGCTGCTGCCTACTCTCCCCAGATACCACCACACTAACACCACTCTCCCCAGATAACACCACACTGTTGTGCTTGCTTGGGACAACCTTCCCACTCAGCCAAGGGAGCAAGAGGAGCATCCAGTATTACAGTGGTGGGAGAAAGGCAGATCTCAAACCCATGGGAGGGCAGACTTTACTCCTCCCACTACTGGTACAACTCATTTCTGGAAAAACAAAACAAAACAACAGTGGGGATGGGATCTTCTGTTGTCTTCCTTCAAATAGAAGATAAGTCTCCTGGAGCATTCTTGCTCTACGCATGGGCTAGAAAGTCAGAATTTGCCAGAGGCAATCCTTCTGTTTAAGTGTTTGATGTGTGTTTGGGTCAGAGACCTGTCAGTGACAGAGGAGAGCCACAAATACTCCTTTCAGCTTGCCCACATGCATGTGTGTGTGCACAGAGCCTGTGACCTCAAACAGGAAAAAGGAGGATTAGAAATTCCTGCTAGCTGTGAGACAAGCATCTTGCTTTGAGCAACAGTAAGAGGAACCAAGAGGTCCAAAAACCAGTACAAAACATCCCAGATCCATAGGTGCCAGACACCCAGGTTTGAGCAGGAATCCCAGGTGTAGGGCAGCAAGCATCAGTAATGTTACTTATAATGCCAAGGCCCCAAAAGATGTTTAGAATGGAGAAGGTGTGCGGGAAGAAGAGAGGCAAAGGCACCACAGAAAGAGCTGGTGCTGTAGTGGGGACTTTTGCTAAGGAGGGCAGCAAGCCTGTTGAGGGGTATGGAGCACAGCCCTGTGAGGAGAGGCTGAGGGAGCTGGGGTTGTTTAGCCTAGAGAAGAGGAGGCTCAGAGGAAACCTTATTGCTCTCTACAACTACCTGAAGGAAGGTTATAGCCATGTGGGGGTTCATCTCTTCTCCCAGCAACCAGTGACAGAACAAGAGGACACAGTCTCAAGCTGTGCCAGGGGAGGTTTAGGCTGGATGTTAGGAAAGAATTCTTCACAGAAAGAGTGGTTTACCATTGGAATGTGCTGCCCAGGGAGGTATTGGAGTCACCATCCCTGGAAACATTCAAAAAAAGACTGGATGAGGCACTTGGTGCCATGGTTTAGTTGATTAGATAGTGCTGGGTGGTAGGCTGGACTTGATGATCTCAAAGGTCTTTTCCAACCTGGATAATTCTGTGATTCTATGATTCTATTTGCTGTGGATCCTCTGGGTAAGAGGGAGAGGAGGAAGGAGACATTCAACATGTCTCTCTGGAGACATTCCAAACCCATCTGGATGTGTTCCTTTGTGACCTTCTCTAGGCAGGGGGGGTTGGGCTCTCTGATCGCCAGAGGTCACTTCCAATCTCTACCATTCTGTGAGAAGGAAATACACTGGTCTGACGAGTGAATAGCTTTAGTATTTGGGTGTGGCTCATAGAACCCCTCTTCCAGTTCAAATGAGCAACTCTTCCTATAAGCAGTCCTGCATCCAGTGGGGCTTTGCTCCCTTTCAGCGGTGGTGAACCCTCCCGTGCAGAAGGAAGAGTCACGCTACCCGAGGAGAACTCATATGCCTCTCCCTGCCTGCAGACATGGTGGGACAGGTGCTTAGCAGTAACCAGCCTCTCTGAGATTTAGGGCTGCCTTGGCAAATACCTTGACAGCCCCAGCTATAGGAAGGCTGTGATTCATCAGAGGGCATGGCGAGAGCCCCTGCACATAGTCCATCACAGCCCAGACAGGTTCATTTGCTGAGGTGGGAAGGAGGGAGAGAGGTAACAACAGCCCTGCAGCTCCACAACTTCTTTGCATGAAAATATGAAGGGGTTTCCCTGCAGTGCAGAACAGTACTTTTGAACACTGATGATATTCTTTTCCTCACATATACACTGGGCCTCCAGCATTTTTCCTCCTATATCTCCTGGAACAGCTCCTCCCAGCTAAGCTCCTTGGGATCCATGCACATGGTGTGGTGTGGAATTCATGGAGAGACACTGGGAGGTAAGGTATCGTGTGATATACAATCCCCTGAACCCTTCCACAGCCCTTCCTTTTTCAGGCATCTCTGCAGAAGTCATCATAGAATAGCTTGAGTTGGAAAGGAGCTTAAAGATCATCTAGTTCCAACCCCCCTGACATGGGCAGGGACATCTCCTGTGAGAACCAGGTTGTTCAAAGCCTCATCCAGCCTGGACTTAAACACCTCCAGGGATGAGGCATCCACAACTTCTCTGGGCAACCTGTTCCAGTGTCTCACCACCCTCATAGTAAAAAACTTTGTCCTGAAGTCCAGTCTAAATCTACCCTGCTCTACTTTAAATCCATTGCCCCTCCTCCTGTCACCACAGGGCCTTATAAAAAGCCCCTCTCCAGCTTTCCTGTAGGCCTCCTTCATGTATTGGAAGGGTGCTGTAAAGTCTCCCCAGAGCCTTCTCTTCTCCAGCCTGAACACACCTCTGAACAGACCCCTAAGCCTGCCCTCACAGCAGAAATGCTCCAGCTGTCTGATCATTTTTGCAGCCCTTCTCTGCACCCTCTCCAAGAGACACATGTCCTTCTTGTGTTGGGCACTCCAGACCTGGACATGGCACTCCAAGTGAGGTCTCACAAGAGCAGAGTAGAGGGGTAGAAAACAAACCATATCAGGATCCATCTTTTCATGGGTATGCTGCAAGAAGTGTTCCAAAATGACCACAGTTTAGTGAGAGGAAAATAGGATCAAAACAACACTTTCAGAATCTGGTGGGCTACTGGCTTTATCCGATCAGACTGCTTTATGGGATGCAGAGCCTGAAGTCCCAGTTGTTCTTAGCAGAGGGATCTCCTCTACCCCAGATAACCACCAGACAAGAATGAAGAGTTGTCATGCTACCACCTACCTTTGTGCTAATACTCTTTTGCTGTGTAAAATCCACTGTGGATGCTGTTTACATCACAAACATTCCCTGAGGGCTAAGCTCACATGGCTGTGTGCTGTGCAAATTCGGGATGTGCCACCTCATTCCAGGCTGCTGAAAGGGGGAATAGGAGAGGTAAAGTCTGAGCAGAAGGGAATCAATATCAGCAGGGTCTGAATTCCCTGTAAATCTTATTTGACATGAGTATGGTAGCTTCCTTCCATTTCTTTGTGGAGTTTGTAGTGGTTCTGCAAGCTATTGGGCATATGTTATCCTGCAACTGCTTGAGTTCCTATTTGGTCACCACTGCAAAAACAAGTGAGTTTTATAGAAAACTTAAAGTGACCCAGGCTGAAAAGATGCTATGGCTATGAACTTAAGTTTCATCAGAAGTTTGCAGGCTGTGCCAGTCAGGAAAGCTCTATTTCCATTGTACCCAGTGTGCAAGGTTATTTTCATGGCAGCATAGGGTAACTCAAGTTGGGAAGAATCCCCCAGAGGTGTTCAGCCCAGCATCCTGCTCCAAACAGGGTCAACCACAAGGTCAGATTAGGGCTTTATCCACTCAGGTCTTGACAACCTCTGTAGATACAGAGTATTTTATCAATACTCATTGACAGGGGGGCATCCTGGCTTGCAGGCTGGGTGATGGAAGGTTTATTCCACCTGAGTGGCACTTACTGGACACTGCACCTCACACACTGGCTGTAGTGACAGCAACTGTGCTGTGAAAGTGCAGCAAATACCATTTGCAAGGAATCCTTTAAGATGCAGGAGTGCAGTGGAATAGCAGCACAGACAGTGATGGCAAGGTGGAGAATGAGAGCTTGGAAAGATGAAGCATTGGGGAAAACCAAAAAGGCTGGGTGAAGATGACACATGTTTGGGAACTGGACAAGATGCTGAAACTGGCTAGAAACTGAAAGATGAAACACAAAAGATAGACACAAGGGAATCAGAGTGCACAAACACTCACTGGACAAACTTAGCACAGAGACATATTGGGGCTGATGGGCAAAGAGGTGGAGAACATTAGAAAAGAACATGGAGTTTTATCCAAGTTGTTTGAAACCTTGCCAAAGAGTTTGGGGATAGATAGGGCTGGAAAGAAGAATTAGAGGAGTTGGTGTTGGAGGTGAGAGCAAAGAAACAAGCTGGAGAGGATCCAGAGGGAGTGGACTGTGTTTTAGGATGATGGCCGCTCTTAACCTTCTGCACATGGGGGCAGAGAGCCTGTGATGGAGCTGGAGATCCAGGGGTTTGACCAGCCTTTGTTGGCACACACCATGTTGTAATAACAGTGTCCAATGTTTAACTGGGGCAAACATATGCCACATATTTGATTTTTGCGGTAGGAAGAGGGAAAAGAGTTTATGAGGAAGGCATTGCACTGAGCACTATATTAAAGAAGCTGTCATGTTAAGAATAAACAAATAAAATCATTACAAAGATCACAGCTGAGATTGCCTATGCAATGCTAATTCAGCCCTGTCTTTGTCAGCAGTGCAATCGAAACCAAATTACACAGTAGCACAGATTATTTATTATCTTGCTCCACAAGACCTCTACCACAGAGCAAACACAAGAAAGTCATTAAATCTCTACCCTAAATTGTTTCCAGCCTCAGGAGAACACAACAAAGGGCTGTGAAGGAAGCTGCCCTGGGAAGGAGGTAGGGAGGAAGAACTGGTGAGAACAAGCTTAAACAGAGCAGCAACATTTACAACTGGATTATTAGTTATTATTTTTTTTCTCTCAAGTCAGAGTAATATTAAGGAAAGAGGTAGAAGTAATTAAACCAAGAATCCAGTTTCACAAGCTCCTGCTGTTCATCTGTCTCATAAATCTGAGCAGGTTGATGAGGATGGATTGCTGCAGACATCTCAAGCCCAGAGGATGGTAAAGGGCTGGGTGTATTCACAACCGAGGGCTCTAGGTTGGGAGGTAACATGGATTAAAGAGGAGGCAGCACCAAGGGGCTCCACCAATGCACAAAGCAAGGCAACAGGGAAGGTTTCAAGGCCAGTAGATAAAGAGGTGGCTCAGAACAACAGTGCTTTTGTGGCTAATGCACTGGATTCTCCCTGCTGAATCCCCTCTGTCTTAGAGGTGCAAGGTGATGTCTCTTTATCGATCTGTGGTTAGCCATTGCATCCAACAGATGACATCAATAAAAGGTATTGCAGTAATTCCTTGTGGTCCCAGCCTCCTAGAGACAACGACTGTCAATGGGTCCATGTCCAAGTGGAGGCCAGTGACAAGCAGAGACCCTCATGGATCAGTACTGGGACCAGTCTTGTTTACCATCTTTGTTGGTGACATGGCGTTGAGTACACCCTCAGCAAGTTTGCTGATGACACCAAGCTGTGTGGTGCAGCAGACAGGCTGGAGGGAAGGGAGGCCCTCCAGAGGGACCTTGACAGGCTGGAGAGGTGGGCACAAGCCAACCTCATGAGGTTCAATAAGAGCAAGTGCAGGGTCCTGCATCTGGGTCGGGGCAATCCCAAGCACCAATATAGGCTGGGCAATACCTGGCTTGAGAGCAGCCCTGAAGAAAATGACTTGGGGGTGCTGGTGGATAAGCTCAACACAAGCCACCAGTGTGCACTTGCAGCCCAGAAAGCCAATTACATCCTGGGCTGCATCAAGAGAAGCATAGCCAGCAGGTCAAGGCAGGTGATTCTCCTCCTCTGCTCCACTCTGGTGAGACCCCACCTGGAGTACTGCATCCAGTTCTGGAGCCCCTATTACTGGAAGGATCTGGACGAGCTGGAAGGTGTCCAGAGAAGGGCCACAAGGATGATCAGAGGGCTGGAGCTCTTCTCCTATGAGGACAGACCAAGGGAGTTGGGGCTGTTCAGTCTGGAGAAGAGAAGGCTCCGAGGAGACCAGGAACTCATGGCTGAAGGAAGAAAGCACAGAGTCCTCCTTGGACACCAGTCATTGAAGAAGAGAGCCTGACACTCATGATCTCTCAGTTTTCTACTGAATATGCCATATATGGAACAGAATAACTTGTTGGACAGTTTAGGTCACCTGTCCTGCCCTTATACTTTCTGTACCCCAACAGGTCACACAGGATTCAGCAGGGACCTTGGTCTCCATAGGAGCAAGTATAAGCAAGAGTCTTTCTGCGCACCTGCTCTCCAACATATGTCTTGTTCTTCTTGCCCACCTACAATTTAGCCCATGGCTACCCTAACCACTACCCTGACCAGAAGGGTCCTCCTTCCTGGGGACACAGTGCAGCCTGTACAGTTCTTGCACAGCTGAGGAGGGAAATCTCAGCCCTGTGGCTGAGCTTCCTCTACCCTCATGACAACCCATGGTGAGCCCCACTTGCTGTGTCAGAATGGATGGTGGGCACAGCCCAACCCCAGGAAAGAAAGGGCTCACCAGGATCTGCACTCCACAGAGCCTTCCCAGGGACCACATTCCAAGAATTGGGCCTCAGAGACCTGGTCTCAAACCTCAAGGAAGGCACATCTCAGGGACAGTGATTGCAACCACGCTCTTGCCATGATAAATGTGGCTACAGGCAGCAGTCCCAGGAGATGGGCACCTCCTCAGCATCACCTTCTTCCTGGCTTCCTCCTTGCTTACCCAGCACTTTTTCATCTCAAGTTCAAGGTAGTTTATTTAAAGATTTTTTTTTAATTATTATCTAATTCTTGCCCTTAAAAAAATAATGTCTAATGTTTAAAGTGCATCTCATTTTTTTAAGTGCAAACTTCCTGTGCCTGCTGCACACTCACAGCATCTTCTGGAGGGATTTGCCTGTTTGCCTTTCATTCCAGCTCTGTTTGAGGCACCTCCCACTCCACCACCACACTACAGGTTTAGATTTTGGGCTCCCAGCTCTCTCTCTCTCTCTTAGATTCACATAACTATAGAATGGTTGAGGTTAGAAGAAACCTTTCAGATCATCAAGTCCAACCATTGCAGCTCACAACACCACCACTACTGCTAAGCCACTGGCACTAAATCATGTCCCTAAGCACCACAGCCACACATCTTTTAAATACTTCCAGGGATTGTGACTCCACCACCTTCCTGGGCAGCCTGTTCCAATGTCTGATAAACCCTTCTGTGAAGAAATTCTGCCTAATATTCAATGTGAACCTTCCCTGGAGCAACTTGAGACCAGGTCTTCTTGTCTTGTAACTAATTGCATGTAAGAAGAAAGAGATGCCCACCTTGCTCCAGCTTCCCTTGAGGCAGTTGTAGAGGGCAATGAGGTTTCTCCTCAGCCTCCACTTCTGAAGACTAAACAACCCTCAGCCATTCCTCATAAGACTTGTGTTCAAAGCCCTTCACCAGCTGAAATGATCTTCTTCGGACACACTGCAGCACCTCAATGTCCTTCTTGTAGTGAGGGGCTGAAAACTGAACACAGTATTTGAGCTGTAGCTTCACTGTGCTGAACACAGGGGGACAATCACATCCATAGACCAGCACCTCCAGGTCCTTCACAGCCAGGCAGCATTCCAGACACTCTTTCCCAAGCCAGTATTGTTGCATGGGGTTGTTGTGGCCCAAGTGCAGTACTCAACACTTGACCTTTTTGAATCTCATACTGTTGACCTTGGCCCACTGATCCATTCTGTCCAGATTCCTCTGCAGAGTCTTCCTGCCCAATCAACATGCCCACTCAGCTTGGTGTCATCTGCACACTTATTTAGGGCACACTCAATTCTCTCATCCAAACCATTGCTAAAGATGTTAGAACTGGCCCCAATACCAAGCCCTGGGGAACACCACTTATAATTGGCCACCAGCTGGATTTAACTCCAGTCCCCACCACACTTTGTTCCCAGCCGTCCAGACAGTTTTTCACCCAACAAAGCGTGTGCCCGTCCAAGCCATCAGCAGTCAGAAGGAGGTCAGTCCCTCAGCAAAGTCCCCTTTGCTGCGGGATCCAAAATGAGCTAAGACCCTTGCGCCCGGCCCTTCCCATTGGGAGAAGGACAGCCTCTCGGGCACTTGAGAAGGGGAGCGAGAGCGCAGCCCCCGGCCCGGCTTCCCCCTCCCCGGGCACCGCAGGGTCCCGGCCCGCTGCCTCCTGCGAGGCTGGGCGGGGAGCGGGCGAGAAGGAGGTGTTCAGCCCGGCCCCGCCCCGCGGCTCCGCGACGGGAGGGAGCGGGGTCGTTACGGGAGGCGGTGGGACCGGGACCAGGAGCGGGAGTGAGCCCTGCTCGGCGGCGGTGCCGCCGCCCGGCGGGCCGGGGGTAAGTCCTGATTGCTGCTCCCCTGGTGCTGACGGTGCCTTTCCGCGGAGCCCCCTCCCCACATCCCCTGGGTTGCCCCAGCCTCCCTCGCCCCGCTCCGCGGCATCGTCGGGGTACAGGGCAGCCCCGGAGCGGGGCGCACGGCGGGGAGCCGCGAAGCTGCCGCTGCCCCTCGGATGCGGGAGCAGCGGGCGCGAAGCAGAACCCGCAGCCAAAGCCTGACCCAAAGCTGCGGCCGCGTCTGGACCCTGCGCTCGGACCCCGGAGCCCTCCCCTGCACCCTGCACCCTTCGTTTGAACCCGCGCCAGGACCCCGACATGTGTACCTCGATCCGCACCCGGACCCCTCCGAGGCTGATACCCACGTCAGCAGCATCCCTCTCTTTCCCCCCTCCATCTGCACGGCCCCACAGCAGCGACCCTTGCGCCTGCAGCAGCTCGCTGCCCGAGTGCCCCGGGTGGTGGGCATCCCGGTACCCTGGTGTGCCAGCGCCCCTGTGCCCCACCACCCCCGTGCGCTGGGATCCTGGTATCCTGGCACATCAGTATCCCAGTACCCTGGTGTCCCAGTGTGACAACGCCCTTGTATGCCCCCACCACTCCAGGGATCTCAGTACCCCAGTATTTGCCTGGTTTAGCCGCAAAGCAAGTGGGGCCATGGAGGCTGTGGGGCAGTCCAGGGGTGGGGAGCATAGCAAGGCTGGGGGTAGGGAGGTGGGAGGGATCCTGGTAGAGAAGGCTCGACTTCAGGTGAGTCAAAAGCAGTGCCTCAGGGTGTACAGGGCAGGAGACAGGGCAGGAAGCCTGCAGACAAAGTGTGTAACGAGGTGCCTCAAGGCTTTTGGTTATATTATGGGTGATGTTTTGTTCATTCCCTGCTGTAGTTTTGCTTATCAGCTGGGCAGCTGCTTTATGTATGTTTTTTCCAAGGCTACAGAAGTAGCCTTTCATTGCTCCAGACAATGCAGATTTCCCAGAGCAGGAGCTGTGTTGGTGCAAGGCATACTGCAAAAGGAGTCCCCCTATCTTTGGGTGGCTGCAGCTGGACTGTTTGCTCATAAAAGCCATCCTGGACTCTGCAGCAGCAACCACACTACAGGAAATCCTTCAGATCCAGTGGAAGGCTGAACTTCTTTGTCAGGGGCAGGCAGAAGAGGGATAGAAAAGGAGAGACAAGCATAGACACTTTCAAACCAAAAACATGCCCCAAGGGATTGTTCCACTCCCATCTTGAAGGATCTGTGTCCATGGGACAGACAGAAGTTCTGATTCCATCTCATTCAGCCCTCATCCCCTCCCAACTACAAAGCAGCAGGGACA